>NC_083891.1:26652500-29052500 GCF_032452875.1 Bos javanicus | reverse complement strand
ATAGATAAAGGTTATAGGAAATTCTGCAGCACTGTATAAGGCCAAGGGCTCTGGTAATGGCCAGCCTGAAACACGGGCATATATTGTCTCTAATGGCTGTGAATATTCATTGGAAGGACTGATGCTGGAGCTGAAGCTCCAATACTCTGACCACCTGATGTGAAGAGTTGACTCATTGGAAAAAAACCTGATGCTGGGAAAGACTGAGGGCAGGAGGAGAAAGGGCTACAGAGTATGAGATGGTTAGATGACATCACCAACTCAATGGACGTGAATTTGAGCAAATTCTGGGAGATGGTGGAGGACAGGGAGGCCTGGCATGCTGCAGTCCATGGGGTCAAAAAAATCGGACATGACTGAGTGAACGACAACAATGGCTGAAGGGGGATCACCTCTTTATTCTTTGCTGCGGTTTTCAAGCAAAGGACCGATGCTTACATTAGAGCATAAATATCACCAACCATCCTACAGACCCAGGAAAGACACTGCAAGGAAAACTCCGAAGGGGATGCCCTTGTGGACAGAGTGGATAAACTCTGTCATTTATATTCTCCACTCTATATGACTGACGGAAACCAATCTTATCTCTAAAAGATGATTGTTATGAGAAAGTTTTTTCAAGTCTTTTTAGACTTCACATCAGGAAAAAAAATGCTGTCATTCTGTCCTTTCCTTCTGAGTCTAATTCTCTGAAAAGAACAAGGTCATAAATCATTTAAGCATACGTACAGAGGAGAATATAATTTTATTACATTTCAAGATAAGACTTTTTCTTTAGTTTCCCTTCTGTTGTATTATATAGAAGAAGATACAAAAAATTGTTTTTGAGTATTTTTTAAAAATATGTTTTTCTACAAAAACCATGCTTGCATCAAATTTATATTAATGATAAATGGCAGTGGGTTAATAATATGAAAATTCAGAATGAAGGCATGGAATCAAAACATTTAAATTCCATCTCTGTGACTCCTATCCCACTAAAACATATGATTTTTATCAAGTTATAACATCCCTTAGTTTCCTCATCAATTTTAAAGGAGAATGTATTTGATCTAATGTATGTGATCATTTGTGTGGTTAGTTGGCGATGGACAGGAAGGCCTGGTGTGCTGTGATTCATGGGGTCGCAAAGAGTCGGACACAACTGAGCGACTGAACTGAACTGAAAGATTGAATAAAATAACTTATCAGAAAGCATTAGTAAAGGGTAATTTATAATATTTTTAAACAAAACACACAGACATCATTAATACTCCTGACATCTAGATCACTTCATTCAATAATTATTCTTGTCATAATATATCAATCAGAAAAGTTGTATCCAATTTCTGCCCTTTTGAAAGAAAGGACCATTTTAATTACAGTCATTGTGATCCTATCTTAATTTTTGTGTTGTTCAATACTTCGATTCTATCTTATTTTTATCCCCAAATTTGATATTATTATTGTTTTATTCAGTCAATATTGGTTTGCTGTGCTGTGCTTAGTTGTGTCCGGCTCTGTGTGACCCCGTGGACTGTAGCCCATGAGGCTCCTCTGTCCATGGGGATTCTCCAGGCAAGAATACTGGAGGGGGTTGCCATGCCCTCCTCCAGAGGACCTTCCCAACCCAGGGATCGAACCTAGGTCTCCCACATTGTGGGCAATTTCTTTACTGTCTGAGCCACCAGGGATGCCCAAGAATACTGGAGTGGGTAGCCTATCCCTTCTCCAGGGGAACTTCCCAACCCAAGAATCGAACCAGGGTCTCCTGCACTGTATGATTCTTTACCAGCTGAGCAGCCCAGGAAGCCCCCAGTATTAGTTTAAGTTAACCTAAAGTTTACCAAATGATTTGCTTGAGTTCCAGTTTAGTCTCAGACCTCCCCTCAGAGATCTTTCTCTTCTGCCTCATAAACTGCCTCAGGAACAGTGATTCTCCCATTGAAACAGCATCAGAGAACCTGGAAATGTGGATATAACACAATTACAACCCACTCAAGAGTTTCTGGGGCTTTCCAGGTGGTGCTAGTGGTAAAGGACCCACCTGCTAAGGCAGGAGACATAAGAGACACGGATTTAATCCCTGGGTAGGGAAGATCCCCTGGAGGAAGGTATGGCAACCCACTCCAGTATTCTTGCCTGGAGAATCACAGAATGGACAGAGGAGCCTGGCAGGCTAGAGTCCATAGGGCCACATAGAGTTGGACATGACTGCAGCAGTGGCCATAGGACTGGAAAAGGTCAGTTTCATTCCAATCCCAAAGAAAGGCAAAGCCAAAGAATGCTCAAACTACTGCACAATTGCACTCATCTCACACGCTAGTAGAGTAATGCTCAAAATTCTCCAAGCCAGGCTTCAGCAATATGTGAACCGTGAACTTCCAGATGTTCAAGCTGGTTTCAGAAAAGGCAGACGAACCAGAGATCAAGTTGCCAACATACGCTGGATCATGGAAAAAGCAAGAGAGTTCCAGAAAAACATCTATTTCTCCTTTATTGACTATGCCAAAGCCTTTGACTGTGTGGATCACAATAAACTGTGGAAAATTCTGAAAGAGATGGGAATACCAGACCACCTGATCTGCCTCTTGAGAAATTTGTATGCAGGTCAGGAAGCAACGATTAGAACTGGACATGGAACAACAGACTGGTTCCAAATGGGAAAAGTAGTATGTCAAGGCTGTATATTGTCACCCTGCTTATTTAACTTATATGCAGAGTACATCATGAGAAATGCTGGGCTGGAGGAGGCACAGTCTAGAATCCAGATTTCTGGGAGAAATATCAAATAAACTCAGATATGCAGATGACACCACCCTTATGGCAGAAAGTAAAGAGGAACTAAAGAGCCTCTTGATGAAAGTGAAAGAGGAGAGTAAAAAAGTTAGCTTAAAGCTCAACATTCAGAAAACTAAGATCATGGCATCCAGTCCCTTCACTTCATGGCAAATAGATGAGGAAACAGTGGAAACAGTGGCAGACTTTATTTTTCTGGGCTCCAAAATCACTGCAGATGGTGACTACAGCCATGAAATTAAAAGACGCTTACTCCTTGGAAGGAGGGTTATGACCAACCTAGATAGCATATTAAAAAGCAGAGACATTATTTTGCCAACAAAGGTCCATCTAGTCGAGGCTATGGTTTTTCCAGTGGTCATGTATGGATGTGAGAGTTGGACTGTGAAGAAAGCTGAGCACCGAAGAATTGATGCTTTTGAACTGTGGTGTTGGAGAAGACTCTTAAGAGTCCCTTGGACTGCAAGGAGATCTAACCAGTCCATCCTAAAGGAGATCAGTCCTGGGTGTTCTTTGGAAGGAATGATGCTAAAGTTGAAACTCCAATACTTTGGCCGCCTCATGCAAAGAGTTGACTCATTGGAAAAGACTCTGATGCTGGGAGGGACTGGGGGCAAGAGGAGAAGGGGACGACAGAGGATGAGATGGTTGGATGGCATCACCGACTTGATGGACATGAGTTTGGGTAAACTCCGGGAGTTGGTGATGGACAGGGAGGCCTGGTGTGCTGCAATTCATGGGATCGCAGAGTTGGACACGACTGAGCGACTGAACTGAACTGAAGTGACTTAACACACACACACGTTGATCAGGGAACAGTGTCATTGTCACCCTGGAAGCTTATTGAGGCCTTTGCTAAATTGTTGCTACCCCAAATATGCCAGATGTCCTGTGGCACTTTCTCTTCAGAGCACTAAATTAGGTTCCCTTATAATTTGCTGATGGGAATCTTCCTCTTACCCTGTTGTAACATTCCTCAAACATGATATTATTTATGCCATGTCCATCTTCCCTGTCATACTGTAAACTCAATGAAGGCAAAGCCCATGATTATGTTTGTTCAAAACTTAATATGCATGATGAATACTAAATATATATTTGTTGGAAAAAATACAATAAAAGCAAAATATAATAGGTTTCTATCCATATTTTATTTCCAAACTTTCCTCTGAGCATCAGACCCAAATGTAGTCTACCAGACATCACCACTCAGGAATCTTGATACAGCTCTAAGATAAAACTCTCTTATGGAGGAGTACAATTTTACTATGGGGTTAGCTTCTAAAGAAAACACAAAAGCCACAATCAAAAATAGACAAGAGTGCCCTTATAAATACTTAAAGCACAATGATAATCAGAGACACTGTCTCTCAAGTAAAACCAACACAGCACCTAGGGCTTATTGTGGAACTTTTCAGAAAGCAGGTAAGATAAATAATATTTATTTATTGACTATATGAAGTTGTACATTTGGATGTAGGCAGGGAGCAGGGCAAACCAAAGAAAAATAATCGTATTGCCAAAAAGGAAGCATTCCAAATTCCTCATGCCTTCTAATCATGCCTGTCTAGAAAAACCTGTCATCAGCTCTAAAATGCTGATTTACATCCTAATTATGCATTCACTAAGCCCAACAACATGACCTGGATATTTTCTAGTTTTTCATTTGGATCTAAAGGACACAGTCCCCATTAAACAATTAGAAATGCAAACCACTATGGTGAAACTGCTTCCAGGCGAACAAATATACCCGGAAGCAACCCATCAATTTTGGAGACTTGTATTTAACTGTGAACGTTGTCTTCTATTACTGGAAACCACTTAAGGATCCTCTAAAGTGGTCACTTAAGAAGAGGGCATTTCCTCTTACAGAGACAACTCTGTGATTCCTAGCTTCTTAAGGTTCTCTTGAAAGACTGACCAAGGCTTTAGTGTTTTGCTGGTTAGGACAGAGGTGGAGTAGGAGCTATGGAAATATACTTTTGTCAGAAAGAGCACCTGGTATTCATTCAAAGTAACTATTTTAACCTGATTTTTTCTATCATGATTCATGAATTTCTTTCATTCAGTGGATTTATGAGCTGGCACAGCTCCAGGCCCTCGGTCTAGGGAGATAAAATAGAGTAAGTGGAAACAAGAGTATATCATTCTCTAGTGGAGAAGAAAGAAAATAACCTTATAGATGATAATAGCACAGCAGCAGCATGAAAAAAAGAATTTCTCATGCCTTTCCCTGGTTCTACATTCATCTTAAGGCATTTCTTCCATAAAATGTCTATCATGAATCATAGCTGAGAGATTCATGAGGACCATTTTCAGGCCCACCATGGAAGGATGCTGTGGTTGTACACTGCACAAAAGTGTGACATCTAGGGAGATCATTCCCGTCATGGACATATCTTGACATGGACAGATATGAAGGCTGAGTCCCAAGTGTATTCAGGCGTGTCTCCAGTCACTTCTTTCCTGTGCTTCTACTTGAGAAGTCCAGTTCCTTTCATCCTGTTAGATTCAAATCATTTATGGTTGTTTACCCTGGGGGTAGGTCAGGAAGATCCACTGGAGAAGGGATAGGCTACCCACTCCAGTATTCTTGGGCTTCCCTGTGGCTCAGGTGGTAAAGAATCTGCCTGCAATGTGGGAGGCCTGGGTTCAATCCCTGGATTTGGAAGATCTCCTGGAGTAGGAAATGCCAACCCATCCCAGTATTCTTGCCTAGAAAATCCCATGGACAGAGGAGACTGGTGGGCTACAGTCCATGGGAACTGCAGAGCTGCACATGACTGAGCACGCGTGTGCACACACACACACACACACACGCACACACACACAAGCTTTCTCCATCTCTTCAATCCCTCTGTTTGAGTCTTCCTGCTGCTATTGGCTTTATAGGGTATGCTGGGGGCTGGGGGCCTGGGGATGGGACGTGGGAGATAAGCAGACAAGTGTATAGGTACAGGTAAGTGTCTGGCTAATATCATTGTCTGTGGGGCTCCAGAAAACTCCCCCGGCGTAGAGCTATTTAAGTTACCTAACTTTTTTCTTTTTTTTTTTTTTTAATCTTAAGAACTAAACAACTCCTTGTAATTCCCAGACAGGTACTAACAGCAACCATCATCCCATTTCACTTTCCCACAAAACAAAACTGAACAAAATAAAACCAAAACCACACATCTTTCCCTTTACTTTGTATATGCTCCTTGTCAGAAGATGATGACAAGATAGCAGAAACCCCAGCATCTAACCAGCACTGCCTTCTGTGCTGCACACGTGTAAAACTCCTTTGATCTGCAGCTGCAGCTGCTATTTCTAGAGTTGGCTCTGACTGAGGAATTCCTAGTAAGCCCAGAACTTTCACTCTAGAGAAGCTGTGCTGGGCTGTCCCAGCAGTTCCTCTGGTCTCCCAGCTGCCCACAACTCCCCGTGGAGCGGGACTGCCCTGGGTCTGCCCAGGATTCATCTGTCTCTACTGCTTGTGGCAGCTTTGCAGCAATTCACTGCAAGAGTCAGGGAGCAGCCACAGCTCTTTTGCTTTCTTGCTTTTCTATCCCTCTGTGCTAAGCTGCTTTGGTCATGTCTGACTCTCTGTGATCCCTTGGACTATAGCCCACCAGGCTCCTCTGTCCATGGCATTCTCCAGGCAAGAATACCGGGTTGCCTGCTTGCTCCAGGGGGTCTTCCCAATGCAGGGTTTGAACCCATGTCTCCTGTGTCTCCTGCATTGCAGGTGGATCTTTTACCAGCTAAATCATAGGCGTAACACTCTAGGGATGGGTTAAACAGGTATAGGTAGAAACGTGAGTTTTGTAAGCACCTTTCTGGAATACATACAGTTTTTGTTTCCCAAGTTACCTCCCTTGACTCAGTAAAAATCTTAAGACAACAACAAAGGAAACAATAGTGTGTAATTGTATTCATTCCCCCGAGGCCTATAGTAAAAGATCAGAAATGATGACCTTAGTCACCTGAAGCAAGAATAATTCCAGGGGCTCAGTTAACGACCTCATCCACATAGGACTGGATCCTCGATAACTAGAAATCCCGAGCCGTATAAACTGCACAGCCTGGGGAAATGGGAGAAAGGAGAAAAACATTATCCATGATCTGGATTTGAAGGACCTTAAACCACATTGCTTCTGATTTCAGGATGGTCACTGCTGTGCAAACCCTCCTGCATGAGCAAACTGTTTGAAAAACTATCCCTTTAAGGTGTGATTGATTTAGTCATAAATAAATCCTGGAGGGAGTGTCCTGCTTTTTGCCAGGATGGTCAGCTCACACGAAGAGCATGTTCTTTCACACGGAGATATTTGATAGGCCCCAGCACTGGCTAGAAAATGTAATTTGCTCAGTGAGGCATGTCCATTCCTTTCTTCTGATGACTCTCCTACTCCTTTTACCAATGCGCCAGCCCCTCCCCTCTCGGGATCCATCAGGACTTATTCACAGAGGGCAATTAGTTTTCAGATTGGTGATCATTTTTACTATAAAGAAAATACACGGGCCAAACAGCCATGTTGATTCAATTATAGAAATGATATCTTTTCCTCCAGGTAATTCCTCATTAAGTAATGATAAGGCTTCTGATCCCCTGGAGGAGGAAATGGCAACTCACTCCAGTATTCTTGCCTGGGAAATCCCATGGACAGAGGAGCCCGTGGAGCTACAGTTCAAGGGGTCGCAAAGAGTTGGAGACGCCTTAGCAACTAAAAGACAACAGCAAGGCTCACTGAGACTTTCCTGGATACCAATAATTCCCTAGTCGTCTTCCATGAACCGTTTTTCTTGGTATTTCTCTTCTGAAAGAAGGTTAATCTTTATCAGTAAAGTTTAAAGTTTCCACTGAGAGAACATTGGTGCTCATCAGTGTTATCACACTGGTGAGTCTGATTTTCATCAAGAGCTTTTTAAAGTGAATAGCCTCTGGGTTTTCTATAAACACCAAATGCACTAATGTGAAATATTGCTGAGTGGGTCAGGGATCAAAGTGTGTTTCCATTTCTGCCAGCCTGCCACTGTTCTTTCAATTACCGCTCCTGCCTTCAGTCCCAGTTCTTAAGGTTTGTGTCCTATTGGCAGAGGGAATAGCTATTCTTATCTCTGCAGGAGTGGAGTGCAGTCTGGCTCCTTCAACTAGATAACAAGTGCAAATGATTATAATTTCTCGAGATACAAATTTAAACTTTGCTATATAGCTAAGTGCATGATGAACACAGTTTTTTTATTGCTCAACCAGAGAAAAGAGTACTTTGACAAAGCACTAGAAAAATATGAATACTAAATAATGGTCTATAAGAAGCATGTGTTTTTGAAAAGGAGAGAAAAAGGCACGAACAGTGACATAAGTTGTCTCCAAATAATCCTCCAATTTTCAGTGCAGACCACTTCTGTTGCTATATTCTACTAGGGAATATTGTTACATGCATGTTTGGACAGGGCTTGAGTCACACAAGGAGGGGGTTGTTTGTAAGGATAATAATACAATAATGTGTGCTCATTCATATCCGACTCTTTGCAACCTCATGGACTGTAACCCGCCAGGCTCCTCTGTCCTTGGGATTCTCCAGGAAAGAATACTGGTGTGGGTAGCCATTCCCTTCTCCAAGGGATCTTCCTGACCCAGGGATCAAATCCTGGTCTCCTGAATTGCAAGCTGATTCTTTACCGTCTGAGTTACCAGGGAAACTCAATTACACCTGTAATGACCCTATTTTGCAGTAAGGTCACATTCTGAAGTCTTGGGTGGGGAGTTGGGGGGTGGGCCATGGGGTGGGGACTAGAACTTCAATATATAAAATCTGGAGGGCTGGATTTCAGTGCATAACAGATTGTTAAAAATCTCTAAATTCCGGCTCAAGTTCCGAATTGTACAAGTTTTTCTTAATAATCCAGAAAAACAAACCATAATTGTTTTTGGAAGCCAAAAATGAGGAGTAGGTAAGCTAAATCATATTAATTAGTTACTTGCAATAATAAAGTTACCAGGTCCTGCCTCTTTTCTTTGCCACTCTCTTTAGAGTACAGAGACTCGCCAGCAGGTTCACTCACAGGTCTGGGTCCCAACTGTCTTTTTGGTGGTGCAGCCACAGTTGTTAAAATCCTGCCTTCCTCTGCTGCCCTATGCCCCAGGTCAGAACCTGTCTCTGCTGCTCTGAATGACCAGAGACTTTATTTTATTTAATTTATTTTTTACTAACTTAATCACATTCCTAGATGTGTTTGTTTACTGTGTGTGCATTTTTTTTCTTGAGCTCCAGAAATCGGAGCAGCTTGTAAAGCACACAGTGGTAGGTGCTCCAACACTGTTTAGTGGTGACATGAAGCTTTCCATTGTGCAACTAACAGCTTTATCTGGGGCCTGAGTATGGTAGAAGCTTTTGTAACTTCCGTGTATTACACTGAATGTGTGCAAAGTACTGTGTATCCAAAAGATACATATAAACGCTGCATGTTCTTTGTTTTTTTTTTGTATATTTATTATTTATTTTTGTCTGTGCTGGCTCTTTGTTGCTGCACACGGGCTTTCTCTAGTTGCGGCGAGCAGGGGCAACTCTCTAGTTCTGTTGCCCAGGCTTCTCATTGCGCTAGCTTCTCTTGATGCAGAGTAGGGGCTCTAAGGACTCACTGGCTTCAGTAGCTGTGATGCATGCGCTCACTTGCCCTGTGGTGTATGGGATCTTAGTTCCCAGACCAGGAATCAAACCCCTGTCCACTGCATTGGCAGGCAGATTCTCAACCACTGGATTACCAGAGAAGTCCTCTAGGTGATCTAACAGTTGATGTGATCAGATGGGGAGGAGTTGAGATGCTTTCCTAGCTGGGTAGAGGCACTGGTGAGGAATTAGAAATGATCTTTGGTTCATCTCTTTTCAAAATATATCTGCTGCAGAAGTGTTGAAGCATGTTATTTTAAGAGAGGCTTTAGGTGTTATTAAAAGAATATATCTTTAAATGGAATTTGGTAGTATACCCAAGTCACTCAAAGAGAAGATTAAGGTTTCTTTACACAGTCTGAACTCAAGGCTCAAAACCTTCAATGTATCTTCATTCTTTACAGAGTCCATCACAAAGACAATTCAAGTAGGGAAAAGATGTACACAGCCTGGGAGGATTTTGAGTGTTTATATGTCCTTAACATTTGGAAATAGTTTTTACTCAATCTGATAGAAAAGTTGCAGTGACCCATAAAGAACTGGATATTACTTGATTTTTGAATGAGAAATGAAGTACCAGGACATTTCATTATAGCCACGGGCTCTAGATTCATTCTGAACATGAACTCTTTGATTGGTTTCTTTATGAGCACACGGCCCCGTGTACACATCTGATGTGTACACATCTGATGAATGGGCACTGTTCCCACCCAGAGAAGATTCCTCTAAGTGTCTTCAGTGACTCCTGGTCTGAAGATGGCTATTGCTGAGCCATGTCTTGAAAGTATGTGATAAAGAAACAAAACAGTATAAGCCTTCTCCACGTGCGGACACCTTTTGTCTACTGAGGAGAAGAACCATGCCTTGGAACTGATTTTTTGGATTATCAGTGTTAAGAAGTTCTCATGGGTTTCCCTGGTGGTTCAATGGTTAAGAATCTGCCTGTGAGTGAAGATGCATGGATTTAAACCCTGGTCCAGGAGGATGCCCCATGCCTCAGGGCAGATAAGCCTGTGAGCTACAACTTCTGAGCCCCAACTACTGAAACTGGTGGGCCTTAGAGCCTGTGTTCAGAAACAAGAGAAGATACCACAATGAGAAGCCTGCACACCACAACAGAAAAAGCTCACAGGCAGCAACGAAGACCCAGCACAGCCAAAGATAAATAAATAAGTAAGTAAAATAAAATTTTTTTAAAAAGAAGCAAATTGAATTCCTAATAAATTAGAGAGTAACTTTCAAATCTACATATATTGCAGTTTTGGAGTAGAGCCCAAGAGATTTTTAATAAGTAAATCCTGTAACTAAAGTATAGGGTGAGAGATGATTATATTATGTTCCCCCCACAGATAAGACTTATAACTATTAATAAGTTATAATATGTGAATATTGTATGTAGGATCTTCTTTGAAAGAGTATATGGATTGGATTTACACTTAGTATGCTTAGTGTTAAAGCCTATGAATGCTGAAGATGAGTGGGTTAGAAGTGTAAAGAAAATAAGTGATGTATCAATATATAATCCAGTCATTTATGACATCATGTCTGAATGTAGGTAAATCTATTTTTTATTTAGCCCACCGGAAGCTTAGGAAACATGATCTTCCAAGCATTCTTCAAAACATAAAATAATTACTATTAAAAAAATACCTTACTTGTCACTTTTGTTTATAAAGCATTTACACTGTTTCATAATTTAATAAATACATGATAGAAGCATTGACTTTTATGCTTAAAAAAGACAGTTCAGTTCAGTTCAGTCACTCAGTCATGTCCGACTCTTTGCAACCCCATGGACTACAGCATGCCAGGCTTCCCTATCCATCACCAACTCAAACTCACATCCATTGAGTCAGTGATGCCATCCAACCATTTCATCCTCAGTCATCCCCTTCTCCTCCTGCCTTCAATCTTTCCCAGCATTCGGGTCTTTTCAAATGAGTCAGTTCTTTGCATCAGGTGGCCAAAGTATGGAGTTTCAGCTTCAACATCAGTCCTTCCAATAAATATTCAGGACTGATCTCCTTTAGGATTGAAGAGTCTTCTCCAAGACCACAGTTCAAAAGCATCAATTCTTCAGCACTCAGTTTTCTTTATAGTCTAGCTCTCACATCCATACATGGCCACTAGAAAAGCCATAGCTTTGATTAGATGGACCTTTGTTGGCAAAATAATATCTCTGCTTATTAAATATGCTATCTAGGTTGGTCATAGCTTTTCTTCCAAGGAGCAAGCATCTTTTAATTTCATGACTGCAGTTACCATCTGCAGTGATTTTGGAGCCCAAAAAAATAAAGTCTCTCACTGTTTCCATTGTTTACTCATCTATTTGTCATGAAGTGATGGGACCAGATGCCATGATCTTGGTTTTCTGAATGTTGAGTTTTAAGCCAAATTTTTCACTCTCCTCTTTCACTTTCATCAAGAGGCTCTTTAGTTCTTCTTCGCTTTCTGCCGTAAGGGTGGTGTCATCTGCATATCTGACATTGCTACTACTGCTACTGCCAAGTCACTTCAGTCGTGTCCGACTCTGTGCGACCACACAGACGGCAGCCCACCAGGTTCCCCCGTCCCTGGGATTCTCCAGGCAAGAACACTGGAGTGGGTTGCCATTTCCTTCTCCAATGCGTGAAAGTGAAGTCGCTCAGTCGTGTCCGACCCTCAGTGACCCCATAGACTGCAGCCTTCCAGGCTCCTCCATCCATGGGATTTTTCAGGCAGGAGTACTGGAGTGGGGTGCCATTGCCTTCTCCAATATCTGACATTAGTGGTCACCTAATCCTCTTCTGTTACAGAAATACCTCGTTTTATCATGCTCGGCCTTGTTGCACTTCAAAGATGCTATGTTTTTTATGAATTGAAGGCTCATGGCAACCCTGTATCAAACAAGTCTATTGGTATCATTTTTCCAACAGCGTCTATTCACTTCTTGTCTCTGTGTTACAATTTTCACTGTTTCACTAGTATTATACTTGTTATGGTGATATGTGGTCAGTGATCTTTGATGTTACCATTGCAATCATTTTGGGGCACCACTAGCCATGCCTGTATAAGACATTGAACATAACTGATAAATATTGTATGTGTTCTAACTTCTACCAACTAGCTATTCCCCCTTCTCTCCCTCTCCTAAGTCCTCTCTGTTTCCTGAGAAACAACAATATTGAAATTAGGGCAATTGACAACCCTGAAATGGCCTCCAAGTGTTCAAGCAAAAGGAAGAGTCACTCATCTCTCACTTTAAATCAAATGCTAGAAATGATTAAGTTGAATGGGGAAGGCATGTCTCATAAAGCAAGAGAGGCCAAAAGCTAGGCCTCTTGCACCAGTTATCCAAGTTGTGAATGCAAAGGGAAAGTTCTTGAAAGAAATTCAAAGAGCCTTTCCAGTAAACACAAATAATAAGAAAGCAAAACAGCCTTATTGCTGATATGGAGAAATTTTGAGTGATCTGGATAGAAGATCAAACCAGCCCCACATTCCCTTCAGCCAAAGCCTAATCCAGAGTGAGGTCCTAACTCTCCTCAGTCCTATGAAGTCTGAGAGAGGTGAGAAAGCTGCAGAAGGAGAGCTTGAAGCTAGCAGAGGTTGAAAGGAGAGGTTATGGAGAGGAAGATAGCCCTCTCCATAACATCAAAGTGCAAGGTGAAGAAGCAAGTGCTGATGCAGAAGTTGCAGCAAGTTATACAGAAGATCTAGCTAAGATAATGAATGAAGGTGGCTACACTAAACAACAGATTTCCAGTGCAGGCAAACCAGCCTTCTATTGGAAGATGATACCATCTAGGACTTTCATGGCTAGAGATAAAAAGTCAATGACTTGTTTCAAAGCTTCAAAAGATAAGCTGACTCTCTTGTTAGGGGCTAATGCTGCTGGTGACTTGAAGTTGGAGCCAATGGTCATTTACCATTCCAAAAATCCTACAGGACTTAAGAATTATCTACTCTGCCTGTGCTCTATGGAACAACAAAGCTTGGATGACACCATGTCTGTTAACAACATGCTTTACTGAATATTTTGAGCCAACTGTTGTGACCAACTGCTCAAGGAAACGAATCAACATACATTGCTTGTTGACAATGCACCTGATCACCCCAAAACTCTAATGGATACAAAATAAGATTCATATTTTCATGCCTGCTACCATACTACATTGGAGCTTCAGCTTCAGCACCAGTCCTTCCAATGAACATTCAGAGTTAATTTCCTATAAGATTGATTGATCTCCTTGCAGACCAAGGGACTCTCAAGATTCTTCTCCAGGATCACAATTCAAAAGCAGCAATTCTTCTGCACTCAGCCTTCTTTACGGTCCAACTCTCACATCCATACATGACTACTGGAAAAACCGTAGGTTTGACTCTATGGACCTTTGTTGGAAAGTGGTGTTTCTGTTTTAACGCTCTGTCTAGGTTTGTCGTAGCTTTCCTTCCAAGGAACATCTTTTAGTTTCATGGCTGCAGTCACTGTCTGCAGTGATTTTGGAGCCCACGGATCAAGGAGACATTTTAACTCTCAAATGTTATTATTTAAGAAATACATTTCAAGAGGCTATAGCTGACAAAGATAGTGATCCTAACCATATAAATTCATAGGCTAAATATGTTTCACTATTCTCATGACCCTTGAAAACTATTACACCTCTAGCCAAAATGGTCTTTTACCATATTCTTGACGTAAGTATGTAGCTTGAAGTCTGTGATCCTAGTAGGGAATGTTAGAATGCCTAAAAAAGGATTGAGATTTGGGGAGAGGACTAAAAATGCAACACAATCTGTGATTTTGCATGAATCAGCAAATAATTTTTAATGTGACATATGTGTGTCAGTTGCTCAATCGTGTCCAAATCTTTGAGACCCCATGGACTGTAGCCAGCCAGGCTCCTCTGTCCATGGTATTCTCCAGGCAAGAATACTGGAGTGGGTTGTCATTCCCTTCTCTAGGGGATCTTCTGGACCCAAGGATCAAACCTGGATCTTCTGCATTGCAGGCATATTCTTTACCATCTTAGCCACCAGGGAAGCCCTTTTAATGTGATAAGAACCTCTAAATTTTAGAGGCTTTTAAATTCACACATGATTATAATGAAAACCTATCTATGTTAACTGGCTAATTATTGACTGATATATCAAAATCGGACATCAAATAATGTGCATGTGTATCTTCCTTCGAAAAATTAGCAATTCAGTCTTCTTAAAAGGATACAGTCAGGGCCAGTCACTGTAACATTCCCAAAAAATTGAGAATGTTTCCAAATGATCATTTTATGTATTATTTTTCTCTACCAAGAAGATGCTCTAGAAATCTTGGTATTTTTCACATGCATTGTAAATGCCACGACCTCTCTTTGGGATGGTCATAATTTTATTTTGCGATGCTCTTAACATAATCTTGGCAGGAGAAAAGTTCCCAGGTGCACCTGCAGAGAGCAGATGGCTCGAACGGCTCTGCATGAGGGAAGGTCTCAGTTCCCTGCACGCAGCACCCTTTCTGGGGAGCAAAGCACCAGGTGCTTCACAAGCTCCATTTATATTCCACACACACTACATTTCTCTTTTGCATCCAAACTTACAGACAACTATTTCTCCATCATTTTGTATTGATAACATCTGTTTTTTTCTGTTTTAGGGAGAGCTAGCAGGTGGGGATGACTGAAAGGGGACAGGGCAAGCTGGAGTGGGAATGGAGAAATTTCCACCAGTTCATCACAGAACTGAGAGAGATATGGGAGAAATTTTAAAGGGAAAAATATTAAAGAAAATAATTATCATATATTGTTTTTCTTCTCAGTACTTATCCTACAAGCTGAGTTCATTCAAATTAATAGTATTTCCAACAGATAAACTGAAGAAGGCTATGGCTATGGTCATCCCACAGAGGAGATAATACATTGTAGGCAAGCTTTTGAAAACAAGAAGGCGATGGCACCCCACTCCAGTACTCTTGCCTGGAAAATCCCATGGATGGAGGAGCCTGGTAGGCTGTGGTCCATGGGGTTGCCAAGAGTCGGACACGACTGAGTGACTTCACTTTCACTTTTCACTTTAATGCACTGGAGAAGGAAATGGCAACCCACTCCAGTGTTCTTGCCTGGAGAATCCCGGGGATGGGGAAGCCGGTGGGCTGATGTCTATGGGGTCGCACAGAGTCGGACACAACTGAAGTGACTTAGCATAGCATAGCAATCTCATTTTATTTTCTTGGACTCCAAAATCACTGCCGACAGTGACTGCAGTCATGAAATGAAAAGATGCTTGCTCCTTGGAAGAAAAGTTATGACAAACCTAGGCAGCATATTAAAAGCAGACATATAACTTTGCCAACAAAGGTGCATATAGCCAAAGCTATGATTTTTCCAGTAGTCATTTATGGATGTGAGAGTTGAACCATAAAGAAGGCTGAGCACTGAAAGACTGATGCTTTTGAACTGTGGTGCGGGAGAAGATTCTTGAGAGTCCTTTGGAAGGCAAGGAGATCAAACCAGTCAATCCTAAAGGAAGTCAATCCTGAATATTGGAAGCATTGATGCTGAACCTGAAACTTCAATACTCTGGTCACCTGATACCAAGGGCCAACTCATTGAAGAGACCCCGATGCTGGGAAAGATTGAGGGCAGGAGAAGAAGGGGGCAACAGAGGATGAGATGGTTGGATGGCATCATCAGCTCAATGACCATGACTTTGAGCAAACTGCAGGTGAAGTGATGGACAGGGAAGCCTGGCCTACTGTAGTCCATGGGGTCACTAAGAGTCAGACACAACTTAGCAACTGAACATCTTTTTCAAAGGTATGAAAATTAAAATGCTGTATCGTTATCTCTTCTATTAAATTACTGAAACTTAAAAATACTCATACCCAACTCTGTTATATACTCATGTCCTGTAATAGCAGTTTTAAGTTAGAAAGTCGAAACTCTATCTCAACATTTTTGATAATACTTCTATCATTTTGCCAAGATTTCCAAATTGCTGGAATGTATCATTTTTTAAAAGTTACAAAAGACAGAATGATACCAACATACATCATGATATTCAGGGCAGTTATTATATTAAAATAAATTGGAAAAATAGAAACTTAAAAGTTCAATAA
Source organism: Bos javanicus (assembly GCF_032452875.1). Lineage (NCBI taxonomy): Eukaryota > Metazoa > Chordata > Mammalia > Artiodactyla > Bovidae > Bos > Bos javanicus. Next base: position 29,035,979 of record NC_083891.1, on the reverse strand, counting down.
GACAATAGTCAAGTCCATAGTTGCAGATCACCAACTTTATAGGATACAATGCGGTTAAAATAGTTCTTTAACATAATATAGCAATATGGAAATGCATTTATTATACAGTGTTACTTAATACAAATTATCTCTTTACTGTGATTACATCAGTGCTATGAAATAGACATAAGTAAATGAAAACAATTTGGGTATTAGAAAAATATGATTATAGATATTTGTTCTTTTTTATTTCTTTTTTTTATAATGTGACAATATTTTAAAGTTTTGTTATTGTTCACTTGCTAAGTTGTTCTGACTCTTTGCAACCTCATGGACTGCAGTACACAGTTTTAAAGTTTATGATGCTGATATATTTGTCTCTCAAAGCCGTAGTCTAACCTTTAACAATTTGTTCAGTCAAAATCTTCCTGATTGTCACCAAAATTCAAGTGTAACCAAAACAGCACATATAATAAGGAATGCTGTTTTTTAAGGAATGCTGTTTTTTAAGGAAAGCTGCTTTTCCTAGTACCCATGATTTCAGTAATAATTTCATGTTAGAATGTTATCTGTGGTAGTTAAACTGAAATAAAATAACTCAAGCAATATGCATGATTTAAAACTCAATTTGGCTTAGCTTCTTAGGTAGCTTCACTATGGCCTTTCTTATTGACTCTGGCAACTTCCCAGATTCTGAAGTATCATTAAAAACTGTAAAAAAAAAACAAAAAACCTATGCACGTCAGGTATAACTTTGTCAAAATTAAGCTGAAAGCCCATCTGGCTCCATTGTCTTATTGAATTTGTCACATTTTATAAGCAGTTGAGTTTCTTTCCTAATAATCCATCTTTCCAAAGGATGACAAGAATTACTTCATTGTGTAAGTAAAGTGCTACAGTTGGTCACATAAACATGACATTTTCTCTCTCAGAATTTCACTGTTTACATAAATTTTGAAATTTTTATTTTGAAGATGTCATTTTGAAACCACCAGTAGGCCTCAAAGGAGTCATTTTATCTCTACCACCACCCAACTCCAGCCACCATCACATCTTACCCTGAATTTCAAAGAGCCTCTTAATGGATCATCTCACATCTCGCCTTCTGACTTCAGTAAGTCCTCACTCTGGAGTCAGAGTGATATTTTCAAAACACAATTTGAATCATTTTACAAAATCACCAACCTCACCCTCTAGCCTCTTATTTTTCCGTGTGTGTGTGTGCGCTAAGTCACTTCAGTCCTGTCTGAATCTTTGCAACCCCATGGACTGTAGCCCTCCAGGCTCCTCTGTCCATAGGATTCTCCAGGCAAGAATCCTGGAGTGGGTTGCCATGCCCTCCTCTGGGGGATCTTCCCAACCCAGGGATCGAACCCAGGTCTCCCACATTGCAAGTGGATACTTTATCATCTGAGCCACAGGGATCTAACCCACATCCCCTGCATTGCAAGGTGGATTCTTAACCACTGGACCATCAAGGAAGTCTCAAAGATGATTTTACTTGCTTTTCTTTTCATATTTTTTTCCTTTCTTGCTCTAATAGGTTTTATGTCAACTCCTTTTGGTATTTATCTAATCATATTTTTCTAATTTCTAGAATTCTAATTCTAATTTTAATGTTTAATTATTCAACCTCTATATAGTACTGGGCTTCCCTGATAGCTCAGTTGGTAAAGAATCCGCCTGCACTTCAGGAGACGCTGGTTCAATTCCTGGGTTGGGAAGATCCGTTGGAGGAGGGAAAGGTTACCCAGTCCAGTATTCTGCTCTGGAGAATTCCATGGACTGCATAGTCCACGGAGTCCCAAAGAGTTGGACACAACTAAGCAACTTTCACTATACAGTACTATCAATCTGTCTCATCTTTTCTTGTCTAATCTAATCCTTTTCGTATCTAATCTTGTTTGTTGTCTAGTCCCTAAGTTGTGTCTGACTTTTGGCCACCCCCCCAGCCTCCTCTGTCCATGGGATTCTCCAGGCAAGAATACTGGAGTGGGTTACTATTTCCTTCTCCAGGGGACCTTCCCAACCCAGGGATAGAACCTGTGTCTCCTTGGCAGGCAGATTCTTTACTGCTGAGACATCCCAATTGCCTCCTATTAATATAGTCTCCCATTCCTTTCCTGATCTTGCTCCAACCTAAGCCTCTAGCTCCATCTCATACCAACCTCTCACTCTTCTTGCTGCTTCATTCCCATTGGCCTTCCCCCATTTTCCTCAGCTGTTATTAGGTTCCCCTCCCCATCCCACCAACCCACTCAAAACCAGAGCTTTAGCTCCTACTGCTCTATCTTTGCCTGAATATTCCTTGATCCCTCACTGAGTAAACTCTACTGACTATTCAGATCTCAGTTAAAGGAAGGCTTGCCTGACTCTCTGGCACAGTTCAGATCAACCACGGTACTTACTCTTTGTACCCTTAACTTCTCCCTGATGCTTATCACCAGTTTATATACTTGTGTACTTGTTTGATTAATGTCTTATTCTTCACTATCTTCTGTTGGTTTATTTGTTTCTTCCAACATTTTATTAAGAAATTTTCAACCATGCAAAAAAGTTGAAAGAATTTCGTAGTGAACACAAAACCTATATCTACAATTTATAATTTTTTAATTGTAGTCAGTTTACAACATTGTCTTAGTTTCTGTTGTACAGAAAAGTGAATCAATCACACATATACATATATCCCCTTTTTCCTTGGATTTCCTTCCCTTTTACATCACCATGGAGCATTGAGTAGAGTTCCCTGTGCTCTACAGTCAGTTCTCATTAGTTGCCTATTTTATATGTAGTAGTGTATCTATCTTTTAAGCCCCAGTAAAGCAGAGACCACATTAGATTTTCTTATTATTATATTGTCAGCATTCAGCAGAGTTCTGCTCATTAAGTGAGAACTTGATAAATGAATGAATGAAAGCCAAGAATAGGTTATATTTTCTCTGTTTCTTTATGTTTCTGAGTTTTTTCCCCTAAAAGCCAAAATGGTGTTCTTGTTATTAACCTAATGCAGATTGCCCCAATGTTACTTTAAGTGATAGATATTGATATTACTTGCCAACACAAAATTCTTGATGTACGTATGGTAGGCCCTCAGAAAAACTTTGATGAGAAACAGAAATATCTGTATACATCTGGCCAACAGTCAAATAAGAGCAGGGGTTAAATGTCAATGTCTCCAGTTATTATATTTCAGCTATGTGATGGGTAGAAGTCTAAAAACCAGAAATAGCCCTTTTGCTTCTTATTTTTCAAATATCCTGTGGACAGAGTGTTGGTCTCAGACACTGCATGGCTTGGACACATGGGTGAAATAAATACAACCCCAGTTCTCAAGGAACCCTGGTCTCACATGGTTCTTGCTCTGGATAGATCTTCTAATATTTGTAGTCTTACAATCCAAAATTTTAAATCTGAAGTTCTTTCTCTGGTGTGTGTATGTATATGTGTGTGTATATATATACATTCTAACTTAAATGTTTTCCAGTTTTACAAATAGACTGATGACCTCTGTTTCCATAATGAGAAGAGTTAAAACAAAATATCCTTAACTATTCAATAAATTTTGGTTGAATGGACAAAATTGCCTATCTATCCATCTATCTATCAGTTTTATAGCAATTTTAAAACAAAATTTTACTAACAGTTTTTTTTCACCTGGAGTTGACTCATTGGGAGGGATTGGGGGCAGGAGGAAAAGGGGACGGCAGAGGATGAGATGGCTGGATGGCATCACCTACTCGATGGACGTGAGTCTGAGTGAACTCCGGGAGTTGGTGATGGACAGGGAGGCCTGGTTGCTGCAATGCATGGGGTTGCAAAGAGTCGGACACAACTGAGCGACTGAACTGAACTGAACTGAACTGAGGCTTTATCTGAAGTTTCTTCAAGATGCTAGTAGCATGCAGTTGTAGTGGAAAACGTAACTCATAACTGTGCTTGGGTACACTTATGGATATGAGAAACATATAGGCCAGATCAGAACATTTTAGTTGCAAACCCCTATTCCCAATTCACTATATAACCTTCAGAAATCTCAAGATACCTTGAAATAACAGGAATGAGATGGCAACTTCTGATTAGAAGCAAATAACAGCAGGAGTCCAAGTCAGCAAGTCAGACATGAACTAGATCAAGGATGTAAAAGTCTACGGATTTCCTGGGCAGTCCAGTAGTTAGGACTCTGCACTTCCAATGCAGGGGGCACAGGTTCAATCCCTGGTCAGGGAACTAAAATCCAGCATGACATGTGGCGTGGCCCAAAAATAAATAAATAAATAGTAAAAACTAAAGAAAATAATTTTAAAAGCCCAATAATGAGCAACTCTGCTGAGACAGATGTATCTTCAGCAGTAAAACAGGGGTAATAATAATTGTACTTTCTTCAAGTGTTTTTGAGAAGGCCTGGGTTTGCTCCCTGTGTGCACCAGGACCCAGAGGCTTCACAGAAACTGAGCCAGAACTGTGTTTGAGTGTCTCCTGTGGAGTATGGGTCAGCTACAGGGGCAGGGGCCCTGGGCGCAGCAGACCTGGGTATGGCATAAGCCCTCTTGGAGGAGGTCGCCATTAACCCCACCATAGAGCCATCAGAACTTACACAGGACTAGGGAGACAGACTCTTGGAGGGTACAGACAAAACCCTGTGCGCACCAGGACCTAGGAGAAAGGAGCAGTGACCCCACAAGAGACTAACCCAGACTTGCCCATGAGTGTCCAGGAGTCTCTGGCAGAGGCGTGGGTTGGCAGTGGCCTGGTGCAGGGTCGGGGGCACTGAGTGTGGCAGTGCATGCACGGGACCTTTTGAAGGAGATCACCATTATCTTCATTACCTCCACCATAGTTTGGTCTTAGGTCAAACAACAGGAAGGGAACACAGCCCTGCCCATCAACAGAAAATTGGATTAAAGATTTACTGAGCATGCCCCCAGCCATCAGAACAAGACCCAGTTTCCCCCTCAGTCAGTCTCTCCCATCAGGAAGATTCCATAAGCCTCTTACTCTAACCCATTAGAGGGAAGACAGAATGAAAACCACAAGCACAGAACACTAATCAAACTGATCACATGGACCACTGCTGCTGATGCTGCCAAGTCGCTTCAGTCATGTCCAACTCTATGCGATCCCACAGACGGCAGCCCACCAGGCTCCGCCGTCCCTGGAATTCTCCAGACAAGAACACTGGAGTGGGGTGCCATTTCCTTCTCCAATGCATGAAAGTGAAAAGTGAAAGTGAAGTTGCTCAGTTGTGTCTGACTTGTAGTGACCCCATCGACTGCAGCCCACCAGGCTCCTCCATCCACGGGATTTTCCAGGCAAGAGTACTGGAGTTGGGTGCCATTGCCTTCTCCAACATGGACCACAGCCTTGTCTAATTCAATGAAACCATTAACCATGCCATGTAGGACCATCAAAGACAAATGGGTCATGGTGGAGAGTTCTGACAAAACATGGTCCACTGGAGAAGGGAATGGCAAACCACTTCAGTATTCTTGCCTTGAGAACCCCATGAACAGTATGAAAAGGCAAAAAGATAGGACACTGAAAGATGAACTTCCCAGGTTGTTAGGTGCCCAATATGCTACTGGAGATCAGTGGAGAAATAACCCCAGAAAGAATGAACAGACAGAGCCAAAGCAAAAACAACACCCAGCTGTGGATGTGAATGGTGATGGAAGTAAAGTCTGATGCCATAAAAAACAATATTGCATGGGAACCTGGAATGTTAGGTCCATGACTCAAGGTAAATTGGAAGTGGTCAAACAGGAGATGACAAGAGTGAACATCGACATTTTAGGAATCAGTGAACTGAAATGGACTGGAATGGGTGAATTTGACTCAGATGACCATTGTATCTACCACTGTGGGCAAGAATCCCTTAGGAGAAATGGGGTGGCCCTCATAGTCAACAAAAGAGTCCAAAATGCAATACTTGTGTGCAGTCTCAAAATGACAGAATGATCTCTGTTAATTTCCAAGGCAAACCATTCAATATCACAGTAATCTAAGTCTATGCCCTGATTAGTAATGCTGAAGAAGCTGAAGTTGAACAATTCTATGAAGACCTACAAGACCTTTTAGAACTAAACCCAAAAAAGATGTCCTTTTCATTATAGGGGATTGGAATGCAAAAGTAAGAAGTCAATAGATACCTGGAGTAACAGGCAAATTTGGCCTTGGAGTACAGAATGAAGCAGGGCAAAGGCTAATAGAGTTCTGCCAAGAGAACTCACTGGTCATAGTAAACACCCTATTCCAACAACACAAGAGAAGACTCTACACATGGACTTACCGAAATCAGATTGATTATATTCTTTGCAGCCAAAAATGGAGAAGCTCTATACATTCAGCAAAAACAATCTGTGGCTCAGATTATGAACTCCTTATTGCCAAATTCAGACTTAAATTGAAGAAAGTAGGGAAAGCCACTAGAACATTCAGATATGACTGAAGTCAAATCCCTTATGATTATACACTGGAAGTGACAAATATATTCAAGGGATTTGCCTGAAGAACTATGGATGGAGGTTCATGACCTTGTACAAGAGGCAGTGATCAAGACCATCCCCAAGAAAAAGAAATGCAAAAAGGCAAAATGGTTGCCTGGGGAGGCCTTACAAATAGCTGACAAACAAGAAGAGAAGCAAAAGGCAAAGGAGAAAAGGAAAGATATATCCATTTGAATGCAGAGTTCCAAAGAATACCAAGGAGAGATAAGAAACACTTCCTCAGCGATCAATGCAAAGAAATAGAGGAAAACAATAGAATGGGAAAGACTAGAGATTTCTTCAAGAAAATTAGATACACTAAGGGAACATTTCATGCAAAGACAGCACAATAAAGAACAGAAATAGTATGGACATAACAGAAGCAGGAGATATTAGGAAGAGGAGGCAAGAACACACAGAAAAACTATACAAGAAAGATCTCAGATAACCCCAATGGTTTGATCACTCACCTAGAGCCGGACATCCTGGAACGTGAAGTCAAGTGGGCGTTAGGAAGCATCACTATGAACAAAGCTAGTGGAGGTGATGGAATTCCAGTTGAGCTATTTCAAATCCTAAAAGATGATGCTGTGAAAGTGCTGCACTCAATATGCCAGCAAATCTGGAAAGCTCAGCAGTGGCCACAGGACTGGAAAAGGTCAGTTTCCATTCCAATCCCCAAAAACGGCAATGCCAAAGAATGTTCAAACTACCACATGATTGCACTCATCTGACACGCTAGTAGAGTAATGCTCAAAATCCTCCAAGCCAGGCTTTAACAGTACATAAAGCATGAACTTCCTGATGTTCAAGCTGGATTTTAAAAAGGCAGAGGACCAGAGATCAAACTGCCGACATCCGTTGGTTCATCAAAAAAGCAAGAAAGTTCCAGAAAAGCATCTGCTTTATTGACTACGCCTAATCCTTTGACTGTGTGGATCACAAAAAACTGTGGAAAATGCTTCAAGAGATGGGAATACCAGACCACCTGACTTGCCTCCTGAGAAATCTGTATGCAGGTCAAGAAGCAACAGTTAGAACTGGACATGGAACAACAGACTGGTTTCAAAATGTGTAGGAGTATCTCAAGGCTGTATATTGTCATCCTGCTTATTTAACTTTTATGCAGAGTATATCATGAGAAATTCCAGGCTTGATGAAGCACAAGCTGGAATCAAGATTACTGGGAGAAAATATCAATAACCTCAGATATGCAGATAACACCACCCTAAAGGCCGAAGTATTGATGCTTTTGAACTGTGGTGTTGGAGAAGACTCTTGAGAGTCCCTTGGACTGCAAGGAGATCCAACCAGTCCGTTCTGAAGGAGATCAGCCCTGGGATTTCTTTGGAAGGAACGATGCTAAAGCTCAAACTCCAGTACTTTGGCCACTTCATGCGAAGAGTTGACTCATTGGAAAAGACTCTGATGCTGGGAGGGATTGGGGGCAGGAGGAGAAGGGGACAACAGAGGATGAGATGGCTGGATGGCATCACTGACTCGATGGACGTGAGTCTGAGTGAACTCCGGGAGTTGGTGATGGACAGGGAGGCCTGGCGTGCTGCGATTCATGGGGTGGCAAAGAGTCGGACACGACTGAGCGACTGATCTGATCTGATCTGAATGGCAGAAAGTGAAGAGGAACTAAAGAGCCTCTTGATGAAAGTGAACTTAACCTTGAGAAAACTAAGATCATGTCATCTGGTCCCATCACTTCATGGCAAATAGATGGGGAAACAATGGAAACAGTGAGAGACTTTATTTTCTTGGGCTCCAAAATCACTGCAGATGGTGACTGCAGCCATAAAATTAAAAGATTCTTGCTCCTTGGAAGAAAAGCTATGACCAACCTAGACAGCATATTCAAAAGCAGAGACATTACTTTGCTAACAAAGGTCCATCTAGTCAAAGCTATGGTTTTTCCGGTAGTCATGTATGGATGTTAGAGTTGGACTATAAAGAAAGCTGAACATCAAAGAATTGATGCTTTTGAACTGTAGCGTTGGAGAAGTCTCCTGAGAGTCCCTTGGACTGCAAGGAGATCCAACCAGTCGATCCTAAAGGAAATCAGTCCTCAATATTCATTGGAAGGACTGATGCTGAAGCTGAAGCTCCAATACTTTGGTCACCTGATGCGAAGAATTGACTCATTGGGAAAGACCCTGATGCTGGGAAAGATTGGAGGCGGGAGGAAAAGGGGATGACAGAGGATGAGATGGTTGGATGGCATCACCGCCTTGATGGATGTGAGTTTGAGTAAGCTCCGGGAGTTGGTGATGGCCAGGGAAGCCTGGCATTCTGAAATCCTTGGGGTCATAAAGAGTTGGACATGACTGAGTGACTGAACTGAACTGAACTGAACAGGAGTTTTCATTAATATTTGAAAAGTGCTATAATCTGATGTTACAAAGGTGTTATGAAAGAAAAATATGTTTGGGGTGTGGGGTGTGTGTGTGTGGTGTGTGGGAGAGTGTTGGTTCTTCTCAACAAGCATCCAGTCACAGCTTTTCAAGAAAGTGGGAATTCAGAGAGGTTTTATTTCCAAAGCTTATTTTGAAAGTGAGAAGATTTTTGCATGATTATGTTTTTTACATAACATTCCTTAAGCTATTTATCAAGGCACAGAATTGAAGAAACATGATAACAGCTGGTCCTGGCTAGGAATTACTGTACTTAATTAAAAATTAGATATAGATACTGGCAGTTTTGGTTTCACAAGGTACCTGTCCTACCCACTGAGGGAAATTTAAATTCCACTTGGTAGAATCAGTACATCAATAAGGGAAGAGTGTTGTAAGCAGATACTCTGCAGGGAGACAGAAGACCATCTATAGCTGACTAGGAAACAGATGGAAAACTATAAATATTTTTATTAAGACTATTTAAATTGTGTTTGTTTTGAATAATGATCAGAAATATGTGCTAATTTTCATATTCAGAGGATTGGGAAGTGTATAGGAAATAAGGCAGGCTTCCCTGGAGGCTCAGTAGTAAAGAATCAACCTGCCAATGCAAGAGCTGGAGGTTCAATCCCTAGATCAGGAAGATCTCCTAGAAAAGGAACTGGTAATCCACTCCAGTGTTCTTGCCTGAGAAATCTCTTGGACAGAGGAGCCTGGTGAGCTATAATCCATGGGGCTGCAAAGGAGTCATACACGACATAGCAACTTAACAAGAATAACAGTAGGAAATAAGATCAATTCCTAGAGCTACGACAGTACTATAAACCACTGTTAAAATGCTATTGTTTCCCTTCCAATTTTTTATATGCATATAGACATTTAATTTTTCTTGCAAAATTGTGACTATGATTATATATTTAGATTGTAAGGGTTAAATTTAAGATTGAGTTTACAGATAGAGAAGGTCAAGATCATTGCTATAAAAACTATCTTATTGTAGTAAATTTTCTTATAAGGTTTGTTTTTAATAACTATATAATATTTAATTATATAGTGATACTATGTTTTAATCCATTTCCTACTGTAGATATATGGAGGGTTAATATGTTTGTTTATTTCTCTTATACATTGCTCAGTTCAGTCAGTTCAGTCGCTCAGTTGTGTCCAACTCTGCGAACCCATGAATCACAGCACGCCAGGCCTCCCTGTCCATCACCAACTCCCAGAGTTCACTCAGACTCACGTCCATCAAGTCAGTGATGCCATCCAGCCATCTCATCCTCTGTTGTCCCCTTCTCCTCCTGCCCCCAATCCCTCCCAGCATCAGGGTCTTTTCGAATGAGTCAAGTCTTTGCATGAGGTGGCCAAAGTACTGGAGTTTCAGCTTTAGTATCATTCTTTCCAAAGAAATCCCAAGGCTGATCTCCTTCAGAACAGATTGGTTGGATCTCCTTGCAGTCCAAGGGACTCTCAAAAGTCTTCTCCAACACCACAGTTCAAAAGCATCAATTCTTCGGCACTCAGCCTTCTTCACAGTCCAACTCTCACATCCATAGATGACCACAGGAAAAACCATAGCCTTGACTAGATGAACCTTTTTTGGCAAAGGAATGTCTCTGCTTTTGAATATGCTATCTAGGTTGGACATTACTTTCCTTCCAAGGAGTAAGCGTCTTTTAATTTCATGGCTGCAGTCACCATCTGCAGTGATTTTGGAGCCCAGAAAAATAAAGTCTGACACTGTTTCCACTGTTTCCCCATCTATTTCCCATGAAGTGGTGGGACCGGATGCCATGATCTTCGTTTTCTGAATGTTGAGCTTTAAGCCAACTTTTTCACTCTCCACTTTCACTTTCATCAAGAGGCTTTTTAGTTCCTCTTCACTTTCTGCCATAAGGGTGGTGTCATCTGCATATCCGAGGTTATTGATATTTCTCCCGGCAACCTTGATTCCAGCTTGTGTTTCTTCCAGTCCAGCGTTTCTGATGATGTACTCTGCATATAAGTTAAATAAGCATGGTGACAATATGCAGCCTTGACGTACTCCTTTTCCTATTTGGAACCAGTCTGTTGTTCCATGTCCTAGGTGTCTCTAAAAGTAGACTTTTGTGATCTAAATCTTTAAATATCATGTATAGGCTTTTTAACATGTATTACAAAATTGATTAAAAGATTTGTGATGCCCATAAGAAATATATCAAAGGATCCATTTCTTCACAAACTTGATGTACTTGAATATCACAAATTTTATCTCTCTGCAAAATTAATAAAAATATATACAATTTGATTATTGTAATTGAATTTTTTTATACACTGAGGTTCTATCGTTTTGTACATATAATTTATTTTTGTAAATTATTTAAAATATGATTTTATTTTTAAATAGAAATGTTGGTATTTTTATTGCTCTTTAAACAAATACATCTCAAATATATTAATAAACTAATACATTTTAAACCATTTCCCCAATTTTTATTTCTGTCTTAATTTTATTCAGAGTACCATATGACATACATTCATGAAATAATTGTTGAAATCTTGCTCTGGATTTCACACTGTCTAAGCCCTGTGACACAGAAATGAAAAACAGTGGGAAAAAAAAAATCTGGCCTTTCTGAAGCTAAAAAAAAATAGTCACAAATCCTGGAGTTCATGAAGTTTGTATTCCAGTTGAGGGAGAAAGACAACAGGATTTTTAAAAAGTAACAGATTTTATGTTAGAAGATAGTAATGCTATGAATAAAAAAAAATACAGAGGAGATAAAGATGCTAGTGATGGTGACTGCAGCTTTTAGTGGGGTGGTCAGAGGGATGACACCTGGGCAAAAACTTGAAGGAGAGGTGGGGCTAGCCAGGCAGAAGAAACAGTGAGTACAGAATCAACAGATGAGACAAGACAGTTATGTTTGCTGCTGCTGCTGCTAAGTCGCTTCAGTCGTGTCCGACTCTGTGCGACCCCAAAGACGGCAGCCCACCAGGCTCCCCCGTCCCTGGGATTCTCCAGGCAAGAGCACTGGAGTGGGTTGCCATTTCCTTCTCCCAATGCATGAAAGTGAAAAGTGAAAGTGAACTTGCTCATTCGTGTCCAACTCTTAGCTACCGCATGGACTGCAGCCTACCAGTCTCCTCTGTCCATGGGATTTTCCAGGCAAGAGTACTGGAGTGGGTTGCCATTGCCTTCTCCCACAGTTATGTTTAAGGAAGGGTAAAAAGCTACTCATGCAGCTGGACTCAATCAAGGTTGAGATGCCATTAGAGGTTACAGGGATCCAGATGGCAAAAAACCTAGTGCACCATTGTTAGCCTGTGGCATGCACTTTTTTTGAATGAAAAATGGATCATTGCAAAATTTTACATACATAAGTGCGATGACTTGACTTACAGGCTCATTCTGGGTGCCATATTTTAAAAGGTGGAAGCAGGTACCAATAGGAAAGCTATTGCAATAATCCAAACAGGAGATAGAATAGGGTGATAGTAATTTGGAATGGTCAGACACTAGATATACATTGAGAAAGAGTTGGCAGGATTTACTCAAGGCAAGGTTTTAGAAGGTGAAACAAGTCAATGAAGACCAAAAAAAAAAAAAGATTTTTGGCCTGAGTGACTAGAAGGATGGAATGGTCATAAAGATAGTCAAGTGAAAGAAAAAAGGCTATGCAGTGAGCTGAGATGACTCAGGGAATGATTGTAGACATAAAAGAGAAGAGGAGAGAAGTCTGAACTCTGGGGAATGTCAACCAGCAGAAGAGTCTGAGAAGTGGCCATCTGGGAGGAGGAAAGTTGGAAGATTCCTGAAATATAAGGAAAGAAATAGTTTGAAGAAGAGAGAATAATCAGCTGGGCAAATGCTGGTGACTGATCGGACAAAGCAGTAACTGAGATTCAGACATGCCATAAAAATAATGACATGAAAGTTGTCAATCACCCTCGAAGGAAGAATTTTAGTGAAAGCCTCTTGGAATGGGTTTGAGAGGAAAATAGGAGGAAAGAAGTTGGAAATAGTAAGTAAAGACAACACTTAGGTTGAGTTTTGCTGCAAAGAGGAGCAGCAGTAGCTAGAGGGGAAACTGGATGAGAGTTTTATTTGAGATGAGACTAATGTGACTGGTTTTTATTTTGATGAGAAAGGTTGAGAGAGGTGAAAAAGATTCAGAATAAAGAAGATTTAATGGAGCACTATATTTACTTGGAAAGAGACCCAAGGATCTGCTAGATAAATGAAAGACTTTAGATAGAGATATGGACATTTTATTCATAGTGACATAGGGGAGAGGGGATAGATATGGACATAGGTGCTGGTATATGGGTAGATATGGTAGTGGAAACTTGAAACTTTCATCTAATTGGACTTTATTTTCATAGTAAAACAGAAGGCAAGTTGATCAGCTGAGAGTGACACATTTATATTTTTATAAGGGCAAATCTGTTGAGTTTTGGGGGGGTTTTTTTGGTGTTTTTTTTTTCCATTGCTTGTCAGTTTAGGAGTCCTCTTGCACATTGAGGTCAGTGTTTTAAATTTCTCATATTAAGATTTTTAATGTATAAGTTTTACTTTTAATTTTTAATTGGAGGATAATTGCTTTACAATATTGTGTTGGTTTCTGCCATACATCAACATGAATCAGCCATAGATATACATATGTCCCGTCCTTCTTGAACCTCCCTCCCACCTCCAACCCCATCCCACCCCTCTAGGTTGTCACAGAGCACCAGGTTGAGCTCCCTGCGTCATACTGCAAATTCCCACTGGCTATCTATTATACAGTTTAACTTTTATTTTTAAGAGAAAAATAATCAAATAAACAAGTCTAACTAAGACACCAAGCCCAGGATTCATAAATTATTAATTGACAAATTTTACTACTTAAATATTTATACATGGCAAAAGGATACTATAAGTAAGGTTAAAAGACCAACCTAAACTAATTCTGCATCAGCTGGCCTGCATTTGTGACTTGTAAAATGTGACGGTGTGCCAGTTTTAATATAGGCCTCAAGAGTTCTCGCAGGTTTCTATGCTGTCTCAACCATCGTGTGAGCAACCCTGGGTTAGCCTCCTGGAGGATGAGAGGCCATATGGTGGAGAGTCCAGTTGACCTTAGGCATCATGACCAAGTCATGTGAGAGACACTCCACTCTGCAGCCACATTTGCCTGCAGCCATGTGAATGAGCCCAGCAAAGACCAGAATAACCACCCAGCTGAGTCCAGTCTGAGTCATTAACCCATGAGTTAAATAAATGATTGTTACTGGTTTAAGCCCCTAAAGTCTGGTGGGCTTGTTATGCAAACATAGCTAACTCAAACACTTGTTATAAGTATTTCCATATGTTGGTGAGAAGATAGAAGATGCTTACATAGCATCCTCTCCAGTCCTGAGAAAGATTTAACTCTGTAATTATTAACATGCAGTTGGTCCACTTAAATCTGATGTTAATTATAAGGTGAAATGTGAGTTTAAGTCATTCTTCCCCAAACTGTTCTCTTCCATGCGTTAGTCTTATCACGTGTTCATCAAAAGAGGGTTCTCCCTGGTGAAATAATTTTAAGAAAGGATACATATTACAGTGTGTTATTGGAGCTTCACAATGTACATTAGCACAAAAAAACCTCTTTACGTTTTAGTTCATGGCCTAAAGCCTAGGAAACACTCAAATGCTCACATACTCACAACATCATCAGTAATCAACATCCTTATTATTTGCTGGCTACAAATTAAATAAGTCAGTTCAGACCCTTGAAACTTCATAGTTAATTGAGTTAATTGATTTACCACTCAGATTCTTCCAGTCAGTTGACTTTTTGTCTTAATATAGACTAAACAATAATTTCATAAAATTATCTTATATACTAAATGATTTTGTCATTTTAGATGTTAAAAGAAAGAAATGAACTTATATTGGTATGCCAGTGGGAGTTAGTTATATAACACACATTTCTCAAAAGAGAGTTCTAAGTAAATAAATACAATTTCTATGAATAGATTATGAACCTGAAATTTGGTGACACTCTTTGGAATTCACTTCTCTGAGGTGATGATGACTAAATGGAAAATGTCACAGGTAAATAGTCTCTGATCTTTTAAAAAACTGCGTAAGTGAAAGGCAGATAAACTTAATCATCTTCACTTCCCACCAAAAAAAAAAAAAAAAAAGAACCAATAAGCAAAGTTTTAAGTAACTCTGGAAAGTCCCCTTGAAAATTCAGCTCTGATGAATGCTAGTGGCCATGCATTACAATAACAAACAGGGCAAAGAAAAGGAGGGTACTTTCTCAGAGTTCAACTCGATCTGTAAAAACAATGACCTTTGCTGAAAGAAATAACAACCATAGTTTGCATCTTGTGTCTTCTCATTAAGCATTTCTCATTTATTGAATTCTTCCTTTTTGGCATTGATTCTCATTGGTTATTCAATGTTTATGTTTCTTCTGCCTCTTTACTTGGTAATTAATTATTATTAATCCATTAATTTTTATCTTATAGCCACTTTCTTCTTTGATCTAAGCACCAAAACACTTGGCCGTCTTCACTGGTCAACAGACAGAAGAAATATCCTAGATCTAATTTATCTGTTTCTCCTGCCTAAGAGCTTGGAACGCAGTTGACTTAATAAACTTGAATAGTAACAATTCTACTTATTTAGATAGCATCTCCAATTAATACTGGTCATAGGGATTGTGAAATCAATTTATTCTACATGTTACCCTAAGCCCTTATCTTAGGCTTATATTAGTTTACTGCTGCTGCTGCTGCTAAGTCACTTCAGTCATGTCTGACTCTGTGTGACCCCATAGACAGCAGCCCACCAGGGTCCCCCATCCCTGGGATTGTCCAAGCAAGAACATTGGAGTGGGTTACCATTTCCTTCTCCAATGCATTAAAGTGAAAAGTAAAAGTGAAGTCGCTCAGCCGTGTCCGACCCTCAGCGACACCATGGACTGCAGCCCTCCAGGCTCCTCCGTCCATGGGATTTTCCAGGCACTAGGACTGCCCTAATGAAAAAAGAAGTACTATAGATAGTGACTCAAACAATAGAAATTTATTTTCTCATAATTCTGGAGGGAAAATTCTGAGCTCAAGCCATTGGTAAGTTTACTTTCTCTGTGGTGTATCTTTACCCATGTTTTCATATGGTCTTCCCCACATACTTGTCTGTGTATAAATTTCTTCTTCTTATAAGGACACTGGTCATTGTCAGGAAGCATTTAACAGGAGGCTTCCTGTGTGTTGTTTTGGATCTGTCAGGAATTCTCTGTTCCTTATTAATTCCTGAATATTCAGGAATTAAGAGGACAGGAAAGCCTCTCCCGGGACTGAGGAATCCAGGCAATTCCTTCATTAGTTTTTCTATACGGTGATAAGTACCCTTTTCCTTTTTATGAACCATATGGTAAAAGTGGTTATTTACAACTCTCTCTTTCACATGGATGCTGCTGAAAATAGCTATCTTGTAAGACAGTATAAATACCTACACAATGTTGAATAAAACACCTTTGCTCCATCAGAGCTCTGGTCCCCGTGTCTTTCTCTCTGTCTCTCTCTCTGTCTCTCTGTCTCTCTCTCTGTCTCTCTCTCTCTCTCACTCACTGGCTCGCTCGCTTGCTGGCTCCCTATCTTTTTCAGACTGATGCCCTGGAGCACAGAGGCTCTCTGAGTTCACTTTCCTGCCCGGGCTTCTAAGACCCTCTCGAGAAGGTGCTCTGCGCCTTCACCCCATCGAGAGGGCGCCTGAGGCCTTCCTGAACAGAGCAAGCCCCATGCAGGGGCTTTATTGGCTTTCTGTGAAAACCAAAGAATATCAGCCTCTTTCTCTCCTTTACTTTCTTATCATCGACTCCAGACCACCAGGTTCTGGTCCATTAAAGGACCTCAACAGGTCATAATGGATTAGAGCTTACTTTAATTATACCTATAAAGGCCCTATCTCCAAATAAAATCTCATTTGACAAAATGGTAGTTAGGACTTTTACATACGGATTTAGAAGGGCCACTGGGCTCCCTGATAGCTCAGTTGGTAAAGAATCAGCCTGCAGTGCGGGAGACCTGGTTTGATTCCTGGGTTGGGAAGATCCCCTGGAGAAGGGATAGGCTACCCATGCCATCGGAGAAGGCAATGGCACCCCACTCCAGTCCTCTTGCCTGGAAAATCCCATGGACTGAGGAGCCTGGTGGGCTGCAGTCCATGGGATCGCTAAGAGTTGGACACGACTGAGCGACTTGACTTTCACTTTTCACTTTCATGCGTTAGAGAAGGAAATGGCAACCCACTCCAGTGTTCTTGCCTGGAGAATCCCAGGGACAGGGGAGCCTGGTGGGCTGCCATCTATGGGGTTGCACAGAGTCGGACACGACTGAAGTGACTTAGCAGCAGCAGCAGCAGCACCCACGCCATTATTCTTGGGCTTCCCTTGTGGCTCAGCTGGTAAAGAATCTGCCTGCAGTGTGGGAGACCTGGGTTTGATCCTTGGGTCGGGAAGAACCCCTGGAGAAGGAAAAGGCTACCCACTACAGTATTCCGACCTAGAGAATTCCACAGACTGTATATAGTCCATGGGGTCACAAAGAGTTGGATGTGACTTTCACTTTCATTTTAGAAGGGCCACAACATCGTACTTCACAACTTCCTTCTTAGTCTTCTTCCTTAACCTTCTTACACACATGCTCTGTTCTCTGTCTTTAAAATAAGGATAATGAAGCAGTTAGAATAATGCTGGAAGTACCATAAACCATGAAGACTCAGTAAGTGTTAGCATATCCTATCGTGGTTGTTGTTGTTCAGTCGCTAAGTCGTGTCCGACTCTTTATGACCCCATGGACTGCAGCACACCAGGCTTCCCTGTCCTTCACTATCTCCTGGAGTTTGTTCAAATTCATATCCATTGAGTCAGTGATGCTATCTTACCATCTCATCTTCTGCTGCCCGTTTATTCTTTGGCCTTCAATCTTTCCCAGCATCAGGGTCTTTTCTAACGAACTGATTCTTTGCATCAGGTGGCCAAAGAATTGGACCTTCAGCTGCAGCATCAGTCCTTCCAATGAATATTCAGGGTTGATTTCCTTTAGGATGCACTGTTGGATCTCCTTGCAGTCCAAGGGACTCTCGAGAGTCTCCTCCAACACCACAGTTCAAAAGAATCAATTCTTCCTCACTCAGATTTCTTTATGGTCCAACTCTCACATCTGTACATGACTACTAGAAAAACATAGCTTTGACTGTACAGACTTTTGTTGGCAAAATGACGTCTCTGCTTTTTAATACACTGTCTAGGTTTATCGTAGCTTTCCTTCCACGGTGCAAGGAAGGCAATATTCTTGTGTGGTGAATCCCATGGATGGTATGAAAAGGCTATACATTTTAGGTTGCTTATAAATCCATGTTCCTCATCAAGTTGTTGAAAAGATTAAAGGAGATAAAGAGAGGAGATGACTGGGGATGTTCTTGGCCCACCTGGGTGCTGGATAACCAGTGGCTATTATTGTTAAACTGTCTCCAGACTAATAAAGAGTTCCTTGTATTCCACTTAACTTCTTTGTATCCAAAGAAGTGAATTTGAATATTTATCAAACCAAACACTATATTATTGTCATTAAAAATGATAAGCCAAAGAAATATATCCTTTTCACTTAGGAAAAGGAGTGATGGCTATGAATATACTGTTTGTAAAGAGTTCTTACACTTAAGTCTCAGTTCTTAAGCTTTGCAGGCTATTTCTTACGTTCTGCACACAATTTCTCCAAGTCCAGGAGGTAACCTCACAAAAAATTTAGTTGATCTGATTCACTCACAAAATAATTAATTGGTCCCTTAAAAAATGCCCAAATAAGTCCACATATTAGCAGAAAAACTTTTATTTTGTTTTTGAAATGTTGTATCTAGTGAGAAAATATATAACATTATAAGTTCTGCTTGATGACAGTATGCATGATCAAAGCAAATTACCTAGATAACTTTCCAAATATTACATATTTTATTTTAAAAGTATCTTGGAATACCTTTATTTTATTTTATAATAGAAAGGAACAAAAAGAAATAATATTTCTGTGTGATTGTAATGAAAGCACAAGTTAGCTTATTTACCCTTGAAAGGGGAGAATTGCATCTAAATATTATATTTGGGGTATTTTATTTGCCTCTAGATTTTGGAACACAGTAAACATTTGCTTTTACCTAACTTCCATTGAATTGGAATGATATTCATGTTAAAGTAAAACTCACTCTAGAGGCAATACAATAATGCTCAGAAATGTGAAATGATTCTTTTTCTGTGTGCTTAGACACCTCTAATAAGCTTCAATATGCAGTTCACTCATCTTTCTTAATAGTAGAGACTTTGCGGATTGAATGAAATAGCTGTGAACCTAGTAAAGAAAAATTAGGCAGGAGGTATTGAACAATCATGTCTTATTTATTCAGTTAACAATTTCTTTTACTAAAAATTTTCTAGACAAATGAGAGGAATTAGAACGGTTATCCAGGAAGTTTTCTATGAATTTCTTCTCAACTATGTTTGGCATTTAGCAGAGATTTGTCATAAAAGTGCATCTATTGCTTTCATCCTTAGGATTCTAAGAATAAGGCAAGGAGCATGCAATGAAGAAGATAACTCCAAAATTAAATGTTAAATTTTCATCTCTAGCAGAATCCTTGGGTGTTTCCATTATTGGAAATACTTTTTTTTTTTTTAATGAGGGAGAAAAAGAATTCAGTGTTTCTTTTCTGAAGGTAAAGAGAAGTATTAATATTTCCTTAAATTCAGACTCTGTAATCATATCTATTTAAATCAGCCTTACTGAATATAGCAATATCAGCATGTTATCTTGTAAAGAAGGATAAAATTATGCATCCCACTTGCTGAATTATTAATGGTGTTTAATTTCTCCAACATTCACTTTTGATTTAAGGGTCATACACAGAAATGCATTTGCTGATTCACAAGAAGAAAAGTGGAAGAATTAGCTGACACTCTCCAGTATCTATGGCCAATCATTGTCCAACTCTAAGGGCCTATTTCAAACCAAGTATGTTATTCAGAAAAACTTTGGGGAGTGAAAAAGTTGTCTTGAGTTTTTAATGCAGAGTGGTAAAGAAGAAATGGTGTTTTGAGGAGGCCAAAGAAGTGGAACAAAATCCTTTCAAATGCTAACAATCACAGTTTAGAGATGCTTGCCACTCCAAAGTTCACTAGAAAGGGTAATCAGAATTTTATAGTGAATTTCAGTATATACACTTAATATGACTGTTAGAGTGTTTCGTCAATGTAGCCAAAGGAAATCCTTCTATATCTGTCACTGGAATTGGTTTAACTAAAGGAATGAAAGAATAAGATGACCACATTAAATATGAAAGGCAAATAATCCAACACATCGATAAACAACAGAATTGTCTCTTGAAAATGTAGCTTTCCAGAAAAATCTTGGGTTGTATGATTTTATTTAACCTCTCTATTCCTGTAAATGTGTATACAAAATGATTCTTCTGTATGGTTGCCAGGGGGAAGGATGGGGGGAAGGGATATGTAGTTAGGGAGTTTGGAATGGACATGTACACACTGCTATGTTTAAAAGGATCTACTGTATAGCTTATGCAACTCTGCTCAGTGTTATATGGCAGCCTAGATGGGAGGCAAGTTTGGGGGAGATTGGGTACATGTATATGTGTGGCTGAATCCCTTTGCTCTTCACCTGAAATTATCACAAGATTGTTTGTTACTCTGCCAAACCCCAGTACAAAATTAAAAGTTGAAAAAAAAAATTTTTTTTTAACTAAAAGGGTAAAATCTGATTAATTTCAGCCACAAAGGAGAAGGGGACATTGCAACCTACAGGGGATCAAAGAGTCAAAAAAAAAAAAAAAAGGAGTCAGACCTTGGGAAAGCCAGGTGCTGGGATAGCTTTGATGATGTCAACAAGAGGGACCACAGACCACCTTGTTAGCCTCCTAGCATGAGAATATTCAACTTCAGCCTCTTGTGCCCTTGGGTATCCTTGTTCAAATTCACATTATTGAGATAAAATCCACAGCCCTTGCTTAAGAGGTGAGTATATCCCTGTGGTAAGCTAGGGGGGTAAGGCACGGGAGCAGGAATAGAGAAGAGAGCAGAGGGGAAAATTATAGGGAAGTATAGGATGCCAGTGAGGCATGCACACCAAATCCCATAGAAGGAGGCAGAGCTACTCCTCCTCCAATGAAAAGGGAAGGCTTTCTCTAGACAAGGGATAGAGACATTGGATGGACACTGGTCCCCATCAGAAAGAAGGAAAATGTAAGTGATAAGAGCACAGTTAGTTTCTGATGGGCTTCCCTGGTGGCTCAGACAGTAAAGAATCTGCCTGCAATGCAGGAAACACAGATTCAATCCCTGGGTTGGGAAGATCCCCTGGAGAAGGGAATGGCAACCCACTCCAGGATTCTTGCCTGAAGAATCCCATGGACAGAGGAGCCTGGCGGGCTATAGCCCCTGGGGTTGCAAAGAGTCAGACACAACTGAGTGACTAGGCAAACATTAAACCTAATGAGCGGCTGTGCTTTGCTGGAGCAGCCGTGAAGAGATACCCCACGTCCAAGGTAAGAGAAACCCAAGTAAGATGGTAGGTGTTGCAAGAGGGCATCAGAGGGCAGACACACTGAAACCATACTCACAGAAAACTAGTCAGTCTAATCACACTAGAACCACAGCCTTGTCTAACTCAATGAAACTAAGCCATGCCCATGGGGCCACCCAAGATGGGCGGGTCACGGTGGAGAGGTCTGACAGAATGTGGTCCACTGGAGAAGGAAATGGCAAACCACTTCAGTATTCTTGCCTTGAGAACCCCATGAACGTTATGAAAAGGCAAAATGATAGGATACTGAAAGAGGAACTCCCCAGGTCAGTAGGTGCCCAATATGCTACTGGAGATCAGTGGAGAAATAACTCCAGAAAGAATGAAGGGATGGAGCCAAAGCAAAAACAATACCCAGTTGAGGATGTGACTGGTGATAGAAGAAAGGTCTGATGCTGTAAAGAGCAATATTGCATAGGAACCTGGAATGTCAGGTCCATGAATCAAGGCAAATTGGAAGTGGTCAAAGAAGATGGCAAGAGTGAATGTCGACATTCTAGGAATCAGAGAACTGAAATGGACTGGAATGGGTGAATTTAACTCAGATGACCATTATATCTACTACCGTGGGCAGGAATCCCTCAGAAGAAATGGAGTAGCCATCATGGTCAACAAAAGAGTTTGAAATGCAGTACTTGGATGCAATCTCAAAAATGACAGAATGATCTCTGTTCATTTCCAAGGCAAACCATTCAATATTACAGTAATCCAAGTCTATACCCCAACCAATAACACTGAAGAAGCTGAAGTTGAACGGTTCTATGAAGACCTACAAGACCTTTTAGAACTAACACCCCAAAAAGATGTCCTTTTCATTATAGGGGATTGGAATGCAAAAGTAGGAAGTCAAGAAACGCCCAGGGTAACAGGGAAATTTGGCCTTGGAATACGGAATGAAGCAGGGCAAAGACTAATAGAGTTTTGCCAAGAAAATGCACTGGTCATAACAAACACCCTCTCCAACAACACAAGAGAAGACTCTACACATGGACATCACCAGATGGTCAACACCGAAATCAGATTGATTATATTCTTTGCAGCCAAAGATGGAGAAGCTCTATACAGTCAGCAAAAACAAGACCAGGAGCTGACTGTGGCTCAGATCATGAACTCCTTATTGCCAAATTCAGACTTAAATTGAAGAAAGTAGGGAAAACCACTAGACCATTCAGGTATGACCTCAATCAAATCACTTATGATTATACAGTGTAAGTGAGAAATAGATTTAAGGGCCTAGATCTGATAGACTGCCTGATGAACTATGGAATGAGGTTTGTGACACTGTACAGGAGACAGGGATCAAGACCATCCCCATGGAAAAGAAATGCAAAAAAGCAAAATGGCTGTCTGAGGAGGCCTTACAAATAGCTGTGAAAAGAAGAGAAGCAAAAAGCAAAGGAGAAAAGGAAAGATATAAGCATCTGAATGCAGAGTTCCAAAGAATAGCAAGGAGAGATAAGAAAGCCTTCCTCAGTGATCAATGCAAAGAAACAGAGGAAAACAACAGAATGGGAAAGACTAGAGATCTCTTCAAGAAAATTAGAGATACCAAGGGGACATTTCATGCAAAGATGGGCTCGATAAAGGACAGAAATGGTATGGACCTAACAGAAGCATTAGATATTAAGAAGAGGTGGCAAGAATACACAGAAGAACTGTACAAAAAAGATCTTCATGACCCAGATAATCACGATGGTGTGATCACTGACCTAGAGCCAGACATCCTGGAATGTGAAGTCAAGTGGGCCTTAGAAAGCATCACTATGAACAAAGCTAGTGGAGGTGATGTAATCCCAGTTGAGCTATTTCAAATCCTGAAAGATGATGCTGTGAAAGTGCTTCACTCAATATGCCAGCAAATTTGGAAAACTCAGCAGTGGCCACAGGACTGGAAAAGGTCAGTTTTCATTCCAATCCCAAAGAAAGGCAATGCCAAAGAATGCTCAAACTACCGCACAATTGCACTCATCTCACACCCTAGTAAAGTAATGCTCAAAATTCTCCAAGCCAGGCTGCAGCAATACATGAATCATGAACTTCCAGATGTTTAAGCTGGTTTTAGAAAAGGCAGAGGAACCAGAGACCAAATTGCTAACACCCGCTGGATCATCAAAAAAGCAAGAGAGTTCGAGAAAAACATCTATTTCTGCTTTATTGACTATGCCAAAGCCTTTGACTATGTGGATCACAAGAAACTGTGGAAAATTCTGAGAGAGATGAGAATACCAGGCCACCTGACCTGCCTCTTGAGAAATTTGTATGCAGGTCAGGAAGCAACAGTTCAAACTAGATATGGAACAACAGACTGGTTCCAAATAGGAAAAGGAGTATGTCAAGGCTGTATATTGTCACCATGCTTATTTAACTTATATACAGAGTACATCATGAGAAATGCTGGGCTGGAAGAAGCACACGCTGGAATCAAGATTGCCGGAAGAAATATCAATAACCTCAGATATGCAGATGACACCACCCTTATGGCAGAAAGTGAAGAGAAACTAAAAAGCCTCTTGATGAAAGTGAAAGAGGAGAGTGAAAAGGTTGGCTTAAAACTCAACATTCGAAAATGAAGATCATGACATCTGGTCCCATCACTTCATGGGAAATAGATGGGGAAACAGTGGAAACAGTGTCAGACTTTTTTTTCTGGGCTCCAAAATCACTGCAGATGGTGACTGCAGCCATGAAATTAAAAGACGCTTACTCCTTGGAAGGAAAGTTATGACCAACCTAGATAGCATATTCAAAAGCAGAGACATTACTTTGCCAACAAAGGTCCGTCTAGTCAAGGCTATGGTTTTTCCAGTGGTCACATATGGATGTGAGAGTTGGACTGTGAAGAAAGCTGAGCACCAAAGAATTGATGCTTTTGAACTGTGGTGTTGGAGAAGACGCTTGAGAGTCCCTTGGACTGCAAGAAGATCCAAGCACTCCATTCTGAAGGAGATTAGCCCTGGGATTTCTTTGGAAGGAATGATGCTAAAGCTGAAACTCCAGTACTTTGGCCACCTCATGTGAACAGTTAACTCATTGGAAAAGACTCTGATGCTGGGAGGGATTGGGGGCAGGAGCAAAAGGGGACAGAAGAGGATGAGATGGCTGGATGGCATCACTGACTTGATGGACGTGAGTCTGAGTGAACTCTGGGAGTTGATGATGGACAGGGAGGCCTGGCGTGCTGTGATTCATGGGGTCGCAAAGAGTCAGACATGACTGAGCGACTGAACTGAACTGAACTGAATGACATTTTTGGACATATTCAGGATTATCAGGAGGCCTAGAATAAACTAAACAAACTCAGGAATGCAGAGTATGTCTTTTTTGTGGCCTCAAATAGTCTTTTTAAACATTTCCAACCTTAATTAATTTTCAGTTTCCCTAGGATTCTGGAATTGCTCCACTATCAGATGGAACCTTTTTTTTTTTTTTTTTTTAACCATACCCTGCAGCATGTGGGGCTTCCCTGGTGGCTCAGCTGGTACAAGAATCCTCCTGCAACGCAGGAGAAAGTGAAGTCACTCAGTTGTGTCTGACTCTTTGCGACCCCGTGTACTGTAGCCTACCAGGCTCCTCTGTCCATAGGATTCTCCAGGCAAGAATACTGGAGTGGGTCACCATTTCCTTTGAACGCGGGTCTCCTACACTGGAGGCAGATGCTTTAACCTCTCAGGTTCAGTCCTTGGGTTGGGAAGATTTGCTGGAGAAGGGAAAGTCTACCCACTCCAGCATTCTGGCCTGGAGAATTCCATGGAAATTCAGTCCATGGTCCCAAAGAATCGGACATGACTAAGCAACTTTCACTTTCACTGCAGCATGTGGGATCTTTGTTCCCTGACCAAGAATCGAACCCATGCCCCCAGCACTGGAAGTGTGGAGTCTTAGCCACTAGACCACTAGGAAGTCCGAGAAGGAGCTCTTTTTAATCAGTTTACCCACATGGTCAATATCTTCCTACCCTTATCATCCAACCCTTGTCAAAACTCCTCTTGAGTGCTTCCTCTGGACTGTTTACATTTAAACAGAAATAAGACACTTAAAGGAAAAAGAAGAAAACACTAACCTTAGAATTCCAACCCCTTCAGAATGGACAAGATTTGATAGGTTGTCCATGTTTTAGAAACGGAGGTCTTCTCAGGGGAAAAACACTGAAATAAGCAAGAGCCTGCCCTAATACAAGTCGTTCTTCTTGCCCACAAAGTCAGTATGAGATGAAAATCTTCCCAAGTCATTCTGAATGGTTCATCTATCAGCCCCTCCAGTTTTCCTTTTCAGAGTCCAATCACCATATGACAGCACTCGAATACAATATTTCACCTGAAGTTTGTTACCCAGTGACTCTGGGTCATGCCCTCTGTGTTTGTTCCTTTGTATTTTACTGTTGTTTGCGCCCTCCCTTCTTTCCTTCCTTCATTCATCCTTCTTTTTAACTGGACACAGGAAAATGCTATAGAAAATCTGATTTTAATGAGGACACGGTAGAGTGCAACCAAAATCATTTAAAAAGGTGAGACTTACAGTTTCTACATCTTCGTCGGCCACTAACTAGCTCTCTGAGCCTGTGTTCTCCCCTCTGGTGGATTCTTTAAAACAACAGTCTACGGATGTCCCCCTTGCTCTCTGCCCCAGCCAGTTCTGTGCCAGGTGGTGAATCAGAATGTCCTGCCTGGCACTGGCATTTTAAATGCTGCAGGTGCTTTATTACCCCCTCAAAGCCCTGTAAGGCCCCTCTCCGTGCTCTCACCTGGAGAAGCCCTTCACCAGACTCCACACTCGATGTTACTGATGGGATATGCTGTTTTCTTTAGGGGTATGGGGGCAAAGTCAAGCTTGGGAACCACCTCGAACGTCTTTTCTGAAACCAATTCTATGTGTCTTTGAGCTGGTCACATTCTTTCATCTCTTAAGCTAAATCAAGGAGTCCTCTTACTCCAAGAGAGGAATATACTCCAAGGACACATAATTAGGCTACTGCTCTAAGGCATGTGGCTTCCCACTGTGGTGCAGTGGTAAAGAGTCTGAATGCCAATACAGGAGACAAAGGTTCAATCCCTGGGTTGGGAAGATCCCAACCCTCCCCAGTATTCTTGCCTGGGAAATCCCATGGACAGAGGAGCTTGGCGGGCTACAGGCCATGGGGTCACAAAGAGTCTATCATGACTGAGCAGCTGAGCATGCACGCTCACACTAAGGCGTGTAGCTTTAAAGGGGAAATGAATTATAAAGAGTATAGGACTGGGACAAGTCCTTTAAAACTTAGTTTCTTCACATAGTTCTCTGCTCTCCCCCTCCTTCTCTCCTACATGGCCAGTATCGTAAGAGTCCTCTCTTCTTTTTGAAAATAGAGTGCAGAAAACAAGCTTATGGTTATCAAAGGGGAAAGGGAGAGGGGAGGGATAAATTAGGCATTTGGGATTAATATATATAACTACTATATATAAAATATTAATAGCTAATCAACAAGGACCTACTGGATAGCACTAGGAATACTCAATATTTTGTATACTCAAATATTTCATAATAACCTATAAGAAAAGAATCTGAAAAAAAAATAGAGATATATGTATGGTGATAACTGAATCACTTTGCTGAACACCTGAAATTAACACAGCAATTATACTTCTATGAAAATAAATACATATATAAATAAATATATGAAAAGAAAATGACTGGGACGAGGGGAGGGTTCAGAAAAATGAAGGCAGGATCAAGCCTTCTCCTGTCTGCTGCTGCTGCTGCTAAGTTGCTTCAGTCATGTCCAACTCTGTGCAACCCCATAGACAGCAGCCCAGCAGGCTTACCGGTCCCTGGGGTTCTCCAGGCAAGAACACTGGAGTGGGTTGCCATTTCCTCCTCCAATGCATGAAACCAAAAAGTGAAAGTGAAGTCGCTCAGTCGTGTCCAACTCTAGCTACCCCATGGACTGCAGCCTACCAGGCTCCTCCATCCACGGGATTTTCCAGGCAAGAGTACTGGAGTGGGGTGCCATTGACTTCTCCGTTCTCCTGTCTGCTCTTAGCCAAATGGACCATTGTACTGCACCCACGGAATAATGAAGTGACGCAGCTCAGCAGTGTAGAAGCCCAGCCAGGGACTCAGAGATGAAACCCAGGCAAATATAAAGACTGTGCATCTGCCTGGTGTACATTTTCTGCATGTATCCTATGGGAACCTAAGGAGCCCATCAACAGCTAAACTAGTGTCTGAGTCAAGGATTGAGCATTTTAGATGACCTAAGAAAGATGACCAAAAATGGACTATTAGATGGTCCTGGTTTTTTAACTGCCAGAATTGTGACTGGCTAAAAGTAAGATTTTTAAAATCATGAGAAAGGTAAGGTATCATTTGAATTTCCTCATGTTATTCAGATATTAGAATTCCTTTAAAAAAATGTCTGCAGTGGATAAAAGAGTTTAATTTCTCACCTGGATGATACATAAACATTCCACCAAATCTTCCATCAAAACAGTCTATTTATTAATAGCAAACTATTCCTTGTTTATTACTTCTTCACATTTTTATTCATTGCTAGTTCTAGGATTATAGGAACAATTATGCTTGCAATTGAGGCTGTATCTGTAGCAAAGATCTGCTTAGAGAAATAAAAAGCATGTTTGAACTTGGCAAATAACTGCTTATTTTGTAAACAACTGTTTAGAAAGTAGTGTAACTGATCTATATTAAATATTTTTCCTTTAAAACAATGTGTGCTGATAATCAATTAAGTTAAAACAATATTTACATTACAGCTACTATGGATGTGGTATGATAATCAAGATATTTTTATTACCTTAAAAGAATATAGAATATAGCAAAAGAAACTAAGTTAAAATGGAAAATATCTCACATAACATAGGTCTTATGATAAGACTATGCACAAACATTTTGGAGTCACTCTAATCATAGAACTGGTCAATCTTAAACATAAAATATAATACTTTATATTCAGTATAAATTCAGATCCTTCACATGATATACAAGGTTCTCGCTCATCTGGTCCATACTGACATTTCCAATCACTTACTCTTGTTTATATTTATAACACAAGAATATTGGCTCAGTTCAGTTCAGTCGCTCAGTCTTGTATGACTCTGCGACCCCATGGACTGCAGCACGACAGCTCCCTGAGCTTGCTCAGACTCATGTCCATCGAGTTGATGATGCCATCCAACCATCTCATCCTCTGTAATTTCTAAAGATGGACATTGTTCTTTTATGCCTCCATTCATGACTGACTGGTTATTTGTTTATGTGTCTGTTCCCTGGTTTGACTATGAGAGCCTTGCAGGGTGGCTTAATAGATTCTCCTAACCCCCGCACCCTGCCTCAGAAAAAGGCATTTAATTGCTGTCCATAAAGATTTATGAAATTAAGCTGAGTTAATTGATTTATTCTCCACGAGATCTTGCAAGTAAAAATCATTGCTCTGTTCAGTGCTTGCACATTATTTTATCCTTTCTTCCCTTTTATTTTTTCTTCTCTTTATCATGTAAACTGTAGAGGACAAAATTGATGCTTTTTTTCTTCTTTCACCAGCTCCTTGCACAGTGCTCAACCTCCTACTGGTGTCAAATATATTAACTGAATTGATGATAAGGAGTCTTGCCTGGGGAATACCATGTACAAAGGAGCTTTGCCGGCTACAGTCTATGGGGTCACAAAAGAGTCGGACATAACTTAGCGACTAAACAGCAGCAACAGACTAGGCTGATCAAACACCTTGGCCAGAAATCTCAGTTGATGGCATCTTAATTATTTCTCCCAATTGCCATTTTTGAGGGGCTCCCAAAACTTCAGACCCTATATTGGATGCCATGAAATGTAAAATATTATATTCAGGATCATTAAAATCTACCCTAGTGAGAAAAGCAGCAAAAGTTAAAATAGTCAAGTATTTAGAGGCTCAAATAATAAAACAAGGATATATAACAAGTGTTAGAAAAGGCAGCTCTTAACCAAGGATTTTCTCAGGAATGCACTCATCAGGATTATACCTTGTAGAACTTAACAAACTTGTTGTTTGTAAGTCACCAACTTGTCACCAAGAAAATTTCAGGCATAAATAGTGGTGAAAAAACACCGTCCCCTGATTCCTCCCTGCAGTTCAGCATCCTCATCTCATGAAGGTGTAAGTTATACTAGAAATATAGTTTAAAATGTATGTTATATTAAAAATCTTTTTTAAACATAAAATGTAAGTTATGCCAGAAGTAAATACATTTAATCTAATTTTCAAGAGTTTCATAAAGTGAAATGAGAAGACAAAATATTCCAGCACAAAAAGCTCAAATCTAATCAAAGCTAATTCTAATCTAATTTCATTTAATACTTGACATGGGGCTTCCCCAGTGGCTCAGCAATAAAGAATTCACCTGCAATGCAGGAGGTTCGGGTTCAGTCCCTGGCTTTGGAAGATCCCCTGGAAAAAGAAATGGGGACTCAGTCCAGTATCCTTACCTGGGAAATCCCATGGACAGAGGAGACTGGCAGGCCGCAGTCCATGGGGTCTCAAAAGAGTGGGTCATGATTTAGCAACTAAACAACCAACAATCCCTGATGTAGGCCACTAACAGAGCCAGAGTCTTCCCTGGTCTTGGATAAAGGGAAGTGGATATGAACGCCAAAAATAAGAGAGCAGGGAGGAG
Source organism: Bos javanicus (assembly GCF_032452875.1). Lineage (NCBI taxonomy): Eukaryota > Metazoa > Chordata > Mammalia > Artiodactyla > Bovidae > Bos > Bos javanicus. The sequence goes on along the minus strand of NC_083891.1, from coordinate 29,005,868 downwards.
CAGACTGAAGTGACAGGAGGTAGGGAGGCGGCCAGGAAGATGGAGAAGAGCAAGGCAAATTGGGAGCCAGAGAGGCAAAGAAATATGCTACTTTTATTCTTTGTTACAGAAAATAGCTTTTGCTTTGAAGAAGCTGCTGCATATTTTCTGCCCCTGGCTGCCTCTGTATCTATCACCCCACTTACTACAAAATTTATAGACATCTAAGGGGAAACAGTGAACAGAAACATTAGAAGGTTACCTCTCACTTTCCATATTTTATTTTAAATCAAACAAACATACAAAATGTACTTAGTTAGCTTTTAGTGGTAGGTTTTTTTGAAAGGTGGTTTTTATCTATCACTTAATTGACATCAAATCTTTGAAACTCTGCTGATTGGTAAGCACTCAAGAATATCCCTGCCTCCAAATTCTTACCTTGGCTTTTGGGTGATTGTCAAACCTAGGAATGATGAAGAATATCCAGGCCTTCCTTTTTGAAGCAGACTTGATAATAGCAAGCCAAGGGGCTACCTTGTTTTTGTTATTTGCTTGTCTGGTTGATTGATTTTTATTTGTGTATCTGGTTTGATCTAGTATCTGACAATATAACAGGTACTTGGGTACAAAGACTTGTCTTTCCCCTGAGTAGCTCACAAAAGTCAAGTTCTTATTCAGTGACAAAAAATACACTTTTTAAAACTCTATCTTCTTTCCTATTTGGAAAAATTTCTGGCTAAACTACTGGGCTTTGCAATGATTATACGGTGATTTTCAACAAATTACTTGTGGTTTCTGTATTGAAGACAGCATGATTAAATTAAGGAGGAAACATTCACCAATTCATCTGTTTTTCAGTGTGAAGGGAATGATTCATTAGCCCATATCTATATCATCCTTTGAGCAATTCAGTAGACAAGAAATATTTTGTTACAATTTCATTAATCATTCATTATCATCCATTAGATAATGGACATTAGAATATCCACATAAGTTGTATGTCAAAATAAACCATTCTGGGCTGAAATCAAACCATATCCGTCCAGTGGTACATTCTGAAACAAAGCAAATTCAGCTGATCGCAGCAGTATAACTTTAAAACCTACTGAATTTCACTTAAGCCTTTCTCAAATTCACTTTTGAACCCAAAATACAGAAGATAAATTATATACCCAAAGGTGTTTTTCTGAGAAAATTATTAGAGAATAAAAAATAGAAGTGAGCTTGCCAGGGCCTCAGCATCACTACTGTTGTCCCTTAAATTAGATTTTCATCGAGATCTGCTACTGCTATTCTGGCCTTGGCCTTGGTACATGGTGTGCCATGGAACTGCAGACATCACAACAAGCAATTAGATCAGCTCAGGTGAGTGTGTGACTCTGTGCTATATTTGTTGTGATTGGACTACAAACAATATTAAACAGTAGATCATAAAGGTCATAAGCTGATTCTACATCTGATTTCTTTAATGTACTCTATTTCATTTTAATCTTGAGGTCTTAGTGGATCCAGAGAATGGTTCTTGGGAGACTGGCAATTGGGTCAAATAAGAATTACCTGTGAAGGCCTTCCCTGGTGTTCCAGTGGTTAAGAAACCACCCACAATGCAGGGAACACAGGTTCAATCCCTGGTCCGGGAAGATTTCACATGCAGCTAGGCAACTAAACCCATGTGCTACCACTACTGAGCCTGTGCTCTAGAGCCCATGCTCTGCAACGACAGGAGTCACCACAATGAGAACTGCATCCACCATAACTACAAAGTAGCCTCTGCTCGCCACAACTAGAGAAAGGCTGAGTACAACAACAAAAGACAGAGCACGCCACAACTTTATTAGTTAACTTTAAAAATTATATTTTAAAAAATCTGAGTTCTAACAAAAATAATAAGAAAGAATCACCTAGGGAGTTTTGAAAGCATATAAATACTCATACACCTGATTCAACTTCCATCCCAATTCTCTAACTTTCTTCACCCCAAATGTCTATAAGGTGGAAAAAATGTGATCGGATATTTTGGATACCTGGCAACTTCTAATATCACAAATTACAGAGTTTGCCAGCCTGGGGTTTATGTTGCCAAACTTGGATCTGAACTAGCATGGCATTTCTCACTCAGCAAAAATAATAAAAAAGGGAAATCTTTTTGCCCCCGACTATAGGTGACACTTGCTTGACTCTTGGAAGAAAAGTATGATCAACCTAGACAGCACATTAAAAAGCAGAGACGTTACTTTGCCAACAAAGGTCCATCTAGTCAAAGCTATGGTTTTTCCAGTAGTCATGTATGGATGTGAGATAGAAAGCTGAGCACTGAAAAATTAATGCTTTTGAACAGTGGTGTTAGAGAAGACTCTTGAGAGTCCCTTGGACTGCAAGGAGATCCAACCAGTCCATCCTAAAGGAAATCAGTCCTGAATATTCATTGGAAGGACTGATGTTGAAGCTGAAACTCCAATACTTTGGCCACCTGATGCAAAGAAATGACTCATTTGAAAAGACCCTGATGCTGGGAAAGATTGAAGGTAGGAGGAGAAGGGGACAACAGAGGATGAGATGGCCGGATGGCATCACGGACTCAATGGACATGAGTTTGAGTAAAGTGTGGGAATTGGCAATGGACAGGGAGGACTGGCATGCTGTAGTCCATGGGGTCGAAAAGAGTCGGACACAACTGAGCAATTGAACTGAACTGGTAGATGACACTAAAGGTAAGAACCCACCTGCCAATGCAAGAGAAGCAAGAGATGCTGGTTCAGCCCCTGGGTTGGGAATATTATCGCTGGAGGAAAGCATGGCAACCCACTCCAGTATTCTTGCCTGGGGTATCCCATGGACAGAGTCACCTGGCGAGCTATAATCCATGGGGTCACAAAGAGTTGGACACGACTGAAGTGACTTAGCATGCAGCACATAGAGGAGAAGATCAAAGGGATATGAGACAATAAGAGTCAGGATTGCTCATGTCCCAACAGCCAGGAGTCACTGCTGTCCATAGCAGAATCCTCATCCCTAAAATCAGTCTATAAACAGATGGTGCTTTCTAGGGTGAAGGTATCATTCTCTTCCTGTAGATGAGGTTGACCAAAAAGCCTGTTTGGAATTTTCCATATTATGGAAAAACCCAAGTGAACTTTTTGGCCCAATATATCAATCTTGATTATTCTCTGAAACCACATTCAAGAAAAAATAGCACCATACATAGTTATCGACGAATTCTTGCTTTATGCTATTATACTAGTGGCTTCTTTTCTGCTTGAAAAGGGGGAGAAGTGAGCAACTATGAAACTATTCTAGTGCATTTGACAGACTATTGACTAAAATAGAGAAGGACCTAGAAAATGACTAGTCCTGAAATTCATGTCTGAACTCAAAGGTGATCACTGAGTTAGCAGAATCTGGCACTTGATCTTATTTATGGAATTTTATGAATTCATGATGATGACTTTCACTGAGACTTTTGTTATACCCATATCTTTTGGACCCACTTTAAAAAAATTTTCAACCATGAAATCAATTTCCTTTTGCTATCTTCCCAGACATGAAAAGAAAGAAATCATTTCCCGATTCCTTAAAGGCTGACTATCCTGCCATAGTTATTTTTGTATTCCAAACAGTTAACATAGATAGTCTGTATATATCCAAAGGAACTTCTACATTTGAAGTTTTCATACATTTATAAATCAACGCCCCCTATTTGGTAGCTAAAGATTGACACCCGAGTATAACAAAGTAAGAGAAAGGCCAGGAGACACCTGAGTATAACAAGTAGGAGAAAGTTCAGCATTATATTCTTTTAATAGAGGAGTAGATAAAGAAGATGTGGCATATATATATACAATGGAATATTACTCAGCCATAAAAAGGAATGAAATGGGGCCATTTGTAGAGACGAGGGTGAATCTAGAGACTGTAATACAGAGTGAAGTAAGTCAAAAAAACAAATATCATATATTAATGCAAAGACGAGGAATCTAGAAAAATTCAAGAACCTATTTGCAGAGTAGAAATAGAGACAAAGATATAAAGAACAAATGTATGGACACCAAGGAAGGAAGTTGCAGGTGGGGGGTAGGATGAATTGGGAGATTGAAGTTGATGTATTTATACTACTGTGTATAAAATAGATAACTAATGAAAACTTGCTGTATAGCAGGGGGAACTCTACCCAGTGCTCTAAGGTGACCTAAATGGGAAGGAAATCCCCCAAAAGGGGGATATAGGTAACCCATGCGCATGTATACATATGGCAGATTCACTTTGCCGTACAGCAGAAACTGACGCACCATTGTAAAACATCTATATTGTTGTTTAGTCACTAAGTTGTGTCCAACTCTTTGTGACTCTATGGACCCTTCCAGGCTCCTCTGTCCCTGGGATTTCCTAGGCAAGAATACTGGAGAGAGCCCCCATTTCCTTCTCCAGGCATCTTCCTGACCCACAGATTGAACCCGTGTCTCCTGTATCTCCTACGCTTCAGGTGATTCTTTACCACTGAGCCACCTGGAGGGGAAAAAATTAAAACTGTGCTGTCCCTCATTCACTCAGTAGTCTTTGATGGGTCCTCAATGATATACCAGGCTCTGTTAGGCACTGGGGATACACAGAGAATCTCACAGTTTAATGAAAGCTAAAGTAAAGAGAAAAAAGATTAGCCTATCTACTGCTTATTTTTCAATCCTCTTCTCTTTATCTCACACATTCTTTAATAGAACATTTATTCTTTGATTGTGTGAAACAAATATGCTTTAGCAGCTCATTTGGGAGAAGATGTGATTTGTTTTCTCCCTGGCTTCTGTTAGACTTGAGCAGACGTCTGGCCTAGTGACCACTGTCTGTTATGGGAGTTTGGTATGAATTTAGCCAGGAAGCTTTACTTAATTATTACTGCATCTCACACAGACCTGAGTCATAGAGAGGTATCTGAGTATTTTGACTTCTCTGCTGTCAAATAATCCTGTAAGGCTTGGTCATCACAGGATAGACTGACAACGTTAACAAAGAGAAAGTATGTGATTTCAAATCATTTGTTGGAAAGAAGAGAATAGTCATGCTTTGTAAAAAATAGCCTCATTAACAACTTTACATTAAAAACAAAAGCTAGACTGCACTATTAAAGAGAAACAGAGGAGAGAAATAATCTTAAAAATATAACCCAGTAATTAGTTTCCCAGAAAGCAATAACAGAATATATAAAGGTCTGTAACACAGATTTATTTTCCAATTTATGGCACATATGTGCAATATCATACTAGGAATACTAAATAATATTTGATTGCCTGGAACATCTTTGATTAATTAAAGAACAAAAGCTTCTAACAATTGCTTTTCATGGAGCACAAGAAGTATTTGAAATATTCTCAGAGGAAGTAAGCCCCGAGGTAATGATCTGATATATAGTGAGGGATATTACAGCCCACGGTCAGAAACCAGATCTAGCACCACGCAGTACTTGGTATGTGGGAAAAGAACAATAAACAGAATGAACAGTGTCATTGCACAAGAAGAGTTCATGAATACATCTCAGTGTTTGAGAAGCAAAAATGCAACTTGATGAAAAAGGTGAGATAGATGTGTTCAAATTTGTCTGCAGGCTGCTTCCCAGATCCTCTGTACCAACTGGGAATTAGGAGATCTGTACTCACTTGGCTTCAGGAGTAAAGGAAACACCTACCCAAGGGCACAGAACCATTTTCTGGTGCTGTCCTAAGCCTGCATACTGGGTCCTATACTCCCATTTTCTGACATCATTTGCCTATCTTCAGTTTAGTCACTCAGTCCTGTCTGACTCTTTGCAACCCCATGGACTGCAGCATGCCAGGCCTCCCTGTCCATCACCAACTCCCAGAGTTTACTCAAACTCATGTCTATTGAGTTGGTGATGCCATCTAATCATCTCATCCTCTGTCGTCCCCTTCTCCTCCCACCTTCAATATTTCCCAGCATCAAGGTCTTTTCCAATGAGTCAGTTCTTCGCATCAGGTGGCCAAAGTATTGGAGTTTTGGCTTCAACATCAATCCTTCCAATGACTATTCAGGACTGATTTCCTTTAGGATGGATTGGTTGGATCTCTTTGCAGTCCAAGGGACTCTCAAGAGTCTTCTCCAACACCACCGTTCAAAAGCATCAATTCTTTGGTGCTCGGCTTTCTTTATAGTCCATTTCTCACATCCGTACATGACTACGGGAAAAACCATAATCTTGACGAGATGGACCTTTGTTGGTGAAGTAATGTCTCTGCTTTTTAATATGCCATCTAAGTTGGTCATAACTTTCCTTCCAAGGAGTTCAGTTCAGTTCAGTTGCTCAGTCATGTCTGACTCTTTGCGATCCCATGAACTGCAGCACGCCAGGCCTCTCTGTCCATTACCAACTCCTGGAGTCCACCCAAACCCATATCCATTAAATCGGTTATGCCATCCAACCATCTCATCCTCTGACATCCCCATCTCCTCCTGCCCTCAATCTTTCCCAGCATCAGGATCTTTTCAAATGAATCAGCTCTTCGCATGAGGTGGCCAAAGTATTGGAGTTTCAGCTTCAGCATCAGTTCTTCCAGTGAATATTCAGGACTGATTTCCTTTAGGATGGACTGGTTAGATCTCCTTGCAGTCCAAAACGTGGTCCACTGAAGAAGGGAATGGCAAACCACTTCAGTATTCAGTATTCAGTTGTTCAGTAACTAAGTCGTGTCTGACTCTTTGCAGCCCTATAAACTGCAGAATGCTAGGCTTCCCTGTGCTTCACTATCTCCCAGAGTTTTCTCAGATTCATGCCCATTGAGTCAGGGATGTCATCCAACCATCTCATTCTCTATCATCCCGTTCTCCTCCTGCCCTCAGTCTTTCACAGCATCAGGATCATTTCAAATGGCTCCACTCTTCCCATCAGGTGGCCAAAGTATTGGAGTTTCAGCTTCAGCATCAATCCTTCCAATGAATATTCATGACTGATTTCCTTTAAATTGGTTGGATTTCCTTTCAGTCCAAAGGACTCTGAAGAGTCTTCTCCAACACCACAGTTCAAAAGTGCTCAGCTTTCTGACCTGTATACAGGTTTCTCAAGTGGCAGGTCAGGTGGTCTGGTATTCCCATCTCTTTCAGAATTTTCCAGTTTATTGTGATCCACACAGTCTTAGTGTGTATCACAATACTTTGAATAGACTCTAATACTTTGAATACACACTAATACTTTGAATAGACTCTAGGAAAAATAGGTAAAAATGAAGAAGGGTGGTGTCATCTGCATATCTGAGGTTATTGATATTTCTCCCAGCAATCTGGATTCCAGCTTGTGTTTCTTCCAGTCCAGCGTTTCTCATGATGTACTCTGCATATAAGTTAAATAAGCAGGGTGACGATATACAGCCTTGACATATTCCTTTTCCTATTTGGAACCAGTCTGTTGTTCCATGTCCAGTTCTAACTGTTGCTTCTTGACCTGCATACAGATTTCTCAAGAGGCAGGTCAGGTGGTCTGGATGTTGGTCAAGTTGCCAACATCCGCTGGATCATGGAAAAAACAAGAGAGTTCCAGAAAAACATCTATTTCTGCTTTATTGCCTATGCCAAAGACTTTGACTGTGTGGATCACAATAAACTGTGGAAAATTCTGAAAGAGATGGGAATACCAGACCACCTGACTTGGCCATCTTATCAGCCTGGAAATGTTGCATGGACCCTCCCAAGGATGTTTACAAACATTGTCACCTTTGGTAGGTACTGCTGTCTCTTTTCAAAGATTTCTATATTCTTACATTTAAGGGGCTTGTGACTTTGAACCTTTTTTTTAAAAAAATATGTATTTATTTATTTGGCTCCACCAGATCTTAGTTGCGGCATACAGGGTCTTGAGTTGTGGCATGTGAACTCATAGTTGCGGCATGTGGATTCTAGGTCCCTGACCAGAGATAGAACATGGGTTTCCTGCTTTGGGAGTGCAGAGTCATAGCCACTGGATCACCAGGGAAATCATGCCTTTGGACCACTTGGTGAACCAATTACATCAGGATTGTAAAATGTGGTCAGCTTGAATGGTCACAGCTTGTCACTAGAGTGGAATCACATGGAACAAGAAACACTACTGTCACCATTTTTTGTGACTTTCTGACCTACAGACCAGTGAAATGACCTTGCCAAATGTCTCCTCATCCATTCATGCATCTATCTGCACGTGGCAGAACTCTTGAGTATTCCCCGGGCTCAAACTTTACTAGAATTCAAAGTATGCAGGCAATTATTAATGCTCAATGTGTCCTGTAATGATTTTATCAATATTTTCCTGTTATTTATTATGCCCTTATCTCACAATAATTTTAAAACAGGTTATAAAAGCAATTCCAGTTTGTGATGTAATAAACTGAGGTACAGACAATAGAAATGCTGACTATAATTTATTTGCCAACACAAAGCTTGACATTTAAATATATTTTTATAATTTAATATTCACAGCAGTTAGGAAGGTTAGAAATTATTATACCCAATTTCAAGGTGAAGAAACTCAGTCCCCCAAAAAGACCATATAGCTATCCCCAAGTAATAGAAATTGCTTTTTTTTTAAATTTACTTTTAATTGGAGCATAATTGCTTTACGATGTTGTGTTAGTTTCTGCAGTACAGCAATGTGAATCAGCCATAAGTACACATATATCCTCTCCCTCTTGAGCCTCCATCCACCCTGCTATTTGAAATTATTAAAAATCATGGCACAAATAAAATTACTCTATGCGATTCTAATTCAGATTGTAACTTGGACACAATATTGTTTTGTTAGTATTTGTTTTGTTTGGCATCTACTTTATGCCTGCATTACATTTTTTAAGTACATTTCACTCAAATAGTCTAACACCCCATGAAAGCCGTCTAAGGAATAGATGATGAATAAATTTATTTTACAAAAAATGCAACAGACGTGTACTTTCTGGAACAAGCCCAATATTTTGACATCACATTTGTAGGTTCATGGACATTTCTAAGGTCTTACAAATCTTAGGTTTTAAAGCCTGCACCATTGGTAAGAGATACAGAAGAGTGGATCCAAAGAGAGAGAGATAAAACTGAATGACACAAAGCTGCTCAGAGCCTGGGGATACAGTTTATTTATTCAGACATGTTTATTCAATGCTACTGAATCCCTTGAGGAAGCTTCCATGTCCTCCTTCTAGGAGCTTCTCTCTCTTTTAAAAATAATTTATTTACTTTTAGTTGAAGGATAATTACTTTCAATATTGTGTGGGTTTCTGCCATTTATCAACATGAATCGGCCCTAGGTAGAGGGACTTCTCTCTTGAGTGGTGGACCTTGACTGAACCCAGCCCATTTCTCTTCCTGCTCTGTTAAAACAAGAAAGAAAAAAGTCTTCTATTCACATCCTCTAGATCATGGTAATAGAGTTGGGTCTATCCTGATCAGACATTTGGATAATGACTCACTGCCCCCAGGGAGGAATTTACCAAAGCAATTTCCTAGGAATCATTTGCCTTTTGTCCCTTTTGTGTGGCTGGAGTTAATAAATTTTTATGAAATAATTTCAGTTAATCTTTCCTGCATCACTTGTTTTGTTACATGGATGTCAATCTTACCAGGTCAACCCCCAAATGCTTCAGAGGTGCTTAGACTGTTGAAGCTTATAGAAATGATTTTCCCAGTCAGGGTTACACAAAGTCAGAGGCTAAACTTGAAAAGTATTTCCTCATCCCAAGACCAAAATTCTAACGTCTCTCACTGCCTTGTTTTTTCTTTTGTTGTTGTTTTGGTTTTTTTAATTAATAAAATTTATCTAGCTAATTACTGGATTAGTGAGCCTAAAACTGAATAAACATCTCCGATGGCCACAGAGGTTAAAATGGGAAGAAGCAGGGTGCATTTGTGTGCTGATTACTATTGAAGGACAAAAGTCTTCTTGAAGGTTGAGTTCTTCTCTAGCAACCAGCCCTCATAATGGGACTCCACCCATAGAAATTAAAAGGCTGCAAGGCCGTACAAATAACAGTAATCAGATCAGAAACTGTTAAAAGCATGAGACAGATAAAACCCAATGAGAAACCTTCAGAGGGAAGTAGATAAGCACTGCATCAGAGGCAAAATGTCAGTGAAGCTATTCTGCTCTGAAATTTTGTGTTTTTTTCCTCTTCAAAAGAGAAGGAAGCATTGATTAGAAACAGAAAATCCACATGCATTTTAAACAAAAAGATAAGTCCATAGAAGACATATGTGCCTGGTAGACTATTGCCCCCGAGAGTTTGGGGTTCCTTTTCCATCTATCCTTGTGCCATGGGCTTCCCTGGTGGTTCAGCTGGTAAAGAATCTGCCTGCAATGCGGGAGACCTAGGTTTGATCCCTGGGTTAGGAATATCCCCTGGAGAAGGGAATGGCTACCCACTCCAGTATTCTGGCCTGCAGAATTCCATTGACTCTATAGTCCATGGGGTCCAAAGAGTGGGACACGACTGAGCAACTTTGTGCCACGATAGAGGGTTTCCCTGGTGGCTCAGGCAGTAAAGAATCTGCCTGCAATGCAGGAGATTCGGGTTTGATCCCTGAGTCGGGAAGATCCCCTGGAGAAGAGAATGGCTACCCACTCCAGTATTCTTGCCTGGACAATCTCAAGGACAGAGGAGCCTGGTGGGCTGCAGTCCATGGTGTCGCAAAAGTCAGACATGACTGAAGCGACTTAACACTTTTGCTTCATTACACCATGGCAACTTCCTCATATCTTTTTTTAAAAGTTGGGCCCAGAAAATACATGTCAGTCAGGTAGAAAAGTAGATGTTAAACATGTTAGCAAATGTAAAATGAGGGAAGTGGTGTGGCTGAAACACACTCAGATTCAAAGTTGGGTTGTCAAACGGCAACAGATAAAGTGCTGATTTATTTAAAATTGCTTCACCCAGGTCAAAGATCTGGCAGGGCTTCTCTTTAATTTACCTCCTCAGAATCTTGATTGCTGAGGGAAAATCTGACATGATTCCCTGATGTAGATACATGTTATATCTGCCTCAACATCAACACTTGCATTTGATACTGCCCTGAATGTCTGACTCATTTCTTTAACAGGTTTATTAAGGTATAATTACATATCATAACATTTACTCACTTAAATTGGACAATTCACTGATGTCTTATAAATTAATAGAGTTGTGTAGGCATCACCACAGTATTTTCTCTTTATCTATGGCTTTCTGCAGTTTGAATATAACCTGCCTAGGTATCCCCTGGAGGTGGGCATGGCTACTCATTCCAGTATTCTTGGCTGGAGAATCCCACGGACAGAGGAGCCTGGTGGGTTACAATCCATGCATGCATGCTAATTCACTTCAGTCATGTCTGACTCTTTGTGACCCCATGGACTGTAGCCTCCAGACTTCTCTGTCCATGGGATTCTCCAGGCAAGAATACTGGAGTGGTTTGCCATGCCCTCCTCCAGGGGATCTTCCCCACCCAAGGATCTAATCTGCTTCTCTTATGTCTCCTGCACTGGCAGGTGGGTTCTTTGCTACCTGGGAAGCCCAGGCTACAGTCCATAGGGTTGCAAAGAGTCAGACACAACTGAAGCAATGTAACACGCACACACGCACAGGTGTGTTTTATTTGGTATGTAGTGTCCTAGATGTTCTCCAACACTTCTGGATCTAGGGTTTCCTGTCTGCCATTAATTTTGAGAAGTTGTTGGTGCCATTTTTATTTCAACTATATCTCCATTTTCTCCTTCCTATGATAATTCCAGTTATGTGTAGTGTACAGTACTCCTTTTACAATTGCTCATGGTTCTTTCAGGCTTCCCAGGAAGAAGGAGATAGTGAAGGACAGGGAAGCCTGGTGTGCTGCAGTTCATGAGGTAGCAAAGAATCAGACATGACTTAGCAACTGAACAACAACAATCGTAAAAACAAAAAACAGTAAGTGTTGGTGAGGATGTGGAATAATTGGAAACTCTGTGCACCATTGATGGGAATGTAAAATGGTACAGCCGCTTTGGATGTGGCTGTTTCTCAAAAAATTAAATGTAGAACTACTACGTCATCCAATAATCCCTTTTATAGGTGTCCACCTGAAGAAATTGAAAGCAGGATCTCAAAGAGATATTGTTACAGCCATTTTCAAAACCACATTATTCACAGTAGCTAAAACATGAACACAACCCAGGTGTCCATTGACAGATGAATTGTATAAACAGAATGTAGTAATTAATACAACAGAATATTATTCAGTCTTAAAGAGAAAGAAAAATTTGGCATATGCTACAACATGGATGCAACTTCAGGGCATTAGGCTATGTCAAATAAGACAGTCACAAAATGACAAATAGTTTGTAATTTCACTTATATGAGATACATAGAGTAGTCAAAAATCATAGACAGAAAGTGTAATGGTGTTTTCCAGGGTCTGGAAATGGTCACTTTCAGAGTGAGGAATGAGCAGTTATTTTTTTTTTTTTTTCTGTACCTGTGACTTTGTTTCTAGTTTTGTTATATTTTGTTTGTTTGCTTTATTTAGTTTTGTATTAATTTGAGAGAAATTCCTTAGTATATTAATAATACAAATTTAGTTTATTTTGTATACACATGAGCAGAAAAGAGGCCAATATTGTAAGCATTCAAGTTTAGCTATGTGTTCCATATGAATCAATTGTTGTTGTTCACTTACTCAGTTGTGTCCAACTCTTTGTGACACCATGGACTGCAGCACACCAGATTATCTTCTGGAACTTGCTCAAACTCATGTCCATTGAGTTGGTGAGGCCATCCAACCATCTAGTCCTCTGTTGTCCCCTTCTCCTCCCACCCTCCATCTTTCCCAGCATCAGGGTCTTTCCACTGAGTCAGCTCTTTGCATCAGGTGGCCAAAGTATTGGAGCAGCAACAGTCTTTCCAATGAATATTCAGAGGATTGACTGGTCTGAAATTGAAAGGACTCTCAAGAGTCTTCTCCAACATCACAGTTCAAAAGCATCAATTCGTCAGCACTCAGCCTTCTTTATGGTCCAACTTTCACATCCATACAGAATCATAGTGTCTATAAAGATATTTTTTCCAATAAAGAATATTTCCCTATTATCATACAACATTTGAAATATAGTTTTCTCTGAAGATACTTAGATATTTGATTTATATTGCTAAACATATTTATTGTTATTTATCCTAGATTATTAGTTACTATATATAGCAATGGTAATTGCATTAATATCTTACTGTAATCTAGATTTTAAATTCTTCCAATTTTATTTTATTTTTAAACTTTACATAATTGTATTAGTTTTGCCAAATATCAAAATGAATCCGCCACAGGTATACAATCCCGAACCCTATACCATCCCTCTGGGCCGTCCCAGTGCACCAGCCCCAAGCATCCAGCATCGTGCATCGAACCTGGACTGGCAACTCGTTTCCTACATGATATTTTACATGTTTCATTGCCATTCTCCCACATCTTCCCAGAGTCCATAAGACTGTTCTATACATCAGTGACACGGGGTTATTGTTACCATCTGCGTTAGTATACTGTATTTATGTTTTTCCTTCTGGCTTACTTCACTCAGTGTAATAGGCTCCAGTTTCATCCACCTCATTAGAACTGATTCAAATGTATTCTTTTTAATGGCTGAGTAATACTCCATTGTGTATATGTACCACAGCTTTCTTATCCATTCATCTGCTGATGGACATCTAGGTTGCTTCCACGTCTTGGCTATTATAAACAGTGCTGCGATGAACATTGGTATTTTTTAACCAATGTGGAGTTTTCGATTTCACAGAATGTTCTCTACAAGGATGATGGTAATGGTTGTACAATGTTATGAATATATTTAATACCACCGAACTATACACTTAAAAATACTTAAGATGGCAAATTTTATGTTATTTTACCACAATAAAAAATAATAAAGAAGAAAAAATCAACTAGAAAACTCCATGTGATTAAAAATTAACAAGCACTCTTTTTTTAGAACTACTGGAACTATGAATTGAAATAGCTTCTTTGGAAAGAAAGTTGGCATTATCTAGTTAGGTTGAAAATGTTTATATTCTATCGTTCCCAAATTCCATTTATAAGTATATGCCCTAGGGAAATCTTCCACTTGTGTAATTAAGGACATACTCTAGATTGTTTAAAACAGCAGACATTCTGATAATAAAAAAGTAAGAAAATCCAAATGACCATCAACTGTAGAATGGATAAATTGTGGTATATTCTATAATGGAATATTGCACAATAGTGATAAGTAACTGAATTATACTTTTGCAGAAAGACCCCAAAATTAATAAAGTTGTTAGGATACTAAAGCCGATGTGGGAAAACACTAAGAGAGGAAAACTAAAAGGGAAACCACCACTACCAGGTATTGAAACATAAAGATTGTAGAATCACGCGTTCAGTACACTTCCACTGTAACACTCTGTTCTCTGTTAACGTGTCTATAAGTAAACTGCTGTGGTACTGGTGCATGATTAGATAGAACAGTGAAGTAAAATAGACACTCCTAAAATAAATCCAAATACATATACACATTCAATATGTGATAAAGGTGGCATTTCAAATCACTGGGACAAGATTGACTTAAAAATAAATGGTGCCAAGATAACTGTTTAGCAACTTGGAAAAAGATACAAGTAGATCTACATCTCACCCCATACACAAAAATATACTCCAAATGGTGGAGGTACTTATATGTAAAAAATTAAACCATGCAAACACAAGAATAAATCATGGATAAATGAATCTTTAACTTCAGGGTAGATGAAATCTTTCTAACTATGACTCAAAATACAGATGCAATAAAAGATTAAGTTGGACCACATAAAAATTGAAATTTCATGTGGCACAAAATACCAAAAATAAAGTCAAAAGGAGAGAAAATATTTGTAACATATGTAATAGAGGACTAAATTCCTAATTTATAAAGAACTCAAACGTTGAGGAACAAAGAGTCAAATGTTCATAAAAAAATTCTGAAAAGACATAAACAAACAATTCAAACAAAAAAGGAGATAAAATAGTCCCAAAATATATAGGGAAATATTTAAATTCAGTCAGTGAGATATGCGAATTAAAACAGTAAATGCAACGTAAGATCCTGCATTGCAATACGGAATGGAAAAGAGCATTGCTAGAAAAAATGGTGAGATTTGAAAAGGTCTGTAGTTCATAGTATTTTTCCAATGTTAGTTTACTGCTTTTGGTAATTGAACTATGCAAGATGATAACTTTAGGGGAAGCTTCACGAAGATTACACTACACAGGAAAACACTGTCGTATTTTTGTAACATTTCAGTGAGTCTAAAATCAATTCCAAAAAGGTTTTTTTTTTTTTTAACTGTATATTTAGGGTCACATCATTTGGGGAACACTGTTAAAAATCATGAATGAATGATGAGTATAAAATATAGGCTGGTGGTAACACCTGCAGGTGACAGATGGGAAATGAATTAGTGAGGGACACTCAGGGGAGTTCAGTGATAATTTTAATATTATTGTTCCTTGAATGGGCATGAATACATGAGTGTTTATTATAACAAGATTATACCTTTTATTTGGTTGATAGTTGTTTTGAATTACTGAAATATATTCAATAAAAGTGACTATGTGAGATACTAGCAGAAACAGTGTTTACATTAGAAACAGACTTTTTGTAGCAACTTGAAGTTGAATCACATTAAATTAGAAGACTCCTAAAAAGACCTTTCGACATTACAACTTAAAGCATTAGGATTGCTTATTCCTCCATCTGTAGGTCCCTAATGTGAGCTGGCTTGCATTTGACTATAATAAAATCTTGGCAGTGTCGTAGTTTAGTTCTGAGCATGGTATCAGTGGAGAAAGGGAAGCAGTTGAATGCTTGCCTTTGGATTCAATTTTGAGAAGAGCAAATGGAAGACACCACTTACTGGCACATCCTGGAAAAAGTCCCCCTGCAGTCAGTCTCAAGATACTTAATTAAGATAAAATTAACTCATACAAATATTGATCTAGCTAAATTTTCCAGGGGTGAGTCTTACTATCAGTCAAATTTCTTTATACCAAATGGCAAAGAACTGTAAAAAAAAAAAAAATGTTTTATATATTTTTTAAATCAGCAGAAAAATAATCATGAAGAAAAACAATTCATTTCACATTTATGACTTGCATTGGTTGTTGACTTGTAGTTTTGCTTATTATGACTGGTTCCATGTAAAACGTCACTCTTCCCCAGGTGCTTAGCACTATCGTAAGTAATGCTTTACCCTCAAGGAACTGGCAATTTTGTTTGAATAAGATATACACAGTTTAGGTAGTTTGCACACAAAATAGGCAGCAGAGTATCAATGAGAACTACAGTGGTGTGTGTGCTGTGTGTCCTTAGAAACATCTCAGTGATCGTTGATCAAAGTAATTGTTTATACTTTCATCATTGATTAAAATCACTCTTTGGGTCCAACTGCAGTGGGAAAATATGTATTTATTTCCCCAAATGCATTTGAACAAGTGTGAGTGTGAATTTCCTTCATAAAATTTTTCTCCTTAAGGATATAACTTCCCAAAGCAAAAATTTGCATTATAATTTTGCAATAGAACAAACTCAAAATAAAAATCTTTCATAGGAAAGGTACAGGGGGACTTCCCTGGAGATCCAGTGATTAAGATCTGAGCTCCCAATGCAGGGGGCCCAGTTTGATCCCTGGTTGGGGAACTAAGATCCTGCATGCCATGGGGTGTGGCAAAAAAAAAAAAAAGATACAGACAGTAGTCCTGGGTTTGCTTAATACTGGCTTCATTGTTTATGTCATTATTCCAATTTGTTGACC
Organism: Bos javanicus; assembly: GCF_032452875.1. NCBI lineage: Eukaryota > Metazoa > Chordata > Mammalia > Artiodactyla > Bovidae > Bos > Bos javanicus. The sequence goes on along the minus strand of NC_083891.1, from coordinate 28,989,108 downwards.
ATACAATCTAATAGGTATGTCTGATGAGGAAAGTGGCTGATTTATTTCAAGTCTACCAAATTTTACACATTGGTATGAGTACAGAGCAGAAAGCACTGCCTTTGGAGATCACATTTACCACGATGCTGAGCACTGGCCAAAACACTTTGCAGTTCCTCTCAGAATTTCTCTCAGAGCACACAAGCCATTCAGGGGAATCCTCAGTGGAGAAGCTTAATCCTTTGACAGTGGATTCGATTTTTGCAAAGAAAGTTACGTGGAGTTCAGAATGGTTCATAAAATAGGAGATGACTCTGGTTAGTAGGATTCAGGGAGGAAAATGAGAGACATAGTGATGCATGATAGTGAATTTTGCACAAATGGCACCTTCATTAAAATGAACATATATAAGCTTCCAGCAAGTCTATTTTGCAGACCAATATTCATTTTTTGTTGCATTCATTATGGTATTAACATTTCAACAAATTTGGTATGACATGGGGGGCCGGTTAAAGTTTGCGCTCTGGTGTTGAAGGAGACTTTCCGACATCTCTGACCAAACTATTCTGTTTCTGCGAGGCTAGGGCTCTTCCCTAGAAGCCACTTCAGCACTGTCACACCTGTGGAGCACTGCCACCTCCACGGATACTGCAACCTCCATGGAGCAGCTCGGGGTTTCCATTTCTTCTTCTAGACCAGATTGAAGCACAGAAGACTGAAGCTACCTTTTCTTTCTTTACCAAGCCCTCAACCTAAACTAAAGGAAGTCAGAAATCAAGAATGTTTGCAGTTGGAGTGATGACAATGAAAACCACAGGTCACCAGTTCCCCCTAACTTACCAACTTGTTGAAATTTGATTCAAATGAGATGGAAAACATGTTCACTGAAGGAAGACATACAGCTGAGAGATGTGTTAGGATGGATGAAGGGATATTTTCACCCAAAAAAGCTAATCACACGCACATAAACCTCAGTTTCTATTCAGTCAGTTGGCAGAAAGTTTTCCTCTCCTACCCTGACTGCAACTTTCCTCCGTAACTTGCTACTCACCTCCTCCTGACTTCCATTCCACCCAAATTGTCACAATCCAATCTGGCTGTCATCCCCGAGCTGGGGTGGGGGAACGGTCCATGGAGCTCAGGGCAGCTGATCGCTTGGGTTAGTTGGTCATATCCTGATTTTTCTGCTTCCTCTCTCCTGCACTCTTTTCTAAAATATCAGGCCAGAGTCTCTTTCAATTTTCATATTTCTTCGTCGTTACTTTTCAGGCAGTAAGGAAAGAGGTTAAGTGCGAGAGCTTGAATCCCAGCCTAAGAACTTAAATAACCTTTTGATCTACCTCACAGAGCTGTTATGAGGATTGAATGAGACTGTGCACTAAAGTGTGGTCCAGATTAGGCCCCCAGTGAATGTTAGTTATTATTTTTATGAACACTTTATTTTCCCTGTGCTCAACAAACACAACCTCCGTGGGCCACCACTGTAGACACATTAACATGCACTCAGGGGTTCAAGGTCCCACCCCTTCGCCTCAGGCCTGTGAGGAGGAGGAGGGAAAAGGAATGCCTGTCACCTTCCAAGACTTTTATCTGCAACAGCCTTTATCTCTTTCACTGTGGGGATTTTCCCCAGGCTCTTTTGTCCTCTATTTCAGAGCTTTATTTTTCCTCCCCTTTGTGTTACATTTGCTTCTATAGGGGGGTAGAGTTGCCCTATTTACAGGAGTAGCTATCACCATGGTAACTTGGTATTTTGATACAGGCATGAAACAATTCTGAAGGAAAAAGAGGTCCCTTATTTTTCAACTTTGGCATGTAGATGTATGGGAATCAAAATCCTTGCCCCACATTCTATAGCTGGTTCAAATGTCAAAGCAAAGAAACAAGTTTTGTTGGTATTTTAAATAAGTATTGAGCAACCCCAGCACGCCATCAATTGAGCAGAACATTCTCACAATTAATTTCTGCCTCTTAGGCACTGATGCTTGCAGACAACATGACATATACTTTCATGAACTCATTCTCTGAATGAAAAAATTGGTACCCATGGTCAGACAAAGAATTGTTGTGTTCATTCAAATTGCAAAAGGCATTAAGGCATTGAAAGGGCAGTAAAAGATGTCATTTGGAGTTTCTGGGAGATTTTGATGGTTTATTGAGAGGAAACAAGACACAGACATGAAAGTCGGCCTGTTCTTAATGGTCAGAGGAACATGGTTGCTGTATAGGTAACTTACACATTGTATCTGGAACCAGGAGTGGACGGCTTTTGATTACTAAATGCCTACTGTGTTCAAGGTTTCCTACTATGAGCTGTTAATATAGGTGAGTGAACTGTCACTCCTGCCTTTGACACTTTTCATTTGGTGAGGAAACACACTTAAAATACAATGTGATGTCTCTGTAAAGGTAGCTGTATTGTAATTCACTATCAGAGAAGAGAAGGAAAGAAGACTTCATAGAAATGAATTTTGAACTGCATTTTTAAAGGATGGCTAGCAGATGACATTAGAGGAAATAGCCTCTGCCTTGATCCTGGTGGCACTCATACACCTCACAAGCATTTGTGCTCAGTCGTGTCCTATTCTTTGCCACCCCATGGACTGTAGCCCTCCAGGCTCCTCTGTCCATGGAATTTTCCAGGCAAGATACTGGAGTGGGTTTCCATTTCCTCCTCTAGGAGATCTTCCTGACTCATGGATCAAACCCGAGTCTCCTGCATCTCCTAAATTGGCAGGTGGATTCTTTACCACTGAGCCACCCAGGAAGCCAAGAACTGCTTTTATTCCCTCAGCCAAGCAAGGACAAACACAACCCCGACCTTCTGCTGTTGTTTAGTCAACCCACTCCAGTGTTCTCGCCTGGAGAATCCCAGGGACAGGGGAACCTGGTGGGCTGCCATCTATGGGGTCGCACAGAGTTGGATACGACTGATGCGACTTAGCAGCAGCAGTCACCAAGTTGTGTCCGACTCTTTGCAACCCCACGGACTGCAGCTCACGAGGCTTCCCTGTCTCTCACCATCTCCTGGATTTTGCCCAAGTTCATGTCCATTGAATCAGTGATGCCATCCAACCATTTCATCCTCCTGTCGCCCTCTTCTTCCGACCTTGGCATAATCCAATAACCTAGGTGTTCCCAGAACCAGGCTTGCAAACAGGTCTTGTGTGAATTTCCAAGCTGAACTATTTCCAATTTGCCCACTGTTCTGTCTTTTTTTCCCCTCACCTTTCCTCATTTTGTTCCATCTATCTGAAATCTCTTGTCTCCTCCTCACTCTGCCACATATGCATGCTTCCGCTATCAACTTCTGTTGAATTTCAGGCTTAGCTTTGATGTTTCTCCCTTGGGTTAACCATTGCTGAAGCCTGGAGTGTGCTCATCCTCCTATTTGTTGCTGCAGTATTTTCCACATCTCTTTATACTGGTGCTTATAAAAGTGCTTTGTCATTGCCTATTTTCTGGTCTGACTCATTCAATTTCATTCACTCCTTTCACTCACTTCACTAGGAAGCAATTGGGATTGTTCCCTTTTGTATTCCCAAGAGCCTAACTTAATTTTCGTTGAATAGAGGTACAACTGAATAAAATGAGACATTGTCTGTTATAACTGTTCAGCAATAGAAAGCTACCTTGTCATTAATGCTTTCTCAGATTTGTTAAAGAGGATCTTCCTGCAAGATATTTTGATTTGGGAGTCATTTACTGCAGATGGTGATTGCAGCCATGAAATTAAAAGACACTTACTCCTTGGAAGGAAAGTTATGACCAACCTAGATAGCATATTAAAAAGCAGAGACATTGCTTTGCCAACAAAGCTCTGTCTAGTCAAGGCTATGGTTTTTCCAGTGGTCATGTATGAATGTGAGAGTTGGACTGTGAAGAAAGCTGAGTGCCGAAGAATTGATGCTTTTGAACTGTGGTGTTGGAGAAGACTCTTGAGAGTCCCTTGGTCTGCAAGGAGATCCAACCAGTCCATTCTAAAGGAGATCAGTCATGGGTGTTCATTGGAAGGACTAATGCTAAAGCTGAAACTCCAGTACTTTGGCCACCTCATGCGAAGAGTTGACTCATTGGAAAAGACTCTGATGCTGGGAGGGATTGGGGGCAGGAAGAGAAGGGGACGACAGAGGATGAGATTGTTGGATGGCATCACCAACTCGATGGACATGAGTCTGAGTGAACTCCAGGAGTTGGTGATGGACAGGGAGGCCTGGCATGCTGCGATTCATGGGGTCACAAAGAGTCTGACACGACTGAGCAACTGAACTGAAGTGACTGAAGAGTTATATATTTTGTGTACAACTTCTGTGTCAAAATATTTTGAAAATATTTTCTTCAAGGCTGAAATGTGCCTATTTATTTTCTTTATAATGTCTTTTGATGAGCAGAAAGTTTTAGTTTTGATGAAGCCTAATTTATCAGTTTTTTCTTTTGTGATTGTTGCTTTCTGTGTCGAAGGAGTCAATGCCTGCTTGTTGTAGAAATATTTTCTTCTATTTTCCTTTAGAATCTGTATAGTTTTACCATTTATGTTTTCATCTTTGATCCAACTCAAGTCAACTTTTGTGTATAGTGTGAGATAGGAGCCAAGGTTCACATTTTTGCATATGGGTATCCAGATCTAGCGCCTTAGTTAAAAGATTTTCCTTTCCACATTAGGAACTGCTTTGGCAAATTTGTTGAATATCAGTTGATTATTGTAGGACTATTTTGTTTCACTGATTCCTTTGGTCTATTCTATAACAATACTACACTGACTTGATTATTATATTTTTATATTAAGTTTTGAAGTCAAGTATTTAAGACCTCCCAAGTTTGCTGATATAATTATTGGTCAACTGATTAAAAACTGGCATCATAACAATATTATTTTACAATCCATGAGCATAGTATATCTCCTTATGTAGGTAGCTCTTCGTTTTCATTATGTTTTAGATTTTTATATATAGAGGTCATAAATATCTTGTGTTAAATTTATATCTAAATCTTTCACATTTTTCTCACCAGTATAAATATAATTATATTTTACTTTTACTTCCCAATTGCTTGTTGCTAGCTTATACAAAATAACAATGAGTTTTTTATATTGCTTCTGTATCTTATGACCCACTAAATTTACTTGTTCAATTTAATAGACTTTTTTAATGTTCCTTAGGATAGTCTATAATACATTATCTCTTTCTAATGTAAAGATAAAGCATAAATCATTTGGAAAGTGATCACTCTCCAAGTGCTCTCTTTTTCATCAAGAAATAGTGTAATAATAATTAAAAGGGTAGAAGGTAACATCCCTTGAGCTGTCCCTGTTATACTCAAGGTACTGTTCAAAGTACTTCATACATATTAACTCATTTAATGTACAGAACAATGCCATGAAATATGTATAATTGTTAATATCTCTATTTTCTGGTTGAGGAAATTGAACCTTAGAATAAGCTGAAGATATTTTATGACCTTTGTTCTTGTAACCAAAAACTTGCTCTGTGAATACAGAGTATAATCTCTATCCCTATACTCATTTCTTGTACCTTTATTTTACCCACCCTTTGCTTCTTTACTACTCTGTGTTTGCCTTTTACACATTTTACTGAATATAATTTTAGTAATGATAAGTTACCTGAAATTTAATTTTTCTTTATGTTTAAAAATACTGTCCAGTCTTGACAAATATGCTCTTATCTCCTTGCAGTGAGCTTCCGTTTTGTCTTTTTAACTGTCATACCTGCCTGTCACTAATACTAATTTTGACTAGAACAGATAATCATTTTCACACATAAGAAGTGATAAGCAGTTTATGTTCACAGAACAACAGTCTTTACAACAGTCTACTGTTTTTAGTAGGTTGTCCTCCATGTTTAGTAACCTGTAACAGGGAAATTGATGTGAGTTGCTACCCAGTAAGGATCGACCTGGCACTACCAATCTCATTTTTACTGAGTCATTAGGTCCTAACACCTTCCAAGTGGCAATGATAGGTTCTTTCCATTTTGGTTTATTCTGTCATCAGGCACTTAGAGTTTGAAGTTTACTTTTTATAAGAAGTACAGTAAAAAATTTTTGCAACCTCATAAGATATTCTTTACCAAAACTCAGGAAAGCAGTATTACGCTGTACACAAAGAACAATTAAATAATGACAGCTTACTGATGTTTCAATATCTGACATCATCTTTGTTCTAATATTAAAAACCAATAATAGTCTTAAGTAGCTCACCATCTTGTTAGGAGGAGATTTAATATACATTTAAATCAGTATATTTAGTTCAACCTGCGAAGAGCTGGCAACACACTCAGAAACATGGAGATGGCAACCAATAAAAGGGAAATGGTTTCTTTCCCTGAGATACTTATATGAGAAAATATTACTAACAATAATGGAAGTTAGGCGTTCACATTGAGAGGGCACTACATCCCTAAGTGCCCTTGAAGCCACATGTCAAATTTGCCTGTTTTTAAAGTTCTGATTTATGTAGTGCCTTATTCACTGTGTAATAATATCAGTCTCTGAAGTGCATCCCATCATTATACCAGCAATAACCATTTCTTTTTGTTTATAAAAATAACAGTGAGTGAGCAGCTGAAATGTAATTTCCTGGAGCAGAGATCTAAGAATTGATAGTATCTTTTTAAAACTCTCTTTCTATCATATTCAAACCCCAGTTCAAAAGATCAAGATTTCTGTTTGTGCAATTTCTAAACTATGTTGCCCCATAAAGTAATGGAATTAGCACTGATTGAAAAATTACACATCTCTTTCATGAATAACATTTAATGAATATGTAAAAATATTAAAATATAAACACCCTTCCGTTAGTATAGTTTAAGGGACAAGACATTCTATGCCTTTGAATTTTCTGGTAGGCGAGTTTTGATCCATTTGTGCTAGACGTGTGAACCAGTTCACTCACCTTATCTCATGGAGTCACTTCATATTTTTTAAAACATAGACATTAACAAAACACCAGTGTTGAATTTAGAGAATGAAATGTTCATGACATGGTCAATAGTCCTTAGAGAAGTATTATAAAAAACAGAAATTTAAAGTTTCCACCAAGTTTCATAGGAGAGAATAATTTTTCTCCCCAAATAGATTTTATTTCAAATATAAATTTTAACTCAAAGTTTAATGCAAAAAAAAGTTTTAAAAACAACTGGATAATTTAGAATTTATGTAATCTTATTTTAAGAGGTGATAATAAAAATGCAAATATGAAATTGCCTCTGGCTCTCTTAGTTAACAGAATAAATCTTGGTTGAATCATTTATCCCTCTTAATATATATTCATACTCTTGCTGTAGCCTGAAAACTATTACTCAGGGGTAATAGTAAAGGTCTTTTGAGGTATATAGGACACCATTGGTAAACAGATTTACACTCACGATATTTGGCAATGTGCCTTCTTCCAGTGTTTTCTTCTCATTACCCATGCTTATCTCCATATGGTACCTCTGTCTCAAGTTCAATGGGATCTTGTCTTCCCCAAATGAACCAGAATCAAATTCATATTTCATGTTAATCTGCTTATTCTAAGTAATAAATGCCACCATTCCACATGCAGAATGACACGTCTCCGGGTGAACTGTTAGCATAATATATGGCTTTACCCTTTTTGAATGGCATATTTATTTGGGGGGCTCATTGTGTAGACAGACCAAGTTTATTAGAGATTTTTTTCTCTTATGTCTTTAAGACAGTTGATTGATATCACATATTATATGTTGAAAAATATTTAAATGAAGTTTACTTTGCTTTTGCAAGAAAATTTTCAGCTAGACTCTTTGAAGATTATGAATCAATTAACCTCCCTTGATTTCCCTTTGAGACTTCCTGGTTACCAGTTATATTTCTTAGGGCTTCTTGGGTTTTAGGTTAAACAAAATTGTCTTAAGCAATGAGTCAAATTTAATGGTCCAGTGGTAAAGAATCCGCCTGCAATGCAGAAGACACACATTCAGTCGCTGGGTTGGGGAAGATCCCTTGGAGGAGTAACTGGCAACCCACTCCATTCTCTTGCCTGGAGAATCCCATGGACAAGAAAGCTGGCAGGCTACAGTCCATGGGGTTGTAAAGAGCTGGATATGATTGAGCACTCACTCACCCACCCACCTACCGAATTTAGAACCAGGATTCAGGAGTGTCTTTTGGAACCTACAGAGGGCAATGGGGCTGGTGATAAAGAATGTCTGACAAGGAGGCAAAGGACTTCTCTCTCAAGGAGTTTCCTATCCCCTCTGATTTCTGACTCTGCACAGTTTCTGGGTTAGTCCCAAGTGAAGGCCAGTTCCCTCTGCTTTTCAACCCATATGATAGAAAGTGGCTCTTTAATAACTTCAAGCATACATTGGCCCCACTGACAGATGAACAAGATGGAGCTGAAGTCTCACTTGCAATGAATGGCAAGTTTTCAGAAGAAAACAGGTATTAGCCTCATTCATTCTGGCTTGAAGACTGAATTGTCTTGTACAGACATAGCTGCTCCAGTTAGAAAACATGTAAATGATGGAGAAAGTTGACACCAACACAAGATGCCTTGATTTTAACTCTTAAATTACTTACATGGGGTTTTAACTCACAGAAGACATAGGTAAGTGGAATATTAGGTCAATCAGTTCTCTCTTCTGGAGAAGGCAATGGCACCCCACTCCAGTACTCTTGCCTGGAAAACCCCACGGACAGAGGAGCCTGGTAGGCTGCAGTCCATGGGGTCGCTAAGAGTCGGACACGGCTGAGCGACTTCACTTTGACTTTTCACTTCATGCATTGGAGAAGGAAATGGCAACCCACTCCAGTGTTCTTGCCTGGAGAATCCCAGGGACGGGGAAGCCTGGTGGGCTGTCGTCTATGGGGTCGCACAGAGTTGGACACGACTGAAGTGACTTAGCAGCAGCAGCAGCAGCAGTTCTCTTCACTGATTTTTAGTATTTATGAATGACCAACCAGATACCATTCAAATAAATACAGAGCTTTATTTAAGAGAAAGCTAGACTTAGCTTTGATTTGTTACCAGGCCTACTGAATCCTACTACTCTTGTCCAGAGATATTATTAACATTTGCCATTTGAAATCATATTTGGTAGCAGATCACATAATATGTTTGCCCCTTTTTATTTTAGAAATAAATAGCACTAGACATGGTTCTGAAAAATCTATTTACAGAGCAGCAATGGAGAAACAGACATAGAGTATAGACTTATGGACATGGAGAGAGGGGAGGAGAGGATGAGATGTATGGAAAGAGTAACATGGAAACTTACATTACCATGTGTAAAATAGATAGCCAATGGGAATTTTCTGTATGGCTTAGGAAACTCAAACAGGGTCTCTGTATCAACCTAGAGGGGTGGAGTGGGAGGGAGATGGGAGGGAGGTTCAAAAGGGAGGGGATATACGTATACCTACGGCTGATTCATGTTGAGGTTTGACAGAAAACAGCAAAAATCTGTAAAGCAATTATCCTTCAATAAAAAATAATTAATTTTAAAAATAACACGAGACAACGATATTGCTGAAAATGCAAGCACACAGGTTCATATGTAGTTATAACTCTAAAATATTAATTGTCAACTGTGACACTCTTCTCTGGTGTAATGTGGTCATATTCCTTAGGTCAAAAGGCAGAGATGATAGATGGATTGCTGAGATCATGGTGTTGATGAAGCCAAGGTCAAAGGTGAAAGCTCTGCATGGGCCAGGATATTTTTAGAGAGAAAATGGAGAGCCTGAATCTCCAATCTCATCTATTCTTATTAACATACACCATCAAACAGGAAGGAAAACTGTGATAATGTTAATTAAGAGACTGCTTACACAAAAATGTATATCTTTCTCTGTACTGAATGTCAACTTGATAGATAAAGGGAAATTTTCCCTTTAATCAAAGAATGCCTTGTTCAAGAGTAAATCCAAAGACTTCCCTGGTTGTTCAGTGGCTAAGACTCAGTGCTTCCAATGCAGGGGGCCTGGGTTCAATCCCTTGTCAGGGAACTAGATCCTGCATGCTGCAACTAAGAGTTTGCAGGCCGTGACTAAAAGATACCACAGGCTACAACGAAGGTCTAAGAGCCAGCATACTACAGCTAAGACCTGTGCAACCAAATCAATTAATTAAAAGAAACAATTTAGAAAAAAGCAAATCCATACATTCTGGTCTTTATGGAAATGGCTCCTTTTCACTTTCAACTATAAATCTAAAAAATGTAAAGAATATTGTCAACTGATAATTGTTTAGCCATTCCCATGACCTAAATCAATCATAATATTATGATTTTTCTGCCATAACTAGTGATCTATTTGAATTTGTGTAATTCCATTTCTTAGGCTGGAAAAAGAAGCAAGAGAAGTAAAGAGAGTGAGAGAGATATTTATTACCTTAGCAGAAAAGTTTTGTCTTCAGACCCAACACACTACTTTGAGGTGTTAAACATTGTGTAACTCTAATCCATCCTGGAGGCCCAAAGTCACTGAGTTTTGAAACTGACTGAGTCATGGGATGTTTTAGGAGAAGCAAGCTAGAGGTGTTTGGGATTTAAACAACAATGGCATTTAAACAACAAAAACTGTATATTTTCTTGGATATTTGAAATTATTTTTAACTAAGTCTTTCCAAACCTGGGTAAGAATTTACTAGAATTTGTTGACTTTGATGCCACAATTCACTAGCAAGTGCCAATAATTTTAGGTAGCTTTGATTGAAGAGCTTGACCTATTTGGGTTCCATGTGAATAATTTCATTGAGATAATGTAAGTGAAAATCAGAGAAGATACTGTCAGCTAGCACACACTAAATCTTTCTCACAATTGTGAAAGGGTGAAAGATGAAAGACCTACCTACATCCTCTTCATTTATATGAATGGGCTTCCCTGGTGGCTAAGATAGGGAAGACTCTGCCTTCAATGTGGGAGACCTGGGTTCGATGTCTGGGTTGGGAAGATCCCCTGGAGAAGGGAACAGCTACCCACTCCAGTATTCTGGCCTGGAGAATACCATGGACAAAGGAACCTGGCAGGCTACAGTCCATGGGGTTGCAAAGAGTCAGACATGACTGAGCGACTTTCACATAATGGATAAAATATACTCCAAAATTGTGATTGCTCTATTTTTCGTTCTTGATTGCAAGTATGCTAATGCTCTCACACGCACACAGATATATATCGTAAAGACTGTTTCTTTTCCTGGTTCTGCCTCTTTCCGTTTTAGGTCTGATTATGCTGTTGTCTGTGTCTTTGTCCATAGGCAAGCCAGTAAGTTGCGTCAGTTAACTCCCCATCGCCTTCGGACGTGATTCTGAGAGCAATCTGAGTACCATTCACGTTTTGATGTATAGATTTCCTTTCAAGCTAGAGAAGGTTCCATTACTGCAACTAGGAGGAATAGATTTCTTTTTCTACCAGAATCAGAGTGGCCTCCTGTCTCTCTGATACTATTGGATTTTCCTTCAGGGACCCTTTCCAATTTTAGCATATCTCCGTCCTGCCCTAAAGATCAGTTATTTTCTAAATCGAAATCTCCCTTCAAAGGTCATATAACAATATTCATAATAGATTGATTATTAAATTAAGCAATCATATTAAGGACTGAACCATCCAATAACATGAAAATACAGTGAAATAGTTATATACATGTGCTTTATTTGGTCATTGGCCACAGAACTTTAGGAGAATCATTTTATTTTAATCTAACATTTTCCAGATTTCAAGATATAACTGACATGTAACACTGTATAAATTTAAGCTGTATAATATGTTGATATAATATGTTGATTTGATACACTTGTATTAATACATTGTAAAATGATTACCACGTTAGCATTAGCTGATACCTTCATCAAGTCTTATAATTACCATGTCCTTTTTTCAGTGAGAACACTTACAATTCACCCTCTCAGCAACTTTCTAGTATATAATACATTAACTATAATTACCATCAGTTCAATCAGTTCAGTTCAGTCGCTTAGTCGTATCCAACTCTTTGCAACCCCATGGACTGCAGCACACCAGGCTTTCCTGTTTATCACCAACTCCCAGAGATTATTCAAACTCATGTTTATTGGGTCGGTGACACCATCCAACCATCTCATCCTCTGTCACTTCCTTCTCCTCCCGCCTTCAACCTTTCCCAGCATTAGGGTCTTTTCCAATGAGTCAGCTGTTCACATCAGGTGGCCAAAGTATTGGAGTTTCAGCTTCAACATCAGTCCTTCCAGTGAACACTCAAGACTGATCTCCTTTAGGATGGATTGGTTGGGTCTCCTTTCAGTCCAAGGGACTCTTCTTCAACACTGCAGTTCAAAAGCATCAATTCTTCGGCACTCAGCTTTCTTTATAGTCCAACTCTTACATCCATACGTGACTATTGGAAAAACCATAGCTTTGACCAGACAGACCTTTGTTGGCAAAGTAATGTCTCCGCTTTTTTGCATACTGTCAAGGTTGGTCATAGCTTTTCTTTCAAGGAGCAAGCATCTTTTAATTTCATAGCTGTAGTCACCATCTGCAGTGATTTTGGAGCCCCACAAAGTAAAGTCTGTTACTCTTTCCATTGTTTTCCCATCTATTTGCCATGAAGTGATGGGACCAGATGCCATGATCTTCATTTTTTGAATGTTAAGTTTTAAGCCAGCCTTTTCACTCTCCTCTTTTACTTTCATCAAGAGGTTGTTTAGTTCTTCTTCACTTTCTGCCATAAGGGTGGTGTCATCTGTGTATCTAAGGTTATTGGTATTTCTCCTGGCAATCTTGATTCCAGCTTCTGCTTCATCCAGCCTGGCATTTCACATGATGTACTCTGCATATGAGTTAAATAAGCACGGTGACAATATACAGACTTGACATACTCCTTTCCCAATTTGGCACACATCTGTTGTTCCATGTCTGCTTCTAACTGTTGCTTCTTGACCTGCATACAGATTTCTCAGGAGGCAGGAAAAGTGGTCTGGTATTCCCATCTCTTGAAGCATTTTCCACAGTTTTTTCTTGTGATCTACACAGTAAAAGGCTTTGGCATAATCAATAAAGGAGAAGTAGATGTTTTTCTGGAATTCTCTTGCTTTTTTGAAAATCCAGTGAATGTTGGTAATTTGATCTCTGGTACTTCTGCCTTTTCTAGATCCAGCTTAAACATCTGGAAGTTCACAGTTCATGTACTGTTGAAGCCTGGCTTGGAGAATTTTGAGCATTACTTTGCTAGCATGTGAGATGAGTGCAGTTGTGTGATAGTTTGAACTTTCTTTGGCATTACCCTTCTTTGGGATTGGAATGAAAACTGACTGTTTCCACTCCTGAGGCCACTGCTGAGTTTTCCAAATTTGCAGCATCATAATTACAATGATGTACTTTAAATGCCCCAGATTTATTCACCTTATAAGTGGAAGTTTGTACATTTTGACCAACATTTCCTATTTCCCCAGCCCTTCAGCATCTGTTAACTACCATTCACTTTATTCTTTTGACAAATTCTTTTTTTTTTGAGATTCTACAACTACATGAAATCGTACTTTGTCTGACATTTCACTTCACATAACACCCTCAAGGTCCATCCATTGTTGTTGTGAATGTCAGAACTTCCTTCTTTCTCAGGACTGAATCATAGTCCACTACATGTTTGTTATCCATGCATCTGCTGCTGAACACAAGTTGATTCCATATCTTGACTATTGTGTATAATGCTACAATAAACAAGCAAGTGCAGATTATTTCCTCAAGATTCTGTTTTCATTTCCTTTGGACATATACACTGTTTTCCACAGAAAGTGAAGTGAAAGTGATAGTTGCTTAGTCGTGTCCAGCTCTTTGTGACCCCATGGATTATACAGTTCATGGAATTCTCCAGGCCAGAATACTGGAGTGGGTAGCCTTTCCCTTCTCCCGGGGATCTTCGCAACCCAGGGATCAAACCCAGGTCTCCCGCACTGCAGGCAGATTATTTACTAGCTGAGCCACAAGGGAAGCCCAAGAATACTGGAGTGGGTAACCTATGCCTCCTCCAGCAGATGTTCCCAACCCAGGAATCGAACTGGGGTCTCCTGCATTGCAGGCAGATTCTTTACCAACTGAGCTATCAGGGAAGCCCATTTCTCACAGTGGTTGTACCAATTTACTTTCCCAATAACAGTGCACAGGGTTCTCCTTTCACCATATACTCACCAACACTTATTATTTTGCCTTTTTGATAACAGCCATTCTAACATTTCATTTCTGTGATGATTACTGATGCTGAACACCTTTTCATGTTCCTGTTGGCCATTTTACTATGCTCTATGGAAAAATGTCTATTTGATTTCTTTGCCCACTTAGTAGTCACATTATTTGGCATTTTGCTATTGAGTTTTATGAGTTCTTTATGCATTTGGATATTAACCCTTTATCACAACTTTCCATAACTTAAGGCATAAAAATCTAAAATTTTTTAGGATGCTGTGCACGGTTGAGCATTATCTGAACAAGACCTCACTTTAAGCAAATCTATTTCCTTGCCACTCCATTCTATTCTACAGTCCCATCAAATGACAAGACCATTCTGAAATATGTATTGCAATCTCACCTTGATGTTTTTGATTATGTTGTTTCCTTCTAGAATATTCTTTTTCTCCCTTTGGGGTTTGAGAAACTTATCCTTCTACACTCATGGTAAAGTATTGCCATGATGAAGAGATAAGCCAAAACAGAGTCACATATTCTTTTTCATAGTTCCAAGGGAAATCAGGTCCATTTCTGCTGTTCACTTACCACCTCATGTAGTAGCTAGTCAAATGACTTTTCTCTCTATAGAGACAGAAACTGCTGGAGGGTAGATCCCAAGTCTTAATTACTTTGTAGATTTCACAAATGGCATCCTGCTTGTACAGCAGAGAGGCTCAATCTATTGGTTGTTCAACAACTAAGTATCTTTCCAGGTTAAAGTACAAAGCAGAATATGTTTCCTTAATGCTTCATGGTTTCTTGCACCACAAGATTTGTCTCTTAAGGATTAAAAAATATTTTCTATTCCCATCGATAAAGTGTTAATTTTAACAAAACCTTTTTAAGAATGCTTCACTGAAACCCAAACTCTTTGATTTATGTGAATGACTTTATTATTCTGCTGTACTATAAACACAGCTATAATATTGACAGAAAATAGATCATCTAGGGAAGGTCAGATACTTTTAGTTTAATGTTTTCAGTTTTTCTTTTGCTTGACTATGGAAAACTAAGCCAAAGTTATAGACTCAGTTTGTAGGCTTATTCATAATGAACAACTGCTGTGATAATCACTAGTCAGGTTAAAAGATCAAAATTAATATTTATATACATTTACATTTTACAATGAGTTTTCATATGCCTATTCTTTTTGCCTCTCTTAATGGTGTGGTATGTGTGCTCAGTCATGTCTGATTCTTTTGCAAACCCATGGACTGTAGTTCCCCAGGCTTCTCTGCCCATGGGATTTCTCAGGCAAGAATACTGGAGTGGGTTACCATTTCCTTCTCTAGCCACTCATAATAATATTTTAAATTAAGAATATAACAGACATTGTTATTATGCCCATAATAGCGAAAAGGATGCCAACGCCGACAGAGTTTGTATGGTCATATGTGGTCATGACATTAGTAACTGACAATTCTGTAGTGATAATTCAGGACTTTTAGCCCTAAAATCCTTCTCTTTCCACTAAACTTTGTAGCATCCCTGATTCCATGATTCTGGCTACTTACAAACTCCTTCTAGAAACAGACTAATCTATTCCTCACTCATTCTTTCTCAGATTATATATTTTTCTTTCTTATTTCTTTTCCCCTATTGAATTACTTCTGTTATTTGCTGGGAACATGAGCGGCATTACAATTATAAGGTCAACTTTCAAATATATTAAAAGGTTGACTTCTTACCAGAACATGTACAATTTACAAGTGAAGCCTGAAATTTTGCTTTATTGGAGATAAAACCAGTTTTATGAATATTTATTACAATGAAAATGAAAATTTATTTAAAAGAATGTGTGGTAGTTAAAAGGATTGGATTTTAGAATTAAACATGCATGAATTTTCCTCCAAATTATGTAATCCACAATGTGATTTTAGATAACTTGTTTATTTATTTATTTTTTTTGAACAGTAAGTTTACTCAGCTGTAAGAAGGATTAATGTTTGGGTACTTTTAAAGGAAAATAATGTATTTCAAGCACATCAATAAGTGTAGGATATGTGTGACACAAATGACTATGTTATTGCTACTATGACATTAGGATAATTTATATTTTTTTATTTTTAATATGCCTTTTTAGTGTTTTATTCAATAAATCATTGATGTGTACCACTGGATGACATGAAAATAGCCTACATTCTCAGTCACTTGGTCTAACGTTTTTTCTCAAAATTCCATTCACTAATTGTTAGAAAACCTATAGTGTGCACAACACAATGGTAGGATTAGAAGGAGTTAAAGATGTGAAACTACATTTTAAGCTTTCTTGATCTAAATTAAATAGCTTGGTACTTAAGGTAATCAAAAAATACATATAATCCAGATAGTCAAGCCAAAAAAGCACCTGCTGTAAATGAATTGCAGCTAGCAAATTAATTTTGAAAGTTATTTTTTACTTTCTTAAAAATATTTTTAAAGTAAATTAGTTTTACTTTCTTTAAAAATATAGGCAAACATTTTGAATACCACACATGGGATACATTAATTGGGTAGGCAATTCACCTATACAGTAACAGTTGTTGATCATGACTGTTCTCACATATCTTAATAAATTTTATAATGGATAATTCTTACATCTGACACCTATGTTTCTAAGATGATAACAAAGTTGGAAGAGAAAAATAAGATGAATAAAACTTGGGTTATTTTTTCTAACTGCAAACATTTTTTTTCAAATCTCTGAGATTAATGTCAGTTTCAGATTTGCTCTGGAAGATGAGACTAATGTCTAGTAAGAATTAATTATCTACTATACTTCTTTACTCTAACAAACTGTACTCTATTACTGTCTGAATATTTCTTTTATCTTGAGGAACCAAACCTCTAAGAATTTGTTTTTAATTAGCTCCCTATGCAGCATTGAACAGTATGGTACAATATCATATCTAAACTTCTGTATGTATAATCTAACAGAATTTAAGGCATGCTTACCAATCAATTGGTCTACTAACATGTATGTGCATGCTAAGTTGCTTCAGTCGTGTCTGACTCTTTGCGACCCTGTGGACTGTAGCCTGCCAGGCTCCTCTGTCCATGGGATTCTCCAGGCAGGAATGCTGGAGTGGGTTGCCTTGTCCTCCTCCAGGGGATCTTCCCCACCCAAGGAATGAACCCGTGTCTCTTATGTCTCCTGCATTGGCAGGTGGGTCTTTTACCACTAGTGCCACCTGGGAAGCCCCTGCTAACATGCATGTATGTGCATATTTTATCAACTAAATTAGGATATTTGAAGGAAAGCAAAACCATTTTTAACAAGGAATTAAAAAATTCAGGGGGCATAGTATTTACAATCTGGATAGAAGGAACTCCTTTAAATCATAGAAATACATCCCTAGAGGTTTACACAAAGAACTTACCTCTTTGTTAGGAGGATGTTTGTGGGCCTTCTGGATCAGATGACCCTTTCAGTGTGTATTTCGGAATGAATCCTGCATTTCCCACCACTTTTTTTTCTTAGACACTCTCTCCTCCCAATTTGACTGTACAGTAGGGTTCAATCTTTCCCCTCAATCTTTCCAAGCATCAAGATCTTTTCCTATGAGTCAATTGTTTGCATCAGATGATAGAGGGCAGAAGGAGAAGAGAGCATTGGAGGATGAGATAGCTGGATGGCATCACTGATGCAGTGGACATGAACATGGGCATACTTTGGGAGGTGGTGAGGGACCGAGAGGCCTGGTGAGCTACAGTCCATGAGGTCACAATGAGTCAGACATGACTAGGTGGCTGAACAACAACAAGTTAGGATTCAATCCCTGGGTCAAGAAGATCCCCTGGAGGAGGAAATGGCAACCCACTCCAGTATTCTTGCCTGGAAAATTCTATGGATGTAGAGCCTGGCAAGCTATAGTCCATGGGGTTGCAAAGAGTTGGACACAACTGAGCATGCACACAGTAGGACCTAGTGAATTTCCTGTTTCTTGCAGCCACCAAAGCAACTACCTAAGCCCTTGCATCTATGTACTACTTGCCATGGACAAATGCTGGAAGTAATCAAAATAAGAGCCATTTGAGATGTCTCCTGGTGTTTCAGTATCTTTAAGGGCTTCTCAGGCAGAGGTAGTGGTAAAGAACCCGACTGCAATGCAGGAGACGTAAGAGACAAGAGACGTGTGTTTGATCCCTGGATCCAGAAGATCCCCTGGAGGAGGGCTTGGCAACCCACTCTTGTATTTTTGCCTGGAGAATCCCAAGGACAGAGGAGCCTACAGTCTATGGGGGCACAAAGAGTCGGACACAATTGAAGCGACTTAGCACACGTGCAACAGCTCCATTACTTCTGTGTCAAGATGTCACCCTCCCACTGTATCAACATTTCTGTTGTATCTATAACTGATTTCCAAAAAATACGGGAAACACAAAATACCGGAAACACACAATGAGGCCAAAAAAAAAAAAAAAAGCAAACCCCTAAGTCTCCTACATGTATTTTATGGTGGAAATGGAGGGGGTGGTTTACACACTATAACAAATTGAATATCAAATATCCTTGATAATAATCTTTTTTACCAGTGCTATTTAATCATATATATTCTCTAATCTTTACCCTTATGCTCTTCCAACCCCCTCTACCCTCAGCTGGTAAAGAATCCACGTGTAATTCGGGAGACCTGGGTTTGATACCTGGGTTAGGATGATCCCCGGCAGAAGGGAAAGGCTACCCACTCCAGTATTCTGGCCTGGAGAATTCCATGGACGAGTAGTCTGTGGGGTCGCAAAGAGAAGGACACAACCAAGCGACTTTCACTTTCACCCCCTCCACCACCAGTCTCCTTTCTTTGGGTTTCAAATGTGATTTTCTTTATTCATCTCTTTTGTACTCAGTCTCAACCTCAAGAAGTTATGTTCCTACACAAAGCCTCATTTCCTGTAAGAGGAATTTTTATACCAAGTGGCTTAATTTTATTTTTACTAGACCACATAATAAAATGGCAAAGGTACTGAAGTTAAAAAAAAATTAATAAGCATTCATTATGATGTGCCTCCCAGAACTTTCTAGACAAATGAAGAATGTCCTTCTCCAGTAGCTGAGAAAGTTGCTGGCAGACAGTCTTACTGACAGCCTTCTTTCAAGACTGCCTCCACCAAAGAGTGCCCAATTACTCTAGGTCAAAAACCATCAAGGGGTCATGTATCCTCTGATTGGTCAACTTAGGACTGCAGAGATCCAGTGTCCTTGCCTCATTTTGGAACAGCTCTGAAGAAATGCTGTACCTTTATAACAGCCTGACACTTCAGCTGAGGTCTTCCTTGAGTATACATGGCAGCTCATCATCTCTTTATGCCTCATCTGTTTCTTTCACTTCTTTTTCACACACATCAATCCCCAAAGCCTTCCCTGATAAACTTTCAGCATGCCAATCATCTCAGAATCCCCTTTCTTTGGAACTCATCCTGGGACGTGTTCTTAATTAATCATTTCTCTAAGTAGTTATCAACTCTGTCAAGTCAGAAGGGACCCCAGCAAAACATTTAGGCAAACCCGGACTGGTTCTTTGCTTGAGTGACTCTGCAGGGTAGGTTTATTTGCTCAGACTGCGGCCTTGGGTACTCTGTGATGGGAGCCAGGCATTAGTATTTTGAAAATATTTCCAGTGATTCTGGTGTGTAGGTCAGTTCAGGAACTCCTGGCCAATGACTCGATCAGTCTCCATCAAGTCTGTCTTCCTGGCTGCCCTTCCTTATTAAAGCAACACTTACTATCTCTTTGGAGTTCTTGTATTTGATTTGGGGAATAGTTTTATTTAATGCTCATTTGAGGAATCACGCTTTTTTCACCCTGAAACCCATGAGTGATTTCAGTCTCTTTGGCTCAGGTAAAGAATTAGTGTAGACATGTTAGAATTATGATTTGACAACAGAAGAATCAACTTAACAGGCAAAAAATAGTAGAAGACACCATGCATCAAAAGACAAGGGATTATTTTGTCACACCATTTAATTATTTTATCCCACCATTAAGAAGTTTGTAGTTACAACAAATTATTTAAGAAAAATAAAAATTATAGAGCAAACAAATGCTGAAACAAAAGAAAAAAGCTAATAGCTTTATCTCTGTCCTCTCTGGGTTGTGACATCAGTAAATTCTAGGATAACCAGATATTAGCTTTTGTTACATGAGACATATTTTTAAGACTTCAATTTAAGTGGTGTCTTTTTGAAGATACATGTGTTGTTCACTTTTCCAAGTTATGAATTTAATATTTGAGACCTAACATTTATATTGCCCTTTACAGTTTATAAAATATCTTCCCATCAATTATCTCATTTGACATTCTCCAGTTGCGCCGAATGATTTAATAAACTGGGTGATACTGGCATTAAGTTCTTGTATAGAATGTAATCACGATTAACAAAAAGCAATTTGATGTATTTGCTTCTATGCCCTGTACATCCAGTTATTAAGGTTTAATGTTGCATGATGACCTAATTTTTGAAAGATTTCTATATATGCAGTCAAAGGGCTTAAGAGGAATGGTACCATTAAGAACGAAAATATTACAAAGTGGATTTAGAATTAGGTGAGCCAAGCTAAAACAGATGATTCTGCTCACATAGCTGAGTTATTAAATCTGAATTTTTTATGCTGAAGTCCACAAGGAAAATCTCCAAAGTAATAAAGTTTGATCTCTTTAGGATCTATCATTTCCAGGCAATTTAATCAATTTTTAGAATTTCTGTAGTTCCAAGTTTCCTGGGTGTACTTGGATGTTCTTAGTCTTGGTGATTAAGGAAACGGTGTTGACAGGTGTTGAAGCAGTCTGGTCACTGGGGCCTGGAATCATGGACTATTTTGCTTCAATAAACTTGACTATTAGACCCAAACACATTATATAAAACATATTTAATGCTGCTCTTAATAAAGATAACAGAGTTTAAAACATAAACTGTAGAAAGCTAACACTGAGATTTTCTTCAATTTAAAGAGGTAAAATTAAATCTTTCATCAAGGTAAGCACACAATGAAAAGGTGAAAAGAACATGTGTTATAGAATCTGAAACTTTCTTATGAAAGCTCCGACTGAACCTGGGTAATAATCTTTGGGAAAAAATAAGAGATGCCATTGAAATTTAAAGGAAAAAGCTTTCTGAGAGTGAAAGCATTTCTTCTTTTGTAAATTACAAGAGAACATATGGGTATGTAGATAAAGATCTCTTTCTCTCTCTTTAGTTGCTATGTCGTGTCGGACTCTTGCGACCACAAGACTGTAGCCTGCCAGGCTCCTCTGTTCATGGGATTCTCCAGGCGAGAATACTGGAGTGGGTTGCCATTTTCTTCTCCAGGGGATCTTCCCAACTCAGGGATCGAACCTGGGTCTCCTGCACTGCAGGAACATTCTTTACCAACTGAGCTACAAGGGAAGCCCGGAGATAAAGATGACCGTGTCTTAATGACAGCAGATAAAAACAGCTAACTTCTATGGAGCACTTCTATGATCCAGCTCACAGGCATTGTTCTCCCAACAGCCCTGTGATGTACCTCTATTTTATAGACAAGGACACTGAGTGACCAAGCAAACTATCAGAGGATATGCAGTCATTAAAGAACAGAGGCAGGCTCTGAACTCAGGGAGGATCATGTTGACCTGTGCCTTCTGAGAAAGCTTAGTTTCCCCCTAAGGCACCTGAGGTTGTTGCAGTGTCCTGGCCGACCAGACCCTTAAGTCTACTGGAAAAACAAACCAGCTATGTTGGGTAAAGGAACAGAATAAAAGATTCATCTTAGTTGAGCAGAAAATGAGTTTCTGCTGGCAGACTAAATGTTCCCCCAGAGCTTTGGAAATGTTACTTTGATTTCCAAAATTGTTCAGCTTACATCAGAAAGTGAAACGTTTGGACCAGAGATGGCAGGCGGGTCTCCTATGAATGAATGAGTGAGACCCTTCATAAAGCTGTGAGTGAAAGGATGTGTGGAGCAGCTTTGCAAGTCCTAGGTTAACAGGGCCGTCTGCCTAGGACTGGGGAAGGGATCAATGAGTAAGAATGCTAGGAGTGTAGCTGCTGCTGCTAAGTCGCTTCAGTCGGGTCCGACTCTGTGCGACCCCAGAGATAGCAGCCTACCAGGCTCTTCTGTCCATGGGATTCTCCAGGCAAAACACTGGAGTGGGTTTCCATTTCCTTCTCCAGTGCATAAGAGTGAAAAGTGAAGGTGAAGTCTCTTAGTTGTGTCCGACTCTTCGAGATCCCATGGACTGCAGCCCACCAGGCTCCTCCATCCATGGGATTTTCCAAGCAAGAGTACTAGAGTGGGGTGCCATTGCCTTCTCCAAGGAGTGTACTAGTCTTGGTGTAAACAGTCTGGGAAATGGACTTAGTAATTATAGTGAAAAGTGAGTATTAGTCACTCAGTCCCACTCTTTGTGACCCTGAAGACTGTGGCCCACCAGCCTCCGCTGTTAATGGAATTCTCCAGGCAAGAATACTGGAGTGGGTATTCCCTTCTCTAGAGGATCTTCCTGGCCCAGGAATCTAACCCAGGTCTCCTGCATTGTAGGCAGATTCTTTACCATCTGAGCCACCAGGGAAGCCCCTAGTGAGTATAAGGAATGATGAAATGAAAAAATTCCCCTTTCATCTTGGAATCTTCGATTCCCCTCCCTCCCACATACATCCTATGTTCTCAGTGTTTCATAGGATATGTATGTTTCCCTGTAAAATATTTTATTTATTTTTAAAATTTAGGTTGAACTAATTTAAAAGTTTAACTGAGGTATATGTAAGTTAAATATATTAGACTGTCTTGATATCCTCAAATGGTCATCCTAAGGAGATCAGCCCTGGGATTTCTTTGGAAGGAATTATGCTAAAGCTGAAACTCCAGTACTTTGGCTGTGTCATGCGAAGAGTTGGCTCATTGGAAAAGACTCTGATGCTGGGAGGGATTGGGGGCAGGAGGAGAAGGGGATGACAGAGGATGAGATGGCTGGATGGCATCACTGACTCGATGGACGTGAGTCTGAGTGAACTCCGGGAGTTGGTGATGGACAGGGAGGCCTGGCGTGCTGCAAATCATGGGGTCACAAAGAGTCGGACACGACTGAGCGACTGATCTGAACTGAACTGAGCATATAAGGAAGTGTGTGCAAGAGTTACTGTTCCTTTGTTCACTGAGTCCTGTGGTTTTTCACTCTTGCCTGCTGCCACCGAGTGATAGAGATAGTCAACTCAGGAGCCAGACAGTTGGGCTTAAATCTTGGCTCTGTCGCTTACTAGCTGAGTGTTAGTGGACAAACCATGTAACTTCTGCTTTGGCCTCTTTATCTAAAGAAACTGGGGAAAATAGAAGTGAACTTGTTTTTCAGTTGCTAAGTTGTGTCCGACTCTTTGCGACCTCACGGACTGTGGCACGCCAGGCTTCCTTGTCCTTCACCATCTCATTTGGTCAATGAGATGGACTCATGTCCATCGAGTCGGCGATGCCATTCAACCATTTCATCCTTTGTCATCCCCTGTCCCCTTCTCCTCCTGCCTTCAATCTTTATATACCTTAATATGTGTATTACAGACTCCAAGACATTCTGATGCTAGTGTCTTATTGTTACCAAAAGGTGTCACTGGGCGTTTTCATACAACTGTAACAGAGTAGGACTCTGTGGTGCCTTCTTGAGACAGATTACCCCTCCACCCCCATCCTACCTCTCATCACCGCCGCCCCCTGCCTCTCATGTCCTCTGCCTGTCTCTTGTTTGTTTAAAAATAACAAAAACTCTACCTCCTAGGCCTTCCCTGAGTTCCAAGGAATAAATTTAATCAGAGATATGAGAAAATGCAGAAACAAAGGAAATAGTCAAGCAAGACAAAATAATAATTTAGCTGTTGAACAATGGCTCCTCTTCAAGGTCCACACACATAATATTCTGAGCCTTATGTGCTAAGCTGTTTTGCAGATACTGAAACCCCCTACCAGGTGAAATAATTTAACTGTGTGCTGACCACAAGCATGTAGACCCTAGGCCAGTTAGAACCAGAAGGACTAGCTGACTAGAGATTTATGACTCAGATAAAGTTCCAACCACAAGCGAGACATGACAGCTACTTGAAACTGAGTTATCGAGATGATTATCTCCGAAAATAGGAGAGATGTATGTAGCCCCAGCATGTAGCCCTTTCTGCTTTTCCCTGTATAATCTCCAAGCAAACCTGGGGAGTGATGAGTTGGCCCTTTGGAACATGAGACCACCTTCTCCCCAGGGTTTCTGGCTTCCTCAATAAAGCTATCTGTCCTTTTATCCAACACCTGTATTTTGGTATCAAATTCTTGAGTGATGAGCAGCTGAACCTGAGTTCTGTAGCACGAATACAACATTGCTCCACCAGGTTGGGATTTACTAAGTGTCTATGATGCCTGTAAGATGCCATGGATGGAGGGGCCTGGTAGGCTGCAGTCCATGGGGTCGCTAGGAGTCGGACACGACTGAGCGACTTCACTTTCACTTTTCACTTTCATGCATTGGAGAAGGAAATGGCAACCCACTCCAGTGTTCTTGCCTGGAGAATCTCAGGGACAGGGGAGCCTGGTGGGCTGCCGTCTATGGGGTCGCACAGAGTTGGACATGACTGAAGCGACTTAGCAGTAGCAGCAGCATGATACTTCTGATCTTAGAATTGTTACATTGTGGGGGAAAATGATAAGTCTATTAGAAGCAATGAAATAGGGTAATCACTGCAAAGATTAAATGAACCAATATGGCAAGTGACTACAGTGGTGTATTTGCACATAAAAAGAACTCAGCATGATTAAAGTTTATCCATGTAGCTGAGTGTGGATATTTTTATGGGTACAACTGAGCAACAGGTTTAGTTCAATAGAATCTATGAGGCCGTATTTTCTCCAAACAAACAGAAGTAAACTGTAATTTATAAAGTTCACAGGGGACCTCGGAAGGTATGGCATTGATTCAGTTTGACTTACTTCAAGGTCACAGAGATCCAAGGCAGGGATATGAACTAAGTAAGTAAAACAGGTGAAAAATGTGCATACTCAGTCATGTCTGACTCTTTGCAACCCCACGGACTACAACCCACCGAGCTCTTCTGTTCATGGAATTCTCCAGGCAATTATACTGGAGTGGGTTGCCATTTCTTACTCCAGGGGATTTTCCCAACACAGGGCTCAAACCTGTGTCTCCTGCATTGGCAGGTGGAGGCTTTACCAGTGTGCCAGGTGGGAAGCATTAAGTAAGTTTGGAAGATGAAGAAACCCTGGGGCAAAGGAAGAAGTTTCTTTCAGTCTCTGGTTATTTATGCCTTTATTGATACTAACAATCAAGATGGAGTTAAAACAGGAAGGTAAAAAATAATCCTATGAAACAAGAAAACATTATTAAAATGGAGTCTCAAGTAGCTTTCCAAATATAGAAGCCATTTACAATGAAAATAAACTAGAAGATATTCTCTTTCAAACCAGTCAATATCTCTTCTGACTCAGATGTTACTATGATAAATGTCTTTACCACGCATGATCAAAAACCCTATTGGAAAAAAGTAGCAAACTCTAAAATTGTGCTATGTCAACTATCTATCCCACAAAGTAGAAACTGAAAAAATAAACTATCACTTATACATATACCTTTATCTTGTATGTTAATATATATGTGATAGTTTATTTTTTCAGTTTCTACTTTGTGGGAAAGATAGTTAAAAATACATTTGAATCAGTTCTAATGAGGTGGATGAAACTGGAGCCTATTATACAGAGTGAAGTAAATCAGAAAGAAAAACACCAATACAGTATACTAATGGCGTGCTGCAATTCATGGGGTCGCAAAGAGTCGGACACGACTGAGCGACTGAACTGAACTGAACACATATATATGGAATTTACAAATATGGTAACGATGACCCGATATGCAAGACAGCAAAAGAGAGTCTTTTGGACTCGGTGGGAGAAGGCCAGGGTGGGATGATTTGAGAATAGCACTGAAACATGTATATTATCATACGTGAAATAGATCACCAGTCCAGGTTTGATGCATGAGACAGGGTGCTCAGGGCCAGTGCACTGGGATGACCCTGAGGAATGGGATGGGGAGGGAGGTGGGAGGGGGGTTCAGGATGGGGGACACATGTACACCCGTGGTTGATTCATGTCAATGTATGGTAAAAAAAAAAAAAAACACTACAATATTGTAAAGTAATTAGCCTCCAATTAAAATAAAAAAAAAAAGAGAGAAGCACTATGATGAGAAGCCCATGCACTGCAACCAGAGTAGCCTCTGCTCTTTGCAATTAGAGAAAACCTAAGTATAGCCACAAAGACCCAGGAGAGCCAAAAATAAATAAGTAAATAATAAAAAAAGATAAAGGTAACATTCTTAAACTTGAAGGTTCTTATTCAAAGTACATTAGTTTCAGAAAAAATGTTAAAAAAAATTACTGTAGAAGCTGAGTAGTGTCCATTTGGTAATTAAGTTTATAAAGCATTGCTGAACACATAAATATTTCTAAGAATTATCCTTAACGTCATGTTCAAACTTTTAAAAATTGAATAAATTAATCCAATATATTAAAATATATATTGATTGGGTATTAGACTATCTCAAAAATATCTGTAACCTTTAATGTTTCTGATTCATAAGCATGTTTCTAGTCAAGAGACCCACTTCACCCTGGTTCATTCCCTATCTATGAGTAGGCACTTAAAATAATCAGTATCACAATCCTTATGTGGACTTGTATTTTGTTAAAGCAAATTATGAAGAGTAAATATATTCTCATACTTTTAAATTGCACCTATAGTCAACACAGTCATTTGTTATTAAGAGAAAATAAGGGAATGTGAATTACTTTAAATCTACAGATAATCTTCCCCAAATTTATTTCAGCTGCTGTAGCAACATCTCTTCTTCCACCCAGAGCTTTTAATTAGACCAGCTAACAGAGAAAATTGGTGATAAATGAACTTCCATTACCAACCTTATAGAAAAGCTCATGATCAATCACTAAGTAGCAACTATAAAAGACTGAATTTGCTGCATCAAGAAAAAGAGAAATAGTTTTGTTGCTTTCTTTCTCCAAATACCTTCATCAGTTCAGTTCAGTTCAGTCGCTCAGTCGTGTCAGACTCTTTGCGACCCCATGAATCGCAGCACGCCAGGCCTCCCTGTCCATCACCATCTCCCGGAGTTCACTCAAACTCACGTCCATCGAGTTGGTGATGCCATCCAGCCATCTCATCCTCTGTTGTCCCCTTCTCCTCCTGCCCCCAATCCCTCCCAGCATCAGAGTCTTTCCCAGAGTCAACTCTTCGCATGAGGTGGCCAAAGTATTTGAGTTTCAGCCTCAGCATCAGTCCTTCCAATGAACACCCAGGACTGATTTCCTTTAGAATGGACTGGTTGGATCTCCTTGCAGTCCAAGGGACTCTCAAGAGTCTTCTCCAACACCACAGTTCAAAAGCATCAATTCTTCGGCACTCAGCTTTCTTCACAGTCCAACTCTCACATCCATACATGACCACTGGAAAAACCATAGCCTTGACTATATGGACCTTTGTTGGCAAAGTAATGTCTCTGCTTTTGAATATGCTATCTAGGTTGGTCATAACTTTCCTTTCAAGGCGTAAGCGTCTTTTAATTTCATGGCTGCAGTCATAAAGGGGGTCAATCAACTGATACTTTCCAAGAAGAGATTTTGTCTGTTGTTGGGCACATGGTAGAAATACACCCATCAGGTATTTTATATTCGTCTGGCATCACTGACTCAATGGACATGAGTTTGAGTAAACTCCGGAAGATGGTGATGGACAGGGAAGCCTGGCGTGCTGCAGTCCATGGGGTTGAACAGTCGGACACGACTGAACTGAACTGATTATCTCACCAGCATTCCCTATGACAGTGACACTTCAGGTTAGTATGGCTTTCTTTTCCAGTTTTCCAGTTTTTTCCTTTGAATGAAAAAATTATACATTTTTTTCTCTCAGTGATGAAAAACTATTTAAACAACAACTGTAAAACTGCTAGGTAAAAACAAAAGTAGAAATGGACCTATATTTTTAATGCCTTTACTGCTTTTGTGCCATAGAGGTCAACCAGTTCACATGCTATTAGTCTGGAGACACTGTGAAGAGTAGCGAACTATCAGTGGGAGCATTATCTCACTTGCCAAGTTCACTGAGGTTACCTCCCAAAATACATGATTGGAGATTACTGGTTCCAAAGATGGAGAACTGCAACAACCAAATCATTATTAAGACTAATATTTTGGCCAATCCTTGTTTATAATGCCTGTTTGAAAAAGGCAGTAAAACAAATCTAAATTTATATGTTGTTTTAAAGATATAAAAGGCAAAATTATTCAAAAATTCTTAGCAGTAAAGAGATGGACCAAGTGATAATCAGACAAATGCAAAAACAAAGCAGAAAAAAGAAGACAGGTATGGCTATATAAAGGACAGACAAAATGGAATTTAGGGCCCAAAGCACTAAAAGTCATCAAGCAAGTTTTTATTTCTTATAAAAACTAAAATCCAAACTAGAGAATTGAGCAGTTTTAAGCAGACATCAATATGGCCTGAAATACAGAAATCCAAAATGCTACAGAAACTGACAAATACTAAACATAGTAAAACACTAGGTATTTGAAGAATAAAGCTTAACAGGATTTAAAAAAAGTGTATGCTATAATGAAGTGAATAAATAGTCTATAACAATAAATCAAAAAGTTAGGTCTCTGAACAGAAAAATAGACTTTTAACTACTCTGCTGAAGAAAAAAAGAAAAAAAGCAAAAGACAGAAAAGGACACATAACTTCAGATATGAAATAGATTTTTAAAATGCTATATGGAACTTTCTATCAATAAATTTTTTAAATGTTAGATACTTCTTCAGGAAGATGTGAATTGTGAAAATTGGTCAAAAAGAAGGACAAGGTCTAAATACACCAAGTCCTACTGGGGAAAGCCTGTCCTTACAATGGTAAAATTGTAGAAATATAACCAATTTTTGTGAGTTGATAATCCCAAGTTTATGTAAATTATTCCAAAGCACAAAACAATGGCAGTCTTCCTAATTCTTTATTTGCAGCCAGAATAAATTTAGGACTAATACTGAACAAGAATAATGGAAAAATACAAAAGTATAAAAAATTTTCATGTAATTAAGTCTTAAGTAAAAATCACAGCAAATCAAATACATCAGTCCACTAAGAGAATACCATTATGACCAAGTTGCTTCAGTCGTGTCCTACTCTTTGCGACCCAGTGGACTGTAGCCCGTCAGGCGCCTCTGTTCACGGGATTCTCCAGGCAACAATACTGGAGTGGGTAGCCATTCCCTTCTCCAGGGGATTTTCCTCACGCAGGGATCAAACCCGTGTCTCCTGCATTGCAGGCAGATTCTTTACCACTGAGCCACCAGTGATCAAGGAGGGTTTATTCCAAAAGTTTGAGTCAATATTGGAAAACCTAATGGCATATTTCTCTATATTAATGGATTAATATTTTATTATCTCTATGGATGAAGGAAATGCATTTTATAAAATTCAACACGAACACTCATAAAATCTCTAAGTTAGCTAGCTATATCTATACTTATTGTTATACATAATGGTGAAATACACAAAACCATCCTATTATAAAAATGATTAAAGCATACAATTTACATTACTACTAACTACACAGGAAATAAACTAAGTATTGATTTTGGAATAAGGAAAAAACTCATTATATACAAAAATGATTATCAGAAAAATCTGAGAAAATCATTTAAAAGCTATTGAAAATCATACAAGAGTAAAATGAGGGTTAGAAACAAGATAGATGAATAAACATGAATAAATTTCCAATACAGTGGTAAAAGAATCACTTGAAATAAATGCTGCAAAAGTAGATTGTTTTAATGAAGTTAAAATTATAATAAAATGTCTAATGAAACTTTATGAAAGTGTATATATGATTGAAAAGTGAAAGAGATTATAATATTAGATGGGATAATAGATGAAGCTATTAACTCTTCACAGCTGTGTAAAATTTCCAGGAAAAATTGTTACAGAACTTGACAAAGCTTTCTAAAATTAATGCACAAAAGAAATATAAACATACAAAATTTTTATTAGAAGTAAAGAACAGTGGGAGAAATGGCTTGTCAGAAATGATATTCTAGTATAAAGATCTCGTAATGTGCAGGAATTAAGTAAATGACCAATGGAACAGAATAAATGATCTAGAAACAATCATACATTTCTATGGGAATTGTGTTTAAGACAAAGGTTGGTTATGATTGGGTTAATGAGTGGTGCTTAGAAAATAGACCACGTATCTATAAGTATTTTAAAAGTTATATTTCTACCTCATACAAAATAATTTCCAGGTGAATTAAAGAGCTAAATAAGTGCAAAGCAAAAAAAAAAAAAAGACAACAACAGAGGATAGTAATTGTATAATTTGGAGGTGAGAAGACCCTCTGAAAAACCTACAGTTGAAAATACTGAGAGTAGATCACAAAAAACAAATGTTTATCAGTAAAACATCATAGGCAAATTTACAAGATTGGCAAAAGACCAGAAAAAAAAAGGCATGTAAGTCCTTACTAATCAACTGGAGAAAGCCAACTAATTTAATAGGGAAACAAACATAGGGCAATTCAAAGAAACACAAATGGCTAATAAACATAAGAAAAAAAAAATCACCAACTAATCTCATTAGTGACCAGAAAAGTCTTAATTACATGAGATTATTTTATGTTGTCTATCATAATGGCAAGACTTTTAAACACGTGTAATGTTTCAGCTTGTTGAAGATGAGGATGCATACACTTCTATAACAGTGTTGTTGGGAGAGTCAATTGGAGTAGTATTTATTAGGGCAATTTGGCCATGTCTCATTAAAATTTAAAATGCACACATTTTTATCATGAAAAATAACCCATTTCACAGAGATTCTAGCACTTTGTATGCAAGTTTATTATTGGCAATGTTGCAGAAGTGACTCAAATCACTAGAAACGACCTAGAAAAACATGCTTCTGGATGGGTTCCATTAACCACGTTTATAAATATAGTTTTCAAGGTTTTATTACATCACATGGTTACAATCACTTTACAGAATATTTGAAACTAGTATGTGGCCTAACTTAAAGGCTACCTTCCAAAGAAAAAAGAAAAAAATCTTTGGCTAGATTGTCTTACATTCTGTGGTTACTATTTTGAGCAGCATAAAATCATTTTGCTAAAGAAGGAAGTTGCTGGCTTTTA
Organism: Bos javanicus; assembly: GCF_032452875.1. Classification (NCBI taxonomy): domain Eukaryota; kingdom Metazoa; phylum Chordata; class Mammalia; order Artiodactyla; family Bovidae; genus Bos; species Bos javanicus. Next base: position 28,957,755 of record NC_083891.1, on the reverse strand, counting down.
GAAAGCCTTATCATCTTTTAGCTAAAAGGCACTTTAGAGTAACATTAAAACACTTACAATTTTAGCCATATTTAATTAACTACTCTCCATGTTCTTTAATCTAGCAATTCCATCTCCAAACATCTCATTTAGAGAATACTCCCAGGCAGAGAAACATGCACAAGGCTATTAACCGATTGTAGCATTTTCTACCGTAGCGAAAAAATCGGAAACAACCAGTTCCTTAGGAAATGGTTACACTCTATGGCCATATTAAGGAATACTACATAGCAATTAAAAAGGATGAGGTAGATATATACACTAATATGAAAAAACTTCCAAGATTCACTCCTAGTGAAAAAGACAAGTTACAGAAAATACATAATGTATCACCCCACTTTCATGAAAACAAAACAAAATAAATTCTTTATGGAAATCTGTGTGTAAAAATGCTTTTTTGGAAAAGACTATAAATTACATATCATTAATAAACAGCTAAACAGAAGTTCCTCCTGTATCAGAGCAGGGGGCTTCTAATTTCTGGTTCCCATTTTTTTTTCCCCACAAAGGAAACCTAGTCATGCATTTCACTCCAGCAAAATACAGAAGTTTTGAAAACAACTGTGTTTACATTGACTCATTGTGAATATATAAAATGCTTACTATTAGTGCTAAAAATTAGTACATTGCAAATTTGGTTACAGACCACTACAATAAAGTGAATATCACAATAGTCAGTCACAAAATTTTGAGACATATAGTTATGGTTATACTATACTGTATTAAGTATGCAATAGCATTATGTCTAAAATGTGCACATACTTTAATTAAAAAGTACTTTATTGTTAAAAATTGCTAACCATCATCTAGCCTTCAGTGAGTGATAATCATTTTTGCTGGTGCAGTTTAAAATGTTGCAGAAATTACCAAAATGTGTAAACTTGACTCAGTGGACATCAGTTTAAGCAAACTCCAGGAGATGGTGAAGGACAGTGAAGCCTGGCATGCTGCAGTCCATGGGGTCACAGAGTTGGACATGACTGAGCGACTGAATCACCACCAAAATCTGATTGGATGCTTGGGGCTGGTGCACTGGGACGACCCAGAGGGATGGTATGGGGAGGGAGGATGGAGGAGGGTTCAGGATGGGGAACACATGTATATCTGTGGCGGATTCATTTTGATATATGGCAAAACCAATACAATATTGTAAAGTTAAAAAATAAAAAAAAATTTAAAAAAGAGATTAAAAAAAAAGAAACAAGACTGAACAAATGGTGTAAAAATGGCACGAGAGATGTGCTTCACGCAGGGTTGCCACAAATGTTCAATTTGCTAAAAAAAGGCAGCACCTGTGAAGCCCAATAAGGCATAAAAGGGCATAAAAGGCATAAAACGAGGTTTCCCTGTGTTAGAGATGTATGTGCACGTTCAGTCGATCAGTTGTGTCCGACTCTTTGTGACCCCATGCACTGTGGCCCCCCAGGCGCCTCTATCCATGGGATTTCCCAGGCAAGAATACTGGAGTGGGTTGCCATTTCCTTCTCCAGGGGATCTTTCTGATCCAGGAATCAAACCCGAGTCTCCTGAATTGGCAAATGGGTTATCACTGAATCGTCAGGGAAGCTCCTGTGTTAGAAATAGTCGGCCACTGAACTTCGATCCTAAGACAATAATTGGAAGTGTTTGTTACCTGAGTGCTATGAATTTTAAATGTTGAGATATTTGAATTTAAAAAGACAGTTTTTACTTGAACAAACAGTAGTACAGAGGTGCAGTCTTAAGACCCATTTTAAAAAGACTATTCCAATCAGCAAATTCACTAAGTTTCATTATGAAATTCCAGAGATAAGCTCTGGCATTTAAAGATTAGAAAAGTGAGAAGAAAATATTGCTTACAGAGCAAATCGATAGAAAAGTAAATTTCACTCTCTAGTATGAAATTAAAGCGAAATACCACATGGAGTTAGAAGACGTATACTGTATTAAGTTTTTTCCAAAGTGTACAATGTAAGTAAATGTAATGTGATAATGATCATAAGGAATATAGGAAAAAGCAGTGAGGATTTTCCAAGATTCTCAAAATTCATTTATGAACCACAGTGTGCACTGTTTTACAAAATTGAATAAGGTGATTTTGCTTTTCTGTCCTCTGTGACCACATCAGCTAACGCTGTACCGTGTGCCTGAACTTCGTGGAGTAGATTTTAAGTGTTCTCACCACATACATGCAGACACAAAGTCTAACTATGTGAGGTGATACACGTGGTAAATGGCATGACTGTGGAAATCATTTCATAACGTATACATACAAGTCATCACATCGTATGCTTCAAATATACAAAATTTTATTTGTCCATTATACCTCTTTAAGAAAGTTAGGGAAAAAATTGGTCCAGTTAATGAACAGAAGTCAAGCCCACGTGTATTTCACTAGATACATCAAACAATGGCTTTGATGGATTGCCTGGGAATTCCCAGCATGCACTGCACTTTCCAGGGCCAAGTCTATCCCTTTTTGGTGAGGTTTTCCTGCTGTGGGTGCTCTAGTGCAGTGGTCCCCAACCTTTTTGACACCAGGGATCGATTCTATCAAAGACAATTTTTTCACAGAATGGAACTAGATAGTTTCGGAATGATTCACACACATAATATCTATGATGCTACTGTAATCTGACAGGAGGCAGGGAGTTCAGATAGTAATGTGAGTGATAGGGAGTGGCTGTAAATACAGATATAGGTCTGTGGCCTGGAGGTTGGGGACCCCTGCTCTAGTGGGAAAAGCCTGTTAGAGTCAGCGCCAACTACAGACAGGAGCAGAAGGGAATAAAAGCTCAAATGCTGTTAAGAATTACACAGAGTTCACTGATGTGATTTGCATATACCATCTTCAGTGCAGTCGATTCCTGGGTGGCTTGACGTTTTCGTTGTATGATCAAGTTTTCTCCACTGCTCACCGGACACGGCTGGCTGCCACGCTAAGGGCTTTTTGATGGTGAACAGCGCAATAACCAATTCATACTTTTGTACTGCAGTTCTCAATGCAACTCCAGGACCTGGGATTTTTGCAACATTCAAAGCATCTCAAGTAGAAAAGAAAAAAGTTCAAACAAGTCACCAGATCCAAAATTAGCATTTTATTCAGAACGCTGGGGTCAGAGGTGTATCATTTATATTCTGGTACACAATACAGAGGCAAAGCTGTTGTCAGAAGTCTCTCCAGTTTAAAAGCTTTTTTTTTTTCATTTTTTTTTAAAAACACACACTGCAGTAGTACCACCAGTGTCAGGTCACCCCTTTCATTTCTTGTCTTTCCTTTTTTTTTGTTTTTTTTTGGTACAAATTATGTAAAACATTTGTGCTAAGAACTTTTCTCCCTCCCCAAACAAAAAGAGAAAATAAAAAATAAAAAAAAATTAAAAAATTAAAAATTGAGTATTCTAACTACAGCTCAACAATTGAATCAAATGTCACTTTGTTTTGTAAATACTTTATCCATAACGAAAGATATAAACATGCAAAAAACCTGAATCCATAGTCCAAATAATACATACACATGTTCTGAAGTTTCTGCACTTCTCCATAGACTATGCCAATAAAACATTATGTACACATACCATTTTTACAGTGAAGTGGAAAAAATACAGTAAATAAAAAAGTGTACATGGATTAAGACCAAAATGTGTCTAACATTCTAGTTTATGAAAAAATTCAATTTTGCTACAAATTGGTGATATGAAAACTCCCTTTATTTGCAACCAGCTGCGTAAGTTTTAAGATTTTAGTGGAAAAAAAAAACAAAACAAGAAACTAAAGTCTAAAACTAGAAATAATGTACATTTTCCAATCTCATGGTCTCAGCCCCCAAGGTAATAAAATTGCTCCATGAGTGGTTGGTTTGTCTGTTTAATTCCATATTTTTAATAAAAGCAAATGCGATGTAACAAAAGCGTGTCGAAGCATATCATGGTTTAACTTACTGCTCCCACCACAAAATATTTTGTCTTTTACTTATCATTTCAGAAATCAGTACCATTAAAGCCTTAAACATAAAACTAATTCCAATCTGAAAAAGGTACAAAAAGGCACATAAAATCCCAGTGCTTCTGTACTGTAAAATTCAAGTGTAACTGAGCTCAGTGTTTTCCAAACAGTATTGGATCACCGATATTCCCTCTGAGCCCAAATTGGTTTGCAGCCTCTGCCAAAGCCTCCAGCAAGCACTGTGCTAGTAGACTACAAAGTTAAAGCCTAGCTTCTGAATGCTTTTTGGGAATATCAGTTGCAATTGTTTGTACTTGTCCAAAAACCAAGTTCACCCTGAAGTTCAGTCATCACCTCCACCGTACATGTCAGCGAGTTTCTTGAAGCGGGGCCCCCAGTCGTTCAGATAGTCATAGTCCTGCTCACCTCCACTACTGGAGGAATTAAGGGAGCTCAAGGACCCGGCCGTGGAGCCACTGCCTTCATAGTCAAAGACTAAGAGGGAGTCGTAGGGCGGAGCGGTGGGATCGTTGTCAGCAGCTTTAAGGCCCTGCAGTTGGAAGACACGGAAAGGATGAAAAGAGGGTTACAGTGAGCGAATCCACAAGCAGACGCTAGTGGTCCCGCGGCATCAAACACCTGTTTTTAAGTTTCCACCTGCATTCCACCACATGCACAACCCAGAGAAGCTGGGGTTATCACCATGCTTGAAAGTTAGACAAAAATCAATGGATGTGTTTCCTCTGCAAAGAACTGTAAGGAATCTAGCTCAGTGAGGCTGAGACATACCATGGGACGGGGTTAACTGGAGAAGGCAGTTCACAGGTGACAGAAGTGAACCACCAACGGCCTGAAGCTAGAAAGGGAGGATCTTAAATGAAGTTTGGTAATACATGAGTATAACCCTGCATTGGACAGGACTAGTTTTTGAATTATCACACGTGGAGTGAGTGACATGAAACACCATGGAAGGTTATGAAATCATGTGCTATGTGGACCCTGATCTGTGTAGAGTCAGAGTCATAGGATTTTGACAACGAACTGGTTTAGTGGAAATTATATGCAGGGCAAAAAGAGACATAGAAATGAGTGCCATGGCATCCCTGCCCTCTATAATTTACAACCTAGTAACAGGCATTACTACAGTATGACACAAATGATAAATAAGTAACAAGACTATGAAATTTAGGCAAAAATCATCAGGATGCTAAAAACAAATACTGATTGGCTCGGAGAGCTGGGTGTTCAAGGAAGAAGTGGCATTCTGTCTGACATAAATTTGGAAGGTATCAAAGGAAGAACAAAGACAGGCCAGATGTGATTATATACAAGGAAAGTTAGTCACTAAGTTAATAAAGAACAGAGTGACTTCTACCATCCACAGACTCTAGAAAAGTCATGATCCAATATCAATACACAGTATAAATATTGGGGAAGTGGAACCCAAAAATCTAAAATTATCTATCTATCTATCTATCTATCTATATATATACATATATACACACACACACACACACATACAGGGCTCTTAAAATTAACTGAAAAAATAAGAACCAGTGAAATGACTATCAATAAACTTAACTCTTGCACAAAGATGCTTTTTTATATATAACTCATGTATCTGTATGGAGAAGGCAATGGCACCCCATTCCAGTACTCTTGCCTGGAAAATCCCATGGACGGAGGACCCTGGTGGGGTGCCATTTATGGGGCTGCACAGAGTTGGGCACGACTGAAGTGACTTAGCAGCAGCAGCATGTATCTGCAGCTAATTCATAATTACTATATAAAACCTTAAGAATTTAATGTATGTCTATTTGCCACATACTAATGGACATGAGTCTGAGTGAACTCCAGGAGTTGGTGCTGGACAGGGAGGCCTGGCGTGCTGAGATTCATGAGATTGCAAAGAGTTGGACACGACTGAGCGACTGAACTGAACTGAAGTATTTATTTACTTTTTTTCCCATTTCCATTCTACCAGTCCAAGATAAACCACAGTTAGTCTCTAAACAGTCACTCTCTCTCCCCACAACTCTGCTTTTTTAAATTTTGGTGGGCTCATTGTGGCTCCTCTTGTCCAAGATGTGATGAACTGTCTATCTTTAGATCAATCCTTCCAATCTACATATGTTTCATAAATACCTAATATGTTTTTTTTTGTTTTTTAATAGGAGGAAGAGGAAAAAGAGCATGAAAATTATGGTCAGTATGTGTAGTGTTAAGAGGTCAGACACTGGGGTGACACCTCAGCTCTGCACAGTACAAGTTTTGGCTCAGTTGCACCAGCCCTATTTCCTAATCTGCAACTGTAATCACAGTAATACAATCATTATGAAGTGCAAATAAAATAAAGGTGACCCAAGGGTATCTCCCCACAGGATCTGGCACTTGTTACAGCTCAGGAATATTAGTGAATTTTTTTTTTTAATTTAAGTTTAGATTAAAAAAAATTCTTGCTTTGAAATTTGAAAAAAGAAAAATAAATGTGGAGACATGCTTTAAGGGAATGATCGAAGGCAAAAGGAGAAGGGGACAGCAGAGATTGAGATGGTTAGATAGTATCACCAACTCAATGGACAAGAATTTGAGCAAACTCTAGGAGATAGTGAAGAAGAGGGGAGCCTGGCATGTTGCAGTCCATGGGGTTGCAGAGTTGGACAAGACTTAAGAGATTAAACAAAAACAACAAGGGTTTTAAGAAACAAAATGGCAGCTGTTTGACTTCAACCAAAAATTTGAAAAAAGTACATACTAACACTTCCTCACGCCCGAGTCTGTCTCCCCAACAATCCTAACCTTTAGTTAAATACCACTTTTTGTCTTCTCAAGTACACTATAAGCCAGACATGCCTGTGTAAAATAAAGTAAGTCTTCCTCCAACCACATCCATATATAATACATAAATAATTTTAGATAGGATTTTCTTGACTATATTTACAGAATAAGCTAAAGGACAATTCTGTTAAGCCTGAGATGGGCAAACTCCAATTTCTCAAAATTCCTGATTTTTTTTTTGTGGCAGATTGTGTTACCGTCCTCAGTGATTCACCATCCTCTCCCCATGGGTGGATCACATGTCCACAGCACCACAAGGGCCACCCTGGAGCCAGCTGACTTCCCCAACCCATGGTCAGGCTTGGCCACCCGACTGGCCCTGGCCAATGAACAGAAACAGAAGTGTGGAGACCAGAAGAGCCTAATGCTCCATCAGCCCCTCATCTTTTCCCTCTGCCTGCCAGAAGAAGGGTCTGCACCAGAGGCGAGTTTTCCTTCTGCCTGGATCCTGAAACACAGAAGACATGTGGATCATGGTATCAACACAAAACTGGAAATACAGAAAGGTGAAGCCTAAGATGAACTGGAAAGCGACAATGGTGTGGCGTCACGTGTGCCTGGATTCCGGATGAAAGCCATGGCCTATGTTCTTGTGACTTAGAATAATTACTGGAAGCTGCCTGGTTTTCACTGGGGTGTTAAAAGGCCTGAGACTTTCATTAAATGTCAACAACACCTAATTGATATCCTCAAAATAGTTTAGTTCAGTTCCTCAGTCGTGTCTGACTCTTTGCAACCCCATGGACTGCAGCACGCCAGGCTTCCCAGTCCATCACCAGCTCCAAGAGATAGCACAAACTCATGTCCATAGAGTCGGTGATGCTGTCCAACCATCTCATCCTCTGTCGTAACCCTTATTCTCCTGCCCTCAAGCTTTCCCAGCATCAGGGTTTTCTCCAATGAATCAGTTCTTCTCATCAGGTGGCCAAAGTACTGGAGTTTCAGCTTCAGCATCAATCCTTCCAATGAATATTCACGGTAGATTTCCTTTAGGATTGACTGGTTTGATCTCCTTGCAGTCCCAGAGACTCTCAAGAGTATTTTCCAAAACCACAGTTCAAAATCATCAATTCTTTAGCACTCAGCTTTCTTTATGGTCCAACTCTCCCATCAATACATGACTACTGGAAAAACCATAGCTTACTAGACGGACCTTTGTTGGGAAAGTAATGTCTCTACTTTTTAATATGCTTTATAGTAGGTTGGTCATAGTTTTCATCCAAGGAGCAAGCATCTTTTAATTTCATGACTGCAGTCACCATATGCAGTGATTTTGGACCCCCCAAAAATAAAGTCTGCCACTGTTTCCACTGTTTCCCCATCTATTTTCCATGAAGTGTTGGGACCAGATGCCATGATCTTAGTTTTCTGAATGTTGAGCTTTAAGCCAACTGTTTCACTCTCCTCTTTCTCTTTCATCAAGAGGCTCTTTAATTTGTTATATCAAAACAGATATAACACTGGTGATAATCTAGTCCTATACTCACCATCAAGAGTTTCAAAAGTATTTCCCCTTTTTTTCTATTGGAACTCTACAATGTTGTATTAGTTTCTGCTGTACAGCAAAGCGAATCAGCTCTAAGTATACATATATCCCCTCTGTTTTGGATCTTCTTCTCATCTAGATCACCACAGAACACTAACTAGAGTTCCCTGTGCTATACAGTCAATTCTCATCAGTTATCTGTTTTGTGCTTACGAAGGTGGCACCAGCAGTAAAGAAGCTGCCTGCCGATGCAAGAGACGCAGGTTCGATCCCTGGGTCAGGAAGATCCCTTTAAGTAGGAAATGGCAATCACTCCAGTATTCTTGCCTGGAAAATTCGATGAACAGAGGAGCTTGGCAGGCTACAGTCCATGGGGTCGAAAAGAGTCAGACGTGACTGAGCACAGCACAGCAGTGTATATGTGTCAATCCTAAACTCCCAATCCATCCCACCCCATTTCCCGCTTGGTATGCATGTTTGTTCTCTATGTCTGTGTCTCTATTTTCTGCTTTGCAAATAGGTTCATCATCACTTTTCTATATTTCACATATATGCATTAATATATGGGATTTGTTTTTCTCTTTCTGACTTACTTCACTATCTATGACAGTTTTTAGATTCATCAAAAATATTTCTTAAAATTTTTTAACTCCTACCGTGGCTTTCTGATCATTCTGATAGTTGCTGAATCTATGTTTTATTTCTACATTAAAAAAAGAGGTTAAGGCTATAAAACCCATGAGAGGTCACTACTAGCCAAAACATCAAACGCTGTCTCAGGTTCTTCTGATTACAAAAGGGCAAATCCCACTGAACTTTTCAAGAATTCTTAGGCAAGCCATCTTTCTGGGCTGAAGGTTAAGTACTTTAAGTCCCTGCCACTTGGTGAGCACCGATTTTTATCTGAGAATAAAATATGACTTTTCTGGGTAAGGCATTATATAAATTCCGGGTACTATTTTGGTAATTCTAAAAAGATCATAGTCAAGTCCCTAGAAACTGATCTTGACAGGCAGGCAACCAAAGCGAACACACAGATAAATCCGGAGTGGTGGGGGCACAGAAGCTCTGGTTTTTCCTTATGGAATTCCTTTTTTTTTTTAAATTTATTTTTGGCTGTGCTGGGTCTTTGTTGCTGTGTGGGTTTTCTCTAGTTGTGCTGAGTAGGGGCTACTCTTTGTTGCAGGGCACAGGCTTCTCATTGTGGAGGCTTCTCTTGTTGCAGAGCACAGGCGCTTGGGTTCAGTAGCTGTGACACACAGGCTTAGTTGCTCCACAGGACATAGAATCTTCCGAGGGCAGGAATGAAACCCAAGTCCTTTGTGTTGGCAGGCGGATTCTCATCTACTGTACCACCAGGGAAGTCCCTGGGATTCCTTTATTTGTTGGTGTGGACACCATTTCACATGTCTGACACACTTTTGCCAAATTTACAAAAAAAACTGTGTTTCTCTCTCCCTATTGGGTCTGACTACATCTATAAGAGGATGTGTTTGTTTCACCTTTCCTGGAGAGGCAGATCTTGAACTCTGGATAAATCTGAACTAGTTTCTGCAGTAAGCTACCTCTGTCATATCAAAGCTGCAGCTCTGGCTGAATTCTTGCTGAGCTTGTATTTATAGACTTCTGATCCCATGTTTTATGGTGGAGGCATGCTTTACAGGGACCATAAACATTCACATTCTTGTGTGAAGGAACACATTAGGGATAATAAAACCCAAGAGTCAGTCCCTAACAGTCAGTCCCCCTACTGTCTCAAATCTACTGCCTCAGTTCAGGTCATCATTACACCCTGCTTCAAAGTGTTAGTTGTTCAGTCGTGTCCAACTCTTTGCAACTCCATGGACTGTAGCCCACCAGGCTCCTCTGTCCATGGAGTTCTCCAGGCAAGAATACTGAAGTGGGTTGCCATTTCCTTCTGCAGGGGATCTTCCTGACCCAGGGATGGAACCCAGGTTTCCTGCACTGCAGGCAAATTCTTTACTGTCTGAGCCACCACGGAAGATCTCCAGGGAACATCCTGCCTGGACCATGGCAAAAGCTTCTTTAGCGGGTTTCCATGTCCCCAGGACTCTATCTTGCCAACTACTGTTGGTTCCTCTCTCAGACATTATTTGATGTCACACCCCCAACCCCAAGTAAAACTTTCTGACTGCTATCCCCTGTAGCAATGCTTCCAAAATAAGGGAGGAGTCCCCCTGGGGGTATGCAAGATGATTTTTAAATGGTGCGTGTGTGTGTTAGTTGCTCAGTCGTGTGGGACTCTTTGCGACCCCAAGGACTATAACCCTCCAGGCTCCTCTGCCCATGGGATTCTCCAGGCAAGAATACTGGAGTGGGTTGCCATTTCCTTAAACGGTGCACAGGCATTTTAAAACAATTATTTTTATTTAAAAGAAGTTAAAATTGATAAAATATTTAAATGCATCATAAAAGCTGTTTGCAGACATGGAAAAGACTAGGAGGCGTTACTTAAATGCCTGAAGCTGGATGTTAGGGTAACCTATAGTATATAGTCAAAACCCTTCAAGAAGCAGTCATTTCACCTTTCCCTTGCAACTCTTCTCAATTCCAGCAACCATAACTGAATTATTCACTAAATTATTCAGCAAAATCCCCTCAAACCTAAAAACATCTTACTTTTGGAGTATCTCCATGTTATTTACATATTCATTTCCTGCTAGCTGAAACGTAATTCCCTTTGTTTAAAATGTCCTATGTCATATTTTTTTTCATTTGATTAATTTCCATCCATCTATCCATCTGTTTAAAGGCCATTAAAAATGTCACTTCTGTTTCCTGGAATTCTTCCCCAAACCGTGACTGAGAGTAGTTCCTGTGGTCTCTCTGGTCCTCTTTATTTCTATCGCCATACTTTGGTTGTACTGGATCATGACATCCCTTTCTGCTGAGGTGGTTCTGTACTCATTTCAGATGCTGCACACACTGCTTGACATCCAACAGCTATTCTAGATGGTAATTTGTACTATTGTCCTGGGCTTAGTTTGCTCACATTGGCACCTTGCTCATGTTTATATTTATACCTTTCAGAAGAAGCCAGGATTTAGTTTTAAAATATCTGCAAATATAAAAGTATATCATGATCGCGTGAAAGTGAAATTCTGTGACTTATGAGTGCCAACATTACTATATCCTTTTCTGGAGAATTCACTTTACTTCAGCTTTTTTTTTTTTTTTGGAACTAGAGTATTTTACTTGTTTTATTTACAATTAAAGGGCAGTACAAAGTTTTTACTCCTGAATAGCAGCTGTAATGATAATATGATACTGACAGTAATTAAGAGATTTTACAGTCACTATACTAAGCACTTTATGTGGACTGTATTATTTCAATCTTAAAAGAAGGGTCTATTATTATCCCTGTTTCATAAATAAGGAAACTAGAAATCTAAGTGATTGCATCCAAGGACCCTAACCTTGTACAAGGTAACAGAGCTGTTAAATGAGGCACCTGGATTTGAACTTCAACACAAAAGAATATATTAAATTTAATTACTGGAGAAAAAAGGCAAATATTTTAAACTTTGGTAGTTTTAAATACGTTATTCCAGGAGTGCCTTCCATACATTTTAAAATAATATTGACTGAAAGTTGGTCTTTTAACAGAAATATGCCCTTGGTTTTTATATTTCTGAGATAAAGAAATACACAGGATTAATATAGTTATTGGAGGTATGCTAATATCTACTGTTGGCCTGAGATTAAATTACTTTTAGTTTCAACTTTTCACCCTCCGAAGATCTTATTTAGAAGTCTCAAAACAGGATGAAATTCTGTGCTTGAAATTCAAAATGTGTGATTTATTTTACGTTATCTACTAGTCTAGAAATGTTATCATTTTTGAGATTCATTATTTAAATAAACAAAGTAGAAACTGTTCTCATGAGCTTACCTATTCTTTACATCTATAAAAACACTCCAATTATAATCTCCACTATATTCTTCTTCCTTTGGAACATTCAGTACTATGCTAAATCAAATAAAACCTAGATATAAAGAAATCTGTTTGCATTTTAAATGTAGTTATAGGTGCCTTCAACTCAAAACTTTACCTGTATTTATTTTTATCAGTCTAGTTATAGAAAGATACCAAACAAGTCTACACAGTGAGTTTGAATCTTATCTCTGATTTGGGTCTTTTAACAGTTTGATTCCACTGAACTTTCTCACAGAACTGATCGTCACACCCCTGGACCCACTTTGTAGTTGTTTTCTGTGAGCCCTTAAACGCCTTAGACTTTCTTCTTTCTGTGTCCAAAAGTAGGGCATTTCTAGGTACAGACTCAGGGTTCCCCTTTCTCCTCTCCTCCACATTTCTGTGTCTTACAATCACATCCAGTTTTGAGGATTTAGCAGTCATTTGGGGAATGATTTCCAAACGCGGTCCTCTTGTCCATTCATGTACTCACCAAACCAGTTTGCCCACAAAGGTCCCCCAGGGATGCACATTCCCTCCTCTGGACCACCGGAGGGCCCTGAGGTTATGAGAAGGGATGCTTGGATAGGAGTAATGGAGGGAGGTGAGTTGCAGGTACAAGCGGATGCCGCTGGACGGCGCCCATCCTTACTCTGTGTGCCTGACCCTTCACGGGCAACTAATATTTAGAAAAAGAGGAAAGGGTGTTCCAGGCAGGAAAAACAGTGTGGGGCCTGGCGCTGGCATGGAATTACAAGCTGAGATAAGGAACTACAAGTAGAGGTCTCTGTTGCCTGCCTGTAGAATGCAGGTGGGGGAGGGGCCTGAGAGGAAGCTGGATCGCCGAGTTAAGAACCAGATCCAACGGGGGCATCCAACGGGGAGAGTTCAGATACTGGAATGTTTGCCTGGTATGGAGATCATGCTAGGAGCAACTTGGGGAACTCACACCGAGAGCCTCGCCCTCTATTGTCTTATCCATGTGTCACAGGCAGTGGATGTACACAGTAGCTATATGGCAGTTATCTGCTGAATGAATGATCCTCAACCAAGCTCAAGACGACTGCCAAATGAGCCATTTCTAACAAAGGCAGACAACTTTCAAATTATGAATGGGCTGTATTTCAGAAGTTGATGTGCAAAGTCAGTTGTTCGGAACAAACTTTTTCATTTAGGTATTCACACGTTTGTTATAATCTCCAGCCGCTTTTGAAACTGTGTACCTGAGAAAGGAGATTTCCACATGGAAATTCCTACTGTGTACCTCTTCCTACTGTGCCATTAGAACGGTTGGGTAACTGAACCTTATTACCTAAATACTCTCCTCTCTTTACTGAAGGAAGTCCAGTCATATTTTTTCAAAAACGGGGACTTCCCTGGGGGTTCAGTGGCTAAGAATCCGCCGGCCAATGCAGGGGACACAGGTTCGATCCCTGGTCTGGGAAGATTTCCACGTGCTGTGGGGCAACTAAGCCCATGCGCTGCAACTACTGAAGCCCAAGTGCCCTAGAGCCCGAGCTCCACAACGAGAGAAGCCACTGAAATGAGCAGCTCTCGCTCCGCACTAGAGAGTAGCCCCTACTCGCTGCAACTGAAGAAAAGCCGCAGGGCAACGAAGAACCAGCACAGCCAAAAGTAAATAAATAAATGACGCATGCCCCACACCTGTCCCAGTCCTTGAACTTGAAACGACGGAATCTAGGAGCTGCTCAACACAGTAGATGCTCAGGTTACACAACGAAGGTCAGGAAATAACCCTCATCCCAGAGAGTGGACATGCTGACACAGGAGAGAGAAATACCAACAGCTATATCCCACGTGAGGGCTATGACCCAGGGAGTGTCCTGGTATTAATAATAACCCTTCACAGAGGTATCATAACAGCTTCAGAGAGAAGAGGATATTTGAGCTGCATCTGAAGGCTAAATGGGTATCTCCTGACAGTTAAGAAGGAAGAGCTTTGCAAAAGCTGTTGCTGTTGTAAAAGTTGTTGTTGTTCAGTCGCTCAGGTGGAAAAGTTAATTTATAGTTAAGTCTGTGATGCTTGTGAGGGATTACAAATAGTTTGGTGGGGCTACAGCACAAGAAGGGAATATGGATGGAAAGGAGGGCAGGACAGATTACAAACAGCCTTAGAAATGACCCTTAGTGCTTGAACTTTCTCTTGAGAAAAGAGGAGTGTCCCGACAGAATGGAAGAGTCCCACAGAACAGTGATACTTCAGGGAAACCCTCAGGTGAGTATTAGTTGAATTTCACTGAAGCCAGAATTCTTGCTTTATGAAAGTCCAACAACCACAGGAATTAATAATAAGGATGAAAGCTAAATTAGAAGTAAACTCATCAAGCATGCTTACATATTCAAAAATATCTAGTTATATATGTGTGTGTGTGTGTGTGTGTGTGTATACTCCTGCTAATTCCCCTAACCAAGCCTATTGTATAAATAATCTGGAAAAGTCAGGACATATTTTTACACATAAAGGAGTTACCTAGGCTTTGTTTTTGCCTTCTGTCAGCTTTTAAATCATGTCTACTACAAATTAACCTATTAGCTATTTAACAGAATTGAATAGATATGTTCAAAAAGCATATTTTTTAGGAAGCATATGTACTTTAGGAATAGATAGTAATGAATATTTGTAAAGACAGATTAGCTAATTGTGTTTCAAAACTTTTCCTACAAACTATAAGAGGATCTAAAAACCTAAGGTAGATTGATTATGTAGATGTAATATATGACTGTTTCATGGAAGCCTAGGAAATGAGGCTTCCCTGGTGGCTAAGATGGTAAAAAAAAAAAAAAAAAAAATTCTGCCTGCAATATGGAGACCTGAGTTTGATCCCTGAGTCAGGAAGATCCCCTGGAGGAGGGAATGGCAACCCACTCCAGTATTCTGGCCTGGAGACTCCCATGGACAGAGGAGCCTGGTGGGCTACAGTCCATAGGGTTGCAAAGAGTTGGACATGACTGAGTGACTAACCCTTTCATTTTCAGGAAATGAATCTTATCAGCACAGGAGTGAAGGCAGTAATATACAACAGATGCTTTCCACTGTGAAAGGCACTGGGACCAATCCTGGTCTTGCTGTTTCTGAATGCCAGGGCACGGCCAGAGAACATGAGTCTTGTCATATAGTCACAATCAATATCAATATGTATCATTCTCTTAAACTAACAATAAAAATTCCAAAGAAGAATTGCAGTAAAACTGTAGACATGATCAAAAGAAGCAGTATTAAATCATTTGACTTCAAAACTTCAGGATTAAATGTAGCAGAACTCTTGGTCAGTAATGAAATAAAAGAATGCCATAATAATTTTGACAGTGGAAATCATTATCTGTTATATTCAACAGAGAATTAGCGTGCCTCTTGCAGAAGCTCTTAAAACTCCTCAACTAGACAAGTATTTAAATCACTTACATAATATTTAATTTAGCTGTTCTTCCTGCTAATCTTATTTGATGGAACTCTCTAGTCATTGGGTGCATGTATGCTAAGTTGCTTCAGTTGTGTCTTACTCTTAGTGACCTTAAGAAATATAGCTCCTCTGTCCATGGGATTCTCCAGGCAAGAACACTGGAGTGGGTTGCCATGCCCTCCTCCAGGGGTTCTTCCCAACCCAGGGATCAAATCCGTGTCTCTTATGTCTTCTCACTTGGCAGGTGGGTTCTTTACCACTGAGTCACCTGGGTAGTCACTGAATTCTCTTCATTTGTGGGATTCAAAGGGTACAGTGTGAGGGAAATGAAAGTGAACTATTATTGCAAGTATTAGTGCTAATAAATGAAATTAGAATACACTATAATATCATTGGGGCTTTCCTGGTAGCTCATCTGGTAAAGAATCCACCTGCAATGCAGGAGACCTCAGTTCAATTCCTGAGTCAGGAAGATCCCCTGGAGAAAGGATAGGCTACCCACTCCAGTATTCTTGAGCCTCCCTGGTAGCTCAGTCGGTAAAGAATCTGCCTGCAATGCGAGAGACTTGGGTTCGATCACTGGGTTTGGAAGATCCCCTGGAGGAGGGCATGGCAACCCACTCCAGTATTCTTGCCTGAAGAATCCCCAAGGACCGAGGAGCCTGGCAGCCTACAGTCCATGGAATTACAAAGAGTTGGACATGACTGAGTGACTTAAACACAGAACATAATATCTTTAGCCTATTGATTACTTGTAATCATGGGAAAAATCCTTGGGAGAGAGTGTGACTAATACTGGTAACATATAAGGCTGTGATTTACAAAAACAGAATATTAGTTGACAGATCTCTTTAGGGCTGATCAGAGCCATCTCATCTGTTCTCTGTTACTGAAGTCACATTGGCTTTTGCACAAAAATAACATTAAAAAAAAGAGCTGTATTTTAATGAACTACATAGCTATATTCTCATCAAATTGTCGTCTCCATAGTACTTCTGTTGTTTAGTTGCGCAGTTGTGTCCAATTCTTTGCGAACCCATGGACTGTAGCCCATCAGTCTCTTCTGTCCATGGGATTTTCCAGGCAAGGATACTGGAGTGGGTTGCCATTTCCTCCTCCAGGGGATCTTTCCGATCCAGGACTGAACCTGCATCTCCCGCACTGGCAGCTGAATTCTTTACCACTGAGCCACCTGGGAAGCCTCAATAGTACCGTTAGCATCCAATAAACACCCTTTTAAAGAAAGCGAATCTCTCTCGGCACCTCATTAATGAAGTCCCCGATGTCCCCTGGGTGTGGGGCTGCAGATCGAACCGGGTACTGGGGCTCCGCATGGATGGGCCTCTCATCCAACCGTCGGATTCCAACTGGCTTGATGGCATCTGGCTCTACCGTATCAGGCTGCTGGAGCTGGCTCAAATCGTAGTCCTGCAAGAGACAAGGCCAAAACCCCATAGGAGATGGGCATGAGGATGGAAACTTACAACCTCTGTTTTTAAACGCATACCCAGAATGCACAGAAATGAATGAAATTTAACATAATGGAAAAGTTGCCACCACGAGCTTTTCATGTTATGATTAAATATTGCTTTCACGCAGCTCTTTCTTCTGTGTTTTTCATTTCGACAGTCTGTGCGCCATCTGCTTTCCTATGTTCCTCATCAGCTTCCAATGGGAAACAGCAGTGAGAGGAGGTCCCGCTACAAAATGACTAAAAAATCGACTAGAAAATACGGTAGTACCACAAAAGCAAAAGTGCTCATTAAATGTTGATGGGGTTCAGAACAGGCTGCCCTCAGGTATGGCAACGTGGCATATTAAATATCTGAAGCTCAAGCACTCTTTTAAAAAACAGCCAAAACAGGAAAGTCACTCTGACTCTCCCCATCTCACCCTTCTTCTCTGAAACAGGTCACAAAATTCTGATGTGAAAGGCTCCCCTCTCCTTGAACCAGGAGGAGGGAACCCTCCTCACCACCAGAGATTAGCATTTGGGACCGAGAACTCTGTACAAAGAAACTTCCTTTTTTATGATAGTAAAATTATGTGTTTATGATATAAAACTCAGAAAATTAAAAATTATAAACAGAAAATGATCTCATTTATAATTTTATAATGTAACAGTCATATTTGGGTGTATTTGGTTATAAAAAATGCTATTATTTTAAAAAAAAATTTTATTGGAGTATAGTTCATTCACAATGTTGTATTGGTTTATGCTGTACAGCAAAATGAATCAGTTATACATATACATATATCCACTCTTTTAGATTATTTTCTCACATAGGTCATTAGAGAGTGTTGAGCAGACTCCCCTGTGCTATAGAGTAGGTCCTTATTAGTTATCTACTTTATATATAGTAGTGTGTATATGTAAACTCCAATCTCCTAATTTATCCCTCCCTACTCTTACCGGCTGAGGGTCACAGGTTTGTTTTCTGCATTTGTAACTCTATATCTGTCTTGCTGACAACTTCATTTGTGCTCTTTTTTAATGTTCCATATATAAGTGATATAACCACATTTGTCTTTCTCTGACTTACTTCACTCAATACGGCAATCCATGCCGCTGCAAATGACATTATTAATATTTTTTAAATGGCAAACTTTCTCAAACTAACCCTATTTTCCTAGTTACTTCTTCACCATTTACTACTCTAAGCCCAAGACCTTTGTCTTATCAATTGTCTACAAAGTTACTGTTTCTTTGTCTACAGGGTATAAACACTCCCAGCTCTGGTCGCTTCTTCCAGGGCCTGCATTCTCTGTGGAGATTCTCATGTGAAGGCAAAAGTTCCATCAAATGTGTCTGTTCTTCTCCTGTTAATCTGTCTTTGTTGGTTTAATTTTCAGACCCAGCCAGGGACACTAGGAGGGTAGAGAAAACTTTTCCCTCCACTACAATATTATATTGATTTAATACTAAAAAAAAAAAAAAATTGTTGTAACTGTATTTTCCTTTACTTAAAGGAAAGCTTTAAAATTCCATGGATGGAGGAGTCTGGTGGGCTGCAGTCCATGGGGTCGCTAAGAGTTGGACACGACTGAGCGACTTCACTTTCACTTTTCCCTTTCATGCATTGGAGAAAGAAATGGCAACCCACTCCAGTGTTCTTGCCTGGAGAATCCCAGGGACGGGAGAGCCTGGTGGGCCTCCGTCTATGGGGTCGCACAGAGTTGGACACGACTGAAGCAACTTAGCAGCAGCAGTTAGTTCATCAAGGTTTCAAGACCACGCTTCTCTTCAAACATCTGTAGGAAGTGTGCGCATGCTCAGTCGCATCTGACTCATTGCGACCTGGGGGACTATAGTCTGCAGGGCTCCTCTGTCCATGGAATTCTTCAGGCAAGAATACTGGAGTAGGTTGCCATTTCCTCCTCCAGGGGCTCTTCCCAACCCAGGGATTAACCCACGTCTCCTGTGTCTCCTGCATTGGCAGGCAGGTTCTTTACTACTAGCGCCACCTGGGAAGCCCCCTCAGTGCCTAGAGTCTGCACACTATTATCGGTGGGGCCAGTCTGATCTGTGCCCTTTTTTCTTAAAGAATGGCTTTGACATTTTTAAAGGATTATTTAAAACAGTGGTAACAATGAACAAGAAGAATATCCTACTGAGACTATATATAGGCCCTGAAGACTTACATTCAGCCCTTTACAGAAAAAGTTTGTCAACCTCTGGCTCAGAGGTATGAGGCTAGGGAGTGTGTATTCTCTTCCAGAGCAGTTCTGGGGGCATGTCTTTGAAATACAGCCTGTCCACTTCAAGAGGCAGAGAAGAACTTGGGAAGAAGGATGCCCTGGGCACTGGTTGGACCTTTAACTATTTTTAGCTTTAGCATTAGCCAGCTGAACAGCAATGTACAAAGACACTAAGTATAATGTGGAAATGCATCAAAATTTTAGGTTTGGGCAAATACTTTATATTTTTCAAACCTCTAAATTCTGCTAATAAGAAACATCACATCCCTAGCTTAACCAAAATTATCTAATTCACTGTTGATATTTACAGAAAGTACAGATTTTATGGTCCTCTTTTTAGTTCAGGCTTCATCTCTGTCTAAAACCACCTCAAAACTGTTTACAGTATCTCTATAGGGGTTGCAAAGAGTCGGACACGACTGAGCGACTGATCTGATCTGATCTGATCTGGTAGTGGTTTTGATTCATTCAACGCTTGAATATTTACCATGCTCTGGCAATGCTCAGGATCCTTTACATATGTTCGCTCATTCATACTCTGAACAACACTGCGTGACGCTGAGTTTTATTATCCTCTTTTAAGAATTGAGGAAACTGAGTCTAAATCACTCAAGTCATTTGTCAAAGGCTCCAGATCTAATAAGACACAGAGATATGCTAGGACTTCAAACAGATTAAGACTCCAAAGCCTAGCTCTTGTCCCAGCTACAAGGTTGGGATGGATGAGGGAGGAGGGGCAGGGATATGAGGAATGATTAAAACAACAGAGGAGATAAGAGGGGAAGGGTCACTGATATTCATCCCATTCTGTACCAGGCGCTACACCAGCCTCCTATAAGTGTCTTTTCATTATCATAATTTGAGATAAAGAAACAGACTCAGGAATGTTGAGTAACATGTACAAGGTCACACAGCCGCTATCCTATTGACATGAGCATCAAAACTTAGGTGTGTCTGATTTCAAAATGTTGCTCTAAAACCAAACACTAGGAACTTCCCTCATGGTCCAGTACTTAAGACTCTGCCTTTCAATGAAGGGGGTGCGGGTTCAATTCCTGGTCGGAAAGCTAACATCCCACATGCCTCAGGGCCCCAAAAACCCAAAACATAAAGCAGAAGCAATACTGTAACAAATTCACTAAAGACTTTAAAAATGGTCCACATAAAAATAATCTAAAAAATATATTAAAAAAAAATAAAACTGAACTCTGTTGAGATGCCTTCATTCTAGACTACCCTCCCCTAAACAAGTCCTTACCAAGGGCTTCAGCTAAGCTAATGAGTGAAGGCACTCAGAAAAAGCTCCTCTCTGAGGGATGGACAAGGTGACATGGGAGGCAGGTATATAGAGTAGGACAAATCAGCGTGGGATGTAAACTCGGTACAGTGCCAAATATAAAATGCTCAGAAAAGGAAAGAACACATCAGATTTGCACCTTGAATGACACGTGGGTTCAGGAGAAAAGACTGTTCTGGGGGAATCCACATTGTGAGCAAAGGTGTGCGGATGCAGTCTCCTGTCAGGGGAGCATATTTCAAAGCATCCATACAAACCTTGAGTGAAAACGCACCTTGATCTTGCACACATGTGCCTCCATTTAAAATTTTATAGAACGCATGAGTTATTTATAGACTATCTGAAAGCAGAGGCAGACAATGATACGACGACACAGATGCGAAAACCTTTGAAATGTTAAAATGCTTTTCACAAAATAGAAAGAGGGATTCATTTAGAGAATTCTGAATGCTTGCATGTGAAGAGGCATGGTTTTCCATGCCATGTTTAATTACATAACTACCAAGCTTAATAGAGGGGGTAACTGTGAGTAAGCGTGTCTTCTGATGGAAGCTTTTTGTAGAAAGGGGAAAACAGACTATAAGTATATGGATGATGACAGTTAATAAATATTTTTACACTGAGAGTGTAAAATGCTTTATTAGAGGTCTCAATTACATGAAATTAAGTAATTGAATCTTATGCTTAAGGACCGTCTTTAGAGTTAGTCACTCAATCATGTCTGACTCTCTGTGACTCCATGGACTGTAGCCCACCAGGCTCCTCTGTCCACGGAATTCTCTAGGCAAGAATACAGGAGTGGGTTGCCATTAACCTGGTGACATATTTCTTGACAGTCCTCAGTATATCATGAACATTCCATGTAAGAATACAGAGTGATTTCTGGGGCATAACTGAAGACATGAGAGGCAGTGAGATTTGCCTGTGCTATTTCTTATGTGGAAAGAACTTGTCCACCCTCATTTCTTATGTAGCTCCCACCATACCAAAGTAACGAACAGAAATCCATTATGTTTGGTCGACAGTGCAGAAAAAGTTTTTTAATAAGTTGTCAACCTATAGATGTTGGGATATTTTATCTGAAAACAGGAAGATCTGGCATAAAACCAGGCTTCACTTCTGACACAGCTATTTGTTACAGCTGAGAGCATCTAGCTTCTTTGGACAAGGACAGCCTGTCTACCTGGTCTGTTTCACTTATTAGTGTATACATACAACAGCATGTTCATTTATAGATTCTTATCTTTCGACAGCCCTTTCTTACTCTCCTAAGAACCAGAGCAGGTAGTTTCAAGATGTCTGTGGTTAATGTGTCAGGCCCACAGAAAGTGCTTATTAAAAACGTGTTGAGAATTTCAGCAGATAAGAACCCTCCTGCCAATGCAGGGGACACAGGTTCAATCCCCGGTCCAGGAAGATCCCACATGCCGTGGAGCAACTAAGCCCGTGTGCCCCAACTTCTGAGCCCACAAATTACAACTACTGAAGTCCGAGGGCCTAGAGCCTGTGGTCTGTATCAAGAGACGCCACTGCAAGGAAGAACAGCCCCTGGTCTCCCCAACTAGAGAAAGCCCATGTACAGCAACAAAGACTCAGTGCAGCCAAAAATTAATAAATAAATAAATAAGTGTTGAATGAAAGTCTCAGGGATGATATTCAAGCTGAGTGTGCACAAGAGCAACCAATTCAAGAAAGGTGCTTTGGATCGCATGACATGCCATGGCAGTAATTTATCAGGGGAAGGAAGAGAAAGACCCGGGGGCCCACTGCAGGGACTTATTGCCACGGTGAGTACCATCCCGCATGATGCAAACGTACATTGTTCCTCAGATACACTGACATCAAAAAAAGAGGCACAAAACCACTGATTTACAGGAAACTAGAATCTGGTTTAGAACATGCAGCTTAACTTTTCTTTGTGATGGTTTGCCTTGTCGATTTCAAATACAGGATATAAAAATCTGACGGTGGTATGAAGTGGGCAGAAGTGTCCTCAGGACACAGGGATGTGATTTTCTGTCCATATCCATCTGTGCTATATGGCAGAGTCCTGACCTGATAATTTTAAGCCTTTTGACAAGGGGTCGGTCTATGTGAGCCTCTTAAATTATACATCTGCATAATCTCATGATGCTTTACTTACACACACAAATTACAACATGAAGGATGAAAATTATAAAGAGAATTGTGGAGACTGGAAACATTCTCAAGGTCATTGGGTTCACGGACTTACTTCTGAAGATTATAAAGACACAGCCCCAGAAATCTTTGTTTGGTTCCTACGATTCTCTAGAGAAAAAGTGAGTCTGAAAATTCTCTGATGATTGTCAACCTTTTTAACATCAACTTTCCCTGATAAATCCAACTTTCAAAAGAAGGCCACAGAAAATCTTAAATAATGTTTGGAATGTGTTATTTGTCAATGATCATGAGAAGTAGGGGCTTCCCTGGTAGCTCAGCTGGTAAAGAATCTGCCTGCAAATGCAGGAGACCCTGGTTTGATTCCTGGGTTGGGAAGATTCCCTGGAGAAGGAACAGGCTACCCACTCCAGTATTCATGGGCTTCCCTGGTGGCTCAGATGGTAAAGAATCCACTTGCAATATTGAGAGACCTGGGTTTGATTCCTGGGCTGGAAAGATACATTGGAGGAGGGCATGGCAACCCATTCCAATATTCTGGCCTGGAGAATCCCCATGGACAGAGGAGCCTGGTGGGCAACAGTCCATGGGGTCACAAAGAGATGGACACAACTGGGCAACTAAGCACCTACACCCATGAAAAGTAGGCATGGAATTAGGGTTTTTAAATATTAACATTGCAAGTAACTGAAAGATTTTGTTTGGGTCTAAGATTTAAAATATCTTAAAGGTGATACAATTCTGGGAGAGTCAGTAAGAAGTTAGCAGCTTAAACTCTGGTTCTGCCTTTTCTTATTAAATTCCCCTGACTTGAAATGATTTATAATTGGTTCAGAAAAGAATACCAGGAATCAACCTTAAGGCATTTGGTTATGTTTAAATAGAGTAAAATGGTGTTTTAGGATAAGAAATTCTGGAGTCCCAGGCAGAAATTTCAGAAAGTCCCATGACTGGCAAAAACTACAGACTTGTGCAATTACGTGTTTTAAAGAGTGATGGAAATACTCCTTTTCCATTTCACAAGTATCTTAAGGGAGCCTACTGGGTACCTGATGCCATTTTCAGCTCTGAGAGTGTGAAAGAAGGAAATCAGCTTTTGTTGGTGCCCATCATCGGTCAGGAGTTACCTTAGGTGCCTCCTCATGGGATTCCTCAGACACTCCAAGCAAAACCCTGCCGTTCTATCCCATTGATTCCCGTAACTTGGAGAGGTTAATGATTTGCCCAAGGTCACAGACTCAGACAGTGTGGAAGAGGCAAACAGAGACCAGCAGAACAATCAAAGTAACAAATACAAAAGCTGTATCTTCAGATACAGAGAAGAGACTTGTGGTGGCCAAGGGGGCAGGGTGGGGGAGGAAGGGGCGAGGAGTTCAGGATTAGCAGATGCAAACCACTCTCTACAGGACAGATAAACCACAAGGTCCTACTGTGTAGACAGGCAACCATATTCAATATCCCACAATAAACCACCATGGAAAAGAATATGAAAAAGAACATATACGTGAGTCACTTTACTATATAGGAGAAATTAAACACAACATTGTAAATCAACTAGACTACACAAAAATAAAAAGCTGTATCTTGTCGTCTGGGCCAGTGAGGAAATGAATAGAAGAGTCTGCTGAGCAGGGGGACACGAGGCGCTTTAAGAGCCAGAAGGGAAGTTCAAGGTAATCATGCTAAGAAGGCATGGGGACCTAGGACTCTGGTCTGTGCATAGCTGGCTGAAGCCTCACTGACTTTTAGTCAGAACTGAGTCTTCACTTGTCTCCAACAGTCTGGCACGTGAGGCACAGGGAGAGGGCTCAAAGCTCCCGGTCCATTTTCAGCCTCCATGGGTGAGAACCGGGGGTGGAACACAAGAGCCAGTTTTGCTACATCCCAGGCAAGGGGCAGTTCAAGTGGAAATATTCCTTTTACAGTAGTAAGAGCAAGGAAATTTTCAAATTCCTAAATATATAAACATTTTTTTTAATTAAACTTTTCATTTTGTACTGGAGTATATAGGTGATTAACAACGTTGCGAGTATCTCAAGTGGACAGCAAAGGGACTCAATACACAGATATGTATCCATTCTCCGCTCCCATCCAGGCTGCCACATAATGTTGAGCAGAGTTTGCTGCGCTATACAGTAGGTCCTTGTTGGTTTGCTATATTTGAAATGGATAACTCGTAAGGTAAACATTTTGAATGTTTCAAGACAGAGAAATAAAAATACTAACATGAAAGTAAATGAACAAAATTCTCAAGGGAAAAAAAAGTTACCCGGGAAAGAGCTGACCATGGCACAGGCAAGAAACTCTCAAAAAGGAATGGGAGACAGCAAAGGAGAACATTACCACCTTACCCTATATAGCTCCTGGCATTAAAAATAACTGAATAAAATAGCAATAAGGCGTCAACACATTACCATACAGCTGCTGAGAGGTAAGTCAGATGCCCTTGCAACTTTATGTAAATTACATTACAACCTGATTTTCTTCCCCAGTGAGATATGGTTATGATGGTAACTATCTACACAGGTGAACTGCTGTGGAAAACTAAGTTGATTCTATGGATTATGAAAGTCCCCAAAACCAAAAAAATTGCTAATATCTTTTCTGGTTTACCTGATAAACCTAACAGAAATAAAATAACTTGGAGACTTAATATACAGATGAAGGTTCTCCATTCTCAGTTTTCATCCACGTTTGTCTCACTGGAGAACCAATTTTCCACTCCCCACAATGGAGGGAGGTGAGCCTCCATTAAACACATTCATTGCTTCTGCTTCCTTGGTTTACTGTTCATACTACTCTGCCTGGTGGTCCAGTGGTTAAGACTGCATTTCCAACGCAGGGGGTGCGTTTTGGGGAATAAAGATCCCACCCGTTGAGGGACACAGCCAAAATTATATATATATATATATATATATATATATATATATAAAAACTCTATGGGTAAAACTGTTACAAAAATATGGAAAGTGAAGCTGTGAAAGAGGTGCTGCTGAAAAAAACGAGGATATGGCTACCCAGAGCATTTCCAGCAGAGTTGAGGGCTTCCCTCAGAGCTCAGTTGGTAAAGAATCCTTCTGCAATGCAGGAGACCCCAGTCTGATTCCTGGGTTGGGAAGATCCCCTGGAGAAGGGAAAGGCTACCCACTCCACTATTCTTGGGCTTCCCTTGTAGCTCAGCTGGTGAAGAATCTGCCTGCAATGTGGGAGACCTTGGTTCGATCCTTGGGTTGGGAA
This sequence comes from Bos javanicus, assembly GCF_032452875.1. Taxonomy (NCBI): domain Eukaryota; kingdom Metazoa; phylum Chordata; class Mammalia; order Artiodactyla; family Bovidae; genus Bos; species Bos javanicus. The sequence continues at coordinate 28,931,737 of NC_083891.1, read as the reverse complement.
GATCCCCTGGAGAAGGGAAGGCTACCCACTCCAGTATTCTGGCCTGGAGAATTCCATGGGGTCGCAAAGAGTCAGACACGACTGAACAACTTTCATTTTCACTGTCAAAAGGGGCTTCAGAAAGATGATGCTTCTTCAGAAATTTGAGATTAATTTTTATTCTATAATTTCCCATTCTTTCCATGTCATTCAGTGACAGCCCTAAATACATGGACATATTTTCTTAACCCTTTCAAGCACCATGTATCTTGGGAGACAAAAAGTGTAACCTCCAAATGCATCTTCAGTAATATTTTTACCCCAAGTCCCAACTTTACAAAAAACAAAAATGCCATCACCCTGATAAGGTCAAAGTCATTCTACCTTAGCAGGACCTATTATTCTAGCTTGGAGGAAATCTAAAAATAGGTAATGAAGTAATGGCAATATTTGGTTGGGAATATGGCGACAGAGCAACCAAGTCCTTCACTTGTTTATGTCACATCGGTTTGGAATTTCCTTTAAGATAAATGTAAACATAAAATCAATACAGAAAAGGGAGCTTCATGTTGTGACTTTAAAAAATGGATTCTAAAACCAGAGAATCTAGATTCAAATCCTGGCTCTCTTGGATCTAACTGAGGGACTTAGGTGGATTATATACATTTCCTGTGCTAACTTACACAGTAGTCAACCTTTGGACAAAAAAAGTGAATGAAAACTTTATTAATGGAAAAAGTCTATAGCAGAGATCAGCTTTTTCTGTAAGGACTTAACAGTAAGTATCTGAGGCTTTGGGGGCCATAGAGTGTCTGTCAAAATATTGGGTTGGCCAAAAAGTTTGTTCAGATTTTTCAGTACTATTTTATGGGAAAACCCAGAGTGAACTTTTCTGCTAACCCAATCCTTCAACTCTGCTGCTGCTGTGTATTAGTAGCCATAGACAGTATGTAAACTATGGACATGGTGCAAAGCTGTGTTCCAATATAACTTTACTTACAAAAACAGATACTCGTAGATTGGGCCAGTTGGTAGAACTCTGGCATATTCACCACTTAGTATCTTAGGTTTTGGTTTCTGTTTTTTGTTTGTTTGTTTGCTTTTGTACACCAGTAACACGTACTTGGCATACAAATCTTTGCTACTTTATCATTGGGTAGCTTTCCATACCTCTTAAACCAAATGTGATAAACGTAATTACTCAGGAAGAATGAATATTAAAATGAATTACATAAAATATGATGTTCATTTATGTGAAGTGATCAGGGTAGCAAATAAAAATTCACATGCAAATCAAGTCCATATTAAAAATACTGAGTGCCCAGTAGGGAATGGATATCGGCCAGTTCAGAACATACGTTGTCTGTAGCTTACCACTGTGAGGCATCTGGCCAGGAAGGTTTTTGAAAACAGCATGGAAAAGGGATGGCAGTGTGCTAACCCAAATTCCTGGTGAAACTTTCCTCTGGTGAAATCAGTGTCACTCTTTCAATAACTAATATATTCTGGTGTTTGCAGGTGGGTATGAATGGATGAATAACTTGGGAACACATTTAACAGAGTGTGCTTCAGCCAACAATGAAAATGCTGAAAGTGGTCTCCATAGGTATGTCCAGAGTCAGCCATCTGTTAGTTACTTTGCTTATAAAGCAGAAAGATTTTGTAAAGCAGTTATTCAGAAGGATCAACTATAGCAGTTCTATTCTCTGCTTGAGTCAGAGGGTTGGGCTAGGTTGCCCACACTGGGGGTACTTCCTGAGACTGGCGGGTAATCTTCAGAGACCATCTTGGCTTGAGCAGAGATCTCTGGTCTCGGGGAACTGGCTGGTTTGGTCTCCAGGTGCTCTCTTCTACCTCTGCCTCATTCTTCTGTCTAGGCATCCAGCCTGGATTTTAGATTTTAGTACCTGTTGCCCAGACTGTACCTCAGATCTCTTAACAACTTGGCTGCTCATATTGTTTCTCCAGATTCTATGTTTGTCAATGTCAAAATATGCTCCATTTTGTAAGCCATGCTTAACAAATTAATTAGGTCTTACTCTTTGCCTGTTCTAAGGCAAGATTAGCAGTAGTCATCTAACAAGCTGAAGCTAAGTGTTCAGCCTCATTGGTTTTATCTAGTAGTATCTTCCTGGAATAGACCAGTAAGAGTAAATAAAACATCATTCATCTGACCTCTATACTAGCCCACACAAGAGCTGGGCCCCTCTAGTCACATGGACCTGGGTGTGAAAACTGGACTAATGCACAGGTTTGTTGGGAAGATTATAAAAGACACATCAACTGAGAGCAGAGCCCAGTGCCTGACACAGAACATGTAATAAACAAGTATGTAATGAATCACAAGTGTTTATGAACATGATCATCATTTCCTGAAGCCATCAGACATTTCAAAAAAATGAGAGCAAAGTTATCAGGCTGCAATGGTTCAATGAACCCTGTAGAAAGACTTGCAAACTAAGAGATTCCAGAAGAGGGCCCAATGCACCAACATTCTATGCATCAGTGCCTGCCAGGTGCCAACTGTCCTAGAGAGTGGAATAAAAAATGAATGTGACAATTTCCTGCTCTCATGGGGTTTAAGGTCAGGACCAGGGCTGCACACAAGATCTCAAAATAGAGGCAGACAGAGCATGTTGCTAGAGTGCAGAGCAGACCCACTTGATTTAACCTGGGACCCCCAAGAGAAGATGTCCTGAGATGGAATCTTGGTGGCTTGGCCAGGCTGGGAAAGACCTTGAACTGAGCCACGAAAGTGGGAAATAACATGACACAGGTTAGATGTACAGAAGTTCAACTCTACTGCAGTTTAAAAGGCAAGGTGGAGGATCAATGAGAAGAGAAACTAAGTCATCACCCCAAAGAGTCCCTCTTCCCAAACCCAGAGTCACAGGAACTGTGGGTTCTTTCTCCATCTCAGGAGCTTCAGCTCTGTTGAAAGTGCTTTCAGTGTTATGCAGATGCTGGGGATCTGATCTAGTGATGTACTGAGCCTAATTCTGAGATCACGAAAGATACTAATTTCACTGGGAAAAAAGTTCAATTGACACTCACATGGCAATCATATCTTCTTTTTTTAAAGACCCCCCCCCCCTTTTTTTGATATGGACCATCTTAAAAGCCTTTATTGAACTCGTTGCAAAATTGTTTCTGTTTTAAGTTTTGGTTTTTTGGCCGTAAGACATGCGGATCTTAGCTCCCCGACCAGGGATTGAACCTGCACCCACCCCTACATTGGAAGGCGATGTCACAGCAGTCCCAGCAGTCACAACTGAGTCTCTTGGGTTTCGGAATCCTGGGCCACTAAAAAGAGCTCCTGTCACGGTGCCCTCTTATCCTGAAATGTGATTCCTCACACGTGCACGTCTGGATCTCAGTCAAGGAGACTTTAGTATCCCCATGGTGTATGGACGCCAGGTAGGCAAGAGCCGCTCTCCCTGGATTTGGCTGAGCCTGACACACCCTGTCCCATTTTCCTTAGCTGCTGGACCTCCTGCATCTCCTCTGTGTCCAGAGACCCCCTTCTTCCTGACACATCTGGATGAGTCAGATGGAACCTATGGATCTAGAACCTGCTGCGTAGTTACTGTGAGAAACACTACTCTCAGAGAACCTCAGAAGAGATTCTCAAACCTCAGGAATCCAATCAGGGTGGGCAGTGCTTTCCAGTAGGTCATCAAACCCATTTATTCTTTTTAAAAAGTACTTAAGTTATTCATGGACTTCCCAGGTGGCTCAGTGGGTAAAGAATCCGCCTGCAATGTGAGAGACATAGGTTTGATCCCTGGGTTGGAAAGATCCCCTGGAGGAGGGCATGGCAACCAACTCCAGTATTCTTGCCTGGGAAAACCCACGGACAGAGGAGCTTGGTGGGCTAACAGTCCACGGGGTCGCAAGAGTCAGACACGACTGAGCGACTAAACACAACTGTGAGTATTATAATACCATTCAGTATATGTTTAATATAAGAACAACTATGTTCTTTAATATAAGAACAACAAGCTTTAAGTCCAAGCTTTAAAGAGCAGGAAATTACCACTTACTGTTTCCCATCCTGGGGCTAAAAGGGGATGGTTCCAGAAGCACTGTGAGTTACCAGTTGGTTATACTGTACATTCACCCTGATTTTATTAGTGATGCTGATAGGGAAGGAACTAGATATGAAGATCATTAAAGAGGATACAGTGTCTGCAACCAGTCCCACAGGCCAAAAGGGCACTGAAGGACATTTACTAATGAGGATAATTAAGCATGACTTGATAACCACCCAAAGTCCTGCTGGTTCCAGCAGTGAAGCAGATAAAGCAGGGACCTCACCCTCTGAAAAGAGACTGGGCATTATACTGAGTCTGTCCAACTGCCAATAGCACTGTGAGGAAATAATGGTTGTGTTCAGAGCCCTTCCAATGCAGTCTCAAAGATGGGCCCGACCTAGTCTCCTGACTATGGAAACCAGAGGGGAATATCCACACACTAAAAGTACACCGAACATAAGACAAGGAAGAAAAATATAGAGGGCTTTGTTTATTTGTCTGTTTCATTTCTCTTTTCTTGGGCTCTATATTTTCAGTATTTTTGTTAGAGAAACTAGCAACCTGTGTTTGGGCACAGAAATTAAACAGAGATGGTAATCAACAGCAGGGAAGATAAAGGCTCCCTTGTAAAGGACTGTTTTGCTTTGTGTTCTTTCTAAGCAGTTAGCTCCTTTGGGATACTTCCTCTTGGCAGCAAGAATAAGGATCTTGGCTAAGCCAGCTTTAAGCTAGGCATCCCACCCTCCTGGCGACAGCTGCTGCAGACCTGCCTTCCTCTGTAGCCTCAAGCCTCCATCGACCACCTCCACTGACCTCTGAGATCTTCCCATCTTTGGATGCTGATGATTTTGTAAGACTGTCTGGCTGAGACGTCCAGGAGACCTTAGCCTGATCATGACAAGCTGTCTGCTTCCTACAGCACAGTCTCCAGTCACATCACAAGATAACACCCACGCTCCATAAAATACCAGTTATGTGTAGTAAAAATCAACCAAAACTTGTCTAGAATGTAACATGGCACCATTTCCATTTTCAAGGCTCACTCTTGTAAAGAAATAATGTCTTAAAAAAAAAAAAAAAAAACAACTAACATAAAAGTTTGAGCCAAAGTCTGTTGCCAAGAAGGCTTAATGCATGCTTCAGAGAAATAGAATTTCTAACAGGAAGCCACTTGTGAATTACGGACAATCGCATACAATATATTTCACAAAACTGAATTTCTCAGGAACCGACAACAATTTTCAGATTTAAAAGCAATGGTGTCTTATTTAGAACTTGGAGAAGCATTTGGCATAAATTCACTGAGAGAGAGTACTAAATAAAGGGTGTTTTTTCCTTAAGGAAAAAAGAAGTAAATGATAAAATCCACCCAAAACTTTAAAAGACAAATCTTGATGAATTCAGTTGGAGAAATCATCCTAACAGATAGAAAGATATATTAGAAAGCTATAGTAATGAAAATAGCATGGTACTGGCCCAAGAGTAGACAAAGAGGACAAATAGACTAAGAATACACAAATAGATATGGAATCTTCCACACAGACCCACATGTATAAAACTGCCTGCTTTACGACAAATGAACCCCTCCCATGCAGTAGAGATGGGTTATCTGTTTAATAAACAGTGCTTGGATAGCCCTCTAAGAAGATAAGACACCCTGATCCATAACTTATACCACATGAATAGTCCACTATAAACGGGTCGCAGATTTAATATGATAGGTTAAACAATAATTCAACAAGATTTTATTTTATTTTTTTTTTGAGGGAGGGATTCATTAACTCAGGGAGATAAAGTTTTCTTAAATAGGTATAAATGCACTAACTATAATGGGAAAAATGGACAGATTAGACTTTATTAAAATTAAAAACTTCTTTTCATCATAAGGTACCAGTAAGAGAATAAAAAAGCTACAGATCAGAAGATATTTATAATACATTTATCTGACAAAGAACTGATATCCATAATACATAAGGACCTCCTACAAATCAATAAGAAGACAACCCAATAGAAAAGTCAATAAATAAGCTGAACAGAAACTTCACAAAGAAGATATAAAAATGGCAAGTAAGTTGGTAGGAACATCCCAGTTACATCACAGTGAGGCACACACCATCAGAGTGGCTAAAATTTTGAAAGACTGAGAAAAACCCAAGTGCTAGTGAGGATGCTGGGCAACTGGAACGCTCATGCAACACTGTGGCCGGGGGAGGCGTGCACTGTAAAATCCCTTTGGAAAACTGGCAAGACTGTACTAAGCCTGCACATATATGCACATTCCAGGACCTAGAAATCCAACCCCTGAGCACATACCAACAGAAATGCACCAAAACACATGCCTAAGAACATTCACGGCAGTTTTCTTCATAACTCAAAACTAAATCCACTCAAATGTCCAATCTTAGTAGAAATGATAAACATGGTTAATTATCACAACAGAATAGTATTTGGCAATGACAAAAAAATGAATTACTTCCAAATGTAGCATAGATGAGTCATACAGATAAAACTGAGTAAAAGAATCCAGACAAGAGAGTACCTACTGTATACGACATTCATTTTTACAATAAAATCCAAAACCAGGTAATGCTGATCTATGCGACAGAAATAAAAACTACTGGTTACTTTTGACTGAGAGCATATTGCCTGGAAGTCGGGTACACAATAAGTTTCTGGGCTGAGGGAAATATGCTCCTTTTTAAAGATTTTTTTGATGTGCACCATTTTTCAAGTCTTTACTGAATTTGTTACTATATTGTTTCTCTTTTATGTTTTGGTTGTTTGGCCATGAGGAATGTGGGCTTTTATCTTCCTGTACCAAGGACTGAACACACACCCCCTGCATTGGAAGGCGAAGTCTTAACCACTGGACTGCCAGGGAAGTCCTAGAAACATGTTTTGTTGACATGAGTGATGGTTCTACTCTTAAACCTGGAGGAAGCCTTCTGCTTCTGGTTGGGATGAAAAAAAAAATCATGAGATTATCATTCATACTCTAATGCTAAGAATGAGCCCAATATGTTATTAAATCACAGATTTCTGAGACTTTAAGATCGCTGAGAGCATAATGAGATCTAACCGAATGAAAATAAGGAAACTAATAAGCCCGTTCTAGAAGAAAGAAGACCCATAGTTGCTTTTATCCCTGGAGGAGGAGTGAGAAGAAGTATCATTAAATGATGGAAAGAAAAATCACCTTGACTTTGAAGGAAGCTTTAGTGGTCATGAGTGTACAGGCATGATGGAGTCACGTCCTTGGGGAAGCTTTACCCCCCACCAATCCTTCCCACAGGCCTTTATCCCACAGGCATGAGCGAGTCCACTAAAAGATGGGTGCAGGGCCACAGATCTGTCATACTAAAGAGGGATCTGATAATTTCCAAAGAGCAGGAAAGTGAAAGTGAAAATCGCTCATTCGTGTCCGACTCTTTGCAACCCCATGGACTATACATAGTCTTTGGAATTCTCCAGGCCAGAATACTGGAGTGGGTAGCCTTTCCCTTCTCCACAGGATCTTCCCAACCCAGGGATCAAACCCAGGTCTCCCATACTGCAGGTGGATTCTTTACCAGCTGAGCCACCAGGGAAGCCCAGGAAATCAACCCTGAATATGCATTGGAAGGACTGAAGCTCCAATACTATGGCTACCTGATGTGAAGATCTGACTCACTGGTAAAGACCCTGACGCTGGGAAAGGTTGAGGGCAGGAGCCGGAGAGGGAGACAGAGGATGAGACGGTTGGATGGCATCACGACTCAATGAACATGAGTTTGAGCAAACTCTGGGAAATAGTGAAGGACAGGGAAGTCTGGCATGCTGCAGTCCAAGGGGTCATAAAGCGCCGGTCATGACTGAATGACTGACTGAACAACAACAACGAAGCAGATGGAGTGTGCGTCTAGAGACAGGACACTTATGAGAAGGCGAGTGATGACTATGACCTAAGTGAAGGCAGTGGCCTTGAGGATGGTGAAAGTGAATGGATTTCATGAATCACTTTAGAGGCAGAGGAGACAGAACCTTTGGTGTAGCCTTCCAATGCTGCATATTTTATTCCACTATTATGAGGGAAAAATTAGACTGAATTAAGAATCCATTACCAATTGTGTCACAATCTTCTATAATGAGAACTGCAAATGGGAAACGTAACAGAATCAGAATTGGGCGGAAGATCTCAATCTGGACTAAAATGCCATCAAGGAACCAAGAGGCAGCAACAATAAAAAATGCGACAAGATGTCCAGGACTATTTCAATAAAGAAATGATTTTTAAAAACATTAAACAAGGAACCTCCCTGGTGGTCCAATGGTTAAGAATCTGCCTGCCAAGGCAGGGGACACGGGTTCGATCCCTGTTCTGGGAACTAAGATCCTTGGAGCAACTAGCCTTTGAGCTGTAACTACTGAAGCCCATGCACCCTAGAATCTGTGCTCCGTAAGAGACGTCCTTACACCTCAACTAGAGAGTAGCCTCTGCTCGCTGCAACTAGACAAAGCCTGAGCGACAGCAACAAACACCCAGCACAGCCAAAGATAAAATAAATAAACAATTACAAAAAAAGAACATGAGCCACTGAGGTCAGTACAGACAGAGTTCCAGAAAAGTCTTTGGTCTATTAAGAAAGTATATAGGAAGAAACACATTCGTGTCTAAGACTTGATCTGGGAGCAAAGAAAACTTTCAGGGTCACGTAAAGAAGAGGTTCAAGATTTATGATGAGTTCTAATAAATCTGGCAATAGGTAAGTTTTACTATTTGATATCAAGCGTCAATCTAAGTGGATAAAGTAAGGAAAGGCCATGTCCCAGGGTACATGGGATCTCAGTTCCTGAGCAGGGATCAAATCCACGTCGTCTGCACCGGAATCTTGGAGTCTTAACCACTGGAATGCCAACGAAGTCCCAGTAATGGAAGTAAGTCTTTTCTAGAATAACTACGACAAAAAAACTTTATTAAACAATTTCTTAAAGTAATTGGTGGGGAGGAAGCGGGGAGAAAAAGCCAACTCAGGGACATCAAGTGCCCTGATCCAGACGTTTAGATGCTGAGAAACATCTTGCTTCTTGATTCTATGCAGCATCCAGTCATGACTAGTGTCCTTCTACTTATTGCTATTTCTACCAAAACTCCATGGAGTTGGGTTTAGGTTTATGCCTACAAAATTATGTACAGTGACATGAAAAATAAAATGCTGCAAGAAGAAGATTTACGAGATAATGTGATCAGATAACGTTTGCTGTTCTTGAACATAGCTCAGGAAAGTGAAAGGACAGATTAATGAGGGATTAAGCCAAACATGAATTTTAATATCCAAAGACATTCATAAGCAAGAAACCCTGGGGCATATTTATAGAGCCACTTTAATTAGTCAGTATTCAAAACAGCTTTACACACGAGTCAAGTTTTCAACAGATTTGAAATATGCAGCTTTCCTAAATGAGAGAGTCGAGGTATTGTAAACCAAGCACGGAATCGGATATCAGAAGATTGCGGGCTTGACTTCTGACTCTGCCAGTTACAGACTTGGAGAGTAAATTGCAAAACCTGTTCAAATGGAAAATGGAAAACTCTGATGGGCCCACCACCCAGATGAAACACGACAATGGGAGTGAATGTGCTTTGTAAAACAGAAGCGATATATTATTTCCTCAAGGGAGTAAAGAAGAGAAAGAGAACTCATGCTCATGAAATTTGCTCTTTTTCAAGTTAACAGTCCTACCACTAATATCTAGACAGGGTACCTTGAATTTACTGATAATGATTCAAGATCCAAGGGTTCTGGGTTCTTCACCTAACTGCTACCCCAACACTTGTATTAGCAAATGGACATGCTGCTGCTGCTGCTGCTAAGTCACTTCAGTCATGTCTGACTCTGTGCAACCCCATAGACGGTAGTCCACCAGACTCCCCCGTCCCTGGGATTCTCCAGGCAAGAACACTGGAGTGGGTTGCCATTTCCTTCTCCAATGCATGAAAGTGAAAAGTGAAAGTGAAAGTGTAGTCGCTCAGTCGTGTCCGACTCCTAGCAACCCCATGGACTGCAGCCTACCAGGCTTCTCCGTCCATGGGATTTTCCAGGCAAGAGTACTGGAGTGGGGTGCCATTGCCTTCTCCGAAATGGACATGAGAGGTATCAAATATACCTAAGAAATACCAGTCACAGTGATCGCTCATGGTTTATACTCGTATCTCTCAGATAATTTCAAAAGGAACTAGACCAGAGCAGTTTAGACAGTAACATCAAATAGACCTGGATTCAAATCCTACCTCTATCACTTCCTAGTTTTATGAGTTTAGATAATCCCACCCGGACTTCCCAGGTAGGGCTAGTTGTAAAGAACTCGCCTGTCAATGCAGAAGACTTAAGAGACTTGGGTTCAATTTGTAGGTCAGGAAGATCCCCTGGAGGAGGGCATGGCAATTCACTCCAGTATTCTTGCCTGTAGGATCCCCTGGACAGAGGAGCCTGATGGGCTCCTATGGAGCCTATAGTTCATAGGGTTGCAAAGATTCAGACACAAGTGAGAGACTGAACACCATCCCTAGGCTCTGTTTTCTAACACAAAAGTGGAGATGGTCACAGTACAGTATGACAGGTTTCAAAGATTTAAGAGATAACAGCATTTAATGCACTTAGCAGAATGCCTGGTGTGCATTAATAGTACAGATCTTTGGTATCTGAAATGTTGCTTCCCAGGAGATAAAATTTTTCACTTTCCACCTACTGGTCACTCCCATCCTTGAACAGGGATGCAGTTCCTTATATACACACAGAAACTCACGGTCTTTTACAGCCAGTCATGAGCTCACGTTTACTGTGCTCAGTCACTTCCGTCGTGTCCAAGTCTTTGCGACCCCATGGACTGTAACCCACCAGGCTCCTCTGTCCATGGGATTTTCCAGGAAAGAATACTAGAGCGGGTTGCCATGCCCTCCTTTAGGGATTTTTCTGACCCAGGGATTGAACCTGGATCTCCTGCAGGCAAATTCTTTACTGATGAGCCACCAAGGAAGCCCCAACATTTATTAAGCAACTACAATAAGCCAGACCCCATGACAGACATCACGGACACAGATGTGAACTAGATATTGTCTCTAACTGCGAATATTTCTCAATAATATAAGACTTGCGGGAATCCCCTGGTGGTCCAGTGGTTGGGACTCTGAGCGTTCACTGCTGTGGCCTGGGTTCAACTTTGGCTGGGGAACTAAGATCTCACAAGCCACGTGCAGAGTGGCCAAAAAATGTAAGACTCTTCAGTGCAATCATTGTTGGCTCTGCCCACCACTGTATCCCCAGTGATTAAAATAGTGCCTAGACTATTGAGTGTGCTTGGTAAATGTTTATGAAGTAAACAGTCTGTGCTTTTTCTGCCACAGAAATATCCAAATCTCAATGCAGAAACTACTTGTACTTTTATTTTGGATATTCAGTGAAGAAAAACTGCAATAGAAAACATCTTTATCAGTACAGCTATAACTGGCATTAGGTGTAAATCCTAGGCTCCTCAAAACAATGTTAACGATCCTCTCATAATAAATACAATGACATTTAGCACTTTAGAAAAAATTTCAATGGGCAGCGCAGGTTGGCAAGAATTCACCAAGCCTTTGATAGTGTGATCAAGGAAAAGACATTTGATACTATTCTTTTACTCTATGTATTAGTATTTTCCCCACCATTTAAAACGTGAGATGGTAAGATTTCACTTAGAGATTTAAAAACACTGCTTACCTGGTCTTCTTCTCCTCCACCTTCTTCATCATATTTTAAAATATTATCTCTTACATCATCTTCTGGATCAATTAAAAGTTGTTTGGCCTGGCGTTCTTTATCCCGGCGTTTCATCCATACCACGAACATCAGAACGAGAACTAGGCAGAAAGAGAGTAAAGACACATGATACGAAATTTTAAAAACTTGACTTTATCTCATCACAGTCTTCAAGACTTATAATTTATATTCATATGGGCTGGAAAACTTGCAATGCATCTTCTACTCTGTTACCTAATCCTAGCCTCACATGACAAGAAACAAGATAGGACAGACACCCTGAGAACCAGGTTTAGGTTGTTCTAGACACTAGTACCCTATGACTTCACTGAATGGATGTCTGTCCTCAGTTTTACTATCTGCAAATGGGGACAATAACTCTGTCTATCTTTTGCTTTGCCATATAATGGATTGGAAATTCTAAAAACAACAAAATACAGTAGGTGAAATTGCCACTTATTACTTAATTGCCATTCCATTCCGGTTGATCAGTCATCATTCTCCTCCCCAAATCAGAGAGAAGCACACTTATGAAGGAGGGGGAGTGCTTGCCAAGATGCCTTTGCAGCAAACTAGACCTGGATCAGAGACTTGACCTTGAGGATTTTTGACTCCCAAGGGCCTGGGTCTTTCTATCGTGCCATTGTGCTTTTCTCTTTCCTGTTCAATAGCATGCCTCAGGTAAGAAGGCCAGGGGATTAGTCTGAGAACTGAAATAACATCCCTGGTGGCTTGGATGGTGAAAGAGTCTGCCTGCAATGTGGGAGACCTGGGTTCGATCCCTGGGTCGGGAAGATCCCCTGGAGAAGTAAATGGCAACCCGCTCCAGTATTTGTGCCTGCAGAATCCCATGGACAGAGGAGCCTGGTGGGCTACAGTCCATGGGGTTGAAAAGACTCAGACATGAGTGAGTGACTAACACTAACACTTCCTGCTCTACATTTCTGCACCAGGATTAGAATCATAAATTTTCCAGCTGGTTGATGTTAAAATCAGCACCGATTCATTTTCCTTCAGAATGGCTAGAGTCCTTCTTCATACCACAATCCATCAGCTCTAAGTTTTTCTTGATAAGGTTGGCATGTATGCCTCTTGTTAGTTGAAATTGAAACATATCCCTAAGTGCACATCTAGGAATGCATTCCCTCTAAAATCTGGAGCTATCAGTTTACATCCTGAAGCAAAAAGATTTAATGACTCTTATTTGAGCACATTTTTATTATTGGCCATAAAAGTAAATATCCTCCTTTTAAAGCCAGATACATGATCTCATTTGCCATTGTTCCAGGGCTAAATCTAGCAAGTGGATTATTAGTATAGCATGTAGGTTTCAAATTATAGTCAAAGTAGTCTCCACATAGGAAGTAAAAAATGCTCAGGCTTCTACAGTAATTGCTTAGAAAAAAAAAGGACGGGATTCTAAATTACCAGAACACTTGTAAATGGAGAAAACATAAAAGAAATGGCCAACATTTTGAAGAAAGTGATTGGTGCATAGCATGATTGCACAATAAACTAAGTCCTGCTGCTACTCAACAATACAGCACAGGGGCCAGGCAATTTGTTCTTTTAACCTGCATACTTAGAAGTGGTTCCTAAAGTACTTTCCAGTGGTTAATTTCTTGCATTCCACTGAACCAAAGACTGCAAAGTACATTAAAAAGGAGCAATTCCTTAATCTAGACTGGCTCTAAAGACAGACAATTTATTGAGCTGTGTAATCATTTCTATTATCTGATGTGCTGTATGAAATACAATCTCTTGCTATTTTATACAGCTTATCAGAAACAAATACCTTGATCCCTGCATGACTGGAGCAGGTTGCTGACTGCGCTTTCTATAAAGGAAAGCAGAGGAAAGCAATATACTTATTTTCCTAAATCATCAACTATGTGCCATAAATTCAGACACAAATCCTAAGAGAAGTGCTTCAACTTAGGACTGCCTAATATTTTTCTATGAAGTTTGTTGCAGCTCTGCAAGTGATCAGCATCAGAAAACGGCAACGGGCGTGGAAGAGGTAGGCTGGCTGGGTTTGCTGCAAACAGGTAAGTGCATGCAAGGATGCTCAGGGTTTTCCTCATTCTAAAGTGGGCTTGGCTGTGAGAAACTGCTCAGAGATGGAAGAGAGTTGTTAGATTCCACTGAAAGGCAACAATAAAAGTTACTTTTTATTGAGCACAGCTGGTGGGACGGCACAGGGAGAGGGCACAAGGAGGGTCTCGGGATTTGTTGTCTCTTGCAGAGAGCACTGTCAAAGGAAGTGAAGGAGCAAGTGGGCACTGACCAGTTTGGGAACAAACAGTACTATATCCCTGAGTACAAGAACTGGAGAGGACAAACTATTCTAGAGACAAGAATTATCTAGAAGTAGCAAATGAAAGAGAAATAGACTATGAAATAGGGGATATCCCGACAGAATGAGAAGCTTGGATCACTGCCCACTATGGAGGAAGTAATGAAAGAAATGAAGAATGAAAAATGTAGGGGAGAAACTAAAAGGAAAAACGAAGATTTTTATGGCAAAGAAAAACTCCTTAGAGAAGAGAGCAACAGGCAACTCTTGGCTCCACCAGTTCAAACTCAGATGAAAGCACATGCCTCCACTCCATTCTTTGGGAAACAGGAACCCTTCGTGGCTCCCAGCAGCACTGGCAAAAGCTTTCAGCCAGGATCCTGGATGCCACAAGATGGCAAGAGCCACAATCAGTGAATGCACTGCGGTCAAATCATGTCATCTATATGTTATGTGACTATTTCAACAAATAAAAGCAAAAAGTTGCTTTGTATTTTCCGACTGTAAAGAAAAAAGTTACTTTGCTTAACATCCTGGAAGCAAAAGGAATTCAAGCTGAGACACCAGGAAGTACTCACTGAGCAGGATGATGATGCAAAGCAGGATGGCGATGATGGCGCCGGTGCCCAGCCCTGCTCCCACAATTCGATCCACATCTGTGCAGTCCCCGTTGGAATCACACTGGCAAACCTTCACCCGAAGGATGGAGATATTCGATTTGGGAGGATTACCCGAATCTGTGATTATGATTGGAACTTCGTAGATCCCGGCCTCAAGAAATTTTATCTTTAAGTTAAGCTGAGCAAAATCACCTATACGATAAAGGGGAAAAACACAGTCGGAGAGTTTATACATCATAAGATTGAAAAACACACAGCATTTTCTAGACTGCATCATGTACCGAAGGGTACATTTAAAGCAGGTTTCACTGTAACCTTTTTGTAAAGTTTATTTTTATTTTTTTGGCTTTAAGGGCTTTTCATATCTTATTTAAACTTTAAGTAGCTTTTAAAATATATTTAAGGAGAAAGATGATAAATGGACTTTACATACCAGGCTTCAAAGCCTCTCAGATGCACATATATTCAAATAATTAATCTGTCCTTACCATTAAGCCGAGTGATGGTCCAATTTCTCTTAATAGTCACTGGAGACAAAGGAAGATCAAAAGCAAATGGTCCAGCATTTGGATCAATGTCATAATCAAGTGCTGTGATGTTAATTGAATTGGGGTCCGGAGTTTCACAAATCTCTGCCTCTTGAGGTAACACTTGAGGGGCATTGTCATTAATATCAAGTAAATAGATCTGCAGTGTTCCCGTTCCACTCATAGGAGGGATTCCTAAAAAGGGAGAAAAATCACAAACCAATGCTCAACAACTCTCTCCCTTGACTCTCAGTTACAGTGAAACTCTCAAAGTTTCTAGCTTTCTAGCCCTTATCACTGTATAACCTTGGAAAAATCTCGTTGCCACAGCATCTCTGCTGTTTTGGTACAAAGCCACTTCTGGTGTCTCTTCTAGGATGACCCTGCACTCCTCCCACTGGAGGTTCCGACACAGAGGGCGGTAACAACGCACACGCACAAGCCCCCATCCCCACCACATGTGGTCCTGTGCCCTTGCTGAACTTACTCTGTGCCCCATGTGCAGTGAGCTCCTCTCGGCACTGGAGGATGTAAGCAAGCAGAAACCCGGGCTCATGATCTGATGGACCCAACTCATTGATGGAGAACAAGACGTGTGCATGAAAGAACCCCAGAGTGCTTTTCAAGCCCAGACATAACTCTGAAATATTGAAACAGTCTACAGACTCACAGACCTTATCTTGGGGAGGAGCTGGATCACTTGCTTGAGAGTATTAGGTTGCACTCTATACATCATTTCATTGTCATCCTATGAAGCTGGTTTAAACAGACAGGAACCTAAGTGTCTCTATAAACTGGTTATGGTTGCATCCTCTTAGAAGTATTGGGGTTGCTAGTGGAGATGGGTCTGCCTGACCCCAAATCCATCCACCATAATATGTTATCTCTACACTTATCTCATCTTTTGAGTTGGACTCTACTATGTTACAAATATTTATGAATAAATATATAACAAATATATAAAATGTAATGGAAATGTTATTATATGTAAACATAATTATATTATTTGAATATACAATATATAATACAATTATATTTAACTATATAATATATATATTGTATGCACTTAAGAGAATAGAAATACAGGAATTTTCTAAATAAGGCTGCATACTGAGACCCAGAGGGTTAAGTGACCTGCCCAAGGTCATGAAACTAGGAAGATTCACACATACACTCTTCAGGACAGGACAAGGAGAAATCTCTGTGGGCCTCTCTAAGGAATATGGACGGTTCTGAGAGCAGGGAGGTTAAGATGGAGGGGTAGCATGGCTGTTTACAATATTCTAATACTGTGGTCTAACCACGAGGGCCACTATGTTTCCTTATAGTTTGAATTACTTTCATATTTATTATCACATTTCATATTATTTGACTCTCATAAAGACTTCACAGAATAGCAAGCAGCAAAAACAATGATCAATAATGAAATGAAGGCATAGAGATTATAATAGCTTGTCCAGACATTAAGGAGCAGAACTGGGGCTCTAAATCCAGCCTTATGATTTAACGTCGAGTGCATTTGCAAAACATCACAGCTACACAGATTTAACTGCTCACTTCTCTCATATCAAACACCCTTTCAATTAGGAAACAATCCACCTTGGTGAATGAAAAATCTGGTTGTAACTCACAACTCACACATATACATATAATTTTATAGCTCTTTAAATCTCAGCATAATGGTGCAAGATATATTACTGTAAGTTTCAGGGTGGAGAAAGCTACCACTTACAGAAAATGTAAAACAGATGCAAATGCTCTGCTTTCATGTGAAATGGCAGACATGCTTCCCACCAAGTTTCAACTCTAAATTTGTGAACAGTAGGTCTCACATTAAAAAGGATAAGAAATATTGCTTTGGTCTTGTCACCTCGTAGATTTATAACAGATAATGATCTCATTGAATCATCTTATACAGGATTAGGAATGGTTCTTTGAAACTGTTCTTATCAAAAATGTTGACAGGCAATGTTTTTCAAACTGCACATCTTGGCCACCAAATAGAAAAAGCCTACTATTTTTATTAGATGCTCACATTCACAGTCCAACATTAAAACAATTTATAAGATGGCTGTGATTTAGTTTTAAAACTATTTACACAGCATAGAAATAATTACTTGAGTGTATAGTTTGTGCCAGGCTCCGTTTTAAAAGTTTTATGTATACAAGCCTTGTTATCTTCCCCTGTACACGAGTTACATACTGCTACCATTATCCGTACTCAACAGAAAAAGGAAATGGACAGATTTAAAACCATACTGCTAATCCTGCAGTTAGAAGAATAGTATAAATGGAGTCTGGATCCAGGGGGGAGGGGAGGTCAGGTGGAATTTCAAAGCTCCACTCTTAAACCATATCATGTTGAGACCTAAAACAAGTCCAATTCCAGTTTAAAGTAAGTCATTTTTACGTTCTAGATATAAAGAAAAAAGTGCTATCTATTAACCTCGGCCATTTAGAGTCCAGAAGAACCAAGAAAGAAAAAAAAAAAGATGCTAAACTATATGTTTATGCTTTTCAAAACCAACATTCTCAAATATTCAATTATTTTAACTTATGCAAGAAATTAAAGAGTTTCCTAGACATGGCAGACTAGAGTTAGAGACTTAGAGGAAAAATGCTAAAGACAGACAGACTGATGGTAGCAAACATGCTGATTAGAAGAAATCAAAAATGACCACCTCGAAAAACACAGTGTGTGGGGCTACTGTGCCATCAAGGTACAGCAGAGCAGAACAATCACAAAGCCTTGTGATCACAATGCTAGGTGACCATGGAGGGTGTAAGGACCCTGGGGGCGTTCATTGCAGAAGGCAGCAAATACAGAACGCCCAAAGGAAATGGAAAATAGAAGCTGGGCCTCAGAGGAGGGAAGGTCATTGGCGCCTTGGACGGAATGAAATTTTTCTAGACAACTGGGTTTCCTAGAAAACCTCATTTCCTGATGATGCATTTGTGATGAGGCTCTACTCCCTTTAACAACATCCAGGACAAATACAGTGACTACATTTAATTACGCACCATTGTCAGAAGCAAGGAAAGTAGCATTGTATATATTGTTTTTCACATTCGGTGATTCTCTGTCCAAAACAGCAATGGTAGTTATCTGCCCATTCACAGAGTCTATTTTTAGCCAGTTTGCAGGATCGGATAATTTGGTGTATCTACAAAATGAAAATGCAGTAAGTTTATTTCTTTTGACATGAAATTTAAAACAGGAAGCTGATTTTTCTGGTTTAGTCCCAGACACAAACAGCATGTTAACTTGCATTTCTGTAGGTGATGGTTGGGACAAACAGCTGTACTGCGAGTATTTCTGTGGCAGTGGTTTGGGAGGCAACATGGTTTGTGTGTTGCGTGGCCAGGTGTGAAGTAAACGTTACATAGGTGGTAGAGGGGAAAGATGAGGAACTCAGTTTCTGTACTGTCGGTTGGGGCTAGGGCAGATTTGACAGGTCTCATTATAAGCTCTTATCTAGTTCATAAGAGAGCAATGGTCCATATAAAATACTTCTAATATATCTTCTAAGTGAGCAGTAGCCCTAATGTATAGGACTTAAGAGAAATTATAATAGAAGTTGAATTTTCTATCACAGAACACTCCTTAAATATTTACTACCTTATCATGGTGGGGATTCGGTCACAATGAGGAGACCACCGTCCTCTCCTCGCTCCCATAATCCCATTTCTCCTAGGATCGCCCACCTGGGCCAAACCTCAGAACTACACCCTTCAAGGGGAATCCTCTGGTCTGAGTAGATTTATCTGTATTTGCTTTTTTATTTGGGGTGGGGATGAGCTTTTCAAGCTTAGATAACCAATATACAAATTGGAAAACATATCCCGTTTGGAGAGGTAAAAAGTTACATGACTTCAATACACCTGTTCACTAGCTATTCATCTGTCTTGACTCCAGTGTACAGAGAAATGAAGAGAAGATGCACAGTTATCTGTTGTCAACAGTACTGAAAGGAGTTAAATAAAATATGAGCTAATTTTTAAAATTACCATCACCAGCGATGGATAATAGTCATGTGGGGTATGCTCTGCCAACCCTCATCAGGAAGGATAAATCAGATTTTGCTGAGGCTGGAAATCTTTACAGATATATTTTATAAGTCCTCTAACCATTGTACAGGTGAGGGATGAAAATAATTAGCTCTTATATCTTGGTACTGGCATGAGTTTTCTTTTCTTCCTGATGTGTGGAAAAGAGATAAATGTTATAAGCTTTCTGAGACTCTCCTATTTACTCACGGTAGAAGCTTTTTGTGATGGTTGGCATAAAACACAGGCTAAATTATTACTAAACATGTTTTAAAAGGAGCAAGGACAGAAAAAAGAGGCTGAAAACTTTTGTTCTTTAAATGATAAAAGAGTAGATCCATTTATATATCTCCTCTCTAATATACTCATTGATCCACTGAAAAAATTACATCAAATAATTAAAAATAATCTTGTAATAAGGAGTACAGGTGCTAATGAAAATTTCTCACCCAAATGGTGAAAAATTTTATGCACGGCATAGAACATAATGAAAATGACAAAACACCATCAATGGCACCTGATACCTAATATTTTGCTGCATATATCGATCTGGGTCCTGAGCAGTAAACGTTGTTAACACGGTACCGGCGTGAAGGCCTTCTTCTTGGCGAATGATCTTTGGATTTGGGGCAAAATAAGGATTTTCATTCACATCGATAACTGTGACAGACACAGTCGCAGTTGACTGAGGTGGATGCTGAATACCCTTGGCTAATGGCACTTGATTTTCTGCAGCGACAGTAAGGACATACATCCTATTTGTTTCAAAGTCGATTGGCTGGAAGAACCAAAAAAAAAATTTTTTTTAAAGGAGAAACCATATTTTTGCAGGAAATAAGAATATTTGCATTTTTAAGTTGATCCTTCTAGTAACTCCATTTCTAAAACATTAATTTTTTATTCACTACACCATAGGTTCCTCTCAAATTTCTGGAAAGCATGCATTAGCATGGCCAATGACTGAAATATTTATCACAACGTAACCTACTTCTACAAGATATTTATGTACCTTGTGCATTTCAAAGACTTATGTTCACAAAATAATGCTTATTACTATTGCACACTGCATTTATTTAGCTACATCTAAGAACTTACATATTCTTAAGAGCAGCATTGTTTACCAAAAAATAACAAAAAACTACTAAATAATCTGGGATTCAGTGAGAACATGATGGTCTAGATTGTATTCTCAAACATTGGTACAAAGACCATTCTTCACCCAGGAAAGCTTTTAAACAGTCTGTGATGAAGTGGATAAAACAAAAACTAGAAAATGTGAATTTTTTTTTCACAAAGCTAAACTTTTCCTATTAAAAGTTCATTCATAATTTCAAGTATACATTTTAGAGTATTCACATATATACAATTAAAAAATAGTGTTCACAGGTAGAAGGACTTTTTATTTTTTCCTTAGTTAGCAAACTAAGTCTATGGCTGTTTTCCAAAGTAATTTTGAGGATTTTACTGGTCTGTACAAATGCCAAATCTAAGCATGCCACTAGAAACAAAGGCAATGCACAGATAATGTAAACATTAGCTCATAAAGTTTCACTGAATCTCATTGTCAGTAGAAAAGTTAACCAGAGTCAAGTGACCAGACTGGACTTTCCCTCTTAATTTCATTGATGATCTTCCAGTTAAGAGACCCATAAGCATTACTGTATGAAATACTAATAGTATGAGAAGAAGAGCTCTCCTGCCATCCTGGAGAGTCTAAGAAAGACCAAGGGCAGAAGCTACTGAAAAAAATTGAAATTGGCACAGACCACACTAGTTTCTTCACCTAGACCACCTCCTCAACTCTAATTGAGAAATTTTTTTATTCTCATTCTAAAATCCCCAGTTCAACTTCCCTTTCTGAACTATTTTAAACAAGACAACAAAGAAGCCAGGAAATACAGAATTCTTTTGAGTGAGGGTACTAGACCCATGAAACATCGCTGACAATGTTTACTTATCTAAGATCTTTGGAAAAAAATGAAAGTGTTAGTCACTCAGTCATGTCTGACTCTTTGAGACCCAAGGACTGTAGCCCGCCAGGTTCCTCTGTCCATGGGATTTTCCAGGCAAGAATACTGGAATGGGTTGCCATTTCCTCCTCTAGCAAATCTTCCCAGCCCAGGGATCGAACCTGTGTCTCTTGCATTGGCAGGCAGATTGTTCACCACTAGGGCCACCGGGGAAGCCCAAGAGTGTTGGAATGGGAGGCAAAGATGCAAACTCTTGCCTGGGTGGCTTGAGAGTGATGCTCACTTCACAGAGGTTTTCCATTAGCACTGTCTATTTGTTACACGTGAAGTTAACATCCCTTTTACTTCCAGAACTCAGCTTTGTTTTACTTTTTGACAATGAAAAATTAGAAGAACCAATTTCTTAAAAATGGCATTTAAAAACGGCAAAGTAAATTCAAAACCTTTTAAGAGCGTAGGCCCTCTCATCGCCTACACTCATCTAGTTATACATTGGTGGTATTTTCTGGTTTGTTCCCTGAGCCAATATTCTAAAAGCAGCCTACAGACATAAGAATAGTAGGTGTGGGGAATCCTTCCTAATAGGTATCAGTTGGCCATCAAAACTCTATGATGTGGGACTTCCCTAGTAGTCCAGTGGTTAAGACTCTCAATGCATGGGGCACCAATTCAATACCTAGTCAGGAGACTAAGATCCCACATGCCAGACAGCATGACCCAGTCAAAATAAATAAAATAAAGAGATGTTACATATGTGTGTGTGTGTGTGTGTATATATATATATATATATATATATACACACATACAAAATTCCACAACATAACACTAACACATTGACTGCACTGACTGTTAACACTGCTGAGGACTGTTGTATATTCACTGTTAAAACACCCGGATGATTGAAAATCAATCATATTCCAGGGAGAGAGTGAGACTATGTTGGCCTTGGCATCAACATAAGTAAAAAATAACAAATGTGACTCCCCCAAATACATTAACTCTGATTTAGAGAGGGGCTTCCCTGGTGGCTCAGATGGTAAAGAATCTGCCTGCAATGTGGGAGACCTGGGTTCAATCTGTGGGTTGAGAAGATCCTTTGGAGAAGGGCATGGCAACGCACTCCAGTATTCTTGCCTAGAGAATCCCCATGGACAGAGAAGCCTAGCAGGCTGCAGTCCACGTGGTAGCAAACAGTTGGATGTGACTGAGCGACTCAGAACAGCATAGAGACGGTTGAAAGAAAATGTCCTGAGTCAATAACAAACTAAGCAGTGGGTGGCACATATGGTTGTGGCCGAGTGGCCACCAGAGAGACCATGGCACTTACTTTTACTACGGTGACTAAACCGTCGTTGCTGTTGGGGTCAGTTTGAATGGCAAAGCGGCCGGCGGGGTCTCCACCGCTGATTCTGTAGATGGCGTTCCAGGCCGGTGTGTGGGGCTGATCCTTATCTGTCACTGTTAGATTAGCGACGATGACATCTACCCTGTTTTCAGGGACTTCACCATAGAACTGCAAGAAAAGACAAAGCCGATTCAGAGCAGCGACGGGCACCCCTGAAGGACGGCGTGTCTCGATGATCACATTGCCCTGATTTTACTGCCCCATTAAATCTTTATTATCCACACTAAGCGAGGAGATTAGTAATGCAGGTAATCACAGCATTTATGTTTGACATTAAAAATACTATAACTCTATGTGGCCCTCAAATTATTTTTTTCCAAATTATGTTATAGTTTCATTAAAATTAAAATTTAAAATTAATTTCAGTAATAGTAAATTCTGTGAGTATCTGGATGATTCATGAGTGGGGGTCAGAAGAAAGGACTTGTCAAGGAAATCATTTTAGCCAAGAGATCATAATTATCTGCTGACAAAGTAGCATCAATCAGTCACATGGTTTGTGGACCTTAAGATATTTATGAATATTTTGTTAAAACAACCTAAAGTCTATTTAGGTCATTTCTTCCAGGCAGGATGTTTTAATAACTTTATCAGTGGACTTGGAGAGGACAAAAGAACAAATTAGTTTGGTGCTTCATTTAAAACTCTGGTGTAAGTGACAGAAAACATGGGAGTCAGCAGCCATTCTACAATGAGGTGAATGAAGCAAGTTCCGGCTCTATTTAACGCATCTGTCATTCATGACGAAACTTCGCGGTAATGGACCACAGCCCTCGAGTTCTGTGAGTGACAGTCTGTACTTACCGTCATGGCAGTAAACTCCGGAGGATTGTCGTTGACATCTGTCACCGTGATGACAGCCGTGGCTGTGTTGGAAAGGCCATATGTGGGATTGCCTTCCATGTCTGTAGCTTGAATTATTAACGTATACTGTTGTACTTTCTAAAAAGACATAAAGATAACAACTTAAATGAAACAAATTCCTCAAGAAGACATCACAGTTGTTCTGTAAGTGGCTCTTGATTACACCCAGAAAAGCACGGCATTATTCACTCTGATGAACAGGACTTGAAATTTCCCAAGTGGAGTTTACTTTAACTTGTGAAGCATAGGTCTGGTCCTTGTCTAGAGAGATTTAACTGGATGTTTTCACCTCGACTGGCGGAAAGGAACGCGTGGCAGATGTGTGAAATTCGCTGCTAAGCCGAAACTTCCATCTGGTTTCAGCTTTTCTTTTTCTTCCAAACTTCACAACACTGTCATCAAGCATTTCAGTCATGTGGTTTGTGTTTACTTTCTCAGATGTTAATTTCTACCCAGTTTAGGCTACTAAAAACAATCAAGAAACTTGAGAGGGAGAAGAAAGCATATATAATTCATAAGTATATATGCTTTCCTTTTATACCTCTTTACATATGTTCCTTCTATTATAGCAAAGTTGATGCAGTATTTTCTTCGGTGCACACTATTTACAACTATAGAGGAGACATATATTGTTAAATGAAGTGAAGACCAAAACAAAGAGTTTCTGTTTATATTCTTCATCTTGGAACCTAGTAGGCTTTTTTATAGTTGCCTTCTCAGTGGACCTCTGTCTGAGTACGACACTCACTGAGTCCACAGACCTATGATGAATATGGATATATTTTCATATAGATGGTTAATATCAAATTTGCATCACTGCTTTCAAATACCAGATTGAACTTTTTAAAGGGGAGTCAAGGTCAGTTGTAATGTATCTAACAGAAAAATCCTGAGAGTGTCTGAGACAGTCTACAGCACTGGCTGACTTAGTTTTATACTAGGAAAACCTAAACAAAATAAACTGGAGAAGGAAATGGCAACCCACTCCAGTATTCTTGCCTGGAGAATCCCATAGACAGAGGAGACTGGCAGGCTACGGTTCATGGGATCACAAGAGTCGGACACGACTTAGCAACTAAACCAAACCAAACCAAACAAATACCTAAAATCATTTGAAATCTCCATGGAAATTGGCACAGATAAAAAATACAGAGATCATTAAAAAACGCTAAAACATCCTGAACAATTAAACTCACTTCTTCATACAAAAAGATAAATGGTCACTGCAAAGACCGTTTCCCTTAATTCTAAATATAGCTGACATTATGAATGACCACTCTTGAGGGATTTGGGGAGCTGTGAGAGAACAGACACAAATTGTAGCTTTTGCTTTAGATGTTTGTGGGCAAGGCAAAGAAGGGGTAAGAGTGAAAGTCAAACCTCACACATTCAATTTTTAGCCTGCCCACCACTATGCCATGCCCACCACTATGCCAATCTCTTAGCAGTTATTTATTTCCATTCCTTTTCATTTGTCTTAAAAAAAAATACCCCACTTTTTTGAATGGAAAAAAAGAAACAAAGGAATAGGGCTGGTTGAGCCATTTTAATTTTTCTTAACCCATAACCCCTCACCATACTGCTTACATAGACTAAAACATTTCTCAATGATTTCCATTCCCAATCAAGAGTGTCATTTCAGCTTAATGCTCTCATGGTTATCAAGAGAATTTTGTAGGGTATTCTGTTCATCCTCCCAGCTGAAAATCATGAAAAATAAAAAAAAAATTGTTATGACTTTGAAATGCCATTTTTCTTGGCTGTTATTTTCAGAAACAGATGAGCATTATCAAAAAATATAAATATGTTTACAGAAGATAAAAAAAAACATACATTGCATTATGTGGAGATAATGGGTTTTTGTTAATATCTATTTTACAAAGATCTTTAGAATTATATAAGTATAATAAGCCCAATTTTCCACTGAGCTGAAATATTGGGATCAATAGCTAATACTTGAAATTTCCTATTGCTGCAAGCTAGTCTTGAGAATTCTAAGTTACAAAAGAACATTGTTATTTCTAAAATACAGTGTTTCCTCAAGTAAAGAAAAATGCCAACTTGTTAAATATCATAGTCTGAATTTAACTGCCTGATTGGTAAAACAATTTTACATTTAGTAAGGAAGACACAACAGTCTATGTTTTAGACTACCAAACTATTTAGAGCTTCTTGCCTAATTTAGTCACTGGGCATCTAGTTCTGAATGACTGATATTCAGATTTCATAAGAAGCTGACTTCCCACCCTCATAGTCCTGTGTCTGATCAAGGGAACTTTGCTTAAAAACATTTCCTTGCTTTCTGTTCTAGAAAGGATAAAATCTAACCTCCTCTCCTTGTTGTCAGTTCTTCCATCCCCTGACTCCCCTTTCCCACCAAAGCTCTCACTTTCCATTTTTCACCCCATATCTTGAGCTGTTTGTATTGGGTGGGCCACAAGGGTCATTTGGGTTTGGCCATAAGATGCACTGAAACACACAAATGTTTGGCCAACCCAATATCTATCTTCAAACGCATTTGCCTTTTCCTCAGCCTAAACCACTGCTTTTAAACTGGGGTGATTTTGCCCCCCACCCTCATCACCCCCAAGGACACCTGTCAATATCCTGAGACATTTCTGGTTGTAATAGCTGGGCGGTGCTACTGACATCTAATGTGTAGGGACCATAGATACTACTAAACACCTACAACGCACAGGACAGGCCCCCACAACAGAGGCTTATCCTGTCCAAAATGTCAATAGCGCCAAGGGTGAGAAACCCTGGCCCCGAACACCCTTTTCCCCTTTTTCTGAGTCTGGCAAGCACGAAGCTTAAAGTCACCCCAGAGATGATTTCTGAAAGTCCTTGAGGAAGAGTTGTTTTCCAACTCAGGACATACCTCTATCACCGCTTCCGTTATGAGGCTGTTATCAGTCCATCTGTCTGTCTTCCCCAGCTACATACATGCACACAGATCCCTCCTCAGGGCCACTGCTTTGCTGATATTTATGTCCCTGGTATATAACATAATGCTTGCCACAGTATAAGCAAGGAACAAATGCTTTTGAATTTGTGGCTGGATGGATGAATGTATGAGAAGCCTTGGACCTTGTGTGATACTATAAAAATAATTTCAAGTTTGGAAAAAACCATACATGGTTAGCTATCATTTATTCATTAAAATATACACTGGGAGCATAAGCTAGCTCATTGTATCCAAAACTACAAAACTGATTCATATGCCATCTTCTCAATTCTGCTATATCCTCATCTTTCTACAGCGTGAGTCACTTACTATTTATCTTGACAGGAACTCTCTTTTAAGAAACAATTTATTATAAAAGTACTGTAAATAGAAAACTAGCACCACTGACCATAAATATAACTAAAAATAAAGCCAATACAATGTTTGTGCTCTGGCAGTCTCTACTTGATGGAGTAAGCATCTAAAAGACTTGGGGTTCTCTGGCTTTCTCTAGATGTATCAGTTAAAATCACTATACTTATGTTACGTATTTTGAAACTACAGCACTGAACTAGAGTGCTCTAAGTGAATGAAGAGGTGAGAACATTCCGTCATCCACTTGGCACACATTTAATGAATGTCTACTGGATGCCAGACATTGTAGCATTTACCTGAATAAAATAATAAACAAAACCAGAGACAGCCTTGCTGCCGTTAAGAGCAAGAGACCAATGAAAGTGACAAATATGAATGGATCACGCGGCTAAATCTGCAATGCAACCATAGTAAGAGCAGGAGGAAGTGATGGGAGCAGTCTTTAAGAGGTGCATCTCAACCAGTCCTCCAAGCCTAGAGGGAAGAATAAATGCAAGATGAACTTGGTGGGTAAACTGAGAAGAACTTGATGAAATCAATCAGTGGATGGAGAGCAGGGCACAATGAAGTTGATCGTGATCTTGGGAAACTGGGGCGGGGGCGCTGGTCACGTTGGAAATTCCTCCGGAAGCACAGGTTTAGGGAGATGACAGGTTTGCTTTTGGATGCATTGGGTTAGGGGATGGACAAGTAAGTAGTATCATGAGATCCTAGGAGGGAAGTGCAGGTTTGTGACCCTGTTCAAATTCTTACATGCAAATTCCCCAGTTCCCTCATCTGTGAGGTAGGGCGACAGTACTATCTTCCTTATACATTTGTAGGCTAAACATTTTTTGAATGGTTACTGTATGCCGGCATTGTTCTATGGGCCTTGATAATAAAAACTGACATCTATTGAGAACAAGCACTAAGTATGAGCCACACTTTATGCTGTGTCTCAAAGTAAACTGATAAGGCAGGTGGACTATTTTTATCCTCATTTTACAGAGAAGGAAACCAAGGCTTAGGGGAGCAGGGAAGCACCCACTGACATGAGCTGTAAATAGCAGAAAAAAGACTTGAATCCAGCTCTCTCTGGATCCAGAGTCTGTACCAGTAACTGCTGCGCTGTGTGAGGGCTCTCCAATAAATGCACAGCGTGAGTGTGTCCTGAGACAGGGGAGCAGGTGGAAAGCCAGATTCCAAGGAGGCCAAGAATGGGTGGAGTGAAGGGCAAGTATGGCTGCCCCTGGGAGTGTGGTGTTGACACGAAGAGGAAAATCTAATAACTTGAACTTTTCTTCCAGGTTCCAGTTCAGGGTGAAAAGAAGAGGAACACAGGGACCTCACTGAATATCAGGAGCTGGAAGGCAGATAAGATGTCCATGGAACACAGTCTGTGTATCTGGAGGAACACAGGCCATTATGGGTAGGTAGCCCAGGGAGGGGCTGAGGGCGGCTCTCAGAGACCAGGTATTAGCCTGTTCTAGAGGAAGATGGCAAAGGAATCTTCAGGCAGAAGAAACAACAGACACAGAAGAACAGATAAGCTCAGATCTGTACAAGGACGGGCATGTGGTGGTATGGGCGGAAGCCAGCACTGGCTTCCTAGCAGGAAGTAAAGAATTCTAGGAGCTCAGACTAAGGAAGGCTTTGGGACCAGCATCCTAGAGGGTCTGGGGCACCACGTTGAAGAGCTCTGACTTCAGGCTGTGGGTCTTGTAGAGCCCTTCAACCAGAGGGGAGACTCAGCTGGTCGAGGATTATGAAGGAACCAGTCGGGTTTCTAGGAAAGACCCTTCAGAGGAGGGAAGACCAAGACCACAGAAGATAAGAGAACATTCCTTTAGGAAAGAACTCAGAATTGAGAGCCCAAGTGAAAGTATTACTTGGCTTGGAAAACAGGAAGTGTAATTCTTTCCTTGCTATGAGAAAAATTATGAGAAGTCAAAGTAATGGTGATCACTCACTGGATGTTGAGGCTAGATCTATGACGGCCATGGGAAAAGGAAAACTAACATGCGTTGGACACTGTGCTGAATGCTATATGCTTCGTGTTATGTAATCCTTCCAATTGTCCCATGAAGTAGATGTAATATTATTACCTCCATTTACAGATGGGGGAGCTGAGGTTTCAGGTTAAGACACTAAAGGTCAAATAGCCCATACCAGGTAAAGCCAGAATTATTCAAAGCAGAGGGTAACTCATCAGTAGTCCTGACCAAAAAGGGCAGGAGATGGACATATAAAAGCTGGAGTAAAGAAGAAAATGCCAGGAATGGTTACCACCAACTCAAGCAACAAGAAGTCAGATTGATAAACAACAAGTTCAGTTCAGTTCAGTCACTCAGTTGTGTCCGACTCTTTGCGATCCCATGAATCGCAGCACAACAAGGCCCTACTATAAAGCACAAGGAACTAGACTCACTATCCAGCAATGAACCATATACATGTGTGCGTGTGTGCTCAGCCGCTCAGCCGTGTCTCACTCTTTGCAGCCCTATGGACTGTAGCCCACCACGGGATTTTCCAGGCAAGAATACTGTAGTGGGTTGCCATTTCCTCCTCCAGGGGATCTTCCCCACCCAGGGAGAGAACCTGTGTCTCCAGCAGCTCCTGCAGTGGCAGGCAGATTCTGCCGAGTCACCTGAGAATCCCAAACTATATATATATATAATAGATAGATAGATAAATATATATATGGGCTTCTTTGGTGGCTCAGTTGGTAAAGAATACGCCTGCAATGGGGGAGACCTTGGTACGATCCCTGGTTGGGAAGATCCCCTGGAGGAGGAGATGACAACCCACTCCAGTATTCTTGCCTAGAGAACCCCATGGACAGAGGAGCTTGGCAGGCTACAGTCCATGGGGTCACAAAGAATCAGACATGACTGAGCGACTAAGCACAACACGGCACATTATATATATGTGTGTATATATATATATATATACACACACACACAAACATATAACTGAATCACTTTGTTGTACAGCAGAAATTAACACATTGTAAAACAACTATACTTTAATAAAATAAATTTAAAAAATATATTTAGAAAACTAAAAGATAAAAAGTAAAGAAATCAGATGGAGATTAAAAAACTGAAGACTGGCGAGTGTCGTGCGTGAAGCTTTAGGTCTGCAGAACCCCCAAAATTGGAATTTTTTAAAACCTGGAGATGAAAGGAAAAGAAAAAGCTAAATCACGGTAAGCATTTCAATGATTAGGCGTTCAATCACTTAAAGGTGTCGTCCATCCTGGGAGGATGACAACGGAAATGACTTTGGACAGAAAGAAAACTGTGAAATCTAATAGAAATAAAAGCATCTCCAGCTTACATGAGGCCTGGAGAAGTCAGCATAATTTATCCCTGGCCTCAGGCAGAATTACCATAAACCATCTGACATAGATATATTTTGCCATGTTAAATGACTTTCAAAAAAGGAAGGTTTTCCATAATTTTCCCTAGTAACTCATTGTTGTGTTTAATAGCGTCACTGTCAAGAAGCAATTTCTCATGCTGTATCTAACTTGTGATTCTATAGCTTTGAATTCATGTCCACTTTCATTTCATCGGGTTGTGCATAGCTGCTTCCGGCCACCGCAAGATATACTTAACCAAAGTATAGCCTGACTTGCAACTTTCACCCCCTAAACTAAATACAGTCTCTTTGATTTTTAAATACGGTTGGTTTGCTTTGGCAAAACTATCTTTCATTCTCTATGCCTCTTGCTTTTCATAAAACATCCAGGCTAAATGTGATAGGAATATTACTATATGAAAACAAGATGAAGTCCCATTTCTGTATCTCACAATGAGAGTGTGAAATGAAAGAGAAATATTAGGTTTGGGAGATGAGCTATATACCTCCTTAGGATGTGAGCAGCCTGGCACTTCCGAGAATATTAAAAAAATATGCTATATTTTCCTATAAAATACAGTATTCATGCTGAATTTATTGACATTTAAGAATAGTATTTTATACAGTAATGGAAGAGGTGAAAAGATATACATGTTCCAGATATCACTGAACTAAAGGTACTACTGCAAAGCTAAATTTCAGCAATCTCTGGTGCAAACCATTTCTAGAGCAACAGGAATACCGTACTAGCCATCCATTTGACTCCTAAGGAAGGCTCTGGGCTCAATTGTGAATTAAGTAATCTTGATTGGCTCATATTACTTTATTAAAGTGTTGCCACCTCTATCTTGCGTACATAATGAATTGAAATAGTAATGTTTTCTTCGATCCAATTCAAGTGGATGCTACTTACTAAGACAAATAAAACGTCATAAAAACCAAGCCCTAAAATCCTTGTCAATAATATTTATGATGGTAGGTCTAATGTTTCCTTTTGACACACATAACACGAGGTCTCATTACGATAGAAGCTGGCTCAGCCAGAAACCTACAAGCACAGATCTCTATGAGTCGGCACTTTGACAATTCACTCACACAATGATTACTGACAATCAATAATGACCTTGAGAATCGCTAAGAAAATGGTTAGAACAGAATGGAGAGAGGGTATAGGAAAATTCAGTAGGGCTGGAGTTTTCAGGAAAGGATATAAGCAGGGCTTGAAAGGCAACGTGAAGAACTGGAGGGTTCAAAATCAAGAAAAAGGGGCAAGAGGTTCCTGGCAGAAGGAATCATGTGAACAGAACACAGCAGGGTGCCACAGGACGGTGGGCTCACTCTGTCAGAGCGAGATGACCCTTCTAGCAGGAATGAAACACCCATTCCTTCTCAGGCTGTGATCCGACATAATATTTCAATACTGTCAACACTGTATGCCTTTACAACAAAATATACACCCGAAGTGTGTTTCTCTGTGTTTATAGCTTTAAAGCCCTGTCAGTGGACTGCAGGCAGTTCTTGGTGTTCAAACCTCTTAAGTTCATCTTAGAGTTAAAGAGAGAGTGATCATCTCTTCTGTACTAAATCAAGGATCACACACAAAAAAAAAAAACCCTCATCACACGTGTCATTTGTACCCTCTTCAAAATATGAATGTTAAAAATTACCCTAAATGTATGTACACTTTATTTGGGCACGATTTTTCATTTAATTCCTCATCAAATCTTTTGAGTATGAGGGAAAACAGAAAATGCAAAGAAGTTTAAAAAGTAGATACCAGAAGGTTACTGGCTTAACTTAGTCAATGACCACCCTAAATATTACATGGACCAGCAATGATTTATCCAGTTTACATACATCATTTAACCAACTTGAAATTCTGTAAAAGAGTACAGTTGATTTCTTCATGACCATGAACACATGAATAATCTCGTGGAGATGTTATTGAGTGTGCGCTTAGTTGCTCAGTCGTGTCTGACTCTTTGTGACCCCGTAGATCGTAGCCCACCAGGCTCCTCTGTCCATGGGACTTCCCAGGCAAGAATATTGGAGTCATTTCTTTCTCCAAGGGATCTTTTCGACCCAGGGATCGAACCCACGTCTCCTGCATTGGCAGGGGGACTCTTTTGTCTCCACTGAGCCTGGAGACAAGATAGATGTGAGCCAGTGCACTTTTAAGATTACAAGCAAATTCAATACAGATTTCAGTTGGCTTACTTCTCTGTCAAGTCCAGCTGCCACCGTGATAATGTCCCCAGTCTCATTGTTGATTGTAAACATGTTGGGCGAAGGGGTGCTTGGCGCCTGGGACAGGATTCTGTACCTCAACATCCCATTGAGGGCATTTGGATCGTCAGCATCAATCGCAGTGACCGTCATCACATATGTTCCTAGACAGCAGACATGGAAAATGAATGGTTGCCTTTCATGTCAGGGTCTCCCAAACAGAAGGGATATTTACCTTCTTCATCAATCTTCATTCCACTTTTTCTCTTTTACAAAATAACTTCTGTTTTTAAAAATGTGGACCATTTTTAAAGTCTTTAGCAAATTTGTTACAGTGTTGCTCTCATTTTGTTTTGGTGTTTTGACCAAGAGGCAGGTAGGATCTTGGCTCCCTGACTAGGGATCAAACCTGCATTGGCATGTGAAATCTTAACCACTGGATCACCAAGGAAGTCCCTTTCCATTTTTTCAGACCAACATTTAATCATTTAGCCTTGATTAAAACACTATTGATAAGAACAGAACTCACTTCAAAAAATATAAACTATAGTTGAGTTGCTTGAAAGGAAAATGGTTAAAAAAATTTTTTTTACAGATGTATAAAGACTAAATGTTTCCATATACTTAAAAGACAAATTCACTATATGATTCAAAGAAAGGATCCCTTCAGATATATATCTTATATATCCTTTTGTCTATATAAAATGCAAATAATAAGTAACATAGATGTCATTTGAAACATCTTTTATGGCCACCGATTCCTTCCCTCTGCTGTTTTTTTTTTTCCGTTGTGCAGTAGAATCTAAAATGTCATGTGGGGTATGATTCTCCACAAAGCCTAAGTCACTTTGTGAAAGTAAGCCAAGTATGCTTACTTGGCTTACGTAACAACACATACTCCATTTACTGAGGTCATGAGGAATCATTCCATGCATGACTGTTTTGGTACACTGAATAGGGGGTTTTGCACTGGGGTTCATTATTTCCGAGGAGATTAAAAGAACATTGTAACAAACTCAGGGACTCAAATTTATTAGATATCGTGGAAAGGAAGTCTACAAACCATTACGATCAAATGCATTCAAACTAGTTAGACAAACTGAAATTGAGAAGTAGAGAGAAAATGTTATTATTTAAGATGGTTTGCTCCATGCAATTTTTTTAAGACTTGGATTATAAAATGTTACATCTCCAGGCTACCTTCTTCTTTAGTACTCTTAAGATCAGTTTGATTTAGTGCCTTTACAGCTAGTGTTCCCTCTACAGGGTACATTTTTTTTTTTTTCGCTCCAGAATTAACTAAGGCTTGTTCACATACTTCAAATCTCTTTTCAGAGCTTGTCCTTCTGAACAAGGCATCCTATTTGACTATGTACCAAGTTTAATTTTTTTTTTTCCAAAACTTTATTTTTTTCCCTAAAACATGTGCTTGCTTGTTTGCCTTTTACTGTTCTCCTCTACTAGATTTTAAGCTCCAACAGGGCACAACTAACTTATCACGGCTGCATCTACAGTGCTGGAGCAACGTCTGGCATACAGTATGTGCTCTATAAACATCTGCTGACGCTGATGTATGGAACAGTCTTATGGACTCTGTGGGAGAGGGAGAGGGTGGGAAGATTTGGGAGAATGGCATTGAAACATGTAAAATATCATGTATGAAACGAGATGCCAGTCCAGGTTCAAGGCACGATACTGGATGCTTGGGGCTAGTGCACTGGGACGACCCAGAGGGATGGTATGGGGAGGGAGGAGGGAGGAGGGTTCAGGATGGGGAGCACATGTATACCTGTGATGGATTCATTTTGATATTTGGCAAAACTAATACAATTATGCAAAGTTTAAAAATAAAATAAAATTAAAAAAAATAAACATCTGCTGAATGAATGGTTAAAACAAAACAAAACAAAAAATGTGTTTTGGAATCTTGAACCAAAATATTGCTTACAACATTGTATTTTAGTTTAACTTAAGATTCATGACTCTATCAAATCTTGCCTAGAAGGATGTTTTCAAACTTACAGAACAAGTGCAGGAAATCGACTCATGAAATGTCTTTACATTTCCTGATCATTCAGAGTCATTTATTTACGGGAAGGCTTTATGGAAATGCATGTGCATATGCATAGTAAATATACCTGTAATGATTTATTTTTGGTAATTTTTATGAAATGATAATTCTATAAAATTGGAAATAATAGAGGAAAAAGGACCAATGAATGATTTTAAAAAACCAAGAGCCTTTCCCAGGCAAAAAAGCACAACGTTTATTTATCCTTAGAATATATGTATAAGCCTTGTGTTTTAGTAAAGATATGTTTAACATGCTTTGATTTTTTTTTTCCTGTATTTTAAAATACTGACGAACTCGACTCTAAAATGTGACTCAGACAGAGCTACAGATGGTTGAACTTCCCGCACAGCCCTGCCTTCCCACCCCAGCTGCCCCCACCCCTCTACTCTTCTGAGATACAGACAAGTGTATCTGAACCAGGAAAAGTGCCAGTTTAAGACACAGTTATATCTATAAATTGGCTTATGTACAAACCAGTATAGATGGTGAAGGAAATATATAGCGTTAAGTTTAAATGTCGAGGCTTTCTTAAATTCAAAATTAAATTTAAAAAATTAAATATAATGAATTAAGTCTTGCCTAAAAGCAGCATGAATGAAAGAAAATGACACTAAAGGCTCACATGATTTCTCATCTAGCTTATATATGAGGGCTGGATAACATTGTATTTCCTCAAAGAACCTCCAAATTATGATCTTCCAACTTACCCGGCTTTGATCCCTCAGGAACTGTCCCATTCCAAACCTGGTGTAAGAACTCAGGTCTGTTATCATTCATGTCAATAACGTTGATGACAATGTCGATGGGGTTCTCCACTTGGTTTCCATTAATATCCACTGCATGTGCCCTCAACTGCAAGAGTAATTAGAAAATGAAATGATTTAATGGATTTAGGTCTCCTGTGAGAAGATAAAAGATACCATAACCATAGCCATAAACAGCACAGATGGATGAAAACCAAAAGCTATTCTTCCCATCAAAATTCAAGTTAGCCAAACAATATTCTTAAGGGAGATATAGCTGATAGGCATCTGGCTCAGAGCTCTATGACTCTAATCTGTATACAAAAGAGTGAAGCAGAAACGATCCACCTTTGAAGGCAAAGAAATTGAGCTTCAGAAAAGCTAAGTAACTTTACTCAGTTTATTGACAGAGCCCCTGTCCTAAGCCAGTTCTGTCCAGCTTCCAAATCCTTTCGCTAAATCCATACAAAAGAGTCAGGATAATTAAAAATGTGGAACTGGCCTAAAGAAGTCACAGAGAACAAGAGAAAAGATGAGAATTCGGAAAGAATGAAGTGTGCACACGGAATTTTGACTCTTTTTATTGTAAAAGTCATTCATTCATAAACAGTAAAAGTACATAAGACAGTTTATTCCTCTCCCAAGGTTGAGTTCTCAGTATTACAGGTATTCTTCTAGAAATTTTATCTTTTTTCTTCCTTTGTAAACAAATATAATCACTCAGTTACTCCTGGCAATATATCTTCAAAATCTTTTCATCCAGCACATAGAAAACCATTTCAATCTTTTTAAAGGCTGTGTAGTGTTCCATTGAATTGTTTCTTCTTAAAGGCGATGCTTCTATGATTTTCCTGTTAAGTATGATGCTGGCTACTGGTTTCTGCTGGATATGCTTTATCAACTTAAAGAAGCATTAACATATCTTTTTTTTCAATTTTGAGGTTATTTAGCACATGAAATGAATAGAAGAGAAGCAAAAAGCAAAGGAGAAAAGGAAAGATATAAGCATCTGAATGCAGAGTTCCAAAGAATAGCAAGAAGAGATAAGAAAGCCTTCCTCAGCAATCAGTGCAAAGAAATAGAGGAAAACAACAGAATGGGAAAGACTAGAGATCTCTTCAAGAAAATTAGAGATACCAAGGGGACACTTCATGCAAAGATGGGCTCGATAAAGGACAGAAATGGTATGGACCTAACAGAAGCAGAAGATATTAAGAAGAGGTGGCAAGAATACACAGAAGAACTGTACAAAAAGATTTTCATGACCCAGATAATCATGATGATGTGATCACTGACCTAGAGCCAGACATCCTGGAATGTGAAGTCAAGTGGGCCTTAGAAAGCACCACTACGAACAAAGCTAGTGGAGGTGATGGAATTCCAGTTGAGCTATTTCAAATCCTGAAAGATGATGCTGGGAAAGTGCTGCACTCAATATGCCAGCAAATGTGGAAAACTCAGCAGTGGCCACAGGACTGGAAAAGGTCAGTTTTCATTCCAATCCCAAAGAAAGGCAATGCCAAAGAATGCTCAAACTACTGCACAATTGCACTCATCTCACAGGCTAGTAAAGTAATGCTCAAAATTCTCCAAGCCAGGCTTCAGCAATACGTGAACTGTGAACTTCCAGATGTTCAAGCTGGTTTTAGAAAAAGCAGAGGAACCAGAGATCAAATTGCCAACATACGCTGGATGGTCAAAAAAGCAAGAGAGTTCCAGAAATCATCTATTTCTGCTTATTGACTATGCCAAAGCCTTTGACTGTGTGGATCACAATAAACTGTGGAAAATTCTGAAAGAGATGGGAATACCAGACCACCTGATCTGCCTCTTGAGAACTCTGTATGCAGGTTAGGAAGCAACAGTTAGAACTGGACATGGAACAACAGACTGGTTCCAAATAGGAAAAGGAGTACGTCAAGGCTGTATATTGTCACCCTGCTTATTTAACTTATATGCAGAATACATCATGAGAAACGCTGGACTGGAAGAAGCACAAGCTGGAATCAAGACTGCCGGGAGAAATATCAATAACCTCAGATATGCAGATGACACCACCCTTATGGCAGAAAGTGAAGAGGAACTAAAAAGCCTCTTGATTAAAATGAAAGTGGAGAGTGAAAAAGTTGGCTTAAAGCTCAACATTCAGAAAATGAGGATCATGGCATCTGGTCCCATCACTTCATGGGAAATAGATGGGGAAACATTGGAAACAGTGTCGGACTTTATTTTTGGGGGCTCCAAAATCACTGCAGATGGTGACTGCAGCCACGAAATTAAAAGACGCTTACTCCTTGGAAGGAAAGTTATGACCAACCTAGATAGCATATTCAAAAGCAGAGACATTACTTTGCCAATAAAGGTCCGTCTAGTCAAGGCTATGGTTTTCCCAGTGGTCATGTATGGATGTGAGAGTTGGACTGTGAAGAAGGCTGAGCGCCGAAGAATTGATGCTTTTGAACTGTGGTGTTGGAGAAGACTCTTGAGAGTCCCTTGGACTGCACGGAGATCCAACCAGTCCATTCTGAAGGAGATCAGCCCTGGGATTTCTTTGGAAGGAATGATGCTAAAGCTGAAACTCCAGTACTTTGGCCACCTCATGTGACGAGTTGACTCATTGGAAAAGACTCTGATGCTGGGAGGGATTGGGGGCAGGAGGAGAAGGGGACAACAGAGGATGAGATGGCTGGATGGCATTACTGACTCGATGGACGTGAGTCTGAGTGAACTCCGGGAGTTGGTGATGGACAGGGAGGCCTGGTGAGCTGCGATTCATGGGGTCGCAGAGTCGGACACAACTGAGCGACTGAACTAAGCACAGGAAACTGTAAATTTTATTAGACAAGCCTTTTCAACACTTATAGAGTCTCTTTTTCCCTTGACTTATTTAATATATTACATTAAGAGATTTTAATACTGAACTGTCCCTACCATTCTATAATTAATTCTATTTTGTTATCAATATTCCTCATTTATGTGCAAGTAGTGAGAATCTGGAGAGCAAGAATTTACCCCAACACTGACCTGAAAATATTTATTTTTTGAGATTTAACCACATGACTTCAGCCAGTAAGAATTCATACAGAAGAAATATTTCGAATTTTGGGGTTGGTATTTTTTGTACTCATAAATTACAGGATAGTTTAATTAGAGACTGGTCTACTGCATGCTACTTCACTCCATCCGTGTGTGTGCTCAGTCATGTCCTGTTTTGTGCAACCCCATGGAGTGTAGCCCTCCAGGCGCCTCTGTCCATGGAATGTGCCAACCAGAAATACTGGAGTGGGTAGGTATTTCTTATGCTAGGGGATCTTCCCAACCCAGGGATCCAATTCACGTCTTTTGAATCTCCTGCATTGGCAGGTGGATTCTTTACCACTGCGTCACCTGGGAAGCCCTGCCACCTTTACTAAGTTGCCCTATTAAAGTGATGCTGTTTTGTAAAAGGCTTGAAAACTTCTTTATATTTTAGAACAATGTATTAATAAAAAGCATTAGAATTACCTGTTCATTAAGGCTTTTAAGAGAATGGGTAGTAAAACAATCAAGGCCCTTGGGAGGAGAGAATTGAGTGATGCTTAGGCTTTAAAACGCATGTTTAGTTTTTCATATGCTTATTTGCCAGTTTATGTCTATGGTGTCTTGCTCTACCTTATGTCTATATCTATCTGTATAATAATTTTCAAAACTTAAATAATTTTAAAAGTTTGTACAAGTGCAAAAATTCAAAAAAATATTAATGTGAAAAACAGTCTAAAAAACACATTAGCATAAGTGACATAAAAAGTATGGGACGACTAAGTATGATCGTGACACTGATGCTAAATGAATCCGAATACTAAATCAATATATGGTGTTGGGACAACTGGGCTGGCCATAAAGGAAAAGCAAAGGCGATCTATATACCTTCCTTCTTTGACTAAAATAAACTCCACAGAGGTTAAACATTTAGATGCAAATATAAATAAATAAATAAAACAGATAAAATGCAGGAGATTAGCATCTTGGAGTAGGAAAGATCTTTTTAAACAATTCCAGAAAGCCAGAATGGGGGGCTTCCCTGGTGGCTCAGTGGTAAAGAATTCACCTGCCAATTCAGGAGATGCTGGTTTGATCCCTGGTCTGGGAACTAAGATGCCACATGTCGCAGAGCAGCTGAAGCACACGTGCCACAACTATCTAGCTTGTGCTCTAGAGCCTGGGAGCCACAACTACTGAAGCTCTCGCGCCCCAGAGACCGTGCTTTGCAAGAAAAGAAGCCACTGCAATGAGAAGCCTGAGTGCCACAACTAGAGAAAAGCCCACACAGCAACAAAGGCCCAGCACAGCCAACAATTAATAAAAAGAAAGCCAGAATGCAAGATAAAATCAAAACAATGACAAATATCATAACGTAACAACTGTAAGTTATAGTGAGGGAAAAATGATAAACAAAGTTCGAAAACAAATAACAACAAAGGAAATGTATGAAAATCATGTATCAACATCTCTAGTAGATAAAAGGTTATTATAAGTGGATGGAGGAAAAGGTAACAACTTTCCCACCCCAAATTCAACGTAAGACGGGAATAGGGAATTTACTTTAATTGGATATTCAACACATGCAACTTAAAGCATCAAGATAAATTTTTCAGAAATAGCACTGGCAATAAATAAATAATGCCCGGAATTGATATGGAATGACAAGTATCTATTTTATAGTGGGGAGGTACTGGAACACAATACAACTCTTCAAGAGAACAATTTCACTATATTTATCAAATAATTCCAATTTTAGGAATTTTTTCTGAGGACATAATGGGAAAATGTACAGAAAGCTGTTCATTGCTGGATGATTTATAGTTGTAAAATAAAGTAGAAAGAACTAAATCATCCAAGTATCTGCCAGTAGGTAATTAGTTACAATTATGTTAAAGCAAGCAATCAAAAATAATAATAGAAACAAATAATGATTCCAGATGTGGAAAGATGCTAAATCTTATGATTGCTAAGTGACAAAAGTTGGTTTCAGAGAATAATCCCAATTTCAAAAAAATATATTTATGAATCTATACACAAAGAAACATCTTACAGAATATTACCAAACTTAAAGAAAAGTGACTAGTTTATGTACTGGGATTGCAAATTCTTCTTACTTTATTACTAATACTGTATTACTTGAAAAGTTTTTACATTGTACCTATATTCTTTTCTAAGAGAAAATGATACTTTCATTAAAAGTTTTATTAGCTATTCATATAGAAATTGGAGTAGGAATAAAGATCAATTTAAGTTTCTCTATTAAACACATGAAAAAAAATTGTTGAAATCCTCTTCCAGAAAAATGGGCAAGCATGGCTAGAAAAAAAGGAAAGAAAAATGCTTTCTTGAATTTATATTTTAATATTAATTCTTGATTTTTTAATTACTCAATACAATTTTTAATTGGGAAAATCAGTTCTAAATACATACTACTACTACTACTACTACTACTACTACTAAGTCACTTCAGTCGTGTCCGACTCTGTGTGACCCCATAGACGGCAGCCCACCAGGCTCCCCCATCCCTGGGATTCTCCAGGCAAGAATACTGGAGTGGGTTGCCATTTCCTTCTCCAATGCATGACAGTGAAAAGTGAAAGGAAGTCGCTCAGTCATGTCTGACTTTTAGCGACCTCATGGACTTCAGCCCACCAGGCTCCTGCATCCATGGGATTTTCCAGGCAAGAGTACTGGAGTGGGGTGCAATTGCCTTCTCCATTTAAATACATACATATATTTAAAAACAGGAACATATAACTATATATAAGCGTTTCCCTGGTGGCTCAGATGGTAAAGAATTGCAGGAGGCTGCAATGTGGGACACCTGGATTTGATCCCTGGGTTGGGAAGATCCACTTGAGCAGGGCATGGCAACCCACTCCAGTGTTCTTGCCTGGAGAATCCCCATGGACAAAGGAGCCTGTTGGGTTAAAGTCCATGGGGCTGCAAAGAGTCAGACACGACTGAGTGACTAAGCACATACAGCACAACTACATACAAAAGCTGTTATAACTCAATCAAGAAATGAATAAAATAGAAAAGTAACATAAAATTAGCATAAGAAATATAACTGGATAGTATATCTAAGAAATGATTGCTCAGACTGGCAGGTTAATGAAACCAAGTATTGGCAGGGTTAATCAGAAAAGAGAAATCTTAATTCTTAGTAGGTAGATAAAAATGGCACATCTTTC
Source organism: Bos javanicus (assembly GCF_032452875.1). NCBI lineage: Eukaryota > Metazoa > Chordata > Mammalia > Artiodactyla > Bovidae > Bos > Bos javanicus. Next base: position 28,890,298 of record NC_083891.1, on the reverse strand, counting down.
TGGAGATAATATGATCAACAAATAACAAAATGAAAATATGCTATCCATTTGGTATGATGCTAATTAATAGTAATCATAGTATCAGGAGATAAACTGACAAACATAAATGTACTTGGTTGGCCAAAATGTTCATCAGGGTTTTGCTATGAAGTCTTACAACAAACCCAAATGAACTTTTGGGCCAAACCAATATTTTTATAAGAAATTGCTGTTAAAATTATAGTTTATATACATTCAGTGGAATACTATACAGCTATTAAAAATGTAATGATCAGTATGTAATTTACATGAAATAGCTTTGATCCCTTCATGGCAATTTGTTCTTGTAAGTTCTTAACCACATATCTGAAGGCAAGTATCAGCATGCAAATAGTAATATGACTTAAGGCAATTTTTAGTTTTTCCTTGGCATTGTTTGTTTATCATGAGCATTCATCAATTTTATAAAAACAATTGTTTCATAAAAATAAAAAAAATATTAAATTGAAAAGGCTACAGATACATTTCTAGCATTAAAACATTCAGGATCAAAGCTTTAAGACTAATATGAGAGACAAATGTTAAACCTTGCATGTATTTGGAAGAGTGTGAATACAAAGAATTAACAGCTGTTGAGATCTTACATGAAACCGGGCTATCAGCTCACGATCCAGAGGCTTGGTTACTGACAGCTGACCTGAGATGGGGTTGATAATGAAGATACCAGTTGGAGGCTGGTCAGCTCCTGGCCCAGTTACGCTGTACCGCAGAGAAAGGTTTTTATCTCTATCGGATCTGATCTGAGGGTCAAGAAGATAGTCACATTAAACAAGGGACTAAATGAGCTCATTATCAGAGACAGAGCATGCTACACCTCATGGCCTCTTCCAAACATACACCACTTCTTCCCAGAAAATTCCTGAAGCTCTCCCAGTCTTATTCCTTGTTCTTGCTTCCTGGTGATGGGCTTCAAAAGAGATGTCACCTGTCACTAGAAGGACTGGGCCAATGTTAACATCTAAAGAACAGTCACTAGGAGCAGCACAAAAGTCAAACTTAAGGAGTGTCCATTTTTAAACAGAATCCAAGTCTCTCTTGGAAATTTGGAGGTTAGAATATTTAACCCAGTAACAGGTGTCCAATTTAATGAAGAAAAAACTATTTACTTGTTTGCATCAGTTAGGACAAGAAATAACTGTCTATTCATAGTGTGAAAGAGCCTCAGGTGGGAACTCTAAGACTATGGTTGAGCCTGGGAGTCAGATTTCTGTACTTGCATTGTGCTGATGTTTTTCATTGCAACCAAAGCTTCCCATATTAAATTGGCACCCAATACCCCACATTCTTTATTAATAACAAAACATGCAAGAAATGATTTTATAATAGATATCTCCTATGCATAAAAATTATATCTGTTACAGGCTCACTGCTTTGTCCTCCAAATACAACATTTCCTGGAAAAATAAGCTTACAGATGAGTGGAACATATATGTCCTTTGATGTTCCTAACATCATAGAAACAGGCTGCAGAAAAGGAGGAAGAATAGGACAGAAAAAAGGGCATTTGAGCAATACTGTTTGGAGGTGGTAATAAGAAATATCTCTATATTAGACAAATACTTTTAATCCAGTAACAGAATCCAGTTTTTGTCTTGTTTTTTTAGTTAAGGCAAAATTCTTTAATTTTCTCATTCTCTATTAAAGTAGAAACATAGAAAACACCTTGATTTGGAGGTTACATATTTCACTGTTAAACTTAATTATAATACATATTACCATAGACTGGACAACACAAATAAATGACATTAAAAAATACAGCCTTCAGTAAGTATGTATTGAAATGCTAAATTAATCATATACAGAAACATTACTTTCTACTAAATTTGAGAATACAGCTAGTTGTCTCATTTTCTTTTTGTAATAAATAACAAGTTGCTAATTTTACTAAGCATATAGAAATGTCTGTCATTTTTTTCCCCCCCTGGGTCTGATAGCATGCATTCAGAGTAACTGGAAAAAAAAAGAAACCTTGCTCTTCAAATCTGAAAGCCTGTGTTTTTTGCGCAGCCCCAGGGAGTCCGTTAATGGTATCAGAGGTCATTTTTTTATTTCTTTAAAAATCTCTCAAATGCACTCAGTACCGGCATTTTTAGCAATGATTGCCCCTTTATTTTTTCTTTGGCCCAGAAGCTATCTGTAGAGGGCAAAGATCATCATGGGGAATGCAGCTTTCAGACAGGGAAGATAAGGTGGAAGGGGAAGGGTACGGTGTGGGTGTGAATGCATGAGGGAGCTGCTGCTGCTAAGTCGCTTCAGTCGTGTCCAACTCTGTGCGACTAGGGTGTATATATTCAGACACCGAACAAACTTCAGCATCCATGGCACACTGGATGGACCCACAGAAAGCTCTGCCTGTAAATAACCCAAGGTAATGAAAAAGAGACTCTTTGCAACCCTAGAGACATTTCATCAATACAAAATAGTACACACATGTCTTAAACTCTACTTTGTGGAAAAAAGAGACAAAAGCACTTCTAACATACACTGAACACATGCCACAGAGATCAGTGAAATTGTGTCACCCTACCCTGACGAGCTCTTGAGGAAAAGGCCCTCTGGAGTTTTCTGGCAAGTTGATGGGAGGGATAACCCAGTCTCTCTTCTGCCTCTGCAGGTAGCCATTGTGCTTAGTCACTTGTCTTGGAAACACTATTTCTTCTATTTCTTGTGATTCCTTCACATGAAAATACAAGAAGACATTCCTGAGTACTAGAAAAACACTTTCTGAAAGTACATCAATATCAATGGATACCCGTAAGTATAGAATCACACTTTATTATAGGCAAGAAAATAAGTCTGGAGGCCCTGTTCTCATCCCCCTATTAAAATAATAGAAAGCACCATAAAATTGTGGGCTTCCCTGGTGCCTCAGCTGGTAAAGAATCCACCTGCAATCTAATCCACCTGGGTTAGATCCCTGGGTTGGGAAGATCCCCTGGAGAAGGGAACAGCTATCCACTCCAGTATTCTGGCCTGGAGAATTCCATGGACTGTATAGTCCATGGGGTCACAAAGAGCTGGACACAACTGAGCGATTTTTCCCAATTTCACCATAAAATTGTGGGTGACACTGTTTATTGAAAAATGAAATACCAAACAATGTATTAGGTGGCTCAGCTGTGTAAACTATTTGCAGTTTCTATAAACCATCTTAGATAGTAGTTAACATTGAGCAAAATTTAACAGTATCCTTTATACATTTCTCATTAGTTTAAACCACAGTTCAGGTAATGTGCTACTGTACATTAAATTTAGATCTTGATGTGCTAAAATATAATTTGAATTCCAAGAGAAGTTTAATACATACTGCTAAGGAACGTCTCAAATATTTATGACCCTATTAAATCCCACAGAATTAATGCTGTAATTATTCTAAACCTATGTCAGCTATGATGGATGCTATAGATGACCCACTTTGCACATGGGGTATTAATCTCTGCTAGATGTCAACATTTTCTTCTGTTTTTCCCTGTATCTGTGGACATTTTAGCCATTAGCCCACGCTGCTTCAATGCAAACATCCAAGCTGGTTTGCTGGAACACAGTGAATCCTCAACAACAACAAAAGCATCTTTTCATTCAATTAGTTACCAGATCCTTATTTTATATTACCCAAATGACATGATTTCCCTTCACAGTTAATAGATTAACAAATTACATTTCACATAATGAAAGTCTAACATTGGTATAAGAGAAAAAATGGTATCTTTTTCTCTAATATTTATTCACATTTTATTATTGCTGTGGCTCTCACATTTACAATACCAACAATGAATATGTGTATTCTTATGTTTTAATGTAACAGTTATAGTTCATAAAATCACAGACCAATTATATGAATATGGCATCGCCCCCATATTTATTTCCAATTAACTCAAAGAACTATAATATTCAGAAACTAATAGTGTTATCATAACTTTACTGAAGAAGTTATTGTATCTTATTTAAAATTCTTAAAATAGTGGCTTACACAAAAGAAGTACTTAGCAAATGTTCAGTTGAAATAAATTTTCTGTTAAAAGTGTTGCGATGCACGATACTGGATGCTTGGGGCTGGTGCACTGGGACGACCCAGAGGGATGGTATGGGGAGGGAGGAGGGAGGAGGGTTCAGGATGGGGAACACATGTATACCTGTGGCAGATTCATTTTGATATATGGCAAAACCAATACAATATTGTAAAGTTAAATAAAATAAAATTTAAAAAAAAGTGTATTTTATTTGTTTTATCTTGTCTTACAGCAATTTCCACCAGAGGGAGTGTATTATTCCTAAAAGTCACGTCCATAGCATAAATAATTCAAATTCCCCAATTTGATTATTGAGGGACAAGACAAAAACCCAATACTCCTTGGCAGAAATGTTTTCCTGTTACTATTGTAAATCTCTACTTCCCCTGCCATAAGTTCATCTGATGACAACTTATAAACAACTGTTTATCTTGTGGTTAAGTTTAACAGCTTGTAAAGCTTCTAAGTAATTTAAAACAAACAACTATTTCTAAGTAAATTTAAGTTATAAATCTCAAAGTATAAACAAATCTTTCAAATACAGTTTAGGATTGCTGATAAAACATTTAATCTAAAATATCCTGTAAAATTAAAAAAAAAAACAAAAAAACAAAATAGTACTGCAGCAACTGAAGTTGATAAAAATTCCAGTACTGGCCACTCATTGATCTGATGCAAAGTATGCACGTAGTTCAAACTATACAATCGTCCATCCAAAGCCACACTTAGATACTCTACCTTCACTGAATCCTCAGGTAGGGCTGGTTTGAGGCTCAGTTTTACTGCTACTTGCCACTTTTCCTGAGTCTCTTTGTCTTGAGCGTATATCAGGAACTTTGAGTGTTCAGAGGAGAGGGGGAAGCTTCTCACGGCATACACCATGCCATCTTCATCCACCTTAAAATCTGCTGGCTCGCTGCTCTCATACTGTACTTTTCTTTTCCCATTGCAGTTGCTAAACTTCACTGTAAAAATAAATGAATAAAATTAATTATATTACAAAGGCAAAAACAATTATCCATCTAAATCTATATCCAGCTTCAGTTCAGTTCAGTCGCTCAGTCGTGTCCGACTCTTTGCGACCCCATGAATTGCAGCATGCCAGGCCTCCCTGTCCATCACCAACTCCCAGAGTTCACCCAAACTCATATCCTTCGAGTCCGTAATGCCATCCAGCCATCTCATCCTCTGTCGTCCCCTTCTCTTCCTGCCCCTAATCCCTCCCAGCATCAGAGTCTTTTCCAATGAGTCAACTCTTTGCATGAGGTGGCCAAAGTATTGGAGTTTCAGCTTTAGCATCAGTCTTTCCAAAGAACACCCAGGACTGATCTCCTTTAGAATGGACTGGTTGGATCTCCGTGCAGTCCAAGGGACTCTTAAGAGTCTTCTCCAACACCACAGTTCAAAAGCCTCAATTCTTCAGTGCTCAGCTTTCTTCACAGTCCAACTCTCACATCCATACATGACCACTGGGAAAACCATAGCCTTGACTAGATGGACCTTTATTGGCAAAGTAATGTCTCTGCTTTTGAATATGCTATCTAGGTTGGTCATAACTTTCCTTCCAAGAAGTACATGTCTTTTAATTTCATGGCTGCAGTCACCATCTGCAGTGATTTTGGAGCCCCCAAAAATAAAGTCTGACACTGTTTCCAATGTTTCCCCATCTATTTCCCATGAAGTGATGGGACCAGAGGCCATGATCTTTGTTTTCTGAATGTTGAGCTTTAAGCCAACTTTTTCACTCTCCTCTTTCACCTTCATCAAGAGGCTTTTTAGTTCCTCTTCACTTTCTGCCATAAGGGTGGTGTCATCTGCATATCTGAGGTTATTGATATTTCTCCCGGCAATCTTGATTCCAGCTTGTGCTTCTTCCAGCCCAGTGTTTCTCATGATGTACTCTGCATGTAAGTTAAATAAGCTTAGGGTAGAATAAAACTTAGTAACACGAAATGTTACTCATTGGAAAAGACCTTGATCCTGGGAAAGAATGAAGGCAGGAGGAGAAGCGGATGACAGAGGATGAGATGGTTGGATGGCCTCACCAACTCGATGGACATGAGTTTGAGCAAAGTCCAGGAGATGGTGAAGGATGAGGAAGCCTAGCGTGCTACAGTCCATGGCGTCACAAAGAGTGGGACACGACTGCGTGACTGAACTGAACATGAAATGCAAAAATTTTATTTTTACATTAGTCAAAGAATTGTTATCTTGAAATTTTTATACAACTTTTAAAGGTTACACTCAGTTTATAGTTATTATAAAATATTATTTACATTTCCCATGTTTCACGTGCCGTGTGTGCCAAATCGCTTCAGTCGTATCAGACTCTTTGCGATCCAGGGACTATATATAGCCCATGAGGCTCCTCTGTCCATGGGATTCTCCAGGCAAGAATACTGAGTGGGTTCGTATGCCCTCCCCTCCAGGGGATCTTCCTGACACAGGGATCGAACCCGTGTCTCCTGCCTTGCAGGCGGATTCTTTACTGGCTGAGCCACCAGCGAAGCAATATATCCCTTTAGCCTGTCTTACACCCAACAGTTTGTACCTACTACTTCTCCATCCCTAAATTTCCCCTCACTTCACTCCCCACTGGTAACCACTAGATTGTTCTCTTTATCTGTGAGTCTGCTTCTTTTTTTGTTATAGTCACTAGTTAATTTTAATTTTTGATTCCACATATAAGTGATATAATATAGTAGCTGTCTTTTCTAACTTATTTCACTCGGTGTAATCCCCTCCAAGTCCATCCACGTTGCTACAAGCGGCAAAACTTCACTCTAGGTATGGCTGAGTAGTATTCCATTTTATATATATGTCACATCACATCTTCTTTATCCATTCATCTGTTGATGGACACTTAGGTTGCATCCATATTTTGGCAACTGTAAATAATGCTGCAATGATCACCTGAGTGCATGTTTTCTTTTCAAAAGAGTCTTTCTTTCTTTTTTTTTTTTTTTTAAAGATTTATATCCAGGAGTGGAATTGCTGGATCATACGGTAGTTCCGTTTCAGGAATTTTCTTTCTAGAGAATGTCAGATGTTCTGAGTTATTCCCCAGCATCTTCTTGTTCCAAAGTCTTCCTCTTTCTTACACAAGCTCCTGGATTCTGGACCCTCAGGACCTGTTCCTTCCCAGGTCTCACCGATGCTGCCTTCCATTCCCTAACAAACTTCTACTGATCCTATACATCTCAGCTTCAGAGTCACTGAGGGCAGAAAAAATTACTGCTTTTCAGTCTTTGTGTAGCAACCTGAACTCTTAACACCATAGTTCTAAAGCCACGCCTGACACTCACAGTGCAAGTACTTCAGAGCAAATTTTCTTAGCTATCTTGTATACCCTGCATGTTTCCTGGCATGCAGCCTTAATATATAATTTTGGAATAAATTCTGAAAGGAATAAAGCAATAATATTCATCAATACTGAATGCCCACTATGCTCCAGAATGACAAAACCTCATGCTACTTAAAAGGTGATTAGTTGGCCACTTCTAGTTCTTGTGGTGTTTATCATAGCTTTATGAAGTACTAACAGTTCTGTAGGTTTTCAAACAAATGAAAATAAAGGTACATCTCAAAATAAACAACTGAAAATGTCTTAAGAATAGAAAAAAATGAAAAAAAAAGTCAATATCTTAATTAGCTCTATCTTACATGTAATGAGTTAAAAGTTGAAAAAAATGAATGCTTTCTTAAAGGCAACATCAATCAGCTTATGTCTCATTGGAAACAAAACAAAGGTTAAACCACGTACTTATAAATGTAGAACTAGACCTATTCAAGCCAAAATAAAATTATAATAAAAATATTCTCCACAGAAGATGATTTTCTTTGAAATTCTTAATCATTCTTTTTGAAGAAAAATTCTATGGGAAGAACATAAAAGGATCAAAGGGAAAAAAAAAAACAATTTTTCACTTCTGTAAACATGTGAGGTTATGTTCTGACCACAATTACTCTGGATACATTTTGGAATTCAATTAATAGTCACACATTACAAAGTAAAATCATATATATTTTTTGCGTTTTCCAAGGACCTACGTTCATTTTTTGAACTCCTACTCACATGTGAATTAATTAAATTCTTTTGTTTTCATCAGCATAAATTCACCGAGATGCACACCAGACCACAAATAACATGCAAGCTTATTACCCTAAAAGTAACCATAAAATCCTTGATAATAGTCATAAAATACTTTACTGAATATATTATTTTCCCACATAATCCACATATACCATCCTTTATCTTTCAAACATTGCAAAATGAAAAGTTGTATCTCACACTAGATTATGATAAGTCAAAATATTTGTCTTTGAAGTAGAAATATCCCAGAAGATAACTTAATTACCCCCATCTTACATGCTGTGAGATTTAAAAATGAAACATGGGAATCTTTTCTATAGAACAATGCCATCTACTGCTTGTCTTTTATTAAGACAACAAAATGAAAAGTCAAATTGTTTGGGGGAGCCCTGCTGAGAAATCAAAATGAAAGACTTTTAGCATCTTCTTGTATAAAAAGTCCCTTTTATATCACAAAAGGTATTCACCATACTTAAAAACATACAATGTGGATGAGAAACGTTAAACACTTTTCTGCACTTTCTTGTTGACTTTTACAGTCTGGTATTGCTTGTCTATTCACACCTGGATTGTTGCATCTGCCTGCGTGGGTGGTCTTTCTCCTGCTCCAGGTCTCTGCGTGTCCACTTCTAGACTAAACATCTGCAGTGATTTTCTCCTCCCTGCCTGCAATATTATATGTCAACTCTTTGACCTAGTATACAATGCTCTCTTAATTCTTAGTCACTTGGTCTTTTTGGTTTTATCTATTGGGTTGGTCGAAAAGTTGAACAGGTTTTTTCCTGTTTTTCCATCTTACGGAAAAACCCAACCGAACTTTTTCACTAATGCAATACATCATCTTCTACAATTTATTCTGCCCAGTCAGACAGATTTCTCAGCCTGTTTCCACATTGCTATGGCCCACATTCTACGCATGGGTGCTCAGTCACTTCAGCAGTGTCTGATCTTTGTGATCCTATGGACTGTACCCCGCCAGGCTCCTCTGTCTGTCCATGGGATTCTCCAGGCAAGAATACTGGAGTGGGTAGCCATGTCCTCCTCCAGGGGATCATCCCAACCCAGGGACAGAAACTGCATCTCTTGCATTTCCTGCATTGCAGGCGGGTTCTTTACCCACTGAACCACCTGGGAAGCCCCTACACTCATATTTATCACCTTTTCTGGGCCTGGACCACTCCTCTTCCCCTTCTCCTAGCCTCTCCCCCTTCTCCTAGCCACAGCTTCAGAGTCAGGGGAAGGGGCCTCTTGGATGTCCTTAGGAAAATGGCAGCCTGTGCCCTCATTTGGGAAGGCTCTGAATTTAAAAAAAAAAAAAAATGTGTTCCTATGTTTCCTGTCCATAGAAATACATATTAGCACTTTGTTTATTATAATAATAATTATAATAAGTAATGTCTACTTATTAATGGTTTCATGTGACTAGATCTTGTCTCTGTAAGTGGACCATAAACTCTTTGTGGCTTCCTGACAGTGAGTCTGAGTTCTTTTGTTTCTTTGACACTTAACAGTGATAGGGCAGAATAAATATTCATTAAATACTACAGACCAATTATATAGATTAATATCTAAATTTAAAAAAAAACTAGAAAGCAGGAAGCGACTTAGCAGCAGCAGCAGCAGCAGCCTATTATAGCAATACTCAACAACAACAACAAAACCCAGGGACTTGCAGTAATTTGACTTTGTTTAGGTGGTTGGGTTATGAAAGAAAATGAATTAATACTTGTTGAATGCTAGGCACTTAAAAAGACACTTAAGGTTAGGTTATCTACTTTAACCTAAAGAATAACCACCCAAAGTGAGAATTGTTTTCTCTGTTCTACGGACAGGGCAGAAAATTCAGAAATCCATCTACACTCCATGCTGCTTGACTCCTTGTGTTTGCTTGCCCTACAAAAACACGAAAGGATCTAACTCAACTCATACGTCTTAAACCTTTAATAAACAATAAAAGTAAATAAATGATAAAGAGGCTTGATAGATGCTTGGGAAGAGAATAGTGCCACGTTTAAATCTTTGAAAGTATCAAAGTAACTAGCATATTAAAAAGGAGTTCTTCGATTGGAGTACAGCCTAAGGGTCCCACAGAGGGGAGGAACTGAGCCCCTTAGGGACTCATGAGTGTGTTACAGATGAAAAAAATTCACACTCACTGTTACTGTCAAGCACTTTGGCTCATCTGCTACTCAGCTACCTATTTGAGTTCAGGTGTCAAAAAGATACAAGCCAGCAAAGGTGGAGGTCTTTGAAAAAATGTGCCTTTTCCTACCAAGGGTCACTGCAGATCCTATGAACGAGAAGTGTGTGACCCCAGACAGCCTGGCTCTGAGAAATCACTTTGGAGGAAACCGCATAAAGGTGGTCACTTAAAATCTTATAGCTTTTCTGGCACCCTTGTCCCCACTGCTTTAATAGTTCTGTCATCAAACTTTTCTGAGATTTTTAAACAAATGCTAATTTTCATTGCTCTGATATTAAAATAAGCAACATTTTGAGCATCGCTCAGTTTTAAAGGACTGTGATGTATTATGTGTTGTATTAACTGTAAATGTGTTGTATTGATATTAATTCTTTTTGTACATTCAACGAGTGAAATCAATACCTTAAATGAAAATAAGTCCATTGCCAACTGAAAAAGTTTTCCTTAGTGAGATATTGGTCCTGACTTCATCCTGTGGTTGTGATTATTTAATGCACAGACAGCACCTCGTTCACATGCTTAATCAGTAATTACCAGGTTTTACTGCTTTCAAAGTCACGCAAATTAAAAAGCTTGCTAATTTCAATGGTATTACGGACTACGTTGCTTTCCCTTAAATTCACAAGCTGAAATTCTAATTCCTAATACCTCAGAATATAAGTATTGGGGTGGCCAAATATTCGTTTGGGTTGTAACATCTTACAGAAAAACCCAAACAAAATTTTGGCCAACCCAATGTATTTGGGGGTCACAAAGAATCGGACACGACTGAGCGACTGAACTTAATGTATTTGGAGATATGGTTTTCAAAGAGGTAATTAAGGTAAATGAGCTCATATGAGTAGACCCTCATCCAGTATTACTGACATCTTATAAGAAAAGGAAATTTGGACATAGCTGCACATATACACAGAGGAAAGGTCATTGTATGGACACAGGGAAAGATGGCCATCTGCAAGACAAGGAGAAAGATCTCGAGAAAATCCAAACCTGTTGGCACCTTGATCTCAGACTTCCAGTCTCCAAAACTGTGAGATAAATTTCTGTCGTTTAAACCACCCACTCTGTAGTCCAACAAGTGGGTAACACATGAATTCCATTTATTAACAATGGGTCAATGTTTATTGAATGTTGTCTTGCTCACTTTTGACTTAGCTGCACCATGAATATTTTCTCAAATTTGACAAGATTCACTTCTGCCCTAGCACCAAATGCTGAGCCTTACTTACATGAAAATTTTTATAGAAACATAGACATTAACAGAAAAATAACAAGTGGAAAACCATTATGCTATAGAACCTTAGTCACAGCACCAATATATATTTATAATTTATATATTTATTTACTATTTATAGACTTTCAACAGGTTTTCAGAAGGACTACGACAGAATATGTTTACCAAAAAAGTTGGGTAAAAATAAAAAGGAGAATAGACAGAAGCCACGTGAAAGGGAGAAAGAGATATCCAAGGGACATGGTAAAATTAGTAAGATTAGATTTAAAATTTAACTTTGAAAATGAGGAAAGCAAACATCACAGTCATATGACTTGTGGGGAGAAATACATGGTTCACTGAAACGAAGCTGCTTCTGTTATTCTCACATTTTCCTAATGGATGTTAGGCAAAGAATTCTCAGTAACTTAATATTTTCAACTTTCATTTTCCAAAACAGGAAGCAGTTTGATCATTTTTAATATATAGATTTTAAATAAAAGGTGATGATATGTTTATTTTAAAATAAAATACATCCTTAGCAGTGAAACCATTCTCTATATTACTGTTATGGCAGATACATGACATTATGCATTTGTCAAAAGCCATAGCCTAAGCCACAACTAAGGGTGAATCTTAAAGTAAATTAAGGACTTTATAGTAATGTATCATTATTGGTTGCAGCAAATGTGCTACATTAATGCAAGATGTTAGTAACAGGGAAAACTTTCAAGGGAGGGATATGAACTCTGTATTTTGCACTCAATTTTTCTGTAAACTTAGAACTTTTCTAAACAATAGTATATTAATAATTTTAAAAATATTTCCCTAAGGGGATGGTCTAACCAGCTGTATTATCAGATATTTGAAAGGAGTAGATAGTTGTGAATATCCTCAGTCTCTGCCAAGCATGAGTGCCAGTGAATTACTCCAACATGATGTTAGCAGGAACCAGATAATATAACTTAATCAATAATTTTACATAAACATCCTATGTATGGAGATACTGAATTGGTGTTTCACGAAAGCCATAATATTTTATTACATGTAATAAAGATGAAATTCTGTTATTTTAAAAAAATGAACTCAATTTAAAATATTTTTTCTGACAATCTTCTTTACATTAGAATATTAATTTTTCTTGAGTGCTCAAATAACTTAAAGTAGAAACTCCAGAATTTCAAAACATAGGATAAAAGAAAATGAGCTGCTTTAGACAACTGAAAAAACAAGCTTGATCCACTGAATAATTCAAATTTAAAACAACTCTGTTGCTGCTAAGTCACTTCAGTCGTGTCCGACTCTGTGCGACCCCATAGATGGCAGCCCACCAGGCTCCCCCGTCTCTGGGATTCTCCAGGCAAGAACATTGGAGTGGGTTGCCACTTCCTTCTCCAGTGCATGAAAGTGAAAAGTGAAAGTGAAGTCACTCAGTCGTGTCCGACCCTCAGTGACCCCATGGACCGAAGCTTTCCAGGCTCCTCCATCCATAGGATTTTCCAGGCAAGAGTACTGGAGTGGGGTGCCATTGCCTTCTCCGAAAACAACTCTACACACAATTAAATGTTTGTGCCTAAAAACATCATAGTATTAAATAAGAAATGTATTATTAGAGCCACTGCATAGTTTCCATATGTAATATGTAGTTAATGTGTTCTAGACTACATAGAACTTTGTTAACATGATTAATACAAAATTAAACACCAGTGAAATAATTATTTTAAAGTAATTTTGACTCTTAAAACTATACCTCAAATTAATGTTAACCATAAAAACATAATATCCTTATAAAATATTAATAGGAAACCACAGATCTTCTATATTAAATGTATTAGCAGTTTAATAGCACACATTAACCATAGGAATGAAAATGTGAACATATACACATATGGTTTAGAATTCTTGCCTAAGTAAAGCATCAACCATATTTAGAAACAATTATGAGAGAATACTGTAAAAGAATTTTGTGCCTAAATACCCCTTTGACTTTTATTGTATTTTTTTTGCCACATTAACGGCTATTTCTGAAGGCAAACTGGGAAAACAGAAAGAGTTTCAGTGTTGACAGATGTTCCCCTTCCATGTGCACAGGGCAATATTTATTAAGGAACTAGATCTTTATTAATGAAGAAGTTATAGGGAGAAAGGTAGGGAAGAATTATCTTAACACTAAGGATTTCATGGTTTTTTTCTTATAGATCCCAATGAAGAATGGTTATCAACTGCAGGTTTGCTCATAAATCGGCTTAGATATTCTTTGCTTACTCTAGACTCTTTCTGAGTTTCAATTTCAGCAACAATTATTCCTAGAGCCATTTAGAATCCACCAATCCTTTTCACACACGCACAGTGGGATACACTAGAGATAGTCTGGAAATGTCCACATGGACTTTGGTAGAAAAAGTCAGTACACTTTCTCTTTCTTTTTTAAGATATATGTATATATATTTTTTGATGTGGATCATTTTAAAAGTCTTTATTGAATTTGTTACAGTATTACTTCGGTTTTATGCTTTGGTTTTTTGGCTGCAAGGCATGTGGGATCCTAGCTCCCCAACCACTGAGTAAACCCATACTCTGCATTGGAAGGTGCTTTACTGCTGGACCACCTGGAAAGTCCCACATTTTTTTCATAGCATCTAATTATAATAAGATGAAGAAGGCAATGGCACCCCACTCCAGTACTCTTGCCTGGAAAATCCGACAGAGGAGCCTGGTAGGCTGCAGTCCATGGGGTCGCTAGAAGTCGGACATGATTGAGCAACTTCACTTTCACTTTTCACTTTCATGCATTGGAGAAGGAAATGGCAACCCACTCCAGTGTTCTTGCCTGGAGAATCCCAGGGACGGCGGAGCCTGGTGGGCTGCCGTCTGTGGGGTCACACAGAGTAGGACACGACTGAAGCGATTTAGCAGCAGCAGCAATTATAATAAGAAAAATGAAATACGAAACATACTATAAAATGTTAGGAAACATACTATAAAATACACATAGAACTTCTATACAAAACTGAAAAAAAAATTTTAATAAGAAATTTCAGCTTATTTGCATGAAATGCCTTTTTATAACGTTTTAAGACTGAGAAATCAAATGCTTGATAATTTCCATTAAGGAAAACTATTCACAGAAGTTAGTGGTAGCAAATGGGTAGCATAGAGTACATTAGTTTTTCTCCAATTGATAGAAAAATCTTTTTTGTCATGAACCATGAAGAATACATTGATTAAATTTCCTGGTCCTTCTTTAATTGACAAACACAATGTTGAAATTCCTTGTGGAAATGCAAAAGTTTTTCATATTCTTTATCATAAGTATTTTAAAATAATGATAAAATTCAACTTCATGCATAGATAAGTATTGCTCTAACAGTCAATAATTTTCCTTAGGATTTAAAATGTAATACCAACTAAATATCACAAATATATAATTTTTTCCTTTTTCCAAAGCTGAACTTTGCTTCAAATCCATAAACTCTGTGAGTATGTGTAATATTTACACAGCCTTTGTGATTTTCAATTAAGTTCATTCAGGTGCTCCAAAATGTCAGTTAAATGAGCTATTTTCTTCAAGCAAATTATTCTCCTTCAACAAATATGGAGTGAACAACACTTCAAACACACTCACAATCCATTTTTCTATTAGCCAATAAACTCTTGCCAAAAAAAAAAGCGTCCTTTGGACAGCTTGTGCACTTTGGTATAGATCAGCAAATATGGTTTTCTAATCCCTGATCTTTGCGTAAAGCTGTTGTCATTTATTTTCATAATATCAATTTATGTGGAGTTAAGATTTATGAGCAAACTTCTATATACGAGAGCTTCTACGTGAGTAAAACTAATACTGATCATGGGACTCTCGGATTAAACTCCTGATGTTTATGTCTTCATGTAATTTACAGCCCACCTTAGGGCCAGAGCATCAGCCTTATGCAACATTTGCCTAAAATTTTCCTTTACAGTGTTCCTTTATCTCCTCAAATATTTGATTTATAAAAGTTTGTTTTGCTTTTTGTTTCCAAAATAAATAATGCTCTTCAAGGATTCTAATGACTGCTATGAACCAACATATTTCAGTGTTAGCATTAGTCGCTCAGTCGTGTCCAACTGTTTGAGACCCCATGGACTATAGCCCACTAGGTCCCTCTATCCATGGAATTCTCCAGGCGAGAATACTGGAGTGGATAGCCATTCCCTTCTCCAGGGGATCTTCCCAACCTAGGGATCAAACCTGGGTCTCCTGCATTACAGGTAGATAGATTATTTACCATCTAAGCCACCAGGGAGGCCCAAAGTTCATTAACAACTATGAACCAACATACTTATTAATTCCTTCAAGTCACCAACATGCAATGATAATTTGGGGTCTAACCATCTTTTTGACGAGTGCGGCCACTATGAAGTGTGACATGCCATCACCACCTCTCCTGAGTGTATTATTCAAAAATGGCTCCTTTTCTGTTTCTTCCACTTCCCTGGTTTCCGGTGTAGCACTGATGATGCATAGACAGACTGATGACATGAATTCTCCCTTTGTGTGAGGCATTCTGGCTTAAAGCACTATGTGTAAAATCTTATAAATGACTTTTAGAGCTTGATGCTAGCTTGCTGTACTTAATCTCATAAAGGAATTTCTTTACTTTCTGCTTAAGAGAATCCAAAATTTCTCCTGCTCAAATTAGGTGTTTTGGGGTATAGTGCCCTCAAAGTGAGTCCTGCATGTAGCTTCACTTGATCATTTTTGCATGAAATTAAACCTTTAGACCAAATGTGAAAATAATTATAAGGACACATGGATTTCAATTTGAAGGAAAACATTTGAGGGGTTTCTGATGACTGAAGTCTTTTCATTTTGCACTAGGCTGGGACAGTAAGCATAATTGAAAATGAAATCTAAACACAACAGAAACTACAGGCAGGTACAGCTTCAGAAAATCTATCTGTAAATAATACATAAAAATTAACTTTAAGTAACATTGTCTAATAATATTACATATGTTATAATATAATAATATTGTATAATTAATATAATACAACTGGAGAAAGAAATGGCAACCCACTCCAGTATTCTTGCCTGGAAAATCCCCTGGACGGAGGAGCTTGGTTGGCTACTGTCCATGGAGTTGCAAAGAGTCGGACACAACTGAGTGACTTCACTATCACTATCAGTAATATAATACAAATGAGTATTACAAACATTACACCTAGAAAATATATATTTCAGGTCTTCTGCATTTTTGAAACATTTAAAGATAAAGCATATGAAAAGCTAGGAAAATTAAATATAACATTATCTACATGATAACACTGAATATTATTTTTCATCTAATTTAATAATTAACAGGCTTTAAAATGCTCAAAATATAATCACTATTTATAGTTCTAAATAATCAAAAAGTATTTTGAAAACAATTAATTTTTGCAACTTACAGTCCCCTTTAGTAATTTAGTAAATTTTATGTCCAGAAATACCAATTTATTTCTAAGGAATCTGTTTTTTAAAACCTATGCAAATTTAACATAATAGAGACATTTTTATTTTTTTAAAAAGCACACAAAATTAACTATTGATTTTGACTGAGAAAGATTTTCTGTTAATTTCAAAATCCAATAGGAATAAACAACAACACAAAAAACCAAAAGGAGGGAAAAATAAGGTGAGAAGAGGAAATAACCGAGAAAACTAAAAAAATTAATAATTCTCTGGTATACGATAAATGATTAAAATTTATACATATCTTTTCTTTTAGAATGAATATTTTTTAAGATTTTTTTTTTAATGTGGACCCCTTGGACTGCAAGGAGATCCAACCAGTCCATTCTGAAGGAGATCAGCCCTGGGATTTCTTTGGAAGGAATGATGCTAAAGCTAAAACTCCAGTACTTTGGCCACCTCATGCGAAGAGTTGACTCATTGGAAAAGACTCTGATGCTGGGAGGGATTGGGGGCAGGAGGAGAAGGGGAAAACAGAGGATGAGATGGCTGGATGGCATCACTGACTCGATGGACGTGAGTCTGGGTGAACTCCGGGAGTTGGTGATGGACAGGGAGGCCTGGCGTGCTGCGATTCATGGGGTCGCAAAGAGTCGGACACGACTGAGCGACTGATCTGATATGATCTGATCTTTAAAGTCTTTAATGAATTTGTTACACTACTGTTTCTGCTTTCTGTTTTGATTTTTTTTGGCCAGGAGGCATGTAGGATTTAAGCTGCCTGGCCAGGGATCGAACCTGTACCCCTTGCACTGGAAGGTGACATCTTAACCACTGTACCACGAGGGAAGTCCTCTCTTTTAGAATTAAACAGAGAAAAGTAAGAGCAAAACTTGCAAGCAAATTAAATAGAAAGAATAATAAAAGTAACATCTGCATAAAATTTTCACTTAGGATAAAGACACTGATATAAAAACAGTGATCAGATAACAGAGGGGATTCAGTAAGAAAAAAGATTCTGGTGTTCACTCCAGTTGCAGGTGAGTACTTGATCACTGAAAAGATCTGGGGAGATGCTATGCAGAGACTTGAGTCTATACAAGTCTTACCAAAGTGGAAAAATAATAAAAATTTTCAGTAAGTTTTTACAAAAAAGAAAAAAAAATAACAGAGCATTCCAATGTGATTTTCACTGTTATGAGTTAGTTTCTTGAACTATTCCCAGATGGTTCAGTGGTAAAGAATCTGCCTGCCAGTGTAAGAGATGCAGGAGACTTGGGTTTGATCCCTAGGTCAGGAAGATTTCTTGCAGTAGGAAACGGCAACCCAATCCAATAGTCTTGCCTGGGAAGTCCCATGGGCTGAGAGCCGAGTGGGCTACAGTCCATGGGGCTGCAGAGTTGCTCAGTAACTGACTGAGCAACTGACAGCATGCAAACACATCATAAAAATACCTTCACATTTTTAATACAATAAAAAAAGTTCAACCATGAGTATCTACAGCACATCTGTATTTCATTCTTGACAGCTGGTTGGGAAATACTGATCTATTCTGCCATACTGCTATAATATAAAGGTTTAGGTTGGCATTGTGAATGATGACCAATATTTCCAGTTTTTCTCCTCTTTCTAAACATTCAGAAAGATAACACTTCTCATCCCCTTCACCCTTGGCATGACCACATGGCTTACTTTGGTCAGTAAAATCTGTAGATTAAAGTGACACACATGACTTCCCAGCAGCAGTATTTAAAAACTGATACCCTCTATACCCACATAAAAGTATAATTCAAAAGATACATGAACTGCTATGCTTCAGTTCAGTTCAGTCGCCCAGTGGTGTCTGACTCTTTGCGACCCCATGAACTGCAGCACGCCAGGCCTCCCTGTCTATCACCAACTCCCGGAGTTTACCCAAACTCATGCCCATTGAATCTGTGATGCCATCCAACCATCTCATCCTCTGTCGTCCCCTTCTCCTCCCACCTTCAATCTTTCCCAGCATCAGGGTCTTTTCCAATGAGTCAACTCTTTGCATTAGGTGGCCAAAGTATTGGAGTTTCAACTTCAACATCAGTCCTTCCAATGAACACCCAGGACTGATCTCCTTTAGAATGGACTGGTTGGATCTCCCTGCAGTCCAAGGGACTCTCAAGAGTCTTCTCCAACACCAAAATTCAAAAGCATCAATCTTTGGTGCTCAGCTTTCTTTATAGTCCAACTCTCACATCCATGCATGACTACTGGAAAAACCATAGCCTTGTCTAGACGGACCTTATATGCTGTCTAGGTTGGTCATAACTTTCCTTCCAAGGAATAAGCAATAGCAGCACAATTCACAATAGCCAAGACATGAAAGTAACATAGATGTCCATCACAGATGAGTGGGTAAAGATGTGGTACAGAGAGACAATGGAATATTACTCAGCCATAAAAAAGAATGAAACAACTTCATCTGCAGCAACATGAATACAACTAGAGATTATCATACTAAGTAAATTAAGTCAGAAAGAGAAAGACAAATACCATATGACATCACTTATATGTACAATCTAATATATGACAGAAATGAACCTATCTACAAAGTAGAAACAGACTCTCAGACACAGAGAACAGACTTGTGGCTGTCAAGGGGTAAGGAGACTGCAGAGGGATAAGCTAGAAGGTAGGGGCTGGTAGTTGCATCCTATTACATATAGAATGGATGGGCAACAAAGTCCTACTGTATAACACGGGAACTATATTCAACATCCTGGGATAAACTATGGTGTTAAAGAATATAAAGAAAAATACATATATATGTATAACTTGGTCACTTTGCTTTACAGCAGAAATTAAAAAAAAAAAAAAAAAAAGCAAAGGCTCTCTTTCCCTGCAGTGGTGATTATGAAAGAATATGTTGAATGCAGATGATAACGGGATTGAACCCCTGGGGATGCGTGAGCCCATCTGTGGAGAAGTGCCCTGGAGTCCCCTGCTACCACAGTGGACTTCTTTGCAGGAAGAAGAAACTGACATTTTCTTGTGTTAGGCACAGAAGACTGGGGGTAATTGTTACTGCAGCACATTCTAACCTGTCCTGCATGATAATGAATCAACTTGAGTGAACTCAGAGCCTCTCATTGCAGTAGAACTAAGTTGAAATGTCTGTGAAATGAAATAAATCAAAATAAAAGCTATTTTAGGTCAAATTAACACAATTAAAGTATTTCTTATTCCAGATTTCCCCAGCAAAAGAAAGAGGTTTTATTATAATGTTCTCCAAAGTATTATAAAATCTAGAGAAGCTGTTATTTTGTTTCCTTTCCAGGGTAAGTCATGTAATATTTAACTAACATCTGTATACAAGTTGTCACAAATAAAAAATAAAGAACTATGATACGCTTCTTGGATATGAAATTGAAAAAAAATCGAAACAAGCAGTGGGGATGATATGACATTCAAAATATGAAATTTAGATTTTCAGTTAATGTCCATGCATACAATTTCATATATTAAACTTTTGGAAAAGCAGTAAGATTATTACATTCTGCCTTATATGCATTCTAATAACTCAAAAATTTTAAGCTGTTCTTCACTTCATTGATATTCTTCCTCCAGGCATCTCTGTGCCATGAAATTCAATGAAAATCCTTTCTTTTGACAGAATCCAGCTAAAAATATATAAAATGATCAATGTTCAGGCAGAATTACTCTCCCTCTCTCTTTTTTTTTTTTTCCCCAGAATGTGCCCATTAACAAATTACATTGAAATATCACTACCTCTAATTAAATTACTCTGACAGAACACAGGTCGTGTAGAAGCTTCTTTTCCCAAATGTATGATTATTAGTCTCCGAAATTTGATGCAATTTAGTTAGCTTCATATTTCAGGCTACTCATGTCAACAAAGAAGGAATCCTAATTCCTAAGTTTAATGACAGGTTTTTGTTATTTTTAAAAGAAAACAGAGTTCTCCTAATAAACTTTACTGAAAAAAGCAGTTCTTGCCACCTGGAGTTTTCAAGTGCACCACTAGAAAGGAAAAAACAAAACTAAGTTTCGACAATGTGGCCTCAAAATGGGCCACGGAGGCCAAAATGGAAAAAAGGTCCCCAGAAAGCCCAACTTACTAAGCCATGGGCACACCAAGTAACAAAATGAAAACTGAAGAAAAGAAAGAGGCACACAGAACATAATGTTCATTAAGCAACTCAGCTCTCCTGTTATGACATGATATTACATTAATGGGAATTAAAGTCCATGGAACTATTAAACTATTAAATCCTTAAGTATTTGCTGATAGTAAAGCTACAAAACAAACAGGGTAATATTTTTATCCTAAACACTTAAATTAAAAATATATTTATTCCTTTACACACTTTTAGGAGGAAAAGATACCTGTCATATGTTAACAAATGACAATGTATTTAAAATAGTTCTTGGAAATCTTCCATAATATATAACTCATAACCTAAAAGCCAAATTCCTAATTATTAATGCTAAGTGAAAGTGAAAGTGAAGTCGCTCAGTCATGTCCGACTCTTTGCGACCCCATGGACTGTAGCCTATCAGGCTCCTCAGTTCATGGAATTTTCCAGGCAAGAGTACTGGAGTGGGTTGCCGTTTCCTTCTCCACGGGGTCTTCCCAACCCAGGGATCCAACCCAGGTCTCCCGCATTGCTGGCAGACACTTTACCGTCTGAGCCACCATGGAAGTCCTATTCCCCCAAAAGATATACTGGGTCACCAGCTCCTGGAAAGAACTCTGTGAAGAGCAAAGATGGACTATCTACAGAAAGCAAACTATAAAAATCTTAACAAAAGCAACACCAAAACCCACAACATCACATGCTTTATTTCTAAAGGCTGTCTATGTTTTTTTGAACATGAACAAATTGACGTGTATGTATTGTCTTCAATATACGGCAGATTCCATAAAAATGTCATCAGCGTTACCATGTCTTTCACAGAGCCAATGAAGTTGTTCAAAGTAATTACATAAAATCCCTAAGCTGCCAATGGAAGTTAAGTAGTAAAAGCAATGAAGAAATTCTAATATAAATTCAGTCAATGGGTTATTAGTTGGTAAACATCACCATATAACCTGGGGAAAATATGGCCTCCATCTTTTTATTGTCTCAGTAGACCAGTTTTCAACTTTCTGAAGAATTATTGTATAAACTTAAAAAGCGGCTCTAGTAGCATGAAAGCATCCTTCCAACAACATAAACAGATAGTTCTAATTCAACTTACTCTGATCTACCACAGATAGTCACAAGAAAACCAAGGGCAAGTAATCTGTAACACATAATTTTAAAAGTGGGCTATGATTTTAACGAATCATTATAACAATAGTAAAGGGCTATTTCTAGATTATTTGGTTTTACACAAATGCATAAATACCTGAAAATCCCGTTTTACATGTCAATTACTCATTTATATTTATAAATTACATTTTATGCTTACTTTTTTTTATAATGGCTAGAACTGCAGTCATTTCAAACTGCTGTCATTGGTTTAAAAGAACCAAACAAAAAAAAAACAAAAAGCAGAAAAAATCCTCTTCAGAAGTATTTCCCTTCCCTCTATCATAGTCGGAAATGAACATCTACCTCTGTCAACACACAACATCAGCAATCTAAAGAGCTGGGGAGAAATCTGCTGCTTCACCTGGCAATGGTAAGCCTTAGCCTCATTAATGGGTTGACATTTCCTCTTGGAGAAATGATTACACTTCTATTTCACCATTCTCATTAATTACATCAAAGTGCATGGGCTGAATGATCACACACTGCAATACTATGGCCATCTCATGGATGTGCCACACTGTGATTTATTTGAAACAATTTTAGGTGCAAGAGTTTTCTGCCTGGGGTCATTATCCTTAACCCCACTTTTCTAAATGACACGAAGACATTTAGTCCAGCTCTTATGTATCCTTATAAAGGGTCGGGATACCTTTAAATTTTACAGAGATAAAGGTTTTGTGTATTTGATTTACCTCATAAATACACAGGCAGGTATTAAAGGATTTTCATTACATTAACCAAGATGATATCTAGGCAAGTATCCAGTGTACACACTATTTATTCCCAACTTAACTAATTCCCAGTCTGCATGTGTTAGCTACAATAAATTGAGTTAGGTTAAAACCATATCCTTATCTTGTCCTGATAAGTATATACAATAAGCAGACTAGTCAGAATCATCTTTTAGGCTTTTTGCCTAAAAGCCCCCGAAGTACTCAGGTTTTGGCCTAATACACTATTAGCCCTATTTTAAAAACAGTAACTTAGGCATCTGACTTCCAGAGTCATTAAAATGAATTAAAACAACAGATGTAAGTAATTGAGACAAAGACAGAAAAACATATACCTAAACAAGAATGATGAAAAATCTATTAAATGTGAATTTTTCATCTAAGAAAAAATCCAATTTTTTAAAGAAGAGAGATATAAAAACCAAGAACAAAGAGAAGCCCAAGGTATGAAGGAGACTCTTAGATAGCACGGCATAGCACAGCCAGGTCATGTTTTTGGGGGACCACCTTGCTTCAAATAGGCTGCAAGGATAATAAAGTATAAAGAGTTTTTAAAAAGAGAGAAACGGGACTCCTCTGGTGGTCCAGTGATTAAGAATCCACCTGCCAATGTCAGGGAACATGGGTTCAATCCCTGGTCCGGGAAGATTCTACATGCTGAGGAGCAACTAAGTCTGTACAACCACAACTACCGAAGCTCGTATGCCCAGAACCAGTGCTTTGCGACAAGGGAAGCCACTGCAACTGGAGAAAGCCTACACACAGCAACAAGTACTCAGCACAGCCAAAATAAATTAGACTCAAAAACAAGATAAACATCTCTGTGGGCCAGAAATTACCTTAATGTAATCTGCCATCTGGACAGGAAGCTGTCAGGGACAATCCGAAGTTCAAATTCTGTTCAAAGTCAGAGGAAGTAGACACAGCATCCAGGTTGCCACTTGACACCATGGAATAAGCTGAGACTGGACTCAGGGTGAGTTTGTGCAAGAGCAAAGTGAGAGGTGAAAACAAAAATTCCACAATCTCAATTCATCACATCAAAAAAAATCTAACATGAAGTATAGCCAAGAAAATCTACAATCAGAACTTAACACACTCCAAATGAATTTAATTACAAGGAACAGTCCTCTGATTCACTCTATCCCACTGGCCACTCTGTCTCCAATTCTATAAGATGCATTGAGGTTCTGACCAAGATCTTTACTTCTCTCCATTCTTACCTTAAGGTAATTTCAACCATCTCCAAGGTTTTAAAAAGCACCTACACAAAGATGAATGTTGAAAAAGTACACATAAACCTTAACTGTTCTCTGGAGATCTAAACTCCTATATCCAATTGCCTACGTGACACCTCCATTTGGACATCCAATGGGCAACTCAAACTGAACAGATGCCAAAGCCAACTCTTGATGTACAGCTGCCCCACAGCCCCAATCAAGGACAAATGCCATGATGAACAGTTTCACCCTCCACCCAAATGCTCTGACTACAAGTCTAGGCGTTGAGCTTGACCCTTGTCTTAGTCCAAAAGGAAACTATCTGAAAGTTTTGTCAGCTCTACTTTCAAAATAAATCTCCAATATGACCATTTCTTATCACACCCATGGCAAACACCTTATCACCAGCCATTATCCGGGTTGAATTATAGCCAGAGCCTCTAACTCATCCGTCACTTCCACTCTTTGTGACACCCAGAGAAGCCTTTCAAAAACATAAATTCGACCATGCTCAAAGACTTCCTATCACACGTAGAAAGAAACCCTTAACAAAGCCCTTGGCTCTGCAACCTCTTCCTCCTGGAGGTCCTTGGGTGTCCACAGTCACGTAGGTTGTCTGGTGACTCCTCCAACCATTCACACAGAATCCTGCCTCAGACCCTTTTACATGTATTTGAAATATTACACAATGCAACAGAGAGAGGAGGAGAGAGAAAGACAGGAAGCAAGAAAACTTGGACAACCAGGCAGGCAGGAGATTGAGTCAACTGTCCAGGTAAAAGACCATTAGGTTAAATTTAGTCTTTTAAGCCTTAATGGTTAACGTTACCTTTCTTTTTTTTTTTTAACTATGTCACTGATTTCAATGGATGATTAGAATTGACTTTTTCCAATCAAAGAAGATAATGAATAAAAGGAATGTGAGACCATCTTTTTATTTATTAGCTGGGTTCACTAGGGACAAGTGATTAGAGTCATAGAATGCATAGGGAAGGGGTACAGCATGTCATGTATCTTAATAAGAGCTAAGCAAACAGAGAGACAGCAAACAAAAGTGTCTTGAAGCTTGCAGCCTTGTCCTCAGTCTAGGGAGTAAAACCTGCAGCCAGGGCTAGGATGCCACAGACAACCCAGAGTGTGGGCTCTGCTGCATGATGTGACTTCTCCCACGCCAGTGGTGTGAAAAGCTGCAGGAGGAATGGACAAATCCCACCCAGCTCCTCAACATTAGGGAATAAGGCAAACACCAACAGTCTCGTGCTGGGCTAGTATTCGTTCATGTATGCATGAAGTCTCCTCAAATTGGGGGACCACTAAGAATGAGCATAAAGAAACCTGGTTTCAACATCTAATAACCAACTATAACCTGCTTCAATGAGAAGGTGGATAGGATGACTTTGTTTAAAAATATTTTTTAATTGATACATAGTTGATTTACGATGTTGCTTTAATTTTTGATATACAGCAAAGTGACTCAGTTATACATACAAACATAAGTTCTTTTTTATATTCTTTGCATGACTCTTCATATGAAGAAACAAAAGACAAAGGTGGGGACTGTACCCTCTTCCTTAGGGCCAGCAGTACTAGTTAATGGTATCACATGAACTTGTCTTGTGTGTGTGTGAATCCGTCTATCTGCTTGGTGCTGTATTCTGAATAAATAGTAACTACAGATTAGGTAGTCAACTTACTTAACAGAGTAA
Organism: Bos javanicus; assembly: GCF_032452875.1. Classification (NCBI taxonomy): domain Eukaryota; kingdom Metazoa; phylum Chordata; class Mammalia; order Artiodactyla; family Bovidae; genus Bos; species Bos javanicus. The sequence continues at coordinate 28,864,361 of NC_083891.1, read as the reverse complement.
CTCAGTACGTACAGAGTAAGCAGTCAACTAATATTCTCACTACTACTGTTTCCAAGTCCAAGTTCAGAATGTTTGTGATATATCATCTTAGTTAACTATCATCTGCTGTTGTTGTTTAGTGGCTAAGTCATGTCCGACTCTGCAACCTCATGAACTGTAGCCTGCCAGGCTCCTATATCCATGGGATTTCCCAGGCAAGAAAACTGGAGTGGGTTACCATTTCCTTCTCCAGGGGATCTTCCTGACCCAGGGATCGACCCCATATCGCCTGCATTGGCAGTCAGATTCTTTACCACTGAGCCACCTGGGAAGCCCCAGCTATCACTTGTGTGCTTAGTTGCTCAGTCGTATCCAACTCTTTGTGACCCCATGGACTGTATGTAGCCCGCCAGGTTCCTCTGTCCATGGGATTCTCCAGGCAAGAATACTGGAGTGGGTTGCCAGTCTCTTCTCCAGGGGATCTCCCCACCCAGGGATCAAACCTAGTCTCCCACACTGCAGGTAGATTCTTTACCGTCTGAGCCACCAGGGAAGCCCCAGTGATCCAAATACTTTCATCTACTTACTTTCTCATGTTTTTTCTGTAGTTTCCTACGGTTATATGTGGCGATACAGAAGGCCACCTAGTGTAAATTCCTCGGTCACATTGACAGTGAGACCACTGCTGCCCGAAATTCTTGTGGGGGCATCCTGAGAAGCACCCATTACATCTCAAGATGAAGAGAGATTTCCATGTTTCCCCCAACAGCCCATACTCCACAAAAATTAACCAAATGATTCCTTGTCTGCCATTTAAGGTGAATACAGAGATGAAAATAACAAGATCCCCAATCTCCAGGATTTTAAAATTGGGAGGAAAGACTTTCAGTAACCAACAGTCAACTAAAACAATGTATAACAAGATGGGCTAAACCAAAGCTCTGAATAATTATATCTGAAGGGAGAAAGGGGACCATTGAAGATGCAGTGAAATGGCAGCCATCTTTTTAATTTTATTAAATCTTCACCCTAGAATACAGTTTTTTTCTTTTTATAAAATCATTTTAAATTTAATTTAATTTAGCTATTTTTTTTTCTTTTTCGGCTGTCCCGCACAGCACGCGGGGTCCCAGTTCCCCAACCAAGGACTGAACACCCACGCCCCCTGCACTGGAAGCGCAACGTCCTAACCACTGGACCTCCGGGGAAGTCCTCACAGCAGCCAGCCTGGGATCTGAGCAGTGAAGGATGAACAGCACACTGACAGACTGTGTGCGGAAAGGCGAGAGGTGGTGCTTCAGCATGAATGGGGCATGGCAGCTTGGCACTGACGGTGCCTTCACAGGGGCAGCAGTGCTTACGCAAAGAGCCACGACTGGATCAGCTCAACAGTTCCTCACTCACTGCCTTTGTTAAGGATGAATATTTGTGAAGGAGCTTTTTTAAGGGCAAATTTGTTTGGCAAGGTGTTTTTAGAACATATTATCTTTATAAAGGAGGGAGTTTCGTGGACTGAAGTCTCTTATTGAGAGACGTGATCTCCAGGTAGACTGAAACCCATCCAGCTGAACGGAGAAATGTCAACAGAGGCACGAACGAAAGATCTGATCACTGACACACATGAAATTGAAGAATTGAGGGACAGTATGTGTGTACACCATGCTGGTATGCAGTAGGATTCGGGTGTTAAAATTTAAATGCCATTCTAGTTTTTAAAAAAGACTTGGCATTTCCCCTTTGCTGGAGCCCCTGGGGCGAGACCTTTTAATATAAAGAAGACCATGAGTGGCATTTTTTAAACATGGGGATTATTTTTAAAAATACACAGTATATTAATAATATGCAAGCTGTGATTATAAAGAAATAAGATTGATTCTGCAAGTCACACTGAAAAATCAGAGTCATTACATAACAAGCACGCCTTGAATAAATTATAGTCCAACCAACAGGGGCACTAAATATGCACTTTAATTTGGAGTACAGTACAGAAGTAACTTCAGTTTCTAATGAGATGAATTATTAATAAAGCTAAAAGATACTAAAAAAAAAAAACCACTGCTTTTATAAAAGCCAGCTCTAATCTCCTATATTTTATAAGTAATCTCCAAGAAAACACTACCATTTTATACTCAATTGAACCATACCCTCAAATAGTCTGACATAGTATACTGTTCTCTGAAAAAGAAGTAACTGCATTGATGATGACATTTTTTTCTTATCATTTTCTTCTTGTTTGCCAAGAAAAAAAAGAAAGAGAGACAACAGGGGACCACAAGTAAGTAAAGTCAGTTCTGGCTGTGGTTCCACTGATACCCAATAATCCTCTAAACAGCATTGGATTTGTGCTGTTTCTTATGCAGTGAACAGTCAATAATAAATGGTGGCTGTCACAAAAAAAATATGCATACTTAAAGTCTAAAATTCAATATTATGACAAATTCCTGAGTGGATATTACCACTGAACGTGATACTCGAGTGTTTTTCTTTTTAGTTTTTTTTTTTTTTTAATGTTGTTGAGTAAGTTTTAAAAGGCAATGGCTTCTCTGAGACAAAAAGCAAAGGATAACTCCTACAGGAGTTATTCTGATTCTGAGCTCCCTATGTAGGGAGCCCAGGTTCAATCCCTGGTCAGGGAACTAGATCCCACATGCTGCAATGAAGATCAAAGATCCTGCGTGCTGCAACTGAGACCCACTGCAACCAAATCAATGAATAAATAATTGTAAAAATCCAAGTCTGACATTCCACATAACAATGGATGAAAGGGGAGCAACAGCTAGAGTGATCAAAATCACAACAACGATTCAACGGTCATTTTTCCTCTCGAGAGGTTCACAAATTACATGGGCATTTTTAACAAATCATCATCATAAACTAGCTGCTTTCCTTTGGCTAGAATTTGTATGTCATCGAGAAAAGTAAAAGAAGCTCAAGTTACTCTGTTTGAAACACGGCTCTTCCTCCCATAAACCAGTCACCTTCTTTGCATGAAACAGATTTCAGTCATTTTCTGCATGCAGGTGTCACAGTGAGTATAAATCTTTGAAGATCAAACAATATTAGTATTTCAAGTTCCAAATTCTATGCTTTATCCTTTTTAAAAATAATGAATGTCAACAAGGAAAGGTAAAACTTCTTTAGAAGACACTTCCTTAGAATGGTTCTTTAGAATTATTTAGTAAGGAATACAAAACTGTTATCACTCTGGAAAATAAAAATATGCATTTGAGACAACTAAAGATGCAATCCATGTTTCTCCTAAGTTTGCAATTTTGACGGCCCAAAGCAAAACTGATGACCTATGAAGTTCCTGGGGAGATCACATGGCCAGAAAACCAACAACTATTTAGGGATTAGGTTATGGCAGAAAAGGTGCTACTTTAACTTCTTTGTGACCTCTTTTCTTTGAAAAGTTTCTAATAAAATAAACTCAATATTCGTTATAAAGGAGACGATCTCTATTCAGCTCTTATCATAATGGCTACACAAAAACACTCTGTTGGAAGTTTTGGTTTCTGATGAGTAGCATTCTTCTTTTCAGGTTCAAAGTCAATTTCTTTAAATAGCCTGTTTTATATGCATACACCACCTTTTGATAATTATTTCATGAATTACAGTTTAGCCTTTTAAACAAGCAACTTTGTTGAATATCTTATTGTTCTTCTAGGCAGTTTCAACTCTCTTGATGTTTGGCAAATTTTTACAAAATTAATGAGGCTAACCTTCATTTCTCAGACTTGCAGAGTTACTTTAGGTTAACAGAAGCATCTTATTTAAAGATGACTCATAGTCAAGGACTTTTAAATTTGACTTTAACTTTAGGAAAATCTACTAAACTCAAAGTAGATCTTAAATAAGAGAGACTTACACAACACATTCTTAATCTTAAACACATTTAGGCAATTAAAGGTTAATCCCACTGAAAATACATTAGGTTTATAAAATATAGATACCTGAACTAAAATGTAAAAGGACATTAATGATATTTTGCAATTTATAAAGTTCCTTTTCATGGCTGCATGATATTCTGTTTTCTTCCTCCCTTCCATGCCTGAAGGTGTCTGTCTTCCTACAAGGAAGAAGCTGAAATCTAATCATAAACAATGGCAAGCATTCTACCATCAAGGAAGTCACAGTTTTATGTGAAAATTTCTCTAGCAAATTATGTGAATTAAGATGAAGATCTACATAGTGGGGATACAGGTAATTAGGCCAAAAATTTAAAAATTGAAGTTGACATTTAAAAACACGATTAAATGGAGTATCACAAAAAAGGCTATAATTTGCCACAAAACACCTGGCTTGTAAACTTTCCACTTACTTGCAGTTTGTAGGAAAATATCCACAATATACAGAAAGGGACCAACAGAGCCTGTTGCAAAGCATTAGCAGCTGGGCTTGAAGATGTGCAATTCTCTATACTTACCACACTAAGGAAAGCAAAGGAGAAATATGGCTTGTAAGCATTCCTTCCTTAAACCATCATCCTTACCCCCAGAGAATACATCTGTACAGTTTCTTGGTGATTATGTTTTAGTTTGATTTTAGAATAACAGAAATTCAGAGCATCACCGACTTCTTTTTTTTTAAATATAAAATCTGCTTTGTACATAAGCGGTCTCATTTTATGCTACTTTGTTTTCCGGTTTAACTAAATCACTGCTAGTGGGAATGAATCAGGCAATTTTGGTTACCTGAAAGGAAAACATAGGATTCTGCTCAGCTCTTTCATTTCTCCATGAAGATACACACGTAGCTCTTTAATCAAAACATGCCATTGAATTTCCATTTCCCATAATTCCTTCTGCTTAGTGAACAAAGTCCTAAGAGGTATGTCAGAATAAAAACAGGGATAAAGTTCTTTGGAGCGGACGGAAATGCCTCTGCAACTTTTTATAACTGGAATACTGACCGTCAGCAAAACAGAGACTGGGTGGCTCAACAGAGTCCACATTACATCTGATTCACTGATCCCTTTCAAATTCTTGCCCCCAACCTCTGTGCAACACAAAACCTTCCTGAGCTCTGCTGGTCCTTTCGTCTATTTGCAAATCAAAATACAACAGAAGAATAAATTCTTCAGTGGAGGGGGGAACAGCATTTCTGTTTGGCATTTCTCTTCCTTTCAGTTCTCTTAAGATGCCTGTTCTACCTAGTTTAGGGAGCTAGTCACTCTCCATCACCTGTTCCTTATTAAGTCATTCAGTTAAAAATAGCTGTAGCTCTTCTAGCTTTCTCCAAAGAAGCAACTCGGATGAAAAGTCAATAATGAAGGTGCTTTGTGTCCCCAGCAGCACTCAAAGTACTTCTAAGATCATTAAGACCAGTAAGGACTCGTTGGTTTTATACCCGGAATTGGGTACGAATCTAAGATGAAATGCCAAAACAGTGTGTTGGAGAACACTTGTTAAAAGTACAAAATGCTGTAAAGAAATGTCCTCCATACTCTAAATGCATCTAAAAGGAAAGATGCTTGAAATGTAAAACATACCTACCAATAATTTTGCTAATGTCTCGATACAACACTCTTGAGTGCTTTGTTGCCGGATTTCTATGAATGTTCAGCACACCAAGAAACTTTACAAGGTCTTCAGGTGGGCTCTTACATGAAGGCAGAACTGCTTTTAACAATAGCTTGTTAGATTCTGTCTTGTTCTGAAACGTCCCCCTTTCCACAATTAACTTTCCAGTTCATACCATATGCTAAACGGTTGATTACAGCATGAGACTATGATGGGACCCAGTGAGGAACTCCCTAGAAGTATTCTGGGACAAAATTTAACCTTGGAGGATTCGGGGAGGTGAGACTAGTTAGAAAGGGAATTCTGGAATAACCCAGAACAAAGAAGACTTATGACATACCCAAGAAAAAGCCAAAGCTAACCACTGCTTGAAATATCAAGTTAATATATAGAAAGTGAAGTCGCTCAGTTGTGTCTGACTCTTTTGCGACCCCGTGGACTGTAGCCCACCAGGCTCCTCCATCCATGGGATTCTCCAGGCAAGAATACTGGAGTGGGTTGCCATTTCCTTCTCCAGGGGATCTTCCCGACCCAGGAATTGAACCCAGGTCTCCTGCATTGCAGGCAGACGCTTTAACCTCTGAGCCACCAGGGAAGCCTTAATATATAGACAGGGTAGTGATAATATACAGACAGACTTCACTGGTGGTCCAGTGGTTGAGACTCTACCCTTCCAATGCAGGGGGCATGGGTTTGATTCTCGGTCAGAGATGTTCTGCATGCTGTGGGGTGTGGCCAAAAATAAATTAATTAATTGATTTAATAAATATAGGGACAGGGTAGAAGATACATCTACAGATTTAGAATGGACAAACTGTAGAGCACTTTTAAAGATTTGGGAGACAGATGTTGAAGATTTTGGGGGCTGAGGAAGAGCAAGTAGTGCTTTGGGACAAATGACCTAACAAACACATAGGCTGGAACTAGATTGAAAGCCAAAGACTCAGTGTTGGAGCATGAACTAGGGCTCCAAGCCACAGTGATGGCAACAGGAATCCCAAAGAACACGTATTCAAAAAAGTGGCTCAAAAGCAATTCATAAGAACAGATAGCTAATTAGGTGTGAGGAGGAGGAATGGCCATGAAAGACGCATAAAAAGTCAAAAAAGATTTCAACGTTTTGAATCTAAAAAAATGAATCAAAATGGGCTAAGGAGGAAATAGTTTCAAGAAAGACTGCTTTTCAGAACTGCTGATTGAATTTAGCATTTAAAAAATATATGAATTGTGCATCTTCTAAATGCCTGACGTGGGGCTACGGAGAAGGAATTCATAAACAGATAAGGCCATACGGACCTTATCTGAAGGGGCTCTTAGTTTGATTATAGAGATAGACACACAAATCGTGTGCTCAGCTGAAGTCATGGGGATGGGGTCACATCTTGTAGGGAGAGTCGTGTCTAATCTACAATTTTCCTGCTGAGATGATCTTCTTTATTTGTCTTATTGACAGAAAACATCTGATAGCCATCTCATCCAAAGGCACTTCTCCAAAAAGATAAGAACTTCCTGAGTCAAACCCTTGTCTTTTTTCCCCTCTTTATGAAATCTATTCACTTCTTTACTCCTGGATCTTTGGTAACACGTGATTTTCTCCTTGGCATCATATTCTAACTTGCTATTGCTGCTGCTGCTATTTAGTCGCCCAGGTGTGTCCTACTCTTTGTGATCCCATGGACTGTAGCCCACCAGGCTCCTCTGTCCACAGGGTTCTCCAGGCAAGAGTACTGGAGTGGGTTGCCAGTTCCTTCTCCAGGAGATCTTCCCAAAGGAATCAAACCTCTGTCTCTTGCATTGGCAGACAGATTCTTTACCATAGAGACACCAGGGAATGCCTTGTGTTATCACGCTAAGTCTCTTTGGTCGTGTTCATCTCTTTGTGACCCCATGGGCTGTAGCCCACCAGGCTCCTCTGTCCATGGGATTTTCCAGGCAAGAATCCTGGAGTGGGTTGCCACTTCCTCCTTTAGGGGGATGCCCTTACCTTTTCCAAATGTAAAACTTACAAAATTAAATTCCTTAAGAACTCCCATGCTGATGTAAATTATCGCCAACAACATTAGAGGACCTGCTAAATGTAAAATATTTGTCCACTTTCATAACTCTTCGGCAGACTTGACAATTTCTTGTGAGCCTAAAAATCTTTGGAAGGATTAACGATCATTGAGCCATGCATGCCCCGTCATGTACAACATCTCTGGTCTCGTATGTAAGATAGCAGTGGCCCCTGAGAGTCATCCTTTAAGTTCTTGGTCCACTGCTTACTGCTCTACCAGATTTATGTCTTGGGTCTAATACCAAGAAGAGTGTCTTCATTTCTCTTCTTTCCACAGCCACTGAAAGTGGCCTCCAGTAGGGCCGTAACCAATACTGCCTGGCCTCTTGTGTGAATCCAGTTCTGACGTCTGAGGATTCTGAGGTTCAGGGGAGGGTGGGGACATATGACGCACTGGATGGCAGGTGTCTGAGCTCAGGGCACACCGACACAGTGGTCCCCTTTGCTTGGCTGCATTATTCTAGTGCTCCTTTCTATCTGCTCTTGGATGGTGGAGACTGGCATTGATATTTCAGTGATTCCCAGACATGACCCTACTCGAAACTGATGACTCACTCTGGCCTGAGCAGGCAGCAACTCATATTTCCACTTTAGAAATGAATACATTATGGCTCAGGGAGATGAAACAACCTGCTAGAGGTCCCACAACTGGCGAAGAGAACAAGGTGCCATTATTAGGGACCAAATGAACTACAAATAATGATAGGTTTCCAGCTCACATTCAGTCGATGCCTTGTTATATTTACTTATTTTCTGCTCTATCAGTGCCAAGTCAGGACTTCACAGCCTGTATCATGGGTTGTTTTTTTTTTTTTCTTTTTTGTCAACTCAATTTCTTCTCGCCAGTAATTTGTGAGGATAATTTCCTTCCAAGTCTACTAGTTGTAGGGATAAGCAATTCTCCCAAATTTGGAGTCTTGTGTGACTATGAAACTGGTCCTGGAATTTTACAGTGATACTGGAAACACAAAGGAAGCAAAATTAAAGTAAGCCAACATTCCTGGTGCAAGAAAAGGAGATTATTAGGCAACCAACCATGAGTCAATGTCTTTTAAACTATACTCTGATGATGATGCATGCTTAAGGATTGTCATGACTGATTGGGACAATGCTCCAAATAGAAGCAAATACTTTTTGACTAAGTGAGCACAAATAAAAGTTGCAAATAGTTTTTATCCTGAGAACATCTTACGTTGGTGCTACTGAAGGATATGTGTTTATTTTCTTAGTTGGAGCCAGTGATAGTTACTGAAAGTTGACTAAGCATTTGTGCCCAGGGCCTTGGGGTTAAGTATACAAGCGTGTGTCACGCTGTTGTCCTTTCCACTTGCTCTGTGCTTTACAGTTTGGACACTGCTCTTTAGCAAAACACACTTTATCAGCTGTACTGTCTAATTAAGATAATCACAGGACCATGGTCCTATAACAATACGGAGCATGAACAGCTACAAAACTGCCTTCACATAAGCAGAGGGTAAATTAGGATTTCTGACAGGGCAGTCCTCCAAAAACTTGACGCCAGTGGGGCGAGGTCCACATCAGCACATCAACAAAATAATTAACTCGTTTCCCAGTAGCTAAATTTCCGTGAGGCACGGAGCATGGTGATTTTTTTAGGTCAGTGCCCTGCTAAACACTGTGTTCTTAAGATCTGCATTCAACATAAAAAATCTTAGTGTTGCCTCCTGTTAACACAAGTGTCAGAAACAAGAGCATCCGCAGGTCGCAAAACAGATAACTGCTTGAAAAACATCAGATGCAGAAAGAAGAGGAAACAGTATAAAGCAGAAGTTGAATGGACACAGTCCAGCTGAGCTCTGTAGCTCTGGAATTCTACAAAACCTCACTAAAGTGAATATCACCCTACTAAGTGTATTAAACACAGGACACCAAAATGGGAAGCCCCAATCCTGCCCCCCGCCCCAGAGACCCACAGGATAGTAAAAGAAAAATAAATACCACGGATTCTAGCTCATTATTCTCATATTGAAAGATCTTTGGCCCGTTGATTCAGTGATTATGCCAGACACACTGTGTACACTATGTCATTTAATCCGAAGAATAATTCAAAAGGGAGATAGTATTTTAGAGATGAAAGAAAAAGAAAGAAAACAAGTTACAGGGAGATAAAGTACCAGGTCCAAGGTCACACAGTGGTGGAACCAGTATTTGAACATGGGCTGTGTGATTTGAACATGGCCTGGTACAATTTTTCAAAAATATCTCACTGCCTTTCAGATTTGGAAGAGGAGTCTATAGTAAGCACAAGTAGAGAGGACATACATAAGCCATGAATCAATATATTTATGAATAAAAATATACTTCCCATAGAAACCACACTAGATTATACATTTATAAAATAATGACACCTTTATCATTTGATACATTCTTGAGATGATCTCTTTTAGTTGGCAAGTTTGTAAAAGTGGTTTCCTGCAGTGAAAATCTGTTAAAACAAAGTATCCATAGGCACCTGGGCTTCATATATATTTTTTTACTTTTCTTTAAAAACATAACAATTCATTTAATTTCTCACTAGAATCACACATCAAGCTTTATATAAAATAAGAAGAATGGACTGCTACTTACTGAGTACTTTCTGCTTTAATCAAAGCCTGAATCAGACCCAAGACTCACCAGGCAAAGAGAAAAAAAATGGACAGTCAGCAGGCATCTGTGTGTTTTCAATGGATAAGTGTCCATGACAACAGGAAAAAAATGCCACAGCAGTGCAATCGACGCTGTTAGCAGACTCAAAGAGATTCGGAATAGAATTAGCCTAGAGATCAATCCACCTCCTTCCCTTCCTTCTCAGAGTTGAATCATTTCAGCAGAATTAACAAGCACTGCAGAAACAAGGACCTGCCTCCGTATCACTTCTATACCTGTTCTTGAACTGATAGAGGCCTTGAGTGAGAGTGCTGCCCCCGGCACTTTTCAACAATCCTCCCCTTTACATATTCTCCTGCAATTCATAAGCAGGTTATAAAGTTCCCACTCACAGTAAGCATGGATGAAATGAAAACGTGTGTTTATTTTCTACAAACTAGACACAGAGGTATGTACCACTTTATCAAAATATTTCCAATTACCTTAACTGTTTAACTTTGATTTCATTTAAATACATTTTTTTTTCATTCATTAGCTTGACGGAGGTATAACTGATGAATAAAATAGTGAGATATTTAAAATATACATTGTGATGATTTGATATACACGTACATTGTGAAAAGATTCCTCTCATCTAGTCAATGAACACGTGTCACCTCACATAGTGTGGTGAGGACCTTTAAGTTCTACTGTTTTAGTGAAATTCAATTAGATGATACAGTGTTACCAACTGTAGTCACCATAAAAGAAAAGGAAACTGCTAATCGCTTGGTTGGTGTACAACTCTTTGTGACCCCAGGGGCTGTAGCCTTCCTGGCTCATCTGGCCATGGGATTCTCCAGGCAAGAATACTGGAGTGGGTTGCCATTCCCTTCTCCAGGAGATCTTCTGAACCCAGGGATTGAACCCAGGTTTCCTGCATTGCAAGCAGATCCTCAGACTTGACTCATCTCATAGCTGAAAGTGTAAAAACAAAAATTTTACTACTGAAAAAAATGAATTAATACCAAGAATATTTTTATCTTTAAATAGTCATTGTTAGTTTTTTTTCTGTTTTTTTTTTTTTTTAGTTTTTAATTATTTATTTTTAGCTGTGCTCTGGGTCTTTGTTGTTGCATCAGGCTTTCTCTAGTTGTGGCGAGTGGGGACTACTCTTGAGCAGGGGCTACTCTTCCTTCGAGCGTGGGCTTCTCATCGAGGTGGCTTCTCTTGTGGAGAACAGGCATGGGGCTTCTGTAGTTGCAGCACTCGGGTTTAGCTGCTCGACAGCATGTGGATTCTTCCCAGACCAAGGATCAAACCCGTGTCCCTGTATTAGCAGGTGGATTCTTAGCCACTACGCCACCGGGGACATCCTGTTCTTAGGTTTTGTTATACCCTTTGTAGTTACAACTGAGAAATAGCTGTCTAATAGGAGGGCAAGCATGATAAAAATAGGAAATATGAAAGCTGTAGCTGGTATGTTTGAAACACCAAATTGCTAATAAGCACCTTTTAATAATAACATATGTACTTTTATAGTTTCCTAATACATTTTATTGTTATTTTTTGACTATATGTATAAAGGAAACAAAATTGTGAACATTATATTTAGACCAACTGATTTTTTTTTCTGTTGATTCACAAACAAGCTTTTCTGTTTTTATAATACCCAATAATATAGCATTGGAATTACTGGAATAATGCTTTAGGAGTCCCTTTTACTTCAAGAGTATTCTGGGTTAGATGTTCTTTGGTAATTCTGTGATTAGTATTTGTTTGATAATAAGATCCACTCTTTACAAAATAATATCATAATTGCTGTACCTCTATTGATGGCCTGACATTATACTCCCAAAGCATTGACATACCTTAAACTTTGATAAATTCTGTTGTTTTCTTAGGAGAAGGCGATGGCGCCCCACTCCAGTACTCTTGCCTGGAAAATCCCATGGACGGAGGAGCCTGCTGGGCTACAGTCCATTGGGTCGTGAAGAGTCGGACACGACTGAGTGACTTCACTTTCACTTTTCACTTGCATGCATTGGAGAAGGAAATGGCAACCCACTCCAGTGTTCTTGCCTAGAGAATCCCAGGGACGGGGAGCCTGGTGGGCTGCAGTCTATGGAGTTGCACAGAGTCGGACACGACTGAAGCGACTTAGCAGCAGCAGTTGTTTTCTTATGATGAAAGTAAGTAGACAAATTGTATCACTCTACCATGTTATAAAATTATCTGTTCATTTAGCAATTACTTACTGAACACCTACCATTTGCCAGGCACTGTTATGAGCCTTAGGGATATAGCAGTGAAAAAAAACACCCCCATTCCCACAACACAGGATGTTTTTAAATGAATGAAGGCAATGTGTGCATGGATTTGAAAGTAAGGCTTTGAAAATATAATTTTAGCCTAATTTCTGTAAAAAGTCTATGAAATAAAGAGATTTCATCTTCTTCCATTAAAGAACTAGAAGAACAAAATGCAGAGTACCTAGAACTAGTAAATTCTAGTGGGAATCTCAACCTGGCAGAGCAACAGAAGGATGAAGTCCCTTCCTACCGAGATAAAATGTGGCTCTCTGGAACACAGGTTTGATCTGGAGAAGCTGGTGGAGATTTGTGAATTTTAAGGGCATTTAAATAAGTTCTTTAGTGGCTGTTAGCACTGAGTTTTCAATACATTTCATTTCACTTCTAATTTCATGGCTTTTCCTTATGAAATAAATATTCCACTATTCTTATGGTCTGCATCTTTGGAAAAATAAAATTTTTGTTTCAAGTTAACGAATAAAGTAAAGACAGAAGAAGTAATCTCCCTAAGGCCAAAAGTTTGACAAGAGACCGGAAAGAGCTGGAGAGCTTGGTTTCCAAGTGAATAATCTCAAGTGACAGGGTCAGCGGTGAGGAACCACCCCCAGCTGGACTGTTCATCTTTCTCAGCTTCTTGGAATCTTGCAGAGAGATACACAAATCCAGGGACCTGCCGATAGCCTGTTAATTTTTGGCTGAACCCTGGAGGAGAAATTCCACAAACTGCTCCACTTCTTGTCTGTTAACCTTTCACTTTGTTTCTGGGAGACTTTCTTGGGATTCTTCCAATAAACAATCCCTTTGGCTTAAGCTGGTTTCTGTTACTTGTAACCAAAAGGACATTAATATTACATCCCTTTCCAGTGTCCATTCTGTATACTTCATTTGAAATCACTTCCTTTTTTTTCTAATTACCCTGCTAAACACTTTCACTGTTCCCTCCTGCCAATAAGATAAAATCCAATCTGCCAACATTCCAATATTCTTCGTACGGCTCTCCACTCCCAAGTGTACACGTAGCCTGTCACCACTTTTATCCCTTGCTACCCATTTTCCTAAAACAAAATAATGGAAAAGACAGTGGACATGATTTTAATGATATATGTTTGGTTTCAATGTTGGACCTGCTAATGATTAGATGTGGAAGCTTGCACAAGTTTTCTCATGACTCTTAAGATGTAGTTATCATTCAACAGAGTGAGGGTAATCATATATTGTTTCTAGAGTTATATTAACATGACAAATAATATATATTTAATATATTATATATATACACACACACACACAAAATCTAGCACAGGGTCTGGAGTTTTGCTGGTGGCTCAGTGGTAAAAAATCGCATTGCCAGATGAATGGATAATAAAGCTGTGGTACATATACACCAAGGAATATTACTAAGCCATTAAAAAGAATGCCTGTGAATCAGATCTAATAAGGTGGATGAAACTTGAGCCTATTATACAGAGTGAAGTAAATCAAAAAGAAGAACACCGATACGGTATATTAACACATATATATGGAATTTAGAAAGATGGTAATGATGACCCTATATGTGAGACAGCAAAAGAGACACAGATGTAACAAACAGACTTTTGGACTCTGTGGGAGAAGGCGAGGGTGTGATGACTTGAGAGAATAGCATTGAAACATGTATATTAGCATATGTGAAACAGACAACCAGTCCAAGTTCAGTACATGAGACAGGGGGCTCAGGGCCAGTGCACTGGGATGACCCTGAGGGATGGGATGGGGAGGGAGAAGGAGGGGGGTTCAGGATGGGGGACACATGTGCACCCATGGCTGATTCATGTCAATGTATGGAAAAACCCACCACAATATTATAAAGTAATTGGCCTCCAATTAAAATAAATACATTAATTAAAAAATAAAAAAAAGAAGAGAAAAAAAATCGCCTGTCAATGCAGGAGACTCAGGTTCAATTCCTGGGTCGGGAAGATCCCTTGGAGAAGGAAATGGCAACCCACTCCATTATTCTTGCCTGGAGAATCCATGGACAGAGGAGCCTGGTGGGCTACAGTCCATGAGGTCAAAAAAGAATTAGGACACAACTTAGCGACTAATCAGCAACAACGGCACAGAGTCTAGCATATAGAATGTTTTCCATAAATGACAGCCATTTGATTTCATTATGACTTAAATCTGTATCTTTAACCCCAAGCGTTTTCTTGAGATTCAGAGTCACAGATTTAAGGGCCTTTATGATCTTCCATGTAGAGAGACCTCAAATTTCAAATTCAATCTATCCAAAAGGAAAATTGATATCTGCCTTCCTTTCAAGCTGTGTTCTCCTACATTCCTCACTTTGAAGAATGAAGGATATCATCATCCACCAGTCACCCAGCCACAGTACGGTCATCTTAAACTCCTTCCTCATCCAGCTGGTCTCCCCGCCCTGTTAACTTGACCCCCTTAACATCTGTTGAGCCCGTCCTCTCTCCATCTCAGAGCACACAGATCTTCTACGCCTCTAACGATAGCTTCCTACCTGATACACTTTGCCTTTGTAGCATTCACCAAATTTACCCTTCCAACAGCTAATGAAGACGTCTTTCTAAAATTCAAAGTGGATCAAGTTTAAATCTATTAATAGCTCTCCATTGATTAGAGAATAAAGATGTACTCTTTGGACTGTTACACACGTCCTTGACGACGCGGCTGCAGCCTAGATTTAATTCTCTCATTCTCTCATCATGCCTTGTTAGTGAACTCTGCTCCAATCACATCTCCTTGCTTGCAGTTTCTGAACCACATCAGACTGTTCCCATTGGTCCACCTGACTGGAACGTCCTTCTCTCAGCACCCTGGCAAGTGGCTATGCATCTTTCGAGGGTCATTTCATTTACGAAGCCCAGGAAGATACTAAACCCTTCCACGCATTAGTGTTCCAACTGTATAACCAGTTGTAACTGTTACCTTAAACACCTCCATCTCAGCATTCACACTTGTATTTAATGTGTATTTACTTTTCCAAACTGAAACGCAGAGCTGTGTCTTTTTCCCTTAGGGTCACTGGTCATTCGCTCAGGCCTGGCCCATAACAGGCCCTTAATATATACTTGCTGAATGAAGGTAGGACTTCCCACGTGGCACAGTGGTAAAGAATCTGCCTGCCAATGCAGGAGATACAACAGCTATAGGTTTGATCCCTGGGCCAGGAAGATCCCCTGGAGAAGGAAATGGCAACCCACTCCCGTATTCTTGCCTGGTGAATTCCATGGACAGAGGAGCCTGATGGGCTACAGTCCATGGGATCGCTGAACAGTCGGACACGACTGAGCTGACATCAGGGAACTCAGAATGAAGGTAACAAACAGAGACAGCTAAGGGAAGTTCGAATCTGAATTTCAAGAATGAAAAGTAAAGTTCAGAGTATGTTTTGGAGTATGTAGACATTCAGCATCTCACAGGACTCACAATAATACAGAATATGGTAATTGTTTATAATTACTGAACTGAATGATTGCTACTAATTAAGAAGACATTCATTCCATCACAGTTACTCAGAATACCCTATTAAAGATAATCACATGTGTGATGAAGCTGACATATCATTCCAACAGGGGTTGAGTCAAGCATGTATTTTTGTAAGATGGCTATCGTCCCTTCAAATGACAATTTGAGAGACATGTTTTCTCGTCTGAATAATTTCAATGTGGTGCATTACTGAGCAACATCAGAAGAAAGTTTATTCTTATTATTGTAATAACAGTAACAACCTATGTTATTAGGAAATTTGGACAACTTTAGTGTAAATTCGCATAATGTCCTTAACGGGTAATGAAAGTTTTAGAAGAAAATTGGAAGATAAAAAATGCACTGGGAGAAACTTGTTTGACAGCTGATTAAAATAGAGAATTATTTCTCTAAAAAAAAATGCTGATAGCTATGCTATAGCAAAACATGAAGAAAATATGCAAAGATATGGTCAGAAACCAAACAAAAATTAGTATTTTTTGACAAAGGATGATTAAAGGCAGGGAAGTAAAACAGAACTCATAATTTCAAAGAACATCTTACATTCTTGAGTCAAATTATGTTGTAATATGAGACTTGGTGCTGAGAAAACCACTCTGCAAATTTACAGAATGCATGCTAGGTAACAGATCTACATACTGTCACAGACCAGAAAAAAATTGACATAATTTATCCATCAATTTCAACCTATTCAATAAAAAAAAATCTAAAGGAAATGAATGGACATGTTAATAGACTTTTAGATGCACTATCCATTCTAACTCTAATAAACAGTTAAAAAAAAGTTTAGACTTTCCAATGAACTTCCCTGGAAAGAAACAACATAATTTTGCATTTAAGATTTCACTTCTGTTGAACTGGAATAAGATATCAAAGTGTCAGGAGCCATGACTGACTAAGTAAAAGTAAATTTCTCCTTTTAAAGCTGCCTTAAGGCAGGTATACAATATCACCTCCGTGAAATTCAGTGGGAGGTTGGAAAAGGAAGACGATGAATTTCACGAAGCAGCCATTACTGGGATGTGTGAGAAACCAAATGATCATATTTGATGGAATTCCTAGAGGGATTCCTTACACTTCAGATCTTCTATGGCTTGTGATCTGCCATGCTCCGGGCAGCTCACAAACAAATTACCATCACTTGCAGAGGAAGTGGATTCTCAGCTGAAGGAGAGGCAACTAAGCTACAAAACGGCACTAAGAGATTTAAATACCTAGAAGCTTGCTAGGAGCCAAGAAGAAATGAGATGCTGATAAAAGTTAAATATCTATCACAGAAAGCCTTGACCCATGATACTCACTGATGAGCGAGAAAACATGTCAAAATACTTTTCATTTTACTTTCCAAGATGTTTTAAGACCAGAGAGTAAGACTGTCCTCCGAAGCACTCAGCCAATAGACTGCAATACTTATGATTACCCTTTTAAAACAATAATAATTTAAAAACCGAACAAACAGGAACTTGCCTTCTAAAGGCAGGCTAGACTTCAGTTCCATAAGTATCAATAAAGGTAAAACCAAGTTTTCATCTGACTATTTAAGTTCTCATCACAAAAGATTTTAGATTGACTAAAGAGTTCATTTCCATATGCAGAATAATACTTTGGTGAGTCTGAAATGTGGTATTTTTTTTTTAACCTTAATTTATGTTGAATACCAAAAAGTAAAAGGGGAGGGGCGCTGAAATAAAATTTCCCTTTACATTTTTCTTCCATGTCTCTGCTTCTTACCTGAAATGATGGGCAAAGATTTTATCATGCTAAACATATACACAAAAAACAAACAACCCCCCCCACCAAAAAAAACCCAGAAAACAAAACAAACAACTGTATACATAGAAACAACTCTGTCAAAATATGCCTCACGTGGTGATAATTAATTTGGCTTTTATAAAGAATAACTGAATTTGATATGTAAGATCGGTCCAATGTCCCCAGAGCATACAAAGTGGGTATCTAGAGACTGACTTAAAATTCTTTTAGCATTTTTTCAAGACTACCATGTTATTCACGATGCTATTTTCCAGCCTGCATGGAGGTGTTCCTATTTAGTACATCAGAAGCAGGATACCCAGGCACGTGAATCTGAATGGAAGCAAAGCATGCTGAACCCTTAACTAAATGCGGCCGTCTCTCCACTTCAGAAGAGGCAAACACCACCAGCAAAAAAAAACAACAACAAACTCAATTTCTGCTGAAACAAAAAACGGCAGAGTGTGAAATAGCAGCCTGCCATCGGACATTGGGAGTTTGATTTTCATCAATGGCAGCTAAAGCAGCCCTCTCCGCCCACTCCGGTACAGAAAAAAAAAAAAAGAAAAGAAAAGAAAACAGACAATACCATCTGCAGGCAAGCAGGAAGACAAACCTTGCCAGTTCACTTGCTCCCTCCAGCACAAAACCCTCAGCAGCCTCCGACACCCCTTTAGGCTCGATTTCTCTCCCTGAACGCGTCTGATGCTCTGAGTTATTGTACATTCAGAGGGAAACACGGTTCTTTTTAAAGACATTCTGCTGGTGTCACATCATATAGTGGAAGAGTTTTCAACCGGAGGGCTCCTGATTGATTTGTTTGGGGTCATGTGGAGGTAAAAGAAAAAGTCTGAAAAAAAGAAGCACTTAAAAGCAGTGAGTGGCAAGTCCAACCAGCAAGGTGGATGCATTTTTAAAAGCCTCCTCTGTGATGACTACGCATAAACGTGCGATGGGCACGCAGTGGTACCTATGCCAAAACAACAGTCACTAGTTGCTTTACAGTTGTTTCCAATTCACCTGTTACAATGCTGAACAAGCTTCTGAAACTCTGCCTTCGGTGAGAGAGGAAACTCTCCACAAAGAAATGAAAAGAACAGCACAGACAGACGCTGCAGCAGGACTAGAGGGCAATAAGATGGAATAATGAAGACTGATAAAACAAGTAGAAAACATCCTCAGCTAGATGTGATCATTAATGATACCAGAGAAGCACCAGTGTGCTTTACAATTTTTATATGCATTTGTTCGTTGGGCTTCATATATTGATCACAGCATGCTGAATGTTCTGTCGCTCAGTTGTGTCCAGCTCTTTGCGACCCTATGGACTGTAGCCTGCCAGGCTCCTCTGTCCATGGGATTCCCCAGGCAAGAATACTGGAGAGGGTTGCCATTTCCTTCTCCAAGGGACCTTCCTGACCCAGGGATCGAACCCAGGTCTCTGGTGTCTCTTGCACTGCAGGCGGATTCTTCACCGCTGAGCCATTGGGAAGCACCCAGAATAAACAATCACCACCCAGAAACCTCAGCTGTATCCTGCAGACCTGCTCACCGCTCTTAGAAACTGTCAATGTACAATAATGTAACCAGATGCAATTAATAATAATGATGATGATAATCATTTTAATCATTTGAATCATCAGACAGGAAACATTCCCTCGCTCTTCCCCCTGTTACAGGCAGAATATTATTTTCCCATTCCACAGATGCTGGGCTTGAATCTGTGTCTTGCTTTGGCCACTGCACATGAGTGGACCTGACCCAGGCCAATGCTTGACACATGCTTGCACGGTGGGGGTTGCCTTCTCGGTGGACACCATCACTTTGCAAAGGAACATGATCTGGCTACCAACAGGAGGATGGGAATGTGGAGCAGAGGGAAACTCAGCCTGCAGCTTGTATCCAATACCATCCTGGAGCAGCTGAGCCATGCCCAGTCCACAGATCCATGAACAGGAATAATCATTGCTGCATCTGCTTCAGAGTTTTATAGGGGTCTGTTATTTATGCAGTATTATTTTGACAAGACTTCACAGAGATAATAGTATTAATAACAATATGACTTTGGCCACCTCATGCGAAGAGTTGACTCATTGGAAAAGACTCTGATGCTGGGAGGGATTGGGGGCAGGAGGAGAAGGGGAAGACAGAGGATGAGATGGCTGGATGGCATCACTGACTCAATGGACGTGAGTCTGAGTGAACTCTGGGAGTTGGTGATGGACAGGGAGGCCTGGCGTGCTGCGATTCATGGGGTCGCAAAGAGTCGGACACGACTGAGCGACTGATCTGATCTGATCTGATGTTAAGTACATGAAAGTGGAAGTGTTAGTCGCTCAGTCGTGTTGGACTCTGCGACCCCATGAACTGTATGTAGCCTGTCAGGCTCCCCAGCCCATGAAATTCTCCCAGGCAAGAATACTGGAGTGGGTTGCCATTCTTTCTCCAGGGGATCTTCCCAATTCAGGGATCGAACCTTAGTTTCCTGCATTGGCAGGCGGATTTTTTTACCATTTGAGCCACCAGGGAGGCCCATTAAATACATGGTATGGGGTGAAATAAAAATATAGAGATTTCGTTATTGCTGATAGAACATAGTTAAAAACCTTAATCAGAGTGAACCATCTTAGTTTTACCCCATTCTGCTGCTCTGCTAAGTCGCTTCAGTCGTGTCTGACTCTTTTCGACCCCACAGACGGCAGCACACCAGGCTCCCCCGTCCCTGGGATTCTCCAGGCAAGAACACTGGAGTGGGTTGCCATTTCCTTCTCCAATGCATGAAAGTGAAAAGTGAAAGTGAAGTCGCTCAGTCGTGTCCGACTCCTAGCGACCCCATGGACTGCAGCCTACCAGGCTCCCCGGTCCATGGGATTTTCCAGGCTAGAGTACTGGAGTGGGGTGCCATTGCCTTCTCCAGGGGACTTTCCCGACCCAGGGATCAAACCTGCTTCCCTTCTTTCTCCTGCATTGCAAGTGAATTCTTTACCGACTGAGCCACCAGGGAAGCCCTGGTCATGTAAGTAGCTGCTGCCATTTCTTAAATATGACATCGCAGCCTCAGGGTCTCAGGCACTAAAGCAGTCACTTTCTATTCGCCTGATTCGTAGGACAACTCCAGCAATGTAACTTTATCCCGTTCCTGATAAGGGAATCAAGTCTCACAGAGGTTAAGTAACAGACCACAGGACTAATAGGCTGCAGCTCTATTCACTAGGTGCTTCCTTAATACTTACCATATTTCAGTAACTTTTTTTTTTTCTATTTAAGAATGTTTAAAAGAGGAACAAGCCAACTCCACAGGGGAGATATAATGTCTTTTTCACTTTTGTCGCTCTGTAGGGACTCATCTGGCCCTGAAATAGCTCTCCCATTCCCACCCCCAGATGGTCCACTTGACAAGGAGAGGCCCCTGGGGATGCCTGAAAGCTCTCTTCTTGCAAAGCAGAAGTACCGCCTAGAAAATTCCTAAGATAGCAGTAAGTTTTAGCTCAAGAGGATACTTAAGTTTACTTCTTTCATCTATGGTCATTAAGTTAGTTCAGTCTTGATAAGGACTACTACAAAGGAAAAATCTTTTTTTTTTTTTTTAATTTAAATATACATCTCCCAATGCAGGTGTATTCCTAATTAATCCATGTGCTCAGTCACTTCAGTTGTGACAGACTTTTTGCGACTCTATGGACTGTAGCCTGCCAAGCTCCTCTGTCCATGGGATTTTTTAGGCAAGAATACTAGAGTGGGTTGCCATGCCCTCCTCCAGGGAATCTTCCCGACCCAGGGATCCTGTGTCTCTTGCATTGCATGTGGATTCTTTACCCACTGAGCAACCTGGGAAGCCCAATTAATCCATGCTATGAACTGAAAGTCTCAGTGAACTCTGGGAGTTGGTGATGGACAGGGAGGCCTGGTGTGCTGCGATTCATGGGGAAGCAAAGAGTTGGACATGACTGAGCGACTGATCTGATCTGATCTGATATGATGAACTGAAAAGACAATTCTTTCAATTTTTCTTCCTCACTTCTACATCTTATACATATTATTTTTTAAAAATAGATAACTCTGAACAGTATCCCATAAATGCTTTTTCTCAAGGTAGCTTTTGTAAGGTTCTGATGCAGCGATTAAGTCCTTCTAAGCATAATACTAAACTATCATTAAACTTCTGTAGCTCATATAAGCTTTTATCTGATAGATGTTCTAATATGTCAGGGTAGTTGGGCTGTTTCATTGTAATGGAAACTCAAATAGAGCTAACGTGACACTGAGCACGGATCTTTCAAAACTTTAAGACGTGGTAAAATTAGATATTATGTTTGGAGTATCAAAATGAACTTGCTGCTGCTGCTGTTAAGTCACTTCAGTCGTGTCCGACTCTTAGCGACCCCACTGAATGCAGCCTACCAGTCTCCTCCATCCGTGGGATTTTTCAGGCAAGAGTAGTGGAGTGGGACGCCATTGCTTTCTCTGAAAATGACCTTGGGAAGATACCAAATACACTAAATATAACCCTTGCATAACTAATAGGATGACATCTCTATAGTCAATAATATCATGCTTGCCACTAAAAATGTCTGCTCAGCCTAAGAAATGATGTCTATAAGGTAAACAGATGGAATTGCATGAAAGGTGACAGACTCTCAGTCAGAATCATTCTAACACTTAGTAGGAATGTCTGAAAAATTATGATTTTTAGTGTTAAAGATTTTGAAAGAAAGCAAAATTATTTAATCCTTTGCTGCAAATGAGCCATACTCAAAAAATGCTTCCTACTAACTAGAATTTTGCCCTTCCCTCGATACCAGATTCTTGATGAGTACGTTTCCCAGCACACTGTGTATATTAGGCCTGCTAGGAATGCCTCTATCTCTAGGAAAACAAACTGTCGGAATCAATGTGGCAAATATTAATACTTACTGGTATATATTTGTCCATGAAATCACTATGTAATAATGCTAATTATGTCACGACACTAACTTTTTGCTGGGAAGAGCTGTAAAATACACAAAAAGAGAGAGAATGCACAATGAACTTACACCAGTTATCCACAGAGGACAATTATCAGAATTTTGCCATATATGTATCTTCGATCTCTCTTGTTGTCTCTGCTTAAGTGTTTTAAAGAAAATCCTGATACCATTGGTACGTGTCTCAAAAAATGTGAACACTTTCTTAAAGAATCACAATGCCATCCATAATAGCCCTAATATAATCAGTGATAACTGTTTGGCATTCTGGAAAAAACAATTTATGAAGCTTAAAGCAAGTTTTTTTTTCTCATCGTAATTTAATATTTCACAAGGAAATCATCTCTGTTTCCCAGTGCTACTTTTCCAAAAGGAACAATGAAGAAATGAAAAAGTAATTAGACGAGTCATAATTTCCATTTTCAATTTATTACACATGGAAAGTAATTTGTGTAAGGGATGTATGACTAAGAGAGACATGGTATCAATATGTATATCAAACTCGTAATTAAACGGATAAAGGGAGAGAAGTCATTACTTGAATGTTAGTTTATATTTAAGCTGTAACAATAGCGAGTGAAAAATTGTATTCAAACTTCTCAGAGCTCACTGTCATTAAAAAGCCTACAGGATCTGGGGTGGGTGGGAGGGAGGTTCAAGAGGCAGGGGATATATATACATGTATAAAGTTATGGCTGATTCACATTGTTGTACAGTAAGAAACCAGCATAACATTGTAAAGCAATTATCTTCCAATTAAAAAAAAAAGGCTACAGACATGAACTATGAAGAACATCTTTTCTCAAGTTAATTTAAATGAAAAAAGTTAACACCATATTTAATGGTTTGCCTCTTTCTACAGGGTTTTACTTATAATTGTTGGCAAAGGGAAGAAAATTCCAAAAACTGTAGAGAACTGTTTTCATGTGATTAGATGAGGCTCTAACTTCAGTGTTGCAAAAGTATCAAAAGAGAAGAAACCAGCATGGGAACAAAGCAGAAACTGTCAAAAGACTGGAAGTGAAACTATGTACCATGACTCAGAGGCGAGGTGTTCCCATGGGCTTCTGCTTGTTGGACATCAAGAAACAGGTCATTGAAATAATAAATGCTAAAGAGGGTGTGAAGAAAAAGGAATGCCCCTACACTGTTGGGGGGAACGTAAATTGGTATAGTCGCTATGGAAAACAGCATGGAGGTTCCTTAAAAAAACCAGAGTTGACATATGATTCAGCATTCACATTCCTGAGCATATATCTGGGGAACACTCTAATTCAAAAAGATACAGGCACACCAATGTTTACACTGGTATTACTTAAATACAGTATTTAAATACAGTATTACTTAAAATAGCCAAGACATGGAAGCAACCTAAGTGTCCGTCAATGGATGAGTGGATAAAGATGTGGCATATATACAATGGAATACTACCCAGCCATAAAAAGAGTGAAATAATGCCATTTGAGCAACATGGATGGGCCTAGAGACTGTCATACTCAGTATGACAGAGCAAGACTAATATATGATATCGCTTATATGTGATCTCTAAAATATGATACAAATTAACTTATTTACAAAATACAATAGACTCACAGATATAGGATACAGGATATGGGAGAAGGAAATGGCAATCCACTCCTGTATTCTTGCCTGGAGAGTCCCGTGGACAGAGGAGCCTGGTGGGCTGCTGTCCATGGGGTCACACAGAGTCAGACATGACTGAAGCAATTTAGCAGCAGCAGCAGCACAGATATAGAAAACAAATTATGATTACCAAAGGGGAAAGTAGGGGGAGGGTTTGGGATTAGTAGATACAAGCTACTATTGTTACAAAGTCCAAGCTTGCTCTGCTCACCAGTGAATTGGAGGTGAGGTGTTGAGGCAAGGAAGACAACTTTATGCCAAATGACCAAAAATTGGCACACTAATGTCTCAAAATAACTATCTTATCCAGGTCTGGATGCCAGGTTCTTTTATAGAATAGGGATTGGGTAGGTAAGAAAACAAAATAAAAAGGCCATTGTGGTTTAGCCACTGAGTTGTGTTAGACTCTTGCAACCCCGTGGACTGTAGGCTCCTCTGTCCATGGGATGTCCCAGGCAAGAATATTGGAGTGGGTTGCAATTTCCTTCTCCAGGGGATCTTCCCGACCCAGGAATCGAATCCAGGTCTCCTGCGTTGTAGGCAGACTCCTGCATTGCAGGCGGATTCTCTACCAACTGAGGTATGAAGGAAGCCCAAAAAGGCCATTAATCTTGCAAATATCTCTTAGAATGGCAAGCCTCAGGCAGGGGATGTGTTGATTTCATCCTTCCTGCCATCTACAGGTGGACAGGGTTTTGAACAAAGGCAGTTCAGTTTAACTGTCTGGCAGAGGGGCAGGATTCTCTGAGGCAGACCATTCTGTATGGTTATAAGAACAAAAAGAATGAAAAGCAAGTCAAAGAAAGAGTTACAACATGGAGTTAAGATGGGCTTTTCCCTGCAATACCGTATCTAAAATAAACAATGAGGTTCTACTGTACAGAACAGGGAACTATAGTCAATATCCTATAATAATCTATAAAAGACTATGAAAAAGAATACACACACACACATATATATACTAGATCACTGAAACTAGCGAACTTGTTTTTTGAAGTTAAAGATATAAATCTCTCACCTCAGACCATTAAGACATATTCTAGGGTGAGTTGAACTTTGTCCTCAATCCCCAAATTCTTAAGTTGAAGCTCTAACCCTCAGTACCTTTGATAGAAATAATGACTGTATCTGGAGATGAGACCTTTAAAGAAGTAATGAAGGTAAAACGAACTGATAAGACATACTTATTTAGTATGACTGGAGTCTTTATAATCAGAGGAAATTTGGATACAGACAGGCACATACACAGCAGAAAAGACATGCAAGGACACAGCCACCTGCAAGCCAGGGAGAAAAGTCTCAGCAGAAACTAAGCCTGCCAAGACCTTGATCTTGGACTTACAGCCTACAGAACTATGAGAAAGTAAGTTTCTGTTGCTGAGGGCCGCCAGTCTGTAGCATTTTGTTATGACAGCCCAAACAAAATATCCTACATGATGTCGAAAATTCTAAAACTTAGTCATTGACTCCATTCATAATCATCAAGTTAGTATGACTTTGATATTTCAATAACTATTAAATAGTTTGTAAAGATATTAATATGCATCATATATAAAAATATTCAGTCAGGAAGGAAATTTCCCTGTCACGTACATACATACATACCTATGCGTACATACTACTAAGTTGCTTCAGTTGTGTCTGACTCTTTGCGACACTATGGACTGTAGCTCGCCAGGCTCCTCTGTCCATGGGATTCTCAAGGCAAGAATACTGGAGTGGGAGAAGGCAAGGGTCGGATGATTTGAGAGAATAACATTGAAACATGTATATTATCATATGTGAAATAGATCACCAGTCCAGGTTTGATGCATGAGACAGGGCACTCAGGGCCAGTGCACTGGGATGACCCTGAGGGATGGGATGGGTGAGGAGGGAAGAGGGAGGGGCGTTCAGGATGGGGGACACATGCACCCCCATGGCTGATTCATGTCAGTGTAAGGCAGAAACCACTACAATATTGTAAAGTAATTAGCCTACTTGATGAAATGAGCCTTTTGATGAAAGTGAAAGAGGAGAGTGAAAAAGTTGACTTAAAGCTCAGCATTCAGAAAACTAAGATCATGGTATCCGATCCCATCACTTCATGGCAAATAGATGAGGAAACAGTGGTAATGGTATGAGACTTTATTTTTGGGGGCTCCAAAATCACTGCAGATAGTGACTGCAGCCATGAAATTAAAAGACACTTACTCCTTGGAAGAAAAGTTATGACCAACCTAGACAGAATATTAAAAAGCAGAGACATTACTTTGCCAACAAAGGTCCGTCTAATCAAGGCTATGGTTTTTCCAGTAGTCATGTATGGATGTGAGAGTTGGACTATAAAGAAAGCTGAGTGCCGAACAACTGATGCTTTTGAACTGTGGTGTTGGAGAAGACTCTTGAGAGTCCCTTGGACTGCAAGGAGATCCAACCAGTCCATCCTAAAGGAAATCAGTCCTGAATATTCATTGGAAGGACTGATGTTGAAGCTGAAACTCTAATACTTTGGACACCTGATGCAAAGAACTGACTCATTTGAAAAGACCTTAATGCTGGGAAAGACTGAAGGTGGGAGGAGAAGGGGACGACAGAGGATGAGATGGTTGGATGGCATCATGGACTCAATGGACCAGAGCTTGAGTAAACTTCAGGAGTTGGTGACGGACAGGGAGGCCTGGCGTGCTACAGTCCATGGGGTCGTGAAGAGCCAGACACGACTGAGCGACTGAACTGATCTGAACTGAATTAACCTCCAATTAAAATAAATAAATACATTTAAAAAAAAAAAGAATACTGGAGTGGGTTGCCACTTCTTTCTCCAGGGAATCTTCCCAACTCAGGGACTGAACCCATGTCTCTTATGTCTCCTGAACTGGCAGGCAGGCTCTTTACCACTAGTGCCATTATATATACATAAACATTTGCATGTAGATGTGTATTTCACATACAGATTTTATATGATTTGTATGTCTATTATAAGCCTGCACACATACAAACACATTTATTTGAATCAGATTTCAGTAAGGCTGGCTGAAAGGACTATCCTAATTCACAAGGTCTCCATTCCCATTTTCCTTTTAAGTTTTTTTGCTATTGTTGAGGAAACCAGATCATCTGGCATATAGCACTTCCCCACAATCTAGATCTTGCTGGTAGTAATTCTATAACGTCATGTAACATGATCCTCTGACCCCTGTTTCTTACAAGCTGACAGATCTGGAAGCTTGATCAAATCCAGGCTTATTAATTATTTTTTTTGTCAGGGGAGATTAGTTCACAGATGATGTTGTGTATTCCTATGAGAAAAATAACAGA
Organism: Bos javanicus; assembly: GCF_032452875.1. NCBI lineage: Eukaryota > Metazoa > Chordata > Mammalia > Artiodactyla > Bovidae > Bos > Bos javanicus. The sequence continues at coordinate 28,836,748 of NC_083891.1, read as the reverse complement.
TTTTTCTTTCTTTTAGCGATTGGTGATCTTTGCCTTAGAAACACTATTTCAATAAGGATGCAAATGGAGATAAAAGATTCCCATAATTCCTTCTTCACGTATTAGCTGCCATACTTCTATAAAAAGGAACTTACTCTCATCACCTATTCATATAGAATTACCATGAAATCAAGCCTTACAGAAAAAAATAAGATGAATTCTTTATTATTTTTCCTTTATTTAACATTTTCAAATCAGTGACCAAAACAGGTTAGTTCTCCCCCACCCCCTACTGCAATCCATAACCTCGTTCATGCTCAAGCTGACTCAACTTGGACAGACTTTCTGATAAGACCAGTAACTGTTGATAGTTATGTTGCCGTGTGGTAGGGCAACAAGATATTCCGAGTCATCTCAAATATCCATGGACAAAGCATGTCATCTACCACGTCAGTGGTAGGCTGTTTCTGCCATCAACCTCTGCAGCCCCAGCTGTGTACCCGGAGGACAATCAGGATGGAGGAAACCAGGATACTGGCCTTAGGTAACTAAGGTGCATAGCCAAGGAATTACTTCCATGAGCTCAGACTCTTGCATCTTCCCATACATAGAAAAGCGCTAAATTCATTAACTTCAGATGCCTGGTTTTCTTTAATTAACGTAATCTTTTGTTGTTTCAACTACCTGGTTTTGGATGGAAAAACTATCCTGGCTCCGCCCTTACCTCTTCACAACTGCCCCTAAGAGCTGTTAATAACTAAAAGGCTGTCTCTCAGGCTCATCAGTTCAGTTCAGTCGCTCAGTTGTGTCCGATTCTTTGGGACCCCATGGACTGCAGCACGCCAGGTTTCCCTGTCCTACACAATCTCCTGGAGTTCGCTCAAATTCCTGGCCATCGAGTCGGTGATGCCATCCAACAATCTCATCCTCTGTCACCCTCTTCTTCTCCTGCCCTCAATCTTTCCCAGCATCAGGATCTTTTCCAATGAGTCAGTTCTTCGAATCAGGTGGCCAAAGTATTGGAGCTTCAGCTACAGCATCAGTCCTTCCAATGAATATTTAGGGTTGATTTCTTTTAGGATTAACTGGTTTGATCTCCGTGTAGTACAAGGGACTCTCAAGAGTCTTCTCCAACACCACAGCTTTTGAAAGCATCAATTCTTTGGCACTCAGTCTTGTTTATGGTCCAACTCTCACATCTATACATACTACTGGGAAAACCATAGCTTTGACTAGACGATGGCTTAAGTCCTTAGTATATCCACTGACAAAACAGAATTCTCAACTATTAAGCTGTGCATTTTTTCAGTCAATACACTTCTTGCCATACATGTGAAGTCAGCCATTCCTTTTCAAAGTGGTTTCTCCCAGTAAACCTCAATATGGACTCCAGGGGTACTCTTGGTTACTTAGATGGATGATCATTGTTTTTAGGTACTTTTAAAGGATGAATTTAAGAAATCAGCATTTTAAAAATAAATTCATTTGGGGACTTCCTTGGCTGTCCAGTGGCTAAGATTTTGCCTTTCAATGCAGGGGGTTCAGGTTCAATTTCTAGCTGGGGACAGACTCCACATGCTCCATGGCCAAAAAACCAAAACAAAACAAGTAATATTGTAACAAATTCAAAAAAGACTTAATTTATGGTCCACATCAAGATAATTATCATATACTAATGCATATATATTGAATCTAGAAAGATATTACTGATGAAATTATGGGCAGTGCAGCAATGGAGACACATACATAGAGAACAGACTTCTGGACACAGGATCGGGTGAGGAAGGAGAGGGTGGGATGCATGGAGAGAGTAACATGGAAACTTATATGCTGCTGCTGCTGCTAAGTCGCTTCAGTCTTGTCCAACTCTGTGCGACCCCATAGACGGCAGCCCACCAGGCTCCGCTGTCCCTGGGATTCTCCAAGCAAGAATACTGGAGTGGGTTGCCATTTCCTTCTCCAGTGCATGAAAGTGAAAAGTGAAAGTGAAGTCACTCAGTCGTGTCTGACTCTTCACCACCCCATGGACTGCAGCCCACCAGACTCCTCTGTCCATGGGATTTTCCAGGCAAGAGTACTGGAGTGGGTTGACATTGCCTTCTCTGAAACTTACATGGCCATATATAAAAAATATAGCCAATGAAAATTTGCTGTATGACTCAGGGAACTCAAACAGGGTCTCTGTGACAACCTAGAGGGGTGAGATGGGGAGGGAGATAGGAGGGAGGTTCAAGGGGGAGGGAACATATGTATACCTATGGCTGATATTTATTGTTGTTTGGCAGAAACCAATACAATTCTGTAAAGCAATTATCCTTCAATTAAAATATTAAAATTTTAAAATCTTTAAAAAAATAAATTCATTTTGATATTTCTGATTCAATTCAGAGTGTCAGGACTTTTTATACAATCATACTGATCTCACACCTCTATCTTTCTTCTCCTGATCAAAAACATGGTCGCTTATTTGCTCTACCCACAATGATATGCACAACAGTTCCCAAACTCACACTGCTACTAAATAAATTGTGAGAACACTGAAATTTTCTTTTGCCCCCTGTCTTGTTTTTTTAAAGATCTTAGAGTATAATCAGCTGAGGCGGTAGAGTCAAACTTCTGTGGTTTTGTATCATTTGAAATGATTCGTCTCTGACTGGTTAGACCAGCAACTAGATATACAATGAGTTCATTTATTTCTTGTGTAAGAGTTGTTTTCATTTTATCGATTTTGTTTTATACTTATGTAAAATATGGACACATTTTGGGGTCAAATACACAAATCACCCCCATCCCCTCCTAGATAAGCAGTAGCACTATTTATTAAAGTATACTTTCCTGGGCAGTGCTGTTTCCAGCTCTTTTATTCAAGAGATCTCTCCACAGAAATTTATAGACAGCCCTCATCCCTTTTATAGCCACAAAGTACTTGCTCAGATGCATATACTATAATCTACTCAACCAGCCCCCAACTTAATAGTCATTTGGTTTGTTCCTGTCTTTAAATTTTACAGACAGCTGCAATGAGCAGCTTTGTTTCTTGCAATAGATTTGTGAGATATTTAATCTTTTTTTTCTAGCCATTTATTTCTCTTTTAATTTTAAAAAAGTGGCTAACATTGTTTCAAAAGGAAGGGAAGAGAATAGAATAGGGCAGGCTCCTGGCAACTTTTCACGCACTTGTCCACTAAATGAAAGGATCTAGCGATGTTTTCAACAAAAACTACAGAACATTCAACTAATTGACCACAATTTATAATCTAATATACTCAACTTGAGTCAACAATGGAGTCTCAGTTTTGTGTGCCTTCTTTGTTTTTACAGCAGACTACAGATGGAAATTCTTATAATTCTGAGGCTTTCCTTAAATTATAAAACTATTTTTAAAACAGCCCTCAGTACTGTCAATCAGGTAACCCACACCAGGCAGTGAACAATGCAAACAGATACCACATTCACATGAAATCAGGTGACTGCGTATATGAAAACTTTCCAAATTTTAATGATAAAACATTAAGCAAAAAAATAGAATGGAACATCACAAATTGTAATGCATGTTTCATAAAAGCCTAACAGGTTCACAAATTTTTCAGACTATATTACAATATCGAAAAAACAAAAACAAAAACAAAAATGCAGTGCTTTAAAAAGTAGCCATTCCCTTTTAAGTCAGTCATTTTAATGGTGATTTTCTACAAAATAAAAGCATATAGCTTTGTAAAATTCCATTTGTTTCATGAAAAAGGATTGGACAAAAATCACACCCTCAAACTGTTATAGGGCGATAGCAATGTTGATACTACCTTTCTTACATTTTGAATCTCAACGATTCTACTGAATATTTCATTACTACTGTAAGTGGCTCAGATGGTAAAGAATCTGCCTGTAATGCAGGAGACCCAGGTTCAACCCCTGGGTCAGGAAGATCCCCTGAAGAAGGGAATGGCTACCCACGCCAGTCTTTTTGCTTGGAGAATTCCACGGACACAGGAGCCAGGAGGGCTACAGGCCATGGGGTCGCAAAGAGCTGGACATGACTGAACAACTAACATATAACACAGTCACTATTTGATGTCAAAAACTTTTTTTTATAAAAGTGGGCAGGGAGTCAGGTACCCAACAACTAGGGAGGGAGTATGTGGACCAAGGGCAGAAGAACACCCCATTGTTTGGGGGGTGGGTGGGTGGAAGGAGAAGCAGTCCTTCTCATCTGAAATAAACAGAAATCGGAACTTCCGGCAAGTTACTTATGGGGGCGCACACCCAACACTCTGGCAGATCCTCTCCCCCATGATGGAACAGGAAAGCATCATTAAAACATCCTAATAAAAACTTTGCACAAGGGTTCCTTTCTCATCTACATGCAAAACTAGAAGCCAGCAGGAGGGCTATAGCTTCAGAAAGCCATAAAGTGAAGCCTGAACCCAGGAACAATCTGCAGCAGGGTGTCTACTGAGACAAATCCCCTTGGCTAGGACAGATCTGACAGCGGAACTGTCTATGTATAAAACTTCACACCATTTAAGCTACACGTCCCTGGATTTGTAGACAAAGCTATCCTGTTTCATGCTTCAAAAAGCATTAACAGGCTGTTCTACATTTTCTTCCTAAAGGAGCCTCCTATTATTATTGGTAATCATTGATATTCTCCAATCTTCAAAAATCACTAACACATTAGACTGCCTACCACCAGCCCCAAGGTATGCTATCATTAAGAGGGACTTGGTCAAAGGAAAAAGTAATATAATATTTATTGCCTGCCTGAGAGGTGTTAACAGCCAAAACAAGTTAAAATATATGCTGTCTTTCATTTATTTCTCTAGACATGTCTGGATGAGAAACATCTGGAAATCTCTTAAAACTAAGAATTCTGTAAAGAGGGGGAGGGAGATTGTTTCTCTCCAGTCTCAATAGGAGACTCGCTTCTGAATCTGGAGTTTGTATGGAAGTGATTCCTGGGAATTAGAATAGTTTTCCCCACTCTTTTCCTTTCACTGGTTTCCTAAGAGAGAAATTTTTCCATGAAATACCAGCCAGAGCTTACAGGGATATCAGCCCTGGGATTTCTTTGGAAGAAATGATGCTAAAGCTGAAACTCCAGTACTTTGGCCACCTCATGTGAAGAGTCGACTCATTGGAAAAGACTCTGATGCTGGGAGAGATTGGGGGCAGGAGGAGAAGGGGAAGACAGAGGATGAGATGGCTGGATGGCATCACTGACTCGATGGACGTGAGTCTGAGTGAACTCCGGGAGTTGGTGATGGACAGGGAGGCCTGGTGTGCTGCAATTCATGGGGTCGCAAAGAGTCGGACACGACTGAGCGACTGAACTGAACTGAATGAAGAAGAAAATAAGGAAGTAAGGGTGAAAAAGAGGAAGAGAGAGGAAGGAAGGAAAGAAGAAAGGAAGGGGAAAAAAGAGGGGGGAAGCAACAAAGGAAGAAAGAAAAGAACTTAAAGAAGAAAACATTTAGAAACTAAAGTAGAAAGAAAGTGAAAGTGTTAGTTGCTTAGTTGGGTCTGATTCTTTGCAATCCCCCTGGACTGTAGCCCGCCAGGCTCCTCTGTCCATGGAATTCTCCAGGCAAGAATACTGGAGTGGGTTGTCATTCCCTTCTCTAGGGGATCTTCCACACCCAGGGATTGAATCCAGGTGTCCTGCATTGTAGGCTGATTCTTCACTGTCTGAGCCACCAGGGAAGCCTAAAGTAGAAAAACAGGAATAAATAGGGCCACTTCCCCTAGTTCTGAGATATCTCAGAAGAAAGAGACCTGAATCTCTCAAGGCTCCAGGAATTTTGGAGATTTATTTTTCTCATGTTAAGTAATATTCACTTTATCTTATACTTTGTGTTTTTGTTAAACAGGGTTTCAGGTTTCTGAACACTTCTGGCATGGTTACTGTATTCGTTTATTCGTTTCCTTTTTTTCAAACCATTTACCAGAAATGTATTCAGATTACAACCTAGCTTCTCATCCCCTCAGAGGACACTTTGGAATGAGTCCCAATAATTCCACTCAGGGTCTAAGAGTGAGGGCCCTTGAACTTCCAGCTTCCTTAGTTTTGTGATGAACTTGCCTCTGCTGTTTCCTACTCCCTCGGTTTCTTCTGTTCCAGAACCATGAATTTTCAGGTCCCTTCTTGGTTAGCAGCTGCCTACCATCATCAGATTTTTCAGATCCACGAATGTCACAAATGGTGTGCTACAACTCAAGTGCTATGCTTGGTGGCTAGTAAAAAACTATAAATTACAGTGACCTCCGTTTGTAGCTTATTTCAACACTGCTCAGTCCCGCTCAGAAAGGGAGTTCTTGGGAGGGGAGCCAGACAACTCAGCCACTAAGGGATTTATCTCCTGTTGACACTTCACTGTTCAGAGACATGATAAGATCTAAGCCAAGACCAAACCGGGGTCTCAACTCTATTAGGCATCACAATTGAGAATCTATACAACATAACATCCAGATATCATGATGCAGGTAATATGTTCATTAAAGGGTATCCAAAACAATGTTTTAATAACAGAAGATGTGTTACCCAGAAAGGCACTTGAGTTATATGATAAAAAGAATCCATCCCAGAGCAAATGTTGTAGAGAAATCCTTTGAAAGGACTGCTATTTTCAAATATAAATGCTTCCCTCTCCTAATATGGAAGAGGGATTACTGTTCTACATTCTCAGACACTGGCTCAAGTGCTAAGAATGCTGGCTACACTGATAATCCCGTCATTGTCAACCTCCAAGGAAATCCATGGTCACTTACTACAGAATTGGTTCCTTGTTTCCCCAAAGTGCTGACATTATAAGAAATATTACATCAATATCTCCATGGCAGTCATCGTCATCATCATCATCATCCCATCCAATTCTACAATATCAAATTCTGCAGGAGATCATAAGCAATGGCATCTTAGAGGTATAGGGAGCCCTCAGTCAGTTCCCTGGGTAATGAGGTGATTAATGCCTCAGAATAGGACCATCACGAGCATTTATTTCTTATGTGTGTGTGCAAGCCAAGTCACTTTAGTCGTGTCTGACTCTGTGACCCATGGACTGTAGCCCACAAGGGTCCACTGTCCATGGGATTCTCCTGGCAAGAATACTGGAGTGGGTTGCCATTTTCTCCTCCAGGGGATCTTCCTGACCCAGGGATTGAACCTTTGTCTCCTGTGGCTCCTGCATCGCAGGCAGATTCTTCACTGCTGAGCCACCGGGGAAGCCCTTTATTTCCTATAGGCAATGCCAGACTTGAATGCTGTCTGGGTGTTTGAAAAAGATCACAAAGTTTAATTTCACTCTCCATAGGCTCTGATGATTATTCCTTCAGACACACAGTAAATCTCAGGAAGGGGGCATTCTGGGGCTTTCTGGTTAAAGTAGTGGTGGGAGGGTTTGGAGCTACAAAGCCTCCCTCCACTTTCCCTACTTCTTCATCACATTTGAGAGTCTGCTCTGTTTCAAGATTTACATGTCAATTTCTGCCACAACTCTCTATGATAACCATTTGAAAGTATTTAATCACTGGCTTTAAAAGAATTATTCTTAAGTTCAAAATGTTCATCTGAAAAGTCATAACGCAACTGAATTGAACTGAATGACCTACTTTAGCAGCACACAGAAAAAGAAAAGACATAGCCAAAAAAGATACTAAATATAAAATAATTTTATCTTTAAAACTAGTTACAAATGAATGTCAAAATGAGATAGTCATAAAGAGAAACACTGATTTTACATGATTTAAAGTAATACTTTTATTCCTAACCAGAGTATTTTTAGATTGTAAGGTTGCCCCTTTAGAGCAAGAGTTCAAACAAAGGCTCTTATGTTTAATGCATCAACAGTTTTCAGAAAAATTCCTGATCGCAATGCATGGAATTGTATTGACAACCGCCTTTTCCAAATAGACCCCTTTCACTTTTCAAAGGCAAAACTCTCCTTTTTTTTTTTTTTTTTTACTGCCTATCAAACAGACAAGCATGTAATTAAAACCATTTTATTAATTCTCTTTTCAGTTTAGGTGCCACTGAAAGACTGGTGCTACTCTACTGTTTGAATAATGATTTCTATTATAGTCAACTTGAATCCGAATGGTACAAGGGATAAGTTTTACCACTGGATCAGATGGAAAAAAAAAAAAACAATTTGTAAGTTACAAAAATGTTTATTGTCAGAATCTGAAATCCACAACATGAACCAATTTAGCATTCAGAAGGTTCAACTTGCAGCATTTACATACATGCTCCTCCAATATAAAAGAACTGCCAAAGCTCGCAAAATATAAAAAAAACGAAGTAAATTTCAACTAACACTTGAAATAAAAGTCTTAAAATAAAAGCATTATAGAAATTTAGCTTTCTACTTGGATTTTTCTTCTCATAAACCAGCAAACTTATAAAAACAAAACCTCATAAACTGGAGGGGAAAACAAATTCTATAAATGTACTAAAAAGGAGACTTCATAGATTTATATACTTCTTGGTAATGATAATAATCAGAAATTTATTTTAAAAATTCACAGACTCTGAAAGCAAGTCTTAGTAAACTCATAATGCATATATTTCTGTTTATATTTTTGGGTTTCTTTGTTCCTTATCTCTAGTGACACTGACATTTTTTTCATACCTTAATCGTGATATAATTCACACATTATACAATTCACCCATTTAAAGTATACAATTCAACAGACTCTGTTTTATTCACAGAGTTGTACTTACATTATCACAATCAATTTTACTTTTTTAAAGATTTTTTTGATATGGACCATTTTTAAAGCCTTTATTGAGTTTGTTACAATATTGCTTCTGTTTTCTGTCTTGGTTTTTTGGCTGCAATGCATGTGGGATCTCTGCTCCCCAAGCAGGGATCAAACCCATACCCCATGCGCTGGAAGGTGAAGTCTCAACCACTGGACCACCAGGGAAGTCCCACCGCAATCAATACAAAAATTATCCAAAAAGAAACTGCACCTCTTGGCCATTACCTCCCTTATCACCCTCAGCCCAAGTCTACCACCCAACCCTAGGCCATCTACTGATCTGCTCTCTGCCTCTATAGGTATACCTCACTCAGAAACCTTCATATAAATGGAATATAAGGTCCTTTGTGACTGGCTTCTTTTACTCAGCATAATGTTCTCAAGATTCATCCAGGCTGTATAGTTATCAGAACTTCATTTCTTTTTGTGGCTGAATGATACTATTTTAGATAGTTATAGCACGCTTCCCTGGTGGCTCAGAGGTTAAGGTGTCTGCCTGTAAGGCGGGAGACTGGGGTTCAATCCCTGGGTCGGGAAGATCCCTTGGAGAAGGAAATGGCAACCCACTCCAGTATTCTTGCCTGGAGAATCCCATGGATGGAGGAGCCTGGTAGGTTACAGTCCACGGGGTTGCAAAGAGTCGGACATGACTGAGCGACTTCACTTCACTTTATACCACACTTTACTGACCCATTCATCAGCTGGTAGACATCTGGGCTACTTCCAACTGACTACTTTTTAAAATAGTAACTCTTACCTTGTTTTACTTTCTTGACTAATGATATTCATCCTATCAAGCTCTGTAAATTATCCTGTCCACAAAGTAAAATAATTTACTTTCTGTTCACGATTATGGTCAATGTACTAAATGTCCCTGAGAATCTAGGTGTAATAGTTAAAAGCAAGACTATCCACCTTATTGGACTCACTGGAAAAGACCCTGATGCTGAGGAAGATTGAAGGGAGGAAGAGAAGGGGGCAACAGAGGGTGAGATGATTGGATGGCATCACCGACTTGAGGGACATGGGTTTGAATAAGCTCCAGGAGTTGGTGATGGACAGGGAAGCCTGGTGTGCTGCAGTCCATGGGGCTGCAAAGAGTCGGGCACGACTGAGCGACTGAAGTGACTGACTGATCCACCTTATGCTGGCCTCAGTTTTCTCGTTTATGAAACGATGGATTATCTAGTAATGGTGAAATAAAAATTACTTCTGAGTTTTGAGTTTTAGGAATCCAGAAATTGATTCTCTGCCAAGGATTTCATAGGAATCTAGAAATTGATTCTCTGCCAAGGATTTCATTGGCTAAATGCATCCAGAAACAGAGGACAAAGGAGCCCCACTGGTTTGGTTAGAATAGATCTGGAGGAGTGAAGAGAAGATCCCTCGTCCCCAAGCGCTTCACACAGCATTTCAAATTTTGAAAGCTAAGAGCAGAAGAGGAAACAAAAATATCAGGGTTGCTTGTTGTAAGTTGTCAACATTATGAGCAAGGATGGTGGTTATTTATAAACACAAAGAATGTTCCAGAGAGTCCAAATGATAAGTAGTCAGTGTGCATTTCTGAGGCTCCAAGTAAGTGAAATTAACAAGTACACACATACAAACACTCGTCATGTAACCGTCATGACCACTTTGAACAATCTGAGAAGGAACACTCAGATAAATGTTCTCAACCAGCACAAAACTTATCAACAATTAAAAATAAACCGACTTTACTCATACAGCCGATAATGCAGACACTTGGTATTAAAAGCAGAAGTGTTAACAGCATGACCAAAATAGCTTCATTAAGCCTTGTGGCAAGGTTATGACACCTAATGTTCATACATGAAGACAATGACATTAGCTACTATCAATCAGTAGCAGAAGCTTTAAGACTAAACTTGGTCTTAAAAAGGTTGACAAGAAATGCCCTCTAGCTAAAGAGCTATAGAGCCAAGAACTAACTCATCATGGTGAACTACATCCCAGGCTGTTCCATTAACTAGTGACTAATTTGACACAATCTGATAGGCACCAGGTTAGTGAAAGGCTATGCAAACTGAAATCTGTTTAATAAAATAAAAAACTTACATTAAATTAGAAAATGACAAGTCATTCCCTACCATATAATAAATCATCTTTATTCTTCCTCTCTCTTATTATTTTTGGAGAACAGTCATGTATTACTCAAGGGGCATATTCCTGGATACTCCCTTAATTCTGAGACTAAGTCTGATAAATGATTGAATTACTTCTGTTTACCATATGAAGTAGAACCACCATGAAAGCTCACTCAGAACAATCATTTTGAAATCTTGACACATATTTTTACTTGGGAAGATGCACATTATTTCAGAATTTATGCAAAATTTTTTCTATATATCTTTACAGTAAGTATTTTCAATTTTGGAAATTTGATAACACTGACACTGTAATGCTACCCTTTGCTTGTCTTCTTAATGTAGAATTTGACATGCTCCTTAGAATTTTTTCAAGGCAACAATTTAAAAAAGGTTTATATGATTATTCTTTCAGTGGAAAAAAGAGTCAGTTTTTTTCTGAACCTCCAATATTACTCCCACACAATGGAAACTGAACTTCATTCTTCCCAAAGGAACTATCTTCCTCATTTTGTCCTCCATGGGTAATAGTAATCCTATTTTTTCATTCCAAGTGTCCGAAACCAAGAGACCCATTGACAACCAATTCATTTTAACCTTACTTTCCAGGGTACCTTTCAGGTGGACAGCCTTAAGCACTCCTCCTAAGATCCTAAGAATAAAAGACATCCAATATCTTATCTGAAGATGAGTGGTTCTCAGTCCCTGAGCTTCCACAAGCTTATTTGATATCTGTTAGTACAGTACATGGGGATTCCCTGGTAGCTCAGCTGGTAAAGGATCCGCCTGTAATGCAGGAAACCCCAACTGGATTCCTGGGTTGCGAAGATTCCCTGGAAGAGGGATAGGCTACCCACTCTAGTATTCTTGGGCTTCCCTGGTGGCTCAGATGGTAAAGAATCCGCCCACAATGTGGTAGACCTGGGTTCAACCCCTAGGTTGGTAGGATCCCGTGGAGGAGGGCATGGCAACCCACTCCACTATTCTTGCCTGGAGGATCCCCATGGACAGAGGAGCCTGCCCAGTCCATGGGGTCCCAAAGTGTTGGACACAACTGAGTGATTAAGCACAGCACACACGTAAAGAATAAGCTGCTCCACCAGAATGTGAGATACATGGAGGCAACGACCATCTTTCATGTGGGGGTGGAGTTGCCCCCATAAAGAGCCTGAATTATGTTCAGTGTTGACCATCCAACTTATCTGGATGCATCTGGAGAATGAGGTACCTCACTCTCCATTTGACCTTGAAAACTCCTGAAGGTTCCATTTCCCTAAAGGCTCTACTAAAAAATGTGATACACAAGCAGTGTCCCAATAAGCAATAATGCAAAAAAGTGAAGGTCTAGTTTAAGGCCTCCAGTGCATCCCCAACCACAGGAAGCCAGGAGGCAAGGTTGGGGTGAAGGAACGGGGCGTGGGGGTGGAGCAGAGGATAAGAAACATAGTGACCAGCCACACAGCTAATCTCATGCACACAGGATCCGAGATGGGAAAATTGGGGTGTGGGTGGGGGACATGGCTTTGAATTAGGCAGAAACTCTGAAGATCAAGAAAATTTACACTACATCTATCTATATCTATCTATCTATAATCTATTTATCTATAACCTTCTCTTTATCTTCCCTGGTGGCTCAGATGGTAAAGAATCTGCCTGTAATGCAGGAGATCTGGGTTTGATCCCTGGGTTGGAAAGATCCCCTGGAGAAGGAAATGGCAACCTACTCCAGTATTCTTGCTTGAAAAATCCCATGGACAGAGGAGTCTGTCGGGCTACAGTCCATGGAGTTGCAAAGAGTTAGACACAAGGGAGCAACTCATGCTTTCACTTTCACTTTCTCTGTACCTATCTTTCATCTATCTATAACCTTCTTTATATAAGGCCCCTTGCCAAGAGTACACATTGCACACGAAGTATAGTATTTGCAGCTATTGTTCTGCCCTCTTACAACCCCAACTATAACTGCTGCCTTCATCAGAATCCAGTGGACAGAGGAGCCTTACAGTTTATAGGATCACACAGACACGACTAGCAAGTACTGTCTATTTCTTTACATGAACTTTTCATTGTGGTTGGTTCTCTTGTTGTGGAGCACAGGCTCATACTTGCAGTGAGTGAGCTCAGTAGTTGTGGTTTGTGGGCTCTGGAGTTTAGGATCAGTACTTGTGGCTCCTAAGCTTAGTTGTCTGAGGCTTGTGTAATCTTCCCATACCAGGGATCGCACCTGTATCCCCTGCATTGGCAGGCAAACTTCCAACCCCTGGACTACCAGGGAAGTTTGATATTCTTGATTCTTAATCAGTTTCCTATTTCACTGATATCAGACTTTCTTGTCTTACTGAATTGGTTAGTAAATATAATACAAGAGTGTTTAGAAGAAGCAGTGATTGAAGCATTATTATCTTGTTTCTTATTTTAAATGGACTGTTATAACATTAAAGCATCAAATATGGTGTTTTTTTGGTAATATATGTACTTTATCTTGCTTATGAAGACCTCTTTTATTCCAATTTGTTAAGTATCTTTTTTTTTTTACATTCTAGTAATTAATAACAATTAATAACAATAACAATTCATCATTTATAAAGTGGTTTCATAGTAATTATCTTGAGTCTTATTACCAGCAAGGGAGGTAGGTATAATGACCCTACTCAGTTGTTAAGGCTGGAAAAAGTGTATAAAAGTTGCTAAGGTCCCTGTGTGTTGGCACAGAGGTGGGCTTTGCAGTGGGGGTTCACTGACCACCACCCCCCACTCCAGTCAAGGGGTCATTCCATCCTGCAGCAAGAGATAAGCTCCACCAGCCCTGGTAGCAGCCATGGCCCAAATGCAGAGAGCAAAGCATGGAGTCAGGGAATCTGTGAAGAGAACTCCACTAGTTCAGCCTCTGTTCTAAAGCTGGATCCCTCACTAGATCAACCTCTGCACAATTAAAAAGGCTTGACTTTTCTGATGCGCAAAGGAACCTTCTGGAACATCTTCTGTAGGTGTATACCTGGTCTCAGCTTTCACAGTGCTCCTGGCCTAACTGGAGACAACTAACTGCAAATAAGCAATTAAACATCCTAAGATAAAGGTTTCAGGAAAGACAGCATAGGTAGAGAGGTGAAATTTCAGGAAATGGTCAAAAAGCATGCCACGCCGCTAATCATGAGCAATCCATTAGTGGTAGGATTTGGATTAAATTACAACTAGATTTTACGTTATTTATTATTCATGAGACATTCTGTTTTCCAATTATTTTTTTCCCCTCCTCCACATTAGCCCACCCATCTTAAAGCCTCCAGCATTAATTTGATTTCCCGCCAATAATTTGAAGATAATGATTTGTGTCTTGGTTCTGTCTGCATGGATCTTCCTCTGATAATTTGGAGAGAAAAATGATGTGTGTCTCCCCTCTTTTCAGACAGTGGCCTTAGGGATTTTATTCATCGTGGGGGCAGGGCTTGAGGTTTTTCTGACAGATTTAGGGAACAGGAAGACAGAAATCCAGAACTGAAAAAATCTGTCAAACTCATTTTCTTGCAGGGTTTTCTGCCAATTTTTGCTCCCTCCCCCTCTCCTCCCTTTTTGGGGAAAATATGCATTTCCCAGTTCCTAAAGGAACAGGCTAAAAATGTGCTAGTGAGCAAAAAAGCAGGTGCGTACAACCTGGAAGGTCATCTCTGCTCCCGGGAGAATGAAGCAGAAAGTTAACAAGGGGAAGTGAACGAGCAAAAGAAACAGGGACAGACGGACAGAAACACATCTGTCCGTAACCATCACTCCATCATCACTGCCTTCACAACAGAACACTGGGGACTGGAGGCCATCTCACCTTCCTGGGACTGCAGGACCCTGACTCACCCTCCCTTTATGCTCCCATTAGCTTGAAAGCAGGCAAGGAATTAAACCTCTTTTACTGCTAAATAATTAAGAAACCACTGGCATTCTGACAAGCCGGTGTGCATTTTCTTAATCAGCAACCAACCCGAGTAATTTTGTTTATAAGCTACTTAAGATAAATCCTACCACTTAAAAATTCAAGATGAGCCTATGTACACTATCCATTTCCTTGAAGTAGTGTGAAGAAGGCTTTCTCCCCTAGTTCTGACTTTTCATCTAGGAAACTTCACTAGTAACCCTAAAGGTAGTAAGAAAGATGTCTATGGTAGTTCCACCATCATTAGAAAAACGGACTAGTTTTATTCAGTTTTCTTATGAGTCAATTCCCCTTCTAAGATTCTAGATTCAGTCCTGAATATTCATGGGAAAGACTGATGCTGAAGCTGAAGGTCCGATAGTTTGGCCACCTGATGTGAAGAACTGACTCATTAGAAAAGACCCTAATGCTGGGAAAGACTGAAGGCAGGAGGAGAAGGGGACGACAAAGGATGAGATGGTTGGATGGCACCACCAACTCAATGGACATGAGTTTTAGCAAGCTCTGGGAGTTGGTGATGGACAGGGAAGCCTGGCGTACTGCATTCCATGGGGTCACAGAGAGTTGAACATGAACTGAGTGACTGAACTGAAGATTCTAGAAATTCACTAGACAATAGATTACAATACTGCTTTTGATAAAGTCACCAATGACCACTTAATTGCTGAAGTCAATGACTCTGCAGAGAGCTTGTCTTGAAACACACAGCCACATATGATACCTTGAATCCCTTATACCCTTGACCTTAATTTAAACTCATACTCACCCACCCACAACCTACTGTTAGTTAATAATTTTCTCCAGTTCCTCTCCCACTTTTCTGCCTTCTTATCTCTTTATTCTCTCTCTTTCATATAGGAGTGCCCTGGCACACTGGCTGAATCTCCTTTGTTGTTGCTCAGTCCTTAAGTCGTGTCCAACTCTTTGAGATCCCATAAACTGCACCATGCTAGGCTTCCCTGTCCTTCACTATCTCCAGGAGTTGGATCAGACTCAAGTCCGTTGAGTTGATGATGCCATCCAACTATCTCGTCCTTTGTTGTCCCCTTCTCCTCCTGCCCTCAATCTTTCCCAACATTAGGGTCTTTTTCAGTGAGTCAGCTCTTCACAAAGTATCAGAGCTTCAGCTTCAGCATCAGTCCTTCCAATGAGTATTCAGGGTTGATTTCCTTTAGGATTGACTAGTTTGATCTCCTTGCTGTCCAACAGACTCTCAAGAGTCTTCTCCAGCACCACAGTTCAAAAGCATCAATTCTTGGGCACTCAGCCAACTCTCAAATCCATACATGAGAAGAGACCTTTGGGCTGTCCAAGCTAATGACCTACGTACCCCTGGGCTAGCCTTATGTAACCACCATATTACATACCTTCCAGTTTCTATGCAGAGTCTGCATCCACGTGACTCTCTTTCCTTTGCAAGCTGACAAAGACCTGCTCAACCTTGGAGACTCAACCTGTCACAAGTCTTCTCCATCCTCATCACAATTTGGGATCATGACTTGTTAACTGTCTGTCTAACTCACCATTTCCACCAGGTCAGAGACTCCATCCATCTAGTAACCATCTGACTCCTGTGGAATTTAGCAAGTAACCAATAAAGAGTTCTAAAAAGATGAGAAGGTCATATCTAAATAAAAGAGACTAAAACCAAACCAAAACAATAATTTTCCATAAAACTTACATGTAGCATGAGGAGAACCTTTCTGAACTTTGTATTTTCCATCACAATGTATCATCCTTCAAGGAGAAGTAATCAATTAAAAGACCTTAAATATTATATTTTTATCCAGTCATGTACTGATAGACATTTAGGATGCTTCCATGTCTTGATTATTGTAAATAGTGCTGCTATGAACACTGAGGTGCATGTATCTTGTTGAATAAGAGTTTACAATGGAATACCACTCAACTATAAAAAAGAATGCTATTTGCAGTCATATGGATGGACCTAGATTATCATACTAAGTAAAGTTAGTGAAACAGAGAAAGACATATCAAATGATCATGTATATGTGGGATCTAAAATATGATACAAATGAACTTACTTACAAAGTAGAAAGAGACTCACAGACGTAGAAAACAAACTTACAGTTACCCAAGGAAACACGGTAGGGGAAAGATAAATTAGGAGTTTGGGATCAGCAGATACAAATTACTATATAGAAAATAAACAACAAGGTCCTACTGTGTAGCACAAACTCTATTCAGTATATTGTAACAACATATAATGGGAAAAAATGAATATATATATATATATATATATATATATATAACTGATACACTTTGCTGTACATCAGAAACTAACATAAGTTAGAAAAGAAAAGAAAGATAGTGCTAAGTCAGGTCCGATTCTTGACCTACGGACTGATGGACTGTAGATCTATGGACTATAGCTCGCCAGGCTCCTCTGTCCGTGGGATTTTCTAAGCAAGAATACCGGAGTGGGTTGCCACCTCCTTCTCCAGGGGATCTTCCTGGCCCATGAATTGAACCCAGGTCTCCAGCATCGCAGGCAGGTTCTTTACCAACTGAGCTAGGCAGGAACAACATAAGTTAACTATACTCAAAAAGAGAAAACTCAAAAAGACCTTAAAAAATTGTTTGTTCCCAAGGCAGTAATTTTGGCTTTGTGCAAAGTCATATTTGAACATGAGTGGTATCAGTAATTCAAAATAAAAATTCAATGTGCAAAAGCCAGTGAACTCTAGTTGGATTCATGGGTCATACACAGGGTTATGTGTGTATATACTTATATACTTATATACACACATGTATACTCACACACACATACTCACCTAGAGTTCCTATTAGTTTCAGAGCTGTCAGTATATTAAAAGTCAATAATCTTACATAAATTGTATAGATGGTGACACAGAGTATTTTTTTTAATAATCATTTTAGAGATGCATATAAGCCAGAGGGTACTATAAGAATATCAATGAGAATCAATTATGCCCATTTGCAATTTGGACTACATTTCCTTCAGTTCGCCAGTGTAAACAAGTCTTCTCCCAAATAGCCCTATTAGTAAATGAAATATTTACCACATTGATAAATTTGCCACAAAATTTTCTGACCAAAAACGTTTTTCTAATGTATAAAACTTCATTTCACAAGGCTTTTATTTCATATCTTTTGTTAAGGTTCACATACAATGGTGGCCTTTAAATAGTTTAATAGGCATGTTTCCTAATGACATCTTTTAAGGTTTTATTTTTTTAAAAATCAGCATAAATATAGGATCTCTAGGTTGATTGTTTTTCTTTGTAAAGCATAAATCAAGCTCCTGAAGCTCTAGAAAATGAAGATATTGCTTTAAATTCTGCTTTTAAAACTGACCCTGAAAATGAGTCTTTAAATCTTTGTATCTTTTAAGGTGGGGGCTGACCTTGAGCCTTCTTAGCTTACCAAAGGCAGATGACAGTGCCACTCTGCTGAGACTGTTGTAAAGATTATAATAAATGGGAAGCATTTGACATGGTACCTCCTGCATCATAAAGATTATGTATTTATAGTATGTATTTATAGAATTAATAAAGAAATAAAGCTATTGGTGGGGGTATTACAGACTGTATAATCAAAATAGATAACCAACAAGGACCTACTGTAGAGCACAGGGAACTCTACTCGATGTTATGCGGCAGCCTGGATGGGAGGGGAGGCTGGGGGAGAATGGATACATGTATATCTATGGCTGAGTCCCTTCACCTGAAACCACTACAACATTGTTATTTGGGTATAAATAAAATGAAGTCACTCAGTCGTGTCCGACTCTTTGCGACCCCGTGGACTGTAGCCCACAACGCTCCTCTATCCATGGGATTTTCCAGGCAAGAGTACTGGAGTGGGTTGCCATTTCCTTCTCCAGAGGATCTTCCCAACCCAGGGACTGAACCCAGGTCTCCCACATTGTAAGCAAGACACTTTACCCTCTGAGCCATTCGGGTATACCCCAATACAAAATAAAATGTTTAAAGTTTGGGGGGAAAAAAAAGAAAGTCCCCAAGTTCAAAATCATTTGCCACTAGTCATGTGACCTTGGAAGGTATTACTCAATATGTCCAAGATATGGCGTGGTAATCTACAAAAGAGGGATAAAACAAGACAACCGGGCTCCCAGGGTTGTTGCAAGATTCCATGAGATAGTGCCTATATTAGCAGAGTACTTAGCCATTCATCCTCTTATTATTTCTACTGTATTAATTTCTTTAGCTTATTGGGGGTGATAGAGGGACAGTCAGATGTGCCCAAACAATTCTGGGAAACTAAAAATTCTCTCCGTCTAGTCAAGGCTATGGTTTTTCCAGTGCTCATATATGGATGTGAGAGTTGGACTGTGAAGAAAGCTGAGCACTGAAGAATTGATGCTTTTGAACTGTGGTGTTGGAGAAGACTCTTGAGAGTCCCTTGGACTGCAAGGAGATCCAACCAGTCCATTCTGAAGGAGATCAGCCCTGGGATTTCTTTGGAAGGAATGACGCTAAAGCTGAAACTCCAGTACTTTGGTCACCTCATGCGAAGAGTTGACTGACTGGAAAAGTCTCTGATGCTGGGAGGGATTGGAGGCAAGAGGAGAAGGGGACGACAAAGGATGAGATGGCTGGATGGTATCACTGACTTGATGGACGTGAGTCTCTGTGAACTCCGGGAGTTGGTGATGGACAGTGAGGCCTGGTGTGCTGTGATTCATGGGGTCACAAAGAGTCGGACACGACTGAGCAACTGAACTGAACCGACTGAAAAATTCTCTCTCTACAAGAACTTTAAAATTAAATTTTGTTTTAAATTCACCAAGTTAGCAAGAGTATTTGATGCCCATCTGTGTCCACATGTATAAAGAGATACAAAGCAGTCATGGAAAGGTGGACTTGATATGCATATGATACTCTCTTCTCAAGCAAAAGTCAAATGTTCCTATGCCATGCTGTACGAAGTTCTGAAATAGTCTGAGTGAGGAAAGTTGGTTGTCATATATGACATGTGCATATGTGAAAACACCAAATCCCCAAGCATTACTTAGACACGTTCTGTGTAATGTTTGTTTCAACAAAATGGCAACATCCATGATACTGAATTCACATTCCAGTTTCAACTTTAATGGCTTTTTAGTTTGCTGATGTGGGTTTAAAATTACTTTGCCTTTGTGAGCCATGGATTATAGGAAAGACTTAACTAGTTTCATATTTTACATGTTATAACTAAAAAGACAGAATTTAAATCTTCAGTGAAAGAGGCCCCTTTTAAAGTTTCAAGCTTGAGTAACGGTGTTTTTAGGAAATGCATCGATGAGTTCATCAGATCACTCACAAAATTATACCCAAACATCTTTACCAATCTCTGATAGATGAAAAAGCAAAGAAGTGGGAAAATTAAATGAGATGATGCATGAGAAATGCTCTATATGGTACCTGTCTCCTCTTCTTAATAAACTTTTGTCATTATCATTGTATTATGATCATTAGTATAATCACCAGTCATCATTACCTATAGACACATCTATTCATCTTCTACTGTAAGAAGAAAACCTGGGTGCTATTTGCATTAAGTAGCCAAATTGGCAATAAACGTTCATTTTATCTTTCTTATTTTAGATAATCATTGTTTTCTGGTACATTGGCCACACTGCTGTTCTAAGTATGTTCAAACTGGGAAAAACCAACGAGTGAGTAACAACATTTTATTCTACTTGTTAATAGTGGAGTCATAATCTTAGAATAAATATTAAGTGAATGAATCAGAGATTTCAGAATCTTCAAATTGACTAAAATGGAAATTTGTAAAGGAAGATGCAATCAAACCAGAAATTAAAACAAGATTGAAATAAGTCCCTCTAGTAAAGGAAATCATCAGTATAAGGACATCCAAAAATGTCTGCTTCTATTACACTAAAGCCTTCCATCAGAGTGTCATCTGAAAACCTGGAAAAATCATTATCTTTTAACTTCCTCTAAAGAAAAAAATTTAGAACAAATTGCAAACGTCAATTGTGTTTTAAAAGAAAAGTAACATTGGTTATCCCTAATATTGATTCTCCTTCTATAGAGGAGAAGCTTTGCAATTCTAGACACTAAATCAAATCTGTGGCCACTGTAAGGGAGATCCTCATTGGTCATCAAGTTTAAAACAGATTAGGCTGCATTCAGAGAACACCAAAGTTGGATATAAGTTTTGTACCAGGAGACATCCATGCCATGACTTATATACTTCACTACTCACAAACTGTTCTTGCACACAGAATACATTACATTCCTTTTGCATTTCCCCTTGACATGAAAACACGGTTTTCAAAAGATGTGCTTTCCAAGACCCACTTTATGCTTTCCAAGACGCACTCTGGGCTCCAGAACTCTCCAGATTAACTAAAAGGATTCTCCAGAGCTAAAGGAACTTTCTGGGTCATCTTAAGCTCCCTAACTTGGGCGAACACTACACTTATTCAGTTCAGACATGGATAATGCTCCCAAGGGTCCTGGAGACGCAGAGCGCGGCAGGGCGCTGACTACAAGGGGCAAACACACCAAGACTTCATAAAGGGTGATGGAAAATCACTGCCTCTAAATTAATACCATTTACAGTAGGACTGGAGAAGCACATGTGTCATCATAATGAATAAATGTAAAGAGGGGTTTTGCTATGTATGTACGTGTGCCCAATACACAGTATTGGGTCAGCCAGCTAACCACTTAGGAAAAAGTAAAGCTTGATCCCCCCAAAAAAATTTGTACATGGAAATTAGCGATGCTCACGTACAAATGAGACAGAGAATTATTAACAGATTTCTTGATTCATTCATGTCTTGGAAAAAAAGAGGAGTTTCTACACTTCAGCAATGGGAAAGGAAGAGCATTGAGGAAGGAGTTAAGGAAAGATAGGTGTAGGTGGTAGCGATCATCGCTGGTGACTGACCGGGTCAGTGGGGTAAGGGAGTGGAATGATGTTACTGCTGGGTTCAGGTCAGAGTGCTTCCTGATCTTACCTGCCTGCCTCACCTCTGAGCTCCCCGCCCTTCCTCACATCTAATACCTCAGCTACACAAAATTCTCCCTTCCAGTACAGTAAGTCCCTACGTGTGAACATGTTCTGTTCTGAGAGTGCAATTGTAAATCCAATTTGTTCATAAGTCCAACAAAGTCAGCCCAGGTACTCAACTAACACAATAAGCTACATAGTACTATATTGTGATAGGTTTTTAATACTTTTCACACAAACATTACATAAACAACAAACAAAAACATAAAGAAAACATTTTTAATCTTACAGTGCAGTACCTTGAAAAGCACAGTAGTACAGTACAACAGCTGACACATCTTAGCAATACCAGCAGTATCATCCCTGCTTTACGCTTGCTTCTAGACATCGTGGGCTTGAAATAAAGATACTGAACTACAGCACTCTATCCAGCATGGTGCAGCAAAGCACACACACACACAGCCACTTGCAGAGGATGCATGCACATGACACCACACACCAGACACGTGAACCAATATATGTAATCGGACATTACATACGAACACAAGTTCGCATCTTTGAAAGTTCGCAACTTGAAGGTGTGCATGTAGGGAACTGACCGTACTGTGTTCTTTCAGGCACTCATGCATTTGCACATGCAGGTTTTCTACCCGAAATACCTTTCTCCAGTGGAAGAAACCCCTACTCATCTTTCCAGACCCTAGGAGAACATTCCCATACACCCACAGCTTTCTGCACCCTTCCCCCCCGCTTTCATCCCATAAAAATGCCTCCAAAGCCCACTGCTCACTCTTGCCTTGTGAGCATGCTTCCTTCACACAGGACTGAGCACCAAATCTGGGTTAACTTAGAACGGGGCATTTCCTCCGGACATTCATTCATCAGTCTGCCACATACAAATCAGAATAAAGCCCACTTTGAGCTGTAATTATTTGTTTACCTGGTTTTACTAGTGGACTTTCAGTTCCGTAAGCCTATAAGAATATTTCTTATTTATCTTGGCATCTAGCAACACGGTAAGTGCTCAACAACTATTTGTAAAATAAATAAAGAAAACAGTCTAACATTTATTAAGATTCCTTCTTACACATAATTTTCAGCTTGTATGTTGTATATTTTTTTCAGTTGAGACTTGGTGTAGTTTCTCAAAGTAAAGATGTAGTTCAAAAATAATTCACCTCTTCCTTCTCCTCCATAGGTGCAGATGAGCCATATTTATCATCTACATTATAAAACCCCTTATTCTCCAAGCACGCTTCCTATTCCTTTATTTAACTTCTCCATTAATTCTTAAAATATGGCAAAATAGCCAGAAGATAATACTTTTACAATAGAGGCACAGTAAAAGGTTTACATTATTTCCAATCTTGTGTGGGTCAAAGTCCTGCTTGTATAAAATCAAATACATATTTAGCTGAATATGATTATTTGTTGTTCTATCACTATGAACAAAGCTAGTGGAGGTGATGGAATTCCAGTTGAGCTATTTCAAATCCTAAAAGATGATGCTGTTCAAGTGCTGCATTCAATATGCCAGCAAATTTGGAAAACTCAGCAGTGGCCACAAGACTGGAAAAGGTTGGTTTTCATTCCAATCCCAAAGAATGGAAATGCCAAAAAATGTTCAAACTACTGCACAATTGCACTCATTTTACATGCTAGCAAATAATGCTCAAAATTCTCCAAGCCAGGCTTTAACAGTATGTGAACCAAGAACTTCCAGATGTTCAAGCTGGATTTAGAAAAGGCAGAGGAACCAGAGATCAAATTGCCAACATCCGCTGAATGATAGAAAAAGCAAGAGAATTCTAAGAAGTAAGAAGGAATTGATAATTCCTTCTTGAATTGAAGGAATTGAAGTCTGCTTCATTGACTACGCTAAAGCCTTTGATTGTGTGGATCACAACAAACTGTGGAAAATTCTTCAAGAGATGGGAATACCAGTCCACCTTACCTGCCTCCTGAGAAACCTGTATGCAGGTCAAGAAGCAGCAGTTAGAATTGGACATGGAACAACGACAGGTTCCACACTGGAAAAGGAATATGTCAAGGCTGGATACTGTCATCCTGCTTATCTAACTTCTATGTAGAGTACATCATGCGAAATGCTGGGCTGGATGAAGCACAAGCTGGAATCAAGATTGCAGGGAGAAATATCAATAGCCACAGATATGCAGATGACACCACCCTTATGGCAGAAAGCAAAGAGGAACTAAAATGCCTCTTGACGAAGGTGAAAGAGGAGAGTGAAAAAGCTGGCTTCAAGCTCAACCTTCAAAAAACTAAGATCATGACATCTGGTCCCATCACTTCATGGCAAATAGATGGAGAAACAGTGGAAACAGTGACAGATTTTATTTTCTTGGGCTTCAAAATCACCACAGATGATGACTGCAGCCATGAAATTAAAAGACGCTTGCTCCTTGGAAGAAAACTGAGACACTGTATTAAAAAGCAGAGACGTTACTTTGCCGACAAAGGTGCTTATAGGCAAAGCTATGGTTTTTCCAGTAGTCATGTATGGATGTGAGAGTTGGACCATAAAGAAAGCTGAGCACCGAAGAATTGATGTTTTTGAACTTTGGTGTTGGAGAAGACTCTTGAGAGTCCCTTGAACTGCAAGCAGAACAAACCAGTCAATCCTAAAGGAAATCAATTCTGAATATTCATTGGAGGGACTGATGCTGAGATGGAAGCTGCAATAATTTGGCTACTTGATTTGAAGAGCCAGCTCATTAGAAAAGACCCTGATGCTGTGAAAGATTGAAGGCAGGAGAAGAAGGGGATAACAGAGAACGAGATTGGTTGGATGGCATCACTGACTCAGTAGACGTGAGTTTAAGCAAACTCTGGGAAATGGTGAAGTACAGGGAAGTCTGGTGTGTTGCAGTCCATGGGATCTCAAAGAGTTAGATATGACTGAGCAACTGACCAACAGCAGCAATAACACAGCTGTGTGTTTTCCCTTGATGCAAATTATCCTGCTTTTTAATAGATCATGGCTTTAAATCCCATACTCCCAATAAATGTTTCTTTTTTTCCCTTTGTAGGATCAATTTACTTGAAAAAAAAAGATGTTCTCGTTAATGTCTTAAAGTGGGAAAGAGTCCTAATTCCAATTTTGTTATTAAATCAGAGGCAAGACGTTGCATCCTTAAGGAAAACCTCTGTCAACCAGATAATGTCCCCAGACCACAGCCCTGCACTGTTTAGCAATGCCCTAAGATCAAGACTTTAACTCTTACAGACACAGCAGATAACCTTTTTAAAATGTGAATTATGTTTTTCCAGAGTAAATGTGTCATATGATCACAGAGATTTAAACGATCTTTAAAAACTGGCTCATAGTTTAGACGTAATAAAAAATAAACTTTTAGCGAAGGGAAACATGAGGTCAAAAAAACTATCTTCCTACATCTAACATATACACTGAAGTTCTCTAGCACGAATTTACCTGGAGTCTAATTGAGGGACTCTGAGGAGTTCTCAGTGACTAGTGAGAGAATCCTCAGGGCTGATATTCAGAAGAGAAGGAATATGCTGGTAATTAATTTACCAGAAGGTGGAAGAAAGACAAGGCCCTGAAGGCAAAGGAAAAAAACCCAAAAGACACTTGCTCTAAGGCCAAAGAGAAATGAGCCATGAATTTCGAAGGTCACTACCTGAAATCTAACACAGGCCCAGAGGCTTTGAAAGGGTATTCTGAAAACTTCGAATAACACCGGCATACAGAAATCTTTTCATTTCCTATTTAATAAGGCAACTTGAAATATCCCATTCCTATTAAAAAAGAAATTAAAATTACACAGAAGTTACATTAAAACACAAGTTTACAATGCAAATTGGTTTTGATTCTAAAGATGCCTCACTTTCTAAATTTTCAAGTTGTCAGGCAGTACCTTATAAATGTCATAATCAGGTCTTTCAAAAATTAACAGCACAAGGCAACAGAGGAAGAGGAAATACTTAAAGAAATAGTCCGACACCTTTGATTATTGAAGAATGGGGTAAGAAATTACCGAAAGTTTCGATAGAGTTTAAAAAGTTATTCTGTTCATAGAGTTTAAAAAGTTATTCTGTTCATAGTGTTTAAAAGTTATTCTGTTCATAATACAGCTTATCTGTAAAATCATGCTCATATTAACATTTAACTCAATGACCAACATAATTTATGTATTATACAGTAAACTGAGAAAGGTACATTTATCCTACACACCATCAGATCAGATAATTAAGCACCTAAGATATACCACAAACTATAATACCAAGAAAGGTATTTAATGATATTCAAAAGGGTCGTGCCTCATATCTAAATCAGATTTCCAGTACTGCACAGATTTCCCATCAGCTCAGCACCCACAGGAAGATCCCATGGTGTAGGAAATGGCAACCTACTCCAGTACTCTTGCTGGAAAATTCCGTGGGCAGAGAAGCCTGGTGGGCTACAGTCCATGAAGTCGCAAAGAGTCGAACACAGCTGACCGACTGAGCGAGCACACGCGCAGTAGTCACTGACTTCTGAAAAGCACAGCTAAGCCTACTTCGGTGCCTTTTTAAAATATTCCTTCCACCTTGAATCTCTTATCTCCCAAGCAAGCAGCTCACTAAGCAGTTTTGTGATTAGGGGAAGTGACTGAGCTCGGAGTCTTGGGCTCCTAGTTGAGAAAAGGCTGTTTTGAGTCTTAGCATCCACAAAGAGATGACAGGACTTCTTACAGACCACTGGAGTCACTTACACTTCCTCTCATCATCAGATCCAGCCCAGGTCAAGATAAACTCTCTTTTTCTAGATTCTTTTAACTCTCACAATTTAGCATGTAACTGGTTTTAAATCATTTACTTAAATTAGTAATTCTCCTTGATATATTTTATTCCATTAGGATAGGTCCATTTTATATCCTGAAGCATTTGACAAAGTCCTAGTAAAGATGAATATTCACTGAAGCCCAGAATGGAGCCATTTAAAATATCTTTTAAGCAAACAGCTTATACCTAGATATCAAAATTTTCTTTTAGGGAACATTTTAATATTATAAGGAATCTCTCATGAATGGTCTATTTTTTAAAGTTATTTACAAACCAGTTGTAATATTTTAGTTGCTAAGATGTTTTTTTCAAATTGCAATATTATAAATCTTACTTCTTAGATTATTCTCCAGGAGCAGATTTTCTCCATTCTATGAGTAAAGCATGACATTCATTGTATTATTTCACCTACCATGTGTAATAATGCTTCCTGGGGAAAATACCATCTAATTTCAGGATAGTTCATAAGATTTCCCTTGAATAATGATTACGTTGCATTTGTAAAATTAATTATTTTCTATGCTACAATCATCAGCCCAAGTCAGCATGGTTAAATGGTTAGCTTAGTGGCTATGGAACCTTACCTATAATTTAACATTAAGGGAATGAAATATATGTGAACAAAGTTTGCCAAAGGTGAAACATTTCAGAACTGGGGTATTTCATCTGATCAAAATACATAGCATATGCAGGTCAGGCAGTGAGAGGTTCATATTTTTTTCACTGCCATCTCTTTAAATAGCACCTTTTTCTATATCAGCTCCTCACATAACATAACCCAGTTCAAAATTAAGTTTACAGCTTGGTATAAAAAATCTTGCTGTGAACTATTTGCAAGCTTATTATAAAATCAAAGGACTGATCCCAGTATTTTCTATGTATCATTATAAGGAACATAGCTACTTGAGGGTTTGTTGTTGTTGTTGTTAAGTTTTAAAAAAGCAACCAAGGAAAAGAAAAATACTATCAATATCCATAGGTGAGAATGAGAGTCTTCTCCGAAGGGAAATATTTCAGCACTGGTGGAGGCAGGGCTGGTCTGTACGACCTAGAAAGTTCTTTCCCACCCTGGTCTACGACCACAGGATTAGCATTTGTTGTTCTTCACAGTGGACTAAACTAAAGGGCTCTAAAAATACTTTGAAGCAGCCTAAAAGCAAGTAACAATTCATGCCAACCCCAGCAGAAAAGAATGCTGATATGAAATTTCCTGCCAGTGAACTTCCTAGGGGACAAGTCCTAGAAAACACGTGTGTTGTTGATCTGTTTGCAAAGCCATTTCTTCAATTAGTTCCTGGAGACATAGAAAGTATAATTAAGTAACTAAAGATAACATCCCCCAAGAAACTCATGTTCAACATCAGGACAAAGCCTACAGCACCGCTGCTGCTGCTGCTAAGTCACTTCAGTCGTGTCCGACTCTGTGCGACCCCATAAACGGCAGCCCGCCAGGCTCTGCCGTCCCTGGGATTCTCCAGGCAAGAACACTGGAGTGGGTTGCCATTTCCTTCTCCAATGCATGAAAGTGAAAAGTGAAAGTGAAGTCGCTCAGTCGTGTCTGACTCTTTGTGACCCCATGGACTGCAGCCTGCCAGATCTCATATTTATCATCCGTATCCACCTCTGCCCCAGGTGCTGATACACAGACAAATTGTCGAAAGTCACACGACACACAGAAGACTAAGAATCTGAAAAGGAAAGACTTTGATCCAACAGAAACCTGGATAATCTACAGGTTAAGCACAAACCCTGCTGTACCAGGAAAAAAAGATGGACCGCATTGATCTGAGCAGAAAACAGCAAGAAAATACTTTTACAACACAGCTGAAAGGATCATGAATTATTGAGAGCTGGAAAAGACCTTAAAGATCATTTTATGGCAGAGGAAACTAAGACCCCAGAGATAAGTGACTCACTCAAGGTCACGAAGCTGGTTAGCTGCTGAACAAAAAGCAGAATCCAGATCTCCTTCCTTTCAGGCCAAGATTTACTCACAAAGTCCCCACCCTCCTGAAGCTTGATTTCAATATATTCTCTCATTCCTCAAAGGTATGATCAATTTTAAGGCTGACTGAAAATATACACACACACTATTGTCAAATGAGTTCAACCATGATTTTCTTTAAGGCAAATGGAACAGGCATAGATATTACAAAGTCAGGGTGAGCAATAATCACCTAAATTCAGTGTTTGGAAGACACACTAGGTTGGTGCTATGACCAACTCCCCACATTCAGATTTTTACCCGGGGGGTGAGAAGGTACATATTTTGCTTTAGTTAGTTCCCCAGCTGCCTTGCAGAGTTCGGAGGAGAACAATTTTGCAGAATTTAGAGAGCTGTCTCCAGCTGAGTTCACATATAATTTGCAGCCTGTCCAGGGTAGCCAGTAAGCAAATCAGCCATGAAGACTTTTGTCTGACAAATTTAAATTACCAAATACCAACGGTACATGACTTGATGCTAGCAGCTAGCATAAATGAAAACTGTAGATTTAATTCTCTGTATACCTATTAGCCCCTGAGCCTTTACTAATATCACTCAGAAGCAGTCCTGAAAACTAGCAAGCAATATTGAAGACAGAATTCAACACGTTACTCAGAATTCTACGGATATCCATGGGGTGGTTGTAGCAAAAGAAGTCACTGAGCTCAAACACACCAGCAAAAGGAATTTTATATTTCCTTTGTTTCTCTTTCTTTGTTATTTTGCTCTCATAGAAGACTCGAAAGTAGCAAATGATGACAGAATCACCAACACTTTAGATGTGCTTTTGCGTCTGTTGTCAAGAATCTGAGAAATGGCCAGTGAATCTCCCTGTTTATCTGGCTTCTCCAAGCCACTATCAACACATGTCACAGAGAAGTAGTGAGAATCCATAGAATACACACACACACACACACACACACACACACACACACACACACCCCATCAGGGTCAACAGGCCACCCTTACTAGGTTATTGATCAGCTAAATAATTGTTCCATTTTGCCCTAACCCTTCAACCTTATCCACCCAGCAAAACTTCAAATCTGGGATCAATATAGCAAAGCACCACTTCTCACTCAGATTCAGGAAGCTGAGAGTTCCTGGAAAAAATCTTGCAGCTATGTTTCTCTGCCAATGCACGCCTCAAGTCCTAACTGGGTAACCAGTAGGCATGGATTTTTTGCTAACACTTATTTCTCCCCCCTCCTCAGGGACCATACTGAACCTCCATTAGACTCTCGCCCAACCAGTGGGTGCCTTTACCTCCTACTCTCCTGGGAAGTCGGAGGCGGTCAGCCATGGTTAAAATTCAACTCCCCTCTCTTCTACCTTCTACCTTTCTTCTACCACCAGGGCTCCCTGGTGGCTCAGAAAGTAAAGAATCTGCCTGTAATCGACCCAGGTTCGATCCCTGGGTTAGGAAGATGATCTCCAGGGTTAGCCATCCCTGGAGAAGGGAATGGCTACCCTCTCCAGCGTTCTTGCCTGGGAAATCCCATGGACAGAGGAGCCTGGTGGGATGCAGTCCGTGGCGTTGCAAGAGTTGGACACAACCGAGCGACTAACACTGTTATTTTCACTACCTCTAAAGTTATCAGCATTCACACCCGTTCTGAACTCCAGTTGAAAGTCCTCTCCCTATTGGTGTCTATCCTTCCAATTGTTTCCCGGACCCTAATTTTACCTAGAGACATAGGTCACCCTTCCTTCCTTTTTTTCAACTACTCTTTCTTTATACTTTTCTGTACCCAGGCCATAAACTTACTCCAAAATGACCGTTTTTCTCTCCAGGCTAATTACCACACTTGTAGGCTCTACTTTGGCAGACCCCTTCTCGCACACCCCCTCCCACAATTCATGCATACAGCCAGACACATGCCCCCCTTAATTCAAACATCCTCAGAAAATACTCTGCTGCTCAGTCATCAAAGCTTTGCCTCTACCTGTTTCACCCTGCTTCTCTGAACAGGCTTGATTTTCCTTTTCAGGCTCCTCAGTTTCCCCCTGTTCCCTGAATTGTAATACCCTGGGGCCATCATTCCCAAGTCATGGCTCTCCCCGCCCATCCTGAATGAATCCACCCATTACAGGATGGTGGGCGCTCCTAGATCTGGACCTATTTGCCCAGACTTAACCTCTGTCTTCAGAAAACCATGTTCAGTGATGTACTCGGCACTGACGGACACTGCCATGTTTGTGGACACCTCTATCTGACGAACTTTCTCCCTAGTTTGCTCCTGTACTTGCGATCCTTTTTCTCACAGTAATCCTTGAATCCCTCCTGCGTAACACTGTGTTTGGGACTTAATATGTACTTAATGGGCTGAATGAATGAACTAAGCAATTACTTCTAATATTATAATTTTCTATAAAATTAGCATTCGAGTTGTAAACTCATAGCATTATAGTTAAGGGCATAGGACACAGGATGTAAACTTCTACTGCACCCATATCTCAAAGGGGAATGAAAATATTATCCACCAGGAAGCATGTTTCCCACTGTATTATAAACTTGTTTTACAGACTTATGATATTTAGTGACCAGACTATAGGACCTTTGAGACCTCGTTAATTTCTGCCTAACACAAGGGAGAAGAGTTCAACTTTCTAGCAGGCAGAAACAGTGAGGCTAAATTTACTCTGGAACAACCTGGTTTGCCATTGAGAAGTTGATGCAATTAAGAACATGTGTTTATACATTTCTAAAGAAAGGATTAATGGGGTTACTATTTTCTTAGCCTAATGAAGTAGCTTTTCAGTTCCAGAATTACCCTAAGGTCCCTTCCAACAGCAGAATTCTGTACTCCTCCAGTTATTGTTAAGCTTAAACAATTTCTCTCCTTCTGTTTAACTCCTTAAGTCTCCGGATCAAACTTTGCTAATTTCCTGATTTATTAAGCCTTCATTGTTCTTAAGTTAAAGGGTCCATTTACTTATCATTCAATCACGGTTGAGGCCTTTCATCTCCCACTGAGAACAGACTGTGTACACAACAAAAATCTTCAGAGCGGAATCAGGAACAGAAAAGAAGAGTGAATCTCCTGATCAGCCTCACATCCTGTCAAAATCAGGACCCTATGAGTTCTGTGGGGGCATTGACCATGGTTGTAAATAGTATATGAATCTGGACAATTACAAATGTATGTTTTTGCTTTTTCGCTCATACACAAGCCCTACTAGGGGCTCGCCTCAAGTTGAATGGCTCCTTGTGTTCAGTCCAGTTTCCCAGCCCATGCCCTCATCTCATTAGAATTTCTGTATCCTCTGGTCTTGCTGAGTTCCCTTTACCTTCTTTTGTATCAGACAAAAGATGGTAATTTACGTCTAATTAACGGAACTGAGTCATAATGAGTTCTCTTCTCTTCTCTTAGACAGCATTTGAATGTCCAAAATAACCAGCGAGATTGGGCTTTTGAGACTCCCTCCAGCTTAAGGTTTTTCTAACACAATGCTCTTATTCAGGCCTTCTGCTTTGCATACAGTCAGAGGGCTGGAGGTTATCCACATTGTGAAATTCTTTGGCTAGCCATGCCCTGAGAGATTTCATGGCACGCAGGCCGATTTCATATTTTCTGCTGAGGAGCTCTGTTGAAACAGTCAAGCTTACGATGGCATCCTTTTCATGCTTCTTCCTTCGACTTTTAAACGCCAGCTTTTGCCAGTTGATGAACTTGATAGCATTCTTTATGAGATCAATTTCCTTGCGAAAGATAGAAAATACAGGATTAAAGAGAAGTCTGATGCAAAAGCACACAAGAGCTGTGCATCTGTGTGAAGAGAGGTGTGGGGAAGCATAAAGCCTTTCTCCCCACGCCATGAGGAGGGACAAAGATGGAATGGTATAAACACAAGCCTGCCTGAAGAAAACAGAGCACACGTTCTAACAGAAGCAGTAACCGGGTTAAAGGACCAAAAGCATTTTCTTGCTCTCTCACATGCCAGGGTATTTTAAACTGCCCTCTATATGTGCCCGCATGCCAACAGAAACAAACCACAAACTCATGCCCTCCTGTAATGACACCATTTGGACACAGTGAGTTTCGTTTGGTTTTTTGTTTCGCTAGTTTTTTTTTTTTTTCTTTTGTTTTTTTGTTTGCTTTTTAAAATTTTTATTTTCTATTGGACTACAGTTGATTAACAATGTTGTGATAGTTTCAGGTGGACAGCAAAGCGACTCAGCCATACATATGCATGTATCCATTCTCCCCCCAAACTCCCCTCCTATCCAGGTGGCCAGGTAACATGGAATAGGGTTCCATATGCTATACAGTAGGTTAAGCATTTAAAATATAGCAATGTTGGACACAATGAGTTTTTATTCCTGGGACTGGCTTCATCCATTTTTTTTTTTAATTACGTTGGATTAAAAAGCAAAAAAAAAAAAAATCTTTCTACACTTCAAATACCTCAATACCAAAATATATTAAAATATATTCCTTGGATATAAGACTGTTATATTTTTAAAAGTGTGGTATGTCCCTGGTTAAGACTCTGTGTTCCCAAATGGAGGGGACATGGGTGAGGAATCAAGATCCCACATGGCACATGGTGTGGCCTTAGAAAAAACAGTAAAACAATTTAAAAAAAAGTGTGGCAAGACCACTTAACTATTATCCTCTTCTACTGAAATACATATTCTCTGCTGGTCCAATCTTAAAACCAATAAGAAAACAGAACAAAAAATAATGCTGACTTCCAAAAATAATCCAGACTTTCACCATGGGAGCCACGGGGCAGGAAAATTATAGCTGGGTTACAAAAGGACAGGGCAAATGCAGACTAGTGATTTTTTATTGTTTGTCTCCTCATCTTTTCCCCCATCTCAGAGGGAGTAGAATGCAAAATTGACAAACACAAGCTTCTCAATAGACGTATTTAATTTAACAAAATGGAAAGACGATTTTTGGTAACTAGGTTCCCTGGTGAAAATGTTAAACTAGACAGTAAGCCAGAGAAAATGAACTACCTTCATCAATTAGGCTTAATGGGTGAGAAGCAACTAACTTACACAGCTAAGTTGACAAAAACAGGTTAAAGAAAAAAGACTGTTTCATACGAAATTAAAGTATAATTTTTTTTCTTTTCTGGGGAGTGGGGTGGGGATAGACTGGTACGCAGAAAATGAATGACATTTTTGAGTATATAAACAAAAATCACTATAGGCATTTTTAAGCAACTGCCTTTACCCACTGAGTCTGAAGATCTAGTATCAGAAATATGAATGAGAGCCCTGGACATGGAAATGGGTTTGGAAGTTAATTTATAAATCTGACTCGTGAACCATAGCTTTTATTTCAAACTAAATTGGAAATCATGGAGATGTCTCCAAGCCAGCTCAGAGAACCCTTTCTAATTAATAGCACAGGGAATCTTATGTACTTGAAGGCAGGCAGATCCTGACAATGGCAGAGGAAAGGTCCTTCTCGGGTGTAGGTCTACCCTAGAGGGGTCTGGTGAGCTGTAAAAGTAAAAAAGTAAAGGGTTAGCCACTCAGTCGTATCCAACTCTTTGTAATCCTACGGACTGTAGCCTTCCAGGCTCTTCTGTCCATGGAATTCTCCAGGCAAGAATACTGGAGTGGGTTGCCACTCTCTTCTTCAAAGGACCTTCTTGACCCAGGGATTGAACTCAGGTCTCCTGTACTACAGGCAGATTTGCTAAAGGAGCAGACAGGAAGTAAAGATTCCCAGCTCCAACAGCACCCCCAGTGGTGGGGAAGGGCTCCTAAGAGGTTGAGGGAGGTTTCCATGACAGCCACCTTCCCAGCAAGTCAAGTGTTTCTAAACTGGGGGCTGTCTGCACATACCAGAGATAAGCAGGATACAAATAGTGTAAGTGCAAACTGAGCTGAAGCAGAGGCTGTGTATTGTGAAAGAAAGCACGAGTTTCATGCTGGATGTCAGGTAAAGACGATGGGCAAATTCAAAGGAAAACCAAGGATGCCTTAAAAAAAAATTAATACATAGATTGTTATACTTCTGTGTTAATTTATAAGAGTGACTCTAAAAGAGCTTTATAAACAAAAAAATTACTTAGTTTTATATGCTGAAGCTGAAACTCCAATACTTTGGCCACCTGATGCAAAGAGCTGACTCATTTGAAAAGACCCTGATGCTGGGAAATATTGAAGGTAGGAGGAGAAGGGGATGACAGAGGATGAGATGGTTGGATGGCATCACCGACTCAATGGACACGAATTTGGGTAAATTCCAGGAGTTGGTGATGGACATGGAGGCCTGGTGTGCTGCAGTCCATGGGGTCACAAAGAGTCAGACACGACTGAGCAACTGAACTGAACTGAACTGATTCATTATTATTTATGTGACTTAGTTTTACTCATTTCTCCTTTCTCATAACTGAATATACATAGAATAGAAAAAGGAAGCTGAGTTTGACAACAGATCAGAAGTAAGTTCCCTTTATTTGCCATTCAAAACCATGTACTTTGAGAAGACGTTTCACAAGAAAGAGCAGCTGGAAACAAACCTCAGGAAAACCTGAACAGCAAACAAACTTCTCTGACTTGAAGGCAAATAAGGACACCGTGAACTACTAACTTTCAGAAAAAATATTTTAGGATTTCAAACAAGTCAGAAACCATGTAACAATTACCACAGAAAAACCAAAGAATAATATTCAGCCACAACTTAGAAAGATTATGGAAGATATAGAAGTTATAATTATATAATCTTTGCATCATAATTATTATTATAATCAATTACATTTACCAGCTCTAAGAAAAATTTTAAATCACTGTGTCTCCTTATATTCAAGAATATCTAGGGATTTCCCTGATGGTCCACTGGCTAAGACTCTGAGCTCCCAGTGCAGAGGGCCCAGTTCAATCCCTGGTCAGGGAACTAGTGTACAGAGAGTCACGCTTTAATTATTAAATTAATTATTGAATAAAGTTAAATAATTTAAAAATCTGAAATTTTCACAATTTTCACTGCAATATGGTTCAAGTCTAATAATCTTTCTAAGGCAAATGGTTATATCTAATTCATCAACTTCCTATTTATACCAAGTTATACCTATAACTGCGTTTTGTTTTTAAAGGAAGATTGGCGGAAGCAAGTTAGCTGAAATTATGATTAGTGCTCTTAGCAGGTCTTATTCCTAGAAATACAGTCAGCAACAAATATTGTGCTGGCAAGTAACACCTAACGTTGTATGACAGGTGCCAGGAATATAGCAGGAAGCAAGACAGAGCTCACGCCTGTCGCCCTGGAGCAGCCACACTTTAGATCCGTGTTTGGCAGACAGAGAATCTTCAAACCCATGGCAAATTGTGCATTTATAAACTTTTTGATTACACCCTTTCATTAAATCTTCAAGTCTTCAGTGATGAGAAGCTAAAGTGTAGACAGCAACTTTCAAAAACTTATTGAATGCCATAGATACAAGCATCTTGGAGCTCAACGAGGCTGTTCCTTTCCTTTTTGAATATAAGTTCTAATGTTTCACTTATAACCTAAGTACAAAAAAAAACCTGACTCCCTCTTGCATATTAGTAAGCTCTTTTTTGCATGTGTGGACTAAGTAATGATAATGAAAGAACATACTGAATTCAGTATGTTTTAAAATGCTGCATATAACAATTCTCTCAATCCTATCTAAATTAACCAGAACAGTGACAAATGTGTGGTGCTATTAATAATATGGATTCATATATTAGGCAATAGTTCTGAGGCCCCTAAAAGAAAAGAACCAAAATCTCATCCAGCTTCTCAATGCCACCCTTGAAGGACAACTTGAGAGGCAGAAATGACGGAACCAGTTTGCCAAGGTGAACCAGGCGCCAAGGTCTCTCTAGCAGGATGACACTGAGGTCTACTAGCTTTCACCCAGGTGAGAGCTATAAACTCTGTTTAGGTGCCACCCACAGCCTTCCTTCCCAAGAGAACATTTCTCCTTTACCTACAAAATTCAAAACTCAACTCCGTATATATTTGACTTCATTCCCGTACACTCTTAGAAATGCTCTAAAAGCTTTTCTCCTTCCAATCTTACGGTAGATAAGAACTTAACGGAAGCTAAAATACAACTTTAGGGCAAAAGACAAATTTTCTCTTATTGCACTGTAGAATGTTGCATCTATCATGGACTAAAAATATCCTGAAATGAGTATAATATTTCTAATGCAACTTTCTGGTTTAGGGAAGAAAAAAAAAAAAAGTCCTTTTATTCCTTTTCACTCTGCCTACAAGTAGAACACTGAGATAATAGAGATTAAGCCTTAAATTTCTACATCCAATAGTAGTAGAATCACAAGAGGACTGAAAAAGCATTTGTCTCTACAAGGTAATATCCAATACATTAGTCCTTTGGGCAGTTTACATTGATTTTGCATTCAATTGCATAGGTCAACTTTCCCATTTTTTTCCAGGACAAAGTTGTAAAAATGCTAGAATCTAGATATATTCTGATATGAAGACACAAGAAGAAGGTAAACTTAAGAATACCATTTTCTGTAATACCTAGATGATTACAAAGAGGTTTATTTTTGTTTTGTTTTGTTTTCCTGTCAATACTAGAAATTGACACTAGGGATCATAAACCAAATGGAGAGCAGAGGTGTTAAGATTGTACGTCTTCCCTCTCCCTCACCACCACCCCCCTCCCTATTCTTAAATTACTTTGAGAAAAAGGAAAATGAAAACGCCCCCTGAAACTTAACTGCCTTTCACCTAGTCTATAACTAAGTGGGTTTAATTCCCTCTAGTTCAGTCAACCAGAGACTTTGTCCTTCAGTCTGTCTGGCAAATATTTCACAATCCTTCTAATGTGTTTTCATAAAGTATTGAAGGAAAAAAAACTCATTAATCTAAACCATTAAAAAAGATAAAATAATATTTTGATGGGAATGAAGCGATTAATCCTAATGATTAACTCCAATTATTTTTCAAAGTATAGGTTTCCTCAAGCTTCACAGAAAAAAAGATACTTTAAAGAAAACCTACTGATCCGCTCTTTGAAGGACCTGCCATTGGAAAATTAATTAACAAAATACCGATATGTATCTTCAGGTGGTCTTCTCTCTGGGTACGACCGGGTCTGGATCTCCTCTTATAAGGACTCAGACCTCATCAGATTAGGGCTCACCCTGATGAACACAGGGCTTCCCTGGTGGCTCAAATAGTAAAGAGCCTGCCTGCAATGCAGGAGACCGGGATTCGATCCCTGGGTTGGGAAGACCTGGAGAAACGAATGGCAACCCACTCCAGCATTCTTGTCTGGAGAATCCCATGGACACAGGAGCTTGGTGGGCTACAGGAGTCAGACACGACTAAGGGACTAACACTTCCACTGGTGACCTCATGTTGACTCAGTGGCCTCATTTTGCCTTTATTACCTCTGGAAAGATCATACTTTCAAACAGAGTCATTTTTTGATGTACTGTTGGGTTCAGTATATGTATTTGGAGGGACAAATTCAGCCCACAACATCCCCACTAGCCAAAAATTAACCCTTCCTTTCTGAGTGCCTCTACACTGTCTAATTTTCTCAGCCCAGTGTTGTTTATCTCCAAAACCGATGAAAGAAGATTGTGGGAAAGTCAGAGAAATTACTGACCCTGACGCCAAACCAACAACCGTCAGAGCTAGTCGCGGTCTAACCTTAGCCTTTTCATAATTGAAGGAATGATTATTTTTGTGTATCAACTTGGAATGATTATGATCAAACAAACATAAATATGTCAGAGGAACAGTTGGACAAAGAAATTTTACTTGTTAGCACTCAGAAGCCCAGGGTAAGGCACTCAATCCAATGATCAAAACAGCTGTATCTCAAGAAATAGGAATAAAATGCTGATCAGAAAAGAAAAAAACACAAAAATCCCAAAGCATGAAAACTATAAAGCCTCACAAAAACTGAGCAGTTGTAAAATCCTAATATATAAATATTATTTTTGTCAGAGACCATATTTTTAGGGAAAACCACAGGAAGACAAAAATCATAACCCAGGGGTGGCACCAAAATCACACTGCTAGTATTTATTTCTAATTTTATTTACATTCCAGAGAATGCATGAAATTACAGGAGGAAGAATCACAGAAATTTCCACATCTTTCCCCTCATTTTAACAGTAAAGGATGAAGTTCATTAAAAAGACCACCTGGAACTTCCCTGGTGGTCCAGTGGTTAAGAATCTGCCTTGCAACGCAAGGGACACGAGTTCGATCCCCAGTTGGAGAACTAAGATCCTACATGCCACAGAGCAACTAAGCCTGCATGCCACAACTGGAGGGTCCATGCACCACAACAAAAGATCCCACATGCTGCAACTAAGACCTCATGCAGACAAATAAATAAATAGAAAAAAACAAAGATACGTTCTTGACAACCAGGCAGATGCATTCAATATTCAAGCTGAGGCCACCGCCCTACATCTAAGTTGAATGCTCTTTCCAAAGACCACCAATGAATCTGAATGCTTTTCATGCTGTGGAACAGACCACAAATGTAGGTGGTACCAAACCATCACCTCTGTCATTCTGAAGGGGTTGTTCAGAAAGACAGTGACAAAAGGACCTGATCACCTTTTCGTAAGTCACCACATTCACCTTTGAAAATATGGTTAATAATGTTACA
The DNA here is from genome assembly GCF_032452875.1 of Bos javanicus. Classification (NCBI taxonomy): domain Eukaryota; kingdom Metazoa; phylum Chordata; class Mammalia; order Artiodactyla; family Bovidae; genus Bos; species Bos javanicus. The sequence goes on along the minus strand of NC_083891.1, from coordinate 28,797,630 downwards.
GATCCCCTTCTCCAAAAAAAAAATACACGAACATACACAATTTGGCATTTTGGAAAAATCAAATACTCCCCTACAAAATATTCAAGAAGTAAAACCTCTGACAGATCAGAAACAAAGCCCAAGTTAGAAGATTTTAAGTGCAGTTTTTTGCCCCCAAGTCCTATCTTAACGGTAAGAGTTTCTATGTAATAATGTAATAAGCTGAGAGTTCTAAGTTTTTGGAATTCAGTGAATAGATAACACAGAGTTTCAAAGGTTTCTTTCTGCCCTCTACTCCATTCTAATCCCATATGGAGGCTACTGTTGGCTGTGTCTGGTGTGACTAAGAAAAAAAATATGTCTTTATCTTTTAAAGTCTAAGCAAAGTTAAAGACAAAACATTCGATTGTTCTCAAGAACAATAAAACACTTGACAAAGTTCAGACAAAACATTGTGAAAAGCACTGACATTGTCAGCCAGATGCATGATTAATACAATTTCCTTGACATATTTTATTTCATTCCTTTATGTATTATCTAATATATTGAAAAACTAAAACTCAAAACTCAGTAGCAATTTGTACAGGTATTTGTCACAAAGAGAACTGTAACTAAACCCCCAGAGTAAACTTCAATCCCACTTTTTAAAAAAAGCAAGGGGCATACAAATATAAGAAATACAGGTTCTTAGATCCAGGAAACATTTCTGGAGGAACATATAGAATGATGAGGGATGGGCAGCACATAAGCACAGACTGTCCTTAGAGCCAACTAGACACCCTGTCACACCTCACCAAAGAGCAAACCTAAGTTATTCTTGAATCTGATTAAAAACTCTTAGGCTCAAATATGCAAAGAGACACCTAAAGTTCATTATATTTCTTAAGAAATACATTCTATATTTTTGAAGTATTTTCCTTTCAGGGAAAAAAAAAAAACCCTCTAGCCTGGGGACGGTCACAATCGTTTTGGAGTTCAGCTTCCCCAAATATAAATATAAAAAGGAGTTTTAAATAGATGATTTGTAAGATCTCTGCCCGCTCTAAGGGCTACATTTCTAAGACTTCGAGGTTTTAACGGATGAGGTTGGGGATTTATAGCTGGCCAGGCCAATTTAACTAAAAGTTGATCAAGTTGGGGAAAATAAGCTTTGATGAATTTGTAACATGTTATTATATAATTTTTCCAATAATTCCTGATCACTGCTGCTCTACAAAAGTGTCTCAGCTCATATTTTTAAGTGCTTAAAGACCCTTTTAAGCTCTAAAACCAGACTTGTCAATTACCTACAGACCCAGGTTTTCCCTCCGTAAAAGGTCTGGCCAGACTTCAGGCACCACAGCTTTCTCATCATTACATGCTCTGTGTCCAATAAATCCTAGGACAGCACTCAGACATCCAATAAATACTTGCCCAATTAATGAACAGACTTAGGAGGTACTGCATTGCTATGTGTTAGGCGTGAGGAATTAAACAAAAGAATCTGACTATGGGTTTCTGCCTCCCAAGAAGCATCCAGAAGAGGGAACACAGACACATAAAAAAGAATTACAATGTACTGAGATTAAGTTCCACAATGGAGAGAGTACAGGAAGTATAATGACAACACAGAGAAGGGATGAACGAATTGGTATGGGGCCTAAGAGGTGCTCACTCTGAATAACTGCACGCATACCAATGTCAGAAAGGAACTATTTGGGGAATTAAGCCCTTTGTACTAGCCATGCTTCTTTTACTGGTTATTACGAGGGTGGCTCAGACATGTTTTTATTCTGTAGTCTGGATCCAAATGAAAAGCCAATAACATGAGGTGCAATTCCCTCTGTATTACTAGGTCTGTAAAGATACACGTTACAGAATTTAAATTTTACATACATAAAAAGCATATGGAATAACCCCATAAAAAATGGAATGACCTTCACTGTGGCAAAGAAAAGGCTCCACTAGGCAACTATTTGGGCAAAAATTATGAATAATGATTTTACACAAGCCAAAATCCCAACAGGATTAGGTCTGTCCCTGTTGGTAATCAAAAAAATGAAGTAACCATGAGATGCCATTTTATGGCCGCTAAGGAAGCAAGATTCTTTTTTTTTTTTAAATAACACACATAACACACAATGGGGAAATTATTGAAAAGAATACTATTAATTAACAACACATTTTTGGAAAGCAGTATGAGAATAAATGACAAAAGCAATAAAATAGCTTCAAATAATTCCATTCCTAGGAATACAAGCTCTAAAAATACCCCAAAAGAAATCAAAAAAGATATAAGCATTAAACTGTTCATTTGTCATTATCTGTAATAAAAAGTGGAACAAAATCCAAAAGGATCAAATTAGGGAAAAACACTAACAAATTAAAATAGAGTGACACAATTTAATATTATGTATTCAATAATTTAGGATCTTAAAGGCACTGCAGATAGAAACCAAAAAATCTGACACCAGGAAAATGTACAAACTATGAAATGCCCATGTACTTTGTAAATAAGTTGTGTGTATGCTATGTCACTTCAGTCGTATCTGACTCTTTGGGATCCCATGGACTGTAGCCCATCAGGTTCCTCTGTCCATGGGATTTTCCAGACAAGAATACTGGAGTGTGTTGCCATTTCTTCCTCCAGGGGATCTTCCCAACCCAGGGATCAAAAACCATGTTTCCTGCACTACAGGCAGATTTTTGCCGGCTGAGATATTGGCAAAGCCCAAGTAAGAAGTAAATAGCATAAATCAACATTTGTTCCCTTGTAACAGCAAAGCTTAAAATAAATGATAAGCTAGACACGCTCCCTACTCAAGACCGATCATATGCAAAATTAAAAATCTGCCAATGGAGTACAGGCATGGAAATTTATAGCATTAGATAATTTTCCCCATGAACATAGTCATCATTCAAAGTCTAGAGCACATGTCACCTCTTCCAGCCGCCAATTCTCACAGCAGAAAGTAACATTTACTCTGACCTCAGTATTTCCAGTACATTCTGTTAGGTTTCTCCCGAGGCATTAAATCAGGATCTCCCTTGCTGCAGAGGGTCTCTGTGTACAGATTCTGACTTCCGGGGCGGGGTGTGGGGGGCTGGGGAAGGAAGGAGGAGAGAAAGGGGGAAGGAAGTGGGTGGGGGGCAGGAAGAGTGACACCCTTTCTGAGCTTACACACCTGCATCTACAAAGAACAGATGTGTGATTTTTGCTTCCTGAATTTTTATATCTCTAACAGAGTTAGAAGAAGGAAACCAGAGGGGTTGTAAATGGAGGTCAACAGTCTGAATTCTCCTCCTCAGCTATGGGCTACAACATTCAGAAGAAATCAAAGCTATAATTTGGCTCCTTTGTTCTTTTGGAAAGGAACTATGTAATTAATTAATTTCTTTGTACTGAAGTATAGTTGATTTACAATCTTGTGTTAGTTTCTGGTGTACAGCAGAGTGATTCGGTTATACTTACATATATTCATTTTCATAATCTTTCCATTACAGTTTATGGCAGGATATTGAATATAATTCCCTGGGCTATATAGTAGGACCTCATTGTTTATCCATTCCATATATAACAGTTTACATCTGCTAATCCCAGACTCCCAATCCCTCATTTGCTTCTTTTGAAAATCCTGAATTCACATTAAAATATTCAAACCAGTCTCCAACTTTATCAATGCAAAGTGATGGTTAAACTAAAAAACCCTAAGGGCTCTTGCAAGTGCATTCTTATCTAATCTGAAATTCTCTCCATATCTAAAGTACACTGCATTGCTACTTAAATACATTAGAAAACAGTTGCTATAAAGGACCACTGAAATAAAAGATAAAAATAACCTTTATAATGTTTTTCAAAATCCCATAAAGGTTTTCAAAATTTGATAAAAATGGATAGTTTTTTTGTTAATTTCCTTTTATTTTGAAAAGAATACATTAGGAAAGATCACAAAGGAATCTTACAAACAGCAAAATTCTCAATGTGCATATCCTGTGTTCCCAAATTTCATTTGCAGAAAATTTATCCTGAGAAAATAATCATGTACATGATAAAGATTAAGCTACAAGGATGTTTATTCCAGAATTGCATACATTAGCAAAAAGTTGGGGGAGGGTTAGTAAGTGCTCTATAAAAAGACTTATTAAATAAACTGACAGCCCATCTGTATATTGTATTGCTACAAAGACATTAAAAAGATATTGAAGAATATTTAATAACATGGGAAAATATTCAAAATACACCATTAAGGAAAAATGCACAAATGTAGAGTGGAAGTCAATTCCTGAAAAAAAAAAAAAGTAAAGTTGATTCTTGTTATTCTCTGTAGTTATATTCTATAAAATCATTTCAAACACTGAGTTAGTGAAAATTTAATTATTCCTCCAAGGAGAAATTAGGAGTGAGGGTCCTACAAGTCTGTGGTCATATTTTTGTCAACTAATCAATACATAATTTTGTTGTATGTGTAAAGACACTTATTAAATATATATATTGCCAATTCATTAACATTGAGCATACAGCCAACAGCATGAATGGTATACAGAAAGTTCTTAAAATAGGAAGAAAAAAGTGCAAGTGTTAGTTGCTCAGTGGTGTCTGACTCTTTGTGACCCCACAGACTGTAGCCCACCAGGCTCCTCTGTCCATGGAATTCTCCACGCAAAAATACTGGAGTGGACAGTCATTCCTTTCTCCAGGGGATCTTCTTGACCCAAGGATGAAACCTGGGTCTCCTGCATTGCAGGCAGATTCTGTACCAACTGGGTACCAGAGAAGTCACTAATCAAAATTAAACCCTTTATCAAATCTTAAATAAAGCTTATCTGACACACATATTTTCTCCAAAAGGCACATCCACAGCCTTCTTGCACTTAGGAACAGTTGATAGCACTTCAGTCCCATGCCTGCAGTACAACAAAATCACCAACACGAAGCACAACCAGCCAGACAGTAGAAAGGACACCCTTTTACAGGACAAGGACTGAAGCAAAGCCGTGATGCTTTGCTCAGTATCAGCAGGACAGCGGGCGTTAGGTGACTCAAATTTTTGCCACGCTGCACTTGGCTGTGGATGACCTTGAAGGGGCTGGGAGTACTGATTAAGGGGTCACAAATAAATTCTAGGGAGGAGATGAATTCATCTGCTCAACAGCTCATCTGCTGTTTCAAGGCAAACTTATCGTATTTCAGTTGTTTTTGAAAAATACATGATTATCAATTCAAATTTTCTACAGCAAATGTTAACTTTTTGATTAAGAGATATAAACGATCACTAGCAAAATCCTTTAAATTATGATGCTTTCATCATATTTTCAGAACTCCCTTTATACCAGTAAACATTCTATGATATTGAGAGTTACTTAACATAAACAACATCCCCTAAATATTAACTGTGTCTGTTCTGTAGGAATTAAAAGGGATGCAGGTCAAGAAAATGTTATCATTCTGATTAAGAGAAAATAAACTCAAGTTATTCATATAATAAATAATTTTCAAAATATTGATGTCATATCTCATTTTTTATGTTTTTAGTCCTGTTAAAAAGTTTATTATCAGTTGGAGGATTTCATTGAACTCTTTTTCATCAATTAAAATCTGAAAAGTTTTTATCAACACAGTAAAAATAAAGTCAACTGGCAAGAATCCACTAGAAAGAAGCTTATTAAGGGCAGAAACCTCCAAAACCAAAATGATTTAGAGTGGAGAGAAGATAAATATTAAGTATAAATAAAGATAAAATTAAATACAAATATTAATACCACGAGGATAAGGGGAAAAGGCTACAGAAATATAAGAAAATTTGAGAGGCAGTGTGATATAAAGGGAAGCAAATAGCAAGTAAAATGAACGGTGTACAATTTCAGAGAACAGACAAACTTTTGAGTACATTCAAAGGTAGGAATAACCTTCACCTTGGCCCGTATGTTAAATACAAAGTTCAAAGAATATTATATTTCAAACATCTGTGAAATTATGGCTTTTCAACCAGCAAAAACAGAAGTATTTCCAGATTCCCAAGATGGAAACTTATGATTCTTTAACTTGTATAATGAACATTCATTCAGTTATCCATTCATCATCCATCCATGCATCCATCAATATTTATTGGGCACTGATGTTTGCAAAGTATTGTCATGTACAGATATCATGTGTGATGTTAAAATTTTATGTGTCAACTTGACTGGGCCACAGAGTGCCCAGATATTTGGTAAAACATGACTTTGGTGTAGGGACTTCCCTGGTGGGCCCGTGACTAAGATTCCTTGATTCCACTGCAAGAGGCCCAGGATCCAATCTGGATTCCTGGTCAGGAAACTAGACTCCGCAAGCCACAACTAAGTGTTCGCATGCTACACCTAAAACCCTGCATGGCAAAACCAAGATTAAGATCCCATGTAACCAAACTAAAACCCCAAATAAAAAATAGATTTAAAAAAATTACTCTGAGTGCTTCTATGAGGGTGTTTTTGGTAGAATTTGACATTTAAATAGGTAGACTGAGTAACTGCTACTGCTAAGCCACTTCGTCCGTGTCCGACTCTGTGCGACCCCATAGACAGCAGCCCACCAGGCTCCCCCACCCCTGGGATTCTCCAGGCAAGAACACTGGAGTGGGTTGCCATTTCCTTCTCCAATGCATGAAAGTGAAAAGTGAAAGTGAAGTTGCTCAGTCGTGTCCGACTCTTAGCGACCCCATGGACTGCAGCCTACCAGGCTCCTCCGTCCATGGGATTTTCCAGGCAAGAGTACTGGAGTGGGTTGCCATTTCCTTCTCCAATGCATGAAAGTGAAAAGTGAAAGTGAAGTCGCTCAGTCGTGTCCGACTCTTAGCGACCCCATGGACTGCAGCCTACCAGGCTCCTCCGTCCATGGGATTTTCCAGGCAAGAGTACTGGAGTGGGGTGCCATTGCCTTCTCCAAGACTTGAGTAAAGCAGATCCTAATGTGGGTGGACCTCATCTAATCATTTGAAAAGCCTGAATAGAACCAAAAAAGCCAATCTTCCCCTTCAAGTAAAAGATAATCCCTCCTGCCCACAGCCTTCGAACTTGGACATGAGCTTTTTCCAGCTTTCAGACTTGAACGGAAACATTGACTTTTCCTGGGTCTTGAGTCTATCTATGGCCTTTGGGCCAGAACTACCCCATCTGCTCTCCTGGGTCTCCAGCTTGCAGATTTTTGGAATTAGGCTTCAAATCACTTGAGCCAATTCCTTATAATAAGTCACATATAAAGGTTTGTATAATAAAACATACATGAGGGTTTCTCTGGAGAACCTTACTAATACAATTTAGACAACTATGGTACATATGAGTAAGACAGAGGGCCCGAGTCTCCCCTAATCTGGTATATGACACAACTTCTCTGGTCTTCAGTCTAGCTTGGCAGACTTTTCAACCAAGAGACAATCCAATGTCACTCATATTTAAGATTTATGCATCATGAATGCATATTTTAAACATTTTAATAAAACCTAAAAACCTTTTTTTGAAACTGAAAGGACTACAATTATTAGAATCTCTAATTATTATAGAAAATTTCACAAGATAGCTCACAGGTCACTACATGGCAATGACATGTGTTAATTCCCTAAATGACACTTTATCCCTATCTGTCCTGCTGAGCAAGAAGGTCTGAACACAGTTGAGTAAAACTAACTCTACGAAGAGGGATAAACCAGAATTCATTGCTGCTAAGCTGCTAAGTCACTTCAGTCGTGTCCGACTCTGTGTGACGCCATAGACGGCAGCCCACCAGGCTCCCCTGTCCCTGGGACTCTCCAGGCAAGAACTCTGGAGTGGGTTGCCATTTCCTTCTCCAATGCATGAAAGTAAAAAGTGAAAGTGAAGTCGCTCGTGTCGCTCAGTCGTGTCCGACCCTCAGCGACCCCATGGACCACAGCCTTCCAGGCTCCTCCGTCCATGGGATTTTCCAGGCAAGAGTACTGGAGTGGGGTGCCATTGCCTTCTCCAGAATTCATTGACACGTCTTAAAAAAGGGAAACTCTGTAAAATTCGTTAACAATTATTAGTATCCCATTATTAATACTCGCAGCACTTCATATCTGATGCTAGTTACCCTCCCCTCAGTAGAGAACAGACCATCTGGCATCCATGGTGATCTGGGAATGTAAAAGATAATATTTTATCTCTAACATAGCTATTGCTAATGATTAAAATTCATGTGAATGATTTAAATAACTTTCCAGTTACACTATACCTAGAAAACCTCAGTAGGTTGCTTCCCACTTAATATTTTTTTATATCCAAACTTCTGTTCTACAACAGGCCAGAATTTCCCATGTTCCACAATTTTCAACTGCACATATAGCCCCTACCTCCCTGGTAGTCATGTGACCCCCAGAGCTATTTATATGACCCTCCTGACTACACACAACTTATTTTCATCTCCCATAATGAAGTTAGTTGTGAATCTTCCTGCTTCTCGAAGCCATCTGCACCTGTATGCATTTCTTTAACAGCACCCTATTAACTTAAATTTCTCCAAAAACCACCTGGAGACTTGACTGTATCCACACCTGTGATGTATAAACAAATACGCCACAACACATTTTGGAATTTAATCTCACCCAGCTTATTTAGTACCTACTTGCAAATTTATTGGAGGAAAATGTTATGTTCTGAAATAGCAGTTCGTGGGGACTCAAGAGGTTTAAAAAGAGAAAGAATTGATTAAAGGACAGGAATAAACTTCTCTGGAATCCAGGAAACCAAACACAATAGATTACAAAAGTCTGGCCTAAGTGTCAAAGGGTTTCTAATTTCCTTGATTGCTTAAGAAGGATTCCAAAAACGTAAAAGTAAAAAATAAAATTACTTCACCCTACAAAGGCTCCATACTTTGGTCTTAATGGATATCCTGCTGCTGCTGCTGCTGCTAAGTCGCTTCAGTCGTGTCCGACTCTGTGCAACCCCATAGACGGCAGCCCACCAGGCTCCCCCGTCCCTGGGATTCTCCAGGCAAGAACACTGGAGTGGGTTGCCATTTCCTTCTCCAATGCATGAAACTGAAAAGTCAAAGTGAAGTCGCTCAGTCGTGTCCGACTCTTAGCAACCCCATGGACTACAGCCTACCAGGCTCCTCCATCCATAGGATTTTCCAGGCAAGAGTACTGGAGTGGGGTGCCATTGCCTTCTCCGAATGGATAGCCTACCAAAGCCAAAATTAGCCACTCGGGCACCTGTTTCGGTTTTCTCTGACTTCTCTGCTTCCATCTACATCTCCTCCTGTTTCTCAAACTGCCCAAGAGGGAGCCAGCGATGGAAGTGCAGTGTGAGAAGCTGATGATATTTCCTTTCTTCGGCCATCTATGCAGAAATGTCCCCCAACCCTAGCAACTCCCTCCAGGGGAGGGGCTGAAACCACTTCTACCATGAAATTGGCCTGCGACCTCGTTTCCCCATTAGAAGAGAAAGTAAAAGTGAGTAGGTTCTCCCTCTCTTTGGGGGAAACTGTGATGTTTTCCATAAACCAAAAAATCATGAGTTAACTATAGCAGAAAAAATACAGTCTTTTTTTAAACTTTATTAAAAACATAGAAATGAAACCCCAAGCATTGGGAATTGACTGACTGCAAAATGCCTAAAGAATTAAGGCATGAAAAGTTTCAAGCACAGCCAGGGTACTCTGATCCATCTTTGCAGAATCATTTCTTTAAATGTTTTCTTTTGTTCTATTTGAATTAGAAATACAAGGCACACTAACCAGAGACCAAAATCTCTGCTTTCTGGTTCTCTGTTTCCAGCCCTGCAGTCAAAGCTATGGAACCTTATGCAGGACAAGAGGCCCATTTGCACAATGAGCATCCATTAGTGAGTGATTGTAGCTGGTACCTTGGGGAAGGGCAATGGCAGAGCAGATTATTATTTATTTTTTAATGAATATGCAAATCGCCCCCTAGCCTTTTTAAGTCAAGAGTTTAGGCACTTAATGTAAATTAACATAGAAAATCCTAAAACTTATCTTGTGGTTTGAAGCCAATTATTGTCATTAGAGGCCTTATTTATTTGGCTTATTTGTGGGAGAGGTGGTGAGGGGTGGGGGTTGCAGCCCCAAAACTACTTATCTGAGAAATGAAAATTAGAAGGAACCGTAAAGTAGGGGAAAAAAAAAGGCTATTAATAAATCCTGAGCAATGCTAATTACCTAAGAATCCCTAATTACCTAACACTGCAATTTGAAACTGGCTTTCAAGAGTATACAAAAATTTAGAGCGTAAATTTAGAGTCAGGAAAAAAACATACATAACGGAGCTGACTGTAATCATCAAAACATGATTTGCCTAGAAAGCGCACCCTGTTTTCATTAGTTACTTAATTGGTACTTGTACTAGGTAGGTAGTCAATAAAGATCCAGTTAAGAAATAAATGGTATAAGGAAGGGTCTTTGTTGTTGTTCGGTCGCTATGTTGTGTCTGACTCTTTGTGACCCCATGGACTGCAGCATGGCAGGCTTCCTTGTTCTTCCCTGTCTCCCAGAGTTTGTTCAAACTCATGTCCACTGAGTCACTGATGCCATCCAACCATCCCTTCCTCTGTCACCCCCTTCTCCTCTTGCCCTTAGTCTTTCCCATCATCAGGGTCTTTTCCAATGAATCAGCTCTTGAGCCCAACTGGTAAGCTCCTATATGCCAAAAAAAATGTTCAATAGGATTTGAAAATGCAATTTTAAAAAAGTTTTTGACGCTATAATACAAAAACAGGCTGCACATGTGAATATCAATGGTCTGATAGAAGCTGCAGCAAGACATTTTTTGGCAAGCTCCACCTGCTGTGGCCAGCAGCACTAGGCTTTTACTATACTTTGATGCCAACTGGTTGTGACTATTTTCTGTCTGCCTCTCCAAGAAAGCAATCATTGTTAATTCTAGTTGGTTATATTATTGATTCTGGTTATTTAAATAGATTTATAATGAAAGAATACTATAAATAATGTTATCAACAGTTTCTGTTGGTTCTGTCCCAAATATGATGACTGTGAAAATATTTATCACATATCTGCACACTAAAAGGTTCCCCAAACATTTGCTTCTGAAGAAATGAACTAAAACAATATTAATTAAAAGTGCACAAGTATTTGTCCTGTATCATAAAATTCAGTTACATGGAAGTTGAAGCTATAACTTAGTATTTTGAAATTGAGTCATCAACAGATGATAATAAATTTTCACCTTTCTTCAAAAATTTTTGTAAAACCCATGAAGTAAACCCAATATTTAAACTAATTGCTTTATTTACTATCCTAATACCTATCCACTATCTTATAGAGGTTTTAGGAGCTAAAGTTCTAAAATTGGGTCATGAGAATAAGTAAAATTATTCTCACCCAAGTAAATTTATCCTTGTAGTTAATTTACAAATTAAATATATTTTAATAAAAAATAATTTATCTCCTGAAACATATTTGTTGTTTTTCAGTCATGTCCAACTTTTTGCACAGACTGCAGCATGCCAGGTTTCCCTGTCCTTCACTATCTCCCGGAGTTGCTCAAACTCATGTCCATTGAATCGGTGATGATATCCAACCGCCTCGTCCTCTGTCGTTCCCTTCTCCTCCTGCCTTCAATCGTTCTCAGCATCAGGGTCTTTTCCAATGAGCTGGCTCTTGGCATTTGGTGGCCAAAGTATTGGCGCTCCAGCTTTAGTCTTTCTAATGAATATTCAGGTTGATTTCCTTTAGGATTGACTAGTTTCATCTCCTTGTTGTCCAAGGGACTCTCAAGAGTCTTCTCCAACACCACAGTTCAGAAGCATCAATTCTTAGGTGCTCAGCCACCTATGGGGTCACACAGAGCTGGACACAACTGAAGTGACTTAGCAGCAGTGGCAGCAGCTTTCTTTATAGTCCAACTCTCACATCCATACACGACTACTGGAAAAACCATAGCTTTGACTAGACGGACCTTTATCGGCAAAGCAATGTCTCTGCTTTTTAATATGCTGTCTAGGTTGGTCATAGCTTTTCTTCCAAGGAGCAAGCATCTTTTAATCTCATGGCTTCAATCATCATCCTCAGTGATTTGGACTCCAAGAAAGCAAAGTCTGCCACTGTTGCCATTGTTTCCCCATCTATTTGCCATGAAGTGATGGGACTGGATGCCATGATCTTAGTTTTTCGAATGTTGAGTTTTAAGCCAGCTTTTTCACTCCTGTTTTTCAGCTTTATCAAGAAACTCTTTAGCTCCTCTTCACTTTCTACCATAAGAGTGGTATCATCTGCATATCTGAGGTTATTGATATTTCTCCCAGCAATCTTGATTCCAACCTGTGCTTCATCCAGCCCAGCATTTCACATGATGTACTCTACATATAAGTTAAATAAGCAGGGTGACAATATACAGCCTTGACGTACTCTTTTCTCAATTTGGAACCAGTCTGTTGTTCCCTGTCCGGTTTTAACTGTTGCTTCTTGACCTGCATACTGGTTTCCCAGGAAGCAGGTAAGGTGGTCTGCCATTCCCATCTCTTGATGAATTTTCCAGTTTGTTGTGATCTACATGGTCAAAGGCTTTAGCATAGTCAATGAAGCAGAAGTAGATGCCTCTCTGGAATTCCCTTACTTTTTCTATGATCCAGCAGATGTTGGCAATTTGATCTCTGGTTCCTCTGCCTTTTCCAAATCAAGCTTGTACACCTGGAAGTTCTTGGTTCACATACTGTTGAAGCCTGGCTTGGAGAATTTTGAGCAGTCCCTTGCTCACATGTGTTGCTGCTGCTGAGTGCAACTGTGCGGTAGTCGGAACATTGTTTGGCACTGGTCTTCTTAGGGATTGAAATAAAAACTGAACTTTTTCAGTCCTGTGGCCACTGCTGAGTTTTCCAAACGGAAACATATATGTGGATTCAAAAACTATTTCACTATAATGAGATATACTGAAAATAAAATTCACCCCTCTCCAGCTTCACACCACAATTTCTGAGGTTATAGTGCATTTATTGGAAAGAATTTTCCATGGTAAAAATACTTGACCTGGAGCCAAGAGTCCAGGGTTACAGTCCTTTTTATATAGTTCTTCAGCTGTGTGTCCTTGGGCAAGTCATTTAATCTCTCTGGACCTCATTTCCTTCCACTGTAAATGGAGAAGGTTGTGGTTGAAAAGCGTTAATGTTCCATCCTGTTCTAATAACGTATGAATCTGTGTGAGAGAAAGTTCATAAATATTCCATAATCTTCCTTTTACCAAAATGTTACTTCCAAATATAGATAACCTTTCATGACACAAAGCAAATGTTATGACAAGGTACTTTTCAATTAATGCAAATTTTAAAGTTACTATTTAAAACAATTCAAAAATAGAGCATACTCTATCATACTCTATCAAGATGTTGTGATTTCGGATATTTCAGAACACAACATAGGGACTGAATGCCAATCAAGTTAAATCTGAATGAAGCAAACTATGAAGTATGAATTTTACAGAGTTCTGGAACACTTCCAGATTCCTTCATTCATTTTCAAAACAAGATTTTCGAAAGAAAAAAATAAATAAAGTAAAAAAAAAAAAGTAAGCCTCAATTTGGAGACGCCAATGGTACCCCACTCCAGTACTCTTGCCTGGAAAATCCCATGGATGGATGAGCCTGGTGGGCCGCAGTCCATGGGGTTGCAAAGAGCTGGACATGACTGAGTGACTTCATTTTCACTTTTCACTTTCATCCGTTGGAGAAGGAAATGGCAACCCACTCCAGTGTTCTTGCCTGGAGAATCCCAGGGATGGGGGAGCCTGGTGGGCTGCCGTCTATGGGGTTGCACAGAGTTGGACACGACTGAAGCGACTTAGCAGCAGCAGCAAGCCTCAATTAAATGGAAACTGCCAATTATATATATTTCAAATTTAAAAATTAATTTTTTTAACTCTCATCTTAGAGAAAAAGTTCAATTTGACATCAGAATAGATTCTTATCAGTCATTCAATAAGACTTTTCTGCTCTCCTCTAACTTCTGGGGTATGGTCTGTGACACGAAACACTAAAATGAAAATTCAAATTCAGAAAAATGTTCACTCAGGTCAATGAACAGTCCTTAATTAAAAATATAATCACATTTACTATTGGTGTTATAATAAGTAGCCAAAGTCTCCTAATAGATTTTACAAAAATATTTTAAAATAAAGCTTGAATATAAATAGGTTCCTGGTTAACCCCTTACGTGACTATAATGAGCCAGAAAAAAAAAAAAAAGAATGTGTGGATTAGTTAATTGAGAATCTACCATAAAAGCAATAATTGGATGTTGTAATAAATGGGAAAACAGTAGAATACGTTGTCTTGAATAATTTCTTCATGCTATTATTATTTCACTCGCAGTGCTTATTCACAAGTTCTCTGCTCTCAGATTCTGAATGTGAGATTCTTGAAAATGTTTATTTCCTGCCAGCAGTCAGTCATCATGAGCAAATGTGGGGTTGGAAAGTGTCATCTGCATTTTATGAGTGTCAACCTGAGGGGTTTTCCCCTCTTCCCAGATAGGTGGCCTGAACCTATTTTTTCATCTGAGAAAGAAAAAATATATATATCTGTAGAAATTATCCATGACAGCTATAAATTTATAGATATCATTTTTTTAAATCATGTAACTTTTAAGTACTCAACTGTAAGAAAGTCCACAGAGCTAGTCATCTGAGATTCAGAGCATCTATCTCATTTCATAGACTCTTGTTTCTGGCTTAACTAGTCTTTAAAGGCCATTTTTCTATAGGAGGTTAAGTATATATCAACTCTAAAAAAAAAAAATCAAGTTCAAGTCCTTAAAATAATTTACAATTTAGATTTAGCACATCTAATTGTATTAATTATATTCCAGTTAACATGAGATAATTATTTTTTTTTACAGTTTAGCTACACACATATTTAGTGAAAATTATTTTGTATATAAGTACAAAAATAAAAATTACACACAAAGAGGTGTGAATAGAAACGTGTGCAGGTGTACACACACACACACACACACACACAAAACTAAGCACTTATTACCAATTCCCTTCCAAATATTTTCTGAGATGGTGAAACACTTAAATGGTAAAATTGGTAAAATGGTAAAAAAAAAAAAAAAACCCACAAGTTTGACAGTTAGAAGCAGACCAAATTAAAATGTTCTGTTATAGTTTACTGGCTGGAGTAAGTGTCTCAGAAAAACGTAGCACCTATAAAATCAAAGCTCATCAGGAATAATATATTATGTGAAGCAAGATGCCTAAAACTTAAAAATGAAACTAGACATATAGCTACAACCCACTATCTAGAGATATTGTGTTTAAAATGCTGAGAAGTTAGTTGGTTCTTGGTGTGATAGTAAAGTCTAGAATGAACGATGGTACGCATATTATTATAAAGACCACTGAATCAGAGACATATTGTAACATGGAAAACTGTAGGAATACTATTTCCTAAGGCACTTAAAATGACACTAGACTAAGTAAGAAAAAGCCCTGTGTAAAAAACTAGGGAAAGATTTGAATAAATGGCTTCATAGGAATATAATATTGCTACAGACCTTGCATTTACAAGTGGATCTCATTTCCCTAACACTTAAGAGTTACAAATAACCATTTTAGAGTTCCTCTCAATCGTATAAAGAATCAGTCAATAAAACAAAGAAGTTTGAAGAGAAGCAGGCAGAAGGTCAGAAAGGCAGCTGTCAAAAGAAGTATGTTTCCCTTTGGGGGAAAAAAAGTGAAAGATTTTATGTATTTTAATTAGCCTGCTTGCAAAAAAAAGGAGAACATATCAGGTGAAGAGTACTAATTATCACCTTCCAGCCCCACTAACACTTTGAAATCTAGCAAAAAGGAAGGAAAGGGGGTGAAAAAAAAAAAAAAGAAAGAAAAACATTCTCTCACTACAGGCCATTTAAAAAATATATATATATCTCTCTTTCAAGGTTTCTTCCAACCTTCTTCCAACAACTCCTGACAAGATTTATCTTCAAAAAACTTTCTTGTTTACAAAATAAAATTTCCCCTCTTTCAAATTAAACCCAATTATCTGGTGAACAGTTTCCATAATAAAACCTGGTAGACAGAGGAAACATTTCCTTTTTTTTCCGCTCCTCCATTTGAGAGCCTGCAGGTTCCAAGAAGTGAAAACCATTCTTACTTATCCCATTAACACACAGGTGTTGAGAGGGCATGGAAGCGCCTGGAAAGATAGATGGCCTCATTTTCCTTGGATCAGGTTTTTGCGATAACTTCCAAAGAAAGTGCTGAAAACTCCCAGTTGCTTATTTGATCCATAAATTTAAAAAGTACTATGGGGAACATAACATTGTCCTGAAAAGCATCATTGACTTTTTCTGGTCAGTGGCAACAAGTCATTGGTGTATCTAGTCACTGCTGAAGGACAAACTACAAATACTCAAATATTAATAGGTCCATTTGTTGAGATGGCAAATAGATTAAATGCTCTCAGAGACCCTTGAGTCCTGACCGATTCTCACTCACCCAGAGAGACTGGGTTCAGCTTTTAATCAAGCAGCTGCTCAAAGATACATGTGTGTAGCTTTACCCGTCAAACACATCCCCAACCAAGGAGGAATTTCAGAAAAATCAAGTTTGTTCTACATCTTCAAAAATACACTTATGTGTGTCTGATATCCACAAAACTTAACTACAAAATTACAAATTTTAGTCTATCCCATGATAGTATTTTGTGTTAGGCAGATGACTTACCAGAAAGTTTTAAACTAGCCATTTTCTATTGATGTGAACTCTGCTTTGCAAAAACAAAAAGGGATACTTTTAATAAAACCAGGTCATGGTTAGAACAGAAGAGCTTTTCCCAAATTTTCTTGACCTAAACTAGAAGCAAGAGAAATGTCTAAACAAAGTTTAAATGCTTCCTTCTCTTCCTAGTCTATAAAACTGCATTTACCTGACCTGTTAAGAGGGCTTCCCAGGTGGCACCAGTGATAAACAACCCATCTGCCAATGCAGGAGACATAAGAACTGTGGGTTCGATCCCTGAGTCAGGAAGATCCCCTGGAGGAGGGCATGGCAGCCCACTCCAGTATTCTTGCCTGGGAAATCCCATAGACAGAGGAGCCTGGAGGGCTACAGTCCACAGGGTTGCAAAGAGGCGGATACGACTGAATCGACTTAGCACGCACACATGACCTGTCAAGAAATGAAGAATGATGAAACCCAAGTCCAGTGCTCCCCAACAGGCCCCCTTCGTGTTGAGCATTAAACAATAATTTGACAACAGTGACAGAGCCTTCTCCAGTACTAAAAGCAGCCTGACTAATCTTATTAAACCAGCATCTGAACCATGGCCATCGTGGAACGGGAAAATAATTACCCTGCTAATGCCATAAATACTGTATCTACAAACTCCTATGACTGGAGATAACAAGGGGCAAAAGAGAAAGTTCATTCTTGAAAATGCCCAATACAAGTTAAGAAAACTTCCCACAGAAACAAGACTCCCAGGCTGCAAAACAAATGAATGTTGGTAGATAGGCCTGTGACCCTAAATTGCCTTTTGTGTCAGTTTTAACACTATTAGGACAGAAGGACGTTTTTGCAGTTTACAAAGAACTAACGAATAAATAAATAATGGAGTGCCGTCTAACTCCCCCTCCCTCCAGTTAGGGGGGATTCCTTTAAAGATAAAGACATATTTAGAAGAATTATGCTTTCTTCCTCCTTACAGCTTATGAAAGATTTAAGGAGAAAGGTTTATTGAGCATAATGAAAACTCAAAGTGGAACTCTCTGGCTGTGTCTCCTATTTTATTTATTTATTTTAATTAAAGTCGAGTTGATTTACAAGGCTGTGTTAGTTTCCATGTCTCCTTCTAAGTATTATCATAACAAACAATATGAGAAGCTAACGTGGAATAATACAAATAAGACACTTTGCGCTATGAGTCTCCCAAACTGGGGAATGATTTATTACTGCAAATTTCAATATCAAGCAAGACAGAAACAAGTCTTCCCTTCATGGTGATTTCACAAATAACTGGTGTCAAATTCTCTTTGACACTTTTCCCTACTACTTTGCAATATGAAACTCTCAAAGAAAAAAACCAAAAAACAAGCTTTCATGTTTAGAGAAGCAGAACAGGAAGAATGCTTTCTTCACTGATTATAAAATGATGTATTCTTATTATCATTAAAAGCACATAAATCGTGTCAACACTTACAGGAGGTTGTTAATTCCTTTTTCAGATGTCAAAGCCGTATTTTCAAAAATGCTAGTTAACACACACATCTTCCCTTCCTTTTTTGAATGGTCAGCCAAAAATTTACATACCACCCTGGAAAAAGTCATTTTTGACAGAAGGAACTGTCGGGGCAGGCATACACACAAACAGGGCCATGTGCTGTCCTTCTTGAGATAAGATGTGAAAGGCAATAAACCCGATACACTTAGGAACTGACTGCCTTTCGGAATTTTGTGAACTTGGTGTTGCCCCTGCAAACCTCTGAAACGAGAACACTCTCACGCTGGACTAATTACACCCAGGACCTCTGCTGTTACAGCCACTGCAGTACACTGTCCTCTGGTTAATCCTGCTTTGTTTTAATTCCAGCCAAAGACTAACAGAAAACAGCGTCTCCTTACATGGCACCCTCGGTCAGCTATATATTCACTGCATCAATTGTTTCTTGAGAATAAACCTTTACCTTTGTTCGCCAATCCTGAAATAACCAATCTGCACTGCCAGCTAGCAGGCCGACCCGGTAAGCAATAGGAGGGGTTATCCAGAGATGGTGCACATACATGCTATCGAGGAGTAGCCAAAGGCAGGCAGAGGATGCTTTTTGCTGCCAAATAAGGCAATGATGACCATGAAGTAGTGCGGGAAGTAAGTGCTAAAGTGAGCGTGTTATTACTACATCAAGAGTTTAAAAGACAGGACGTCCTGGTGGTCTAGTGGTTAAGAATTTGCCTTCCAGTGTAGGGGGTATGGGTTTGACCCCTGCTCGGGAAGTTAATATCCCACATGCCTCATGGCCAAAAAAAAAAAAAACAGAACACAACAGAAGAAATGTTGTAACAAATTCAATAAACACAAAAAATGGTCCACATTAAAAAAAAAGAGTTCAAAAGAGAAAGATATCCAGCCTCTGTAGGCTACAGCTGCAACTGAGGCCAGAGAGAGAAGGCCAGGCTTGACCAAGGATACTCTGCTGGCTGTAGAACCCAAATCTCCATTCTCCAGATCTTGGGCTCTCTTCACCCGGCCACCCTGCCTCCATGGTCCAATTCAGAGGAGCAGCAGGACGCAAGGTAACTCAAGTTGAACTGGGTTGGCATGGCAGAGCAATTAAAGAAGAGGATGAAGAAAGAACACGTCCATCTGACAGCACCGAATCAGGGAAGCGGGCCTTCCTGCTGAGCATTCTAAGAGTTCTTATTGGTTCTATCACCTCCCAAGGCTGACCTTCAATTCAGTGGCTCACCTGGCCTGACTTACAAGCCTTGAAAACAGGCAAGACAAATACACAGAGAGCCAGGGAAGAAAACTACAGAGCGGGACTTCTATCATCAAATCTCAAAGCTCAGCAACCTGGCCTCGGACTCAGCCTCCCGCTGACCCAGATGAAGATGCTCGGAGTTGGTGAGGCGCACCCACGTCACGTACACGTGTCCCTCCTCCCCACCCAGGCGAGGGACTCTCACATTCCTTCTCCTCTGTTCTGTTTCATCTGTAATTTGAAATGTTACTTAACGTAACCTTGAAATAGAAGTGGCTTTTTCAAAGATTGGAAACATATGCATTTGAGGTAATGACACTGTCCACATTATAAAAAAAAAAAAGAAATAGCTTGTGTGCTATAATTTGTGTGAAGACGAAAAAAAAATCTTAGGAATCATCTAACCAAGACCTATCGTTTTATAAAACGAAATAATTGAGGATCAGAGAAGCAGGTGTTGTTTCTTTGGAATTAAAAACACAGATGTCTGGATGTGCCTGAAACTTTCTGAGCGAGAAGAGTCAAATGCCAGCAGAAAGAACACTCAACTGAAATGTCAGAAATTCAAATTTTCATTTAACCTATGTTATTCAATCTTTACCGACTGAATAACTCACTCGGTATAAAGGATCTGTCTGCAATGCAGGAGACCCAGGTTTGATTCCTGGGTTGGGAAGATCCCCTGGAGAAGGAAATGGCAACCCGTTCCAGTATTCTTGCCTGAAGAATCCCATGGACAGAGGAGTTGGGCAGGCTACCCATCTTGCGACCATGGCGTCGCAAGAGTTGGGCAGGCTATCCATCTTGCAACCATGGCGTCGCAAGAGTTGGACACAACTTAGTGACTAAACCACCAACACCATGTTATCCATTAGCCCGGAGCCTTGAAAGAAGGCTTACCTTCTTCAACCTGGTTTACTAATATGCAACCTGAGAAGATTAAGAGCTTGAAACAGACAATCTCTAAAGTTCCCCCCACCCAACAGATCTAAAAAGTTCTACAATTCAATTTCAAACTCAAGAAGAGTAGATAACAAGAATAAAGTAAATAACAAAAACAAGAATAAATAGCTTAAGTGCATTTACAGTGATTGCTTTCAAAATCTTCAGCTCATCAGGTTATACAGGTATTCATTTATTTTTTAATATATTTTCTTTCCTAGCATCAGTCAGAGTCTCACATCTACAAAACTAGAAGCTCAGTTTGACCTTAGCATTTAAGGGTAGCAGACAGCGACCCTGACAAACAATTAGCTGATAAGAGTTAGATATATTTAGCATCTAAGAAATGCACTATCAGTATACTGGAACTATTTGGAGCCTTTCATCACCAGGAGATAGAGTGTGAATCAGGTCTGTGTTACTACTGAACCACTCATCAAATCTCTTCCACTACGAATGCAAGATGCTATGTCTCCATGGCTGGTTTGTTTCATGTTTCAGCTCCACAGCCACAGACAAATGCACTGATCCAAAATAAAACCTCCTGACTTTCTGCACTCCCTGTGCTCACATGTTAGTGATGCCTCCACCCGCAGAATTCCACATCGGGCTTTTAATGAGCAAAAGAACATTCTGGGCTGCTCTCAGAAGACAGGATACCAAATGACCAGTGAAAAGGCCAGACCCGAATTCCTTTGAAGGAGGCACCGAGGTGACAGATTCAGAGAAAGGCTATGAAGTTTAGGCAGAATTTCACTAAAAAAATTACCAGGCTGGTTTGAAAAAACAAAATTTCTTAAGACCACATTGTAGTGCTTACTTGGGCATCTTTTAATATCCAAGAAGTCATGTATGGGACTTGTTACAAATGTCCTCTAATTGGTCACTCAAAATTTCTTTAAAAAAAGAAGAACAAAAAGCTTCCTGAGGATCTCCGCCCACATTCAAGTAGCGGGTTTACAAACTCAAGCAGATCAAAGCCCACAGGCTAAGACTCTTATCTCTGCAGGTTGGCAAGCAAACAAGGCTCAGCCATTGAAAGGGTGTCTACACATTCTCTTAAGGAAGAAACTCATTGGAATAGAGACAACACAGGGAAGGCTATCAAAGAGGCCACATTTGTAGAACAAAAAAAGTTTTTAAAAATATCTTATTTGCTAAAATTTAAGAATACTAGAGGAGTGGCTAAACCTAAAGGGAAGCATTCATAGAATATGAAGACAGGAAATATTGTTTCCACACCATCTACATGTGTCAAGTCTTGACTAAAATACTGAGTCTGGGTGCTAAGAGCAAATAAATAGATTCGGAGCAGTGCTGTCCAATGGAAATACTGTGTCAGCTGCATGTGTAATTTTACAATTTCCAACAGCCAGTTTTGTTTAAAAAAAAAAGATAAAAAGAAGGTGAAATTAATTTTAGTAGTAGATTTTATTTCACCTAACCTATCCATTGGAAAAGACTCTGATGCTGGGAGGGATTGGGGGCAGGAGGAGAAGGGGACAAAAGGATGAGATGGCTGGATGGCATCACTGACTCAATGGACATGAGTCTGGGTGAACTCCGGGAGTTGGTGATGGACAGGGAGGCCTGGCATGCTGCAATTCATGGGGTCGCAAAGAGTCGGACACGACTGAGCGACTGAACTGAACTGAACCTATCCAAGATATTATCATTTTAATGTGTAATCAAAAAAGGAGACCTTATATATATTTTTTCTTCTTTGTAGTCCATCTTCAAAAAAGCAGCCACATTAATTGCAATGGCTGCCCGTCACTGTATTAAATGGAATATTTAAATATACACAGTTAATTGTCTGAAAATTGGAAGCATCAAAATACTGTGATAAGCCAGGAGAAGGGGAGAAAAAAAAAACAACAACACAAGATGAAATAAAGGCATATGTTCACCAAAGATGTGGCACAAAATTCTCTGCTGCCTGAGAAAGGAAGGCGAGATAGAGCAAGATTAGGCATAAATGAAATATGAACGATTTAAATTTAGACATCAGAGAGAACTTCAGAGCAACGGGAACTGAAACATCCCAACTGTAGGCATTTACACAGATCCTCTTCCTCAGAATATTGTATAAAATTAGTGTGATTTTTAAAAATAACTTAGAATCAGTTCTGAAAAAAAAGGACAGGGGCTATGGAATACTACTGCTATACATGTCAGTGAGCTTTGCCCAATGACTCCTAGAGTGTGTGCATAAAGTTACCCTCCACAAAAGACTAAGTGATGTATACAAACTCTAAGGAGGCATGGTGAAGATAATGCATTTTCCTTTTAAAAATATTAAGGACAAACGACAGTATCTTGAAAGGACAAAGAAGAAAAGAGTATGTACAACAGGAAACAGGAGCAGTCATTTGGAAAGAAATCAGATTCCATGGCATTTGGTGGCATCATCTTCTACTCCAACAAATAAGATGTTAAGTGGGACAAGAAACCAGTCCTAAAATATTTCCAATTTATCGCAGGCCTATATGCACACACTACTAATTATTTTTGCACTGATCCTCCAATATACAATCAGTACAGAAACATGTGATGAATAAGAAAAAAAAAAGCGATTAAGTACATCATATCTGGATTACTTAAGTTTTTATTTGAATTTATTTCTAAATTTAACTGACAACTGATGAGCAATAAACTCAGCTTTAGTTTCATTCGGATTGTATTCTTTTCCTTTACTTTCTCTGCCATGTAGCTGTCAAAGATGCTTTTGAATAATGACTCTAATTTAAAGTGCAGCTCAACATTATCACCATCTAGATCCGATGTCGGTAAAATCCTTAAGTTATTATGTCATGAGAGGTTTTAGTTATGAGCCCTCTAAAATTGTGAGGCCTTGAATCAGTCATTAATATGCTATAAACTTCACTTCAGTTCAGTTCAATCGCTCAGTCATGTTCAACTCTTTGCAACCCCACGAATTGCAGCACGCCAGGCCTCCCTGTCCATCACCAACTCCCGGAGTTCACTGAATTTAGGCTCAGCCTGTCCATCTTAAAAAAAAATACTCTCTAAATTGTAGGCTGCCTTCATAATGGAAACAAGTATTGGGAAAACATTTTGTAAGAAACAGCATTAAGGTTTAGCTTCCATTTGCCAAAAACATATAGCTCCGCTCCCCCTACTCCAAGCTTTCAATCATTTTCCTGTCCGAGGCACCAGAAGGGGAAGACAAATCCCTAAGAATAAAACGGAGTCCTAAGTGGTGACTCAGTGATGTCAAAGCAGGAGGACCAGTCTCACTCTTGGAAGATGTATCTTGTCTATTAAAACTCAATGAGTCAAGAACCATGGAGTGCCAGGCACCTTCAGCCTTTACTTGAAGCCTGGGAACTAAAGTGATACCCTGGAATGAACTGGATTTACCTAGAAAGTTGGATCCTGGCTGGGAGTGATGGCTGAAAAATTTAATGGAGGATATTCCTAACAATGAATCCGCAACCCACAGGTGCCATGCTGATGGCTTTTGTAAGAAATGCCATGTGGCAAGGGGCCATGAGTCATACCACCTTCATTCCTGCCCCATTCTTCAGACCTTGCCAACTGGAGAATGTAGGAATGTCCCCAGCATGAATCACCATGTTCTTTGGGGTCTGACAACACTCCAGCACCTATTAGTGACTGGGAAGAGAAAAATTGCATGACTCAACCCATAAGAACCCACATCAGAACCACCACAACCACTGTACTGGCCCTTTCCAGTTTGCCCAGAATATTCCAAAGTCAAGTAACAGATGTTAAAATCACAACATCCATTTATACAAACATGCCCATGTGAGTTAGAATTTTTATAGTGATTTTTTTCAGAATTAGTGGTACATGTGAACTCTGCTTCACTGTGTACAATCTGATTCTGATCTGCCAAACATATATTCAGAAAACAAGTAAATACAATAAATCTCATAAAATTTTAATACTGCCCTTTTATCAGGTCAGCTTAAGTTTCCCATACTACCCTTCCTTGAGAAGACTTGTCCTTTATTCTGACATCTCTGGTGTTAAATGCTAGTAATAATTATTTAATGCAATGATTCGTAACTGTGGGTGATTCTGCTCTCCAGGTAACACTGCTGGCTTTAAAGGTATTTTTGGTTGTCACCAAAATATTAGGGCATCTAATGGGTAGAGGTCAAAGATGCTACAGAACACGGAACACTGCTCAAGGCAGTCATACACATCAAAGAGTTGTCTGGTCCAAAATGTCACCAATGCTGAGGCTGAGAAACAGCAGTTAAAGTCTTCCCTTTTTGTTTAGTCCACTCAGTCACCAGGCTTCCCTGTCTTTCACCATTTCCTACAGTTTGCTTAAACTCATGTCCATTGAGTCAGTGATGCCACCCAACCATCTCATCCTCTATTGTCCCCTTCTCCTCCTGCCTTCAATCTTTCCCAGCATCAGGGTCTTTTCCAATGAGTCGGCTCTTCACGTCAGGTGGCCAAAGAAATGGAGCTTCAGCTTCAGCATCAGTCCTTCCAATGAATATTCAGGGTTGATTTCCTTTAATATTGACTGATTTGATCTCCTTGCAGTCCAAGGGGCTCTCAAGAGTCTTCTCTAGTACCATAATTTAAAGTCTTCCCTAGGCAATTTTTTTTCTTTTTTGAAAATTTTATTCATTTTTCAATCCAAATGACCTCAAATTGCTAGGCTAAGAAGGACAACTTGTTAGGGAGAGATCACTGATTGACAGAGTAATATTCAAAGAAGTTTCAGACTCAGATAACTTTGAAGCCTGAGCATCTATAAGAACAAAGATGAAAATAGAGAGATATTTGCATAATGTTTTAAATTTTATTAACTGCTTTGTTTTCTGATCGGACACTAGTTGCTTTTTGAATGCCCTTTAGGAACCATTTCAGATCACACCACATGGATTTTAGCTTAGTACAAAAGCAAAGTTTCTCATGGAAATAACTATTTCAGTAGGAAGTGGGTTCCTTATCACCGTAAGATTTTACATGGAGAGTGAATGAACCCTTACCCTAACCATGCATGTGCCTGTTTTAGAAAGAATTCCCAAAGGCCAGAGGATTAAACAAAATGATACTAAAGGCTGTTGACATTCAAGGTTTCCCTATAAATCTAGTCAAGAGCAAAACCTATGTGTTTCATACTTTTCCAAACAACACTTTCATTTATTAACAGTTTTCAAGCTCTTTCCCTGTTGGTCTTTGCATCTGAGCTCAGAGTCGAGGTGACACAATAGACACTCAATGTTTGAACCACTGGAAGTCTGAACACCTGACTTCCTGAACCAAACCCTAACCAGCCCTTACTAAAATAAACCAAAAAAATTCATGTGGGCATGCTCCAAAGGAATAGCTACTTGTTTCATGCAATAAGTATTAATATCTGTCTTAGGAATGAAGAGAGAAGAATCAGTATTTCATCGTTTAAAAGCTAGATTATTTAAATTTTCTAGGCAGGGTGTGGCACACGTGATCAGTGGTGTCTGACTCTTCACAACCCCATGGACCGTAGCCCACTAGGTTCCTGTCCATGGGATTTTTCAGGCAAGAATACTGGAGTGGGTTGCCATTTCCCACTCCACGGAATCTGTAGGGCTCATTAAACAACTTCATCTCCCACAACTGTACCTGCAATCTAGTTTTTTGTACTCTTCCTCCCTCACAAGTTACAATGTGTTTGAAACAAAACTTCTATCTTTTGAAGTCTCAAGAGTCGCTTGTTCATTTCACTCATTTCTTTATTCTGATATTGCATATTCTCTTCAAATTCAAAACTGACTGCTATTACCCAAAGGGGAAGCAATGACGCAGGAACAGAAAGCCATACACCTACTTGTGGAAACCAAGTTGTTCTAAGTAAGATTGAGACTGGAAATACCAACCAAATTATGAGAACTAAATCCATAATGGCCAGATGTGATGCAAGGGGAATGTAAATACGGGAAAAACATACAACAGGTACAGATGCTCACAGCCAGCAGGCGGGAGAGATCTCTTCCTGGCTTGGACATCCTCTCATATGTAAAGGAGGCACAATTGGTAGGACTGCCCACACGAGGCTCACACCCACAGCTCCACTTGTGAACTAGTTCAAAGAGACTTTATGTAAGTGCTCTTGGATCATAGTCAGAGGAGGCAGAGAGCTATCACCCAGGGACGAAAGCTTAATATCACTAGGTCACAAATTTTATTCATGAAGCATTTAAGCTATCAAGAAGTGTGTATCTTTAAGATTAAGATGAACTGTACAGATTTACTTTGTAGAAAGTGGCTCTAAAAACTGCTGACTTTCTGTTTTACTTCGTATTAAGTGCAAGATAAAAGTAGCCAGTAAAATGATAATCACAGACTCGGGAGAAATCTTAGTAATCACACAGTTCAAGCCTTGCAGTTTACAAATCAGAAGACAGGCACCCAGGATGTTGCAAGCACAGTAAGGTTACACTGAAGTTAGGAGCCGAGCTGACCCTGAAACTCAAGTTTCCTTCCTGACAGGTTAGGCTGCCTGTCATCTAATAATATGTTCAATCCTAGGGGAAAAAAGAGTAAGAGTTTTCATATATCCCAAGACAGGCACGTATCTGACTTAATTTATTCAAAATAAAAGCAAAGATTAGGGATGTGATACCTCTCATCTTCATTTAAATCTTATCTCTCTTCTGCCACATGTATGGCAACAGAGATAGTTTCCTTTTCTGGAAAAAAAAAAACTGAGATTTTTTTTTCCCTATGATATGATTCTATCCATACCATAAAACAGAATCTTTCAGGATTTGTCTAAATGATAATTAATATCCACATATTTATATGTTAAAGGACAGAGTAGATAGAGGTCAAAACAACAGTAAGAAATGAAAGGACAGAAGTGTAATTGGAAAAAAAAAGAATTAGAAACAAATGCTGATTTTTGCCACAAATGTACTGATACAGTTTTATAGCCAAGCAAAGCATTCCAACTTTTACTAAATATGACCTTTAGTAACATCAGTTTTGGTCCTCTCTTCTAACGTAATCAAAGAGAATAAACTATTTCAAAAGAATACTGCTAAAAAGGACAAGACTCAAAGTTCTCATTAAAGAGAAACAAAGATAAAACGAAGTGACCAGTTCTTTGTTTCTTTTTTGTTAATCCTAAAGTCCTATCTTATCTCTCCCTGCCTGCCTCTTCCCTGGTAACCATAAGTTTGTTTTCTATGTCTGTGAGTTGATTTCTGTTTTGTATATATGTTCATTTGTACCAGTTTTTTAGATTCCACATATAAGTGACATGATATTTCTCTTTCTCTGACTTACTTCACTTAGTATGATCATCTTGAGGTCCGTTCACGTTGCTGCAAATGGCACTATTCTGCTTTTTTTATGGCTATGTTATTGTTCAATAATACATCTAAGGTTTAAAGAGTGGGGGGGGTGTGTGTGCTGACTTCAGGATGTAAGCCATACGAAGGTCAGTCCGGGTTTTGCTGTGTTCGGGATTTTAAGAATCAAACCCAAGTATACCTAAGCGAGGTTTAGCCAGTATACCTTAATGATTATTGATGGATTTCATTAATTTGTACTAAAACTAGCCTTGGGAGCTTCCCTGGTGGCTCAGGGGTAAAGAATTCACCTGCCAATGCAGGAGACAGAGGTTTGATCCCCGGTCCTAGAAGATCCCACAGGAGGAAAAGTAGCTACCACACCAGTGCTCTAGAGCCCGCAAGCCGCATCTACTGAACCCCCACACCTCAAGTCCTGAAGCCTGTGCACCTGGAACCCACGCTCTGCAACAAGAGAAGCCACTGCAACAAGAAGCCTGATCGCCGCAACTAGAAAAAGCCCACACAGCAACAAAGACCTAGCACAACCAAAAATAAATAAATCTTAAAAAAAAATTAAACCTAGCCTTTTATTTCTTAAGATTGTTCATTCTAAAAAATCCATAAATTGTAGTATGATTAAATGGGAAATTTTAAAATCTGAATTGCTTAAGAAAGGAAAGAATCTGCATAATTACTAGCTAAAAGTACATTTTGTTATGCTAAAAAAAAGAACTTTCTGAATCTTGAAAATTCAGTAATTAAATAGACATAAATAAAAGTTATTTTGTTTGCTCCCTGACACGACCAACTGAATACAGTGGGGGCAACTTCTAAATACATTAGGAAATTCAAAACCAAAAACTAATGCAAGAAACAAAAAATTTGAATCTTCGAAAACTATTTTGCACAATAACAACCAGGTCAAAAGTAGATCATGTTCAGGGAATCTGGTACACAGCAGTCTCTGAGTGAATGGAATAAGGAAGACACTTTTGGTCAATTTTCCCTGTGATTTTCACAGGGTAAAACCACCATCGTCAAGGTCAATTTTTCACAGGGATGTAGTGGTGGTTTAGTCACTAAGTCATGTTCTACTCTTGCGACCCTATGGACTGCAGCCCGCCAGGCTCCTCTGTCCATGGGATTTCCTAGGCAAGAATACTGGAGTGGGTTGCCATTTAGAGCCTTGACTGTCAAGGCCAGTTTTTCAGAGGGATGTAGAGACAAGTATAAATGCCTTAATGTGAAAGCCTGTCTCCCATTCATTTCCTATCTCAGGCAGTGCCTACTACAGGACCACCACATAAGAGAGTTTAATAAAGAACCAAGATAAATGAATGAGTAGAACAGCATTCGAGAAGTCATCAAACTTATGCCCACCCCTAACCTCTGAGGAAACAAATGGGCCTCCATCAGTAATTCAGTGCCATCTACCACACAATCAAATTCCACAGAGATCAAAGTTCTGAAATTTGAGACCATCATGTTTTCCAGTTGAAGAGGATGTTTTATGCAGAATTCATAAAGCACTCAATAATGCCTTACTGAATCACTGACCATTATTGAGCAGACATTCAATAAATGACCTGTAATAATAAGAATATAGAAAATGACATTTCTGCTATTTAGAAACACAAACTCTATTGTGCCCTAGGACAGACACTGTAGCTCAGGATTTAATTTCACTTTCTTGCAAAGTAACAGACGTTTCAGCTGGATACACAGCAGCTCAGAACAGTCCTCCCTGCCTTCCTCAGGTGGTTGTGTCTCCCATGAACCTCTGGTCAGTGAGATGAGAGGGTTAGTGATATGAGTGACTTCCAAATCATGCCTTTATAAAGTAGGGTTTGGGGACTTCCCTGGTGGTCCAGTGGTTAAGACTTTGCCTTCCAAGGCAGGAGGTCTGAGTTCAATCCCTGATCCAGTAGCTAAGACCCCTCTTGCCTCAGAGCCAAAAAGACAAAAGATAAAACAGAAGCAATACTGTAATAAATTCAGTAAAGACTTAAAAAAAGTGGTCCACATAAAATCTTTGGAAAAAATGCAAATAAATTAAAAAGGAATATTTTTTACCTTTCCATTACTGGACTTGTGAACTTCACTATGAGCTCTCTTGGGAGTGTGCAAATGAAGGCAACATTCTAGGAAGGCAAGCTGGTAACAAAGCAGCCAGATCTCTGGATGTGTTCATGAAGCAAAGCTACTCTATCTTCCTTGAATGTCCAAAGGCAACTTCTAAATGGTCACATGTGTAGGAAATAAACATATTTCCTGTTTAAGTCACAGTAAAAAGCAGAGACATTACTTTGCCAACAAAGGTCCGTCTAGTCAAGGCTATGGTTTTTCCAGTGGTCATGTGTGGATATGAGAGTTGGACTGTGAAGAAAGCTGAGCGCTGAAGAATTGATGCTTTTGAACTGTGATGTTGGAGAAGACTCTTGAGATTCACTTGGACTGCAAGGAGATCCAACTAGTCCATTCTAAAGGAGATCAGCCCTGGGTGTTCTTTGGAAGGAATGATGCTAAAGCTGAAACTCCAGTACTTTGGCCACCTCATGCAAAGAGTTGACTCATTGGAAAAGACTCTGATGCTAGGAGGGATTTGGGGCAGGAGGAGAAGGGGACGACAGAGGATGAGATGGCTGGATGGCATCGCCGACTCGATGGACACGAGTTTGAGTGAACTCCGGGAGATGGTGATGGGCAGGGAGGCCTGGCATGCTGCGATTCATGGGGTTGCAAAGAGTCGGACACGACTGAGCGACTGAACTGAATTGAACTGAATGTTATTTATAGTTCCTGTTTCACACAACTTTGTATCTTACCTAATTCATAAACCAAGAGAACAAAAACCACTCTTTTAAACTATCCCTATGCATTCTGGCTAAGTTATGTCAAACACACATGCACGACTGAAACAATACATGGAGACACACATATATGCATGTATCATCCACATTTGTTGTGTGGGTGTAGCCCCTAGTCATTTTCAGATGCAAAATGATGGTGACAGATATGACATAGTCTTAAACTTCCTCTCCCTAATACTGCTGTCTGGATTAGATGCTTTCAAATATGACTAGTCAAGAACTTGAGTCAAGAAATCACAGGATATTCCATCATAGAAAAGATACAGATTTTGATAAGTAGTTAGTTTTCTCCAAAAAGTTTTGTTGTTACCTACTCATAGATAGAAAACACATCATATATCTGTCTATGACCAGAACTGATATTTCACCCAATAGGACATGGCTAAATGGCCTGTGTATACTGAAAAGACAAGATATGACCCTAAGAAAGAAGACAGATGAGCAGTGATGTAAAACTGATAGATATAAAAGGAAGACATGATTTATGCCCGAGTCAGACAGAACACCTATGGTACTCCATCGACTACATCTATCCTGCTCTAAATTGTAAACCTAAGAGTGAAAAAACAGTCCTGTGGAAATGCTCAGACACGACAAGAAATGGCCATCCCTAAACACAGATATCACCCATTCTACCTAAAGCTGTCTTGTTTTTACTTCCTTTGATAACAACTTCCTGATTCAAAAATTAAATTGTTTGGCAAGGATTTCAGGCCTTCTCAAGAGAAAGTCCCTTTGGTCACAGGTGTAAGCTCTTACTCATGGAATTTGACTCTACCCACAGGCACCAGGACAGCTTACAGCTAACAGGCTTATTACAAGTCAAGGACAAACACAGAAATCCATGGAAACCACAGTGAAACACTAATGTTATTCTTCTGCACAGTTTCACATAAGTATCCAGTACCCAGAATATGTTTGATTCAGTAACCAGCTTTCAATCAACTAAAACGACCACAAGAAATCCTCAGCCTGCTGGTTACCCAGGGGTGAAGGGTCAATAGAAAACACTTAAATAAACTAAATTGTCCAGCACATCATTACAAATGACACGTGAAAGCATGGGAATGTTTTCTTAAAGAAATACGTATTTTCATCTTAACCGCTCAATTTAAACTACTCTCCAAGGGCCTCAAAAGGCTGCCCATTCAACAAATGCAACCTTTTCATTATGTCTCATTTTTCTTGGCCTCCCTGCAGTATTTTAAGTCCTTAGTCATTCTTTCATTCTTGAATTTTTTGTCCTTTGCTTATGTTGTACTGATTTCTCCCTTAACCTCCTTCAGCTCCACATCTGGGTCCTGCGATGCAGGCCTAGACTTACTTTTCTCTAGATTCTAGACTTTAAAGCACCAACTGTAACTAACTACATAGATAAGAATCTCAAACCTCTTCCCCAACTCCAAGTAAACCCAAGTCACACTACTGGATCAGTTATCTTTCCAATGATCAGAATTCTTCATTCTCTTTCATTAATCCAATAGAAATCTACTCAGTATTGACTGTATACTCAGTATTGACTCAGGATTAGTGTTACCAAGAAAAACAAGGTCACTGTCATGCCATAAAATAAACCACACTCACACTGGTGTGATGAACTATGAAGGATTCAACAGAACCACACATCCTTCTCTCTGCAGAGGCATAGGTTCTAGAAAAGATGAGTGGCCCTCCTTGCTCACTCCTGAAATTTGGTCTTGGTCATTTCAGTTGGTGGTAGCAGCAATCTTCTAGTTACTCATATCTTGAAAGTCTTGGACTCCATGATACCCCCTACCCAAAGAATGCCAGGCAGTCAATCCCAGTTGGTTTCATCAAATTCAGGCCAAGCACTGCCATGTCTGCAGGAAGCCTTTCCCAACCTCCACCTCAGACAGAAGCAATCACTCCTTCAAGGATTCCCGAGAACAACTGTCTGCTATTGTGCTCAGCTTCACTATTTGATGAAAAGTTCAGAGAAAGAAAAACTGTTATATGTGCTAAAGTATTTGCACACAGCAGGTGCTCAAAGGTGCTGCTTTTTCTCCAAGTTGAGTTTTTACTTCCTATTCATCCTCACACGGACTCTTACTAGACAGAGTATGTTCACAACCTCATTTTACTCTACAAGCAATGTCAACATAAATTAAGTTAGCTAAATTGTGTTCTTATTTTTTTTTTTAATTTATTGATTCTATGAAAGAAGGGGCTGGCCTACGCCATGTGCAAAATTCTTTTGGAGTCTAGAATTCTAGTCCTTTTCTACAGTCTTATAAACTATGGTTAAATAGAAATTGTCAGTATTAAAGATTTCTCTTTATATATTTATTTGGTTGCTCAAGGTCTTAGTTGCAGTGTGCAGAATCTTTAGTCAAGGCATGTGGGATCTAGTTCCCTGATGAGGGATCGAACCTGGGCCCCTTGCATTGGGAGTGTGGAGTCTTGCCCACCAGGCTACCTGGAAGTCCTGAAGATTCCTAATTACAAAACACTGAGGAAATTCCC
Source organism: Bos javanicus (assembly GCF_032452875.1). Taxonomy (NCBI): domain Eukaryota; kingdom Metazoa; phylum Chordata; class Mammalia; order Artiodactyla; family Bovidae; genus Bos; species Bos javanicus. The sequence continues at coordinate 28,764,646 of NC_083891.1, read as the reverse complement.
TGGTGGTCTAGTGGTTAAGACTCCACCCTTTCACAGCTGAGGGCCCAGGGAACTAAGATCCCAGGTAATAAGTCAAGCAGCGTGGCCAAAAATAATAATGAAATGAAATTTCAAAAGCACTGAGAAATGAACATTTCTAATTCAACAACTTAGAAGGTGATTCCTCCAAACTTTCTTACACATAACTCTTTTAGCACACTAGTAGTCATATACTTCATTTTTGCCTAGGAATATAAACAGTAACTTACAACACTTCTTAAAGCAGAAACTAGAAAATGGAAAAATCTCCAGTGGGTCTCATATTAATGATTTACTGGCACATGAAAAGACAGTGATTTCTAATAAATAGGACCACCTTTACTGAGATAGAATATGGGAAGAAATAACAATCCCAGGGCATTTTTAGGTCATGCTGAAAGTTTATAAAAGTATATGAAGCCAACAAGGTGGCACATTATGTTTTAGCTCTTTTGTATAAGGGATCAATTTTCAGGTTTCAGTTCTGCCTGCATATCTTGATGCAAAGGTCAGAAAACGATACCCCAAATGCCCTAGAACACTGTCCCAAATATATAAATATTTTCAAAGTGAAGATGAAAACTGTTTAAAAGTCTCACTAAGAGCAAATCCTGAACAAACCACTAAAAACTCAGAAGTATGATACATTCCAATTTGTAGTCCTCCTGCTGCAAATGAATCTATACAAAAAATTACAGTCGACAGATCACCTCTTCAATAATCTATAGACTTTTCACAAGCACGCGGCTAACCTGTGGGCATACTTTCATACAAAGAAGGGATTTATTCCCAACCCTTTAGCAGCAATCATCTTATATGATTAAGTCATAGATATTATTGAAGCAGTATTTTGCTGATACTAATTTTTCCCTCTGGAATCACATGATTTCTCTTCACACCTTATTTATTATGGGAGACTTGTCTTTGGGTGGACTAGAGAGAGTGATCTGTGGAATTTGTTAAGTGGGAACTTAAAAGCGTAGCTCTGTCCCTGGGTAATAAGAAAAGTCCTTCACCATAATTTTGATTGTGCTTTAGAACAGAAAAACAACACCTTTCTGGTCTGGCTGGGCTGCCTGGAAAGGAGCTGGAATGCAGACTTCATTACACTGTATTGATCTCACTAAATAAAGGGTTTGGAATGTATTGATCCGCTCGGATTAAACCCCTGAATGTTCGCTGGACTCTGGGTGATGTGAAGGCCGGTTCACTGAAGAAGGAAGAACAGAAAGCACTTTTGTTCTGGGGTGGCCACAGAGCAGCGTTTTCCACTAAGTAGTAGATTAACATGATTAAAATAATAGACAGCATTCAGTTAGAGAACAGGCAGGGAGATACGACACATGTTCAATTCAAAGATTTCTCCCAGTTTTAAAAATGATCTCACAACAAGTCAAAGGTAAAATGATTTTAAAAAGAGTGTCTTCTTGCCAGACTTCTAAGCAGAAAGGCAATTTCGTCTCAATACAGTTGTTCTCCGGAAACCCCCAAATTATGTAATTTTTTTAAAAACTAAATCTGTAGCAGCTTCCCCTCCGCCCTTGTCAGTTTCAATACACCGGTGAAATGATGCATTCACATTATCACATGCCTTACAAGGAAGGGTAAATCCAAGATTAATTTTAAGGCTCTTTTTGTACATCTGCTCATTTTCATTTGGAAGGACATGATTTTCTTCAGTCAAACTCAATTTTCATTCAAAATGCCTGAATATGCTGTGGACTGATCTTATTACAATAAAAAATAGTTGCTGCCAAAATTTTCAGCAGACTTTAATCTCAGAAAAAGAGAAACCATACCCCTTTATCCTGGTTTTCAGAACCCAGACCAAGCTCGCATTTCTCAATTTCATGAGTGTCTGTCTTTACGTTTTCAAGTTCTCGATTTTAAAACAAATGAAAGAAAAACCTGTTTTTCTAAACATCAGCCAAAGAAATATTTCTGAAAAGCTCTTTCACCTTCTCTTCCAAATTCAATTGGTTAAGTATTCTGATCTAATACTACATTTACTGTGCTGTGAGCTGTGCTTAGTCGATCAGTCGTGTCCGACTCTCTGCAACACCACCGACTGTAGCCTGCCAGGCTCCTGTGTCCGTGGGATTCTCCAGGCAAGAATACTGGAGAGGGTTGCCATGCCCTCATCCGAGAGATTGTCCCAACCCAGGGATCGAACCCAGGTATCACTCACTGCAGGCGGATTCTTTACCGTCTGAGCCACTAGGGAAGTCCAGGAATACTAGAGTGCTACCCTTCTCCAGGGGAACTTCCCAACCCAGGGATGGAATCGGGGTCTCCTGCATTGCAGGTGGATTCTTTACCAGCTGAGAAACCAGGAAAGCCCAATACCATATTTACTCACGATTAATACCTAAATTTACTCCTCTAGGATTACTGTATTTAAAAGACAGGAAGACAATGATTTAGCATTAAATGAGGGCATTCACCTCCTCCTTATCTCTTATGTCTTTTTAACCTCACTGACTAATAATGATTAAAGGATGACTCATTTAAAGAAATAAGATAATTGGCTGTAGTTCAGAGGGGGATGGTAGTGGAGGGGAAATCCAGCTCAGGATATAGATTCAATCTTGATGGCTACTAAAGGGCTGTGCAGCGCAGTATCTCAGGTCAGTTGCTATGCTTTTATATTATGGAGTACACACTGCCTACTCACTGTTCTGAAATTTTAAGAGTTATTTAAGAGTGTTAGATACAAATACAAATTTTAAGAGTGTTAGATACAAATATGAGTTATTTTAAAAAGTGGCTGAGTTTTAGATAGTAAAAGCTTTTGTTGTTGCTGTTTGGGCATGTCCGACTCTGCAACCCCATGGACTATAGCCCTCCAGGCTCCTCTGTCCATTGAATTCTGCAGGCAAGAATACTGGAGAAGGTTACCATTTCCTTCTCTAGGGGATCTTCCCGACCAAGGAATCAAACCTGCCTCTCCTACATTGGCAGGCAGATTCTTTACCACTGAGCCAGCAGGGAAGCCCCAAGTAATGGCTTTATGTCCATTTGGGAGAACGCCATACTATGACTTGGATATTAGTTGGGGAAGGAGGAGGAAGAGACTTCTACTTTAATATTTATGTTTCAGACTATCAAGTATGAGAAAACTCTTTAAGTTTCTTCCTCTGAAGGTCAAGAAGTCAGAAACCCAGCACATTACTGCCCAGTCATTGATTCATTTAACCAATATTTACAAAGTACTTAGAATGAATAAAGAAGCTGCCACCGCTCAATTAATACACTGAATACAAAAACTAATATCGTCGAGTAGTGATTTCAAAGAAGACAGGAAGTGGAAGAGAGTAAGACTCAAAGAAAATACTTTAAAATTTATTTTCTTCTTAAAAAGGAGGCCAGGATTAAAGGGACATACAACGAGGAGGGAGAGGAATGAGGAATTCAACCCAAATACTTGTTTTATAAGAATGAACTTATCTACCCTAATACAGTTAAATGCAAATTAACTTGCTTTCTGAAAATCAAGATGGAAAAGGAAGGTGTGGAAGAAAACCCCTAAATCATCATAATAAACATTTATTTAGCATTTCCCAGGTGGCACTGTGGTAAAGAGAACTCCAGGGACTGTATAGTCCATGGGGTTGCAAAGAGTTGTATTCTTGCCTGGGAAATCCCAGGGACAGAGGAGCCTGGTGGTTAGGCTACAGTCCGTGGGGTCGCAAAGAATCTGACACCACTGAGGAAGTGAGCATGCGTGCATAATATGATCAGGCATTGTTGTAAACACTTTATAGATATTAACTTGTTAACTCATCCTAACAGGTTTGCAAAATAGGGCTGTCATTATCCTCAATATTTGAAGGAGACTAAAGGAAATGGCAACCCACTCCAGTACTCTTGCCTGGAAAATTCCATGGGCTGAGGAGCCTGGTAGGCTACAGTCCATGGGGTCGCAAAGAGCTGGACACGACTGAGCGACTTCACTTCACTTCAAAGGGGCTAAGGAACTTCCCCGTGGTAAAGAATCTGCCTACCAATGCAGGAGATGTGGGTTTAATCCCCAGGATTGGAAAGATCCCCTAGAGGAGGAAATGGCAACTGACTCCAGTATTCTTGCCTGGAGAATTCCCTGGACAGAGGAGCCTGGTGGGCTACAGTCCATGGAATCGCAGAATCGGATATGACTGAGCACATGTGCACACCATGCACGAAGGGGCTAAATCTCAGATACTATTTATGACTTACAACTCAGAGCTCCTAATTACAAAATACTTATGTTTACCATTTAAGAAATATTTGATGTCATATTAATTAAGAATGATGTCATCATTCTTAAATTGAACTGAAAATAGTATGGAAAATGAAAACTTAAGTAGAGCATTTTTACAGGAAACGAGATGAAATCTATAGTTAAACCTGTATTGTTTAAACACTTAGAACTTCTCAGATCAACAGCACAAGAGTTCATGTTTAAAGAAAAACAGGGAAACTTTTAATAAAAATGAGACTGTTCAAAGGTCATACATTGTTATTCTAGAGGAAGTATCCAGATGCAATGGTCTTAAAACTGTACAAACATTTTTTATTTTGAAGACTGCCATCATTCAGAGAAAAATGGACCATGACATCTGTGATTGTTTGCTTAATTATACACTGTCCTCAAATGGATATGGGCTTCCCAGGTGACACAGTAGTAAAGAATCCACTGTTAATGCAAGAGGCACAAGAGACATGGGTTCGATCCCTGAGTCAGGAAGGTCTCCTAGACTAGGAATTGGCAACCTGCTAAAGTATTCCTGCCTGGAAAATTCCATGGACAGAGAAGCCTGGCAAGCTCCAGTGCCGGGGTTGCAAAGAGTCAGACACGACTGAGCAATTAAGCTGCTGCTACTAGTTCGATGCACGATACTGGATGCTGGGGGCTAGTGCACTGGGACGACCCAGAGGGATGGTATGGGGAGGGAGGAGGGAGGAGGGTTCAGGATGGGGAACATATGTATACCTGTGGCGGATTCATTTTGATATTTGGCAAAACTAATACAATTATGTAAAGTTTAAAAATAAAATAAAATAAATAAATAAATAAATAAAACCTAAACAGAATATTTGGGGAAGGTGATATGAGTACATAATCAACTTTAAAAAATCAAAACGAATCATTTCTTTAAAATACAGAACAGTGTATACTCTGGCCTTAGAGAGATGGCACATGGCCTTTGATAAAATACAGTATCTTTCCTTTACTGGCTGAGTGCTTGTGCAAATTCTTTAGCTTTTCTGAATTTGTTTACACAATCCCTTTAAAGTATATATAAAACTTACCCCACTGTTTGTTATGATAATTAAGCTAAACATCTAGGCCACTAACCTAGTATCTGGAAATCAAGCAAATTTGCTACACATAAGATAAATATAAAACACAGCCACGAGGCTTCTAATCTCTCATCGACAAACAGTAATTACCTTTGAAAAAAATCTTAATATTGGGTAAATCTCTCCAATTTTCTAATCTCCTGGATAAAGAGAATAAGTAAGTGAAATCCATCATTGATTTCAAATATTACTGAGTGTGCTATGCTCAGCAAAGGGGATAAAGATGTAAACAAGACACAGGCCAGCATGCCGAAACTACAATGCTAGTATGGAAAAGTGACTTTCAAGTTCCTAGAACTGCAAGGTGGGCAGAGAGGGCTAGTAGGTTCTGGAACAACAGATCAGCACCCACAATGATACAGTGTGCATGCTGGTCGTGTCCAACTCTTTGCGACCCCATGGACTGTACCCACCAAGGTTCTGTCCATGGAATTTTCCAGGCAAGAGTACTGGAGTGGGTTGCCATTTCCTACTCTAGAGGATCTTCCCGGCCCAGAGATTAAACAGGAGTCTCCTGTGTGCCCTGCATTGGCAGGTGGATTCTTTACCACTGCGCCACCTGGGAAGCCCCAAAGATATGGCAACATGATTCAATTTACAGCCAGGACCCATCAATAATAGGAGCCCAAGAATGTCACCAAAGGCTATGGGGTGAGTTTTAGGGCCAGATCCTGCAGCTGAAGGCCTTGTGTGGTGGCCTCAGGCAGCTAGACTTTGTCCCTAAGGCACCTCGGACCCACGGAGCCCCATGGGGAGTCCTTAGGAAGCTGCCGCTGCTGCCAAGTCCCTTCAGTCGTGTCCGACCCTGTGCGACCCCATAGAAGGCAGCCCACCAGGCTCCGCCGTCCCTGGGATTCTCCAGGCAAGAACACTGGAGTGGGTTGCCCTTTCCTTCTCCAATGCATGAAAGTGAAAAGTGAAAGTGAAGTCGCTCAGCCATGTCCAAATCTTAGGGACCTCATGGACTGCGGCCTACCAGGCTCCTCTATCCATGGGATTTTCCAGGCAAGAGTACTGGAGTGGGGTGCCATTGCCTTCTCCACCTTAGGCAAGAGACAGACACAAAACCTGCTCTGTAGACCGAATTCCAGCAGCAGTACAGAATACAGCTTGAAGAGGAATTTTTACTATAAAGAAAAGATAAACACTGTATTACTTACTAAATCATCTTCTTTTGTGTAGAAAAAGAATGAACATCAAGTTATCCAATCCACCGACTTGATACAGAAGAAACAACACTAAAATCTACAGAACTTTTCCCCTAATTTCTATGGGAGCAGTTTTAGATTTGGCTGATGGCCTCAACTTCCTAGTGGTTTGGCAATTTATATGCTTCCCCTAATAACAGTAAATTAAAATTCTGGTGGCCAGAATGACAGGTTGCCCAGGTCTGATCTGAAACTTGGGAAGCAGCCATCAATACAAGGTCCTGAAGTGAAGGAAAAATACTTTTTAGTGAGCAATGGTCATACATATAAGATTCTACTTGGTGTTATTAAAATAATGCTGATTCCATTTTTTAATAAGGAAAATAATCTTTTGAAGAAGCAGAGCACTAAGGCTTGTTACAATACAGTAATTTAAGCCATGACAAAAAACCCTTACAAGCATATATAAATATAATTAGGTCTGAAAAATGCAGAGTTTGTTATGGTTGGAAGCAGAGTTGCCCTAATGTATACAAGACCTTCAAGGCTATTTTAGTATAAACTTAATTAGAAAACTTTTTCAAAAGAAACACACATGTGTGCCATTTCCTCTCTCACTTCATATAATCACATGAACTCATCGAATTGTATGGTTAACATATTGCGAGGCTCTATGTGCTCAGCCATCAAAGGACATGGGTGTTGCTGGCTAAGGGTGATGATGGTCAAATATTTTGCAAAGTTGAACTATTACCTATTAACTTATAACCCTCAAAAGATGCTCTGTGGCAAATATTTGAGTTAATGAATGAAAAGATAAAGAAATGACCGAAGATGAGTTGGCTGCTGTTCTAGGACACTTATGATGTTCCCAAGACATGTGACTGTGTATGTGTGGAAAAGAAAATAATAAAGGTGTTCTATTGTCAGAAAATAAAAAATAAAGGAATAGTACAAACAATACAGTCAGTAAGACATGAACAACTGCACGGAGTTCATGGCAACTCATTACCATACTTCTGACATATTTTAATAGCATCATGAAATTCCCTGTCAGCTTTTCATTTGGTTTTTCTGGAACCAAATGCAAAATTAAAACAAATTAATAGGTTCTGAAAAACTTTTAAAATTGCAACTGATTTTCATAATCTTATCACTTATGTAATTTCTTCGATTACACATCAAGAACTGTATGTGTACAAAATACTACATGTGTACCTAAAATATCAGAAGTATAAACATTAATTTCTCAGATGTTTAGCTAGCCTCCAAAGAACCTTGACAGCTAAACTATAATATTCCAAGTTTTATTATAATGTTTCAAAGGCATTTACGAATTAAGGAACTAACCAAACTGCTGGGTTTAGCATTAATCCTGTTATTAGTGAGTTTACCTCCCAAAGAAGGACACAAAGACACAATATATAGAATGAGCTTTTGCTGCATGTTCAATACACACCCTATTTACTTGGTTCCTGCAGATATACCAGTGGTACAAGACATGGCCTATCTGAATTGCTAGTTTACTTCTATTTGGAAGTATAATTGCAGATGCTGCCACCCATCATCTCCAATAACTCCAGACTTTCATATGCAGGTTTCAGCTGTATCCTAGCCCACTCGAAACAATTAGGCATCAATTGTTTCTTGAATTATGTGACTTCTGTCCCTTCCATATGCAAACGGACCTTAGAACTGCCTTTGTGTGATTTGGTTATTAGCTACTCCACTGAAAATTGCAATTTGCCTTTCAAAATATCAAGTCCAAAGTTAACATATTACTAATGCTAAATTATTTTTCTCTGAAAATGGATGTGCTTCCATCAGTTTAATACTTTAAAATTATAGCTATAAACATTTTAAACTCACAAATGAAGCATAACTGCCTGGTGAATAAAAATCTGTCTATGATATAAGTAAGTATGCTTTAATTGTGGTAATTAAAAAAAATATTTGTAAGAAGATGGCCTTGAGGCCACTGGTAAACACAGACCAAAGATCAACTACCAAAACTTTCTTGTTCTTAATGGAAGTTCAGCTTATGATTTGCAAATCAGATGAATATACCTGAGACTTTAGTCTTTTCCATAACTTGGAAAATATAAATTATTAACTTGTAAAAAATGAATGATGACTCTATTCTATTCTATGAGCCAACAGCATAACTCATATACCTTTCTTATTACATATTTTTAAGAAATCTGCTGCTGCTGCTGCTGCTAAGTCACTTCAGTCGTGTCCGACTCTGTGCTACCCCATAGACAGCAGCCCACCAGGCTCCGCCGTCCCTGGGATTCTCCAGGCAAGAACACTGGAGTGGGTTGCCATTTCCTCCTCCATTAAGAAATCTAGAGTTACATAAAAGATTTATTATTAGGTAAAAAAATAGAACTGGGGGAATAATTCAGCACTACACACAGTGTCCGTTCTCTACGACATTCTTGGTAGAATGATGAACTTCTGTAGCACTCATAGTTAAGGCAAACAGGTGGTAATTCACAAACACGGAATACTTTCATATCCAGTACATAATGTTCAATAAATAGATATTCTCCAGAAGCATTATGACCCCTTTAGGATGGCATGAGCCCTAACAGAGTGACCATGGGCATGGGTAAGTCATGGCCGTCATCGGAGGGCCACTTTTGCTGGAGAACAGACAGGAATGCTGTTGAAGACTCTGGGGCTGAGTACTCCACCCTAGAAAGCAGGGCCAACGCAATACTTTTCAAACTGCAGATAACGACAGATTCTTAGTATAATTCGGAATGGAACAGAAAATGGAGAACATCATGTGCTAAGCTGCTTCAGTCGTGTTTGATTCTTTTCGACCCTAATAGACTGTAGCCCACCAGGTTCCTCTGTCTATTGGATTCCCAGGCAAGAATACTGGAGTGGGTTGTGATGCCCTCCTTCAGGGGATCTTCCTGACCCAGGGATCGAACCTCCAACTCTTATGTCCCCTGCATCCCCGGTTTCTTAACCACTAGCACCACCTGGAAAGCCCACATCACGGTCAAGGGTAAGTGGCTCTCTTGTGAAATACATACATACAGCATCATAAAATGTGCTTCTGACAACGCCTCCCAGTCATAACAATTGAAAATTACTATCCTAAAAGACAGGGGTATACACCTACCTCACACAGGACATCCATGAGGTAATTACATCAAGCCTAGCTGGGGGGTCTAAGTGTATACTGTATGTGCTCAGTTGTGTCTGACTCTACGACCCCATGGACTGTAGCCCGTCAGGCAAGAATACTGGAGTGAGGTGCCATTTCCTCCTCCAGGGGATCTTCCTGGCCCAGGGATCGAACCTGTGTCTCTTACATCTCCTGCGTTGGCAGGCAGGTTCTTTAACCACTAGTGCCACCTAGGAAGCCCCTGGGGTCTATGTGGCAGGATTAACTGGCAAAAGTCCTGAGAAAACACAGCATCACAGCAGCTGAGCAGGCCTCTAGCAGGAGACGATTTGGGTTCCATCTCCAGAGACTAAAATCTAAAATTATGTTACCTCCGTTGGGGCACAGTGTTGAAATGCTGCCAAGATTTTCCAAAGGGGAGTTCCACTGTGAGGGCAACAAGCCCTCTTGAAATCAGTGGAGAAGAGTAAAAGGATTACATTTCCATGAGAGGCTGAGACTTCAATTTTGATGAGCTCCCTTTAAGAGTTAGTTAAAAATTTAGTATCAGGCACATATCTGAGCACACATACTCATTCCTTCAATGGAATCTTTATTTTTAAAACCAACTCTTTACACCATGTTCTCAGCTAACTGGACATATAACCACAAAATACTTCCAGAAATCTGAGAAAGCAAATGTCATTTTGGACCCCCTAAATACCAGATAATCTGATAGAATGACCCATACAAAAAAGATCAAGTAAGATATTCTAAGTTCTATAGTGCTGCAAAGTGATAATTTCCTTTTAAGGTTCTTCTGCCCTTTTTACAAATCTAGAATTATATATCTTTTTCTTCCCCCAAATACTAAAATTCATGTTTAATAAATACTAAATTTTATGTTGCTGCTGCTGCTAAGTCGCGTCAGTCGTGTCCGGCTCTGTGCAACCCCACCAGGCTCCCCCGTCCCTGGGATTCTCCAGGCAAGAACACTGGAGTGGGTTGCCATTTCCTTCTCCAATAAATTTTATGTTAGGAACTTGTTAAAGACTGAATACTTGCAGCTCCCCAAAATTCATATGTTGAACACTATCCCCTGATATGATTTGGAGGTGGGAACTTTAGGAGGTGGGTGGTGACGGTGGACCCCCTGCGATTGGATTAGTGTCCTTATGGGGGAAAAACAAAAAAGCAATGAGCTCCCTTGCCCTTTCCACCACGTAAGCACCCGATGAGAAGGCATGCCTGTGAAGCAGGAAGAAGACCATCAATGAATCAGCCAGAGTCTTGATCTTGGACTTCCCAGCCTCCAGAGAAGTGAGAAATCAATTTCTCCGTGTAAGTCTACAGCACTCTGTTACAGCAACCTGAAAGTTCTAAGACAGAAACCAAAGGAAAATTTTCTCTGAGAGTGAATTTCCTTTCAGTTTTTAAAAACGTAACCCTCTGAATGACTTTTGCATCCTTACTTTGTAAGAAAAGAGGCCACAGGTGTGAAGACAATCACAGCAAGGTCCCTATGCAAGCACTCTGAGGGTTTTTAGTGACAACACCTTACTGCACATCTAGGCAACTCACAGGAACACTTTGATAGAATCTTCAATTAGCACATCAATCACTGCCATGGTGAGTTTCTATTAAGATCTGACCTAGAAAAAGCCCTTAATTTTTCTTCCTGTACTTCTCTATCTTACAGTCTTATAAGAAAAATCAAAATATTTTGGAAGAGATTTAGAAAAAAAAAGAAATGGTCCACTTAAACAGAGAGGAAAACACAAAACAAAGGATAGAGAAGAAACTGTTGCCAAAACAGTTTTTTTGTAGACTAAAGGAGTAAGACCCTAGAGCTTAGTCAAAATTTCCTTTTGCTCAAATACTTTTCATCATTTCACAAGCTAGCATCCCATTTCCATCTTTCTAAATTACTGAAGAACTTCATTTTTCTTTTAATTTCCATAGTGTTCCCTGCAACAGATGCAACTGTCCTTGACCTCATTTCCTGTTTCTCGGTAAATCGCCAAACTTCTGTTCAGAATCATTGACTCATTTAATCTATCACCTAGGGTTACAGCCAGGACCTGGCTGCCATTGTATGAGGCCCTGGGGATACTGGGTAAATAAGTGACCTGGTTCCACCACATAGAGGTGACCATCACCTCATGCCCATGGCAGAAAAGCAGAGACCCTTGAGCAAAGCAGCACGTTTTCCATCCCTGTCTTGATACGTCCCCTTCCTAGCTAACCTTGTAAACCAGCTTCTCCTGCTCCCTCAGTCATGAAGCCTGTGCTCCCACCATCCTCACCAACCAGGATGCAACTCGCTGAGAGTAACAGAAATGCCTCTCTCACTGCCTGACACAGTCACTGGGGCTTATCGGCTAACATGACGGGAAGCCCAGGGATGGAAAAAGCTCCAGATTATATTAACTCAGCAGCTGGGTAATCGCATCGGAGGCCAAGCTTCTCTCCATCTCTCCTCTCTGCTTGGAAGTGATGGATTGGCAAGAAATGTCGAGTTATTTAATTCCTTGTCTTCGTCCAGAGGAAGAGAACCATGGAGGCAAAGGGAAGGAGGTATGGGGCACAATGATGAGGGGTCAAAGACTTAGAGAGAAAGGGTGAGAGGATGCAAAATTTCTCTAAACTTGACCTCACTGATCCAAAAGTTTCCACTGTGGTCATAGGAATAAAGCTATGATGTCTTGTCCTTATGGGGTTGCAAAGAGTCGGACATGACTGAGCGACTGAACTGAACTAAACTGAACTGTCTTGTCCTTAGAACTGTAGGTGAATCAAGCTTCTAAATCTATGAACTGTACAGTAATCAAGGAATGAATCTCAGGAAAGGCCGCCATGATGCCAACTACACAACTGATTTGCTCAGCTTTATTCACCTACTGTTTACAGCTTTTCAAGTCTGCTTCATCCATATGGTCCTCTCCAGAACCCATAATTGCCTAATTCTCCTTCCATCACTGGCTGACTCCCACCTCAAGAGCCAGCTCAGCTCCTCATTCTGGAACTCTAGGGTCTTTGGGACGGGATAAGTGTGTTAGTGTTAGTTGCTCAGTCGTGTCCAACTCTTCTCGACCCTATTGACTGTAGCCAGCCAGGCTCCTCTGTCCATGGGGATTCTCCAGGCAAGCATACTGGATCGGATTGCCATTCCCTTCTCCAGGGGATCTTCCCAACCCAGGAATTGAACCCGGGTCTCCCACATTGCAGGCAAATTCTTAACCATCTGAGCTACCGGGGAAGCCCGGATGGGATATGGGGGTCACAGGGAGTCGGACTAACACTACGTGAATAATACTTTCACTTTTGTCCCACCAGTCTACATTTTGCTAAGTTTTTTCCAATAAAAATCTTCCTCCCATGTCCATCTGATCTCAGACACACACCCCTTAACTATTGCCTCCTTATCTATTCAAAATGCCACTCTGCAAAGTATAGTTCTCAAAGGATGCCTCCTCCAATACCTCATCCCTGTGAGGGACCAGAGGGTCTGGTCCCTGACTGACCTGACTTTTCAGCACACCCTGTGGAGGCAGCATAGTCCATCAGGAAGAGCATGGGGGCAGACACCCTACTGACCCAGACTCAACCCCTGGTGCCACCACTTGCTGATGGAACACCTTGGGGAAATCACTTTAAACTGTTTGCATCTGAATTTCCTTGCCTGCAACACAAGTAGAAATGAAAGTGTCTATTAAGCACCTGGAACATGCAGTCATTTGATAAATTTTAAAAATCTATTATCATTATTGGACTTCCCAAGTGGCACTAGTGGTAAGGATTCCACCTGCCAATGCAGGAGACCTGAGTTCGATCCCTGGGTCAGGAAGATCCCCTGGAGAAGGAAATGGCAACCCACTTCAGTATTCTTGCCTGAAATTGCCATGGGCAGAGGAGCCTGCAGTTCAGAGTGCCTCAAAGAATTGGACATGACTAAGCATCACATATCATTATAAAACCTTGGAAACTTTTGCTTTTATACAGTCTTCTGATGCTGTCTAGAGCTCTCACACATTAGATCTTCACTTCAGAGCAAGTACTCTGGGAAAACAAAAGATTCATCAATTTCTGTCCAATGAGCTGCATCTGGCAAAACCAAGATGGGGCTTTATGTGGGCTATCTACATCTTCTCTCATCTTCCACAACAATGAATTTCTATTTCTTAAGTAGAAAATATTCTGGGGCATACAGTATGCTGGGTAGTGATCTGTGGTCATTTTGGAAAAGAAAGGTTGAGACAATGGACCCTGTGCACCTTGACTGCCAACAAGGACTTTAAAACCCCAGGCAAGTAAGGTATTCTGGCACACGCAGGGGGAGGTGAGAGAGCTGAAGGGGCACGGAATGTTCCACCTGAAGCAGCCTTTCTGGGCAGCACTGCTCTCATGAGCCGGAGAGGAAGGACTCTGTGCAAGGGACAGAAATCAGAAGACAGTGTGCAGACTACCTCCAGCCACTCATTACTCTTACAAGTGAGTCACCTCAGCTTTGTGAACTCAGTTTCATTACACGAACATAGAAACGCTTCCCTTCCGCACCCCCAGATGCATCCCATCTTAGCTGTCCCTTGGAATTTTGGGCAATCAATATAATGTTTATGAAATTTCTCAACAAGTATAACATGTTTTATGCAAATGTAAAAAGCAAAGGCATCACTCTGCTGACAAAGGCCCATAATAGTCAAGGCTATGGTTTTTCCAGTTGTCGTGTACGGATGTGAGAGCTGGACCATAAAAAAAGCAGAGCGCTGAAGAATCGATGCTTTCGAACTGCAGTTCTGGAGAAGACTCATGAGAGTCCCTTGGAAAGCAAAGACTTTCTTAAGACAAATCTTAAAGGAAATCAACCCTGAATACTCTTTGGAAGGACTGACGCTGAAGCTCCAATTCTCTCGCCACCTGATGCGAAGAGCTGACTCATAGGAAAAGACCTTGATGCTGGGAAGGATTGAGGGCAGGAGGAGAAGGAGGTGACAGAGGATGAGATGGTTGGATTTTATCACCAATCCAATGGACAGAGACAGTCCATGGGGTCTCGAAGAGTCGGGCATGACTTGGCAACTGAACAACAAAAAAACACTTATAAATAAACAATCTGAATATCGAAGGTAAAGTGATTCTTATACATTTCAACACAGTCTCGCCCAAATGTGCATATTGCAACCACCAGACATTATATATTGATAATGAGCAAGACAAAGGATGTATCCTATTCTTAATTGCTTAGCTTATTTAAATGGTTGCCTGGAAAATAATAAATTATACTTATGATTTATGGGTTAAGTCATTAGGACACTTAAATATCAAACTACTAAGCTTCTGAGAATGTGGCACTAATAGGGATTGAGAGTTCACGCCATCTACTAATTTGCTAATCGCTAGTAAAGTGACAATACCATACTGGGGCTTCATCAGTTTGAGTAGTCAGTGTGAGATTACTTCATAAGGGAACATTTTCCTACAATATAAATGCAACAAGATGCTTTAATAAATGTCTTCTACATTGACAGAACAGATGACAAGTCAACAAAAGACACCATAGCGAATCAAAGTGACTGAGCTGAAGGAATAATTACATATATGCATAATGTGAAAATCTGCAGGATTTAATTTCACAAAGGAATCAGCAGAACAAATATTCAGCTCTGTCAAATTTCTGCTCCAGTCATTCCATGAAGGTGGCCCCTTATTTTTGTCCTTTAAAACTACATAGAAATGCTCCCAAGAAACATTTACAATTTAAATAATTGCTAGAAATGGGGACTGTTTTCCCCACTACCATAAGTAATAAGTGTGAGCTGGGCTCTGGTATATTCCAAAGTAATGCAGACAGACTTCCTTAGCCAGGAGAGAAAACAAATATTTGCTGAAAACATGTTAGGAACACAAATACTCCCCAAGCTCTGAAAATTTCCACATCAACACTCTGTTAAATTTGTAATACCTGTTAATCTGAGAATATTTAATTTACATAGAAATTCTGAAATAAAAGACAAAAGTAAAAGAACTTGCCCTTATTTGTTGGGCTTGAAAATACCATTCAATGCACAGCTCAATAAGGTCAAGGGCAGACGAGAAAGGAGAACTTCGAGGAGGCCAACTGATATCAGAGGAAGATCAAACATAGCCTACTGGGTGCTTCCCCTCAGACAGAAATACCCCTGGTTAGACTACAACATTAGCCAGTGAATGAAGGATCCAGGACAAGATATTTCAACCCTAGAATTAGAACTTACAGATCATTTCCTGTGATGAAGTTTTTTGTTTTTTTTTTATTCTACCAGATAAGTGAAGAGCCTTGTTCTCCAAGTATTAGCACTTTTTTAGAACTTAATAGTCTCCTCATCTGAGCATCTGATAAACTAAATATTCAGATGTTCAAAAATTAACAAGAATATAATGATAGCGGACACAGATATGTTCCAAGTGTTAACACAAACAAAGGTTTCATCAACATCTATTTTAGAAGTTGATCCAAATCTGTTCCAAAGACAGAAAGTGGGCTTCTATGTAAAAAAAGCACTAGAGAAGAGGCAAGGTACAACCTCCAAAATATAACACCTCTAAAACCATCTGATCTATGTTTCTGTCATGTAAATACACACTAAGGACCGACTGTGGAAGTCAGGCAGAGACTACCTTTATTGGAGTCACCTGGAGCCCATCTGTTAAAAACTTGAATGTCTGAAAACTAATCATATTGTTTTTTCTTAAAGAAATAGAACATTGGCAGAGTAATCTCCTGTACTTTTTAACACAGACACTAGAAACAAAAGTTTGGAGAAGGCAATGGCACCCCACTCCAGTACCCTTGTCTGGAAAATCCCATGGACGGAGGAATCTGGAAGGCTGCAGTCCATGGGATCACTGAGGGTCAGACATGACTGAGCGACTTCACTTTCATTTTTCACTTTCATGCATTGGAGAAGGAAATGGCAACCCACTCCAGTGTTCTGGAGAATCCCAGGGACAGAGGAGCCTGGTGGGCTGCCATCTATGGGGTGGCACAGAGTCGGACACGACTGAAGCGACTTAGCAGCAGGAGCAGCAGAAACAAAAATTACACTCAAAAGAATAAGAGCATATGAAGAGTGCAGAGCCATGTAACAGTCAACTTAGAAGGTTGTGCAATTAGAATCGGATGAATTCGTACGTTACAGGGACACTTCCTCATAGACTGGGAACCTTACAGGGAGGAGAAACCACCTCTATCACAAAGACTGACTGGCCCCTAGAGTGAGGCCCAAAGGAGGCACCAGTCAGTTCAGTTCAGTCGCTCAGTCGTGTCTGACCCTGCTACCCCATGAACCACAGCACACCGGCCCTCCCTGTCCATCAGTTCAGTCCTCAGTCATGTCTGACTCTGCGACCCCATGAACCACAGCACACCGCCCTCCCTGTCCATCACCAACTTCCGGAGTCCACCCAAACCCACATCCATCGAGTCGATGATGCCATCCAACCATCTCATCCTCTGTCGTCCCCTTCTCCTCCTGCCCTCAATCTTTCCCAGCATCAGGGTCTTTTCCAGTGAGTCAGCTCTTCCCATCAGGTGGCCAAAGAACTGGAGTTTCAGCCTCAACATCAGTCCTTCCAATGAAGGACAAAGGAGGCATGGCCCAGTACAGACACCCGTCTTCAAAAGTGGCTGGCATTCTCAATTCCACTCTTAAAACAACAGGGTATGATGATGTTTCCATTTGGGAGAAAAAAGCGTAAAAGTCATGTTACCCCCCAAATTACAGCAAACGAAAGCATCCACAGAAGGAACCACACTGTAGAAAGAAAAACAGTCCACACTGAAGAAAGAAAAATAATAGAATGAGGTGTCAGTGACTTTGCCCTAAGCAAACCCTCACCAGGGTACCCTACAAAAGATTCAACAAAGAATAATTAAAACAAGCAAACTTGAGAATCCTGAGAGACAGGGTTCAAAACACAGAGTTACCAAAGTCCAAAAAACACTAATAAACAAACAAAAAAAAAGTGTTCACATCTCCAAATGCAATAAAAGGTTCATTTCTGTTCTGTCAATTTAGGGGATAATCATCTACTCGGATGGAAGTCCTCAAGATGAGGACTTACTATAACAACTATAGATGTGCTTTAATAAGATATGTGCCTTCTTAAAAATAGATGATTTCTATTTTCTGTTAAAATGAATGAAATTCATTTTTCAGCAGGAATGTCAAACAGTAATAATTGGGGTAATCTAAATCCCCTGTTATTTATACCTACACATGTTTGCAAGGGATCATAATAAACTGCAGAAAATTCTAAAAGAGATGAAAATGCCAGATCACATGACCTGCCTCTTGAGAAATCTGTATGCAGGTCAGGAAGCAACAGTTAGAACTGGACATGGAACAACAGACTGGTTCCAAATAGGAAAAGGAGTACGTCAAGGCTGTATACTGTCACCCTGCTTATTTAACTTCTACACAGAGTACATCATGAGAAATGCTGGGCTGGATGAAGCACAAGCTGGAATCAAGATTGCCAGGAGAAATATCAATAACCTCAGATATGCAGATGACACCATCCTTACGGCAGAAAGTGAAGAAGAACTAAAGAGCCTCTTGATGAAAGTGAAAGAAGAGAATGAAAAAGTTGGCTTAAAGCTCAACATTCAGAAAAATAAGATCATGGCATCCAGTCCTATCACTTCATGGCAAATAGATGGAGAAACAGTGGAAACAGTGACAGACTTTATTTTTCTGGGCTCCAAATTCACTGCAGATGAAATTAAAAGACGCTTCCTCCTTGGAAGGAAAGTTATGACCAACCTAGATAGCATATTCAAAAGCAGAGACATTACTTTGCCAACAAAGGTCCATCTAGTCAAGGCTATGGTTTTTCCAGTAGTCATGTATGGATGTGAGAGTTGGACCATAAAGAAAGCTGAGCGCAAAAGAATTGATGCATTTGAACTGTGGTGTTGGAGAAGACTCTTGAGAGTCCCTTGGACTGCAAGGAGATCCAACCAGTCCATCCTTAAGGAGATCAGTCCTGGGTGTTCATTGGAAGGACTGATGTTGAAGCTGAAACTCCAATACTTTGGGCCACCTGATGCGAAGAGCTTACTCATTTGAAAAGACCTTAATGCTGGGAAAGACTGAAGGCAGGAGGAAAAGGGGATGACAGAGGATGAGATGGTTGGATGGCATCACCGACTCAATGGAGATGAGTTTGAGTAAACTCTGGGAGTTGGTGATGGACAGGGAGGCCTGGCGTGCTGTAGTCCACGGGGTTGTGAAGAGTCGGACACAACTGAGTGACTGAACTTAACTGAACTGAATGTCTGCAATGGGTCTTTTCTCCATTGCCTGACATGGAGAAATCTTATTTTAAGAAAACCAAAGAACATGAATTGAAATAAAATCTTAACATTGTCTCAAAGTTGCTATAGGCTGAAACTCATCAACCACTTTTTGATCATTTAACAATTTAAAGAATGTGTGTGTGTGTGTGTGTGCATCTGTGTGTCTACACATTTGTGTATGTTGTTTAGTCCACTGATTTGGGAGCTATTGTCATCTACAACTTACAGATGTTGTCATATGCCCCTCTGTTCAAATGAGGAGTTATAACAAATACTGGCATTGATTCCTGGGGCTTCTATGTGTCTAGGTTGCCAGTTGGGGTCTCCAGATGCTATTGATGTTAGGGCCTTTTTGCTTAAAAAAAAAAAAAAAAGAAAGAAAAAAAAATCTATTTACAGGTCTAACGTGTGAGTTCAAAAATCATTTTTTTAAGTGCAAGATGGTAAGCAGTTCATCTGAAAAACACCCACGAGTTTTTGTTAACCACAGCCCTATTAACAAGAGCCAACAGGATGATGGAGTGGTGCGCTACGCCAAGTCCACCCTGGGCTGCAGTAGTGCAGCATCTCAGCCAAAGGCAAGAAGGATGGCTCGACAGCACAGGCAGGACTCAGAGGCTGTGCGTTCGGTTGTGGAGGGAAGCTCACTTTCCTCTGGTTGAAAGGGAAGGGTGAACCAGAATGTTCAAACCCCACTGAAGAAATGGTCTGATGTGCAGCCTGCGGCAGAGATTTCAGGAGCCGAGGTGATGATGCTCAAGTATTTGAAGGATCTCTCAAGGTAAGTTTCCACTGCAAGGAGTTTGCCCGTCTTGCTGACCAGCATTGCCCTGTTCCTTGAAAAAGACTGGCATGTGATGAACGAGCAAAAATACTTGTCGAATGAAAAATGACGAAATGAATGACCTCAGAGGAAAAGAGAACGCACTCGCTGCTCCGTGCGGTGCCAGATGACGAAATAGGCACCAGCGGGTAAAGATTTTAGGAACATATGCTTCGGTTCAACTTTTTCAGAAATCGCTTTTTAACAGTGAGAGCTCTTCGGTGACGGAGCACACTCTGTAAAGGAATGGTCTCCTCCTCCTGGGGGGAGGAGACGAGCAGTGGTATTCTCGCAGAAACTGGATAACCATCTGTCAAGGATGCTCCAGTGATGAAAACCCTGTTTACATCATCGAACACCACAAGGGTTTCATTTTTATCCTAGCTGCCATTTCTGAAGAGCAAACCTTCTGCTGACATAAAATCATCAAGCTGAAAGGAAGGATTTTTAAAACCTTTTCAGGAGTGACTCAACAAAAAGTGCGAGAGTGGTTCCCAAATGTAGGTACATAAGAACATCTGTGCGGCTCGTCTTAAGGACAGATTTCTGAGTCCCACGTGATCTCATTTCTCTAGTCCACTCCAGGATATTGTCCTAATAATTGTCTCCTCTCTTCTGCACCATCACTTCTCCCTTCCCTACTGGAGTCTTTGCCATCAACATGCAACCATGTTGCATGGGATGCTACTCCCCCATCCTTAAAAATAATCCTCATTTTTATTTTAAATTTTTAATTGGAGAATAATTGCTCCACAGTATTGCGTTGGTTTCTGCCATACATCAACATGAGTCAGCCATAGGTGACTATATGCCCTCTCCCTCGTGAGCCTCCCTCCCAACTCCTACCCAGTCCCACCCCTCTAGGTAGTCACAGAGCACCTGATTTGAGCTCCCAGAGTCACACAAGTAAATTTCCACTGGCTATCTATTTAATTTTTTAATTTATTTATTTTTTAATTGAAGGATAACTGCTTTATAGAATTTTGTTGGTTTCTGTCAAGTTAGCTATCTATTCTATATATGGTAATTTATATGTTTTCATGTTACTCTTTCAATTTGTCCCAACCTTTCTTTCCCCCACTGTGGCCACAAGTCTGTTCTCCATTTCTGCCCTACCAAAAAAACAAAAAAACAAAACACCATCCTCAGTTGAATCTGCTTCCCTCTCAATTGCCACTCAATTTCTTTTCGTCTTTAGAAAGGAAAACTCAATCTGTGGCCAGCTTCCCACCTCCACATAACTATAGAACACACCAGAATCAAACTCACCCAGTTACCATTATGCTGTGAAATCCATGGTGAATTCTCAGTCCTCATCTGAGCTGACCCTTCAGTAGCAATGGGTACAGAGGGTCACTCCCTCCTTTGAAATACAACTTAATTTGCCTTTGAAGGTACCAGATCCTACTGATTTTCTCCTAACTCTCTCTGGTCACTCTTTCTCAGTCTTCATTACCTCTCTGTCTTTTGAATCGTATCTTTAAGATAAGAAATCATAGGGGACTTCCCTGGTGGTCCAGGGTTAAGAATCCTCCTTCCAATGCAGGGGACTCAGGTTTGATTCCTAGTCAGGGAACTAAGCACTCACATGCTGCAAGGCAACCGAGCCCATGTGCCGCAACGAAGACCCAGCACAGCCAAATTTTCTTTTTTTTTTTTTAAGTAACAAATCAAAACTGTAAAGGGATGAGAAAGCTCCTGTATAAAATTTTAACAGCCATGTATCCCCAACATCTGAGACCCTAATCAAAAACTATCTAAATATTTTCCAGGAAATGCCCACTATCATGTTGATAAAGGCATAAAACCAACCTCTGGGGTTTTAAAAAAGCTTCCTTTATTGAAGTAGAGTTGATTAACAACATTGTGTTAATTTCTACTTTACAGTGAAGTGTTCAGTTATACACATATACACATCTATACAGACACTCAATCATGCTCTTTTCCATGATGGTTTATCACTGGATATTGAATACAGTTCCCTGTGCTACACAGTGGGACCTCGTTTACCTCCATTCCGCCTCTTAATCCCGACTTCCTAATTCCGGAGTGCTCAAAGGCTCCATACGAAAGCATTTCTTTCTTTGGTCTCTTCCTCACACTGGGTGAAAATCCTCTTAGTGATTTCACCCTGGCTCATGACTGTCCTTCATACACTTAGAAGTACCCACACTGCAGCCCAGACCATTCCACTAAACCCCAAACCTATACCAAAATGTCTTTATCCATCTTTGACATTCATCTCCACACACGCAAACCAACTCCTGATCATTCCCATCACAGTGACTAACAGCCTTCCCAGGATTTGGACCAAACATCACAGAGTCATCCTTGACCCCTCTTTTCTCACACCATCCATCCAATCCATCAAACTCTGCCAGCTCGACTGCCAAAATATATCCCGAGAATAAAGTTGGGCTTCCATCTCCTGCTACATACAAAAATTAAAATGGGTCAGTGACCTAAATAGAACTAAAATCAGAAAATATCTTAGAAGAAAACATAGGAATAAATCTTTATGACCTTGAATTTTGCAAGTTTCTTAGATGTGACACCAAAAGCAAGAGCAACAAGAGGAAAACCAGGTAAGTTGTACGTCGTTAAAGTCAGAAACTTTTGTGCATAAAAGGACATTATTAAGGAATTGAAAAGACAGCCTAAAGAATGGGAGAAATATTTACAAATCATCTAGTTGATAAAGATCTAGTATCCAGAATATATATAAAAAAACTTTTAAAATGAAAACCAAACAATTAAAATATGGGCAAAGGACCTGAACAGACATTTCTTCAAAGAAGATACACAGATGTCACACAGCCTTTGCATGTGCAGTTCGCTGTTAATCTGCATGTTCCTCTCTCAGTTATCTATAGCACTTGCACCACATGCAGTATCAATTCTTACTCAAATGTCTCCCATACAATGATACTCCCCTGACCATCCTATTTAAACAGCAAAACCACACATTCTTCCTATTTCCCTTCTCTGTCTTATTCTTCTCTATAGCATCTAACATAAAGTAAATCTTATTTATTGTGTTTATTTTCTACTCTCCACCAGAGGCTTCCTATATAGCCTAAAAGGACAGACAGAAAGGGGCCCTCAGATCTTAGGAGGGCAGATTTTAAACCATTCAGTGCCTGCTTGTTAACACGTTTTCATAGGTGAAGTGTGACTTTCTTCAACACAGTTCTGGTTGCTATTTTGTGAGACAGCAGACCTCGGCTACTCCAAATTACTGAAGGATATAAATAACTGCAAAGGACTTAAAATAAAGAAGTGACCACCCAAACTGGCTTATCTTGGTTTATAGGACTGCATTAAGAAACCTAGACCTAAAACACATTGCATCAAAAGGGATATAAAAGCATGCCAAGTATTAAAGTCTAAATGGTTATGATGAAAACAAGGATGAAATTTCCTAGTTCTTATGTTGATATTACTATATACCTAATGGCTCTTAAAAAATAACTAACACAAGGTATTAAAAATACAAGCTCTCCACCCCGGAGAATCTACATGGCTGTATTTCATTTGTAACTCCTAAGAGCCAATCATCAATATCCAAGAGAACCATCTCGAAACTTAATGCCTTTTCTCACAATTGGAAATCAGTGGCTCAAATGATAAAGAATCTGCCTGCAATACAGAAGACCCGGGTTCAGTCCCTGGGTTGGAAGGTCCCCTGGAGAAGGGAATAACAACCCACTTCATATTCTTGCCTGGAGAATCCCAGGGACAGAGGAGCCTGGTGGGCTACAGTCCATGGTGTCGCAAAGAGTCAGACACGACTGAGTGACTAACACACACACACAAAGTTAGCAAAAGGCTGTATAAACAAGTTGCTTCTAACCCTACCTTTTAAATATCTTAAGACATTTACACAAAACAATTAAAAAAAAAAAAGATCTATCAAAATAAAAAATGCAAATTAAAACAAAAGCCAAGGTTTCCTAACATATTAGTACAAGCCTGGAACAGAGAAGACCTGCTTAAGATATAGATGGCTCCCAAATTCAGTAATGCATATCATACATGAGCAGTCAGGTTATTTTTAGAAAAAGTAGTGCATAGTGTATAGTTCTACTAAATAATAAAAATGATTTCTGTACTGTTGTCTGAAGATACCATATGACAGCTTTCTCCCAGAGTGTTAATGCAGAGAGGAGCCTCAATCAGTAAGTAAACTAATCTAAATCAAATTCCATCTAGTTGAAAATAGTCATCATAGGCTGCCCAGAGTTGGTGAGTCTGAATGCATTACTGAAGAGCTTCTTGGTAATTGCAGGTTGCTATTTATGTTGACCAGAGTTGGAGGAGTTTACTTAAGCGAGATGTCTAAGCATACAGACCACCAGTGCAAAACATACAGGAAAATCACTCATAACGTCCACACTAAAAACAGCCTAGACGCTCTCTGTGATATTGCAGCGTGGTTGTTATTTCCTAGTGTCAGATGCACTGCTGGTGACAGAATGAAAATTTATGATTTCAGTTATTTTATTTTCAAGTAATGTGCTACCACAAGAGATTCTTTCTAGTTCAGTGGAGTGTAAGTTAAATATTTGAGACTAAATATTATTTTCAAAAGCCCTAAATTTCTGCTTGTAAATAGGTATGCACAAAAAATACTCATGGTGACAATCATCAGGAGATATTTTTTAATCACAGGGGGACCCCATGGACTGTAGCCTGCCAGGCTCCTCTGACCACGGAATTCTTTAGCCAAGAATACTGGAGTGGGTAGCCATTCCCTTCTCCAGGGGATCTTTCCGACTCAGGGATAGAACCCAGGTCTCCTGCACTGCAGAAGCCACCAGGGAAGCCCTGCCTTAGACTCACCAATTCCCAAATGTGTCTAATAACACAAAAGCCATGGTGCCAAGTGGGAAATAAAGACCAGTTCTCAGACTTATCACAAGACACATGGACAGGTAGGCTAGCTCATGTTCTTCCCTGTGTTACTCCATAATGGTTTTTTTTTTTTCTTTAATCGTCATTAGCATCATCACTAAATTAAGTATCAGAAACATGAGTTCTAATTCCAAATCTGTAGCTAACAATCTAAAGCACCGTATAATCATGGGAAAAGCCTGAGCTCCAATTTGCTTATCTGTAAACTGAGGGGATTGGCAAGAAATGCTTTTAAAACAGAATAGAAAAATAGCAAAGTAAAAATGATGACCTAAACGTATTAAAATTGATCCTAACTTACAAAAGGCAAACCCAGAGGATACCACAGGATAAAAAAAGGAATGTTTTTCATCTCAGGGGAAGTAGGAAAATGAAAAACACTGTAAAATTCAGTGGTTATGAGGATGGAGTAAAGAACAAACATACTTTTAGCCATGAAGAGAATTCTACAAAAATGTGAAAAAAAAAAAAAAAGTCCATTACCTTTGGCCTAGGAATTTTACTTTTGAACACAAATCCCAAAGAAAATATCCGTAAAGAAAAATCAAAGTTCGCTAAAAACGAATCTCCATAGCAGCACAATATGTGTAAGAGAAAAATTGGAAGCAACCTGTAAGTGCAAAAATAGAGGCACAGTTAAGAAAAATCTGGTTTTGCTAACGAAATGGAACAGAGGCCTGGATAGCCACTTTTTTTAAAGCACTGAACTTTTTTTTTCAAAAGAGTGGAAATATTTGACATGATATAATAGGGAATGTGAAGGTTGATCACAAAATACCTCTGCCCTCTTTATGATCTTACCAAAAACTCACTGATGAAAACCAGAAGAGAAATTGGAGGCATGGAACTAGCTCACTGGGTCCATTCTTTCTATGAAATTCATTACAACAGCAGAAAATAGAAGAGGCAGGTGGGGAGAAAAGAATTCTCTTTAGACAAGAGTCCAGCTTTTCTAACATGCCTCTAACATCTTCTCTCTCCCTCTAATGCTTCATGTTTTTCAAGCACTTTCAAAAAAGATTGTGACTTCACTGTTTGAAGAAGAATCAGCATTCATGGCACTTACACACTTGAAAGTTAAACTTTTGTACAAGGTCTAGTGCACCAGGAATCGACTCTACAAAACCATTCTATACCTATGTTTGGACAACGGCCCTCCTCTCCCCAGAAGTCATCAGGGGGAAATGAAAGGAAGCATCAAGGGTTAGGAGTTACAATTTCAACAGGCTTTTAGACTACAACCTCAATAAGGGAGAAACCCGCCACAAGGCAAATGCCGTGGAAAACCGTTTCGTATTTCTTATGCACAATTACTTGTTTCCTTGAACACTATAAATCACTAAACCACGGCCAAAGTCATCACTCTTGGCCCAGCAACAGATTACTCTCAGCTTTATAATATACATGGTGAGTGCACTTAGCACAGAACATAGAATTCACGAACGTAATTATGACTTGGTATTTACTTGGGTTAAGTGTACACAGCCACCTTTGGATTATCATGTCACTATAAACTCCAAAAAGGTATTAATAGAAACTTTTTTTTTTTTAAAAAAAAAGGAGAATTATTCTCAGTAATGATTCTCCCAAATACATATAACTGGTGACAACACTCTTGTAGAAAGGAATGGTGATGTTTCACAAAAATCTTCCTCCTTCTAAAAGAATAGTTTTTTCTATGAGCCAATATTATATCAGAACCTTATGTCTGAAGTATTAAGATGCTGGTGATGTTAACATATTTTATGAATGATAAAGGAAAAAAGTAATGATGTGTCAGAAGAGAAACAGCTTTATTAGAAAGGCTAAAAGATCCAAATGGTAACTACTAGGTATACCAAACGCAGAGAAATTCTACCAGAGACTGTCATGTCATAGACTTCCCCCAGCGGCTGCTAGGGCACAGAGTCAAAAGTATTCTCAATCTTTTATACTGACAACTCTAGAAAGTCCCAAGTTTCTAGGTTATACTAAAATGATACTGGTAATCAGTTATGCCCAGTTTCATCACCAGCATGATCCAATAATTTAAAAACAGGCTTTCATTTTCAAAATTATTCAGCATAACAGCATATTTCACCTTAAATCAATGGCTTCCAGAGACAGACCATATGTTTATTCTTAACCAGCAAATTTCAATGAACTTTTAGAAGAAGGAACTAGGAGAAGGAACTATCCAATTAAGAATGAATCTCAAAAGTAAAATGTAAAAATGCAAACAATTCCAGTGAAATTTTTGATCTGGAGAAATTACTCTCTAGGATTTTATCAAAATATTTTTCAGCATTCAAATACTACTTAAGATCACATAGGTAGGTCCTAAGATGCCACGTAATAATTTACAGATTTGAAGATGACAAATGTGCAGAACTCTGAGACTTGTATTAAATTTTTTTAAAAATCTACACACTTTGATTTGAATTAAACCTCTATTGCATCAACCATTAGCTACTAGGTGATATAGCAATTCAGCATTGAGACAGACTGATTTAATATTTACTCATTAAAATATCATGTGATGAGAAAGGGACGGGAGGATGTCTTAAAAATAACTTCAGAAAGATCACATATGTGTGAGCAAATCACAATCAGAACAGAAATGAAAATAAAAGGATAACTGGCAACAAGGAACTTCAGTAGCTAAGGGGCTATTTACATTTCAAAGTCCTCTGTCTATGGTATTCTTAGGTATGATACCACAAAGGTCTGTCAGAGCGACAGAGTCTTCAATTAAGGCTGTGTGCTACAGGCCTGTGTCAATTAATTAGTTGAGGTTCCACAGATTTTCTGAAAGTGGCTATCTAAAACAGCCTCAGATATATGCACGATTTGTGGGGAATTAGAATTTAAATACAACTTATTAATGAATTCTTCCTGCTTTCCCATTTCTATGACATTTTGTGTAATGATAAATAAGTCCATGAAAATATGGCTAACCAAAATTTTATTTGCTTTCAATTAGAGGTAACAGAAGGGGCTTTCAATTTCGTTTTTGATTTCAACTTTTACTTAGATTTTATCTACACTTATTGGCAAGAATTTTCATATGATATCCATCAATATAATGCATCTGATCCATAGTTAGATAGGAGATGAGTCTATATTGGAAATTCACATGTATTACAACTAAATTAGCTATCCAGTAATTTCTATAAACAATGGTATAATAAAAATACAAATTTCATGCTTTTGCCTTGAGATTTTACCTGCTAAATCTGCTCATTATAATTTTGCTAAATGTTAGTTTTGACATGTCTTAGCAATTCTTTGATTCGAAATACTAAGCAGACGATAGCTGTAAATAATGTTTAAATCAGCAGAATCAGATATTCGGTAAATATGATCTTCTACCAGAAGTAAAATGTAGGCAGAAAATTGTAAAAATTAACTGTGTGATGGTTTCCACCATAAATGAAAAATGGAAGAGGTTTTCAGGAGATCAGGAGCCTTCTAGTTGTGTACATAAGAGATTTATGAGCTCTTCTGTAATCCTAAAATAAAGTCCCTACAGTCTCATTATAGGGACTGTGAAAAATTCATACTTGTACAGTGGAGATCATTTAGAAACTTTTTAACAGTGAATGGTATTTCAAGAGCATTGGAGCTGAGTGTACAAATGTATCTTTTGAGGTCATACCATTGAGAAGGGGCTGTCCTTCCAGCACATCCCGGGACAAGACTGCACTGTACACATCTTCAGGAAATCCAGTCTTGCATAACGAAATCTCCCCAGAAGCCTCCACGGAAGCCTGCAACACAAGGAAAAAAATGTGTGCCGTGATCGCCACCTCCTTCAACGGAGAAACATCCCACTTGGCATGAAGCCTCGCTTTTCCCACTATTTTGTACAAATAACCCCTTTGTTTTCGGAGTGGTTACAATTAGAATGTAGAGGGCAAAGGGTTAATCTTTTTGATAACTGGAGTAGAAGAAACAAATCCCACTTGTCTTAAACAGCAAAATCGAAATAATGCACATTCCAGGATCTTCTCAGGACTGAACATTTCCATTAAAATGGTCATTGTGAATGAAAAACTCTCAACTGAGGCCGAGGGGGAAGAAGTAGGGGTGAGGAGACAGCCAGGAATTTTGAGGCTCCATATATCACCATCATTAACTCAACTTTTCAAGAAAAATGTACACATTCCAGCATATTGATTTGTATGCTGCTACTGCTGCTAAGTAGCTTCAGTCGTGTCCAACTCTGTGTGACCCCATAGACGGCAGCCTACCAGGCTCCCCCGTCCCTGGGATTCTCCAGGCAAGAACACTGGAGTGGGTTGCCATTTCCTTCTCCAATGCATGAAAGTGAAAAGTAAGGGAAGTTGCCCAGTCATGCCCAACTCTTAGCGACCCCATGGACTGCAGCCCACCAGGCTCCTCCGTCCATGGGACTTTCCAGGCAAGAGTACCGGAGTGGGGTGCCATTGCCTTCTCTGATTGATTTGTATATTCCCATCTAATTCTTTATGAAGTTTGTTTCAATATGTTCCTGAACTAAAAAACTGAAATGCTGATATATTTACTGCAGGGTACAGAGTGTTTTATACCACGTAAAAGCAATCAATTGAAAGTATATATTTCTCTAGACTCACAGACATAGAAAGAAAACAAACACGGTTACCAAAGGGGAAAGGCAGGGGAGGGATAAATTAGGAATTTGAGATTAACAGATACCCACTATTATATCTAAAACAGAGAAACAAGAAGGAGCTACTGTAAACACAGGGAACTATATTCAATATCTTCTATTAACCTACAATAGGCTTCCCTGGTGGCTCAGATGGTAAAGAATCTGCCTGAAATGCAGGACACCCAGGTTCAATCTCTGGGTTGGGAAGATCCCCTGGAGAAGGGAATGGCAACCCACTCAGTATTCTTGCCTGGAGTATCCTCATGGACAGAGAAGCCTGGCAGGCTACAGTCCAAAGGGTCATGAAGAGTTGGACACGACTGAGTGACTATCAATTTCAATAACCTATAATGGAACAGAATTTGAAAAAGAATATATAAACTGAATCACTTGGCTGTACAGCTGAAACTAACACAACATTGTAAATCAACTAACCTTCAGTTAAAAAAGGAAAGTGTATTTTTCTCTAATTTGAGGGCAAGGACACATTAAAAATGTAAATAAAGATTAATACAATTATGTTTCCTTCCTTTTTATACTTAAAAATTAGAAAGTTGCTATCTCTTGCCATCTTCCTCCTCATCACACATACTCAGTGGGCTTAAAACTCAATCATACCAAGTGCTATCCACCTACCCCTTTGAGTTAATTTCCTCACTACTTCCCTTTCTTTCCTACTTCCTACTGACATCATCACAGGATGATTAAGCCTCAGTAGAACTCAGGCATCATTTACATTAATTACAAAAATCTTTGGGAGGTGGGAGGGAGGTTCAAGAGGGAGGGGGCCTATATATACCTATGGCTGATTCATGTTGATGTATGGCAGAAGTCAACACAATATTGTAAAGCAATTATCCTTCATTTAAAAGTAAATAAATTGTTTAAAATAACCTTCACCCAGCCCTGATGGCAATCCAAATACAGGAGGAAGAGAGTGGACAGAAGCTGCCTGAGGGAGCAGCTTAATTTCAAAGTTAAGGAGGGGGCGTAAATTTCAAAAGTGGCAGGGCCAGCCTTGTGAACAGTCTGCACTGTGGAGAAGAACCAGAAATTGGGAGGAAGGAGAAAGGGAGACCCCAGAGATAGACCTCAAAGCAACTGTTTGAAGGAAGCCATACAGCGCAGATTCACAAGGGAAGGACTTCCTGGGTGATGCATGGGAAGTGTCGCAGACACTAAAGTTGCAAGAATCCAAACTGATCTAAAATGTAAACAGTTCTTTTCAGATCTGAGAAAAACAAGAAAAAAAGAACATGGGCTTTTCTAATCTCTCAGAATCTAACTTAAAATTGTATTAGGAGCAACAGTGAGATATTAGATCAGACCCACCAAAGTAACAAAAATTATTAAGTCTGTTATGGGCAAGAAAAGATTGTCTCAAATCAAGGGTACAGAGCAATCAAACCCTTCACTGAGGTATCAGTGAATGTGACTACAGTCACCATGGAACATTCTAGTAAAGATAATAGTAGACATATCCTGCAGGTATATTCTTGGGAAAGTCTTCCATGAGTGCTCTAGTCAACATGTGTAGGATTGTCCACTTCAGCACAGTCGTAACTGCAAGAGCTAGAAACTATCTCAACGCCCATCAATAGGAGAAGTGGGCCAAAAGATTTTCACTTCGTCAAGGCAGAAATAGCATTAAAAATGTAAGAACTGGAGCTACATTTATCCACAAGGTTCCATTGCAAAACAGATACTCAGTTACTTTAACTTCCATGTAAGGTTAAGAGAGAAATTTAACTATAAATCAACCTAGGAATGACTATTATCTTTAGTGAGTTCAGAAATCTATTTACAAAACTTTCCAAAATCAGATCAGTACCAAGATACACTGCAGTCTAAATCTTTAGAAACTAAAAGTAAAAATCCAAAGCATGATTGATGACAGTTTTTATATATAAGGTTTACATTCAAAAGGTAATGTAATACATATGTAGCAAGAATATAAAAATATACAAGGTACTGATAAGCACCAAATTTAGGAGAGTGGCTATCCCAGGGAAAACGAGTGAGAAAAAGCACCAGAAAGAATCCTACAGGCAGCTTTGATTTTATTTGTCGTAATTCATTTCTTTCCAACAGAATCTAAAGCAAACAGGGTGAAACGTGAAGGTGCGCACGGGCACAGAATAATACGTATGCATCGCCTCCTATACACCCTGCCAGCTCTGCGTATTTCAGAATGAGGAAGAGATAGTATCTAGGGCTCTCTGATCAGTAAGAACTTGGGCTTTCAACAGCCATCAAGTTTGGGACACTGGGTGATATTTTGCTATTTGCCAGCTGCAGATATCCAACCATTCATCCTGGGCCTGACACAGAGTAAGCACTACTAGTTAGCTTTTCTTTAGGCTAACTATAACAAATAAAGAGAAGTCCCAAGTTCACCACAGCAATTGGACCAATGTGTTGTAAGCCTGTATCCCAGTGATAGGTTAGGGGCCAGGGACCTCTTGATCTCCAGCCTTTCTGCTACAGAGGGGGGCCAGGGCGGGAATCCAACCCCAGGAGGTGGATGATAACAGAGGGGAGAACAGGACAGAAGTAAACAAGGGTCACACTCCATCCTGGGGGGTGGGGTCAGGGCAGCATGAGGTTTTCTAGGCGAACTCTCAGAGGTCAATGAAATCTACAGACTAGAGGAAGTCTGTCATCTCTTATTTAACTCCACTCCGAGTGTCTTATTTTCCAATGGACCTGCCCCACGTGCGTGTGTGCTCAGTCAGTTGTGTCCGACTCTGTGACCCCAGGAACTGCAGCCCTCCAGGCTCCTCTGTCCACGGGATTTTCCAGGCAAGAATAATGGAGTGGGTTGCCATTTCCTCCTCCAGGAGATCTTCCCGACCCAGGCACTGAACCTGCCTCTCCTATTTCTCCTGCATTGGCAGGCAGATTCTTTACCACTGAGCCACTTGGGAAGCCCTCTGAGTGCTAAGTTGCTACAGTGTGTCTGACTCTGTGCAACCCTACAGACTGTAGCCTGGCAGGTTCCTCTGCCCATGGGAGGAACAAGAAAAATGGAGTGGGTTGCCCTTTCCTTTTCAGGGGATCTTCCTGACGCAGGGATTGAATCCTCATCTCTTGCCTCTCCTGCATTGGCAGGCGGGTTCTTTACCAGCTGAGCCAGCGCCAAGCTTCTGGAAAGGGCCGGAGAGTAAATATTTGAGGCTTTTCAGGCTACAGAGTCTCTATGGCTCTGCTGTCATAGTGCAAAACTGGGTAAATGAATAAATGTGGCTCTGGTCATTTAAATAGAACTTCATTCATGGACACCAATATTGAAATTTCATGTAATTCTCAAGTGTCAAAAAGTAGTATTCTCTTCATGATTTTTTAAAAAGCATTTTAAAACTTGAAAAAGATTCTTGGCCCCAAATCCAGCATCGAGACTCAAGTTTATGGATCCCTAGACCAGAAAGCTTGGAGAAGGCAATGGCACCC
The DNA here is from genome assembly GCF_032452875.1 of Bos javanicus. Lineage (NCBI taxonomy): Eukaryota > Metazoa > Chordata > Mammalia > Artiodactyla > Bovidae > Bos > Bos javanicus. Next base: position 28,731,853 of record NC_083891.1, on the reverse strand, counting down.
CACTCTAGTACTCTTGCCTGGAAAATCCCATGGATGGAGGAGCCTGGTAGGCTGCAGTCCATGGGGTCGCTGAGAGTCGGACACGACTGAGGGACTTCACTTTCACTTTTCACTTTCATGCACTGGAGAAGGAAATGACAACCCACTCCAGTGTTCTTGCCTGGAGAATCCCAGGGATGGGGGAGCCTGGTAGGCTGCCGTCTATGGGGTCGCACAGAGTCGGACAGGACTGAAGCGACTTAGCAGCAGCAGCAGCAGACCAGAAAGCTAAATTTTATAAAACATGGCCATCTCCCTTAATTCTCACAGTAGCCCCCTGAGGAGAGTGAAAAGAGCTGCAGTTTACAAATGAGCAAAGAGATGCTCACTCAAAGGTGAATACCCATGCTCTCACCTCCAGGAAGAGGAAGAGGCTAGATTCTAACCCTGGAGGCTTGCCAAGTAGGACAAATAATTACAATTCTTTGCAGAAACATATACTGAGTGTCCACTTGCCAGAAACAGAAGGAAACATTGCCCTGCCCTTAAGAAGTTCAAGGCTTCAAGTGAGAGCAAAGGAGAGATGATTGCAGTAGAAAGCGGCAAGTCAGAGGTAGCAGGACACAGAGGGGGGTGAAGGGAGCCCAGGGCAGGGATCTGGGGGCCTCCAGAGATCCCAGGGGGGGCCAGGATGGGGTGCGGGGAAACCATCCCAGGCGGTCAGTGCTCGAGCCAGAACAAGGCAGCAAGAAACAGCACACTGCCTGGGGAATTACAATGAGTTCTGTGTCACTGGAGTCTAAGAAGCAAGGCAGGGAGTCAAAAGTTGAGGCTGGTGAGTTAGACGAGGTTAGATCATAGATGGCTGGGGGCTTGGGGTTATTCCGTTGGCTGGGGAGAACCAGGCATACGTTTTCAGCACAGGCAGACTGTGTTAGAGAACTCTCTGATGCTTCGTGGGAAACGTGTGTGTATCGGGGGGACAACAAGTGACAGGTTGGGGACAAGTTAGGGCATAGATGTGAATCAGGCAGGGGCTGAAGGATTGAGAAAAGGGGTGATTGTATCAATATACAGACAGTTAAAAATGATTCATCGGGCTCAGTGAGGGCAGGGCTCAGAGTGGAAGGGAGGGTGGGAAGGAGGGAAGGAAGGAGGGAGGAGGTTTTGCCCTCCTCTGTGTTTCCAGCTGGCTGACCATGGACATGAGTGGCACAAACTAAGAAATCTAATCGCAAAATTATAACGTCAGGAACAAAGTGCTACAGCAGCAGAAGAGGATGATAAATCTGCCTGTGGAAATCAAAGAAGACTGCATAGCTGCAGTGACATTTAGGCGCTGTCTTTAAAGATGATTAAAAATTTGCCAGGAGAAAAGAGGAGGAAGTGGGAAAGGGCATCCCAGGCAAAAGGTGCAGCAGAGACAAAGGCCCTGTTGATTTATAACGAGCGAGCAGTCAACCCAAACAACCCAGGGCTTTTCCACCAGGCAACTGTTGACTCGTGGCTTCCAGTTTCTTTGCTCTGATTCGGGGCCCCAAGGGGCAGCAATTACATTTAACCCTCCAAGATTTTATATTGAGAAATTAATAACTCCATCCAGATTTAGTCATTACTCCTGTCTGCATCAGCCCAACGTCTTCACAGTGATGCTGCTCAGATTCTAAAGACGGGGCGTGATGCATGCCCAGACACGGCCCTTCCCACCTACCCAGAGCCATACCTCCAGGCTCTCAGAGGGGCAGCTCAGGTTTTCAACATGCCAGAGTGCCTGAGTTTGAATCCTGCCCATCTGGAGTAGGAAATGGAAACCCACTCCAGTATCCTTGCCTGGAAAATCCCATGGACAGAGGAGCCTGGCAGGCTACAGTCCATGGGGTCACAGAGTGAGGTATGGCTGAGCACACACACCTGAGAAGTCCCAGTTCCCCTAACCTGTAAAATGAGACAGCACCCACTCAGAGGGTGGGTGTGACGATTACACGAGATAATGCGTAAAGCGCTTAGAATAGTGTCTGGCAACTGGTTATTCGACGCATTAGCCATTACTAATAACAGTATTAATACTATCATGACAACATGGCTCTACCTCGTGGTATGCCTGTCCTAAGGTCCAGTTATTCCTAAACTTACTCAGCACAGCAAGTCATCCGGGACAGTCGCCAAAATTTCTGATTCCTGGGCCCTGACCCAAGATTCACTAAAACATAATCTCAAGAGATGTGGTGGATAAACTGGTATATTTAACAAGTGCCCATGTAGCAATGGGAGAGGGTCCCATATTCAACCCAATACCTCCGTCTCCCCAATCCTTTCTGAACTCCACATACAGGCATTCTTGACTTTCTGCCCCAGTCTCCAAGTTGAATATCTTTGTCACAAAAAGGAATGAAGAAACAATTATTTTTTTTCTGTTCTGAACAATTTCATGCTGTCTCCTAGCCACTGTGTACATCCGAAAATGAAATTTGCCAACCAACCTGTCCTCATTACTGGTTGGAGAATTCTGCCCCAGGTCAGCACGGGGTCCTCTCTTCCTTTATCTGACCACCACATCCTCTGAATTTGGCTTTTAACTGGGACATTATCCCATCCCCAGTTCACTAGTAATTTCCTTAGTTCTCCATAATTCTTCAAAGATGAAAGCAGTGGGCGAGTCCTCCCGGCCCACCGGGAGGAAATTCACAAAATTCACACTGGCCAGAGGCTCTCAACTCATTCAGTGCTGCTCTGCGCCTCTGCACAATCAGCTCCCCTATCTTGTGTTTCAATTTCCTCTTACAAGTATTCTACTCTCCCTGGGCTGAAGATCAACCTCCTTGTCTTAAAAGGAAAGGAGCATCATGGTAGGAGAGGAGTTCTGCGTGCCTGTTAGGATCGGTCTATCTGTTCCGGTTCTGAACCTGTGATGACATCGCTTTCGTTCTCATTATATTTTCCCCATAGTCTCAGGACCATGAGCTTTCAAGCTGAGTCCACGACTCTTTGAGGTTCCTATTATCGGGGCTTTTTTTTTAATAGTCTTCCTTGGTCACTGACTCCATTTTCCAATTTCCTCCAAGTCACTCCTGAATCCAAGCTCTTAAAACACTCCAGCAAAGCCATGGTGGATCCTCCCACCCCCTCTTCTTTCTGATCAAGATCATTTATGGTGTCTGGCTCCACACTGTACATCTGAAGCAGCGCAAGCCTAATGGAAGCTTTCTCTCTTCTTTCTGGTTCTGAAGACTACCTATGCAAAACCTAGGCTTTGCTGATTATCAGAAACTCTGAAATGTAATCAACTGGATGTTTGGGATCCCCCTGCCCCTCTAAACATCGAGGTCTTCCAGTGTTCCCTTCCAGACATTCTATGGTCAGAATGCAGTAACAAAGTACTGAGAAGTAGGTGATCAAATGCAGTCCACCTGATTTCCCTGGCGGTCCAGTAGTTAGGAATCCATGCTTCCACTGCAGAGGGTGTGAGTTCGATCCCTGATCAGGAAACTAAGATTCCACATGACCTGCAGTGCAGTCAGGAACAGACAAAAAATGCAGTCCACAAAGCTGGAAACCTGTTTTCACTTTATATGTCTGCTCCCCTCATTCTTTATAGAAACAAAGGCAGGACTGTGTGTAATACCTTAAGACTGGGGGCTCTGAACAAACCTGCTTAATTAAGTTTAAACCCTGGATCCCCTCCTGCTACTAATGTGACCTTGACATGCTTTATAACTTCCATCTTCACCTCAGCTTCTTCCTTAATAATAGTACCAGCCTCAAAGGATGGCTAGGAAGCATATCAAGGGTTTAAAAACAACACCTGATTCACCATAATACAAGGGTATACACACATACAGTAGCTGTCATGATATTACTGTTGCTTTGTGCGTGTAAACAATTTTTTTTGTGGAAAATTCTGAAAGAGATGGGAATACCAGACCACCTGATCTGCCTCTTGAGAAATTTGTATGCAGGTCTGGAAGCAGCAGTTAGAACTGGACATGAAACAACAGACTGGTTCCAAATAGGAAAAGGAGTTTGTCAAGGCTGTATATTGTCACCCTCTTTATTTAACTTATATGCAGAGTACATCATGAGAAACGCTGGACTGGAAGAAACACAAACTGGAATCAAGATTGCCGGGAGAAATATCAATAACCTCAGATATGCAGATGACACCACCCTTATAGCAGAAAGTGAAGAGGAACTCAAAAGCCTCTTGATGAAAGTGAAAGAGGAGAGTGAAAAAGTTGGCTTAAAGCTCAACATTCAGAAAACGAAGATCATGGCATCCGGTCCCACCACTTCATGGGAAACAGATGGGGAAACAGTGGAAACAGTGTCAGACTTTATTTTTCTGGGCTCCAAAATCACTACAGATGGTGACTGCAGCCATGAAATGAAAAGACGCTTACTCCTTGGAAGGAAAGTTATGACCAACCTAGATAGCCTATTCAAAAGCAGAGACATTACTTTGCCAACAAAGGTTCGTCTAGTCAAGGCTATGGTTTTTCCTGTGGTCATGTATGGATGTGAGAGTTGGACTGTGAAGAAGGCTGAGTGCCGAAGAATTGATGCTTTTGAACTGTGGTGTTGGAGAAGACTCTTGAGAGTCCCTTGGACTGCAAGGAGATCCAACCAGTCCATTCTGAAGGAGATCAGCCCTGGGATTTCTTTAGAAGGAACGATGCTAAAGCTGAAACTCCGGTACTTTGGCCACCTCATGTGACGAGCTGATTCATTGGAAAAGACTCTGATGCTGGGAGGGATTGGGGGCAGGAGGAGAAGGGGACGACAGAGGATGAGATGGCTGGATGGCATCACTGACTTGATGGATGTGAGTCTGGGTGAACTCCGGGAGTTGGTGATGGACAGGGAGGCCTGGCGCGCTGCGGTTCATGGGGTTGCAAAGAGTTGGACATGACTGAGCGACTGATCTGAAAGAATTTTTATCTCTTTGCCACACGAATACTGGGAAATATTTTTAAAGAATTTTGTAGAAGGAAGAATACTGAAAAGAAATCAAGGTGACAGAATAAAAATTCATTTACAAACATGGTACAAAAGAAAACGAGTAAAATCCTTTCAAAATAGGTGATGTGTGGAGTGGAGGTGCATAGTGATGGAAGAGGGGGCAGCTTTAGTAATACTTTTATTATACCTGTATGTCCTTCAAACAACATAAGCAAATACAAACAGTAAGTGAAGACATCATGGTAACAGAATAATGGAACTCTTCAAGATCAATTCCACATAACTGATTTTTGAAAATTTTTTAATCTACTTTATCACCATACAGTTAAATTGGCCAGATTCTCTACATTTCACAGGATTCCATCCATGATGGGGGAAGGCTATGTTAAGATTATTCAAGAGATAGTGCCATTCTTTAAAGATTTTTCTCTGTGTCAGTCATGCCATTGATGACACGCTGAATTTCAGATCCCAGGAAACATGCTTGAAATGTGCAGACATTTAACCCTGGACGCTAATATTTTTTATTTTGTCCCGTACAATCCTGCAGGGAGAGCACAGTATTTTGGACAGGTTCTTCAACTCCTTCTTGCCTCCATGATACGATCTAGACCAGCTTCGGTGCAAAGAATACTTGACCGAGGCCAAAACACTGCCCACTGTGACCCACCTGATGATTTCCATCTTTACTTCAATTCTTCTACTAGTATGGGTCCTTGAATATCTCTAGTAACGATTATTTTATTTTTTTGATTTCCACTTCTTTTAATCAAGTAACGACAAAGAAAATAGTCTGGTCCAGGAACCTGACAACCATGCTGATGCTGATGAGGAGCTAGAAGACAGCACCGCAATATGACGACTTGACAGACAAAAATCAGAGTGCCTCATCGGAGATGTGGTTTGGAGTGTGGACTTTCCAAGAGCTGAACCTATCAAATCTCAGGACTATATATAGAAAGATCAAGTCAAGTCCACATAAGTCTGTGCAGTCCCCTGATCTATTCAGCCCCTGTGAAGGGAGGCTTCCTAGGCACCCAGGCTTTGTGGAATGGAGTCCCGAAAGACAAGCAGGAGTTTACAGTAAGCTTCCTGGATGGTTAATGGCAGGGGTAACAACGCTACACCTACAGCTTGACTTGGCTTATAGAAGTCTACCACTATTTTGAGACAGTGTGGCTCAGGCAGTTAGGCAATTCAACTGCCACTCCAAGTTCCAGAAAAGCCTACAGCAATTCCAGTTCACGTGGCCAATCTTGCCTTTGATTGATTCTGCCCCATTCAGCAGAGATTGCAGCATGCTTATTATACACAAGGTTCAAAATGCCATCAAGTAGTAGAGCATGTAGCATCATACAGTGGTTACAATCAACTTGGGAATTCATTTAACTAAATACATTGAATATAGCTGATGGTTAATATTTATCAACTACCTAGGAAGGGTGCTACAATGCTTTCCACACGTGTATCTTAACAGTCCTCACAACTCTAAAAAGAAAGTACTATTATTAGTGCTATTTTGCAGGCAAGGAAGCAAACTGAAAGGAAACTGATATAGGTCTTTTAGCTAGTCAAATTAGTGGTGATATTCAAACCTATAACAAAGGCTTTAGGAACCCTGCTAGCCACTGCCTCCCGGCCTAACACACACCCCATCAGGAAGCATCCTCAGGCATTGGCTAATGGCTGGAAATCATCCTATTTAAATATATGAATTAAGACCAGGGACTTCCCTGGCTAAGATGCAGGAGGCCTGTGTTCGAACCCAGGTCAGGGAACTAAGATCCCACATGCCACAACTAAGACCCAAACAGAGCCAAATAAAAAATAAAGACCAAGTAACAAATCTACCCACCACCACTGTGAATTTTTTCTGAAACTATGATTGTCAAATATGATTGTGATATGTTAATAATTTCAAATGTTTCTGTTCACCATGACAAAAAAAATGGAGAGAAAAAGACATCATCAAACTTCTGTAAATGTCTTATTTTTAAGTCACCTAAATTCCCTCCATGCCCCCCACGCCCCCACTGCCACAACCAACCCCAAACTCTTCTAAAAGTACAAGTGGAAAATTATCAGCAAATACTCATTATGGTGAGTACATTCATTTTCAGTGACAAGGGCATAATTACAGCCTGTGATAGACTCTTCATACACTTTCTGTACCCCAACACTCCTTGGTCTCCATGTACACAGTTAAGTCCCTTTCATAAAACCCGGAGCATGAATTCACTTTTTAAAATGGTTACCGACACTTCAGTCCCTGAAACTCTGATTTAATTTGAATGGCTGGCCATGGTGATGATTTATCTAATTTCAAGTCCTTGATAAGATAAGCTCAACCCAATTATACCATTATTGTTGGGAGAAAATCGCATTCACAGTGCAGCTTCCAGAAATGTGCTGCTGTGAAGAAGGCTCTGTCAATAACGTCAGTGTTCAAAGTCCTTCCTGAACATGTTCCCAAAACAGCACCCTGCCCAAGGGTTGTTCTCCAAGGTTAAGACACGAAGAAGCAAGCCCACAAGTCCTGCCTGCTAACCCACAGGTTACAGAGCTATTAGCAAACACCTCCAGGTTCAACGTTGGGGGCTGAAGACTAGCCTTTTTTCCACCTAAGGTTATCTTGAGTAGTTTATGTCTGGTCTTTGAACAACCGCACTGTATAACCCATAGATGGGGACTGCTTCTTCCCTTCTCGAAGCTTCTTTCCATGTGGGAAGAATTCTACTTTTCTAATTCTCTCACCTCTTCCAGGCTTCCCAGGTGGCGCTAGTGGTAAAGAACCTGCCTGCCATTGCAGAAGATGTAAGAGACGTGGGTTTGACTCTTGGGTTGGGAGGGCATGGCAACCCACTCCAATATTCTTGCCTGGAGAATCCCATGGACAGAAGAGGCTGGCAGGCTACAGTCCATAGGGTTGCAGATGACTGAAGTGACTTAGCATGCCTGCATGCATATTCTCATGAGTGTAAAGTGGAGTTTCTAAAGGGTGAGATACCTTCACAGAGTAAATGCAGAAGCAGGTACCGGAAACCCACTGTCTTCTATTAAGCCAGACTAGAGATCTGCAAAAATATAAAAGCACAATGCTACTCTTCCTACTAATTTCGCTGCTCTGTTTTGGAAAATATAGTTATATTTTTCATATAAATTGGTCTTTGTGTTACATAGGTAATGGGTTTAATACGTTTAAATGAATTAAATCGATACAATTTCCTCAGTTTAATTTCTAATATGCTAAACAACGATAGATATTACCCGCATTATAGAAACTCATTAGGGCACTTAATGATTTTTTTTTTAAGTGGAAAAGGGTCCTGTGACCAAGAAATGTGTGAATTGCTGCTCTAGAGAGGAGAGGGATAAACTGAACTTATCTGAAGGCTGAATTCGAAAGAACAATCTGGGCAGCTGGTGCCCAGCTCTGGCCCCTACTCCTCCCACCTGGGAGTTGCAGGCCCACAGAAAACAAGCGTGGTGATCTCATTTTCCATGCTGGGAGTTCATGGATCCCTGGCAGCACTTGTGGGGGAGGGGGGTTCAGCATCACCTGCAACGGAGTGAGCCTGGCTGTGGAATTCTGGGGTTCAACATTGACAAGAGACAAGCCCAAGGATAAAGGCCATGTCCTCCAAACCAGATCTTATCAAAACCATGGGGAGATTTTCCCTTTCAGAATTGTTGACTCTTCTGGCTTCTCTTTCATTCAGTTCAGAACTTGGTACAGGGAAGAAAGGTCTTACTTACTGCGCCCCTGCAGAGACTTGGTGTACGAATTGGAGACCTTGAGAAAGAGTGAAAAAAGAATCCAATGTTGGAGAAGAAAACAGTCTCAGAGGTTCTGGGGCTCTGGGCAGAGGAGAAAGGGTGCTTTCCTAGGGCCCTGTCTGTTTTTTAACTTGGTGGTTTACAGCCTTGATTGTGCTGTGTGGTGGGTTTTTATAGGTGGGCAGGTAGCTTTTAACATCAAAAGGCTTTAATTCCTAAACCACAGGGTATTTTGATCTTGATGTGTGACCACAACTCATGGTGGTTATTCTCCAGGAAAGCGGCTGTTTACAGAGCTGGGACCCAGAACAAAGACAGTAGACTTCAGGGAAGGCCAAGGAGACGGGCCACTGGGTGACCCCAGCCAAGGGGCGAAGGCCTTTGGGTGAGGACTGAAGCAGAACAGCCTTGGGAAAGGCCTGAGACAGCTCAGGACACAGTGAGGTGGCCATGAATGAGCAGAGACCGCCGAAGCACAGAAAAAGGGGATTCTTTCACCATCTCCAGCCTAAAGACGAGTGAGCAGAACACTATTTGCTATTTTTAAATGGCAGTGAATTCCAGAGCCCTAGGGAAGTTCTCACTTTAAATTATGAATGACAGGTCAAGGAGGGCAGCATGGATCGTCCACTTCTAATTCTGCCCTGCACTCAGAGACCAAGAAGGCGCTTCTCCACTTCTTGGCCCTTGGTCACAGGCTCAAGGCTCCGCCTCCACCAAGTGGTCTGGACCAGTCTTACAAACTAAGGAGAAATCTTCCCCTGCAGATGGCCTTTTTTGGCCAAAGCAACTGCACAGCAGGTGGTGAGAGATGGAAAACACATGCTCCCAAGACAGTGTGTCCCCCGGCCACCCACCCAATGGCACCCACACGGGGGACAGCACTGGGCTGAGAGTCTCGAGGGGCTCACAGCTGGAGGCCAGGTAGGAGGTCTGAATGCACTGGCTGCAAAGCTCATCTGGGAGTGGCTCCCTGGGGAGGTTACATTTAGCATTTTGTATTTACCTGGGGGGGTGGGGAGGAGATCCACCTGTGTATTCTCGGTTCTCTTTCAGAAAGCTGGCATTTGAGAGCTGCCACCTATGTGCAAGGTCAGAAATACCCCTTGGTGGTGATCCCATTTTGAGGTTCCCTGCCTTCTCATCCAGCATATTTGATCTCTGTTAAGTCTTCATTTTCCCTTTGAACTGAGTGCTTAGCTCAAAGGTCACGACTTACAGACAAGAGGTTTAACCCGATTAGCAAGAGGGAAAGACTCAACCAGGGAAGGTTCTCACCACCCACTGGGAGTCCTTCCCTCAGATGTCACCTGCTTCCTATCTCGGGACATTTAAGAATAGGCTCTAAGGTCATCATGTCACCTAGGAAAACTCTTTCAAGAAAAATTGGTGATTCCATTGACTATATATTTGCTTTATTGCAGTGCTCTAGAATATAACACGTAATATCTCCGAGGTGTGCTCAGGCTGCTGTGACCACCCAGTTAGGTTTGAAGACTTTCTATTAAGTGCTCGTGTGCTCAGTCGTGTCTGTCGACTCTTCGCGACCCTGTGGATTGTAGCCCACCAGGCTCCTCCGTCCATGGGGTTTCCTAGAGTGAGTTGCCATTTCCTCTCCTGGGTTGGGAAGAGCCCCTGGAGAAGGACTGTCTATAAAGTCAAGATATAGTACTCTCTCTATAGTAAAGCTATTGATCTTTTAAAACTTCAAGAGGCTGAGAGCAAGACAGTCCTGAGAGAGTCCGTCTCCCCCTCTGCGGATGACTGCCCCTCTTCTGGATGAGCACACACTTGATGAGTAAAGAACATACCTTCCATGGTTAATCCAAACCCTGCAGAAGGTTTAGTGGAGCCCTGACTCCCCACCTTTCATGGAGAGGAGCTACACAAGCCACACCACTCCTGATCTCTGTCAACCTTTCTGGCCAGTTTAGATGAAATGACTGGGCATACAGAGCCTGGCCCCTTCTTCACCTCTTTTTCCTTTTGGGAGCCCAGCCTCTCTCCATAGTGCAGATGTTGCTAGGCTGTGGGTGCACTGCAAGAGCAGGTTCCATAGGTGGGAGGCTAGTCTTCATCTAGCAGTGTTAAAGATGGGAGGCTGGGAGCAGGCAGGGTATTAAGTCAGAAATCCAAAGTATTTAAACCACATTCTCCATCCTTGTCTTGGTCACTAATAAAGGTTGCACTTTGGTCCTCTGGGCTCCTCTGGTGGCTCGGATTGGTAAAGAATCTGCCCAAAAGGTGGGAGACCCAGGTTCAATCCTTGGGTCGGGAAGATCCCCTGGAGAAGGAAATGGCTACACACTACAGTATTTTTGCCTAGAGAATCCCTTGGACAGAGGAGCCTGGGCGGCTGGAGTCCATGGGGTCACCAAGAGTCAGACACGACTTAGCGACTGAGCACACCTACTGATTCGTCTTAGAACCTGGATGGATAAGAAGAATTATTTATTAGGGTCTCTTTACAGGCCCCAAAATAACCTACAAAATCTCAACATTACTGAATACTCAGTAATGGCCAAGGCTAAAGATCAAAAAGAAGCCAGGACAAATAACATCCTTGTATCACCAGCAGGGCCGCAAGCAAGTCCACCAGGATGGCTGGATGATGAGGGTCCAAGATTAGACCACCAAGCCTCTACAAGTGCTCAGAGAAGCCCAAGTCCTGGGAACAGAATCACATGTGTCTCTGCCTTACTGGGTGTCTACAGTTCTAAGCCAAGCCAGCTTGAGGTCAAGAAAAATTGCAATTCACAGCACAGTCAACCACTCATCAATTACTCGTATTTCTTAAAATCACCACTAGGGGGGTGTTTGGCCACAGATGGGATTACCTACTTACAGGGTCTGTGTGTGAATGCTCAGTAGTATCTGACTCATCACCTTCCCATGGACCGTAGCCCGTCTGGCTGCTCTAGCCATGGAATTTTTCAGGCAACAATACTGGAGCAGGTTGCCATTTCTTCCTCCAGGGGACCTTCCCAACCCAAGGATGGAACCTGCATCTTCTGCACTGCAGGCAGATTCTTTACCGCTGAGCCATAGGGGGAAGCCCACTTCATGGTTGCTAAGTCACTTCAGTCATGTCCGACACTGTGCAACCCCATAGACGGCAGCCCACCAGGTTCCCCCGTCCCTGGGATTCTCTAGGCAAGAACACTGGAGTGGGGTGCCATTTCCTTCTCCAATTCATAAAAGTGAAAAGTGAAAGTGAAGTTGCCAGTCCTGTCCGACCCTCAGCGACCCCATGGACTGCAGCCTTCCAGGCTCCTCAGTCCACAGGATTTTCCAGACAAGAGTACTGGAGTGGGGTGCCACTGCCTTCTCCGACTGGTAGCCTATCCTAATTCTGGCTCAATGTTAGATTTTCCCATTCATAAGTCCAAAGGTTGATCCAGGAATGGAGACCCCTTGAAGCCTTCATTCTAAAGTCCAAATTCTCCTCCAGGCTGCAATCCTATAAAATCTTGAATAGAAAGATATATCTTCCACCCACTGGGTCAGCTCTCAGAGATTCTGAGGACCTGACTGTCACCAGGGAGAATACTGCACAAGCCCTGGGAGGTGTGCCTTTGGGTGAATGGGTTAAGCCAGGCTGCATTCAGACTGCTGTAAAATGGATAATGATAACAATGCCGACTTATCTCAGGGACATGAGATAAGTAATCTTCAGAGAAGATTATATGAGACAATGCAGGCAGACTACCTGGCCTGGCACATAGTTAGCACTCCTCAAATATTAGATTTAATCACATGAGTTAGCTATCCAGAAACCACACTGCTTGGAAAGATACCACACAAGCCATGATTGAAAACGTTAGGCAAAGAGAGTGGGCAACAAGTCGCAAAGCCAAGGTACAGATGAGTTACAAACTTCGTGCGGTAGGGTTCATATAGACAACTCAAGGAGGACGAAAGACCAGAAGACATACAAAAACAATCTCTATCTCCTTGGTAACCGAAAGAATGCAAATTGAACCCAAAAAGAGATACCATTATGCAGTCCACCATATTGTTAAAAAATGTTAAAACTTAACAAGAACATGTATACTAAGTTATGGAAAAAGAAAAATATTTACGTGGTGTTGGTGGACCAGATATTTTTATATATACACATATACATACATACATATACATACATACACACATATACACAGTACATTTCCACGTAGATGCATGATATATACATTTACATAAACATGTCTCTATACGTAAACACACTTCTATGTATTTACATGTATTAGTATATATGAAACTTAATATGTAAATGGAATATATACACAGATGATATGACTATAAAGAAAATCAATTAATAATTACCACAAAAATGAAGATAACGGTTATGTCTGGGAGGAAGGAAGGAAATGGGAACAGTACTCTGGAAACTTCCAAGGCACCAGTAATATTCTATTTCTCAACCTGTCTAGTAGTTGTATTGACATATTTTGTATACTTTAATTACTATTTAAACTGCATATATGGTTTATATACTCCTCTACATGTACCGCATTTTACAACAGAAGAAGTTGTTTTAAAAAGTCAATCTTGCCTTCATATTTTTACCTCCATTCAAATAAACACCAAAACTAGGAACACAGGCTCAGACATCAGGCTGCTGGCATTTGCATCCTAGCTCCATCACTTAGCTCAGATGCTAAAGAATCTGCCTGCAATGTAGGAGACCCCGGTTTGATCCCTGGGTCCAGAAGATCCCCCTGGAGTAGGGAATGGCTGCCCACTCCAGTACTCCTGCCTGGAGAATCCCATGGACAGAGGAGCCTGTCGGGCCCATGTGGTCACAAAGAGTAGGACACAACTGAATGACTTTCACTCACTCCATCACTTAACAAAATAACTTTGGGCGCCTCAGTTTAACCTGTGCTTTGCTCTCTTCTTTTGTAAATAGGTACAACTTTCTTGCAAATTAAATGAGTGAATACAAGTAAGTACTTAGAACAGTGTCTGGCACATAATAATTACTCAAAAATGATGCAATATTATTAAGACAGAATGAAACTAAGCTAAATGCAACAGTTTCTGCATCTAATCATCAATAAATCACCAGAATCTACAAGAACAATAAATCTATCTTTACTCTGTTTTCATAAATTCTGTACTTGCATCAACAGTATATGATAAGAATACCCTCAACTCTCTAGTCTCCACTGAGTTATCATGTTAAAAGCATTCAGAGACTAAATAACTTACTCTGGTTCCAGGCTAGTCTTAACACACACACATACACCAATACACACTTGTGTCCACAGCAGAACACTAAAGAATTAAAAGACCGAGTGGGAGGGGTACTGGGGGAGAATGGATAACTATATATGTACGGTTGAGTCCCTTCAGTGTTCACCCGAAACTATCATAACAGTGTTAATCGGCTATACCTCAACACAAAATGGTTTTGGTGTTAAAAAAAATTTTTTTTTTTAATCTTTTAAAAAACTTACATCACAGAAGCAAAGAGGCAGACTTGGAAGACACCAGAATAGCTCCTGTTTTATTACCTGTAATTCCCAAATCAAACTGCTGGCAGAATAACACTCCATATAGATTAATCCCTTTCCCCAATTGTATCAGCTTAGGCAACATCTGTTAAAACTGAAGGAGGAATGTTAAAATATGTGTCCTTCAGTTGTGGCTTCTGCATGTGGTCTAAGGCGCACTGGCAGCCTCCCATGCAGAGGATGATGAGTTATCCCACTGGAACACAGAAGAGAGCTTTGAACATATCAAGTACTCAAACTCAGTCAAATAATTAAACTACTCCTTGATTATGTTTGTGTAAAACAAGGGTAATGACTATGCCCCCAAATCTTCAATTAAAGATCTTACATCTTGTTTACCATATGAAAGCACTTTTCTGAATGATGTAGATATATCAGCCCACTTACTCTTCCTAACAACCTTATGACAGATACTACTTATTATCCCCATTTTACAAACGGATGTACGGCGAGATAGAAATGCCACATGTGCTGTCCAGGCTCACACAACCTGGTGTCAAAACCAGGGACCCCAAAACAGGCCATCCAGCCCGAGTCAACATTCTTAACCACTACACACTGCCTCCCTGGCACAATCAGAGAGAGAAAAACAGACACCCAAAACTCTACGGCAACTCGCACTTAGTAAAGAAAGCATTTCTGTTGAGAAAAACAGAAATTTTATTTGATAAAAGACAGCCACCCACCTGTTACTCTGTGTGTGTTATATGCATCAATTCTGGGGAGAAAAATAAAGCAAGGCCCTCTGCTACTGCTAAGTCACTTGAGTCGTGTCCGACTCTGTGTGACCCCATAGACGGCAGCCCACCAGGCTCCCCGGTCCCTGGGATTCTCCAGGCAAGAACACTGGAGTGGGTTGCCATTTCCTTCTCCAATGCATGAAAGGGAAAAGTGAAAGTGAAGTCGCTCAGTTATGTCCAAGTCTTCGAGATCCCACGGACTGCAGCCTAACAGGCTCCTCCACCCATGGGATTTTCCAGGCAAGAGTACTGGAGTGGGTTGCCGTTGCTGTCTCTTATTTTAATTATGAAGAACCAGTAAATAAGATATCAGAATGTGAACAATTCTTGACAAACCCATTACATACACAAAAACACTAGAAAAAGTTATCTCACTGTGTTTCAAAATGCTTTTACTCTAGACCATAAAATGTTATATGCCATCCATCTATAATCCATTGTTATCTACATTCAAATATACCACTATCTCCCTTTTAAACAAAATTCCATCAAGACAGCCTCTAATAAAGGGGAAGACCATAAACCAAATCATAGATTTAATTCAGTTTCATTTACAAGGTACTCAGCTACGAATCAACTGGAAAATTAAATTAATGGCTATGCTAGTCTCCCCAAATGTTCTTAGTTATCTGTCAAACAAAAAAGAACTGTAAGTAAAATTTAATGCTGAAAACATAAACACTATATGTATACAATTGCTTTTATGGTAGAAAACTGTTTGTAAGGGTTAAATACAAGTGAAATACCAAACAGGTATCAATAAGCTAAAGTCATACAAAGGGTACATTCTTTTTAAACACTGAAAAATAAACACACACTCCTATGTGTGTGTGTGTGCCTGGTTGCTCAGTTGTGTCCAACTCTGCAATCCCATGGACTGCAGTCCACCGGGCTCCTCTGTCTATGGGATTTCCGATGCAAGAATACTGGAGTGGGTCTCCATTTCCTTCTCCCGAGGATCTTCCTGACTCAGAGATTGAGTCTGCGTCGCTTTCATCTCCTGTATTGGCAGGAGGATCCTTTACCGCTGTGTCACCCGGGAAGCCCAAAGTCCACTCGTGTAAAAAACATAAATAAATCAGAGCTTTCTTGAAGCAAACAAACCCTGCTGGGCCATTACCTCAGGATGTGGATCCTTTAGTCCTCATCCTTATGCGTGGACTCCTCCACCTAGATTCTAGGTCTACTCAACAAGTATTATACACAGAGAGAAAAGGCCTCCAGAAAGAAGGAACTTGGGACAAGTATGGAGCTCTGTATCCTTCATGGCAACCTCTCAGATCTTTAAAAAGGCTACACAGACACAGAAGAGGATCAACTATCCCCAAAGATGCACCGACCTTCTGGAAAACAAGCAGTTTGTGGTATTGTAACCCCCAACTGAAACTTTTTTAGGTAAAAATAAATCTGGGTAGGGCCTCCTTGAGAAGTGGGTCACTAGGAAGCTCAGAGTATTAAGAAGCATTGCTGCAAAGATTAGTCTTAACACCCAAACCTTCCGCATGAAGACGTCAAGTCCAAAAGATCCTCAGTGTTTTTTCTCTACCTTCCTTCTGATAAAAAGGGAAGGGCAAGAAAAGGTGTAACTTACTAAATTCCAAACGTCTTCAGCTTTTGGCTGAAGCAACACTGCCAATTTACCAGAACTGCAGGAGAAGATATCTAGATAGGAAAATCCACAGAAGTTTTTTCATGGTTTGACACCACGAACCACTGTAAACATTCAAGTGACCTTTAGATGCGATGAAATGGCCTGTTTTTATTGTTGCTTTTAAATCAGTTTTCACCTTCCTCAACCTCCCAGATACTTCCATAGCATCCAGAAGCCTTTCCTAACCTTGTGACTATTAAAAAAGACATAAGACACACATACACAGGCAATTCTACAAATTGAGTGAAAAGTACAAAACAGTATATAGTGGATGACTTCATAAAATATGGGGATAAGCTAAACTGATCTCTGCTATTAGAAGTCAAGTTGGATGGCATCACTGACTCTATGGACACGGATTTGTACAAACTCTGGGAGACAGTGAAGGACAGGGAAGCCTGGTGTGCTGCAGTCCATGGGGTCACAAAGATTCGGACACGACTCAGTCACTGGACAACATATAGTTGCCACTGAAGGGATGGTTAAAACTGAAGAGGGTGTCCCTGGGATGCTGGAAATGCTGTGTCTTGACTGAGCACTGATTCAATACTATGATCAATTAATGAACACTCAGCACAGTCCTATACACATCTGTTATTTCCATAAAGGCTGAGTATGAGTGTGTGAAATTTAAATTCTGAATTCCCTGAAATATGAGAAGACATGAGAACCTAATCTTGGAGATGCTCTTGTTGGTACCAAAGGAGCTGTGAAAGCCTAATACTTTGGTTGCAGAAAACACACTTTTCTTTACTTACTGGACCGGAAAGCCATAAAGAATGAACTGCAGACTTTGAACTGTTGTGTTAACCAATTAAGACAACAAAAGAAAAAAAAAAATTAAAGTGGTCACAGCCTCTGGTTTATTAAAGATTTGTGTTAAGCAAAGGGATTATATCATATTCTTCAAACTTCATAAATTTAATGTTTTTTTTAAGTCATTTATTTCAGAGTTCGCTTTAACAGCTCCCTGACCCAACTAAGAGACATTTAGTTTGCAATTACAGTCAAGCCAAGTGTATCCACCCACCAACAATAGGTCAAGTTACAAAAAAAAAAAAAAAAAACAGTTCTAGGCTTTCTGGGCAGCAAACAAATCAGTGGGTACTCAGTAACCCCACAAACAGTCCCATAAACTTGTTGTAGGTGTGGGCATCTATATTTTTAAAAGATGCCAACTAATTTCATTTGTGGGAGAAAAGGTAATTCAAACTATTCAAACATGGAAAACCTGCCATGAAACATTAAAATATTTTACTACTTAATGATAGAATCTCTTGCATGTACTTTTATAAAGAAAAGAACACTAAACAGACACAGTTTCAAAAAAAACAACACACAAAAAAAACCCCCAAACACAAAAAATGTGGGTTGGGTCAGGTTTTTGTGGCTCTTACAAAGTATTTTAAGTTCCAAAATGCATTCAAAAATTATTTTTTGAGTACTTATCAACACATTATTTGTTGATGAAGACAATTTGAAGAACATCATGAAAATGATTATAAATCCTTTACCTGGAATTATTTTTTCTTCTCTAAGGAAAAAAAGAAATATATATATAATGAAAATCTTAACCAAGTATTAAATTTTGGTTTCAAATGTCAAAATAAAATATTTAAGGTCAAAATTAAAGAATGAAGCTCAAAAGTTAACTACTTTACAAAAATCTTATAAACTCAGTAGTGAGGAACTGAAATTTCCTTCTACTGTGGAATTTTTCCCTGAATATCAAATTAAAAGCATCCCAGCCTGGTAGAAGGAGAAAACCATGGGCTTTGCAGTCAGGCTTAACTCTGCTATAAAGAGATATCATTCCACTCAGGATTCTCACAATAAATACTCAGACTGTCTGACTTTCTCTTTCATCATCTCTATAAAATGGGAATAAAACCACAAGGTTTTATTTATTTATTTATGTCACAAGGTTATGGAAATAATTAAGTAAGGTAATTTACTAGTTTCTTCCCTGAAATTAAAAATATTTTATCCTTAAGGTTTTGTATTATTATACCAGACACTGTTTTTTTAAAAAAAGACTTGAAGAGATGGCAGCAAATTATCTGAAGTTTCAAGTAGTTTTATTTGGTGTTATGTGCTTTTTTGAGTTATATGAATGACCTACTGACTATTACTAAAAATAAACTGTTAAAAGTCTTCGAATTGACTATTGGGGAAAAAAAATAAAACACTGAAAAGGCATTTCTTAGAATCCTTACTGGAAGTAATAATATGAATTTAGATACTTTTTTTTTTTAATGTGTGAATCATTTATTTTTTAACCAATTTTATTGTGGTATAATTTACATACAATAAAAATGCACCCATTTTAAGAGTACAGTTCAAAGAGTTTCAAAAAGTATACATTCATCAACCCATTACCATCAAGATCTAGAACATTTCTGTCACCCCCCAAATTACCTCCTGCGCCTTCGTAACCAATCTTTTGTCTCCATGTCCAGCCCCAAACAACCATTAAACTATTTCCTGTCCCTACAATTTAGATTTCCCTTTTCCAAAATTTTACAAATTTCAACACTAAGGCAACAGAAGAACATTGAATAATCTCAAAACTTATTTTAATAATAAGGATAAAAGAGTCATGTCACATTTTCAGTTCCAATAATTTCTGGAACAAAGATTCCAAATTATGATCCTTTAACTTTTTCTTTTTTTTATTTTTTACTAATTCTTTAATCCAACAAAACATTAAATTATATATCAGCATTGGGGTATGGAAACTCCATATAAAAGTTTTAAATGATGAATATCAAGTACAATTTTTTTAAAAAACACAAAAGCAAATATTAAAACTACAACCATAAAAATATATGATTGTACATAAACATGCTATGGTCAAGTTAATTTTTTAAATTAACATAAAAACAATACTAAAATTATAATATATAGTAGTATGCTGCTGCTGCTGCTAAGTCGCCTCAGCAGTGTCCGACTCTGTGCAACCCCATAGACGGCAGCCCATCAGGCTTCCCTGTCCCCAGGATTCTCCAGGCAAGTACACTGGAGTGGGTTGCCATTTCCTTCTCCAATGCATGAAAGTGAAAAGTGAAAGTGAAGTCTCTCAGTCATGTCCAACTCTTAGCGACCCCATGGTCTGCAGCCCACCAGGCTCCTCCATCCATGGGATTTTCCAAGCAAAAGTACTGAAGTGGCATAGGCAGGTATATTTTGTAAAAGAAAATTTAAGAATGGATCATGGATCAAACACTTCTCCAAGTCACTCGATTATGAATGCCATATTGTATTTATAATAGCACCTCCTTTTAAATGACTCAAGCTGTTTTAAAACCCCACTAATTCTCCCAATGCTACTTGGGAAAAACCCAAGTTCAATAGCTTCCTTACTGGAGAGTGTAGACCAAAACATCCGACTCTAACACTAAATGTTTTTCTGAATCTCAAGTTCTAGGTTTAGGTAAAGTCTACTTTAGATAACTTTTTCACTATCAGAACAGATGAAAAATTAAATATTCAGTCAGTCAAGAGAATGGAAGAAATATCATGATGGGTTAACCAGCCAGTATAATCTCTCAGGTGGTTAACTCAGCATAGTGTGGTCACTTCATGATACAACATGGGAACTATTACATAACTACACGTTATATTTAGCCAATCTTTCTTGAATTTACTTATAAGCTCAGCCTACTACAGGCTGTTCTCAACTCAACTTTAGGATGTTCTCATAGGTCATCTTCATCTTATTTCTACTGTGCTTAATTTCCTATTCAGCAATAGCTTCTATCTGTGGTCTACATCCAACTCTTCTTCATTCAGAGGCCCTGAAATCCCACTGATGATTTCAGTGGTCCTAACCTGAATCTTTTCTAGGTACCTGAGTATGCCAAAAACATTAGGTGGCTTAACAATAATTTTCTTGACTGTAACCAGAGGTTCTCAAATCTGACTGCATATTACTCCATAATTTATTAAATCAGTCTCTACTGATGGACTTTCAGAGGGTCATCTAATCCGATCTTTTGCAATTATATACAGTGCCTCAATGCATATACCTATATTTGTAAATATCACATATATATCACGAATACAAACATATCTGTAAAAGTGACTAGAGAAGAACTTGCTAGGTCAAGGCGCCATATTCTTTTTTTAAAAAGTTTTTTTTTTTTAATTTACAAAGTGTTAGTTTCAGCTGTACAGCAAAGTGATTCAGTTAAACATAAGTACATATATATATATATGTTCTTTTTCAGCTTCTTTTCCCTAATAGGTTATTACAAGATACTGAATATAGTTCCCTATGCTATATAGAGAAGCCTATCAGTAGAGATAGGTCTACTAATAGGTCCTTGTTGTTTATCTGTTTTATATATAGTAGTATGTTATCTCTTAATCCCACTCCTAATTTATCCCTCAACCCTTTGGCCTTTCGAAACTGTAAGTGTACTTTCTAAGTGCATCTATTTCTGCTGTGTAAATAAGTTCATTTGTTTTACTTTGTTAGATTCCACATATAAGAGGTCTCATATGACACTGTTCTCTGATTTACTTCACTTAATATGATAATCTCTAGGTTCATCCAAAAGGGCTATATTCTTAGTGCTGAATGACATATTATCATATATAATAAACTACTGTCAACAGCACTCAAAAAGCATACTCAGTCCTCTGAGTACCTGAAAATCCCTGCATTTCAGGTTAAAAATTAAAGTCATTCCAAAGTCTTTGAAAAGAATCATTTTGGGATATTTTAAGCAGCCCCAAGAGTCACAGAACTAGACAGTCCCTTAGAGATCAACTAATCCAACCAGGCCTATGGTTTTATTATTGAGGAAAATGAGGTCAGCAGAGTTTAAGAGACTAAACTACATCTGGACCAGATTAGAACCTCAGGCTTCCTGCCCTTGACCCTCGCTCTTGCCCTTCACACTATGTCAGGGCAGCTCACTTGCCCAGAACAAAGGTATTATTTACTCTCAGTGCTCAAATCACCTTGGATGACACACACAAAGTTATCAGTTAACTATCAGTTGATAGTTCATGCCAAACTGGTAAACATTGCAGGGGACATGTATGTGGAGTTCTAAACATGTATACTGTGTGTGTATATATGCAACCCAAGAGCCTGGGTGCTGTAAAATACAGTTGCAAGCTCAGAGAAGAAGTACTCTGGGTCCTAAAGAGAATAACAAGGAGGAACTGAGCTTTATTCATGCACAACCTAAAATAGAGCTTAAAAACTTGATTGTAACAAAACCATAAAGTTCACATTTTTCAAAAGGTCCCATTTAGATCCTGAATTCACCTTCTGCCTGCTTTAAACTCATCACTTTATATGTGTAGAAGATGTAGCTTTTTCTACAATATTTATCTGTATCTTCTTCCTCCCTGGCATGAATAGGTTTGTTTAATTTAAAACTTATCTACATTTAGTTAAATACACAAAGACTAGCATCCGCTCAAATTAACTGAAAAATTCAAACAAAAGTAAGTTTGTAGAAGACAACAAACAGAAATGGGAGGCGTAATGATTTGTTGGTACAAATTATGTTTCAACTTACAGTTCTAAACCCAACTTGAAAACAGATTCTAGAAGGTGTACTCGTGGCAGATGTGAAATAATTACTCAAATAACAAAATCTAAATTCCAAATCTATCCTATCGGATGGACAAAATTCACCACAAGTCTGTGCAGTGCTTAAACTTGATTAATTCTTGTATTTGAGCCAAAAGAGCAAATTTGAATAATGTTAACTTAGGCAAAGCCATAGAAAGTAGATACAAACACTACATTTCTTAAATAACAGCTGATTTTTCTTTAAAATTACTCTTCTAACTTGAGACTATCCCTTTGAAAATAGAATGGGGATTTGAGTTACTTAGGATTTCTTTAAAAGGCATTTTAAAGCAAGATTAACTGTTGGTTTAAGTCTTGACATTTCCCGATTAATAACCCTAAAGCTTAATGAGGCACAACAGATTTAAGAATTGAAAATTTTTAATGAAAATGGAAATTAAGGACAGTCTGGCGCAACACACGGTCACCAAAAATCTGTTTTAAATAGAACTCAATCTCTACATGTAAAAAATACAAACTATTTAAGAAGACTTTCCCCTTAAAATCTCAGTCCAAACTTTTAGAAGGCCAGGGCAGACTTTGATAAAAGTATGACAGTATACTCTGCAAGTAAATTCTAAACTTGCAGTTAAGGCCTAAAAAATTACGTGTAATTTTAATTTGTGTGTATATCTATATCATTTTAAGATATGCGTATAATATCTTAGGACACACTAATTATGTTTCAAGTTGCATTTAGTGCATTTGCAGTGCACTGCTGTCAGTAAGGGGGCTTCCCTGGTGACTCAGTGGTAGAAGAATCCACCTGCAAGGCAGGAAACGTGGGTTCAATCCCTGGGTCAGGAAGATCCCCTGGAGAAGGAAATGGCAACCCACTCCAGTATTCTTGCCTGGAAAACTCCATGGACAAGAGGAGCCTGGCAGGCTACTGTTAACGGGGGTGGCAAAAGAGTTGAACACAACTTAACAACTAAACAACAACAACAACACCTGTTAGTAATGACCATGTGCCAGAAATTTTAAAAAGGGCAAAGATACACAAAAGGAGAAGAGACTGTGAATACCAATTAATTCTTACTTTCAAAGGAACTTGAAATTCAAATAAACATAGAGAATACATAAATGTTTTATTCTTAAAATGATTGTGGTATCCTAGATTTTCCAGTCTAAAACAAAGCCTTCCCCCCTCCGCCCCACATTTTATGTATTGAAATTAATGCCATGAAAGTCCATACCTAATATGAGAAAATCACATATGGTTTGTGCATCTTTTTTCATAGTTCCTCATTCAGCATTGAAAGCAGAAATCTATGTGATAAGACTAAGAATCTAAAATATTTGTGAAACTTAGGGTGATGTCTTTGATGTTTCATAACCCATACAAATGTATTTAAAACAGAATAATGGAGCTATGCAGTTAAAATGAGAACCAGAAAAACAAAGCAAGCTTCTAACCTATTCATGACTGGATGGGTAGTAAAAGTATAATTGATCTTTTTTCCCTGATGATATATCTATTTAAGGATTTGAAAGTCACTTGTATGAAAGGAAAGCTTGTCATAACTTTGTGATATCCCTTGATCCGTGAAGTTTAATGCTCAAATTCTGCTTTTTTTTCTTTTTTAGAGGACAATGCTAATGCCTCAAGCTAAAATGAGCAAGAATAGAGAAAATCTTAAAAGCTGAATATCATAATATGCAAAATTGACTAGAATTATGTAAATCTAGGTAACAGAATAACTCAACTAGTAAAGATTCTCTTAAAGTGAAAAAAAAAAAGTGTTCCAAGTAAAACAAAGAACACTTCAGTTCATTAAAGGCATAAAGTCCTTTTGAATATTTAATTATTCTTCTTTAACTGGTCTGAAAAAATAAGGCAACTCAGTATCTAAACTGATAATTTACTCATTCTTTTTTCTAAAACTCTTAGACTCCTTAGTCTGGCTTGAAGCTTGAAAAAAAAGGTAGAGTTTTAAAAAGCAGATGACTGCAGAGTGCACAGGGGCTATTTTCACATTGCAGATAGATCTATGTTATTCCAGTATGTAAAGCAGACCATTAGCAAACAGTCATTTCCAATCTCGGTGTGTACAATCCACATAGCACACTTAACCCTAAAACTCATGTTGCATGAACTGCTCTGCTTCCACTTCTAATGACCTTGTAAATCACTCAGTGTTATTGCTTGACTCATACCCATGAATTACCCAAATAACTTGATGACAAAGTTTTAATCTCCCCTTTCCTCAAGGTTTTTGAAAGTCAACCTCGGGTTGGCCTGGAAGACACTGAGAAAGAACATACAACAGAAAAGGGAAGTGCACGATTTGACGTTTATAAATTATATATATATTTAATGCTTAAAAAAGAACATGGCCTACAAAATCCACACCTGGTTTCAAAGCAGATGACTCAAAGAGGAAATGAGATAGTTCCGTGGTACACAGATTAGTCCCATGAACCATTAGTCCATTGGTTATTAGTGACCAAGAAACGTCTCCTCCTATCCTAACTTCACTGCACAATATTCAATTAAAACTTACTTTCAGATCAAAAAGTTAGTGAGCATACCATCCAGAGCTGGACTGAACCTCTTAGGATTTATTATAAAATTGCCTATAAATAAGTAAGACCATGGTATGATGTTCAAAACAACATGTTTTTTAAAACAAGATTTTTCTAATCTACGAGGTATTTGTTTTTTAAATCTGATGTCTGGGAGGATTCTTAAGTTTATCTTGTTTTCCCCTTAACTTCAAACACTTGAAGTAGCACTTTTTTCCTTCCTCCCCTTCAGCCGAACCTCTTCAATAAACCCCATTTTAAAAGAAGAAACAATAAATGAACTGACAGGAGGTGAAAGAATGAGGAGTGTGCGCTCCAAGAATAAAGGGCGGTTTTATAACAGGAGGTACTTTTGTTAGCAAGTGACTGGCAGGTCTCCTCCCCCAAGTAAGAAGAAATTCCATCCACTCCCCAAAAGTGCAGAGGCCAAAAATGTCCAGTGGAACAGTTCTGAAACCCCAGCGTCTGCAGAGAGCCGAGGGGGGCGGACTGGCGAATGGGGGAAGGGGAAAGAGAAAGAGACCAGCAGGAGAGGAAAGAACAAAAGGAGAAACCCAAGAAAGGAGAAAGGAACGGCGGGACCTGGGCGGCCCGCGAGCCAGTGGGAGGGAGAGAGCCTGAGAGTAGGCGAGCGCGACCCAGGGGAGGCGAGCGCGGAACCGGCGCACCATGGACAGGGCTCGGCGCGGCCCACACCCCTCTAGGGGGCGGCGGGAGGGAGCGCGCGAGACCGCGGGCGCCAGTCCGGTCCAGCCCCCGGCGCCCGCGGCCGGAGCGCGCCAGGCCCTGACCCGTGATGACCACGGAGAGCGGCGATCTGCACTATCTGTCCCTGCCCCGGTCGCCCCGGGCGCAGCGGCACTTCCGAACCGCGCCCGCACTTTTTGGAACAGTCGCCGGCCTGCCACCCCCAGCCGTCGGCGGTGCGCTGGGGGCCCCCTGGGGCGGATTCCCCCCGAGACCCCTTCAGGCCATGAGGGCGGGCACGCCCCTCTCCCGCAGCCACCTCGGGCTCCCACCGCCCGCGGCGGCAGAAGCGGGACCCCCGGCCGGACCCCGCCCAGCACAGGGGGTCTCGGCCGCGGCGCGCGGCTTCCCTTCGCCAGACCCCGCTGGCGGGCCAAGAGGGGCCTCGGGGCATCCTCTGGCCCGACGCCGCGGGAAAGTTGGACGCTCGGCCGGGCTGGGGACTCGCGCGGAGTGGGGAGGGAGGCTGAGACCTGCCTGGAGCAGGTGCTTCCCGCCGCCGAGGACCCTCCCGGTACCGATTCCAGGGAAAGGCTGACTGGCGCTCTCCCGAAGGCGTGAAAAGTGCGGAGGCTCCCGGTCAAGGCGCCCCCAGCACGCACGCAGGGCAGACGCAGCCGGACAGAGGGAGAGGAAAAATAGCCAAGTAACGGAACTTCTCCCCGCCCGGCGGGATAAGGGGCGTCCGGGGCCAGGGCCTGGGTGCGGAGGCGCGGACCCGCGTAGACTCGTCTGGGCAAGGGAGCGAGGTTTTCTTTTCAGGTAGGACCGACAGAGAAAATTTCAAGGGCAGGAAAACAAATAGCCAGCAATTCGACGCTGGGGTAAAGACAATAGGACCCTGGAGCCCTCGGGCACCGGGAGCCGCGCGGGTGCCAGGATGAGGTGGGGTGGAGGCAAGTCCCGTAACTAAGATACCAGAGTGAGAATTTCGACTGCAAACTCGAGACCCATCCCTGCAGAAATAAACAAACAAAAAAAAAAAATTGGAGCAAAGTGCTACGCGAAGGGTGAGAAGCGTAGAAAACTGCAAAACCGGAGTGCTAGCCTAGCTCACCCTTCTGCTGCCTAGAGACACCCCCCGGGAGCTGGCTGGACCCCCGCAGGGGCAGTGGGGAGACCGTGATCAGCCCCTTTGGGCACCCGCCAAGAGAGGCGCGGGAGACCGGCTAGCCCCGGGCGCCCTGCCCCGGCGCCCGGCCCGAGCCTCGTGTCTACGCAGCTCCCGGCCGCGCGGTGCGGCACCTCCCTTCCCGGGTGCGCAGCCCGGCCCCGCAGCGGCGCGGGGAACAAAGGGACCCGGCGCCGCCCGCCCCACCCCGCCCGCGGCCCGGCCCGCGGGGACCGCCGCGTACCTGAAGCAGGGCCGCCAGCAGCGGCAGCAGGGTCCGCGGCGCTCCCACTATCCGGCACATGGAGGCGGAGAGGGGCCGAGCGAGGAGCCGGAGGCGGCGGCAGCGGCAGCACCAACAGCGGCGCGGAGAGACGGCTCCAGGCAGTTTCCACCCCCTTCCCTTCCCTCCCCACCCCACCCCCTTCTCCGCTGCTCCGCGCTCCCCGCCAATGGAGAGCGAGCTGATGACAAATAGCGGGCCGCGGAGTCCGCGGGACTCGCACCACGAGTAATAAAACAGACCGAGATCAAGGAGCTGGGGAGGGGGCGGGGGAGAAGGCGGGCGTGCGCGTGAGGGTGTGAGTGTGTGCGTGTGTGAGTGTGTGGCCGCGGTGGCAGCGCAGGCTGCTCTGCTTCGGCCCCAAGCGCAGCGAAGCCCGGAGGGATGCAGGCGGCGGGGACCTTGGCCGGTGGAAGATGCGGAGGTGCAAGCGGAGCCGCGGGAGCTCCCCAGGAGCTCCACAACGCGAGGTTTCGGGCTCGGGGTTTTGCTTCCTCCGGGTCCCCTCTCCAGGGCCGCCGGGCACGGCGAAGACGCCGGCGAGAGCGCCGCGGGGAGGGCGCTCGGGGCCGTGCGCGCTGTGCCCACAAAGGGCAGCAGTCCCGCCGGCCGGCGCCTCCGCTGCGTGGGGGCGGAGGACCGCTTCTTGGCGCCCCTTGCCGGTCCCCCCGGAGAGTTGGAGACTGTTCTCCGGCCTCGGCCGCGCGGGGATGAGACCAGGGGTCGGCGCGGCCGCTCCCGCCGCGGCTCCGTCCCGCGCAGTTGCCACCGCGGCCGCCCCCGCTGCCCGCGCGCCGGTTCTCGGCCCGCGCCGCTCACTCGCGCGCGCCGCCCCACCCCCGCGTCGCTGCCGCCGCCCGCGCGCCCCGCTCGGCCTCCGCGAGCGCGATCAGGGCGAGCCGCCGCCGCCGCCGCCGCCGCTGTCCCCGCGCTCGCCCGCCCGGCGCGCTGCCCGCTCCCAGCTCGGATTGCCTCCCGCCGCCGCCGCCGCCGCCCTCGCCCCCGCCTCCCTCCTCCGCCGAGCCTACCCGCCCGCGTCGTGGCCAATCGGAGGCCACCAAGCTGCAGCGGTAGCCGGCCGGATCCGCGGCAGCCGCCCGCCCCCGCCCAGCCGAAGCGCCCCATTTTTGCTGCAGCCCGCGGGGGGTCGCCGGAGGGAAGCCTGGGGTGCGCGGAGCACAGCCCTGGCAGGTGGAGGGGCTGCGGGAAAGAAAAAGAACTTGCGCAGGAACTTGATTGGGTGGCAGGTTCATTTTTGGACCGCGATGGGGATCGGATAGAGATGAGGCTTTGGAGGGGGGATGACTCCTCCGAAGCCTAACGCACGCTTCTCTTTCCGTTCTGTCATTCTTTCGAGATAGACTGTTTTGTTTTTTTTTAAAGTCTGGGCAGGGGCAGACACAGCAAACTGGCGACGCAGGCAGGGCGCATCCTGGCCATTGTTTGCGGCGCTCGCCACGAGCCACCTGCGGGCCGGGAGGGCGGAGGCCCGGCACCTCTTCCCTTCTTTGCGGATGTACTGAAACTGCGAAGTTTGGATGTGCTTGTTTTGTTGTTTTTCCCTGTAGGGGTTTGAGAGTGCGTGTTATTTTCTTTGAAATCTCCCGTTTTCTGTTTCTATTCGTTCGTGACCCTGTTCACAATTTTTAGCGAGTGGTCTAGGGGACTTTGACTCCCTCCCTAAACCACTGCCAACAACAACAAAAAGTATAGAACGAAAGAAAAAGGAAGCGGGGGGAAGGAGCTAAAAGCCAGGACTTGCCCTGAAGAATAGGATTATCTAAGAGATAAAATGACTGATTCTGAGTTCGCACCAAGTAAAGGATTTTTGCTTCTTCCTTGTGAGGCATAAACTTGGAGTGGATCACACACACACACAAAAGTGAGAGACTTCACAAGTTTGGGTCACAGGCATTTGTGGACTGGAGGGAGGGGTGAGGAGCAGTTGATTTTGGTGAGGTATTAAGTTTTTGTCAGTAATTTTTTTTAAGGTTTTTTTTAAAGAAAAATACCTTTTTTTCTCCCCCTAAGCTTTTCAGCTCTTAGGAAATCATCAAACTTCGTTGCAATTAACGTACGTTCCTCTTCTGCTTTGGATAACTGAAGAACTAAGATTATTTGAATTTGAGTTTCAAGATGCTGATCATTTAAGAACTTGATAATGAATCTCTAAAAATCAAGTACTAATTTCTTTGACATAAGTGATGCAGCTTTTAATAATGTACTGTCACTAGCTCGGCTTTTAAAAATTCAGTATTCATAGGGAAGTTGATTCAATTTTAATTAAAACATAATATTGTAGGCCTTTTAAAAATGAAACTCAATTTTTTTTTCCTGGATTTTCTTTCCAAAAGAATAAGAAAGATCATGTTAATTAAATTTAAAGACAAAAGGCTCCACTTGTTCCTTCTCTTCCTTCTTTGCTAGATAGTATTGTCACATTATTGCTAATTGACCTAAAATTTTTCCATATAATTGGGTATTTATGAGTTCCACTTTCAAGGAGTCATGCATAATAGAAAAACATTTAGCAGCAATATTAGAGATATCCTTTGTTGTATTAAAAAATGGAATTTATAGAGCTATCTCTGTGCCTAAGAATTAAGCTGTGATCCCAGACTTGAGGCTTTAGTTACAGTCTCACCACTCCCAGCAATAGCCACTGATGTTTATTGCCATTCTGATTAATTTAAAGGTAGAAGAGATTTCAGTATGAATGACTATTGCTTATTAGAATTATTTGCTTGAAGTTTTAAAAATTGTTCCCTTTATAAATAAAACTCTTACTGTGACTTCAAAAACTGCTTTGGAATGGCCGTCAGTCAACTAATTCTCTTGACTCCATTGGTTTTCAATCAGCCACATAAGCACTGACAGCATTTTATTTTTTATTTATACAAATTTTATGTCCAGCTTCCATGAGTCTCACTCTTCAGTGGTTATAGATTGCTTTGGAATTTTCCCTGAGTTTAGCTTGATCACATGCTCTGCTCAATCTTGCTAATCAGCCTTTGATCAGAAGAAGGGATCACAGATCATCTTATTGGAGATTGGCGAATCCATTTGATGCTAATGAAAGTAGATCCACTATTTATTTTGGTGCCCAAGACAAATGGTACCTCCATTTTGCCATTCTAAAGGTAATCTACTGGGTCATTCATTTCTTTGGGCCAGCTCTCAGGATTTTGGCTTCTGCTCAACGCGCTTCTAGTCTGAAGACTGACTTTCTATCATCTTGCACAGCTCCAGGACTGAAGGGGCCTAGGCAGTGACCTAGAGAAACAGCTTGATTGTGGGGGGAGAGGGGAACACAAGAAAAATAATAATTAAAACTAAGGCTGGGCTCATACTTGAAAATCAGCTTAATTCCTTGATTTCTGAACTAGGCACTGCTGCTGATCTACTCCAAGAGGTCTGAAATGAATACCTGTGTCAAACATTATGGACAGACCGAATAAATGACAACTCCTTCACACGTAACAAGTTTTCATATGCATGTAAATGCCATGATGATTCATTTTTAAACATTCATTTCAAGGAAAAGTCAGAATGACTTCATGTTCTGGTGTGTATTCTCAAACAGGAGATGCTAAACATACAAATACATCACACAAGTATTTTTCTAAAAGGGTCCTGACTTTGGAAAGAAATGCAAACAGTAGTTGTCAAGTCTGCAACCCCCTCCTCACCCCCACCACAAACACACAGACACATACCTCTGGGACAGGATACACACTAGTCTTGGCTACTGACACCCAGCTGAGAGCCCTTCCCAGATGTTGACTCAAGACCCTCCTCCATGGTTCCCTTTTCTTGCCTGGTCTACAGGGTAAACTAGAATTGTCCCTTCTGCCTTAGGAAGTAGCTGTGGCATTTGCAAGTTTCTTCCCAACTAGCTTTAGTATGTTAACACTGACCTTCCCTGGGTTCATAGGCCTTTTAGAGGTCCAGGCTGTTGTAAATGAAACATGAAGGTGGTCTATGCAGCTCCTTCATTTTATAGGGACACTAAGGCTTAAAGATATACACAAGGCTACCAGAGGCAAATAGAGAACACTGACTGGGACTCAGCCTTACTGCCAGTCTTCCGGTGTGTGTGTGTGTGTGTGTGTGTGGTAGTTGTTCAGTTGTGTCTGACTATGACCTAATGGACTGTAGGCCGCCAGGCTTCTCTGTCCACGGGATTTTCCAGTTAAGAATACTGGAGTGGGTTGCCATTTCCTTCTCCAGGGGATCTTTCCAACATAGGGATCAAACCCACGTATTCTGCATTGCTTGCTGATTCTTTACCATCTGAGCCACTAGGGAAACCCAGTCTTCCCTACAGAGTTCCTTTTAACTTTAGAAAAATTCACCCATGTGGAGTGAGGATGATTTAAAAAACTAAAGGAAAATTTAATGATGCTGGGGATTTGTCCAGTATTCCTCTCCGGTTTCTGTTCTTCAAAGTAGGTGTGACTGGAGATGTAACTCTGCATTTCCTTTTACTGGTCTCCATCCTCATGTGCCTTTCTACTGTGATCA
Source organism: Bos javanicus (assembly GCF_032452875.1). Taxonomy (NCBI): domain Eukaryota; kingdom Metazoa; phylum Chordata; class Mammalia; order Artiodactyla; family Bovidae; genus Bos; species Bos javanicus. The sequence continues at coordinate 28,700,450 of NC_083891.1, read as the reverse complement.
TCTCACCGTACTGAGTGTGATTCTAGCATTTCAAAATTCATATCTTTGATATAACCTGGAGCCAAGTGCAACCCAACCATTCATCTGGTCCTCACCCGGAGAAGACATGATGTGTTTCAATACTGGGGAAAAAAAAATCCTGGCTTTTAAAATAATCCACTCTGGTTTGGAAATATCACTTAGGTTTCTTTATCTTTTTTTCAGTGTTTGAAAACCAAATTCAAAAGTTTTCATGGACAGTATCACCAAATTTATAACTTGAAGTATATATGGTCAAGGAAGTGAATAAATGAATTAGTTTTACTTTTGCACGATGAGGGGCGTAACTCACAGGCAGCTCCTGTATTGGGAGAAGCACCACTGAGAAAGAATCACTTTCTGGAAGGTAGAAGGGTGTGATAAACAGTTTATGGATTTGAGTTCAGGTAGACTTAAACTCCATGAACTTGGGTGAGTGAGTTTCTGAAGATTTCTAAGATTCTTTTTCCCTATTCCCAATTTGGATAATATACCAGAATTTCTTATGAAAGCCTGAAATGAACACAGAGCAATACAGTAGGAGCTTAGCTTTTTATCTATACAGTAAGTCGTGTCCAACTCATTTGCAACCCCATGGACTGTAGCCTGCCAGGCTCCTCTGTCCTTGGGATTTCCCAGGCAAGAATACTGGGGTGGATAGCCTATCCCTTCTCCAGTGAATCTTTCCAACCCAGGGATTGACTCAAGTCTCCTGAATTGGCAAGCATATTCTTTTCCACTGAGCTACAAGGGAAGCCCACCTATATGTATATTAAGTATGCCCACCAGACTCCTCTGTCCATGGAATTCTCCAGGGAAAAATAGTGGAGTGAGTAGGCATTTCCTTCAGGGAATCTTCCTGACCTAGGGATCGAACCTGGGTCTCCCACACTGCAAGCAGATTCTTTACCATCTGAGCTATCAGAGAAGCTAGCAAATAATAGTATGCAGGCTAGTACAAGTAATAAAAAATTTAACGGATTATAAGGTGCATAAAAACAAATGTGAGAATGTGAAAGTATTCAGAGGAACAATATAGTCAATCTTAATACATTGATTTCATAATGGGAAACGAATTCATTTTTGAATTATCTCGGAAGTTGACAATATCAAGACCAGGATTAAAACCCATTTTTCTCTGAGTCTTTCTCCTGTGAACCTAGTTTCTTGTCATTTCTTAAACCACATTCTGCCTACTCGTTTGCAGAGTCCAGGTTTCCTAGTTGACTTCATGAGTTCTGGCTGAAGATCAGCTGTCTTTGAGAAAATCTGATTTGCATGATATTCAAGAAATCTACCTTCTGCAGCAGCGTGAGTATTTATGGGGCACCACGTTGGATTACTTAAAAGTCAGAAGGCCTACTTCTCAAGATAAATGTCTCTTCAGAAAATAAAACAAATCACACTGAAGGCTTTTTTGTAACGTTTAGTGGTGCCAAACTTTTGTCCCCATGTCCTTTTAAAAGCTAAAAACGTGCCTTCTGGAAAGTTCTGAAATGCAACTGTCAGTGTTGAGAGGACAGTAAAACATTTTTAGTATTTGAATGTACCCTTTCCTCCAGTGAAAATCGAGATAGTTGTTAAAGTATTTATCAGGGTTGGAATACCTGTGTTCTCTCCCTGAGTAATCTTAAACACGCCACTTCATTTCTTTACGTGTTTTCTCACCTACAGAAATCATTCCTCTTGCCTCAAAAAATGCCAAGAGGACTAACAAAAAGATGTCAATGAAGCCTATTTAGTTCTTTAGAGCAAAGTTCTGAATAAAATACATGGAATTCTCTAAGACTATGGATTCAGCTCTCACGAGAGGATTGATTAATTGGTTTCAAAAGTTTGTTACATTTTAATGATGTGGCATAAGCAGCAAGCCACCAAGTGCTTATTAAATCTTTCTTCTTTTTAATTTTCATTTATCCGAAAAGCTTTTTGTAAAATTTATTTATTTTAATTGGAGGCTAATTGCTTTACAATATTGTAGTGGTTTTTGCCATTCAGTGATATGAATCAGCCATGGGTGTACATGTGTCCCCACATTTATCCACAAAGTTTAAAAATAACATTTATCTTTCTGTTACAAAAGCAGCACATGTTCACGTGTAGATATTTGAGAAAATGATATTGTTATGTGTGCCATGATCATTCACAGATGATTCAGAGTTGATGCTTTATTTTATAGGGCTCACCTGAAAGATACAACCCGTTTTCCTTTTCAACGGTGAATGCAAAAACATCAACCATAGTCCCATTTATCACAGAATTTATAATGTATGTTACTGCGATTCATTCTTTACATAGCTCAAAAGGACCGAGTGATTATCACAAATAAGCATTATCTTTCTGGGAGGTCTGTTATTTTGAGTCATCCCTGAGAAAGGTTTTTCAAAAACCTTTTTTGCAGGAGATGGGAATATTCTCACTTCTGAAGTTGTTAGGAAGGCCAATAATAAACATGTATTTGCATTGCAAAACGTATTTATCCAAGCCAGATGAAATTTCAGACTCTTTGAGGAAACTTAGGCCCCCTGATATCACAAGTTGAGGAGTGAGTTCTTTAAGGTGTCTGATCACCAGGGTTCGGAGGGAAGGAGCCAGCAGAGGCAGGGACAAATGGACACAGGTGGACAAATGGACATCAGAAGAAGGCGGGGACTAAAGAAAACACCCAAGGTTTGTGCTCTCTAGTGAGGAGGGATTCCCGAGGTTTGTGCTCTCTAGTGAGAAGGGATTCATATGTGGATAGAATGTGGAGTGTGGCCAAACTACAGGATAGGGGCGAGGTCATAATCTTGGTAATTGTTCAGTAAACATTTGCCCGATTTTTACAACAAAACGAAACACAGGACTTGGAGTTTGGACAAGAGCATGAGGATGGTCTTTTGGCATCGAGAATTGATAGGAAGGGCCACACAGCAGGGCAACTGATAAGTAACAGTCCATCCAGTCCTCGCCCAGAATTTGTGCATCTCTTGATAAGGGCAAGCCCTCTTCAACAGAAAGTTTCACTCTGAGATGCTTGCTGGTGAGGATGTTCTCAATCTTAAAACTCTATAGGATGTTCTCAATCTTAAAACTCTATTTATACTTCAAAAATTCCCCTCTCGAAGTATTTTTGTAAAGGTAGAAATGATGTAAGATGGCTTTTTGTTGGTAAGTCAAAAAATAAGCCCCATCCACTCATTAATGAGGTAGTATAAGCTTTAACTAAGAAGATATATATTGGCTTCTTTAAATTTTTTTCTCATTTTCTAGAAGTGTTCTTTAGAACTTCACAGATCAGTTAAATTTCTTATCTCTCTTACCTTCCCTGTCCATACAATTTCTTTCTCTCTCTTTTCCAAATATATTTCCTGGGAAATGTCTTTAGCTCTGTCTTCTAGCCTCTCTGTTTAAAAGTTGGATATATTTTTTATTTCCAGAGCTTTTCGTTCTCTGATGATTTCCTCCTAGAAACTCGCTCTTATTTCATGGATGTCAGAGCTTCTCTTACCTCTTTACACGTTGTTGAAAAGTTGTCTTCTGTTCCCTGGATTATCTTGGTTTCCTCTCTGTGGCTTTTCCTGCAGGGGTTATTGTTGTGTCTGTCTTTGATGTCAGAGAGACTTGGGGAAAATGTTCAATATGTAGAGTTTCACTTAATCCTCCCAGATATTGATAAGCCACCCTACCCTGCCTCAGTTTTTCTTGACTCCTATGAGTTCAGAACTTTCTAGTATCTGCCCCGCAGAAGTGAATAAAGAGCCTCCCCAGCTGGGACAGGCTCACGCCACACTGCACTGTTACTGGCTTGACCTGCCTTATCTCTGCCCAGGTTTAATCTGTGATTTGTTTCTCAACCAAAGAAAGAAGAAGCTCTAGGTGGTTTTCTGGAGGCTGGATGAGTGCTGATATTTCCCCCTAGCTAAGTCTGTCATCTTCCCTTTCCCAAGGATGAGATACATATAAGTCTCCAGGAAGACTCTTGTCACTGGCAGCAGCTTAGAACTCCCACTGGGACCCAGCCCCTCCTCAGGTTAATTAAGAGCCCCTTCCCCATTCTCCATGTTCCATAAGAAATAGTGTCACCTCCACCTACTATTAATAGGTTGGCCCAAATCACTGTTTTAGTCCCTATAGTTTTCAAATTAAAATATATATGTATATATGCTCTATCTTCATCGAGAAGATCCCCCTGAGGAAATGGCAACCAGCTCCAGTATTCTGGCCTGGGAGATCCCATGGACAGAGGAGTCTGGTGGGCTACAGTCCACGGGGTCACAAAGAGTCAGACGCAACTGAGCATGCGCGTGACACACACACACACACACACACACACACACACACACACACTCTCTCTCTCTCTCTCTCTCTCTCTCTCTCTCTGTCTCTCTCTCTTTCTCACACACACACACACAGAGTAACTCTATCCTCAGCATAAATAGTTATGAAACGTATTTTAAGGTTTTACTACCTGCTTTTGAAGCAATTCATGGGTGTGCATTCACCCTCAGGTGTTCACTTGCATTCTTACTAACCAAAATAATGCAGAATGAAGTACTGTCTATATACTTTGTGGTTCAGTAGACAATAATGAAATACAAATTTATAACATTGGTAATCCAAACCTGAAATTTAGAGTAGGTGAGAAAGAAATATCTATTAAAACATTTAGTACAGTTGTCTTCAACCTTTTTTTTTTTGGTTTTGTCATACTATATGTGTGGGCTAAAATGTCCTAGAAAAAACATCTTTCATGAGGGGAAGTGTATCCTATAAATGTATGTGAATCAGTAGGTACTTTTACTGTAGCTTGCCCCTCAAATGTCTCATGTTCCTGGTGGGAACAGTCATTGTTACTTTCCCCACTAACATACCTGGTGTTGAGAATCACTGATTGAATTTTCATTGCTCTTTACTCTCACTTAGTGTAAATCTTCTATTTGTTTGAAGTGTTATGAGGTTGAATTTCATCATCTTGTTATTCAACAGTGTACCATCACTTCACTTTACAGGGATTTATAAAGACTTTAGCCACATGACGATTTCAAGCTTGGAGCTGATAAGGATATTAGCATCCATTGAACAGAGGCACACAAATCATTCACCATTTCCCCAATTTTTATTTCCAGATGATCAATTCTAAGAAATATATCTCTTCTGCTGAGAGTACCGGGTTTTACATTTCATTAGAACTGGGTAGGTAACCACTTAGAGATAACAATACATTTATTAACATATAGGAGGGAAAAGCCTGACTTTTAGTAATAAAGGAAATAATTACTCTTAAAAGAGATGACCTTTTAAAGGCTTATGTGCAAACTGCAGAACTTTTCTGAGTGAGAACAAACTACAAGACCAAACTGTCAATCAGTTTCTTTTACCCTTAGCTCTGTGGACACCAGGTCCACTTGGAGCAGCTCTGTACAGTTAATGGGGAAAGAAACAGAGGGGCAGGGGACACGCTGGTGGGGAGGGAGAAACATGGTGGGCCGGAGCACAGACAAGGAGGACTCTAATGAGCTTTTTATACTTGGCGTGCCTGGCAAGAGCTAGTGATGAATAGACGATGAGTTCATATAGCTCCTGCTTGAAGGCAGGGAGGATCAGAAAAGGCAGGAAACTATTTAGTTTGATCAGCGGAGCCTAGAAAATCTAACCCAAGACTTTGATCAGAATCTTAAAGGCATTCCTCTGCGGTACGTGATTTTTGTCTTGATTGTTTTTGTCTGTTTTTAAAAATCACAAAATCAGTCCAGTTGTTTGGACGACGTATACCTTTAAGAAATCTCTTTCATTTCTCTTATAGGCCCTGTGGTTCAGACTACCAACAGCACCTCCTATAATCAATATAGCAAAATCAGATTATTATGAAAGTTAAAGTAAAAATATATTTGCTATTCTTAGTTTCCCAAAGTTAATGTTTAAAAAACCTTTACTATCTAACAATAAAAGATATGCGATCCTCCAAAATATCAAATTTATTATAAACAACCAGTATCATAATCAACATTTTTCCAGAAATAAAATTCTTAACTCTGTGCAAAATTTCCAACATAAAATTAAATATTTTTATCCTTATTTACCATTTCCCCAACTTGTTTTTTTGTTTGAAAAATATTTATTTTTGACCACAGTGTCTTCACTAAACATTTCTCCACCTTTGTCCTCCTTGGAGTCAAAACCCTTGGCTAATATAATTTCTAAGCTCTGTGATTGATGCTATGTTTAAAAATCTGTGTTTCTTCTGAGTCAGCTTACAATATCTTAAAAACAAGGAAGCAAGACAAAACATAAAGGAAGGGGCAGGTGGGGGAGAAAAGAACAAAGGGATGCTCAGCAGCCACACTGTTGACTTGTTTTTATGGTTTGTTTAAATGTCAATTTCTGAGAATGGAAATGGAGTGGCCTTGTGCTTTGAACCAGCCATTAGGAGGTGCTCATACTTTAAAACAAACTCTCCCAAACCTTTAAAGCTACATAGAGTCTAGGTTTTATGTTTTGTAGAACTGATCTTTAATTTTAGTAATTTTCTTTCCCTGAACTTACAACTTGTAAAAATTGTCAAGTGAACAGTTCTGGAAACTCATGTCATCCAATTAGTCCAAAAAACAAATGTTTTTGTGTCATCTATCACCACAGAACACTAGACAGACTCATCAGATTCAAAGGAAAACATGTATTTGAGAAAGAACAACCTCTCAGCTCCTTTACCTTCAGAGGAATATAGTTGATGTTAGTTGGTATAGAGCAGGGGTCTTCAGGAAGTCTTCCCTGGGGCTGTATCTACTTTTGTAATATAGAAGAGTTTGTTTGTATCCTGAATATTCTCCAGGGTAGATCCTGCTTTTGTAATGCAGTTTCACAGCTGTTTATTATGGACACCACTCAGACTGTTAACTATCCATTTTGTTTCCGCCATTATTGCTTTTTATTTGTTGTCCAGCCCTACACTGGCTGCTTGACAAGTGTTAGCTGCAGATATGAACACACATGAAACAAAAGACTAAAGAACAAGTAAAGCCACCAGAAAACCTGGAAGATTTCCCTGGTCTCCAAGGCAGTGTTTGGAGGAGAGAAAAGGATTTCATGCTGGGTATTTGTAGTAGACATTCTTGTTAAGGGGTTATAGGTGTTGGTACAAGTACTAACATGTTACAATGCTGTGAATTACTTAACTGATTAAACACAATGGCTTCAGTAACTTCATGTCAAATCTCAAGTTCCATGTGACAATCAAACACTGACATGAAACATTTTTTTTTTAATTTCCATATTGAAGAAGACCAATGCACAAAATTTTAAAATTGCACCACTAGTAAATAGAGAGCTTTTTTTTTTTTTCCCTAGGCCATGCTACTTGGCTCCTGGGATATTTCCCTGACCCAGGATTGAACATGTGCCCTTGGCAGTGAAAGAAGATAGTCCTAACCACTGAGCAGCCACGGCATTCCCATAGACAGCTATTTTTTTAAAAAAGAATTATTATTACTTGGAATTCACTCCTGATGAATAGGAATACTTATCTTACTTTCATATCTTTGGCATTCATAAATGAGTCTGAAGCTCAGGCTTTGTTTCCTCCCCGTAGCCAGTACCGCATAATGTAAATCATGACACCTACTGGCAACATAGGGTTTTGCACCCTAGTTCCATAAGACATTCAAGCCCCTTGTTACTTAAGATAGATTTTTCTAATGTAAATTTATGTTGCTGCTGCTGCTAAGTTGCTTCAGTAGTCTCAGACTCTGTGTGACCCTGTAGATGGCAGCCCACTAGGCTCCACATTATTAATGATGAAAAGTGCAAAGTGAAGATTGAAAGTCAATTCCACCTCCAACCCCGCAGTTAATTACTAGCCTGCTGTTCCAAGGATAGTCGCTAAAGGCTTGAGATATCATTTTCTATTCATTGATCAGGGTCTTTCCAATTTGCATCAATTCCACACCACTTTAATTGATGTAGCTTTATAATGTATTAACTATTTGAGAAGATATATCTCTTCCTCTTACTGTTCTTTATTTAAAAAAATAGTATTCTCACGTGATTGCTCTTCCAGAAGTTTAGTATTATTTGGCTAAATTACTCCATATCATATTTGATTTTTATTTGAATAACCTTAAGATACTAATTGGCTTCCCAGGTGGCTCAGTGGTAAAGAATCCGCCTGCCAGTGCAGGAGACATAGGAGATGTGGGTTTGATGACTGGGTTGGAAAGATGCCCTGGAGAAGGAAATGGCAACTCCAGTATTCTTACTTGAAAAATCCCATGGACAGAGAGAGGAGTCTGGTGGGCTACAGTCCATGAAGTCACAAAAAGTTGGACATGACTGAGCACAACTGTAAGCTACTCATTAATCTGGCGATAATTTTATCTGTAATACAGTCTTCCCGTAATAGTCCTTTCTATCTCTCAAAATATTTTTCATGTTCTTCATACGTTAAATGTGTTTTTATTGAACTCGATCTTTGGAATTTTATATTTTGTTGCAACGAGTGAAATTATTTATATACTTTTATTTCCTTATTTGCTATTACCTTCCTGTGGATATGCTATTGTTTTAGTATTTTTCTCTTGTAATAAGTGAAATAATTGTACAGGTTTTCCATAAGGTGTCATTTTGAATAGATGAATCATTGTTCTTTATGTCTTTTACTTATCTCTTAGCTCTGGGTCATGTCTTCTAGTATTGACCAAAGCCTTCTAATAAGGATGTAAAAAATTATTATTGACTTTTCCACATGTAATGCAAATCCCCCTTGGTTTCAACCATTAGAAATGCATGAAAGTGACTATTTTTAATCATGTTGATGGCATATTGTAAGCTATGGGTGTTTTCAATAATTGTGATAGTTGAATGTTTTTAATGCCTTCCTCAAACATTATTATGATTATATTTTTCTTAGTTGACTTAATACTTTAATTATATATGCTAATAAAGTATGTAATATTATTTTTGCATTCCTGAAATAAATCCTATTTGATGATTTTTTTAATGTAGTGTCAAGTTCTATTTCTAGGACTTTATTCATGATTTTAAAACTTCATATTCATTTGGAGATATGTTGATGTTTTTCTTATATTGATACCCTTGAAAAATTTTAGTATTTAGTTCTAAAAGTACTGTATTAGAAATACTTGTAAATAGTAAATACTTGTAAAAGTATTGCTTTGTGCTTATTTACATAATTTTATTTAGCATTTACTAATAATATTAGACATGTGCTTTTATTCTATTTTTAAAAAAATATTTGGATCTATTTAATTTTACTTTTGAAACTCAACTCTTCTTTCTATAAATTGATCCTGTTTTCTTTTTCTAAAATTTAGTTTGTTTGGGTTCTTTGTAACACATAGAAAACTATTTATACTTAAAAATTCACTTTTGCATACCACCTCTGTTTGAACATTTTTGTAATTACTTTTTACTCTATTCCCTAGTTCAGTAGTTTTTAGAGAGGTGTTTTCATTTCTAAATGGTTGAACCTTTTTTCAGTAACAAAATTTTTACATTTTCATTCCATTGTTGTGGAGTTAATGTAGTACATGATTTTAGTTTCTTTGGATTACTGACTTTACTTTTGGTTTAGCACCTATTGCCATACATGCTTCTTGCATATTTTGCAGGAAGAAATTTACTAGTAATGTCAAGAACTGTGACAGGTTGGACTGTTGCCCTACTCAATGGCTAACAAGTTAGCTTCCATGGTTGTATGGATGTTTGAAGAAGATAAGTGATTCCTGAGTCAGAGAGGATTTTACTACTCACAGCAATAGCAATAGCTAGAATGTCATCATTTCTGTGTCAGCTCCCCATGCTGAGATTTCCACAGGACCAGGTGAAGAGGATCAGGTGACACCAATACACAGAAGAGGAGCCCAGTGTATAGAGAACCCAATTCTTTTATAAAAGGCAATAAGCATGCCGCTCCTTTGTTCTGAAAGTGTGCTGTCTCTATCTCCCAAAACTTTAAGCAAGCTGACTCTTTGCTCCAGAGGGAGACATTATCTCTCTCTTCCAAAGTTATTTTCTATAAAAAGCAGCCTTGGAAGGATGGTCTGAAATAAAGACATCCAGTGCCTCTCCTCATAAGATGTGCAGAAATGCAAGACTACTGTGGGGAATTATCTCCCAACTGGAAAGCAGAGGACAAATATGCTTCTATATTGCATTGGCCAAAAAGCTTGTTTGAGTTTGTCCATAGAACCTTATGGAATTTTTTGGCCAATCTATTATATTAGTTCTACCTTGTTCAGATGTTTTATAATGTTTATAAAATTCATAATATATAAATATAGTAAATAAACAATTTATAATTTTATAATATATAATTATATACTTATATATAATTATATAATTGATAGTTCATATAATTTATAATTTAAAAATATATAAGTTTTATAATATAGACACTGATATAAAGACATTTGATAAATCTATCTATCTATAGTCTTTTGATGTTTAACAGAGTAGACAGATAAGGTTATGTGTTTAAAATACTATTTCCTATATTTTAAATACTCGTGTGTTTTAAGCTATTAAGCTTTAGTACTCAGTATTTTTATTTCTTTACTATTTTGTGATTATGATTTTGTCAATATATAGGAACACTTTTAAGTCCCATTTGTGTAGGTTTCCACCTCAGCTATAATTATTTCAATTATTATTTAGATTTTTCTTAAAAGTATTAAGCCTCTGGGTTATTTTTATTCAATCAGATACACTTTGCCTTTTAATAGGGATATTTATACTATATTCATTAATTTTGTTGGCCTGACTCAGATAATTTTGTTGTCTGGTTTTTGTTTGCTTGCCATTTAGCCTCTGTTCTACAGGCTATTTTGTTTATTTTTATATTCTCAATGTTTTAGACAGCAGACTTCCTGTGTTTGGTTCTGTTAATGGCTATCTCATAATAATATATATTCATAACTACTTTTGATTAATCGAAATAGCAACAAAGAGGCTCTTGTTTATTAATTGTGTTTCCTTTATCCATTTCTCCCCCACTCTTAGTCTTTAATAATTAATCCAGGGTCTTCCCTTGTGGTCCAGTGGCTAAGACTGGGTACTCCCAGTGTGGGGGGCCTGGGTTCAATCCCTAGTTGGGGAACCGAGATACCACACACTGCAGCTAAAAATAAATATTAAACAATTAATCTAGTCATTTAAACTTTGTCATCAATATATCTATACATAACTCTCTTTTCAAGATACTGGGATTTCTAAGCTGTTGCATTTTATTATCCAGATGTTGAATTTTCAGCATTAGCTTTGTTCTCTACACTCACATTTTGCAACAACTACCGGAACACTAATGTCACTGGTTCAAAGGCCAAGAGAAATTTCCCTAAACTCTCCAGTTTCTCTGTGCTTTGGAGCCAAGGTGGAAGTGAACCAGAATTCCAGTGAATCTACGCAGCCAGCACAAGGGAACAAAGTTGACCCCTTTGCAAACAGGGGCAGAATAATGAGGAAGAAAGCAAGCTAAGAGTTCCCCTCTTTGGATGCCAGAATTCATGGAATACTTCCCAGAGCCCTAGGAATGATCTTCTCCTTTTCCCTTATCCAAAGGTTCTCTGGGGAGTTAGGTCCTTGCATACTCCCTGTTCCGTTCTTCTCACCTCTACACTACTTCCTCACGTCTCCCACTTCAAACTTCATAGCCGACTAAGTATATGTTTTAACATAACTCAAATGCATGGGAGCACTTGTCTTAGTAGTGTTTCTCGCTGCCATAAAAGAATACCATAGACTGGGGGGCTTAAACAACAGAAGTCTCTTTCCTCACTGTTCTAGAGGCTAGAAGAGATCAGGATGCCAGCCTGACTGGGTTCTGGAAAGTGAAAGTTAGTTGCACAGTCATGTCCTACTCTGCGATTCCACAGACTACAGCCTGTCCTGCCCCTCTGTCCATGGAATTCTCCAGGCAGGAGTACTGGAGTGGGTTGCCATTTCCTTCTCCAGGGACTGGGTTCTGGGGACAGCTCTTTTTCTGGTTTGCAGGTAGTCTTCTTGCTGTGGGCTCTCAGGGCCTTTCTTTGGTATGTACACTTGGAGAAAGAGAGATGGCTCACTCTTCTTATAAAGTCACCAATCCCATTGGATAAGGACCCTACCCATTGGATAAGGACCCTACCCTAATGGCTTTATTTAACTTCAATTATTTAAAAGTCCTATCTCAAAGTATGGGCTTCCTTGTTGACTCAGACAGTAAAGAATCTGCCTGCAATATGGGGTAGCCAGGTTCGATCCCTGGGTCAAGATGATCCCCTGGAGAAGGGAATGCTTACCCACTCCAGTATTCTTGCCTGGAAATTCCCATGAATAGAGGAGCCCAGCAGACTACAGTCCATGGAGTCACAAAGAGTCAGACACAACTGAGCAGCTAACATACACACATCTCAAAATACAGTCATTTTAGGGGTTAAAGCTTCAACATATGTAAGGCTTCCCAAGTGGCGCTAGTGGTAAAAAACCCACCTGCCAATGCAGGAGACATAAGAGACTCAGGTTCCATCCCTGGGTTGGGAAGATCCCCTGGAGGAGGGCATGCAACCTATTCCAGTGTTCTTGCCTGGAGGATCCCATGGACAGAGGAGCCTGGTGCAGTCCATAGGGTTGCAAAGAGGCAGACATGACACAAGTGACTTAGCATGCACATAACAACATTATAACCCTTAAGACCTTCATTTATGATGCAGTTGGGGTTTAAAAGTCCTCCCCGTTTTTTCTTAAGTTGCTTTCTTCTTTCAAGACTTGTTCAGGGCCATCTCGAGGAAGCCCTGATGAATCCCTAGGTGATGCTACAGGCTCTGTTGTATGTAGTCCTTCCCTGTGAATAGCTCTGCCCTGTTTGTTAGTCTTGGACTAGCCCCTGTTTCCCATAAGCTCTTCAAGGCCAGGACTGACTGATTTTTTATTTGCCTTGGAGACAGGGCAGTGTCTAGCTCAGTGTATGCCTGTAATCAATGGTGGATAAATGTAAAGCATGAATACTAGACCATCTGTATTGAATGAGGCACGTGGGAATCTTAGAAGAGACAAAGAGGAGGAATGGTTGGTGAGGCGGGAGGTTGTGGTATCCTGTGGGGACAGGACCTGAGCTCTGGGTGACCGGGGACTGGATCTTACTGCTTCTCACCAGGGTGTCCTGGATGCCCAGGCAATGACATTCCAAGCCCCTTTCAGAAATAAACATTTTGTGAATTAGTAAAAAAAATTGCCACAAAGGGTGCTAGTCTGCAGTCTAGCATCTGGGAAAATCTGCAGCAATAGCTAAGTTAGCCGGAGGACATATACTTCATAAAGTAGTAGAAATCAGAATAGCAAAACTGTCAGGGGTCTTTAGGGAATAGTATTAATCTCCCTATGCAGTCTTTTCTTGTAGAAGCTCTTTGCAGGAAAGAAGGCCTCATGGTGATAAGCTTATGTCCTTTATAGATGAAATTGGGACCAGTGACCCTTAAATTTAGCTAGAAAATAATAATACATTTTTAACTCTAGTCTGATCAGAAGGACAGAATGTGCCTTGTATGAAGATAAAGATGGAAAAAAATTATCACCAGCCTCAGAATTTTCACCGCTGTTTTGCATGCTTCGCATATGCATCACAGAAAAAAGGGAAAGTTTAGGGGTCAGATCTTTTAGCCAGTCTTTTCTCTCTCTCAGAAACATACTGTACCCAAACTGCATTTCCTTTTCTGATTTAAAAATAATTCGAGACCTTTGATCAACAGATTTTTCACAAGATGCTAAACATTTGGGGTGAAAGGAAATGTTCTTACATTCACTTAACAGCACTGCTCTTTTAGTTGTTGGCATAGATTTATTTTGGAAGCTTGAAGTGCTTGCTAATTTCCCAATTAGAAGCTCCTGTAATTGCCATATTAGCGCCGTCTTCTCTACCTTTTCTGTATGCTCTGCTCTTACCTGGCTTCTGCCGCATCCTCCCTGGGAACCAGGTATCACACTCCTGGGCTGTGGTGGAGACCACCTTCACCAAGAAGAGCCAACATTAGCAACACAACACCTTGTGAACCTCCCCACCCTCTCCTCCTCCATCTCCCCTTCCTATTGATTCCAGCTCCATTACTGAACAACCAGCGGCTAAAACCCATGAAGCCTTTTTCACCGGCGGAGTCTGAAGAAGGCTGTATCTTGGCAAGACGTAGATCCCTTACAATTATACAGTGGAAGTGAGAAATAGATTCAAGGGATTAGATCTGATAGAATGCCTGAAGAACTATGGACGGAGGTTAGTGACATTATACAAGAGGCAGTGATCAAGACCATCCCCAAGAAAAAGAAATGCAAAAAGGCAAAATGGTTATCTGAGGAGGCCTTACAAATAGCTGAGAAAAGAAGAGAAGCTAAAGGCAAAGGAGAAAAGGAAAGATATACCCATTTGAATGCAGAGGTCCCAAAAAGAGCAAGGAGAGATAAGAAAGCCTTCCTCAGAAATCAATGCAAAGAAATAGAGGAAAGCAATAGAATGGGAAAGACTAGAGATCTGTTCAAGAAAATTAGAGATATCAAGGGAACATTTCATGCAAAAATGGGCACAATAAAGGACAGAAATGGTATGGACCTAACAGAAGAAGAAGATATTAAGAAGAGGTGGCAAGAATACACAAAAGACAAAAAAGATCTTCACGACCCAAATAATCATAATGGTGTGATCACTCACCTAGAGCCAGACATCCTGGAATGTGAAGTCAAGTGGGCCTTAGGATGCATCACTATGAACAAAGCTAGTGGAGGTGAAGGAATTCCAGTTGAGCTATTTCATATCCTGAAAGAGGATGCTGTGAAAGTGCTGCACTCAATATGCCAGCAAAGTTGGAAAACTCAGCAGTGGCCACAGGACTGGAAAAGGTCAGTTTTCATTCCAATCCCAAAGAAAGCAATGCCAAAGAATTTTCAAACTACCACACAATTGCACTCATGTTACACGCTAGTAAAGTAATGCTCAACTTTCTCCAAGCCAGGCTTCAACAGTACATGAACCATGAACTTCCAGATGTTCAAATTGGATTTAGAAAAGGCAGAGGAACAAGAGATCAAGTTACCAACATCCACTGGATCACTGAAAAAGCAAGAGAGTTCCAGAAAAACATCTACTTCTGCTTTATTGACTACGCCAAAGCCTTTGTGTGGATCATAACAAACTGTGGAAAATTCTTAAAGATATGGGAATACCAGACCACCTGACCTGCCTCTTGAGAAATCTGTATGCAGGTCAGGAAGCAACAGTTAGAACTGGACATGGAACAACAGACTGGTTCCAAATAGGGAAAGGAGTACTTCAAGGCTGCATATTGTCACCCTGCTTATTTAACTTATATGCAGAGTACATCATGAGAAACGCTGGGCTGGAAGAAGCACAAGCTGGAATCAAGATTGCCAGGAGAAATATCAATAACCTCAGATATGCAGACCACCCTTATGGCAGAAAGTGAAGAAGAACTAAAGAGCCTCTTGATGAAAAGTAAAAGAGGAGAGTGAAAAAGTTGGCTTAAAACTCAACATTCAGAAAACTAAGATCATGGCATCTGGTCCCATCACTTCATGGCAAATCGATGGGAAACAGTGGAAACAGTGACAGGCTTTATTTTGGGGGGCTCTAAAATCACTGCAGATGGTGACTGCAGCCATGAAATTAAAAGACACTTGCTCCCTGGAAGAAAAGTTATGACCAACCTGCTGCTAAGTCACTTCAGTTGTGTCCGACTCTGTGCGACCCCATAGACGGCAGCCCACGAGGCTCCGCCATCCCTGGGATTCTCCAGGCAAGAACACTGGAGTGGGTTGCCATTTCCTTCTCCAATGCATGAAAGTGGAAAGTGAAAGTGAAGTCGCTCAGTCATGTCAGACTGGTAGTGACCCCATGGACTGCAGCCCACCAGGCTCCTCCGTCCATGGGATTTTCCAGGCAAGAGTACTGGAGTGGGGTGCCATAGCCTTCTCCGATGACCAACCTAAGCAGCATATTAAAAAACAGAGACATTACTTTGCCAACAAAGGTCCATCTAGTCAAAGCTATGGTTTTTCCAGTAGTCATGTATGGATGTGAGAGTTGGAAAATAAAGAAAGCTGAAGAATTGATGCTTTTGAACTGTGGTGTTGGAGTGGACTCTTGAGAGTCCCTTGGACTGCAAGGAGATCCAACCAGTCAATCCTAAAGGAAATTAGTCTGAATGTTCATTGAAATTACTCAATGCTGAAGCTGAAACTCCAATATTTTGGCTACCTGATGCGAAGAACTGACTCATTTGAAAAGACCCTGATGCTGGGAAAGATTGAAGGCAGGAGGAGAAGGGGACGACAGAGGATGAGATGGTTGGATGGTATCACTGATTCGATGGACATGAATTTGAGTAAGTTTAGGGAGTTGGTGATGGACAGGGAGGCTTGGTGTGCTGCAGCCCATGGGGTCACAAAGAGTGGGACATAACTGAGTGAGTGAACTGAACTGAACTTAGTGTCTTTTATTTCATTGAAGACTTAAATCATTTTAATGTAAAATACCATAATCTCTTGAGAGTATACTTCAGTGCTTTTCTATTTCAGATGACTGCCATAAATATCTCATCTTGATTTATTTTTTTAAAGCTGATTTTCCAAAGAAAATAACTCTGCTTAAGAAAGGGGGGGGATATATTTTTTCACATTAGGGAGAAATTTAAAAGAATCAACTGTTAGTCCAAACTTTGTTAAATAAACCTGTATATAATTTATAATTAGCATCACAAAGAGTTTTTCTATAGCTGGTGAATCTCCTGAGTGTGTTGATTGATACTTTTAAATTTAAGTATTTTTTTTTTTTTTTTTGCTTTAGGACTTTTTCTTGGAATTGAAATACTAAATAAATGGGAAGGTCGTTGGGACAGAAGACCGCTATGAGCTCAGGCAGCAATTTACACCAGACAATGACCTGGGTTTTGTTGGCATAAGAGTTGTAATGGTGGTTTTGATTCTGCAAATAAAAAGCACCAACTTCTCCAAAAGTTCTTGTCATAATATTAGTTACATGCTTCTATGTTCTTTTAATACACCTGAGAGATGATTTTAATCATTTCCTAAATAGAGGATTAAGAAAAAAAAGATTCAGGTGCATGTAGACATTCTTTTCTTAAGTGCTAGAGTAATGACAAAAGTCTAGGCTATTTAGAAATATTTCAAACTATGAATGGATGCTCAGGAAAAATTGCCTTCATTGACAACTCAGTTAATTATAGCAGTTCTGTTATTCAAAGCCCCATTATTTGGCTATAAAAAAAAAAACTCATTGTAGGTTAAAAATGGACTCACATTAGCTTCTTTATAGGTATAGCATTTTACATAGTTTTTTTAACAAAAAATCTTGATTCTTTTCAAAATCCACTGAATATAAATACTCTAAAAATATGTACACTCAAAAATAGTATTCTGTGACATAAAATCACAGAATTATTTTACACACCGTAATATATTTCTTTCAGATTTTTAAAGCAACTTTTGTTAAGAATGAGCGTGACCCTAGTAGAGATACATGAGGTACACACATTTGAACGTGCATTTTGTAAATTATATTTATGAGAGTGTTAACTAATCTATGTCTTTCGTTTTCCAAGCAGCTCTCCGGGAGACCAGAGTGTGGCTATCATGGAGTCCTTCGATTTGAACAGAGATCCTTTCTCTATAACTAATTCAACGCATGGCTATATGGGTAATTTTGAACAAGTGGATCTTTCTCCAACCTGAAAGGCTGCCAGGAGGGAGAGTGAGTGAGAAAAAGAGGATTTCAAAGGCGTCTCAGAGAACCACAAAGCAATCACGAAGCACCACTGGATTGCCACAATCTCCTTACAGAAGTGCATTGAGAGGTAGTGATACAGAAAAGTTGAGGCTGCATCGTCACACTAACATACTCTATAATACCTGGGACAGTGTTGGAAATGATTCTGTCATCAAACAGAGTGCCCCAAACCGTGGAAACTGACTATATCTCCCATGAGGAATTTTTTAAAGAACTGTGATAGTCTCCCCTCCCCATTATTTCACAGAATTTCAGAGAGCAGTGAACTATGAAATACAGAAGACTAGAAAAGTAAAATAAGAACTGCCATTGTAACCTTTATATGTCACATTTAACGGAAAAAAATCCTTTTAGCCAAGGATTACGTTATACAAGTGTATAAATTATGATTAGTTACTCTAAATTTAGATATGACTGTTTTATTAAATCCAAAGTATGGAAATAAATCATTATAAAGGGTGTTGTCTTCTGGACCTTTGATGTCCTGACAAATGGAATACATTCTGAGGTGGGGTGAGGGTTGTATATACCATCTTAAGTTTCGGGGAAAGACATTCGATCCAGAGTAGCATTGAGCGACTTCACTTTCACTTTTCATTGTCATGCATTGGAGAAGGAAATGGCAACCCACTCCAGTGTTCTTGCCTGCGGAATCTCAGGGACTGGGGGAACCTGGTGGGCTGCCGTCTATGGGGTTGCACAGAGTCGGACACGGCTGAAGTGACTTAGCAGCAGCAGCAGCAGCATTTTTCAAAGTGGGGTTTTCAAGCAGCACACTAGTGCCACCCAGGCACTTGTTAGAAATGCCAATCATTGGGCACCATACCACATGGACCTACTGAATCAGAAACTCTGATCAGAATTTAAATGGCCCCTGGAGAGATGTAAGAGAGAAAGAGAAGGGGACACATTCTGATAGTCTGAGAAATTACCCCAAAGAGTGTACACCCCAAAGTACTAAGTAATCATAAATCTGAGTACACCTTGATTTCCATATAAAATTAACCAACATTAGCAGAAATCGGTGCTTGGGTGCTAAGTTCATTACAATTGTAGAGAAGTAAAGAAATTTACCATTTGCACATTTAAATTTTGCTACTGTGAAACTTAGTGTCCAATTGCAACTGAGCACACACACACACACACACAAACACTGCTAGCATTTACTTCAAACTTTGTACTGATATTGAAGTACAAATTTAGGACTTCTGGAGATGAAATATTCAGAAAGGATGTGTGGGTCCTTGGACAGGGTGAGGCTCTGTTAGACCACATGTTGCTTTTTAACCCACCTAAAAGCGAGATGCTTCAATACCCCCAAACCAGCATGTGCTACCTCTGCCCTGGGCCTCTTCAGAGAACAGAGACACCTGGAACTCTGTCTGAGTGGACAGCCCTTCTGAGAGCTACGAGAAGGCAGAGCATCTGTGTGCTGGGATGCGCCCACAGTCACAGTCCTCCGTCTGGGCCTCTGCACAAACAGACTTAGTGTTCCATTTGTGACTTTCTCTGGGTTCTTGGGCAAAATAAAAACAACAGTGTTGAGCCCCTCAAGGAGTGGTTTCCACTCGTTTCAAGGGTCCAGTGTAAAATGTAAGAATGGGTCAGATGGCAGTTACATGGAGTTCACCTGGTAGGGCTTGTTTCTTTTCTTCTACTTCTTCTTTTTGTTTTATTGGAGTTTAGTTGCTTCACAATGTTGTGTTAGTTCCTTCTGTACAGCGAAGTGAATTAGCTCAGCTCAGTTCAGTTCAGTCACTCAGTCATGTCTGACTCTCTGTGACCCCATGGATTGCAGCATGCCAGGCCTCCCTGTCCATCACCAACCCCAGAGCTTAATCAAACTCATGTTCATCGAGTCGGTGATGCCATCGAACCATCTCATCCTCTGTCGTCCCCTTCTCCTCCTGCCTTTAGTCTTTCCCAGCATCAGGGTCTTTTCCAGTGAGTCAGTTTGTGGCATCAGGTGGCCAAAATATTGGAGTTTCAGCTTCAGCATCAGTCCTTCCAATGAATATTCAGGACTGATTTCTTTTAGGATTGACTGATTGGATCTCCTTGCAGTCCAAGGGACTCTCAAGAGTCTTCTCCAACACCACAGTTCAAAAGCATCAATTCTTCAGTGCTCAGCTTTCTTTATGGTCCAACTCTCACATCCATACATGACTACTGGAAAAACCATAGCTTTGACTAGATGGACCTTTGTTGGCAAAGTAATGTCTCTGCTTTTTAATATGCTGCTTAGGTTGGTCATAACTTTTCTTCCAAGAAGCAAGCGTCTTTTAATTTCATGGCTGCAGTCACCATCTGCAGTGATTTTGGAGCCCATGAAAATAGTCTTTTACTGTTTCCATTGTTTCCCATCAATTTGCCATGAAGTGATGGGACCAGATGCCATGATCTTAGTTTTCTGAATGTTGAGTTTCAAGCCAACTTTTTCACTCTCTTCTTTCACTTTCATCAGGAGGCTCTTTAGTTCTTCTTCACTTTCTGCCATAAGGGTGGTGTCATCTGCATATCTGAGGTTATTGATATTTCTCCTGGCAATCTTGATTCTAGTTTGTGCCTCATCCAGCCAAGCATTTCTCATGATGTACTCTGCATATAAGTTAAATAAACAAGGTGACAATATACAGCCTTGACGTACTCCTTTTCCTATTTGGAACCACTCTGTTGTTCCATGTCCAGTTCTAACTGTTGCTTCCTGACCTGCATATAGGTTTCTCAAGAGGCAAGTCAGGTGGTCTGGTATTCCCATCTCTTTCAGAAGTTTCCACAGTTTGTTATCATCTGCACAGTCAAAGGCTTTGGCATAGTCAATAAAGCAGAAGTAGATGTTTTTCTGGAACTCTCTTGCTTTTTTGATGATCCAGAGCATGTTGGCAATTTGATCTCTTGTTCCTCTGCCTTTTCTAAAATCAGCTTGAACATCTACAACAGTTCATGTACTGTTGCAGTCTGGCTTGGGAGAAATTTGAGCATTACTTTGCTAGCGTGTGAGATGAGTGCAATTGTGCGGTAGTTTGAGCATTTTTGGCATTGCTTTTCTTTGGGATTGGAATGAAAACTGACCTTTTCCAGTCCTGTGGCCACTGCTGAATTTTCCAAATTTGCTGGCATATTGAGTGCAGCACTTTCACAGCATCATCTTTTAAGATTTGGAATAGTTCAACTGGAGTTCCATCACCTTCACTAGCTTTGTTTCTAGTGATGCATCCTAAGGCCCACTTGACATCACATTCCAGGATGCCTGGCTTTAGGTGAGTGATCACACCTTCGTGGTTATGTAGGTTATGAAGATCTTTCTCGTATAGTTCTTCTGTGTATTCTTGCCACCTCTTCTTAATATCTTCTTCTTCTGTTAGGTCCGTACCATTTCTGTCCTTTATTGTGCCCATATTTGTGTGAAATGTCCCCTTGGTATCTCTAATTTTCTTAAACAGATCTCTAGTCTTTCCCATTCTATTGTTTTACTCTGTTTCTTTGCATTGATCACTGAGGAAGGCTTTCTTATCTCTCCTTGCTATTCTTTGGGACTCTGCATTCAAATGGGTATATCTTTCCTTTTCTCCTTTGCCTTTAGCTTCTCTTCTTTTCTCAGCTACTTGTAAGGCCTCTTCAGACAACCATTTTGCCTTTTTGCCTTTCTTTTTCTTGGGGATGGAATGAGCTACATGTACACATATATCCCCTTTGTCACCACAGAGCACTGAGTGCGATTCCCTGTGCTATACAACAGGTTCTCGTTAGTGAGCTGTTTTATACATAGTAGTATATATGTGTTAATTCCAATCTCCAATCCACCTCACTCTTCTTTCCTCCTTGGAGTTCATATGTTTGTTTTCTACATCTGTGTAGCAGTTGTCTCTTCAACTGCATATTTGTTTGGTTTACAGTCCAGCTCTGCACCTTTGCTTTTTGCATTTTCCCTTTGCAGACAAGAGCTGGGTCAGTGATTTAGAACTCTCACCAAGCTGAGTGCACATTTCTGAGATTTAACTGCAATTAATCTATTCTATGTCGCCTAATATGCCCAGGTCCTTCAACCTCTTGAAGTCAACCTTCCCTTTGAGGCTTTCATATAATCACATGAGCCCCATTTCCAGTCATTGATGGAAAACCAATGCTTTTCTCGGTATTTCTAAAGATTCTTTTATAGGTGAAGAGTACAAGTGTTGGAATACACGGCTGTCTACGTGCCAACTCTGATCTCTGAATCATTGCTCTTGTTTTCACCTTTATTTGCGTTTAAACCAAGCAGTCTTCACTTTTTATATTTTATTCCAAACACAGATAAAACATCATGTACACATTTCCAAAAGCATCATTAATCTAGTCATTTATACTTTTTCTTTCTTTTTTAATTTTAACTGAGTAACTGCTACATGCCAGGTGATGTTCTTGTCCTTGGAAACAGCACTGAAAAAAAAAAAAAAAAAAAAAAGAGGAGTGTCCCATGGCAATGTCTACAATGCATGGAGATTTCCGGAGGTTAATGGATAACAGTTGCAGCAGGGAACAATAACAACTGACTCTTGGGTATCAGCATCAGATTGTCATGCTTTCTAAGCCATAGGTATTCCCTTCCTGAGGACCCTGCCCTGTGCCTCATGCTGTGTGGCTGACTCCTACCATCACCCTCTGCAGAAGTCTTTCTTCATCATCTCTCTCCCTCAAGTCCAAGCGCTCCTCTAAAACTTTTCTCTCTTGACCTACCAAAAGAAAATGGAAAATTATTATTTTTTTTTAATTTAATTTTATTTTTAAACTTTACATAATTGTATTAGTTTTGCCAAATATCAAAATGAATCCGCCACAGGTATACATGTGTTCCCCATCCTGAACCCTCCTCCCTCCTCCCTCCCCATACCATCCCTCTGGGTCATCCCAGTGCACTAGCCCCAAGCATCCAATATCGTGCATCGAACCTGGACTGGCAACTCGTTTCTTACATGATATTTTACATGTTTCAATGTCATTCTCCCAAATCTTCCCACCCTCTCCCTCTCCCATAGAGTCCATAAGACTGTTCTATATATCAGTGTCTCTTTTGCTGTCTCGTACACCGGGTTATTGTTACCATCTTTCTAAATTCCATATACATGCGTTAGTATACTGTATTGATGTTTTTCCTTCTGGCTTACTTCACTCTGTATAATAGGCTCCAGTTTCATCCACCTCATTAGAACTGATTCAAATGTTTTCTTTTTAATGGCTGAGTAATACTCCATTGTGTATATGTACCATAGCTTTCCTATCCATTCATCTGCTGATGGACATCTAGGTTGCTTCCATGTCCTGGCTATTATAAACAGTGTTGCGATGAACATTGGGGTACACGTGTCTCTTTCCCTTCTGGTTTCCTCAGTGTGTATGCCTAGCAGTGGGATTGCTGGATCATAAGGCAGTTCTATTTCCAGTTTTTTAAGGAATCTCCACACTGTTCTCCATAGTGGCTGTACTAGTTTGCATTCCCACCAACAGTGTAAGAGGGTTCCCTTTTCTCCACAACTTCTCCAGCATTTATTATTTGTAGACTTTTGGATCGCAGCCATTCTGACTGGTGTGAAATGGTACCTCATAGTGGTTTTGATTTGCATTATTTTTAAAAGAGATAGAAGGAGATTATTTAGCTTACTCTGTTTTCTTTTAGTAGCTTTTCATAACTAAAAGTCCCAGGACAGTGTGTGCTCTAACAAAAGAGCCAAGTATCTTGGATTGGATTCCTCAGAGATTAAGAGAAGCCTTTGGAGACCACCTTCCATCTTGGAAAATGCAATCTATCACATCAATGTAGTGGATCAATGAAATGTCCCATACAACAGCAGATTGATTAAGCTCTGTGGATTAGATTATGATGAAGGGCAGAGGCTTGGCCTAGTCCTAAGGTCAAGTGGAGTGAAGATATATTCCTGCCCTACTAGGGGAAATCAAACCTCTTTGTTGTATTTTTTTTTTCCCTGATAACATATTGAAAAACCATTTGCCTGATCAATTGCTGCACACCAGAGCTCAGCGACAGGTTGATTTACACTAAAAAAGAGACCACATATGGAGAAGCAGCTGCAATTGGAGTTACTTCCTGATTATGTTTACAATAATTCACCATCTTTCCCTAAGGCCATCTATTTCCAGCCCTGGTCAAATAGATCACTTAAATATAAGTATGATAGGAAGCCTACATCTGTATTGTTCTAGTCTTATTTTGATGGCATAGACCTGTGCCATCCTTCAGTTTAGTTTATACTTTGGAAGAGGAAAAACAATTCCAGGGGCTCATAATCGTTCCTTCCTAATACCCTGTGCATTGAAGAACCAATGTGGGTGTCCTGGCATTGGCAGAGTATATCTTTGCCTGCTACACATTTAGAGTGAAGAAATCACTTCATTTTATATAATGCACAGTCAGTTTGGTTGATGACTATAGGTCCCTTTGAGAAATCTCTAGGAGAGTTTAGAGTTTATTATTTTGGAAAAAACACAGGGTACTTCTTCAGAAGAACCTGGCATACCTTTCATTTCAGGGGCTCTAAGCCTAAAATTAAGCGAGAAGTCATGACTTCCTCTTATGTCAAAAATCTGAAAATGAGATCTAAAATGTTTTAAATAACCAAGTAGTTCTATTTCAGTCCAGTGACACTGTGATTTTGCGTGTCCACCCATGATTTCTTGGCTTAAGGCATTTAGATCACTGTTTAGCCTGCTGCCCATTGGGAATTATGTCCAACCGTCTCTGGCTTTCAAGCCTCAGCACAGTCTCGTGGACTCTGTCCCTCTCCAGGAACCCATTACCTGCACTGGATTTAGGAAGCCCATTTCCTTTCTTTTTAAAAAAATTTTGCATTCTAATGTTTAAAATTTTTTTTATTGGAGTATAAAATTGATTTACAATGTTGTGTTACTTTTTGCTATATAGCAGTGACAAAAATCACAAACGCACAACTGGCTACAGTTCTGTACCTACACTGTTAGCCACATTTAACATGATTCTGAGGGAGCAGGACTGACCGTACGTACAAGCAAAGTGAATCAGTTATAATACACATCAGTGCAGTTCAGTTCAGTCGCTCAGTAGTGTCTGACTCTTTGCAACCACCTGAGTCGCGGCACGCCAGACCTCCCTGTCCATCACCAACTCCTGGAGTTCACTCAGACTCACGTCCATCAAGTCAGCGATGCCATCCAGCCATCTCATCCTCTGTCCTCCCCTTCTCCTCCTGCCCCCAATCCCTCCCAGCATCAGAGTCTTTTCCAATGAGTCAACTCTTCGCATGAGGTGGCCCAAGTACTGGAGTTTCAGCTTTAGCATCATTCCTTCCAAAGAACACCCAGGGATGATCTCCTTCAGAATGGACTGGTTGGATCTCCTTGCAGTCCAAGGGACTCTCAAGAGTCTTCTCCAACACCACAGTTCAAAAGCATCAATCCTTCAGTGCTCAGTTTTCTTCACAGTCCAACTCTCACATCAATACATGACCACAGGAAAAACCATAGCCTTGACTAGACGAACTTTTGTTGGCAAAGTAATGTCTCTGCTTTTGAATATGCTATCTAGGTTGGTCATAACTTTCCTTCCAAGGAGTAAGCGTCTTTTCATTTCATGGCTGCAGTCACCATCTGTAGTGATTTTGGAGCCCAGAAAAATAAAGCCTGACACTGTTTCCACTGTTTCCCCATCTATTTCCCATGAAGTGGTGGGACCGGATGCCATGATCTTCATTTTCTGAATGTTAGCTTTAAGCCAACTTTTTCACTCTTCACTTTCACTTTCATCAAGAGGCTTTTGAGTTCCTCTTCACTTTCTGCCATAAGGGTGGTGTCATCTGCATATCTGAGGTTATTGATATTTCTCCTGGCAATCTTGATTCCAGCTTGTGTTTCTTCCAGTCCAGTGTTTCTCATGATGTACTCTGCATAGAAATTAAATAAACAGGGTGACAATATACAGCCTTGACGAACTCCTTTTCCTATTTGGAACCAGTCTGTTGTTTCATGTCCAGTTCTAACTGTTGCTTCCTGACCTGCATACAAATTTCTCAAGAGGCAGATCAGGTGGTCTGATATTCCCATCTCTTTCAGAATTTTCCACAGTTTATTGTCATCCACAGAGTCAAAGGCTTTGGCATAGTCAATAAAGCAGGAGTAGATGTTTTTCTGGAACTCTCTTGCTTTTTCTATGATCCAGCAGATGTTGGCAATTTGATCTCTGGTTCCTCTGCCTTTCCTAAAACCAGCTTGAACATCAGGAAGTTCACTGTTCACATATTGTTAAAGCCTGGCTTGGAGAATTTTGAGCATTACTTTACTAGCGTATGAGATGAGTGCAATTGTGCGGTAGTTTGAGCATTCTTTGGCATTGCCTTTCTTTGGGATTGGAATGAAAACTGACCTTTTCCAGTCCTGTGGCCGCTGCTGAGTTTTCCAAATTTGCTGGCATATTGAGTGCAGCACTTTCACAGCATCATCTTTCAGGATTTAGAATAGCTCAACTGGAATTCCATCACCTCCACTAGTTTTGTTTGTAGTGATGCTTTCTAAGGCCCACTTGACTTCGCATTCCAGGATGTCTGGCTCTAGGTCAGTGATCACACCATCGTGATTATCGGGGTTGTGAAGATCTTTTTTGTACAGTTCTTCTGTGTATTCTTGCCACCTCTTCTTAATATCTTCTGCTTCTGTTAGGTCCAAACCATTTATGTCCTTTATCGAGTTCATCTTTGCATGAAATATTCCTTTGGTATCTCAGATTTTCTTGAAGAGATCCCTAGTCTTTCCCATTCTGTTGTTTTCCTCTATTTCTTTGCATTGATCGCTGAAGAAGGCTTTCTTATCTCTTCTTGCTATTCTTTGGAACTCTGCATTCATATGCTTATATCTTTCCTTTTCTACTTTCCTTTTCGCTTCTCTTCTTTTCACAGCTATTTGTATCCTCCCCAGACAGCCATTTTGCTTTTTTGCATTTCTTTTCCATGGGGATGATCTTGATCCCTGTCTCCTGTACAATGTCACGAACTTCATTCCATAGTTCATCAGGCACTCTATCTATCAGATCTAGGCCCTTAAATCTATTTCTCACTTCCACTGTATAATCATAAGGGATTTGATTTAGGTCATACCTGAATGTCTAGTGGTTTTCCCTACTTTCTTCAATTTAAGTCTGAATTTGGCAATAAGGAGTTCATGGTCTGAGCCACAGTCAGCTCCTGGTCTTGTTTTTGTTGACTGTATAGAGCTTCTCCATCTTTGGCTGCAAAGAATATAATCAATCTGATTTCGGTGTTGACCATCTGGTGATGTCCATGTGTAGAGTCTTCTCTTGTGTTGTTGGAAGAGGGTGTTTGCTATGACCAGTGCATTTTCTTGGCAAACCTCTATTAGTCTTTGCCCTGCTTCATTCCATATTCCAAGACCAAATTTGCCTGTTACCCTGGGCGTTTCTTGACTTCCTACTTTTGCATTCCAGTCCCCTATAATGAAAAGGACATCTTTTTTGGGTGTTAGTTCTAAAAGGTCTTGTAGGTCTTCATAGAACCGTTCAACTTCAGCTTCTTCAGCATTACTGGTTGGGACATAGACTTGGATTACTGTGATATTGAATGGTTTGCCTTGGAAACGAACAGAGATCATTGTATCATTTTTGAATTGCATCCAAGTACTGCATTTTGGACTCTTTTGTTGACCATGATGGCCACTCCATTTCTTCTGAGGGATTCCTGCCCACAGTAGTAGATATAATGGTCATCTGAGTTAAATTCACCCATTCCAGTCCATTTCAGTTTGCTGATTCCTAGAATGTCCACATTCACTCTTGCCATCTCTTGTTTGACCACTTCCCATTTGCCTTGATTCATGGACCTGACATTCCAGGTTCCTATGCAATATTGCTCTTTACAGCATCGGACCTTGCTTCTATCACCAGTCACATCCACAGCTGGGTATTGTTTTTGCTTTGGCTCCATCCCTTCATTCTTTCTGGAGTTATTTCTCCACTGATCTCCAGTAGCATATTGGGCACCTACTGACCTGGGGAGTTTCTCTTTCAGTATCCTATCATTTTGCCTTTTCATACTGTTCATGGGGTTCTCAAGGCAAGAATACTGAAGTGGTTTGCCATTCCCTTCTCCAGTGGACCATATTCTGTCAAATTTCTCCACCATGACCCGCCCATCTTGGGTTGCCCCACGGACATGGCTTAGTTTCATTGAGTTAGACAAGGCTGTGGTCCTAGTGTGATTAGATTGACTAGTTTTCTGTGAGTATGGTTTCAGTGTGTTTGCCCTCTGCTGCCCTCTTGCAACACCTACCGTCTTACTTCGGTTTCTCTTACCTTGGGCATGGGGTACCCACCCCAAAGTCCCCACTTTTCGCTAATACATACCATAACTTTCACACTAACTTAGTAAAGCCTTACTAAGAAAGACTGTGAGTTCTGTGTGCTTTGTAATTCTATAATAGGCACCATCAGACAACAAGCCCATTTTCCCAAATACACTGGCCACATATCTGTTTATAAGGGCAAGATAAATTTTAGGAAGCTCTGTTGTTTTCTGATCATGTTTTGAGTTAAAAATATCAAACCTTGAGCTTGTTAATTTCTCTTTGGAGAAAAGAAGTATTGAAATGTCCATTGACAGATGAATAGATAAAGAAGATTTGGTATGTATATAAACAGAATATTATTTAACCATAAAAAATAATGAAATAATGTCATTTGCAGCAACATGGATGGACCTAGAGGTTATCCTACTAAGTGAAGTCAGAAAGACAAATATCATATGATATCCCTTATATGTGAAATCTAAAATAGGACACAAGTGAACTTATCTACAACGCTGAAACAGACTCACAGACATAGAGAACAAACTTGTGGTTGACAAGGTCAGGGGTATGGGAGAGAAGGATTAGGAGTTTGGGATTAGTGGAGGTAAATATATAAGATGGATAAACAGCAAGATGCTTCTGTATGCAAGGGAACTATATTCACTATCCCATGATAAATCATAATGGTAAAGAATATGAAAAAAAAAATATATATAACTGAATCACTGTGATGTACAGCAGAAGTTAATACAACATTGTAAATCACCTATACTTGAGTAAAATAAATTTAAAAATGAAGTATTGCAGTCAGAAGCAAGTAGGTTGCTCCACAGTTCTTGACGTCATCACCTACAACACAATGCTTTATTATAGTGGCCTATTTGCATCCCAAATGCTTATCTTCAATAGGCACTTCATTTCAGCCAACCACAGTGATATATTAATGATCATTTAAAGTCTTTGAATATACTGGATCATGGCAATGCGGTTATTTTATCTCTTCACTGAGCCAGGCACTTCTCATTTTTCAAAGTCCATTTTTTAGGACAACTTTCGGAACTGAGTATTTTCTCAGGAGGTCCTACCTGGATAAGAACAGCTCCTTGAATTATTTAAGACAGGAGAGAATTTTGTCTTCCCAGTTGCTAGAATGCCTAGGGAAGCCAAGGTCATGGAAGATCTCTGTTAACTCTCAGTTTACTACAGCCTTACAGAATGTCAGGGGGTTTCAAAAGCTGTGGAAAACTATTAGTAATTAACACAATTCCCTACAATACCACAGTCCCTACAATTTTCCTAGAAAATGCCTGGAGGTCATGGCAAAACCTCCAAATCTGTTGAAGACCAAGTTTCTGCCCATGACTGACATAATTATACGAATACTGCTTTCTCTTTTGCACGTTTCAGGTCTCTTACAAATGCTGCTTATTGGCAAATGCAACTTGGAATCCAACTGGCAAGGAATTCTGAGAAATATAATGGCTCTAGGGTTCTAACCACTGAAAAAAAGGGAAGGTCGAGGTGGGGAACAGTGCTGGGTTGGCACAGACAGCATAATGAGCCTTTTTGACATACTCTATGAGTCTTTTTTTTTTTTTATGACTTTGTACAAAAAGAGGTAATTAAAGGTATTTATGTATTTACATCTTTACTTATATGCTACACTGTGGATGTTGATTAAAATGTTCATGGTTCAACTAACACAGAACAAAAACCATCAGTGCCTACATGCATTCATTCTAAGGTTGATTTTTGCTAACACTATTTTGTGGTTCGGAGGGAAAAACACAAAAAGAATGACATCTTAGCTGATTATAGTGATGCACAAAACATATTCATGCATGGCAAACAACAAAAAGCTAAAGCAATGTAATACAACTAAAATGCTGGCAAAGTTTAATTATATCCTTTAAAAATGAAAACCACACAACAGAATGAAGAATTAAATATCTGAATAAAAACAGAATAAGTCCTTAGCATCCAAATTAAAATCTTTTTTTATTGTTGTTTGTAATCAGTGAGATAGGGCATATTTTGGCTGAATAGAACTTGAATTAGTCAAGAATGACCATGGCTTCCTGTTCCTTTCCTCCACCTCTAGGAAAGGTAACATTAAAATATTTCAATATTTGTACTAGTAACAAAATTAAATCATTAAATGATGTTGTCACAATCACTAGTATACTTAATGTGTATGGCCATTCTGATAGTTTATAATCTTTAAATCTGTATGAAATCATCTAACATAGCACCTGGACAGAGTAGGTACCAGATATTTGTTGAATTAACAAAAAAGAATGTAGTTTGTACATTTTAAGGATTATACAAACAATGATAAAGTGAAAGTGGCTCAGTCATGTTCAACTCTTTGTGACCCCATGGCCTATACAGTCCATGGAATTCTCCAGGCCAGAATACTGGAGTGGGTAGCCTTTCCCTTCTCCAGGGGATCTTCCCAAACCAGGGATGTAACCCAGGTCTCCTACATTGCGCCGGATTCTTTACCAGCTGAGCCACAAGGAGAGCCCAAGAATACTGGAGTGGGTAGCCTATCCCCTCTCCAGTGGATCTTCCTGACCCAGGAATCAAACTGGGGTCTCCTGCATTGCAGGATTCTTTACTAACTGAGCTATCAGGGAAGCCCAAACAGTGGTAAACAAACATGCTCTGAAGCACTGAGGGAGAAATCAAGAAAGAGGTAGTTAGCTTTAGTCGTCACAAATAGGTTTATTGCATGAGCTTGGGAAAATCATATCAAATCTCTGTGACTTATTTATTTTCATAATAATGAGCTCTTCTGCCTACTGCACAGAAACACCTGAGATAAATACTTTGTTTTGATCTCTGGATGACACACGAACTATAGAGTCACAGTGTTTATTTATTAATAACAATGGTAGACTTTCGTCGTAGTCAACAAACATGCTTTATATATGAGTGAGATTTCATTGTTTACTAAATATCTATTATACTAATATAAGAAACACTTATTTTTATTTAGTTGCTCAGTCATGTCTGACTCTTTGTGACCCCATGGACTGCAGCACACTAGGCTTCCTTGTCCTTCAATATCTCCTGGAGTTTGCTCAAACTCTTGTCCATTGAGTTGATGATGCCATCCAACCATCTCATCCTCTATCATCCCCTTCTCCTCCTGACCTCAATCTTGCCCAGCATCAGGGTCTTTTCCAATGAGTCGGCTCTTTGCATCAGATGGCCAAAGTACTGGAGCTTCAGCTTTCGCATTAGCCCTTCCTTCCAATGAATATTCAGGACTGATTTCCTTTAGGACTGACTGGTTTGATCTCCTTGCTGTCCTAGGGACTCTCAAGAGTCTTCTCCAGCACCACAGTTCAAAAGCCTCAATTCTTCAGTGTTCAGCCTTCTTTATGGGTCAGCTCTCACATCCATACATGACCACTGGAAAAACCATAGCTTTGACTAAGTGGACCTTTGTCAGCAAAGTGATATTTCTGCCTTTTAATACACTGTCCAGGTTTGTCATAACTTTCCTTCCAAGGAGAAAGCGTCTTTTAATTTCATGGCTGATTTAGATTATAACAGGTTTCAAAAGCTTAGATATTAGATCTATATTCATGAAGACTGTTCATGTATTCAACAAACTTTTCCTAAGTGTCTATGAAATCTATTTATTATTTTATCTTTAATAAAAATTTTATTTTTATTATACAGTTGATTACAATGTTGTGTTAGTTTCTGATGCACAACAAAATGAATCAGCTATGTATACATATATCCTCTCCCTCTTGTACCTCCTTCCCACCCCCCTGAAGTCTGTTTATTTTTTCTTTTGCTTTCACAGTTCTTTGTGTCTTGCCCAGACCCAAATTCTACCGTGGGCTGTAAGAATAATGTCACTGTTTCAAAGTGGGCAGCTTTTTAACCCATCAAATAAAGAACAATCTTTTGCTCCAAAGAGCCTTTCCTTTTTCAGCCTCTCAATCTCTTGGTAGTGCGGAGATGGTCTAACTGAGATCTTTCCTCCTCCCTAAGGATTTTATCATATGAATGTTTTAAAAAATACTCAGTAATGTTTAAAATTATTAGATAACTTTTTATATGGACTTTCATCATCATCCCTTTTAAACTTGTGTTCAGTGAGAAAATGCCTTACTACTTCAATCTCCAATTGAAAACTTGGTTACTTCCGTGACTTTTACAATCAATCTTAGGTTAAAAAAAAAAAAGACCCACAAGTTCCTCTTAATTACTAAAGCCTGAAAATGAATGCATAAAATTCAAAACTCTTAAACTCAAAATGTCCCCTTTCCCCCAACGAGAACCTGCTACAGCTAGTAGCTGTAACTAAATCCTGTTAGTGAAGGAGGACTTACTTGGTCAGCATTTTCTTTCTTTTCAAGGTCCTCCTCTTCCACTCTGCTAACTTTGGTTTTTGGTCAGTCATGGGTTTAATCAAAGGGTTGCTGGGAAATGCTTACTTACTGTATCCTCTCTCCTCTGGCTCCTCCACAGTTGGTAGGAATCTGGCTCAGCTTCTCTGTCCTGAGGACTGTTCATCCTTTATGTCAGTGGTCCTCAACCTTTTTGGCACCAGGGACCAGTTTCACGGAAGATCGTTTTTCCACAGACTGGGGTTGGGTGAGGCTGTTTTGGGATGATGTAAATACATTAACTGTATTGTGCACTTTACTTCTGTTATTATCACATCTGCTCCACCTCAGATCATCAGGCCTTAGATCCTGGGGGTTTAGGACCCCGGTTTATGTGGCCTTTCTTTGCTGGGGCTGATATAACCTACCTCTGGATTACATCTGTGTATATGGTGAACTTTTGCTCAAGGAAAATATATCCCCTTTGCTCAGTGCCGTAGGAACTTGTCCTTCGCTCCTATTGGGGGAGAAACTTGCTCAAGGACAAGGGTTAGACACAGCTTACGGCGCCCGTGGATTGCAGGGGACACAGGTGAAGACTCCCCAGTGATTTGTTTGAAGCCTCTTTCACTAAGGTCAAGATGAGCAGCCAATGCCTACTTCCAACTCTGTCTAGGGAGAAATAGGACTCACGCCACTTGAACCACTCTCCTTTTATGCCCGCTCTGTGATGGACTTTGAGTTCTACTACACGTTTCCAATATTTTTAAAAAATGTTTACTGAAATGCATCTCCATCTGACACCTCAGTTTAGAATTTCATATCTGGTCATTCTGAGGTCACCATAAAATTCCAGTTTAACATTCTGTTATATTTCTGTTCATTACAACAGAAAGAGATCTTTCTTTTTATTTTTTTCACATTCACAGAAGACTAAGGAAAGTTTTAGATGCTTAAAGGAGAGGCTGTTTATGCATCCATGCATTTCTAAAATTTATTTTTTTATTTTTTGATGTATCAAAAGTGAGATCTTAGTTCCCTGACGAGGGATCAAACCCACGTCCCCTTCATTGGATGCAAGAGTCTTCACCACTGGGCCACAAGAGAAGTCCCCACGTGCATTTTTGTTTGAGAAGATAAAGTCACACATTTTTGGTTGTTGACTCTGTCTGAGACTATTAGAAGAGTCTTACAGCTTTTCCATCTGCCCTGGTGTCCAAGATTGGAGGGATGGAAGAAAGCCTCTGGCCACTGGTTTAGAACTCCTAGGCTGGTAATGGCATCAGCCACTGCCAAAGTCCTGAAGGAGGGAGAATTTCAGGTGCTCCTTCTCTTTGCTCTTCCTGGCTTCGTCCTTTACTCTTTGAAAATCTGGTTAAACTTAGACTTTCTATGACACTTGGTGAATGGTTGAAAGCACAAAATCTCAGGTGTTTTAGTTATTCACTGTAGTGGGACCAAAAAGGAATGAAGTTGTTCATTCTCTTATTTTCTAGAATGTTCCTCTTTTGGCATAAAGGTCTTCACTGGTTGGGAAGACTAATGTAAGGAGGAGCTGGGGAGGCTGCATTTCAAGTTGACAGTCATTGTTGTTTTAAGAGACTGTATCTAGATCATCTCAGCTTTGAAGGGACTTTGCTTCACTATAATTGTATTATGGGATGAGCCAAAGCAGAATGGCTAAGATGTAGAGAATCCACCTGAAATGCAGAAGACCTGGGTTCAATCCCTGGGTCAGGAAGATCCCCTACAGAAGGAAATGGCAACCCACTCCAGTATTCTTGCCTGAAGAATTCCATGGACAGAGGGGCCTGGTGGGCTACAGTCCATGGGATCATAAAGAGTGGGACATGACAGAGCGACTAACGACTGACACTCACCTTCAAAGCAGACTGTCTGCTTACATGACAGAAGCTGGGAGGACATACGTAGGTAGCTCAGTATGTCCCCATCTCCCAGTGAGAGGATAAATCAGAGGGTGAACTGCACTCAGGGCACAACGTGTGCTGGGTCAGTAATTCTTTCTTGTTTTGGGAAATGGAAAACACACCGACTGACTTCAGCTGGATTCTAGATGAACATCCAGAACATCTGGATTAATAATCAGGTCAGCCCATCCCAATTTCAGTTAGGGTGCTTTAGGTTGCAACTCATTGGCTTAAACACTAAAGAGGATTTATTGTGTCACATAACTAAAATGTTCAGAAGTGGAGGAGAATTCAGGCATGGTCTTGCTTCTCTCTGACCGCTTGTGGATCTGCTCTCTGCCACGAGTTTGCATGAATGAAAGACTACCGGACCAACCAGGACTCCACATTTCCTTATTCATGTCCAAGGAAGAAATATTCGATCGATCATCTCAGACCATGTGTCCAGCCTTCCTGTAGATCTATGACTTTTGTAGGAGACATGCATTACGCCAATCGGTAAAGACTAGTTTGGGGTCTGTGCTAAGTCATACTCTCAGCCAAAATTCATGACTACTTCCCAGTGGAGGGGACTGACAACTGCTTTGCTTGATCATTCCCAATCAACGGGGAGATTCTTTTAATAAAGTGAGGAACTGTACCCTAGGTTTCCTCAAAGGCTTTGAGACTCCTGTCTCAGACATTCAGGTTATCTCCTGTTTAAGATGGCCCAATAACTTATCTTTATTTCCTCATTCACCTGGGGGCATGAAGGGCAGATACACTGCAATCTGGCCCGACGAGACTTAGACTGGAATAATTTTCCCCATGGTTTTAGAATAATTCTTCATTCCTTTCAAAAGCATTGATTTGATCCAAGATTCAGAGTTTAATCAAGATTTTGTATCAGTGTAGGTATACGTGTCAATTGTCCCATGATTATGACAAAAGTTCAAAATGATGATCATTATCTAAATTCTATTGATTATGACAAAAACAGAATCTTTAGGTAATTTTTCACCTGATTGTAGTTACTTTAACTTTAATTCAGCACACTTCTAAAAGGCCATGGATATGGCTACATGGAATTGTTTCTTAGACCATATTGCCTATCAATACAAGTAACCTATTTTGTTTGTGTTAGATTAATTTGGTTTTAATTAATTGCTTACTTTAAACAGGTTACCAAGGTACCTATTAGGGCTGGTATTGACCTGGTTATATGTAAACAAAATTACTATTATGATTTCTAACCATGGAAATGTAAACATTATTCTAAGAAAACTAGAAATTGACACATGTATTCAGGTTTCCAGCTAGCTATTTATTTTAATGATATAAAATATAATAATTAAAACTTGCTCCAACGATATAATTGAAAATAAAGCATTTCTTTAAAATTGTCAGGGTTCTTGCTTTTTAAAGGCTGAATTCTCCAAACAATGACCCTCCTTGTTTTCATAAAAACATTTTCTTGAGAAACATCAGGGAAATTTGCTTGTTTAAATTTTGACATCCTGGAATTCTGTTGATCTGATTTTTCTAAGCGTTTCTTATTTTTCATATTGGCTACAAGTCAATATGACAGCACATATAACTGAAAGAAAAAGAAAAGAAAAATGAAGTCCACCAGAGCATTTCTATGCTACAATGGAGTACAACCGAGACAGAGTGAATTTAATGCAGGCAAATGTAATCAGCCACAGTATAAGAAAGCTTAATTTATTACATCCTTAGGGAGAAACAAAATCTAAGTCTAAAGATCATTATAACTGTAAGAGACACGAAGAGCAAATTAAAACAAGCAAACAAACAAAACTCATCCTACAACAGATTATTCCTCAAAAAAACCCCATATATTAAAATGTGTGGCCATCTATTGTCCTTTTCCCTTGAATTTGACACTATGTATTATTCATGAATCTTAAATTCAAGTCAAATACTGTACACTCCACTTTTGTTTTCATTCGTGGTGTCATCAATGCATTTTTTAACCCGTTTATCTAGAAACTAGCTTCAAATTTATTCATTAGTTAGTTCAATGTTTATTTTCATTGGTTCTATACCATGGCACATTATCACCAGAGAGATATACGGTTGATATTAGTGAGGAAGGAGGGACAATTAATTTATTTGGGATTGGAGGGAATCTTTTGCCTTTAATTTTAACACTGAAAACTCACCTGATATAATTTAATAGCCTGCCAATCCTCATATATTCTCCTAAGGTCTGGTTTATTGAACAGTTCCTTGGGTCAGAAATTGTGGTCGCTGCTACACAGAAATGACTGCATTCAAGCCTCACCAGAAACCTGATGGCTCAGGATCATTCTTATTTTATAGACAAGACAATGGAAGAGTAAAAGATTAAACAATTTGTTTCATCTTATATATTTAGCATGGAGCTGGAGTGAAAAGCCAAGTAGCTTTTACTACAAAATCCATACTCTATGTATTCTATTAATACAATACTTTGCTATTCCTTTATGGTTATATTCAGAGAAGGCAATGGCACCCCACTCCAGTACTCCTGCCTGGAAAATCCCATGGACGGAGGAGCCTGGTAGGCTGCAGTCCATGGGGTCGCTAAGAGTTGGACATGACTGAGAGACTTCACTTTCACTTTTCACTTTCATACATTGGAGAAGGAAATGGCAACCCACTCCAGTGTTCTTGCCTGGAGAATCCCAGGGACGGGGGAGCCCGGTGGGCTGCCATCTATGGGGTCGCACAGAGTTGGACACGACTGAAGTGACTTAGCAGCAGTAGCAGTATGGTTATATTATTCTTTTAATGTAGATTATCTGTTAGACTTTTCCATTCCTGGTTTATGTCTGGTCATGCAGTCAGATTTTCATTAGTTCAGAATACACTTACAGATTAGCTAAGATAAAGACCTAGTTGAGAACTGGATCATATAACATTTTATTGACTGGAATATGCTCATTTGTTCACATTTTAACATCTTTGAAATCAGGATGGCCTTATTAATTGATGATGAAGAGAAGTGAAGTGAGAGTCACTCAGTCGTGTCCAACTCTTTGCGACCCATGGACTATACAGTCCATGGAATTCTCCAGGCTAAAATACTCGAGTGGGTAGCCTTTCCCTTCTTCAGGGGATCTTCCCAAGCCAGGGATCAAACCCAGGTCTCCTGAATTGTAGGTGGATTCTTTACTAGCTGAGCCAGCAGGGAAGCCCATAATCGAAGATAAGGAAATATTTGTCATTCTTTGATTATGATAGTTTAACTTTTCTTTCTTAGTGGTATTTAAATTAAAGGTGTGTTTTCAACTGGCAGTTCTTTAGATTAGATGAAATACGGTACTTAGCTCTTCAGTGAAAAGAAATTAGGCAAAACAGGGTAAGTCTGATTCACATCCAGATCCACTCCATGTGATTCCCTCTACAGGGCTGGGAGAAAAGCTGCTCTGTTTAGGGGTGCGGTAAGTTGGGGAGTCTTGCCTTTCTTTGCTGTTGTTACCCATTTACTTCACCCACGGGCAGGTTCTAACAATGGAATTTCATTTTTTAAAAAAAAATTATTGAAGTATAGTTGATTTACAATGTTGTGTTAATTTCTGCTGTACAGCAAAGTGACTCAGTTAGACATATATTTATTCTTTTTCGTATTTGTTTCCATTATGGCTTATTACAGGATACTGAATACAGTTCCCTGTGCTCTACGGGAGGATCTTGTTGCTTATCCATCTTATACATAATAGTTGGCATCTACTAACGCTCAACTCCCAATCTTTCCCTCACCCATCTCCTCTTTCCCTTAGCAACCCCAAGCCTGTTCTCTGTGTCTGTGAGTCTGTTTCTATTTCATAAGGGTGATCATTTGTGTCATGTTTTAGATTCTACATATAAGCGATATCACATGATATTTGTCTATCTCTTTCTGACTTACTTCACTTAGTATGATTATCTTTAGGTCCGTTCACATTGCCGCAAATAGCAATGCTTCATTCTTTTTAATGGCTGAGTAATAGTCTACTGACAACAGAATTTCTGCTCCTTCAAATTTTCCCCAGATATTTGAAAAATGACGTTAACTTTATAATTATTTTAAGTAATATATATTCTTTTACTTATATTTACTGTCATGTTAACTAAGAATCCTTCTTATTAAGAGTTCTTTTCATAATTTCTTTAAAATATAAATAGAAATAGAATTTTGGGCTGTGCTCTATATATGTAGGATTTTATATATATATGAAAGATTTTAAGTGATTATTATATAAACTGTTTATTCTTATTGCTTCTTTATTACTGCCTATTTGTATATAAAGATATTAGAATTTTTCCATTATGTCAATTTACACTGTTACTAAAGGGCTTAAAAGCTACTGAAACAAAAATGATTTTTATTGTTGTCTGAAACGTGATCCATTTGGAAGCCTCTCTAAAGCTCTGTCCCCTTCGTTTCCTACTTCCAAAAATGTTTTACTAATGCCTCTGGGGAAAATTAATCTTTTCATCCTTAGAACATCTTTATAGCCTATGTTGTAGAGAACTCGCCCAGTTTCCTCTTATATAAAATCAGGGATAATGACATTACCCACCTATTTTCCAGATAGAATGTTAGCTAATACATACAAAGCTTAAAAAAAGTGACTGACACCAAATATGCTTAACAACTATATGCTATTATTAAAAGTCATTTAATCTATATCACAACTGCCACTCCAGTATTTTTTCTGGGTATTTTACAGATAATAAATTCCTAAGAAAGCAAAGTCTGTTTTATCTTGGTGTCCCTTTTAATGTCTAAAATTGTGCCTTGAGGTATTCTGAAAATCCCAAGTTTTTATAAATTGATGGGAAAAATTCCCCATTCAGCACCCACTGTGATTACATCTGTAAGGCTTACTAATACTTGTGGGAACCAGATTGTATAGATCCCCTCATTTAAACTTGGTATAGTGAAATTAAATAGGCTTTAAACTCAGACTAACCTAAATTAAATCACAGATGCCTTCTACTTTTGACATTAAAAACTTAGAACTCTCTTAGAACTTTAAGAGAATCACTTAGAACTCTCTGAGTTCCAGTTTGCTTTCATGAAAAATGTGTAATATTTACCTTATGTGGTAAAATTTCAATTATATAATATATGTAAGGACTTACCCCAAAGACTGACATATAGTAGGCTTTCCATAAATAGTAACTATGTTAATTATTATTGCTGCTGTTAAAAATTATTACCTTTAACAGATTCCATAAGACCATTAAATCTCAATATCTTCATTTATAAGTGGGGTTATCATTGCATTATTTAAACAATGAAAAAGAGAATTAAGTTATATACATAAAGTTTTTATTAAAATGTCTTCAAGAGGACTTCCCTGGTGGTCAAGTGGTTAAGAATCTAACTTCTAATTCAGGGGACACCGGTTTGATCCCTTGTTGGGGAATTAAGATCCCACATGTTGTGGGGCAACTAACCCTGCCTGCTGCCTATTACTGAGCCTGCAGACTCTGGAGCATGGGTGCCATGATAGCCCACACACTGGAATGAAAAATCCCACGTGCTACAACTAAGATACAATACAGCCAAACAAATAAATAAATATTAAAAAAAATACAAATAGAATGTCTTCACAGAGTAGATGCTCCATGAATGATTTCTCTCGTCCACCATCCCACTTCTTTTCTCACATCTTATTCCTTAATATGGACTTTCCAGGTGGTGCTAGTGGTAAAGAACCCACCTGACAATGCAGAAGACACAAGAGACGTGGGTTTGATCCCTGGGTCAGGAAGATCCCCTGGAGGAGGGCACTGGCAACCCATTCCAGTATTTTTGCCTGGAGAATTCCATGGACAGAGGAGCCTGGAGAGATACAGTCTACAGGGTCACAAAAAGTTGGACACGACTGAAGGAATTTAGCACACACACATGCATTCCTTGATATAAGAAAGGAGTCATTCCTTTGTTCTTTTGAGATATTTCCCAAAGTTCCCTACTCTTGAGCCGATCATGCTATTGTGGAAACCAGCAAAATGATAGTCTTAAGGACTTTAGATCTTTAGGGTTAGAAAAGTTATGGAAACATTTGAAATAACCTTGACTTATCGCCCATCACCATTACCATGGAGCATTCTAAAATTTCCCACTGGTGTCTGCAGTCTTAGATTTACAATGGTGTAGAGAGAATTGACCCGTCAGCTCTTATAGATAATATTTCTGAGGAGTCCATTATGTAGTTTCTAAATTTGTTCCTCAAGGTTTTTTTTTTTTTTAAGAGTTATGGTTCCTTTGTCTGAACAAAATGAAAAGATCCTAAAGCAAAAACAGAAACAGAGTGAGAGACCCCCTCTTCTGACTTTCT
This sequence comes from Bos javanicus, assembly GCF_032452875.1. Classification (NCBI taxonomy): domain Eukaryota; kingdom Metazoa; phylum Chordata; class Mammalia; order Artiodactyla; family Bovidae; genus Bos; species Bos javanicus. The sequence goes on along the minus strand of NC_083891.1, from coordinate 28,659,736 downwards.
GAAGGAAAAGTGCCAGGAAGAATCCTCAATGCTGTATTTCTATAAAGTTCCCCAAATAAGATGAGAAAGCTTGAATTGGTCTGCAGAAGTACACCGGGACACCACTGTTACAGAGGACGGAATTTTATATTGATGGCATGATTTGTCACTAAATCGCTATTATTATTATCATAAGATCAGAATTCAGAGCACAACTGTCATGCTTGCCAACCTAGCCATGACGTCATTGGTGATACCGACAGTCCAATTTACGGTGGTGCTTATTTCTTTGCTGATTGGAATCATGGCCATTTCATTTCTTCACTGATTGGAATCATGGCCATTCCAGAGGCTGTGGAAGCACTAGGGTACCTGTAAACGGAGTGGGGTGCGTAGGAGTCTCCCACACTTAGGGACGCAGTTGTGGGCATGTCCATTTCAGACTACGTGGCAGGATCAGTGTAAACTTTGCTTTATGTGCTGCCTCGCCCTAGGAAGCACAGTGTGTGACACCCACATACAGTGAAAAGCTCTAACTAGAATCCTGACACCTGTGAATTCCTGTTCTGTACTCTGCTTTAAGAAGAAAGAAGCAATACACGATGAAATAAACCAATATTTGGTCAGCTCAGATTCAGAGTTCAATACACTACAGCTTATTACCTCAGCAACAATTCATCCTGACCCCTGGGTATTGCAAAGTCATCAATCAAAAAAGAAATATTAAGTTAGCCTAAGTATACTGTACTTAGCAAGGCTGTAAAGTGAAATAATGCATTTTGCAAAGATTTTTTTTCAGCTACTTAGGTTGAAACAAACCAGATTTTTCTTTTTTAACCCCTCAGTTATCTAGAAAAATTCTATTCATGAGAAGTGAAGAGAATTCTTTTCATGAGAATTTAACAGTTCCCTAATCATACACACGATCACTAAAATGGTCTTGCTGGGATTTTTAACTTTACCAGTGGGTATAATATACGTTATGAAATGTAAAGCCCATGTCCAGGATGGGCTCACCTTGAGGCATTCATTATGATGCCTCTAAGTCACATTTGGATACTGAAGAGCATGTCAGATGTCCAACTCCAGCATCAGGGCTCCTATCGTCAGGGGAGGGGACATCATTAGAGGGAAAGGTAACCCTGGTCCCCTATGAACCCTTGCAGAGAGAAGATAATTAATCACTCCCAACTGTCCTAACCATGTATTTGTAGTTCCTGACTTGAGTGGAATATACTTACCATTTATCTTCATTACTGCCCAGCAACCTTAATAAAAATCAGCTTAAGATCTGAGCACAGAATCACTTCCTATAGATTCCAATTTAATTTGGGAATGTCTAAATGGAAGGAAGCATCCTTTCTCTGTCTTTGAGAAATGAGTTGGTTTTCCTGTGATGCCCAGCTACATAATAAACAAAGATGATGCAGATGCAAATATTTTCAGCCAGTTCTTCCATTGATTACCTCCAGACATTAATTTCCCATCTAATTGCTTTGGTTGGCATTTTCACCTCCAGAGGCACTTACATATGCCTACAGATCTGTTTGATCACAACTCTTGGGTTTTGAATTATTTAATACCCAATCAGTTTTAGAAATATTGTCCTTCATACTCTATCCCAAATTTCTGCAGAGGAATAAATATAATGTGATATTTAATAAGTGAACATTTTAAATCCCGAATCTCCTTAATAGGTTACCATCTTTGTAATCCTGAATTATTTCCTTTGTTCATAAAACAAATGCTTTGGTAAAATTGAAATCACAAAACACTTCCACATTCCATCTGGCTTTAAAGAATGTTAGAACACATTATACATAAAATATGATAAAATGTCCTTGTCTCATGAAATTACAGCTTTGCAAAATTTTGTTCTTTCTATTTAGTGGCAATCTTATGATTTTTTAATTCTTAATCGTGACCATATACATTTTTAAAACAGTCCACACCAGCCTTCCCACCGCCTCCCTCCACCCCCCGACCCGCCCCCCCGCCGCCCAAATCAATGCTGTAATTTATCTCAGACTGAACACATAACACTGGCTGGTTCCTTCACTGTGTGGGCATGGGCACGAGCCTCAGGCGGTACATACTTTGTGCTTTAGATGCACAGAACAACATCACCATCTTTAGGTGGGCAGATGCCATCGCCTAGGCTCTCTTGCTCTCCTTCCAAAAGTACTTAATGGCATTTTAATGGCACCATTAACTGTTAGTTTCATGATTTCCTCTACTTAGTTGTGACATGACATTATACTCATTCAGTATTTTCCAAAAAGGAAAGCTCTGAGGAAAGCATATGATAATTAGTCTCTCAGTTCAGTTCAGTCACTCAGTAGTGTCCAACTCTTCGCAACTCCATGGACTCCAGCATGCAAGGCTTCTCTATCCATCACCAACTCCCAGAGCTTGCTCAAACTCATGTCCATCGAGTCGGTGATGCCATCCAACCATCTCATCCTCTGTCCTCCCCTTTGCCTCCTGCCTTCAATCTTTCCCAGCATCAGAGTCTTTTCCAATGAGTCAGTTCTTCTCATCAGGTGGCCAAAGTACTGGAGTTTCAGCTTTAGCATCAGTCCTTACAATGAATATTCAGGACTTATTTCCTTTAGGATGGACTGATTGGATCTCCTTGCAGTCCAAGGGACTCTCAAGAGTCTTCTCCAGCACCATAGTTCAAAAGCATCAATTCTTCAGTGCTCAGTTTTCTTTATAATCCAACCCTCACATTCATGCATGACTACTGGAAAAACCATAGCTTTGACTAGACAGACCTTTGTTGGCAAAATAATATCTCTGATTTTTAATATGCTGTCTAGATTGGTCATAACTTTTTTTCCAAGGAGCAAGTGTCTTTTAATTTCATGGCTGCAGTCACCATCTGCAGTGATTTTGGAGCCCCAAAAAATAGTCTCTCACTGTTTCCATTGTTTCCCCATCTATATGCCATGAAGTGATGGGACCAGATGCCAGGATCTTAGTTTTTTGAATGTTGAGTTTTAAACCAACTTTTTCAGTCCCTTCTTTCACTTTGATGAAGAGGCTTTTTAGTTCGTCATCACTATCTACCAGAAGGGATATGCCATCTGCATATCTGAGGTTATTGATATTTCTCCCAGCAATCTTGATTCCAGCTTGTACTTCCTGGCATTTCTCATGATGTACTCTGCATATAAGTTAAATAAGCAGGGTGACAATATATAAATAGCCTTGACATACTCCTTTTCCAACTTAGAACCCGTCTGTTGTTCCATGTCCAGTTCTAACTGTTGTTTCTTGACCTGCACATAGATTTCTCTGGAGGCAGGTAACATGGTCTGGTACTCCCCATCTCTTTAAGAATTTTCCACAGTTTGTTGTGATCCACACAGTCAAAGGCTTTGGTGTAGTCAAAACCCAGAAGTAGATGTTTCTCTTGAACTCTGTTGTTTTTTTGATGATCCAATGGATGCTGGCAATTTGATCTCTAGTTCCTCTGCCTTTTCTAAAACCAGCTTGAACATCTGGAAGTTCATGGTTCATGTACTGTTGAAGCCTGGCTTGCAGAATTTTGAGCATTACTTTGGTAGTGTGTGAGATGAGTACAATTGTGCGGTAGTTTGAGCATTCTTTGGCATTGCCTTTCTTTGGGATTGGAATGAAAACTGACCTTTTCCAGTCCTGTGGCCACTGCTGAGTTTTCCAACTTTGCTGGCATATTGAGTGCAGCACTTTCACAGCATCATCTTTTAGGATTTGAACTAGTTCAACTGCAATTTCATCACCTCTACTAGCTTTGTTCATGGTGAGGCTTCCTATGGCCTACTTTACTTCATATTCAAAGATGTCTGGCTCTAGGTGAGTGATCACACCATTGTGGTTATCTAGGTCATGAGATCTTTTTTGTACAGTTCTTCTGTGTATTCTTGCCACCTCTTTTTAATACCTTCTTCTTCTGTTAGGTCCATACAATTTCTGTCCTTTATTGTGGCCATTTTTGCATTAAATGTTCCCTTGGTATCTCTAATTTTCTTGAAGAGATTTCTAGTCTTCTCCAATCTATTGTTTTCCTCTGTTTCTTTGGACTGATCACTGAGGAAAGCTTTCTTATCTCTTCTTGCTATTCTTTGGAACTCTGCATTCAGATGCTTATATCTTTCCTTTTTTCCTTTGTCTTTAGCTTCTCTTCTTTTCTCAGCTATTTGTAAGTCCTCCTCAGACAACCATTTTGTCCTTTTGCATTTATGTTTCTTGGGGATGGTCTTGATCACTGCCTCCTGTGCAATGTCACAAATCTTCTTCCATATTTCTTTAGGCACTCTGTCTATCAGATCTAATCCCTTGAATCTATTTGTCACTTCCACTGCATAGACATAATGACTTTGATTTAGGTCATACTTAAATGTCTAGTGGTTTTCCTTGGTGGTGGTTTAGTAGCTAAGTCGTGTCCGACTCTTGTGACCCCATGGACTGTAGCCCACCAGGCTCCTCTGTCCATGGGATTTTCCAGGCCAGAATACTGGAGTGGATTGCCATTTCCTTCTCCAGGGGTTTTCCTTACTTTCTTCAATTTAAACCTGAATTTGGCAATAAGGAATTTATGATCTGAGTTGCAGTCATCTCCTGGTCTGGTTTTTGCTCACTGTATAGAACTTCTTAATCTTTGGCTGCAAAGAATATAATCAATCTGATTTTGGTATTGACCATCTGGTAATGTTCACGTGTAGAGTCTTCTCTTGTGTTTGTGGAAGAGGGTGTTTGCTATGAGCAGTGCATTCTCTTGGCAAAACTCTGTTAGCCTTTGCCCTGCTTCATTTTGTGCTCCAAGGCAAAATTTGCCTGTTACTCCAGGTATCTCTTGACTTCCTACTTTTGCATTCCAGTCCCCTATAATGAAAAGGACATCTTTTTTGAGTGTTAGTTTTAGAAGGTCTTGTAGGTCTTCACAGAACCATTCAACTTCTGCTTCTTCAGCTTTACTGGTCGGGGCATAGACTTGGATTACTATGATATTGAATGGTTTGCCTAAGAAATGAACAGAGATCATTCTGTTATTTTTGAGATTGCATCTAAGTACTGCATTTCGGAATGTTTTGTTGACTATGAAGGCTACTCCATTTCTTCTAAGGGATTCTTGGCCACAGTAGTAGATATAATGGTCACCTAAATGAAATTTGCTCTAGGCCAGTTCTTATGAATGAACTTGCAAAAGCCTTTCCCTTCTTTGTTAATAACAGTTTTTTTTCATTGAGGTATCAACTATCTTATTAAATATTAACTTTTCTAGCTAACTTTTTTTTAGCTTTCAAACAATAGCAATACCTTTATATGTATGTATACACATCTAATACACACAAATTTCTTGATGTATGTGTGTTAATTGCTCAATCATGTCCTACTCTTTGCAAACCCCATGGATTGTATAGCCTGCCAGGCTCCTCCTCCATGAAATTCTCCAGGCAAAAATACTAGAGTGGGTTATCACTTCTTTCCCCAGGGGATCTTCTTGACTCAGGGATTGAACCTGAGTCTCCTTCACCACAGGCAGATTCTTAACCATCTTGATGTGTAGACATTCATTAATTGATTTATTTCTGTTCACAGCTGTATCACTTGTCACCAGGAGACCATTTGAAACAACTGGCAACCTGCTTTGGCCACTGCCTGGCTCACCTTGGAGAACATTTAACCTGAGGCACTGGAGAAAGGCTCTGTGCACCAACCTCAGCTTCTGATGTTTGAGGAACAGAGCAGTTGGCTTTTCCAGCCCAGCCCTGTCCCCAAATTTCTGAGGCTCAGTACATTGACAGAGAACTTCCTTTAGCAGAACTTTCATTGGTTCTCTGCTTCTGAAATGGAAAGTGGTTAATTCCTACGAGAATGCTCGCTTTTTCAGTACCGTACTGACTGGCATTGGCAGTAAGCAGCACCACACCTGGATGGTATCCAAGTATGTACCCAATAGAGCCTTGGTCTAAGTATAACAGTTCTGCTCTCAAGTTCTCGGGAAATAGTTTTCCTATATTGTCCTTACCGCATAACAAGAGTCATCCGCTTTTGATCTGACCATTACACACTGCTGCATATTTGAAGTTTTAGTTAGGGAAACACCAATTAGAACACAGACCATGACATTCTAACAGAAACCAAGGGTCTCAGATGACATGGAATGTTATTTCTCTTATCCAGATAGTCAGAGGCAGGAAGATATAACAGCAAGGAGGGGATTTTCCTCCTGAAGATCACTCGCAACCCATCCCTGCATGTGGTTATGTGGTTTCCATTTCTCTGTCATCCAGCAGAGAGGGGAAAGGGAAGAATAGCTTTGTGATAGAAATGTGATCTGGGAGTTGCCCATATTGCTTTGCACTTGCTTTGTTGTCCAAACCCCATCACAATGCCCTGCAGCCTTTAGCTGCTTGGCCAGGACTGTGCTCTTCTGTGCGGAAGGGAGTCCATTATTATTATTATTTTCTGCATACTTTCTTTTTTTTAAATTGATGTAGCTGATTTACATGTTTTAGGTGTACAGCAAAGTGATACTTATATATATATATACATATATATATATTCTTTTTCAAATTCTTTTCCATTATAGGCTTTTACAATATATTTAATATAGTTCCCTGTGCCACACAGTAAGTCTTGTTGTTTATCTCTTTTATAGATGGTAGTGTGTATCTGCTAATTCCCAATTCTCAATTTATCCCTCCTGGAAGTCCATTATTGATAAGAATAAGGAGAGAATAGATATTGGTGAAGAATTAACATACAACATATCATTTTATAAAGACTATTTTAAAAGTTGACTCCTGATTCTTAACTTTTCTAAATTCTACATTCTGGATTTAATACACTTTTATTAATAATTAAATTAGACCATAAAATAGTAAGTTCTATGTTTACTTGGGGGGTGTATTTACTTAAGAAATATTAACCTAACTTCATGACTACCTATTTTCAAATCAGTTTCCAGGGAGGGATAGATGGAATGATAAGGAAAGAAACATAAGGTAAAATGTTATTCAATCAAGTCAATGGTTTCTAAATATGTACCCATAGAGCCTTGGTCTAAGTAGATAAAGGTTCTCCTCTGAAGTTCTCACGGGGAACAGTTTTACTGCATTTTTCCTGCTGCATAACAAGTTATGGCTTATAAGTAAAAATCTACTAAACAATTTTGTGATTAATCTATACCCTTCATAATGACTTAAAATATTTATTAAGAATATCAACAAGAAGCTGGAGCAACTGGATATATATATATATGCAAAAATGAACTTTCATCTGTTTCTTGCATTGTAAACACAATTAAATACAAATTAAACACAAAACTAAAAACAGAATCTTTAAAAGTAAACAGAGGAGCAAATCTTCATGACCTTGAGTTAGGTATAAATTCCTTTTTTATTTTTTTTTTTTTTTCCTTTTTTATTTTTATAAATTTCTTAGGTATAAAACCAAATACACATATTATAAAAGAAAAAAAAGATAAATTAGACTCTATTAAGATATGTCCTTTAAAAGGCACTGTAAAAATAATAAAAAGACAAGCTACAAATCGAGAGAAAATATTTACAAAACAAATATAACAAATATCTAGAATATATAGTTGTTAATAACTCTTTAAACTCAAAAATAAGAAAACAACACCCCAATAAAAATGGATAAAAGATTTGTACAGACACTTCATTTCCCCAAAGAAGATACACAGATGGCAGATAAGCACATAAAGTTATGGTCAACATCATTAGCCATCAGGGAGTTACAAATAAAAATTACAATGAGATACCATTGCACATCTATTAAGATAAAATTGCTAAGGTTAAGACTGACCATGGGCTTCCCTCGTAGTTGAGTTGGTAAAAGAACCCACCTGCAGTACAGGAGTCCTGGGTTTGATCCCTGGGTCAGGAAGATCAACTGCAGAAGGAAATGGCAACGCACTCCATTTTTCTTGCCTGGAAAATCCTATGGAGAGAGGAGCCTGGTGGGCTACAGTCCATGGGGTTGCAATGAGTCAGACATGACTTAGCAACTAAACCACTAAGACTGACCATACCAAATGCTAATGAGGACTTTGGAACAGTTGAACCTGTCATGCACTGCTGATGACAATGAAAAACGGTACTGCCACTGCCATTTTGAAATAGTTTGACAGTTTATTAAGGAGTTAATAATATATCTATCATATTACTAGCTATTCTACTCCTGTGTATCTGCCCAAGATAAATAAAAATATATATTAACACAAAGATTTGTCCATGAATAATCATAGCAGCTTTATTTTTTATAGCCTCAAATTGGAAAAAAATGCAAATGTCCATCAATAGACGGGTGGATCAAACAAATGGTAGTATATTCATAGAACTTATTGGCAATTAAAAATTAACTGTTTATACGCCACAACATGTACAAATCTCAAGTTGATTATGATGAGTAAAAGAAGCTAGAACAAAAGCAAACAGTGCATTTTGTCATTTAAGTTATTATATTCATTTATATTATTTCATTTGTAAATACTTTTAGAAGATGCAAGCAGACCTGTAGTGACAGAAAGAAGGTAATTGATGATGAGAGAATAAGGAGGACAGACTGGAAGAGCAGAAGGGGAGGATTTCAAGGGGTCTGAGAAAACTGGATGTAAAAGATATATAATTATTTTGATGATGGTGATAGTTTCATGGGTGTATACAGAAGGCAAAACTTGTCAAAATGTACACTTTAAGTATTTGTGGTTTATTGCATACTTTTATTTCTCAATATAATTGTTAATTAAATATAAACATTTAAATAGTTTTCATTAAGTTTTTATGTTTCATAATCTAAGAAGTCCTATGTATAATATATAAATACTAAATCTTAATGAAATTATTAAGAATAGTTTTCTCTTTGTAACTCCCTGTTATAAAGATTGACCACTGCATTTCTCATAACGTATTTTTCTTGCTGTGAAGTTAAAAATAGGCACAGAAGTACTCATTTTTAAAAAGTCTTTTAAATTTACAAAACGTTTCATGTATCATTTAAGATAATTGTTAACTCAAGTGAAAGTATATTTATTCAGAGCAGCAACAACGTCACACAAATCAGTGTAAAATGAAAACAAAAATTTTATTTTGCTCTTTACAAATATCATTACCTTTCCCATTAGATTTGGTGCATTTATACATTCTACCTTAAATTTTACACTTTAGATCAAATCTTTAAATACTTAACAAGTCTATATGGCATGGAATGAATTATTTTGATATTACCTATTAACTTTAAACCTGAGTTTCTTTTACTGATTCATGCTCCTTAGAAACACTCATTAAAAATAATATTTTCAAAAACTGGTTTAATAATTTAAGGTAAATTTTTAATAATATACCTTGTGTAGCCCATCCTTCCTCTCTTCCTTGTTTCCTTCCTCCTTCCCTTTTTTCCTTTCCTCCATTTCTTTCTTCCTTCTACCCTTCCCTTCCTCCTCATCTCACTTCTTTCACTTACTTTACTTTTTCTTTCTTTCATTTCTTCGGTTACTTTTTGAAAACTTATTTATTAAGTACTTGTGACCAAAATCACTGCAGATGGTGATTGCAGCCATGAAAGTAAAAGACACTTACTCCTTGGAAGGAAAGTTATGACCAACCTAGATAGCATATTCAAAAGCAGAGACATTACTTTGGTAACAAAGGTCGGTCTAGTCAAGGCTATGGTTTTTCCTGTGGTCATGTATGGATGTGAGAGTTGGACTCTGAAGAAAGCTGAGCACCGAAGAATTGATGCTTTTGAACTGTGGTGTTGGAGAAGACTCTTAAGAGTCCCTTGGACTGCAAGGAGATCCAACCAGTCCATTCTGAAGGAGATCAGCCCTGGGATTTCTTTGGAAGGAATGATGCTAAAGCTGAAGCTCCAGTACTTTGGCTACCTCATGCGAAGGGTTGACTTATTGGAAAAGACTCTGGTGCTGAGAGGTATTGGGGGCAGGAGGAGAAGGGGAGGACAGAGGATGAGATGGCTGGATGGCATCACTGACTCGATGGACCTGAGTCTGAGTGAACTCTGGGAGTTGGTGATGGACAGGGAGGCCTGGTGTGCTGCAGTTCATGGGGTTGCAAAGAGTCGGACACGACTGAGCGACTGAACTGAACTGAACTGTGATTCTGGGTTCTTTGAATGTGAGCTATGAGACTCATCCTCACTGGTAGATACTTACCTTCCTGTTAGTGAGAAAAGGGCTGAAGGCAGAAGTTTGTGGGACTGAATGGAGGGCGGATGGCCTGGACTGTGTATAGATGCTGGAGGATGGAGTGAGTGTATAGATGCTCCAGCTGCTGGAGCATGGAGTGAGTCCAGACACTTCAGTGGTCTTTTATGAAGAATGCAGTTCGTCATCCCAAGTCAAATACTGTTAAGTTTACAGTGATCATGCCCAATGATTTTATTGATTTTAAAAAGTAACCACTTTAGTAATTTCCTGTCTTCCTAAAACTTACTGTTTGTAAAAAGTCAGAAGGCCTAAATTGTTATAATTTGATTTCTCAAAAATGTCCATTAGAATAAAAATTAAATTTATAGAGGCCTTTTACTAGAGAGAAACTACATATCCTGGTTTCTGTTGGACTGTCCTCATTGGACCTGCATTCATTTCTTCCAGTAATCACTGAATAGTCATGTGAGCTTGAAAAATTATATACCCTCTCTGAGCCTTAAAGGTACACAGCTGCTTTGAGAAACAAAAAATAAATCAGATAATGGATATACCATCATAGTGCCTGGTCTAAAACAGTGGCCAAAAGAATGAAAGTATTACTTCTTCTACTGTCATTAATTATTTGAATCAGGTAGTTATGAGTCAGTTTTGAGTCACGTAGTTTAGTACCATTGAACCCCATTTTTTACAATGAAGAAGTATTTTATGTAAATGTTATTTTAATTGTTAGAGTCATATATTACTATTAAGACCAACTGTTTAGTGTATTGAGCACTCAGTGGTCTTCATTATTACAAACTAAATTAAATGGTTCACACTGTAGACTGACAAAGCCAATCTTTTGGATGCTGAATGATAGGGGTTGAATATAATCTTTCCAGATTTTTCGCTTTCTAGAAGGCCCCTTTTGGAAGCTGAGACTGCTGTATCAGCTCCCCTGAGACAGACAGATTGCAGGCTTTTGCTGATTTAACTTTAGCTTCTGTTATCTTGACATGTTGGTTTTATATTTAGGAGCCATGTATTTAAATCGTTCAGAACAATCTTAGCTTCCAATGTGCTATCCCATTTTACCCCCTCAGGTACACTCGGACTTATTATAGGACATTTCATGCTTTTTGGTTTTGAACGTGAGATCAGTGTGTTGACAGTACTCAGCTTTTCTGGCTTTATCACTGCTCCACATTATGACCTTGTTCCTGGACTCAAGGTCATATGGATTCTCTTTGCTTTGAGCCTTGATTTCCTATTTCCATTTATTCATTCAATTTGCTTTCATTAATTTTTGGAGTACATCTATTTTTATTATTATTACATTATAGTATTAGCAACTTCATACCTATGTCGTGAATAGTTTGATTTTGTGTGTGGGTGAAGATTTGAGAACTATATCAAAATATCTTGAAGAAAGTTTATGAACCTTCATGAAAATATACAAGAAGGTACAGTCAAGGATCCAAATAGCCATTTGAAAGTCCATGGGAGAGTCAATCATTTTGTGAAACTAGTCATTTAATTTCTTGCAAAAATCCAAACAAATTTTTTTTTTTACTGTATGTAATTCTATTTTTTTTTAATTTACATAATTGTATTAGTTTTGCCAAATATCAAAATGAATCCACCACAGGTATACATGTGTTCCCCATCCTGAACCCTCCTCCCTCCTCCCTCCCCATACCATCCCTCTGGGTCGTCCCAGTGCACTAGCCCCAAGCATCCAGTATCGAGCATAGAACCTGGACTGGCATCTCGTTTCATACATGATATTTTACATGTTTCAATGCCATTCTCCCAAATCTTCCCACCCTTTCCCTCTCCCACAGAGTCCATAAGACTGTTCTATACATCAGTGTCTCTTTTGCTGTCTCCTACACCGGGTTATTGTTACCATCTTTCTAAATTCCATATATATGCGTTAGTATACTGTATTGGTGTTTTTCCTTCTGGCTTACTTCACTCTGTATAATAGGCTCCAGTTTCATCCACCTCATTAGAACTGATTCAAATGTATTCTTTTTAATGGCTGAGTAATACTCCATTGTGTATATGTACCATGGCTTTCTTATCCATTCATTTGCTGATGGACATCTAGGCTGCTTCCATGTCCTGGCTATTATAAACAGTGCTGCGATGAACATTGGGGTACATGTGTCTCTTTCCCTTCTGGTTTCCTCAGTGTGTATGCCTAGCAGTGGGATTGCTGGATCATAAGGCAGTTCTATTTCCAGTTTTTTAAGGAATCTCCACACTGTTCTCCATAGTGGCTGTACTAGTTTGCATTCCCACCAACAGTGTAATAGGGTTCCCTTTTCTCCACACCCTCTCCAGCATTTATTATTTGTAGACTTTTGGATCGCAGCCATTCTGACTGGCGTGAAATGGTACCTTATAGTGGTTTTGATTTGCATTTCTCTGATAATGAGTGATGTTGAGCATCTTTTCATGTGTTTGTTAGCCATCTGTATGTCTTCTTTGGAGAAATGTCTATTTAGTTCTTTGGCCCATTTTTTGATTGGGTCATTTATTTTTCTGGAGTTGAGCTGTAGGAGTTGCTTGTATATTTTTGAGATTAGTTGTTTGTCAGTTGCTTCATTTGCTATTATTTTCTCCCATTCTGAAGGCTGTCTTTTCACCTTGCTGATAGTTTCCTTCGATGTGCAGAAGCTTTTAAGGTTAATTAGGTCCCGTTTGTTTATTTTTGCTTTTATTTCCAATATTCTGGGAGGGGGGTCATAGAGGATCCTGCTGTGATGTATGTCAGAGAGTGTTTTGCCTATGTTCTCCTCTAGGAGTTTTATAGTTTCTGGTCTTATGTTTAGATCTTTAATCCATTTTGAGTTTATTTTTGTGTATGGTGTTAGAAAGTGGTCTAGTTTCATTCTTTTACAAGTGGTTGACCAGATTTCCCAGCACCACTTGTTAAAGAGATTGTCTTTAATCCATTGTATATTCTTGCCTCCTTTGTCAAAGATAAGGTGTCCATATGTGCGTGGATTTATCTCTGGGCTTTCCATTTTGTTCCATTGATCTATATTTCTGTCTTTGTGCCAGTAACATACTGTCTTGATGACTGTGGCTTTGTACTAGAGCCTGAAGTCAGGTAGGTTGATTCCTCCAGTTCCATTCTTCTTTCTCAGGATTGCTTTGGCTATTCGAGGTTTTTTGTATTTCCATACAAATTGTGAAATTATTTGTTCTAGCTCTGTGAAGAATACTGTTGGTAGCTTGATGGGGGTTGCATTGAATCTATAAATTGCTTTGGGTAGTATACTCATTTTCACTATATTGATTCTTCCAATCCATGAACATGGTATATTTCTCCATCTATTAGTGTCCTCTTTGATTTCTTTCACCAGTGTTTTATAGTTTTCTATATACAGGTCTTTAGTTTCTTTAGGTAGATATATTCCTAAGTATTTTATTCTTTCCGTTGCAATGGTGAATGGAATTGTTTCCTTAATTTCTCTTTCTGTTTTCTCATTATTAGTGTATAGGAATGCAAGGGATTTCTATGTGTTGATTTTATATCCTGCAACTTTACTATAGTCATTGATTAGTTCTAGTAATTTTCTGGTGGAGTCTTTAAGGTTTTCTATGTAGAAGATCATGTCATCTGCAAATAGTGAGAGTTTTACTTCTTCTTTTCCAAACAAATTTTTAAGCAGGCAGTCTCACAGAAAATAAGTATACCAAGCCACACTCTTCATGAAGTTTACTCATCATTTAATAAAACACTGAACCTAAATATTCCATCATGGGAATGAGAAATTAGATCTGGTAATTCTTGGGTTTAGTGAGAAATTTAATGTTTAGTGATTTAGTGGTCATTTAATGTTTTCAATGATCTACCATTACCTACCATTTAGGTCTTTCTTTTTTAAGCCATCTTCTATTTAGTTATTTCTTTTTGGCTGCTCTGCATCTTCCTTGCTTTGCATGGGCTTTCCCTAGCTGCAGTGAGCAGGGGTTACTCTTCCTTTTGGTGCACAGGCTTCTCATTGCGGTGGCTTCTTCTACTGCGGAGCATGGACTCTAGGAATGCAAGCTTCAGTAGTTGCAGCACAAAAGCTCAGCATTTGTGGTTTGTGGACTCTAGAGGGCAGGTCCAGTAGTCGTGGTGCACAGGCTTCATTGTTCTGCGGCTGCTAAGTTGCTTCAGTCGTGTCCAGCTCTGTGCGACCCCATAGACACCAAGAATATTGGAGTGGGTTGCCATTTCCTTCTCCAATGCATGCATGCATGCTAAGTCACTTCAGTCGTGTCCGATTCTGTGCAACCCTATGGACAGCAGCCCACTAGGCTCCTCTGTCCACGGGATTCTCTAGGCAAGAATACTGGAGTGGGTTGCCATTTCCTTCTTCAGATCATTGTTCTGAGACATGTGGAATCTTCCCAGACCAGGAACTGAACCTGTGTCCCCTGTATTGGCAGGTGAATTCTTATGCATTGTGCCACCAGAGAACTTCCCATTTAGGTCTTAACAATTGTGATTGACTAAGAAACAACTAAATCAGCCCTTCATTTTAATTGGTACTATGGATGTGAGAGTTGGACTGTGAAGAAAGCTGAGCACCGAAGAATTGATGCTTTTGAACTGTGGTGTTGGAGAAGACTGTTGAGAGTCCCTTGGACTGCAAGGAGATCCAACCAGTCCATTCTGAAGGAGATCAGTCCTGGGATTTCTTTGGAAGGAATGATGTTAAAGCTGAAACTCCAGTACTTTGGCCACCTCATGCAAAGAGTTAACTCATTGGAAAAGACTCTGATGCTGGGAGGGATTGGGGGCAGGAGGAGAAGGGGATGACAGAGAATGAGATGGCTGGATGGCATCATTGACTCGATGGACAGTCCATGGAATTCTCCAGGCTAAAATACTGGAGTAGGTAACCTTTCCCTTCTCCAGGGGATCTTCCAAGCCTGTGAGTCTGAGTGAACTCTGGGAGTTGGTGATGGACAGGGAGGCCTGGTGTGCTGCGATTCATGGGGTCGCAAAGAGTCGGACACGACTAAGCGACTGAACTGAACTGAACTGAGTGGCTGATTTATATATTATAATTGACTGGGTTTACCACATGGCAATATAAACCATTGATTGGACCTGCATCTAATATGACATTTCATTTATTCAATGCCATTTAATGACTATTATGGGCTTCCCCGATAGCTCAGTTGGTAAAGAATCTGCCTGCAATGCAGGAGACCCCAGTTCGATTCCTGGATCAGGATCTGCTGGAGAAGGAATAGACTACCCACTCCAGTATTCTTGGGCTTCCCTTGTGTCTTAGCTGGTAAACAATCTGGGACACCTGGATTCGATCCCTGGGTTGGGAAGATCCCCTGGAGAAGGGAAAGGTTGCCCACTCCAGTATTGTAGCCTGGAGAATTCCATGGACTGTATAGTTCATGGGGTCGCAAAGAGTCACAAATGACTGAGTGGCTTTCACTTCACTTCACAATGACTGTTACATGCTCCACACTTATCATAGAGCTAAGACTAAAAAGACACTAGGATAAGATATTGTTCCTAAATTCAGGGAACCCACATTCCAGATAATAACTAGCTGACTTATTTGGGGCGGCAATCATGCTTGTCAATGTGAAAAGCCATTATTTGGATTTGCATAACTTCAACAGATAGCATCACCGATTCAATGAACATGGACTTAGGCAAACTCATGGGGATAGTGAGGGACAGTCCATAGGATCGCAAAGAGTCAGACATGACTTAGCAACTGAACAACTTCAAAATAATCATTAGACTAAATTGTGACTATTCATTTTTAACTGCTTGCCTTGGCAATGTGAACAGATGACCTAAGAGAGCTAAAAACAATCAGACTGTTTTGTTTTGGTCCATTCTTTTGGTGCATCCACTAGGTATCACCTTACTGTTGATGAAAAGAAGTTATTGAACCAGTTCAGGTAAGAAGTGATGACTGAATAAACCAGAGTGGTAGCACAAAGACAGAGAACAGCAGGCAAGAGAAAAATAAATGTTGGAAGAAGAGATGTTGAAATTTCCTAATGGATGGCCTATGGGGCTAAGGAAAAGTTAATTTTGAGATGTTCATTAGACAACCAAGGGATATTAAGGAGTAGTTAAATGTAGAAATCTTAGCTTCAAGGGAGAGATGAGGTCTGGAAATAGATAGGTAATCAGGTTCTTACTTTTGCTCGGTAAGACTGATGTCCATGCTAATCTTAAGATGTTTCACCATTTGAAGGATGTAGGTTAAGTAAATGTCCAAGTTGATAGATTGGTTAGGAGGGTGAACCTCAAACAGTATTTAGACCAAGTTTCACTTCATATCTTCTGTGTAACCTTGAACATTTTTAAAATCAATTTTTATTGGAATATAGTTGACTTACAATGTTGTGTCAGTTTCTGCTGAAAAGCAAAGTGAATCAGTTATACACACACATACAGACATATCTACTCTTTTTAAGATTCTTTTCCCATATAGGCCATTACAGAATATTGAGTAGAGCTCCCTGTGCTGTACATTGGGTTCTTATTAGTTATCTATTTTATATAATAGAAGTGTGTATATGTCAATCCCCAGGGCTTCCCAGGTGGCACTAGTGATAAAGGACCCACCTGCCAATAAGAGATGTGGGTTTGATCCCTGCATCAGGAAGATCCCCTGGAAGATGGCGTGACAACCCACTCTAGTATTCTTGCCTGGAAATCCCATGGGCAGAGGAGCCTGTCGGGCTACAGTCCATGGGGTCGCAGAGTCAGACACGACTGAAGTGAATTAGCACAACACAGCACACATGTCAATCCCAATCCCCAAATCTATCCCCCTCTTTTCATCTGTATAACTATAAATCTGTTTTCTACATCTGTGACTGTTTCTATTTGTGTGACCCTGAAGACTTAATCACTTGGAATCTCAGTGTCCTCATCTGGTTATAAAATATTATCACGTTTGTGAGGCTTAAATGAAACAATGCATATAAGCATTTAGCACAGTGTTAAGTATATAGTAATCACTCAGTAATTAAAGGAACAGTAATCTAAGGTGAAATCATAAAGTATGTAGGTCTTAAAAAGGTAATGGATACAAAGAAAAGCAGTTGTCCATAGCAGTTAAATTAAAGGGGACTGTTTGCATTTAAAAAGTGTCAGGAAAGATTGTGAAAGATTTAGAAATAGGAGAAAACATTATTCCTGGGTACTCTCTACCCTTCTAGGTTAGTTTCACTTTGTCTTTTATAGCTGTTAAATTGCAGAAAAATTAATAATACAGAATGGTTCTTGTCCATGGAAATTGCTCATTTGCACTCTACCTGTAAATTTATTTCAGCATCATGATGGCTTTTATATGTGCAACCTCTGAATTCTTTGAACTGGCTGCAACATCTTAATTACCTGGTTCCCCTATTAATTGATGAGTCAAATAAGACCTTGAACATGTGTTCATTTTATATTTGTGTGAAAGTTATGACTTTGTCTTTAAACAATATCTTTTAACAACAGGAAAAAGTAATTCTTATCTATCACTCTTTAATTTGATGAAGAAAATTATAAGTAATATAGATATAAAAAGAGAAGTTACTAAATCATTTAATTAGAAGGAGGGACATAGGTACCTACTTTGATAAATGTTATTAGATCTGGACCATATTTCCAATAGGATGAAGCATTATTTATATCTTAAAGTGCTTTAAGTAATGTTTCCTGAATATGTCCTGTGAAACATGAATATATTATGAAATGTTTATGTCAGTAGATGCTGTGGAAAAAAGCAATTTCAACTTCAAGTTAGTTTGGGAAAAGACTGTGTATGCTCTGTCACACCTGACTCTTTGCAACTCTATGGACTGTACCCCACCAGGCTCCTCTGTCTATGGATTCTCCAGGCAAGAATACTGGAGTGGGTTGCCATGCCCTCCTCCAGGGGATCTTCCTGACCCAGGGATCAAACCGCAGCTCCTGTATCTCCTGCATTGCAGGTGGATTCTTAACTCACAGAACCTTCTGGGAAGTCTGTGTGTGTGTGTTAGTCATGCAGTCGTGTCCAGCTCTTTGTGACCCCATGGACTGTAGCCCGCCAGGCTCCTCTGTTCATGGGATTTTCCAGGCAAGAATACTAGAGTGGGTTGCCATTTCCTTCTCCATGGGATCTTCCCGACCCAGGCATTGAACCTGGGTCTCCTGCATTACAGGCAGACTCTTTACCTACTGAGCCACAGGGAAGACTGGGAAGCCTAGATTAATCTAGATTAAATAGATTTCTTTACTACAGATCTCAGATTTTTCACTAAGTTAAATGCATTTTTAATTTCAGAGAGAGAGAATTTATAAAGCTGTAAAATCTCTTCTTTTTACTTTTGGAGTCTATTGACATTTACATTTCTCAGGACACGAATTTAAACAAATCAATTTATTTAAAACCAGATTTAAAGGAAGGCTTGTGAAATTTCTAGTAAAGAAAGGATATGTGTGTGTACTCACTGGCTTCAGTCATGTCTGACTCTTTGCGACCCTATGTACTGTAGCCTGCCAGGGTCCTCTGTCCATGGGGTTCTCCAGGCAAGAATACTGGAGTGGGTTGCCATGAATTCATCTAGGCGATCCCCTCGACCGGATCAAACCCACCATTCCTGTGTCTCCTGTATTGCAGGCAGGTTCTTTACACAATGAGCCACCTGAGAGGTCCAAATGAAAGGACATGGACATTGTAACAACAGAGAAGGGTGAGGTGGCGTCGTCTTTCCTGTAATCTGGTTTTTGACGTCCTCCTTCCTCTGTCCTGAGCAGCTCAGCTTCCTCCCAGTGGGTCTTGCCTGCAGCACAGCAGTGGAGGGAACCGGCCGCTGGAATCTTTCTATTTATAGGGTCGCCTGGGTGCAGCTGTGCCTCGCTCCACAGTGGCAGGGCACAGTCAACACCATGGAGCTTTTAAAACATGCTGTTAAAAGACCTCATGCTCTTACATCTCAAACCTCACATTTGTGTCTAAACTCAAACTGCTTTGCTATAAATAAGTTGCAACACTTTGCTTAATAATTAAAGCCCTCACGCCTCAAGTAATTTAGAGAACAGTTTCATGACCAAACTAAAAAAAAAGTGAAGCAGTGGTATTTGATATGGGGGCATAGGCCCTAAAATCTGTCCCCAAATCTCTACAATACACCAGGATAAAAGAAAAAAAAATCCCATCTTGCAGGGACTCATATAAATCTCCCATGTTGTACTTTGGAGATCTTTATTGAAATCATTCATCAGATAAATCCACAATGAGTTTAGTGTTCTGTTTTTTCAAATAATTATTATATTAAAACAAAAGAGATATATCATTAAAAAAGGATAAACTAAATAGGTATGATTTCCTCATAATGCAATTTTCAAAATGATGTATCTCTGAGTTTAGCATTAACTAAAGGGGTTGTGGAATATGTAACGTGGAAGAGGCTGTTTTCATTGAGAGCCACTTCCAGTCTGACTGAAAAGTTAATAACATATGTAACAACACCAACAAAAAAAACAGTTGAAAACACAACAGAGTATGTAAACAGGTGAGAAGTGTGAACATTCTAAGTTAACAAGTGAGAAAAGCACTTGTCTGTGTAGGCTAGGATAGGGAGAATGGAAATAATGCATTTAAAAAAGGGAAGTTCCGGGGACATTGATTCAGACAGGTGACTTAACAGGTGTGTGGAGTAGGAGGTGGGAAGCAGAGGAAAAAAAAAGGATAAATAGAATATTTTTGGACTTTTCTGGCAGTCCACTGCTTAAAACTCCACTCTTCCAACTCAGGGGGCAGGAGTTTGATCCCTGTTTGGGGCTCTAAGATCTCACAAGTCATGCAGCATGGCCAAAATTAAAAAAAAAAAAACAACTTTTTTTAAATAGAGTTTTTCTGTAATTAAGAGCAAGTAGTCAGGATAGGAGGTAGTGAAGTCAGATAAGAAATTTTGAAGAATTTAGACATATATTCATATTATTCTATATTTAAAAACCACTCAACTTTATGGATATTTTGATAGATAGATATCAATTAATACTTTATACTACCTCATCAAAAATAAGCACATGTAGAACTTCTACTATATATGCAGACTTTGGAGCTGATAGTACCTAAAATCATCATTTCATATTTTTTTCATACTTGAAAGAAAAGTGTGCTAAAGTCCAAGTTAATAGTTTTAGATCACTTTACATTTATCATACAAAGTCTATGTATCAATAGCAGTACAGTACAACTTTGCATAGTGTATAATAGTGTATAATGAAAAGAATACAAAAGTAAAAATAATTAATCACACCTGGTATTTTGACTGCTCAGGGTATTAGCTTTCCCTTGTCCAATTTTGTAGAAATGTTTGGGTCCCCATGTGTGGCCTCCAAAGACTTGCCTCTTTCAGAGCATTAGAATAGCATGCTAATTACAGTTTCATTGAGTTAAATTGCAGAAATCGTTGATATATATTATACTCTTTGTATACTTGATCATCATAATATTGCTCCTAATTGAAAGTGACACATTATTTAAAGATTGTTTGTTTGTTTACTAATTTCTTATTGCAGAAATTTACAAACTGAAATCCAAATGTTTCAAAAATTCACTCCAAACGCCATTTTTTCTATCTTCTACTTTGAACAGACTTGAGGAAAAATAGGTAAAAATGAAGATGAAAGCAGGCATTTATTTTTTAAAATTTCTAGTAGATCTGTTCAATCTTCCATATAAACAATACAGATTGTTGGCTTCAGTGGACACTGGCTGCACTGACTGTGTTAGTACATTGTCAGCTCTATCAGTGGAAAGAAAAATAGCTCTGTGATTTGCTTCAAGTTAGGCAGTGAGTTCAATTACCTCCAACACTCAAAATAAATTCACCCCTAAATGATCAGTTTACTGATTATTTGCTTTAAAGGATTTCGCTCTACTTTGGGATAGTATAAAATAGAGTGAAGTCATAAGTTTTGCAACTATTTCCTAGTGGAAGAGTGAAGATTTTGCTTTTCTTCATGTAAACTCAGAATTGGAAACTACAGCGACACTGAGGCTTGAAGCTGATGATGACTCCATAGTCCTTAGTCACAGATATATTCTTGATCATCACACCACCACTTTAAAAGAGCTTGAGGACAGAAGAGGAAAGAGTATCTGGTTCTCAGATTAAGATGGTCAATCAGGGACTTCCCTGGTGGTCCAGGGGTTAAGAATGTGCCTTGCAATGCAAGGGATGCAGGTTCAATCCCTGGTGGGGGAATTAAGATCCCACATGCCAAGAAGCAGCTACGCCTGGGCGCTGCAACTGGAGACCCCGTGTGCCACAACTAGAGAGTCCGTGTACAGCAAGGAAAGATCCCTCATGACACATGAAGATCCTCCGCGTCCAACTAAGACCCGACGTAGCCAAATAAGTAAATAAACATTTTAAAAGACTATTAATCAGTATATCCTCAGATTGATAGGAAATAATTTTAGCAAATGACACACCATCATTATCCAGCTTTCTCATAAGACTTTTCATCACTGAACTGCATATAGGTCTCTGTTGTCCAGGAACTCTAAACCTGAAAGGTTACAGGCCTCATTCGCCACACACACAGGTTTAGTATTAAAAAACATCATGGCAATAAGGGCAGCAGCAGGAAGCAAATGCAATTAGCAAAGGAAGCAGGTAAAACATTTAAATCCGTAACTTTTATACATTAGCTCAATGATTCATTTCAAATTTAGCTCTTCAATTCATCTGTCTCCAGGTGTCCTCTATCTCATATCTAGATCTACTTTTTTTTATAAAATTATGTGTCATTGGAACAGCTGAGAAAATAAGATTTCACCCTCCCAAAGTGTTTGCAACATCAAGGAGCATAATACAATGTTATTTTTATACAGAAAGTTCTATCCTTTTTACTTCCAAGAGCAGTTTTTAGATTTTCAGCACATTATTACTATTTTGGGTCTTACATAAAACCTACCATTTAAGGGATTTTCAGTGGACTGCCACAATAATTTTTAAGAGTATTTTGAGATCACAGTCACTATTATCACTTAATTAATGCTTGTGATTTCCTTGAGAATTAGTGTTTTGTAAATGACCAGATTCTATGGGGTCTGATCAATTATTTATTAAAATATTATATTCTTCCAATTTATTACTCTGCTAACTAGAACATGGTAACTTTACTTAGACAAATAGGCTAGATAACACTGAAATATATACTAAAACAAAATTATGTGTCTCTAAACTACTAAAAATATCAGGTAATTGTTTTGTATCTCCAAAGGGGCACAGAAATCTTCACAAACCTTCAGAATCCTGAAGATTTCTATTATGTGTAGATTACTGAATTATAAGTTTTTTGAATCTCTTAGTTTACATCTCATTATATATTTTCAGCCTCCACTTTATTGAAATTCACTGAAGCAACTTCTTCTATATTCTGCTTTCCAACTTTTAAGGCTTCATAATATCATGGAAGTGCTCACATCTTCTCCAGAGATCACTATATAATGAGTATTGTCAAAATTTGTATTATAATAACTGAAAAATTATTAATCAATAATAACTGGATTTAGAAAAGGCAGAGGAACCAGAGATCAAATTGCCAACATCCGTTGGATCATAGAAAAGCAAGAGAATTCCAGAAAAACATCTACTTCTGCTTTACTGACTACGCCAAAGCTTTTGACTGCATGGATCACAACAAAATGTGGAAAATTCTTAAAAGAGATGGGATTGCCAGATCACCTTACCTGCCTCCTGGGAAATCTGTATGCAGGTCAAGAAGCAACAGTTGGAACCAGATATGGAACAACAGACTGGTTCAAAATAGGGAAAGGGGTACGTCAAGGCTGTATATTGTCACCCTGCTTATTTAACTTATATGCAGAGTACATCATGTGAATTGCCAGACTGAATGAAGCACAAGCTGGAATCAAGACTGCAGGGAGAAATATCAATAACCTCAGATATGCAGGTGACACCACCCTTATGGCAGAAAGCTAAAAAAAACTAAATAGCCTCTTGATGAAAGTGAAAGAGGAGAGTGAAAAAGTTGGTTTAAAACTCAACATTCAAAAAACAAAGATCATGGCATCTGATCCCACCACTTCATGGCAAATAGATGAGGAAACAATGGAAACAGTGAGTGACTTTATTTTCTTGGGCTCCAAAATCACTGCAGATGGTGACTGAAGCCATGAAATTAAAAGATGCTTGCTCCTTGGAAGAAAAGCTATAATCAACCTAGACAGCATATTAAGAAGCAGAGATGTTACTTTGCTGACAAAGGTCTGTTTAGTCAAAGCTATGGTTTTTCCAGTAGTCATGTACGGATGTGAGAGTTGGACCATAGAGAAAGCTGAGTGCTAAAGAATTGATGCTTTTGAACTGTGGTTTGGAGAAGATGCTTGAGAGTCCCTTGGACATCAAGGAGATCCAACCAGCCAATCCTAAAGGAAATCAGTCCTGAATATTCATTGGAAGGACTGATGCTGAGGCTGAAGCTCCAATACTGTGGCCACCTGATGCGAAGAACTGACTCATTGGAAAAGACCCTGATGCTGGGAAAGATTGAAGGCAGGAGGAGAAGGGGACGACAGAGGATGAGATGGTTGAATGGTATCACCGACTCCATGGATATGAGTTTGAGTACGCTCAGGGAGTTGGTGAAGGACAGGGAAGCCTTGTGTGCTGCAGTCCCTGTGGTCGCAAAGAGTCAGTCACGACTGAACGACTAAACTGAACTGAAAAATTTGTGTAAAATTTCTCTTCCATTCTAGAAGTGGTGAAGGGCAACCATGGTGTGCCAAATGAGTGTGTGTTTCAGTTTAGCTTCCAAGTAACATTTGACCATTTCTTAGGCTATTTTTTTTAGATTCTGGCATTACCCCATACCTCCTGCTTATAATCTCAGATTGGTCACTGGCAGCAAAAATGAGGAGATTATTTAAATCTCTTGTAAAAGTATAATAAAAGTATTTCCATTTTAGGAAAAAAATGTAAAGTGGATCTATATACCAATCATGCTCTTCCTATTTAATTAGAAAGTTTTGAGAAAGAGAGAGATATTTCGGTATTATATCAAGAGTCATGAAAATAGAATAAAATTTCAAACATTATTATTTTCTTTATGAACATCTTTTGAGAAAAAGTGCCACAGATCCTTTCATAAGTACTTTTTAAGCACTATCTATCTGAAGGAGATCAGCCTTGGGTGTTCTTTGGAGGGAATGATGCTAAAGCTGAAGTTTCAGTACTTTGGCCACCTCATGCAAAGAGTTGACTGATTGGAAAAAACTCTGATGCTGGGAGGGATTGGGGGCAGGAGGAGAAGGGGACTACAGAAGATGAGATGGCTGGATGGCATCATTGACTCGATGGACATGAGTCTGAGTGAACTCCGGGATTTGGTGATGGACAAGGGAGGCCTTGCGTACTGCAATTCATGGGGTCACAAAGAATCAGACACGACTGAGCGATTGAACTGAACTGAACTGATGGTGCTGTAAAAATACTACAGCACATATTACTTATAATAGAAAGTTGTAATAACTTTAGGATAACTTTCATATTGGGCTTCCCTGGTGGCTCCAATGGTAAAGAATCTGCCCAAGATACAGGAGACACAGGTTTGATCCCTATGTTGGGAAGATCCCCTGGAGAAGAAAGTGGTTACCCACTCCAGGAGTCTTGGCTGAGAAATCCCATGGACACAGGAAGCCTGGCGCAGCTACAGTTATCCTCAGGGTCACCAAACAGCTGGAGATGATTTAGCAACTGAACAACAACAGCTGATGAGCAACACTGTGACAGTTTCAGATGGAGATCAAAGGGACTCAGTCATACATATGCATGTTTCTATTCTCCCTAAACTCCCCTCGCATCCAGGCTGCCACATGACGTTGAACAGAGTTCCCTGTGCTATATACAGTAGTGCCTTACTGGTTACCCATTTTACACATAGCTCTGTGTGCATGTCGATCCCAAACTCCCTAACTAGCCCTTCCCTCCGTCCTTCCTGGAACTATACATTTGTTCTCTAAGTCTGAAGTATATGTTTTATATGTTGTCGATCTGAGCACATCCCCCTAGATCTGTGCAGTAGCAAGGGTCATGAGAGATGGCAGTGAAGGGGAGGTAAGAGAGTATATTCTTTTTAAGATTCTTTTTAAAGATTTTTTTTAACCTCTTTCATTTTTTTTAATATTATTTTAATATAACACTCTCTACATAGCTCATTTCTTCCAAAATATGTTAAACAATCCAAATGCACTCTACATCTCAATCTATTGTTTTACTAAAGCCTTACTTTGGATTTCATAGATGCTGTGTGCATAGCTTTGTAGAAGCAATTTCAACCACAGCATATACTTTAAAAGTGATAGCTTTTTTTAAAAAGGAGATTGCATGAGATGCAAAAGAAAAATATGTTCTCTAAAAATATTATTATCCCATCTGTGTCTGTAGAGAGTAAGGTGATTTACTTTTTCAATGTATCTTTAGAGAATAGGTAATATCAATTTCTTTTTTTAAAAAGCTAACTTTTTCTGTATACTACATTTGTTTCCACTTCTAAAATGTACTCTACTGGCATCTCTCCCTTTTCCTTCTCATCAAGTATTTAATAATCATTTTTTTGCATGAAAATATAAAAGATAAGATCCAGTCTTTAATTTGCAATGGTTAACATCTAGTTACAAAGACAGCACATTGACAATCAAGGTAAGTAATAATTTTAGGTAGCACATCTTAAAAGCAATATAATGCATATGGCAACCACGTGGACTGAGGCTGCCCCTTCTATCTTGTGCTCCAGGTAGACACTGATGATCAATCATGATACTTTCCTGCTGTGTATGGACATGGGGAAGAGTGAAACTTCCTTAGTACTGACCTCTAGGTTGGTGTTACTTGTGAATTAGCATTTTCATTCAAGATGCAACCTACTTGTTATTCCTTTTCTATGGGATGGTACAGTGATGCAGTACAAATTACATGGGCAAAATAAGTTTTGCACTTGTACTTAAGATATTAATAAGACATAAATTAATAGGTTAAAGGAACAGGACATTCTAGACTAGAGAACAGGTAGGAACAAAAATCACAGGTATGCTCACTTGTGATGCACAGAGCAATAGTCAAGAGACAAGTTAGACTGTGGCATGACAAAGGTTTCAAGGATTAGAGGATGCCTAGCTAAAGACAGAGAATTTCACCTTGTTGCCATATATTGTCCTTAGATAAAGTTCTGTGCCAGAGATACAGTTTTGGGAATCATCAATACAAAATAATAATCAACAAGAGTAAATGACACCACACAAAGGAGATATGCAGAGTAAAAGCGTATCAGCCTTTGAGGGACAAGAGAGAACCCTGTGAAGGATCAACAACCAGGAGATTAGCTGCCACAAAGTCAAGAGAAGGCTTCCAGAAGAAGGTAGTGGTCACTGGTATCCAGTGATGCTCAGACCCGCTGATGATGAGGACTGAGAAGAACTGTGGAATTTCATAGGAAAGCAAGCAGTATAATTTTGGCGGGCAAGTGGACAGAATAAGTATGGTGGAATAATGGCCCTGGAGATGAAGATAAAGAACAGAAGTCAAACTTTAGAAGAAACGGAAAAGTGGAAGTTTAGACAATTCTTTTAAGAAAGAAGGATATAGGATGGTTACTAGGAGACAAGGGCTTTACTTGTCTGCTTCTTTGTTGATAAGCATGAAAGAAACTTTAGCATATATAAATGATGGAAAGGAGCCAGTAGGAAAGAGGAGGATGAAAATATGGGGTAATGAATAATTGATAGGAACCTGAGCAGGTGGGAGGCATTGAAATCTCACACAAGTGTAGATAGATAAATAGGAATGGGAAGAATAAATGCATAGTCTTTAACTCTTATAAATGCACAGGTTATGTAAAGATTTGCAATTTCTCCAATGTGGATCTCTGCCACATATGTTTTTCTGGAGTTTTATATCTATACGTGCAACTGTCTGTCCTAGATGTATACTTGATTATCACAGAAATGCATAAAATTCAGGGTGTAAAACATTCAATTGTTGATCTTCCTTTGCTGTGAACCAAATCTTCATAACTAAGTGCCACGCACACAGTGGTTCAAGGTCAGAATCAGTTTGCATTAGATCTGACTCTTGAGTCTTCCTCCCTGGAAGCACACCTAGTCAATTACCAGATTCTGTTGTCTCTACTTCTTGAGTATCTCTGTACTGTGTCTATTTTTCTCCTTCTTCACTGTTGATCACTCAGTTTCACCCTGTATCGTCTCTTTCCTCGATGACAGTGACGGTGGCCTTCCTGCTTCTAGTTTTACCAAAATCGTCCCTTCTCCAGTCCACTCTCTGGTTCAAGGTTCCCTTCACAGGACAGTGGGTCCCAGCATCAGCAGGGAAAATGGACAGCAAGTGACTCATCAAAAATACGTTTGTCTCACTTCACTCTGTATAATAGGTTCTAGGTTCCTCCATCTACATTACCATATGTAAAACAGCCAGCCAGTGGGAATTGGGAATTTGCTGTATGGCTCAGGAAACTCAAACAGGCACTCTGTATCAACCTAGAGGGGTGGGATGGGGAGGGAGATGGGAGGGAGGTTCAAAAGGGAAGGGACATATGCATACCTATGGCTGATTCATGTTGAGGTTTGACAGAAAACAACAAAATTCTGTAAAGCAATTATCCCTCAATTAAAAAATAAATGAATTTATATAAAAAAGAATATGATCCAATGGCAAATATTTCTTTAAAATTCTTGAAATCAAAACACATAGTTTGATTTTCTCTTATCCTTCAATGAAAAAATAAAATTAAAAAAAGTTTGCCTTTGAAAGTGCTATTGTACTGTTAACCATGGCAATGGCTCCCCCTGCTCCTCAAATGGTTTATGAGATGTTTCACAACCTTTGCCCATCTTTACTTCTCTTGTCTTCTCTCTTAAATCTCCAGTGACCCTCTGGGATGCACGCTTTACCATATTTATCTAGCCAATCACTGTATGGTATTTACTGCTGTGTATCTTGGAAACAATTTGATCTGGTAAATCTTCTCTACATCCAACAGTCTGTTTACATGGCTTTCTTATGAGCTTCTTTTTTTTTTTTTTAACTTTTTACTTTATATTGGAGTCCAGTTGATTAACGGAGCTTCTTGGCAGCTCAGCTGGTAAAGAATCCACCTGCCAATGCAGAAGACGCAAAAGATGTGGGTTCAATCCCTGGGTCAGGATGATCCCCTGGAGAAGGAAATGGCAACCCACTCCAGTATTCTTGCCTGGAAAATTCCATAGACAGAGGAGCCTGGCAGGCTACAGTCCATGACTCTGCAAAGAGTCAGACACAACTGAGTGCTCATGCACACACACACACACACAGTTGATTAACAATGTTTCGTTAGTTTCAGGTGTATAGCAAAGTGATTCAGTTATGCATATGTATGTATTTATTCTTTTTCAAATTATTTTCCCAATTAGATTATTATATAACATTGAGCAGAGTTCTCTGTGCTATACAGTATGTCCTTGTTGGTTATCCATTTTAAATATAGCAGTGTGTACATGTCAATCTTATGGTCTTCTTAACTTTCTCCCATCATATGTGTGTTTATCTTTTACAAGGTGGTTTCCTGTTTTCTTAATTGTTTCTCCAGTGAATTCTAAGAACTTGAGGACAAGATCTGCCATTCATTATTATATACACATGCTTAGTATACTTCCTGGTACATATTTATGCCATAAATATTTGTATTTAATTAAATTGAATCTGCCAGTAATGTGCAGGATAAATTAGAGGAAAGGGTGGGGAAGAAACTGAATGTAGGGCTGTCAGGAAGCCATAAATGTTTCCTGTCCATCTTTGTACTTACATATGCAAGTCTAATTGTAAGTACACCAAAAAAAAGTAA
Organism: Bos javanicus; assembly: GCF_032452875.1. NCBI lineage: Eukaryota > Metazoa > Chordata > Mammalia > Artiodactyla > Bovidae > Bos > Bos javanicus. The sequence continues at coordinate 28,630,694 of NC_083891.1, read as the reverse complement.
ACTTTACTAAATCAAGTTGCTGGTGCTATTATTTATCAGGTTTTTCCTTCCTGGAGTTTTTGAATCTTGACTACAGAGATCAAGTATGGTCCATCTGTTTGAGAAATGTAACAATACATGAATGAGTTTTATCTCAGAATCCTATTAAGATAATAAAAGAATCCTATTAAGATGAGAAGGAACTGAAACTCAAGAGCTGAGAACCATGGGATGTTGCCTACAGTTGGCCACCTGATGCAAAGAGCTGACTCATTGGAAAGACCCTGATGCTGGAATGATGGAGGGCAGGAGAAGGGGGTGACAGAAGACGAGATGGTTGGATGGCATAACCGACTCAGCAGACATGAGTTTGAGCATACTCTGGGAGGTAGTGAAGTACAGGGGGTCTGCAGTTCATGGGGTCACAAAGAGTTGGACATGACTTAGAGACTGAACAACAACAACAAAAAGACCTAAGCATGCTTATTTACAATGTAATACAAATAATATACTATTTATTTCTGATACAAATTTCAAATTCCTCTCTTTCCAGAACCAGTCTGAAGAATGCTTTTTCTTCTCACCACTTTTCCTTCTCTGGCAAATTCTTCTGATCTTTTATTCTGTTACTCAATATTCATTTTCCATATGGTCTCTGCTAGAATCTTCCTTTCTTGATTTAGGTCCATTTTCACTGGTTACAGAAAATTCTTACTCTTTGCCTACTAGGGTTCACTAAGTTCACTTTAAATACTGAGTTTTAATCAATGGGGGCTTTTAAGGAGGTATCATCTCTCAATTATGCTCTGTAAAATGCCAGCACTAATTACTTATTATCTTGAAATGGTGTCTTTTTCTGCTGACATGATTTTCTAGCATGTTGGGTTTTGCTCCTGGGCCCTCAATTGCTCAGAGGAGAAAGGGTTTTATCTTACACATGTTTTTGCAGGAAGATTAATATTCTGAGAGGAGTCTGAGCTGCAAACAGTTTCCTCATGGTCAGAAATAAGAACTTCTTGCTATATCCTGTTTAACTCCCTTAACTATCTCCTTTCCTCATTCTCCACCTAGCAGTTTGTAAATAACACTGTTTAGTTTCAGCAGTGTGGTATCAATTCCACAAGCACAACCCTTGCCTGATTATTTACCTTTTTAAAATTAATTTTCATTGCGGTACAGTTGCTTTACAATGTTGTATTCATTTCCTGCAGTACAATGAAGTGAATCAGCTATAATGTGTACATATATCCACTGTTTTTCAGATTTTCTTCCCATTTAGGTCTGATCATTTACCTTTATAAATAACCCATATGGATATATGGGAACAATAATGCAAGAAGGGAGCAATTTTTAAAAAATGAAATGAATTTAGTTTGTTGGAAAAAAGGAAATTGTAATAAAGTATGTTGAAGACATAACATTTTCTACATAATCTTTGAATGAAATCTCTATAATCATGAATACACAACAGAAGGAGATTCCCCCAAACCTTCCTTTGTTATTTTCCTGTCTTTCTGGTGGCTCTGCCACTTAAGAAAAAGGGCATGGATAGAGAGTTCATATTTCTTGATTACCTTTTATGTACAAGACAGCTGTACAAATTAGCCACCTCATTTTTAACTTTCACAAAAATTCCATTACATTTAGTATCCATATTTTACAGGGAAGAAAAAAAAGGTCAGAGAGGTTAAGTAATACTTTTCAAAGGTACATAATGAATATTTATTTATTAAAATTTATTATCCTAGCATGGTCAGTGACAAGCACAATCTCCGGCCTCCCAGAGAAAATAAATGAGCAGACGGGGAGAAAAAAGCTGTTTTCCAGGGAGATACAGCTATGTATAAAAAAGTTTGCTGCTGCTGCTAAATCGCTTCAGTTGGGTCCAACTTTTTGTGATCCCATGGACCGTGGCCCACCAAGCTACTCTGTCCATGGGATTTCCCAGGCAAGAATACTGGAGTGGGTTGTTATGCCCTTCTCTAGGGGATCTTCCCGCTTAGGGATCAAAATCACGTCTCTTATGTCTCCTGCATTGGCAGACAGGTTCTTTACCACTAGCACGACCTGGGAAGCCAATAAAGAAGTTTATATATTAGTGAAAAATGAGCAAAAGAAAAAAAAACAAACATAAAATAGTGCTTGGGATCCTGGAGAACTTAGAGAATATATGTGGAACAGTTGGATAAGCCCAAGGCAAGAGAGGTAGCTGTGATTACAGTATCCTGGACTAACTGTTGCAGAGGTGGGTGACATTATGAAGACCAACCAGGCTAAGCCCATGGCAGGGGTGTCTAATGGCTTGGTGAATACTAGAGAGCTGAGAGTTGAATTCAGATCTATCTTATCTGAAGCCTCCACTTTTCAATATATCACATCAAATTCATATATTAAATGACAGATATTTGAGAGCAGAGCTCAGCATCATAGACATTTTTAATCTGTTTTGCAACTATGTGGAAGCAAATCAGGGACCAAATTATACGGTCTTAAACATGGAACTTTAGCATCCCATTCTTCATTTTATGTCTCCTTCTCAGTTTTCTTCCTACCTCCTCTCTTTTGCTTTACCACTTCAGTGTCCCAGGATCTCATATACCAGATAGGATCCAGACAGAAATTAGAAATTTATTTCCAAGGCAAGCTATTCCAGTTTCTTACTAAAACACAACTGCATTGTCTTATCATTTTAAGAGATGCATTCCAGTGTACCCAAAGAAATGTGTTAGTGAGGGAACTAGAAGGCATTTTCTGGGTCACCCAAAGCCATCATTTCAAAAGTTCAGACAGAGGAAAGAGCAGTACTGGGCTAGAGATTAAGAGAATATGAGTGTTGTTACACAAACCTTTAAATTTCCCTCAAATTTTAATGTTGAGGCAGAAGTCTTATTTGCTTCTGCTGAAACCAGAAACTTGTGCTAATAGAGAGTCAGGGACAGTGCTGGAGAAATGACTTCAGCCTTGGAGACTGACACAAGGTACAGATATTGGCATTTTCTTCCCCTTTACTTTTATATTTGCATGTATTTGGCTTATTTTGTGTATGGGTATGGGGAAAATAGAAGAGATGAGATACAGGATCCAGGTGTTCTCTGTTAGACTATTTGTTCAAATTTGGCTTTGATTAGTAATTACAAAATGACCTTAATAACTGGTCCTGTGCTCCATGTCAACTGATGGTCACGTCAGTCCATTTCCTGGTGGGCAGTGAGCCATGTCCCTACAATCACCACCACGATTACCAACGCTTGAGTCGTTCTGAGGAGCAGTGCTGATTAAATTGGGCAGATCTACACTGAGTTTTTACATCAGTTAATCTACCTATTGTTGGGAATGCTTGGTTGATAATTGTTTACATAGCATTTATTTGTAAAGTAAAAGAGGATTTGAATTTTTAGTAATTATCTATTTAACACTCTTTTGTGCTCAATTTTTATTAAAAGGAATAATTTTGACAAAGCTATGTAATCAATCATAATTTTGTGGCTCTCATTACTGGGTACAGCGTATATCAGTCATATTTCCATTATCATAGTTTGTAACTAGGAACAAATTTACCCTACCACAGATAGAAGGTGATTATCATTTCAACATTCCCAGCAATGTAGTCAGAGGTGTTACTAAAAACGTGGTTACGAGGACAAATAACTCCTGGAAATGCTGGCTTTTAGAAAAATTTCTCAACTCTGAAACTTTTTAAAGGCTTTAATATGCTAATACAAGCCTGGGGTTCCTAAGAGGGCAGTATGAGATGCTGAGTTTTCCAAACCCGTTTGACTATAGAAATCCTTTTTAACAGAACATCTTATCAGACCACCAAAGTGAAAGCACTTTGGAGAGGGCTGAATTAAACATCCAGTCAGCCAACTTCAAGTCACTTCAAGAGTGTTGGCCGACCGCCACTTGCCTTAGTTGCTTGGAAAACATTATTAAAATATTTCGGTTCCTAAAATGTGTTTTGAGTAAACTCCGGGAGTTGGTGATAGACAGGGAGGCCTGGCGTGCTGCAGTCCATGGGGTCGCAAAGAGTTGGACACGACTGAGCGACTGAACTGAAAATGTTTCATTTCTCTGAATATACCCGAGATCCAGGTTCTTGGCAAAATTATGAAATTGGCCATATTTGCCTTTGGTATGGTCTCACCACTGAGCACACCACTGTTTATCATGCTTTTTCTCTTATGACAACCTTGCTTGTCATAACTTGTCTCTTGACATCACATGTTCTTATTCCCACTGTAGAATGTCCAGAGTCACCCACTGACACCCTTTCCTGCTATTTCTTCCCATTGGGGTACACCATTCAGGACGTAAATGCCCACTTTCCCCACCATCACCGTTGGCTTCCACTGCATTTTCCATGGCAGCTCAGCTGTTACCTGCCAGATGCCATAGAACCTGTTCTATGGTGATGACTGATAAATAGCTTAAAGGTGCCATGGCAGAGAGGAGCGAAGAACATTTGTGTTTATACTTTAATAAAAACAAATGTTTTAAAGTTAATTAATTATTTAAATTAGAGCACAGCTGCTTGTTGCTTCAAGGGCAGGAGGAGAGGGGGGTGACAGAGTACGAGATGGTTGGATGGCATCATTGACTCAATGGACATGAGTGTGAACAAACTCTGGGAGATGGTAAAGGACAGGGAAGCCTGACGTCTATGGGACTGAAAAGAGTCGGACACAACTTCGCAACTGAACAACAAGTAGCTGCTTTACAATTCTGTGTTAGTTCCTTGTGACTCAGATGGAAAAGAATCTGCCTGTGATGCAAGAGACCAGAGTTCCATCCTTGGGTCATGAAGAACCTCTGGAAAAGGGAATAGCTACCCCACTCCAGTATATTCTTGCCTAGGAAATCCCATGGACAGAGGATCCTGGAGGACTAGAGTCCACGGGGTCACATAAGAGTCAAACATGACGAACACTTTCTACAGCAAAGTGAATCAGCTACACATATACACATATCCCCTCTCTTTTGGATTTCCTTCCCATTTAGGTTACGGATTTCACACACTTCATCAGGATGTCAGGTATTTTTGGTCACTGAGATCTGAAGACACCCCTAAATAAGTATCACAAAAATGTGTGATCTGAAGAATGGCAGAAATCTATTTTTTAAAATATCTTCTTATAAGTTTAAGACAAACTAGGATTATAATAAAATAACTTAAAAAGTTTGTGTCATTAAGTATTGAAATATCTGTGAGAATCTAACTGTAAGGAATGTTCTAGAAAACCAAGAAGTACCTGAAGAATATAAAATATACAGGAAAATACCATATTTTGTGGAAAGTGCTTAATTTCAGAAAGTGTTTTAAAAGTTAGGATCAAATAAAAATAAGAAAATTCTAAAGTATTCAGATTGCATATATAATCGTCAAACAAAATTAACTTGAATATGCAAATATTTTATGCTGAAACATCCATCAAGCTATAAACCAACACCTCAAGATGACTTTTTAGTTGACTTCAGAGTTCTAATTTTACTGTCTAGCTAGAAGATATCCCAAACAAAATTACATCCTGTATGTTTTTTGACTTAATAATGACATGAAATGTAGTAACGGATTGAGTAGTGCCAGAATATTTAGTGTCTAACAATATTACCTTTTTATCACTCTGGCCTTAAACATTCATCCAGGAAAACATATCAGGAGATAGTTATAAATCCTCTAAAAATAATGACCCTAAATTTCTCTCACTGGAAAAACCCCTATTTTCTGATGGGTTGCTTTGCTTCACTTTGCTTAATTAACAAAACAGTATAAGATTACTCTGTCTCTTTTATTCCATGTATGTATTTTTTATAAAAAATGAACTAAGAAATGAGCTCACTAAATATAGAAATATAAGAAAGACCCTTATATTTATATTGTTCATAAGTAAAACAACTTTTGTAATTAATAAGTTAATATGAATAGGTTTGCTCACCTCAAATATTCTCATATTTAACTAATGTTAGTTCTTTTGTAATTATCTGTGAGTCTCCTAGTAAAGTGGTTTATTTCAAGAGTTTTTACATTTCTGTTGTTCATGCTTTGAGCTGAGATTTTTAGGGGCTTTAGCAGGTGGGAATATGTGTGCTGTGTGCTCAGTCGCTAAGTCATGTTCTACTCTTCTGCAACCCCATGGATTGTAGCCCACCAGGCTCCTCTGCTTATAGGATTTCCCAGGCAGGAATACTAGAGTGGGTTGCCATTTCCTTCTCCAGGGGATTTTCCAGACCCAAGAATCGAACCCCTCTGCGTCTCTTGCATTGGCAGGTGGATTCTTTACCACCGAGCCACTTGGGAAGTCAGCGGGTGGGAAATCATATATCTGTTATTCCCCAAAACATCAGTGAATTTCTACTCAGCATTTTAACTTTAGAGAAGCATGCTACTATTATACGGGCATCTTAAAGCACTGCTGCTGCTGCTGCTGCTAAGTCACTTCAGCTGTGTCCAACTCTGTGTGACCCCATAGATGGCAGCCCACCAGGTTTCCCCGTCCCTGGGATTCTCCAGGCAAGAACACTGGAGTGGGCTAGCATGAATAAACGCTACAACTTGCTTGCTGGAATAAATGTTTTACTTTGAAGTCTCCTCCCATAGTGCTTAAAAATTCTGTGTTTACATTCCAATAAAAGTGAGTGGGTCTTTAAGCTAGAATTTCAGACTTCAGCAGGGTAGGAGATATTTTTGATCACTGAGATCGGAAGATGCCCTCAATAAATGTCACAAAGATGCCTGGTTTGAAGAACGACAGAATTCAGAAACTTGGTATGTGCTGCCCTGTTAATGGTTAGATTTTCCAGGTTTCCTTATCATTGAATGTAGTCATGTGACAAACATTCTGGTCAACGGAAAGAAAGAAGACATGATCGGTTCAATTTTTTAGTCATTTTTTTTTTTATAATGAAAGGATGCCTTCTCTTTTTCTTTTTTTGATGACTGGAATGTGGAACTGCATTTCTGGACTGTATGGGCAATGGCAAAACGATGGACATCAGAACAGTAAGATGGAAGGACCCTTTAGCCCCACATGATCCCATGGAACAGAGTCACCACCTCATCAGCTCAGATTTTATGCATGAGAGAAATAAACTTTTATCTTTCAAAAGACATTATCATTTTGTGTCTCATTTACAGCAGCTAAGCTCATATCATAACTGAAATGGTTACTGGGCAAAAGAGGCATTTTTAATGAGCCAATTATTTGTTATGATGCCTTGTACACAGGGCTCATTTTTGTACAGTTGTTAATATGCTATCAATCTGAGAGCTCCCTGTATAGGGGAAATATGGTTTGGAATGAACTGTTTTTTATCTTTCATATTAATTGAAAAATATTTATTGTGTGTCTTTTCATATGAAGTAAAATAATGAAGGGTCTTCAAAATATGTTCCTAGTCTACAGCAACTCAAAATTTTATATTTTTTGATGTTGTCTTCACGTTCATTTATTGCACTTCTTTCAGAATCTAACATTTAGGACAAAAGGTGTGCTCATGCTGGTACCCCTTCTCTCTTATTCTTATATGTTTACAATGACTTCTGTCTGGTTTGAAAAGTAGTTAGGAGAGTTTATTGGACTTTTCTCTCTCTGAACAGAACAAGGAGTAATCAAACATGACTATTTGGGCAGGATTATTGTGAGATGAGTATCCACCATCACATGGCCAACAATTTGCTAGAAGACTTAACTTAGCAAATAAAAATTGAATTTTTGTGGATTCATAGCAGTCACATATTGGACAATCTTTTTAATAATCTTAAAGCCTAGAAGTTTCTTAGTTCAATAGTTTTTCTGAAACAAAGGCAATATTTTTTTGCTAATTTAAATATATTAAACCAGGTAGAAATGTGTTTGACAGCTTGATGTTTCTTTTGCTTTGCAAGGTTAAATTCTATGGTTTATGTAGATTTATGTGCTACACCTTGGAAATGGACTCAATCATTGAGAATATGTTTCATTTTGGTTCATTAAAATAATATTCTTTCTTTAGCTGTAAATGTGAGATTTTTATAAATAGATAAAAATGGGATACATACATTTTGGAGGCTTATTTTTTTCTTAAATCTGAAGATAATTAGTGGTGTTAAAAACTCATACAACTTTTCAGGGAGAAAAAAGGATAAGTTCTGAAAAACAGGTTTATAATTGGCATTACATCTCAAAATAAAGGATTTAATTTATTTAGTAGTGAACTTTATTTTAAATATATCTGACCTTTCAGCTATACTCTTATTTAATGGAAGGATGTTCTAATGCTTCACTATTCCACAGTAATTTGTAATAATTTCCTTTGAGGTTGTATTCCTTTGGAAGTAAATCCAGGCTTTTGTTACAAGACCACATCCTCCCCTCTGCCTTTTTTTTTTTTTTGTCTGTGCTATATTTGGTTTTACAGATTTCCCTTTGCTATGACTGATCGATCAGTAATCCATGACATTTAGAGCTGACGAAGAATTCTAAATCCATAATGTTTTAAAATAAGTACGTTATTGGAACTTAACACACCTTAAAGAAATCTACAGGCAGAAATAGATAGGCTTCAAGATTAAAGATCCTTCTTTTGATTTTACGGACTTGAATAATTTTATTGTGATTATTTAGACTCAATGTAATCCAAGCATTTTAAGCAGTTTAAGACATTCTGATACTGTCCAGAAAAATGTTGTGGTTGCTGCATTTGTTTAGTCGCAAGTCACGTCTGACTTTTTTGCGACCGCATGGACTGCAGTTTGCCAGGCTCCTCTGTCCATGGAATTTTCCAGGCAATGCTGGAATGGGTTGCGATTTCCTACTCCAGGGGATCTTCCTGACTCAAGGATCGAACCAGCATCCTCTGCATTGGCTGATGGATTCTTTACCACTGAGCCACTAGAGAAGCCCCATGCAGATATGTAAATACAAAACAGGTTTTCTAGTTTCTTTTGGTTTGAAAGTTTTATTGTTTTGTTATTTATTTTATCCTCTTTTTTTTTCACCAAGGTATTCAGTTCAGTTCAGTTGCTCAATTGTGTCTGACTCTTTGCGACCCCATGGACTGCAGAATGCTAGGCTTCCCTGTCCATCACCAACTCCAGCTCAAACTCAGGTCCACTGAGTCGGTGATGCCATCCAACCATCTCATCCTCTGCTGTCCCCGTCTCCTCCTGCCTTCAATGTTTCTCAGCATCAGTGTCTTTTCCAATGAGTCAGTTCTTTGTATCAGGTAACCTCAGTATTGGAGTTTTCGGCTTCAGCATCAGTCTTTCCAGTGAATATTCAGGACTCATTTGCTTTACAATTGACTAGTTTGATTACCTTGCAGTCCAAGGGACTATCAAGAGTCTTCTTCAGCACCACAGTTCAAAAGCATCAATTCTTCAGTGCTCAGCTTTCTTTATGGTCCAACTCTCACATCCATACATGACTACTGGAAAAACCATAGCTTTGACTAGATGGACCTTTGTCTGTAAAGTAATGTCTCTGCTTTTAATATGCTCTTTAGGTTGATCATAGCTTTTCTTCCAAGGAGCAAGTGTCTTTTAATTTCATGGCTGCAGTCACCATCTACAGTGATTTTGGAGCCCCCAAAATAAAATCAATCACTGTTTCCAGTTTCCCCATCTATTTGCCATGAAGTGATGGGACCAGATGCCATGATCTTCACTTTCTGTATGTTGACTTCTAAGCTAACTTCTTCACTCTCTTCTTTCACTTTCATCAAGAGGCTCTTTAATAACCTTTAAAGAACTAAAGTAGTAGTGTGTGTATGTTAATCCTAAACTCCTAATTTATCCCTCCCCCACCCCTTCTCCTTTGGTAAGTATAAGTATATTTTCTGTGCCTGTGAGTCTCTTTCCGTTCTGCAAAAGTGGAAGCAACCTAAATGTCCATCGACAGATGAACGGCTAAAGAAGATATGGTATAGGTATACAATGGGGCATTACTCAGCCATAAAAAAATGAAATAGTGCTATCTGTAGCAACATGGATGGATTGTAACATACTAAGTGAAACAATTCAGATAAAGACAAATATCATACGGTATCACTTATATGTGGAATCTAAAAAAGAGATACAAAGGAACTTTCATTTTTGATAGAAACATTTAACATGACATCTACCCATTCAACAAATTTTGAAGAGTGAGATACTGTATGGTTGCCTAAAGGCATTATGTTGTACAGTAGATTTCTAAAACTCACTCCTCTTGCATAACTGAAATTTTATAGCCATTGAACAACCACTCTCCTTTTCCCCTCCCCCACAGCCACCAGCAATCAACATTCATGTCTCTGCTTCTGTGAATTTGACTATTTAGACTCTTCACATAAGTGAAATCATACAGTATTTGTTCTATGCCTAGCTTATTTCAGTGAGCATGGACTTCCCAGGTAAAGAACCGCCCTGCCAATGCAGGAGATATAAGAGATGCTGGTTCATTCCCCGGGTTGGGAAGATCCCCTGGAGGAAGGCATGGCTAACCCACTCCAGTATTCTTGCCTGGAGAATCCTATGGACAGAGAAACCTGGCAGGTTACTCTGGGGTCCATGGGGTCGCGACTGAAGTGACTTAACACAATGTCAGTCGTACAGGTTCATCCATATTGTAGAAAATGATAGGATTTCTGTCTTTCTTAAGACTGAATAATATCCTGTTTTGAACACCATCATTACCACTATCATCACCACCACCATCAGCATCACCATCACCACTCCAGCTAACATTTATTGGACTTGGACTATGACCCAGATACTGTTATAGAGCTTAATTTATGAAGACTCTTCAGATCCACCTGAGATTCTGTAATCTTTAATCCTTAAAATGACCTACTTCTTACCTGTCTTTCCCAAACTTCCTTGGTTAGAGAAACTCTGCTGTTCCAGAAACAAACAAAAAACTCTGTGTTGAATGTACACACCCACATTTTCTTTATTCATTCATCTGTTGGATGCCTGGGTTGTTTCCTTATCTTGGCTCTTGTGAATAATGTGGATTTTTACTTATTATATTGTTTTCAGTTCATTTGTAATTGAATAAAACACAGATTTGTGTACTCTCCTTACTATACAAAAGGGCTTCCCAGGTGGCATAGGGGTAAAGATCCACCCGTCAAGGCAGGAGATGCAGGAGACCTGGGTTTGATCCCTGTGTTGGGAAGACCCCCTGGAGTAGGAAATGGCAACCCACTAAATATTCTTGCCTGGAGAATCCCATGGACAGAGGAGCCTGGCAGGTTACAGTTCACGGCGCTGCAAAGAGTTGGACATGACCGGGCCACTACACACTTACTACACAAAGTATGATTGGAGGATCAGCCACTTAGGAATCACCTGGGAACTTTAGAGAAGCAGAATCTCGGCTTCTTTGCAGATGCCCAGGTGACTGGCATTTAACTTTGAGAGTTCAGTTCAGTTCAGCACTCCGACTTCTTTATAGTCCAACTCTCACATCCATACATGACTACTGGAAAAACCATAACTTTGAGAAGTACTGCTCAAAAAGACAAGCCAGAATTAGGAGAGTAGGACTGACATATATACACCACCACGTGTAAAACAGAGAGCTGGCAGGAAGCTGCTGTATAGCACAGGGAGCTCAGCTCGGTGCTTTGTGATGGTCTAGAGGTGGGATGGGGGAATGGGCGGGAGGTTCAGAAGCGAGGGGTTATATGTAAACTTATAGCTGATTCACTTTGTACAGCATTGAAAAGCAGTTATCCTTCAATTAAGAAAAAATGACAAGCCATCATAATTGGACCTAAGTGTGTGCCTGTCTTTAAGAAGGTTATATTTATTAACAGGAATGTCAATTATCATTGTTTTCCTATTATAGTAACTAACTTCAATTTATAATCAATAAGATCACGGAGGAACTGACCTGTATAATTGATTCAGTGTGTTTTATATTCCTGAAATGAAATAATCAGAACTCTCCCAATACTCATTCCTTAGCTATTAGCCACACTTCATGGGGCTTTCTGATTCCCTATAACTCTGTCCTTTGTGGGGGGAGTCCCTATTAGCCTCCGCTGGAAAGAGGCAAGGCTGCTAATACACTCTCTCACAATGCATGCTTTACCTTTGGGAAAGCAAAAAATCTTAGGAAAGCAAAACAACCTTACCAAAAGATGTATAGGTAGCCAGGGATGCAGTTACCTCTACATCTTGCTACTTATTTCTAACATATACTTTTTCAGTGTGCCTAATTTGATCATGCAAAGAACTTCAGAATTTGTCTATGTAGAGGAAGGTGGATGATGATGGTGACAATTATTTCATGCAATTAGTTTATCTTTTACCCAAAAGCTGTTGTATTCCTTTCCATTATTTTGGATCTCCAATACAGCATCCTTTCATTTTTTCATGTTAATATTTTACAATTCATTTGCTCGTTACATAAGTATATGATGTGTGTGCACGTGTGTGTGGCTGCAGTAATGTCTGACTCTGTGTGACCCTATGGACTGTAGCCCGCCAGGCTCCTCTGTCCATGGGATTCTCCAGGCAAGAATACTGGAGTGAGTTGCCATGCCCTCCTCCAGGGGATCTTCCCGACCCAGGGATCAAACCTGTGTCTCTTAAGTCTCCAGCATTAGCAGGCAGGTTCTTCACCACTAGCACCACCTGGGAATGTTTTCTGAGACATCTAAAGCAAGGACAGGCCAGTGCGGTGGCTGTAACTCTGCCAACCCCACTATGCACCTTCTGGCATATCTCCAGGAAGGAGCAGGAGCATGGGGGCCCACAACATTCACCAATCCTGCCATCCCTTGATTTTCTGTTTCTCCCCCTTATCCTTAAGATTCACTATAGAAGGACGTGACCTTTTATCTAAATTAATTATCCATGCTAAGTGTCAGAAACTGACCAAAATAATATCATAGCTGCTACGAGGATATATTGCACCACCCAGGGAATAAAGCCAATATTTTATAATAACTATAAATGGAGTCTAACCTTTAAAATTCGTGAATCACTATACTGCACACTTGTAACATATAATATTGTATATCAGCTATACTTCAATTTAAAAAAAGCATACTGATTTTTTTCTCCTTTTTTTAGTAGTAAATGCTAAATAACACATCAGAAAGATACAGTGTGCTTTGTGTTTTTGCCCTCAAAAGGGGTACAAAGATGTAAACTATCTTTTAAATTAATGCCACTGTTTTTCCAATTAGATACAGATTTTTTTAGTCACTATGATTCGGGTTTCTTTTCATCCTTTAGGGGAGTTACGATGCAGAATCAGAAAGAGACGCGCAGTGTAACAAATGGGCGCAGGCAGAACAAATCTTGCAACCAATCAGGTCTTCTACTCGACCATTTATTTGGCCACATCAGGTCTTACTTTCAGTGCATGGGCTCTTTGTTGCAGTGTGTGGTCTTCTCTAGCTGCTGTGTGTGGTCTTCTTGAGCTGCGGTGTGTGGTCTTCTTGAGCTGCGGTGTGCTGGCTTCTCTCTAGTTGTGGTGTGTGGGCTTAGTTGCCTGGGCTACATATGGGATCTTAGTTCCTGGACCAGGGATGGAATTGGTGTTCCCTGCATTGGAAGGCAGATTCTCCACCACCGGACCACCAGGGAAGCCCACTACTTGATTCTCTGAGTCCTTGCTGTTACAGCATGAAACTTCATCAGTATAATAGCGGGCTCTCCCAAAGGGGAAGCAAACAGTGCTGCTGCCACGTGGCTGTCTGCCAAGCACGGGGGTCCTTTTACCACCAGTTTATGATTTCATGATTTTTTGTTATTTTTACCTATTACTTCTTTAGCCTGAAAATTTCCCATTCCTTCTTTTCACCTAGTTGAAATCCTAGTCATATATGAGACCTTGTTAATATATATCGTCCCTCTAAAGATATCTCTTACCTTTGATGCACATATGGGTCTAATATTCATTGAATCCACATTGTTAATAATTAATAAGGTTAGTATTAAAATTTCCTGAATTGTTCATATGTTGTTAATTCAGACAGCACATAAGTTCCAGAAGAATATGGAGGTTACTCTTTACTCTTGTTAGTACCTAGCAAAACACTGGACACAGAGTAGGTTCTTAATATGTATTGCTTTCTTATCATTTCAAACAACTTTTATGACTCTGTAACACTATGAAGGAGACAACCTTCTGTCAGCTTTCTCTGTTTCAGTGAAGAGAAAACTTTGGGTTTAGAGAATAATGTTTAATGACCCTAAAGCTCATTAACATTAGGGCCAACAGAAGTTACTCTAAGTTTTAGTTCATTTTATTTAGCTGAGTTATGGAATTGATTTATAACATCAGTAGGCTTATTTATAGAAATAAAAATCACACTGGCTTGTTAGTACAACATAAAAGTATCTAGTAACTAATTTAAGTCAAATCACTAATTATAGTTCTTGAGCTTCTTATTTCTTTGCAGATAACAAAGCCATGCAACTTGTTTGTTTTTATTTTCACTTTTAAAATATTCTAGGAGGTAATCAGTTGTAGTGTCATTTGCTCTACTTCATGTATTAAAAAATGACTACCCCAGTCTACCTGACTTCCCTGGTGGTCTAGTGGTTAAGAATCTGCCTGTCAATGCAGGGGACCCGGGTTCAAACCCTGGTCCAGGAAGACTCCACATGCCTCAGGGCAACTATGCCCACACACTATACCTACTGAACCCACATGCTACAACTCCTGAAGCCCACATGCCCTAGAGCCCGAGCTCTGCAACGAGAGAAGCCACCACGGTGAAACCCCTGTGCATAGCAACTACAGAAAGCCTCATGCAGCAACGAAGACCCAGTGCAGCCGAAAAGAAAAAAAAGACAGGGCTAACTATTACCCACTGTGAAATTTAGTTTCTATTGCTTAGAAGTTTGAAAAGGCTCTGTTGTTGTTCAGTCACTAAGTAATATTCCACTCTTTGTGACCACCATGAACTGCAGCACGCCAGGCTTCCCCATCCTTCACAATCTCCCAGAGTTTACTCAAACTTATGTCCACTGATTCAGTGATGCCAACCAATCATCTCATCATCTGTTGTCCCCTTCTCCTCCTGTCCTCCATGTTTTCCAGCATCAGAGTCTTTTCCAAAAGGCTCTACCTATTTACCAAACTTCACAGACTTCTATCAGTCATTTAAATTAACGTACAATGCATTTCTTACTGTTGAAACATGCTTTTAAGCATTTCCTTCCCAGAGTTCAGAATTAGTGTTTTTATTTCAATATCATTTGGAACAAGAAGATTTTTTTTAAAAGGAAGACTGTTTGAAGGTATGCTTGCGCTTGCCATCCACTATCTTTATAAGGCAGGGCGGTGATATACAAAGGGTACCAGAATGTTGGAACTGGACAGATCTGTATGTGAATCCTAACTCACAGCCAGGAAAGGTTACTGTTTGGCCTCTGGTTCAGCCCGTATGATTAATGAATTGTTTTGGTCTCTAGTCCTGTTGACCTGTAGGCTCATCCTATTGGCCATTTCTGGAAGTGTTTGCCCTTCTGCCCATCTCGTTCTCACTACAGCCCATGACTTAGTGCAGCCATCATGTTTCGGCTCGAAGTGCTGTTCTAGGCACTTGAGTTAAATATGCTGTCTTGGTCCCTGACTCTTCAGTTTATAATTGGGCTGAAAAATGTTGTTGTGGAAAGGTTAGCAATGTGCTAAGGAAATTAAGTTAAAGTTTTTATATTAAAGTATTTATATTATATAAACATTAGTTCAGGCAGAAAGGAACATGACCCAGACTAAAATTTTCATGCTCTCAAAGTGTTTTATTTCCTTGCACAGTCTTTAAAAGTTAATTTCAGCTCACAGTGGTGCTCCCAAGCATACTCTGAAATATTTGAAGTTATATCCATAATAGCCAGCAGCCCGATGTATAAGAAAAAATGGTATGACCTCACACATATGCTGTTCTCAATCAATGTAAGAGATATTACATTTATGAGGATTAATCAAAGAAGCAGCTAGATAGATTGGATAGAAACATAAAATAATGGCATCTAAGGAAGTCTTTCAAATCAGCTAATTTATGCATCTCATTAAAGTCTCTGTTCAGGTTAGAATGTTGGGAGTGAGGACAGCCATTGAATTCCTTGCAATTCATTCACTCAAGATAAGGAAATGGAACAATAGATGTATCCCTTAGGGTGGCTATGAGGCCTGCTGGAAAAAATGACCTTCAGAAAGCTACCTGGCGTGTCTTTTCTCTTCATCCCTATACCTACACAGGATTTACATTAAGAAAAAGGCAAAGACGTGCTTATAATACAGGGCATTATATATAAAGAGTCAGAAAATTACAACCAAGATCATGTGATATTTTAGTGGAATAATACTTTTAGAAGGAGGAGAGAAAGTGATTGAAGACAGTCCTCCTGACAGGTATATGTATTTAGTTTATCCTGGTCTTACGCACAGGCTTTGGACAAAATTCGTTTTGACATGTTTAAGAGCACCAGTATATAAAATACTGACTGTAGCATTTACTGCCTGGACAAGTCAACAAACTGGCAATGTTCGCTGTTCCTCATTGCCTAAGTAAATGGTAGTATGGTTGATGAAATAATAACTCAGTACGGGGCTATTTCTCTTAAGGACAGACCATCTCAAGTTGAATGCTTTTGTCACCATGCATTTTTATTGTAGTTTTGAGAAATAATAATAACAGAATACATGATATATTTCTCTACATCCACACACATACAAATACATACACACATATGTTCTTTCAGGACAACTGTTTTGCAATATGTTATTTGAGGACAACTGTTTTAAAAATTCTATTTAAAAATATGTTACAAACCTTTTTTTAAAAGGTATAATTTGCATACAAAAAGCTATACCTATTTAATGTACACAATTTGATGGGTTTGGAGATAAATATACATATATTCATAAAGGTATTTGAAAATGTCTATGCCATAAGCTCCAAAAATTTCCTTCTGCCCTCTTTAATTATTTTTATTAGCATTATTATTATTGTCATTGGGCTTCCCCAGTAACTCAGTGGTAAAGAATCCACTTGCAATTCAGGAGACACAGGAGATGTGGGTTTGATCCCTGGGTTGGGAAGATATCCTGGAGTAGGAAATGGCAACCCACTCCAGTAATTTTGCCTGGAAAATTCCATGAGCAGAGGAGCCTGATGGGCTATAGTCTATGGGGCCTCAAAGAGCCTGCCACAACTGAAATGACTAAGCAAGCAAGCACACATTATTATTACTATTTGTGTGAAAAGTTGTACTCAATATAAGATCTATCCACGTAGAAAAAAAATGTAAGTATACAGCAGTATTAACTATAAGAACCATGCTGTGCAAAAGACCTCCAGGACTTATTTAACCAGACTTAAACCCTTTGAGAATAAAAATCCACCTTTTTCCATTGTGTTTTATATTTCATGCCCTGTGTAATCTCACCTTGTATGTGGGTAAGGCCTATGACTCAGTTCTAATCATGGAATATGACAAAGGTGACTAGATGAACATTATTAACAATGCACACTATCATTTAAAATAAGATTGTAATATCCATCTGGTTAGCTGACTCCCCTTGTTGGCTTTGAAGAAACCTATTGTCGTGTTCTGAGCAGCCACTGGGAGAGAGTAATACAGTATGGAACCTATGGCAGTCTCTGGCCAACACCTATGATGAAACTGAGACTCTTATACTTACAATATGAAAGGAACTGAATTCTGCCCATAATCACAGGAACTACGAATCAGATTCCTCTCCTGTGAGCTTCTGATGAGAACTCAGCCTTGCTTATACCTTGATGAGAGACTTGCAGAGGATCTGCTAAGCTATGTCTAGACACCTACTTCACAGAAACTGTGAGGCAATGGATGTGTGTTGAATTAAGCAGCTGAATTTGAGACAGTAATGTTACACAGTAGTAGATCACTAATCCAGTTTTAATATCTGGAGCCTGTGTACTAGCTGGGTCTGTAGAAACAAGATACAACAAACTGAGTGGCTTAAACAAAAGAAGTTTATCATCTCACAGTTCAGAAAGTTAGGCGTTCAAGATCTTAACTTGATCATTTGCAAAGACTTTGTTCCCAAATAAGGTCATGTTCACAAGTGCTGGGGGGAGGGTAGAGTGACAGTGCCTTTTGGGGAGATACGATTCAACCCACAAAAGTGGTTACCGCTTTAACAATGTCTAAACGTGTTGCAGTGGCTTTGATTCAGTCAGAGCGAAGACCGAAAGGATTATTTTTTTGGCTGCAATCAACAGTATGTGGGATCTTAGTTCCCTGACCAGAGATTAAACCCATGCCCCGTGTATCGGAAGGGCAGAGTCTTGACCAGTGCACTGTCAGGGAAGTCCCAAGACTGAAAGGGCTTTGAGGACTATGGTTAAAAAAAAACACTAACCTAAACTTCCTTGAACATTTAGAACTCTGAACTTTGAGGGCATTTTCAGTGAGGGCGTCAAGGAAAGTGCTGCTGTTTAGTCAATAAGTTGTGTCCGACTCTCTTGGAACCCCATGGACTGGAGCCTGCAAGGCTTTTCTGTCCATGGGATGTCCCAGGCAAGAATACTTGAGTGGGTTGCCATTTCCTTCTCCAGGGGATCTTTCCAACCTAGGGAGGCAACCCATGTCTCCTGCATTGCAGGTGGATTCTTTACCACTGAGCCACCTGGGAAGCTCTCAAAGAAAGTGAGGAACATGTTATTAGAAATTTGTGATAGTGGAACTCATGTTATGTTGCAACAAAAAGCTTAATAAAATTCACTTGTAGTTATGTGGAAAAAATATATACGTAATGAGCTTGGTTATTTCAATAAAGAGATATCTAAGCAAAGTGTTGAAAGTACTGACGGTTTCTCTTGCTGCTTATAGTAAAATGTGACAAGAAAGATAATTTGAAGGAAGACTTGCTAAGCAAAAAGGAACCAGGACTAGATGATTTTAAAAATGTTTTAGCCTCTCAAGAGAGCAAAAGATTCTATAGTTAATTAATAATTTACCAGCAGTCAGCAGTCATCAGGAAAGAGATATAGTCTTGCCTTCACTACAAGGAATATATAAGCTTGAAAGAACTGGGATCTGCCGCATGGAGAGAGTCAATCCATAAAGTTTGACAACACAGTCAAAGCAGAATTGTGAGATAAAGAGGTGATCAATGATAAAACAGTTAAATCCATGCATTTGGCCACAATTGCTTTATCTTAGAATTTGTGAACCAACAAACAGAGTGAACCGGGCTTTTGTCATGTAAACATTGAGGAAAGTGACTGAAATCAAACAAAAGTAAATAAAAAGGCCAATGAAAATCATAAGAATAAAGCTCTGTATGTGTGTGTGGATGTATGTATAGATTGAATAAAAATTAAAATATCAAGTATAGCAAAGAGTTGGGCATGACGGAGTGACTGAGCCTACACACACACACACACACACACACACACACACTAACTGCACATAATTTGAAACTTATGCCCAGCAAAATATGGTTGGGAATAGAGGAATTGTAACTGGAGCCAACACACAACTCGTTTTTCTGAGGGTGAAGATAAGACTTAAGTCATTGGAAAAAGTTATGGCAATATTCTCAATATCCTCAGATGTTGAACAAGGAAAGCCTAAGACACGGGTAGACAACGTGCCCAACTGGGACTCCAACACCTACCAATACTCTAATACTACTGTGGTCCTGCTGGAAGACACACGCCATTTCTCATCTTCTCCTAACACAAGAGAAGATGCTTGTGTTTCTCATTCTTAGTCTTCAATATTGGTATTAATCATGTTCTAGGGTAAATGAATGACTCTAGACTTGGAAATTAGGAGCAAGATTAAGAGCAGACTGTAGGAAAGACAATGATTTTTCCATAAGGGGATGTATGACTTTTTCATAAGGGGAAAGACAATATAGAACTGGATGTGCCAAAGAGCCAGTAACTTGGGGCTTGCAAGGAACAATGAATGTTTTAGAATGCTCCACTCAATCTAAATTAAGTTCCTTGGCAATTTCTCTTTCTTAAAGCCAATATTACCTTTCAAGAATAACTCTCTTGCCCACAGACATTATTCACATGACAGCTGGTAATGCCCCCAGTGACAGAACAATGATACGTGATCATTAGAAACGGACTCAACCATGAGGTGGGTTGACCATTCCTAAATGCAACAAACAATGCCAAGGCCTGGCCCAGCCTTTGCATGAAAAAGTTTAGTTCTGAGTTCTTAGTTATGTATCTGGACTATTCGTTCTGTGTGTGCATACAGGTATCATCAGTTACATGGCTTCATACAGGAAAGCTTTAATGAAATGCATTCCTTTCTAAAACCATGACTTCCCTGGTGGCTCAGATAGTAAAGAACCTGCCTGCAATGCGGGAGACCTGGGTTCAGTCTCTGGGTTGGAAAGATCCCCTGGAGAAGGGAATAGCAACCTACTTCAGTATTTTTGCCTGGAGAATTCCATGAACAGAGGAGGCTAGCCAGCTACAGTCCATGAGGTCACACAGAGTCAGACACAACTAAGCAACACACACACACACACACATACACACACACATATGGACCGTGACAGAAAGTCTTAAGGTATTCAATATGTCTTAAGGTATTCAATATATGGTATTTCCTTCTCTCCATTTCCAGCCTGTAGGAATACTCTAAATCTATTAGATTGTCTCTCTCTCTCTAGAGAAATAGAAATTGGCTTTGAAAATAGACATATAGCACTAACTAACACATTATCATATCGGATTCACTGTATAAATTGTTAATAATTTTAAAATGTTAGTTTTATTTAAAATGTTACATTTGTTTTCAGTAAGAAATTAAAAAAAAATCTGTTCTAACCTATTTTAGTCCAGTGTTCTTGAATAAAACCCTGATTTTCTGTCGTGTTATTTCTAAGAAATATTGTTCAGCTTGCTATTCTGTGAATGATTTGCAATATCTTTTGTGTTTAATATCTTGCTGCTTTTTAATTCTAAAACGATGGCCTCTTTTTTAACTTAATAAAGAAAATTGAAGGAAAAAACCATGAGGAAAGTCATTATCCTAGGTTGGAGTCAATACTATCATTGCTATTCAAAGGCAAGAATTAATCAGATGTTAGCTTGCAGCCAAGGAAACCACTTTATTTATAATGGAAGGAAACAAAAGCCAAAGCAGGTAATGCATTAGGACCTGAAAGAAGCAAGAAGGGAAAAGAACAGACTCACTCTTACTAGTTACCTTTTTCCTTTTGCTTGACACATTTGAACTATTATACTTCCAAATTATAGCAGATAGATGTATTGTAGGTCATTAATCAATCAATATATTGTTAAAGCACGTCAATCTTGACAAAGTATCACCTAATTTTGCCATACTAAATATTGGATTTTATTTCACCCTCATGAGAGTATGAATATTTCCAGCTTCTAAAGTAACTTGGTCTTGTTACCTTGTTCAGTAATGTGTGTTCATTGGATAAATATTCACTGATTGCACAGTCTGTGCAATCATTTGGGTGGTCTTCTATATAGGGCTTCCCAGGTGGTACAGTGGTAAGGAAACTGCCTGCCAATACAGGAGACCCAAGAGATGCAGGTTCGATTCCTGGAGTTGGGAAAATCTCCTAGAATAGAAAATGGCAACCCATTCTTGCCATTCTTGCCTCCAGCATTCTTGCCTGGGAAATCCCTTGGACAGAGGAGCCTGGCACGCTTTCATACATGGGGTTGCAAAGAGTTGAACACGAGTGAGCACACATGAGTTCACACTATATGCTAGTGAACATCACTGTACAATAGTGAATAAAACAGAAAATCCAATGGCATTAATGGAGCCAAGATTCTAATGTTTCCAAATACAACCAATTTTCTAAATAGCTCAGATTCAATGAAAGAGTGTTCAGGGCACTTTATCTCTTTCTATGACTCAAAATCAATTATTCTTGCAGCTGCTCTAAATTGTTAAACAGATGGGGGTCCAGATTTTAACCACTTATTGTCCCTAAATTTTGAACTGTGAGGTGTATTTGTGTGTGTGTGTGTGTGTGTGTGTTTTAATCAGTTGCTGTGTTTTTGTATTATTGTTTATTCTACTCTCTGCTCCTTTCCTCCTGGACTCAACGACTTGACTGCTTGACTTCTAGGCCTCATTCATTCACTCAAGACAACATGTTTCAATTTTGCTTTAATAAAATGCATTTATTTTTCAAAAAGAAGATACAGTGTTATACATCAAGTAGGGGACATAATACTATTCCCATATTATGGCTGAAGAAACTGAGACTCCAATCTGTTGTGTAGTTTGAGCAATGTCATGTGGTTAATAAGAGAAACTGTTGTAATTTCAACTCAAATCTGTTTGGTGTTAAATACTGTGTCCTATCTCTTACATATACCTGAAGGTCTTCCCTGTAGCTCAATGGCAAAGAATCTGCCTGCAATGCCAGAGAACTGGGTTCAATCCCTGGGTCAGGAAGGTTTCCTGGAGAAGGAAATGGCAACCCATTCCAGTATTCTTGTCTGGGAAATCCCACGGACAGAGGAGACTGGTAGGCTTTTGTCCATGGGGTCACAAAGAGTCAGATGTGACTGAGCGACTACCAGTATCTCCTACACATCCTACATACGTTAGCATGCACATGTATTGTTTGGGGAATTTTCTAGCCTTGATTTATAGACCTCTTATCCCTACCTGGTTGCTTGCAAATTTAAAAATTGAGATGATTTGAGTCTATAAAATAAAGTCAAATCTAACCTCATATGTATAAGACCTACATGAGAAAATTTCTTACTAAAAGAACAAAATAAAGGAGAAGTTTTCAATTTCATGGGTAGGAAGACTCAGCAATGTCAAGATGTTAGTTCCTTCCAACTCAATACTTAAATTCAGTGCAATCTCAATCAAAATTCCAGCAAGTCTACATGTAGATATTGACAAAATGATTCTAAAATTTATATGGAGAGGCAAAAAACCCAGAATAGCCAACTCAATATTGGACAAAAAGAACAAAGTTGGAAGATCAAAACTATTCAACTCAAGACTTACTGTAAAGTTACAGCAATCAAGACAGTGTGATATCAGGAAAAGAACAGATGAAGAGATCAATGGACTAAAATAGACAGCCTAGAAATAGACGCACACAAGAATAGTCAACTGATCTTTGACAAAGGGGAAAAGGCAACACAATGGCTGAAAGATGGTCTTTTCAACAAAGAGTGTTGGGATAACTGGACAACCACATGCAAAAAAAAAAAAAAAAAATCACAGTCTTTACACTTTTGACAAAAATTAACTCAAAATAGATCATAGATCTAAATGTAAAGCATGAAACTATAAAACTCCTGGAGAAAATGATAGGAGAAAATCTAGATGACCTTTGGTTTGGTGATGACTTTTTAGTTACAACTCCAAATTGAATTTCATTAAAATTAAAAATTATGTTCTGTGAAAGACAATGTCAGGAGAATTTGCAGACAAGCCCAGACAAGGGGAAACATCTTGCAAAATACACATCTGATAAAGGACTGCTGTCCAACATATACAAAATCTCTTAAAAATCAACAATAAGAAAATATACAACTCAATTAAAAACTGGGTTAAAGACCTGAACATTTCAAAAAAGAAGATATACAGATGGAAAATAATATGAAATAGAAGAAATAATATTATAGAGGTAATATAAAATGTAAAAATGTTCAACATCATTTTGTCATTAAAGAATTGCAAATCAAAATGTATAGATCAGTCTTATGGACTCTGTGGGAGAGGGTGGGGAGATTTGGGAGAATGGCATTGCAACATGTATAATATCATGTATGAAACGAGTTGCCAGTCCAGGTTCAATGCACAATACTGGATGCTTGGGGCTGGTACACTGGGACGACCCAGAGGGAGGGTATGGGGAGGGAGGAGGGAGGAGGGTTCAGGATGGGGAACACAGGTATACCTGTGGCGGATTCATTTCGATATTTGGCAAAACTAATACAATATTGTAAAGTTTAAAAATAAAATAAAATTTAAAAAAATTGTAAAAAAAAAACAACAACAAGGAGATATTAATATCTCTACACACCAATATGATTGGTGAAAACCTGAAACACTGACAACACCAAATCTTGGATAGGATCTGGAGCAATAGAAACTCATTTATGGCTGATGGAAATGCAAAATGGCACAAATAGTTTGGCAATATTTTACACAGCTGAACATACTCTTAACCACACATCAAGCAATCTCTCTCCTTGGTATTTACCCAAATAAATCAAAAATTTATGTTTACACAAAAACCTGCACACAGATGCTTGTAGCAGCTTTATTCATGACTGTTAGAACTTGGAAGCAATCAGAGTATCTTTCAGTAGGTGAACTATGGTATCTCCTGCAAATGGAATATTATTCAGCACTAAAAAGAAATGAGCTATAAAGCCATTAAGGACATGGAAGAAGGAGAAGTGCATACTAATAAGTGAAAGAAGTCAATCTGAAAAGCCTGTGTACTATACGGTGCATATATACGACATTCTGGGAAAGGCACAGCTATGGAGGCAGTACAAAGGCACTGGTTGCCAGGGGTTGGAGGGATAGAAGAGGCCAAACAGACATAGAGCAGAGGATTATTAAGGGAATGAAACTATTATGCATAATGCTGTAATGGTGGATACATGTCATTATACAGCTTTCTGAACCCATGGGACGTACAATACCAAGAGTGGTCACTAATGTAAATTGCACTTTGAGTGATAATGATGTGTCAATGTAAGTTCATTGACTGTAACAAATGCACTACTTTGGTCAATCGTGTGGATAGTTAGGGAACTGAACTGTGAAGTTGCTCAGTCGTGTTCGACTCTTTGCAATCCCATGGACTGTAGTCTACCAGGCTTCTCTCTCCATGGGATTTTCCAGGCAAGAGTACTGGAGCGGATTGCCATTTCCTTCTCCAGTGGATCTTCCTGACCCAGGGATTGAACGCAAGTCTCCTGCATTGCAGGCAGATGCTTTACCCTCTGAGCCACCAGGGAAGCTCTGATAGTTAGGGAGGTTGTAGATAAATGGAGGGGCGGCAGAAAATATATGGGAATTGTGCACTTCCCACTCAATTTTGCTGTGAGGCTAAAATTGTTTTAAAATATAGTCTACTAAAACAACAAGAAGAAGATGGCCTTTTAAGAAACATTAGTATGGAATATTCTCCAAGAGATATTCCACAATGAAAACAACATAGAAACAAAAAAAACCCCAATACATGTTGATTTATATTTTATCGTCTTTCCTAGAAAGTTGTGCTATTCCAGTATTTTAACATGTGAACCCAACTTGGATTTGACAAAGATTTGGCAACTATTTTATGAAATTATTAAAACACTGTGCGCTTGACTACAAAAATGGCAAGTATTGTTCTTGTTTAGTCGCTGAGTTGTGTCTGACTCTTTGTGACCCCATGGACTGTATTCCTCCAGGCTCCTCTGTCCATGGGATTTCTCAGGCAAGAAAAATGGAGTGGGCTGTCATTTCCTTTTCCACGGGATCTTCCCAACCCAGGGATTGAGCCCATGTCTCCTACATTGGCAGGTGGATTCTTCACCATCTGAGACACCAGGAAATATATATGTCTGCATCAAAGACATGTCAAAAGTACTATAGAATACTTACAAATACAGTTTAAAGACATCCACAATGGATAGATGATAGAAGTATAGAGAATAAAAAGCTACAATAAATATCTGTTGTTTTAATATATTTAATAGCTGTTCAGTCACTAAGTTGTGTCCGACTCTTTGCAACCCCATAAGCTGTAAGCCACAGAGTCCTCTGTCCATAGGATTCTCCAGGCAAGAATGGAGTGGGTCCATTTCCTTCTCCAGGGAGTCTTCCCAACCCGGGATCTAACCCAAGTCTCCTGCACTGGCAGGCAGATTCTTTACTGTCTGAGCTACTAACAATGCATATTTAATAGACATTTCATTCATTATATTTTAAGGCTAAAGAGAAGAATATAGTGATGGCTGATATATGTGACAGAACAAAAGATAATAGCTCCTCTACATGAATAAAGTAAAAGATATTTTGAAACTGTTTCATTAAATGGTCCAAACAGTGCAAAGATTTCTTTTTTTTCAACTTTCTCATTGGATTTTCCCCCCAGCTTTATCGAGATATAATTTACATATAATATTGTGTAAGTTGAAGGTGCACACTGTGTCGATTTCCTGATTACCACTGCAAGATGAATCAACACTTCCATCACATCATATAATTACTGTGATGAGAGCATAAGATCATTTATGAGCAACTCTGTTAGCAAATTTCAAGTATATAACACAACACAGTGTTGCTAACTACCATCAATGCTGTGCCTGAGAGCGCCAGAACTTAGTCATCTTTTTACCGGAAGTTTTATACTCTTCAACTGACATGTCACCATTCCCCATCCCCTTCCCCCAGTCTCTAGTAACGACCATCTACCCTTTGTTTTTAGGAGTTAGGCTTTTTTTAGATTCCACATAACATAGAGTAGTTGTCTTTCTCTGTGTGACTTTATTTCACTTGGCATAATGATCTTAAGGTCCGTCCACGTTGTTGCAAATGGCAGGACTTCTGTCTTTCTAATGGCTGAATTATATTATGCATATATATATATATATACACACACACACACACATACATTGTTATTTGTTCATCCATTGACAGACGCTTGGGTTGTTTCCATATCTTGGTTACTGTGAATAATCATATGATAAACACGGGAATACAGATGCTTATTTTGTATCCTATTTCCATTTCCTTTGGATATATACCCGGAAGTGGGATTACTGGATCATGTGGTAGTTTTATTTTTAATTTTTTGAAGAGCCTTCAGACTCTTTTCCATAGTGGTTGTACAGTTTACAGTCCCACTAACAGAAATCAAACATTTCTTATAAAGTGAGACAAAAATTTTTGTGAAAGCTGAAGAGGCAATTAACTTGTAACAAAAATTGTGACTTTCAATCAAAAAGTGCCCCAGAAAGCCAATAGCCTTTCAAACAATTTCTGAGAACCAATCAACAGTGAAGACACTAGTATAATTACATTTTACTACATTTTGTGGTCTGAATGATTTATTAGTGTGTATTGTGACATATACAGTGCAGTCCAGAAGACAAGGTCCCTCCAGAGAGCTCTGCTGAATGTCAGAGATCTAATGAACTTGACCTCATTACTTCTCAAAATCACCATATATCACAAGGAATGTTCTTTTCCCTTCAGAGATAAGAAAGCCCTGGCACAGAGAGCTTGAATAAACTGCTCAAGGTCACACAATAAGCAGGCAGTGGAATCAGAGTTTGAGACCAGTTCCATACAATTCCGGTCATTCCAAGTGTACAAATTTAGAAAAGATCCACAAATTGAAGAATAGTAGCATCTAAGGGGCCGTTGTAATACAAACTTGTGAAATACGATGCTTTTCACAAGTTACACAAGAAATACTTAAGGGAGTGATCAGCAAACTGTTCTATAGATCCTAAGCTTTCCATGATAAGTCTTCCAAAGTGAAGAATTCAATTTCTTGAGAAAACAGTTCACCTCTTCCTAGTTGGTGTGCTGTGTGTTTTAGAACAATTGTGTTGAAAAAAAAAAAAAAGAATGAATTCCACACCACATAATTTGAAAACCACTGGTTTGCTTAGGGGAGAAAATTCTGACATTCCAGAGCAGGAAATATTGAATTAAACAGGGGAAGAAAACTTCCTGAATAGAAGTTATATAATTTTCAAAGCTCACTTTTAACACACAGTGACAAATGAAATCCCTGACATGGGGCAGAATTGAGGAGAAGGAAGGAACACTCTAATCGGCACGGCGATGCTAACTCTGAGCATCATTGCTGGTGCTGCAGACGGTGTTTTCCATTTTTTGTAAGATGATAGCTACCAGAGATAGCAGTAGTGATATGTTTGGAAAACATTACAAAGATGAGTATGTCAGAGTGATTTAAAAGAGAATATTACATCCAGGTAAAGTGCCGCCCACCAAGAGAAGAGGAGTCAAAGATAAGCATATGATTACACCTGGCTGAAGAACTTTGACACAGCTAATCAAAAAAGACAGTCTAATAGCGCCAGCTGTTGAAACTGTTGAAACTGCAATACTTTGGCCACCTGATGCAAAGAGTCGGCTCATTAGAAAAGACCCTAATGCTGGGAAAGATTGAGATTGAAAGAAGGGGGTGACAGAGGATGAGATGGTTAGAAAGCATCACCAATTCAATTGTCACGAACTTAGGCAAACTCTGGGAGACAGTGAGGGACAGGGAGATCTGGCGTGCTGCAGTCCATGGGGTCGCAGAGAGTCGGACACGACTGAGCAACTGCATGACACCGACAAGTACTTATTGCTCATCCGTTCTCTGGAACTCTGGGACATTTTGAATTTTCATCTCCGCAACATGTGAGCTCTTGCTGGTCAGAGCTAGTTAGCATTCCAGATAGAATATCATTTACAGAGTTTAGTTTACAGATGAATTAACTGCTGACTGAATAGTTTCTGGAAGATTATTGATGAAGGTAATAAGTCTACACTCTGCGGTATGTGTATTTGTTAAAGTCATCATCTTTTAGAGGTGATAGAATAAACTTTACCTTGCAGGTGGAATTTTCTAGCTCAACATAATAGGTGTGTTCTATACCTATCAAAGAACAAGAAATATTGTCAGGCTGATGATTTCTCACACCACATTTCATTGTGTATTTTGTATACCAATACCGTAATCATTATTTACCAATGAACATTTACTGTAATCATTATTTACATTTCCAAATAGATTTTTTGAAAAATAACAACATGGTGTTAAAGCAAATGACAAAATGATTCAGTTGAGCCTAAATCATGAGCCTCTCAGGTCTCCAATGATGTCTTATTTATCTTTGCCTTGACCCCCAGCACCATCCCCAGGTATCACTCATTAATTTTTGCTGAGATGTATCAGCAATATGTAGATATACATATCAGCCTTTCATAAATTTAGTGAGAGTGGAAATAAAGCCCATCAAAATGGTGTCAGTTAATTAGGCTGATGACCTTGTAAAAGTGGAGGATGTAGGAGGGTAAAATTAAAGGCAGAACAAGCCTTGGAGTTAGACAGTTCTTCGGTTAAAATTCTTGCTCTGCTATTTATTGGCTGTGAAATACTGGTCTAATTACTTCATCGTGAAGCTTTAGTTTTCTCATCCATAAAATAGGATAAAATAAGACCAGCTTCATAGTTGCTGGGAAGTATATTATAAAAGTACATAAAACAGGATAGCACCTTTCCTTCTGGTTAATTATAGTTTAAGGAAAACTTAAGAGTCCTCAAAAGGCTGCTGGTACAGAGATTCTTTGACTTAAATGTTTGTATATTTATTCTATATGATTGTGACTTAATTCCTTTCAGCCACACCCACCCTCCCAAAAGCCAATTTCACACGTTGTAAAATTCTCCCTAAACAATAAACAGTAGTTTAAAAAAAAAAAAAATCCAGGGACTTCCCTGGTGGTTCAGTGGCTAAGACTCTGCACTCCAAATGCAGGGGGCCCAAGTTCGATCCCTGGTCAGGGAACTAGGTCCCACATGGCGCAACTAAAGATCCCATGTGCCGAAACTAAGACTCCACACAGCCAAATAAATAAATTAATATTTGTTTTAAAAATCCAAAAAGGACCATTGATATTTATGTTCTCAGGGCAAATGAAGAAAAGAATAATATAGCATTAACGGTTGGTAAAGAATCTGCCTGCAATGCAGGGTTTGATCCCCGGGTTGGGAAGACACCCTGGAGAAGGGAATGGCTACCCACTCCAGTATTCTTGCCTGAGAAATCCCATGGACAGAGGAGTCTGGTGGGCTACCGTCTACTGAGGTCATAAAGAGTGGGACACGACTGAGTGACTAACACAATTACTTTCAGTAGTTTGTACAGTACAATTTCCAAAACAAAACCAAAAAATCCCTAAGAACAACTGCTTAACCATATGTTTTCTTCAGCTTTCTTCTGCCCAGACCAGCTGCCTCCTTCTCTTCTCTCCACTCTAATTCTTCAGCTTCCCCAGTCATGCTTATTCCAGTCACCCTCCTCATCCACCAATTCTGTTTCCAAACCACATCAGCTCAACAGCACACAGAAAAATAAAACTAAGCAAAACAAGCTGGACCATATATTGCTCCTCAAGAGAATTCTCGGTCAGAGAGCTGAAGGTTGGGGCAGGAAGGAGCCCTCATCTTTCTGTACAAACAAGTTTCTAAAAGGTAGTTGGTAGTTGACTTCCAGAACAATGCTCCCCTTTCTCCTTGATGCCACAACCCAACTTGTCCAACTCTCTGCAGCTGACTTGCTTTTAATAAGAGCACCCCTGAGTGACAGCTAGGCCCATGGATGGCCAAGGTGACATTTCTCTGCCTGTGTCACAGTGGTTGTAGCACTGAGACTAAGTACAGGCCAATGAGATGGACTTGGAAGTGATCCTGGGAACTCTTAAGTTCGGTTCAGTTCAGTCACTCAGTCGTGTCTGACTTTTTGCGACCCCATGAATCGCAGCATGCCAGGCCTCCCTGTCTATCACCAACTCCCGGAGTTCACTCAGACTCACTTCCATCGAGTCAGTGATGGCATCCAGCCATCTCATCCTCTGTCGTCCCGTTCTCCTCCTGCCCCCAATCCCTCCCAGCATCAGAGTCTTTTCCAATGAGTCAACTCTGCATGAGGTGGCCAAAGTACTGGAGTTTCAGCTTCAGCATCATTCCTTCCAAAGAAATCCCAGGGCTGATCTCCTTCAGAATGGACTGGTTGGATCTCCTTGCAGTCCAAGGGACTCTCAAGAGTCTTCTCCAACACCACAGTTCAAAAGCATCAATTCTTTGGCGCTCAGCCTTCTTCACAGTCCAACTCTCACATCCACACATGATCACAGGAAAAACCATAGCCTTGACTAGACAGACCTTTGGTGGCAAAGTAATGTTTCTGCTTTTGAATATGCTCCTCTAGGTTGGTCATAACTTTCCTTCCAAGGAGTAATCATATTTTAATTTCATGGCTGCAGTCACAATCTGCTGTGATTTTGGAGCCCAGAAAAATAAAGTCTGACACTGTTTCCACTGTTTCCCCATCTATTTCCCATGAAGTGGTGGGACCGAATGCCATGATCTTTGTTTTCTGAATGTTGAGCTTTAAGCCAACTTTTTCACTCTCCACTTTCACTTTCATCAAGAGGCTTTTTAGTTCCTCTTCACTTTCTGCCATAAGGGTGGTGTTTTCTGCATATCTGAGGTTATTGATATTTCTCCAGGCAATCTTGATTCTAGCTAGTGTTTCTTCCAGCCCAGCGTTTCTCATCATGTGCTCTGCATATAAGTTAAATAAGCAGGGTGATAATATACAGCCTTGACGTACTCCTTTTCCTATTTGGAATCAGTCTGTTGTTCCATGTCCAGTTCTAACTGTTGCTTCCTGACCTGCATACAGATTTCTCAAGAGGCAGGTCAGGTGGTCTGGTATTCCCATCTCTTTCAGAATTTTCCACAGTTTATTGTGATCCACACAGTCAAAGGCTTTGGCATAGTCAATAAAGCAGAAATAGATGTTTTTTCTGGAACTCTCTTGCTTTTTCCATGATCTAGCGGATGTAGGCAATTTGATCTCTGGTTCCTCTGCCTTTTCTAAAACCAGCTTGAACATCAGGAAGTTCACAGTTCACGTATTGCTGAAGCCTGGTTTGGAGAATTTTGAGCATTACTTTACTAGCATGTGAGATGAGTGCAATCGTGCGGTAGTTTGAGCATTCTTTGGCATTGCCTTTCTTTGGGATTGGAACGAAAACTGACCTTTTCCAGTCCTGTGGCCACTGCTGAGTTTTCCAAATTTGCTGGCATATGGAGTGCAGCATTTTCACAGCATCATCTTTCAGGATTTGAAATAGCTCAACTGGAATTCCATCACCTCCACTAGCTTTCTTTGTAGTGATGCTTTCTAAGGCCCACTTGACTTCACATTCCAGGATGTCTGGCTCTAGGTCAGTGATCACACCATCGCAATTATCTGGGTTGTGAAGATCTTTTTTGTACAGTTCTTCTGTGTATTCTTGCCACCTCTTCTTAATATCTTCTGCTTCTGTTAGGTCCATACCATTTCTGTCCTTTATCGAGCCCATCTTTGCATGAAATGTTCCCTTGGGATCTCTAATTTTCTTGAAGAGATCCCTAGTCTTTCCCATTCTGTTGTTTTCCTCTATTTCTTTGCATTGATCACTGAGGAAGGCTTTCTTATATCTTCTTGCTATTCTTTGGAACTCTGCATTCAGCTGCTTATATCTTTCCTTTTCTCCTTTGCTTTTTGCTTCTCTTCTTTTCACAGCTATTTGTAAGGCCTCCCCAGACAGCCATTTTGCTTTTTTGCATTTCTTTTCCATGGGGATGATCTTGATCCCTGTCTCCTGTACAATGTCACGAACCTCATTCCATAGTTCATCAGGCACTCTTATCTATCAGATCTAGGCCCTTAAATCTATTTCTCACTTCCACTGGATAATCATAAGGGATTTGATTTAGGTCATACCTGAATGGTCTAGTGGTTTTCCCTATTTTTTTTCAATTTAAATCTGAATTTGGTAATAAGGAGTTCATGATCTAAGCCACAGTCAGCTCCTGGTCTTGTTTTTGTTGACTGTATAGAGCTTCTCCATCTTTGGCTGCAAAGAATATAATCAGTCATTTTGGTGTTGACCATCTAGTGATGTCCATGTGTAGAGTCTTCTCTTGTGTTGTTGGAAGAGGGTGTTTGCTATGACCAGTGCATTTTCTTGGCAAACCTCTATTAGTCTTTGCCCTGCTTCATTCCGTATTCCAAGGCCAAATTTGCCTGTTACTCCAGGTGTTTCTTGACTTCCTACTTTTGCATTCCAGTCCCCTATGATGAAAAGGACATCTTTTTTGGGTGTTAGTTCTAAATTGTCTTGTAGGTCTTCATAGAACCGTTCAACTTCAGCTTCTTCAGTGTTACTGGTTGGGGCATAGACTTGGATTACTGTGATATTGAATGGTTTGCCTTGGAAACGAACAGAAATCATTCTGTTGTTTTTGAGATTGCATCCAAGTACTGCATTTCGGACTCTTTTGTTGACCGTGATGGCTACTCCATTTCTTCTGAGGGATTCCTGCCCGCAGTAGTAGATATAATAATGGTCATCTGAGTTAAATTCACCCATTCCAGTCCATTTGAGTTCGCTGATTCCTAGAATGTCGACATTCACTCTTGCCATCTCTTGTTTGACCACTTCCCATTTGCCTTGATTCATGGACCTGACATTCCAGGTTCCTATGCAATATTGCTCTTTAAAAGAGAAGGAGAGAAAGCTATTAACTGTTTTATTGAAAAGTGGAAGTGTTAGTCACTCAGTCATGCCCACCTCTTTGCAAACCCATGAACTGTAGCCTCCCAGGCTCCTCTGTCCATGGAATTCTTCAGGCACGAATACTGGATTGTGTTGCCATTTCCTTCTCCAGGGGATTTTCCTGACCCACGGATCGAATCTGGGTCTCCTGCATTGCAGGTGGTTTCTTTGGACCATCTAAGCCACCAGGGAGGTCTTTATTAGATAAGAGAGATTAGATATCAGCCAGACCTTGAAGAGAGAGAGAGAATTAGATCTGGTAGGTACAGAGGTCCAAGAGAGGAGAGAAGAGAAGGAGTAGAACTGTGGGATGGTTTGTTTTCTGTCGATGTCAAGATAGAGGAAACCCTACATCATAGTAGGGCTCTCACTAAGCCGAGTTGTGTTTGGGGCAATCTTGTACCTGTAATGCTTCACTCAGCTCAAAACAACCCCTCCCTCACTACAACGGGTGCCAAAGAGAAAACATATATGCAAATGAAGGTCCCGGTAATTAGAAGCTGGGCCTCAATGACTCTAGTAAATCTGCCTTTGAGGAAAGTCTGGGGAAAAGTTTAGGAGGATTTTGCACCACCAACAAAGTACTGAGGTTAAGGCAGGAACACATTTGTAAGATTTTCCTCTGGAGTTCATGGGTTGGAGAAAACTTCTGGGTCTGGCAGACCTGGCCAAGTCAGTGAAGGGAAAAGCCAATGTAGTTTTACTAGTTTGACTTTTCAGAATTGCTGCTTAGAAGAAAACCCCAGGAACCAGGAACGGAGGGCTGATCAAAGCAGGGGGTTCTCACGTCTGTGAAGTGTGGCTGTGGTTCAAGGCAGCCTGGGCTCACTCTCTGTGATTGCACTCCCTGGTTCCTACCACCTGCAGGGGTGGATGAGGGTAGACATGGGCAGGGGGAGGACCTCAGGAGTTGACAGATGCAGCATCGCACAGGGAGCCCCTGTGTGTGAGCAAATCACAACACAATCACAGAAATACAAGTCTCAAAGCCTCCCAACTTCCCTCTGATGAGCCAGGGTAACACCACGTGCTGAACAGACACATCCAATATGTCAGGAGGTTACCACAGAGAAGTTGATTTTACATTTGTGTGCAGTTCCATTGGAGGTTTGTGGGGGATGATGTGGGGTGGTTGTGTACTCTGCAATCAGACTGCCTGAGCTCAACTCCTGTCTCAACCCAGACTAAATCTGTGAACTTGATTAATCTCTCTCAGCTTCGATTTTCTAACCTGTAAAAGAAATAATTTTATACTGTGATGCCACAAGAATATGGTTTTAATAGGAGTGAGAGACTGATGGTATTCTAGTTTATAGAAATGTGAATATTAAACAAGATAATTCATGACAAGGACTTAAACTATAACTGACACAGAATAAACATTCAACACATGTAAGTTATTACAGTTTTTATTAGAATTGACAATTACATTTTTAACCTTTTTCTATGATGCCAATATTTCTGTGCTTTTGTTATCTATTGTGTGGGTGTGCTAAGTCGCTCCAGTCATGTCTGACTCCGTGTGATCCTATGGACTGTACTCCACCAGACTTGGGATTCTCCAGGCAAGAATACTGCAGTGGGTTGTCATGCCCTCCTCCAGGGGATCTTTCTGACCCAGGGATTGAATCCATGTCTCTTAAATCTCCTGCTTTGGCAGGCAGGTTCTTTACTACTAGCACCACCTGGGAAGCCCTTTGTTATCTATTACTTAACTCTGATCGTAGGTGGGAACTGCTCTATCTCATACCAAAATAATGTCTAGGAATAGATTTTTAGCAACTTGTTCATTGTGCTTACTGCAGCGTCAGTCTTTTATTATTCTTCCTACTTTCCTCATCACCAACATAAGTGTAAAGATTCTCTTAGAGGAAAATGGAGCAGGGAACACTAATTAACAACACAATTATTTAACACAACCTCCTCTGTCTAATGGGCAGGCATCCATCTCCTCATTCCTCACACTGGAAGCTGTAATTTCCTTTTCTTTCGATGTTGACCTTCATCATATTTCACTACTGGGTGCATGTCCAGGGGTAAAGATGAAGTTTTATTCGATTTCATGAGACAAATACTTACTGAGACCTACTGTGTGTCAAGTAATATCCTAGGAACACATCAGTAAACGAAGATTCTTGTCATTGTGGAGTTTACATTCTAGGAGGGGGATGTGCCCAATAAAAAGCAAGGTAACATAAGAAAATAAATAACGTAATATGCTAGGAAATGATCCATGCCAAGGAATGAAGCAACTGTAGCATAAGGTAAAGAGGATGCAGAGCAAAGGATGGAAACTGGTTGTGATTTCATATATGTTGTTAAGGTTGAGAAGATGATGGTTGACTGAAGACTTGAAGTAAGAGAGTTACTTGGATAGGGCACTGAAGGAAGAGGGTTCCTAATAGAGGCGAGAGGTGCACATCTCTCACATCTACCCTATAAGATTACCGTGAGGGTTAAGTAAGTTCTCCTTTGACTTCCCTGGGGGTGCAGTGGATAAGAACCTGCCTGACAAAGCAGGGGACGCATGTTCGATCCCTGACCCAGGCAGATTCCACCTTCCTTGGAACAACTAAGCCCGTGTGCCTCAACTACTGAGCCCACGCTCTAGGGCCCATGAGCTGCAGCTACTGAAGCCTGCACACCCTAGAGCTCCGTGCTCTGCAACAAGAGAAGCCACTGCAGTGAGAAGCCTGAGCACCGAAGCTAGAGTAGCCCCTGCTCTCCGCGACTACAGAAAGCCCGTGTGCAGCAACAAAGATTCAGTGCAAGCAAAAATAAATAAGTTAATTTTTAAAAAGTTCTCCTTGTGGTAGAACTGGAGATGTGCTGCCTAGCTCCTTCTTCAAGGAAGGACCTGCTGCCGATTGTAGAGAGAGTAATCAGCAGGTAGATTCCAGCTGTGTGCTCTTTTCAGCTGTGGAGGGTCAGCTCTCTCCACATCCTCTCCTTCCCAGGACAGCCCAAGTCCAGAGCTGAGTGGTATAAAAACTCACCCACTCGAGCTCAGTGATGGACCAAAGGTCCCTGCCAGGATGACTGGGGTCTTATCGGGAGAAAGACCTCTCTTCCCTCAGGCACATCCTGCTTCCTTCCTTTCCTTTCACAGGTTTTGATCTTCCAGGGAACCCAATCTGTGACAACACCGAATTAAGCTTATTATGAATTATTACAACATGGATTAGCTCTAAAAATCCATAACTTTTAGGAGGAAGAATTACATGGTAGGAAGATCATAGACTGAATTATAGCTCTCGTCATTAACTAACTGTGCTTTTGACAAGTTTCTTAAACTCTTTAATCCTTAATTGCTTCCCCGGGAAACTGGGACTAATAATACCAACTCCCTTGATTTTTTGTGTTCTATGAGTATCTTGCACACAATTATTTGGCAGAGTACAATCATTCATGTACTCTTCACAAGATACTATCCTAGGTATATGCTGTGATCAATTTTTTGAACTTTTTATAAGGTATAATGTTATACATGACCAAACAATGCACAAATCCATAAATAAATTTTACAAGGTGAATAGATTCATGTCATTAGAATACAGATCAGCATCCAGGCTAAGAGAATGTGACTCAGATTTCAGAAGCCACTCTCAGGTCTCCTTCTAGTCACTGACTCAGCAAAGGTTATGCCAGGGATTAATTCTCCCATTTGAGAAATACTTATATGTCTTTTATTATTCATTTGGCTGCACTGGATCTTAGTTGCAGCATGTGGGATCTTTAGTTGCGACATGAAGGATCTAGTTCCTTGACCAGGGATCAAACCTGGGTCTCTGCATTGGGAGCATGGAGTCTTAGTCACTTAGTTCCACCAGGGAACTCCCAATTCCCCAATTTTTGACTTGTATAAAAATGGAATCAAACAATATGTGTTCTTTTGTGTCTGCCTTATTTTTCTCACACTGTTAGATTCACCCACATTGTTAGGTATAGTTGTAGTATATTTATTTTGCTGCTTCAAAACCACAGAAGCTTTCCAGGTAAAATCTAAAATTGACCCCCGTACACAGAAGGCAAGGAGAAACCAAAGAAAGAAGCAGATCATCCCACATTAGTAGATGTCAGCTTGTCTCGGTGGCCACAAAATAAGCAGATACTTATATCCACCTGCCAGAATCTTATAAGTTTATATAGAGAACTTAACTGGGTTCAGATACACTCAATTCAGATGGTCTCAACAACACCTTACTTGCTCAAGGCTATGTTCTAGAAATAGCTCCTAGTGTGGTAATGGCAGGTAGAAAGTACATTTCAAGGATGGGGAGGGTGTGAGTCATCTCTCATTGCCTGGATCCAGCTCATAGGTCCACCAGCAGCCATGTGCTTTTGAGGACATCCTCCAAACTTTCATTACTGTATAATATTCCACCTTGGGGATGTCCTACAGTTTATTTGTGCTTCTTTTGCTGATGAGTATTTGGGACTATTGCAAGTATTGCTGTATTGAATATTTTTATGCTCATCTTTTTGGGGGGAGTGAATGTATGCATTTATCCAGGGTATTTTCTAGAATTGAAATCACTGAATTATAAAGTAGGCAAATACTTGGTAGATATGATCAGTTTTCTGAAGTCAGCCCTCCTACATGAGTGTATGACAGCTCTGGTTGTTTTACATTTTTGCCAGCCCTGGATAGTGTTAGAAATTTTTTAGCTATTTTGGTGGGGGTGTATTGGTGTCATATTGTGGTTTTAATTTGCATTTACTGAAGACTAATGAAATTAACCATCTGTTTGATTATATTTTAAAATGTCTATTTATTGTTTTTACTGAAGTACACTTGACATACGATATTACATTACTTTTCAGGTGGGCTATGTAGTGACCTGATATTTGTATGTATCATGAAATGTCCACCATGATGAGGCAAGTAACAATCTGCCCCCATACAAGATTATAATATTATTGACCATACTCTTTGTGCTTTATATTACATCCCTGTGGCTTATTTATTTTATAGCTGGAGATCTGGATCTCTAAATCTACTTCATCCCTTCACTCCATGACAACCACCTGTTTATCCCATGAGTCTGTTTTTGTTTTATGATTGAATTTTGCTTTATAAATTCAATAATATATTTTATTCTTTATTTTGCTGATGTTAAAAAATTATTCATTTCATCCAAATTACAATCTTCATTGATAAAATATTACTTTCAATCTAACTTTTAGTGTCTCCAGATTTGTACTGATTTCTCACTTTTTAATTTCTGATATTGATAATCTGGGTTTTCTCTACTCTTAACTTAATATGCCTTGCCAGGACTCCATCAATTTTATTAATATTTTTAAAAAATGAACTTTTTGCCTGTTGATTTTTTATATTACATGCTTTAAAATTTTTCATTAGTTTGTGTTTGCAGTTTTTATATTTCTCAATGTTTACTTAATTTACCATTTTTGTTTTGGTTCCTTAAAATAAAAGCTTCAGGCCCTGAATTTTAGACTTTTTTTTCTTTTCTAATGCATGAATTTTTCTCTGGATGTGGCTTTGGCTGCATCCCATAAGTTTTGATAATAATGTGTCTTCATTATCAGTCAGTTAAAAATATTTTCTAATTTATTTTTTGGTTTCTGCTTCGGCTTGTAGATTAAATATATTTGTTTTTCCAGTCAATATTTCTTTTAGTTTAGTTGCATATTTGCCCTTCCTGGACTGCTTCATTCTTTCCTGGTCTTCTTTTGCTTTGTTTGGTCTAGGGAAATCTTTCTTTAGAAGAACTGCCCCTCCCCAGCCTTTTAGTTGTCTGTGGCAATAGATACTTTCATTGAACAAAAAGATCTAAAGCATATTTCTTTAATATTTAAAGAATATTCTGGTATGTTCAGAGTTATAGATTAGTATTTATTTTCTTTCAACACTTGTCTTTCTATTGTCTTCTCTTGAAGACATTTTTATTGTTGAGAAGTCGATTACTGAAAGTAATCAGTCTTATTGGTGTTCTTTGATGACTGTTGTCTGCTTCGAAGACTTTTCTCAAGTGCTTAGCAGTTTTACCAAGAGGAGTCTATGTGTGTTTCCTTTGTATTTATCCTACTAAGTGTTTGCTGAGCTTTGTGATTTTGTAGCTTTTTGCTTTTTATAATGCTTGGTTATTATTTCTGCAGTAATTGTTTTACTCTTTTTTTCTCAATTCTTTTTCATACTTCAATTTTTATATTTTATGCTTTTCCCATATGTCCTGTAAGCTCCCTTCCATTGTTATTAATTTCTTTCTGTGATTCAGTTTTTATTTTTTAAATTTGTTTTGAGCCTGCTGTGTTCAAGGCACTATTGAATCTATATATTGAGTCCCTAATTTTAGATACTTTTTAAGTTATGGAATTCCCACTGCTACCTTTTTTTTTTAATCACTTCTGATACTTCTTCATAATTCTTCATCTTTCATCGTTTTTTCCCATCACTTCCTCTACTATCTTGAACTTTTAAGTAGTTGTTCTCAGTTCGCTCCAACACTTGTGTGTCTACTTCTGCAATATGACTTTCCTCAAAATTGTCCCTTAGCAGGTCAGTGCCCTGGGCCACTTATAAATAAGACTAAATGATCCCTGCAAAACTATAATGGCTCTTAGATGCTTTATTCTTCACAACTCAGGAAGTGCTGTCTGGTTCAAGTTCCTGCACACCTATCCTTCAAGCATTGCCAGTGACATAGGAGCCTACAAAAACATATCTTGACCTTTGTAAAGACTATAAACAAATTAACGAGAGAAAACAGCATACATGAAATAACTGTAGAATGATTAAGTGTTATATTGTGTGATGGTAACCTTACCACCACAAGACAGGGAAGCCTGGTGTTGCAGTTCATGGGGTTCAAAGAGTCGAACATGACTTAGGGACTGTACAGGTAATAGCTCAGAAAAAAGAGACACCTATGTGAATTGTAGTGACAGCAGCAAGTACACTGGAGCAAGAATCCAATTCTTACATAATATCTGGCAATATAACTTATATACAACTCTACTGAGAGTTAATTGTCCCTTTTTAAAATCCAGAAGAGATCTCTTATTATCACAAGAGAACAGCTGCTGATGACATTAGTTTCTTAAGCATTTTAATGAATATTTCGGACTTTTAGACTTCTAATCTCAAATTTGATGCTAATATTGATGTTAAGTTTGAATCCATATGGGGGCTTTAGCCTCCTCTGGTTCTCTCTCTTTTTCCATGCCTGTCATTAGCTCTTTGTCTTCATGTGTCTGCTCCTTCAGAACTACAATGTGATTAAATTAATTGGTTTAAAAATACAGTCTGTGTCATGCTGTGAATATTGGGTTTAAAGACAATTGCAGTAGGTTGCACTAATTAATTGGGTTTTATTTTACAAGATTATAGAGTTAAGGATGCTTGAACATAATATGTAAATTTATGCAGAATGTGTAAATCAGTATTTTGATTCAAGCATCCAGTCACATAGAAAATAAATGAATGTAAAAATATGATGCAAGTGCTTCCTATGGGTTGAATGATATCTAAGCAACAGGGATGAAGGCCGGGTTGGGTGGGGCTGATATGAGTGAAAAGTGAAATTGCTCAGTCGTGTCCGACTCTTTGCTGATGTGAAGGGGAGATGAATTTGGAAACCTAGAACTTAGAAAATTCAGAGTTAATTTATTCA
The DNA here is from genome assembly GCF_032452875.1 of Bos javanicus. Classification (NCBI taxonomy): domain Eukaryota; kingdom Metazoa; phylum Chordata; class Mammalia; order Artiodactyla; family Bovidae; genus Bos; species Bos javanicus. The sequence continues at coordinate 28,589,759 of NC_083891.1, read as the reverse complement.
AACTTTTAATGACAAAAGGTAGGAGAAGGTATGGATCAAAGAAAGTTTTTCAGAATTGACTTTGAAGAACCTGTATTTACACCTGAACTGGTAGTTCCTCTTTTTATTGCTTTGTTGCCTTTTGCTCAGCCAGCATTTAGTAAGCTGCTATTTATAAGATTGTTGTTCAGTAGTCATGTCTGACTCTTGGCGATCCCATGCACTGCAGCATGCCAGGAGGCATAAGATTCAGTTCAGTTCAGTTCAGTTCAGTCGCTCAGTTGTGTCCGACTCTTTGCGACCCCATGAATCACAGGATACCAGGCCTCCCTGTCCATCACCAACTCCTGGAGTTCACTCAAACTCACATCCATCATGTCGGTGATGCCGTCCAGCCATCTCATCCTCTGTCATCCCCCTTTCCTCCTGCCCCCAATCCCTCCCAGCATCAGAGTCTTTTCCAATGAGTCAACTCTTCGCACGAGGTGGCCAAAGTACTGGAGTTTCAGCTTTAGCATCATTCCTTCCAAAGAATACCCAGGGCTGATCTCCTTTAGAATGGACTGGTTGGATCTCCTTGCAGTCCAAGGGACTCTCAAGAGTCTTCTCCAACACCACAGTTCAAAAGCATCAATTCGTCGGCACTCAGCCTTCTTCACAGTCCAACCCTCACATCCATACATGACCACAGGAAAAACCATAGCCTTGACTAGATGGACCTTTGTTGGCAAAGTAATGTCTCTGCTTTTCAATATGCTATCTAGGTTGGTCATAACTTTCCTTCCAAGGAGTAAGTGTCTTTTAATTTCATGGCTGCAATCACCATCTGCAGTAATTTTGGAGCCCCAAAAAATAAAGTCTGACACTGTTTCCACTGTTTCCCCATCTATTTCCCATGAAGTGATGGGACCAGATGCCGTAAGATTAGACACAGGCAAACTAACAGAACACAAGCTTTCTTCTTGAGGGTTTCCCAACTTTGTCACATAGATATTTTGCCTTGTGATAACAAAGCTAATTAATACCAAGGATGCTGACCGTTCTGGCTTGATATGATACTTTATTCATTCCTAGAAATAATGCTAGTCATCTGGAAGGATCTCTACTTGATCAACTGAAAATACACTCTGATAAGTAACAGAAAACCAGTGACAGTGGCTTAAACAATTAGGAATTTACTTCTCACACTATATAAAAAGCCTAAAGCAGTGGTCAGTGGCATTAGGTCAGTGGTTCAATAACTAGTATTTAACTTCAGTCAGAACCTAAGTCTGTAGGATTTTCAATATTCTTAGCTTTTATTTTCATGATCCAAGATGGCTGCTGCAGCCTCAGCCATCCATTCTGCTTCAAGGCAGAATGGAACAAGGAGAAAGGGGAAAAGAGCTTTATCCTTAATAATTTTTCACTTTTATTCCGGAGTAAAGGCCCTTCATCTCTTTTGGTCAGACCTTCCATTTCAGCTGTTTGTCAGACCCAGGACACATGATCAAGTTTAAAGCCATTATAGGTCAAGAACAATGCCAGTGCAGAGACCCATGATCAGGTCATGACTGGTATAGATAGATATTCTTTCAGATAAACATCTCCCTTAACTTACTATCCAAACTTTTTTAATCAGGGAAAAAGAAAAATAGTAGTGACTTTTATATAAGGAAATGACCGTGTTTTTCACAACATACTACCTTTAAAGAATATTAATAGAAGTAGCTTTATAACCCACAGCAACATTGCTTAAGACCCCCCTTCATCATTTCTCCTGAGCTTCAGCCTCCTCCAAATCACACGGTCACTCCAAAGCCTTCTCTTTGTCCTTCACTCTCAGATTCCCATCAAAACCCAAGTCTCTCTTTGCTGACACACAGCACAGCTCTCTCTTGGCAAGCCACCAAGTTCCCTTCCTCTCACTCACCGACACGGCCACACTAACGTCTTTTATTCACATCATCTTTTCTTCCACTAGATAATCCTGTCTACTGTTTCCTTCTCAGAAGCCTCACTTGATGTTCCCAACGGAGAAGGGACCGGCTCCTTAACTCTGCCAGCCTTCCTCAAGAAACTCAACCTGTCACTTAAATTCTGCACTACAAAATGATGATCCAACAACTAATCAGAAAACATCTTTTTTTTTTTTTCTCTAGAAAGGGAGAAGAACAAGAGGGAAAGAAAGAGGGAAAGCAAGGAATACTTACATATAAATAATTTCATTCTGGTTACATGATAAATTCTGTAACAGATGTTTGAATGAATATTAATTAGTTCGCACAGAGAATAAAATGATACATTGAGTGGATGACAGACTCTTTCGGAGTTAAGAAATGAAATGGGTTCCAGGGAATATGGCAGAGGAGGAGGTAAGGTTCAGTCAAGTTAGGAATAAATTACGGGCTAAAATATGGAAAGGTAATTTGCATACCCGTTTCTTCTCCAAATTTATTTCCCCTTCCTTTTTTATCTTTAATTTCAACCACTCAGTATTTCCAACTTTTTTTCTGATTAATCTTAGTCTATAAATTTTTTCTCACTAAAAAAATATACTTAACAAACTCTCCTCTGCTCATTTCACCTCTTTCTATACCAGTTCTTAATGAGATCTTTTTACATCAAAGGGCTTGGTAGGAAAAGGCAGAATAATTGTATAATTTGCCTGTTTCCTATATTGCAGACTTGGAAATACACCCCCTCTTAATTAGTGACGCACATGCATTTAATTTTGTCTCAGTAAAGGTGCACTTTCTTCATGGTTACCTGGCCTATAACCTTCCAGTGCAGATGTCGATTTTGTAGGAACTTCTGATTGAGTTTTATTAGAATCTGACTTCAATGACAATATCAGAAGTCTTCAACAAAGACTTAATTAATTTATTCATGCATGCAGTCATCAAATGAATATTGAGGAGTTCTAACAAATATATTGAATTTGTTGACTCGATATATAGACAGGAGGAGGCATTTTCCCCGTGGCCCACTCCAACCCATCTGTAGACAAGAGATTACCTGGTCCATGGATGAAATGTCAGGGAGGTCACATAAGATATTTTGTCATGTTGAGACAAAAAAACCCCAAAAATCCTGATTGTCTTTGGAACCAAGAACAACATACTAGAGATCAATGTGTTTGGTTCAGTATCATAATTAAAGCTCTGAAAGCTAATATGGTGTTCTGTCTTGCATCAGCTTACTACTACTTAGGTCTGGAAACTGTAACACTTGCCTTGGTTGCTGGTGGCCCCTAAAGGAGATTTGGGAGTAAGGAGAGCAGAGGAATGACATATTCTTGCCTCGGCCTTCTTTCGTCTTTGTGTTTTTCCCAAAGCTTCCTTTGATGAATAGATTTCATTCAAAGTCTTCAAAATGTGGCTTATATGTCTCTTCTGGTTTGCCGTTCATCACATCCTATCTCCATCCACCTCACAAAGACTTGCCTTTTGGTGGGTATCAAAGGCCCTCTTAGATTCTACTTGGCTTTGGGGAAAAAAAAAAAAAAAAACAACTTATAACACTTTTCTCCTGCCATCTGTGAAAGTACAGTTTGATCCTAGTGAGCCCTCTAATTCTCTCTCCTCTTTGGTCAGGCCAGTGACAGCGGCCTATCATCTCTTTGGTATCATCTCTTTGGTATTTATCATCATCTTTGGTATCATCTCTTTGGTAATTATCAGGCATGAGTCAGATTCCACCCCTCAGGACCTGCTAAACTCAAGAGGACACCGCACATAACGCATTTTTTAGGCATCTCCACTAAGTCTCCTCTTTCCTTTGGTGCATGCATGCTAAGTCGCTTCAGTTGTGTTCAACTCTTTGTGACCCTACGGACTGTAGCCCACCAGGATCCTCTGTCCATGGATTTCTCCAGGCAAGAATGCTGGAGTGGGTTGCCATGCCCTCCTCCAGGGGATCTTCCCGACCCAGGAATCAAATCTGTGTTTCTTAAGTCTCCCTCATTGGCAGGCAGGCTTTTTATACCACTGGCACCACCTGGGAAGCCTTTTTTCTCTGGAGGTGAAGTCAAAGCACCTCCCCACTGCCCCACAACTCACTCCAAAGAATGGGTGCCCTCCTGGCAGACACTGGAAGTCGTGGAAATGGTGGAGAGTGTGGCATCCATGAGGGCCAAATGCCCCAAGCATGATTTGCCTGAGAGGCCTGGCACTGTGCCCTGGGACATGGCAGCTTTTGTCACCTACAGTTTTGTTTAAGCATGCAGGGTCTCAGACTAATCTGAATAGGCTGAACTGCATTTTGACACCCCGTTTATGTCTATATGTTACAAACTACATCTGACATTGGAGGTACACATTGAGTAAGCCATAACTTTTGCTTTATAGGAAGGTTCCTTTTAAGTGGTTCAAACAGACACCTCAAGAGATAATATAAATGCAAGTCAGACGGGACAGAATTTTGGGGAATTGGGCACTTCTCAAGGGCCATCCTTCATCAGGGGATGAAGGATCAATGGATACAGGTTGCACTTCTCTTCCTCAGGGAGATAGTCTGTGGGGCTCCTCAGGAGGTCCATGGGATGAGCATTCTGCACTTGTGCTGTATGGAACTTGATTGCACATCCATATATGGGTCTATGGGCTTCCCAGTTGTCGCCACTGGTAAAGAATCTGCCTGCCAATGCAGGAGACCTAAGAAATGTGGGTTCTATTCCTGGGTTGGGAAGATCCCCTGAAGGGGGTCATGGCAACCCACTTCAGCATTCTTGCCTGGAGAATCCCATGGACAGAGGAACCTGGCAGGCTGCAGTCCAGAGGGTCGCAGAGTTGGACACTGAAGAGTCACTGAAGCGACTGAGCTTGGCACGACATACAAATCCACTGTCCTTCCCAGCTTTACTCCTCAGACCCGCAAATAAAACACATGTACTTAAGCTTTTATCTCAGGCTTGATATGAGAGAGACCTAAGTTGAGACAAGTACAGAGAAGAGGGAGTAGAGGAAGAACAACTCACTTTAGAAACTAACGCATTACTTGGAAATAATTACATTGCATCATCAGTAATCTCTGTATACAGATTCACCAATGAGTTAACTTGTAAATAATTTTGGAAATAATGTACACAGGACTGGTACCTCAGCTGTGAGGCCAGTAAAAAATCAAAATGTGGGGCGCCTTTAAGGATAATTATTAAAAATTCATTCCAAGATGGTGACAACAGAACCTTAAATCAAACATTGTTTTTGCTGTTTGGTCGTTAAGTCGTGTCCGTCTCTTTTGAGACTGTATCTCACCAGACTTCTCTGTTCATGGGATTTTCCAGGCAGGAATATTGGAGTGGGTAGCCGTTTCCTTCTCCTGAGGATCTTCCTGACCCAGGGATCAAACCACATCTCTTGTGTCTCCTGCATTGGCAGGTGGATTCTTTACCACTGATCCAGGGAAACTCTAAACAAAGCATGGACTCCTTTAAATGTGGAGACTTGTGCAATCACACTGGTCACATACTCCTGAAACTGGCCTTGAATGCCTACATGGGTTTTCATTATACCCCCTCAATCCAATTCATTAGGAACTAGTAAAGCATGTATAATTACCTCTTAATTACTGTTCTACTCAACCTGACCACATGGTACTTTTAGAAAATTCCATTCTGTCTTCCCTGCATGGGTTGCAATTCACTTCTGTACAGGCTGTGGCCATGTGCTGTTTGGAAAAACTCAGACTCCCTGCTCTACTCAGTGGTCAGAAACTTCCACTGTTGTTTTTCTTTTGAAGGTTACCACCTTTGCAATTATCTTTTGAGTGTCTGCTGCAGAGAAGTCCCTAGGCTTAGGCACAGGGGATAAAAAAAGATTCCGGTATTCAAGAGCTTACAGAAGAGGAAAGAAAATGGGTAAGTAATCAGAGAATTAAAAGAAGTAGTTAGAGGCAGACATGGAGAACACACTTGTGGAGTTGCTGGAGGGAGGAAGAGGGGAAGGGGGGGCGGGATGAATGGCGAGAGCAACATGGAAACGTGTACACTACCATATATAAAATAGTGGCAATTTGCTGTATGACACAAGGAGCTCAACTCAGTACTCTGTGACGACCTAGAGGGGTGGGATGGGGTGGGAGGTGCGAGGCAGGGAGGGGAAACTTGTTTACCAATGGCTGATTCATATTGATATATGGCAGACTGTATCAACCAACATGATATTGTAAAGCAATAATCCTTCAATTAAAAAAAAAAGAAACACAACACAGGGAGCTCAGTTCGGTGCTCTGTGATGACCTAGAGGAGGGTGGTGAGTGGTGGGAAGGAGGCTCAAGAGGGACGGGATTTATGTATACTTATGGCTAATTCATGTTGTACAGGAGAAACCAGCACAACATTGTAAAGCAGTTACCTTCCAATTAAAATAAATAAAAGTAAATAAAAGAAGTACTTAAACAGATGCAGAGGAACACACAGGAAGTATGTATCTTATCTTACTGAGTTAACTTTCTATTTTCCAGTTCAAAACTGACACATCAGGACTAAACCTGAGATTGTGCTCCAGGATCTCAATCACTTTTTGCCCTTTCCCTTTTTGTGATGGGCTTCCCTGGTGGCTCAGAGAGTAAAGAATTTGTCTGCAATGCAGGAGGTCTGGGTCCGATCTGTGGGTCAGGAAGATCCCCTGAAGGAGGAAATGACAACCCACTCCAGTATTTTTGCCTGGAGAAGCCTATGGACTGAGGAGCCTGGTAGGCTACAGTCGATGGGGTCACAAAGAGTTGGGCTTGACTGAGTGACTAACACTTTCAGGGTCTACATTTTTCTACAAACACATCCTCTGTTTCATCCTTTATGAGAAGTTCACACATCTAGTCCCCAAAATGCTAAAATGGTTTCATAGAGCCCTCTTTTAAAGAAATTCTAATTTTTGTAAATGAAGACAAGAAAGGTATCTTGTTGGGATACTTAGTACCATGCTGTATCTTACTTGGGATTCCTTGGGAAATACTGATTTATCACAGAGTATGTGGTTATCTCAGGGATCAACTCGGTAAAAAAATTTTTTTTAAATAAAACCTGTGTAATTTCCATGGAGATAAAATTATATAATTGAGATGTTAAATATCAAAGTAGTATAGAACGTCATTATCAAATTAGTAGTACATATAAAAATACTTATAAAAACTGTAGTTAGAATTCAAATGATAAATAAATGGTCACAAGCTTCTAGAGTGGGGGACCCATTAGAGATGAAGGCCTTAACTTAGGCACCACAAAGAAATTCCACATGGCCTTTCCTTAGGCAGTTCATTTTTGATGAGGACATTAGTTGGCGGTGGTAAATAAACTCAAAGTTAATAATGTTAGTATTAACTTTTAGAGGTTTCAGTTAGGTTTCAATGTGTTTAAATTCCACCTCTGTCTGGCCATTTTCTAGTCTGTTTGGTAACAGCATGCAGGAAACAAGAAAGCATTTTTATTTTAAACCAAGACTAGAGACCCAAGGTGTTGTTGTAATGAGTAAACTCCAGTTCTGTAAGAGAAAACACATTTCGCAACCCACAGATCCATTTACTTAGGAGACTTTCTTCTGGTAGAATCCTACAGCTGCAACTCACTGATATGTAGGTGCGTCTCCTGTCCAGTTGGGGATCAACAGCTACATGATAACTTACCCGTTGAAACCGTTTTTGTCCCCATTCACTAAAAGTTGTGGTGAAAAGTACTTCACTAGTTCACCTGCTACAGTTCTTTTGATTATTTGATGCCCAAAGGACTTTTGGAAAGCCATGTAAAAACCCAAAAAGATTCCCAAGGAAAGGCTATTTTATGGTTGGTGGTTGTGTCTGGGTCACATCAAACCCTTCTTTGCTTCCCTTTTCTGGGCTCCTAGTTTGTTAGTATGAGATACATAACATTGTCCTACCACCACCTGACTGGAAATGCAAAATTAATAATTATGAAAGAGTAACAAGTAATAGATCATCTATTTAGGCAATTCAACTATTTTTTTTGTTAATTTCCCTCTTCTCAAAAGAAGTATTCCCAATATTTACAGCCATGTTTTGTATATAAGTTCACTAGCACTAATTGATCAGTTGAGCCTGCAGTGGGAAGGGGAAATTTCCTGGAGGAAGGGATTTGAGATGATGACAACAAGAGGAAGGAAGACAGATGATGAGGTTGTCCAAGCTGAGGAAGTCACAGGAACAAAGATTTGATCTGAAAGTGAGAAACACTGCATGTACAGTGGGGAGGAGAGCCAGGTGACCAGAGCAGAGGGTGCTTATTCTAGATTCCCAAGAAGGAGGTCAAGGGGAAGGGTCAAGGCTCACATTTAGATTGATTCATGGGTCTATGTGTTTATATGTTAAGCACTAGAGGTGTATTGGGAGTTATTGAGCGCTAAACATTCAGAAAACAAAGATCATGGTATCTGGTCCCATCACTTATGGGAAATAGATGGTGAAACAGTGGAAACAGTGTCAGACTTTATTTTTTGGGCTCCAAAATCACTGCAGATGGTAACTGCAGCCATGAAATTAAAAGACGCTTACTCCTTGGAAGGAAAGTTATGACCAACCTAGATAGCATATTCAAAAGCAGAGACATTACTTTGCCAACACAGGTCTGTCTAGTCAAGGCTATGGTTTTCCAGTGGTCATGTATGGATGTGAGAGTTGGACTGTGAAGAAAGCTGAACGCTGAAGAATTGATGCTTTTGAACTGTGGTGTTGGAGAAGACTCTTGAGAGTCCCTTGGACTGCAAAGGAGATCCAACCAGTCCATCCTAAAGGAGGTCAGTCCTGGGTGTTCATTGGAAGGACTGATGAAGCTGAAACTCCAATACTTTGGCCACCTCATGCGAACAGTTGACTCATTGGAAAAGACTCTGATGCTGAGAGGGATTAGGGGCAAGAGGAGAAGGGGATGACAGAGGATGAGATGGCTGAATGGCATCACCGACTCGATGGACAAGAGTTTGGGTGAACTCCTGGCGTTGGTGATGGACAGGGAGGCCTGGCATGCTGCGATTCATGGGGTTGCAAAGAGTCGGACACGACTGAGTGACTGAACTGAACTGAACTGAAAGTGGTTGGTGATGTTTTATTTTTAGAATAATTGTTGTGGTTCAGATGGTATAGAATCTGCCTGCAATGTAGGAGACCCAGATTCAATCTCTGGATTGGGAAGATCCCCTGGAGAAGGTATGGCAACCCACTCTTGTATGCTTGGCTGGAGAATTCCATGGACAGAGGAACCTGGTGGGCTATAATCATGGGGCAGCAGAGAGTCAGACAGGACTGAGAGACTAACACCTTCACTTTAGGCCACCTAATCTGATGGGAAAGGCAGAGGCAGGGGTAGCAGTCTTCAAAATGGGGTACTTGTATCCTGGAGGTTCCATGGAGACCTTTCAAGGGCATAGTTCTATGGAAATTAGCTTCTAAATCCTCAACTTCCATTTTTACTTTTCTGAAAATTTATCTGTGGTTGAGGTGTCATGAAGATTCTCACCATGACCCTTTCTCCTACTTTAAAAAAGAACAGGTTTCCTCTTCCCAATCCGGGATCTCATTCTGGTGTACTGCTCTGGGATGAATAAACGTCCTGCATGTCAAACAAGGAGACAATCTGAAATATTGTTGTTGATGTTAAGAAAGTGAGCACCGCTAATGAAGGGCCTGGTAAGAAATCTTTTACAAGACAAGTAGCTTCCAATGTATTTCTTTCACTAAAATGTAAAGAACCTACCCAGGTGGACACTTGATTATTAATTTTGATTTTGATAGGGTGTGATTTTTTTACATAAAACTTGGAGGCAGTTTAAATAATTGAGTGATGTTCCTACAGGAAAAAAGAAGGATTTCTATTCTCAACTACTTATTTGATTCAACAAGGCTACTGAATGCTAACTTCTGCAAATAAGTAAAAAGAATAGAATTGATACAGAACTGTCTTTTTCTATCAATAATTAATAAGTGTTCAGAGATACTAAGATAATCATTAAAAAGTTTCATCTCCTTCACTGGTAATATTTTACATTGTATGCTTACTAATAATCGATCAAAATATCAGATGCATTTATGTTGGTTTGATAAATTATACACCAATTATCAAAATATTAATTAAAATATTTAGAATCTTAATTGTCCTAGAAAACAGAAATATATGGATGGGTTACCAATACAAAACTTCGTGCATAAAAATATATTACATAAAGTTAAATTTCTACATTGAAATGGAATGGAAATATGAAGTTAAGGAGAAAAAAATGGTGTAAACAACAGTTTGGTCATGTACTTTTTTAAAATTTCTTTTTAAATTGGAGGATAGTTGCTTTAGAATGTTGTGTAAGTTTCTGGGTCATGTACTTTTTGAATGGATATTGGAGGGTATGAAATTGCTACAATAATTTCCCATTGGATATATATTTAAATAAGCTAGATTTTTTTTTCTTAAACAAGTAAATAAATATATACAATTTGCTAGAGATTACATCCTTTGCAACTACTTGAAGATACATAGCAAAGTTTTAGATGTCAACTTAAAAATATGAGAAGGCTGTATACATTTTAAAAATTGTTTCTGGAAGCATGTGAACAAGATATTTGGGAGGACTTGTCCTTAAAATTCCTTTGCATACTACACACTTTGCTTGCACTCGGCTTGTATGTTTTTCAGTATTGAGAATAAGCTTTTCTAAAAATGTCCATGTTGACTCTTTGCACAAGATTTAGAAAACATCAATTACTATAGTGGTGGCAATAGGGGAAGGGGGCTGGTGGGGCTGGAGGTTACTAAGTAGGATGGCAAGACAATGAGAGGGCTAGAGTCAGGGACATGGGCATTATGATGCTTATTTTTGTGCTTATCATTCCATATCTTTATATATTATGTCCCAAACTAAATGCTTTGCTTTTTGAGAACCTGGTCTTCATTTCACATTGTGTTTTTTGTTTTTTGACTTTTTCTCAACTTTCTATACTATATTCCCTGGTACACTATTGATTTATTTATTTAAATTTCACCTCAGTTCACAAAAAGCACCAAAACTGGTGATTGACTGAGGGGCTAAAGGGGCCAGTAGAGTCAAAACTAATACCTTGCTTTTGAACAAACAAGTTAAGGATGATGACTGTATAATTAAAAAGAGAGAGGCATAGGATGGACAGCTTATTTGAATATATTGAATTTGAAGTGAGCTTGAGGTCAAGGCTGCTGTTGACCCAGAGAGACCTTTCGGTAAATTCAAAAAGGTGCTTCCTTTGGGTCAACTCCTTCTGGGTCTATTAATTACACCTTTATTTGAATTTTAAAAGTACCCTTTCTTCAGGGACACATAGCCCCATGTCAAGGTTTAAGTTTAGCAAGAAAAGCCATCTCTGCCCCACTATGGATCAAGGGTCTTTGTGCAGTGCACTGACTGCATGGCTGGCTTGTCCCTCTGCCTGTGACAGCTAAGTAATAGTCAGCTCCAATTTATCAATATACATTTGCTTTGTTCAAAACAAGAAATGTTTATTCTGGCCAAAAAATATGTTAGGTTGTACATGAATTTTAGATGTGGTCATGTGTAGGGCGGAGAAGGCAATGGCAACCCACTCCAGTGTTCTTGCCTGGAGAATCCCAGGGACGGGGGAGCCTGGTGGGCTGCCGTCTATGGGGTCACACAGAGTCGGACACGACTGACGCGACTTAGCAGCAGCAGCAGCATGTGTAGGGATTTCCTGCTAAATTCATGTTAACTTTTGTGTTCAACTCAAGCAAATTGTAGTTGACGAGTTAGGAAACTTCATAGATATGTCTGCCTCCAAACAGATACAGTATATGTTTTATCACACTTTCACAAACTCCTTTTTTCCTTTTATCTTGCTATGACTAAAATTCACACTATCAACTCAAGACTGTTTCAATTTGACAAATGCTAGGGTACTACTTATGAAATGTCATGATTAAACAACACATATTTAATCAGGAAAAAAAGGATGATATCATAAATTAGCTTATGTATCTGTGAAAGGATGGTTCTTTAAAGAATTTGATCCTGATCAGGGGAGAAAAGATATTTATTCATTTATCTGTTCATTCAGTCATCATGCTATATTTTAGGGATTGTCATTGATGTCAGAAACAAAAATTTTTTTTTCTTACTTCTTAAGGCACTTAGGCCAGTGAAAGTAAGACATTTGCAGTAAAACATGTATACTTAAGGCTGATTCATGTTGTTGTATGGCAGGAACCAACACAACATTGTAAAGCGATCCTCCAATTACAAATAAATTAAAAAAAAAGGATAGAATATTTGTATGGTTAAGTCTTGGCAGGAGAGGGTGGGCAGAAGCTTTGAAGAAGCTTCTTCATGCAGACATGACAGGATCCCAGAGAAGAAATCACTAGCTGGGGGATCTAGGCAGAAATACCAGAGTGCCTCACAGTTTCACAGGGAGGCAGAAGGAGCCGAATAAATACTCCAGTGACCACGAAATAGCATGGAAGTAGCACGGAGTTCCAAGGATTGCCTGATCGATGACCAAGGGCTAGATGAAGACAGTACAATAACCAGGGATTCAAGCACAGGCTGATAAAGACCACTGAACAACTGCCCCTTCCCAGCACTCTGGTACAATGTGAATGTCTCAGAACTGAACAGCCCTGTGTGCGTGTGAGCTCAGTCATGTCCGACTCTTTGTAACCCCATGGACTGTAGCCCGCCACGCTCCTCTGTCCATGGAATTTTTCCAGCCAAGAATGCTGGAGTGGGTTGCCATTTCCTTCTCCAGGTGACCTTCCTGATCCAGGGATCAAACCCATGTCTCCTGCATTGGCAGACAGATTCTTTACCACTGAGCCACCTGGGAAGCCCCAACACAGCCCTGAGGAGAAGGTAAAAGGGAGGTGGATTCAGGCATTGATTGACAGTAAGTTTTCATTCCTTAGAAAAATGGAGGTCACAAAAGAAAATTAATTCTAGTTATATTAAAATGTCTTATTTCTTGCATGCCCAAGTTTGTGGGCACTGATTCATATGAGCTTTGTATTGCAAATGTTATAATTGTTAATAATAAAGTGAGCAGTGATGGAGAATCCTCAAGGCAGAAGTTTTATACGTTCTAAGGTGAAGAGGTCTGCGAGGGTGTTAACCCATCAGGAAATCTCCGATGGGTGGAGGTGGACAGGGAGAAGTTGACAATGAGGGTAGGTCACAACATTAAGAATAGCGATAGGGACTTCCCTGGTGGTCCAGTGGCTAAGAGGCCTCACTCTCAAAAGGAGGGGGCCTGGTCAGGGAACTAGATCCCATACGCCACAACTAAGACTGTGCATGCTGCAACTAAGATCTGATGCAGACAAATAAATAAATATTTAAAAACTAGTGATAACCACTTGTCAAGCGATTTCTATGTGGGAAGCCCTCTGCTAGTCACTGTAAATTCATCAGTGTATTTAATGCTTCACATAATCCTAATTTTACAGAGAGAAACCAAAGCTAAAGAATTTGGATCAGTATAAGAGACACACGGCTGGTAAGGGTTGCAAGCCAAGGAGTTGGCAACTCTAAAACCCAAACTCTGGCCCCTGTGCAAACCTATCTTCTCTGGAGAGAACAGGCAGTCATGTCCCAGACTTGGAATTTCACTAAGCCAACAAAGGAAAAAAAGATTTACCAAGTTGGTTCTATGGGGAGATCTGTGCTTTAAACAAAACAGTTTATTAATGGTGGGGAGAAAAACTGCCGAGGTGCAGGACTAGAGGCAGGAAGATTTGGAGGCTTTACGGTGGGTCAAGTGAGGAGTGGCAGGCCGTGAAAGGTCATGGATTAAGGAAGCGACAGAGGTAACAGTCAGTGCATGGCAGCCCAACGTGGCCTCAGGATGACTTGCAAGAAGATGAAATAAACTAGATGAAAGCAATCCCCAGGTTTCTGGCATGTGTCAGTACAGAAGCAACAACATTGTACTTGCTTGTAAAGAATAATTACAGTAAAAATACATGTCATTGTATTACAGTGATAGTTATAAGTGAAAGTTGCTCAGTTATATCCAACTATTTGTGACCCCACGGACTATACAGTCCATGGAATTCTCCAGGCCAGTACTCTGGAATGGGTAGCCTTTCTCATCTCCAGGGGATCTTCCCAACCCAGGGATCAAACCCAGGTCTCCCATATTGTAGGCAGATTCTTTACCAACTGAGCCATAAGGGAAGCCCAAGAATACTGGAGTGGGCAGACTTCTCCAGCGGATCTTCTATACAGTCCATGGAATTCTCCAGGCCAGTATACTGGAGTGGGTAGTCTTTCCCTTCTCCAGCGGATCTTCCCGGCCCAGGAATCAAACCAGGGCCTCCTGCATTCTTTACCAACTGAGCTAATATGAAGGAGACAGGAATTGTCTTTCAAGGAAGAGCTGAGCTTCACAAATGGATAGAATTGGGACTTCCAGTGATAAGAGAGGGACAAGGAAGAAGACAGGAGAAATATGGGAAAAGGGGACACAGATTTGTCAGAGATTTATTTCTTAGTAAGTTTTGAGTAGTTTTCTTCAAACAACTTTGAGCTACATTTACATATTTATCTACAATTTATTGGTGCCTCTTTAAACACAAATTATGATAAGAGCTGTTAAATGAATGCTGCATACAAGAAACCATTGGAGAAAGTGGAAAAGAGGATGAGTCACTTTTCATGTTGATAGTAGTTTGTTGTTGTTCAGTAGCTAAGCTGTGTTCTACGCTTGTGACACCACAGGGCCCCAGGGACTGTAGTACACCAGGTTCCTCTGTCCTCCATTATCTCCCGGAGTTTGCTCACACTCTTGTCCATTGCATTGGAGATGCTACCTAATCATCTCTTCCGCCGCCACCCCCTTCTCCTTTTGCCTTCAGTTTTTCCCAGCATCAAGGTCTTTTCTAATGAGTCCACTTTCCCATCAGATGGCCAAAGTATCACAGTTTCAGTTTCAGCATCAATCCTTCCAGTGAATATTCAGGGCTGATTTCCTTTAGGATTGACTGGTTTGATCCTTGACCGGTTTGATCTCCTTGTTGTCCAAGGGATTCTTAAGAGTCTTCTTCAGTACCATAGTTTGAAAACATCAATTCTTCAGTGCCCATCCTTCTTTAGGTCCAACTCTCACATCCATACATGACTACTGGAAACACCACAGCTTTAACTAGAGGGACCTTTGTCAGCAAAGTGATGTCTCTGCTTTTTAATATGCTGTCTAGGCTTGTCATAGTTTTCCTCCCAAGGAGCATGTGTCTTTTAATTTCATGGCTGCAGTCACCATCCATAGTGATTTTGGAGCCCAAGAAAATAAAATCTGTCCCTGCTTCCACCTTTCCCTAATCTATTTGCCATGAAGTGATGGGACCTGATGCTGTGATCTTAGTTTTCTGAATGCCGAGTTTTAAGCCAGCTTCTTCACTCTCCTCTTTTACCCTCATCAAGAGGCTCTTTAGTTCCTTTTAGCCTTCTGCCATAAGAGTGGTGTCATCTGCATATCTGAAGTTGATATTTCTTCCAGGAATCATGATTCCAGCTTGTGCTTCATCCAGCCTGGTATTTCACATGTATTCTACATATAAGTTCAATAAGCAGGGTGACAATATACAGCTTTGTCATACTTCTTTCCCAATTTTGAACCAGTCAGTTGTTCCATGTAAAGTTTTGGTTGTTGCTTCTCGACCCGCATACAGAGTTCCCATTTATTTCAGAACTGTGACCACCAAGTTCCAATCCACACCTAAACCCAGAGTGTAACCTGGCTTCTTCTTAGCGGGAGAACAGAGCTAACTAACTGTGACAAGTCTTACCTGTGATGCTCTTGGACATAAACAAGGAGGTACTGTTGACTAAATCTGAGGGCAGGCATGTGAATTCTACTTTTTCCTAGAATATCAGCAATGTAATGAAGCACTGACCATCTATTAAGTGTCAAAAACTGTGTTATCAACTTATACATACTATCTCATCCTCCCAACATCCCTGAAAGCTAGGTATTACTCCCATTTTACAGAGGAGAAAAATGAAACTGAGGGAGATCTTACTTAATAAGCATTGGAATTAGAATTCAACCCCAATTCTCCCAGATCAAAATTCTGGTTTTTCTCTTTTCTGTTACATTGTTACTATATCAGTAAGCTGCAGCAGGCATTTACGGTGCTAAAGAGGGATGGATTTGTCATAAAAAAATGTAAATCTCAAATTATTTTATGATTCTGAATATTTTTTGGTTTCAAAAGAGAAAAGCATTCTGTGAAAGAATGAAGCACATGTGCTCTTTTTATATTTCCTTTTCCTAAGGCAGGAGACACTGCATCTGGTAATACAAAAAAAATGTCCAAAAAATGAAAAGGAATAAGAACACAGAGACAATACAGATGATTTGCCTAGATCTGCCCTGTAGTGTTCCAATGAATGGATTTAGCCCCAAACTTCCCTTTTGAACTTGATGCTATGCTCCATGAAAAAAAAGCTGTGTTTCCTATTTATTTAGGTCTCCAAAAGTAGACTATGGTTGTTTTAGGAATTGACAGAAATTCTATAGCATCCATGATAAACATTCTCCAAGGAGCCAAGAGACCAAAAATATAGGCTTTTGGCAGATTCTGAGCCTTCACTTTGCCTTAGCCTACAGATTCCATAATCCAATGGAACAGTTCTGAATTCTAGGCTCTATTTTTGAGTTTTGACTCTCATCTGGAAACCATTTGTTCTACACTATATAAAGGAACCTATTTCAAACATAATTTCAACTCAATGTATAATTTCAGGTCTAGCTTGCAAAAGTTTTTCAACTGTGTATTGAATTGTACTCTCTCTAAAAAAATAGGTGAGGTCAAATACTTTTTTTTTTTTTTAAAATGATAAAAAGTGTAAATGCCTTTGAAAGGCAGTAACAGAAGGGAGGTAATAGTTATATTATTGATGACTCTTTTTTTTTCATGATCATAGTAATGTTACTTGTGTGACAGAGACTGCTTGAAGCATATTATTGGGTTGCAACATTCAATTTCTTGGATCAGAGGGGACAGAGGGGTAGGGGAAAGTGGGCAAGATGCTATTAGGAGTCAGAGTGTTAGGAAGGCAAGTGAGATCTTTAGCCAGGGAGCTGAAGGAGTAAGAAGCTTGTCTTCTCAATTTCTTCTCCATTCACATTTAAATTCATACATATTCAAATTCTGTGTACATATATATACACACATCTGTCCTATGTATCATCTATCTATCTATCTAAATATTTATCTATCTACCATCTATTGTCTATCTATCATGTGGTATTGTTTCATTGGGGGTCACTTTGACTAAAATGTTAAGGCTTTTTCCAAAGATAAAACATAATACAATAACACTCCTCCATACCACCCACCAAATTTACATTACAAAATTTCCATAGCATTCTTGTTGCACATTTTAAAGTTCGATGTTCTCCAAATTTTGAACTGATATTCTCCTGCACCATTTTTCATAAGTGGAACTATCTTTATGTGAGCAGCAACTATAAAAACGATGAGCAGCCACGCACACACACCTACTGTGACATGTGCCTGAAGATGAAATTCAATCTGAGTAGAGACTGTAATTCAAAGAGGTGGGATGCAAAAAGGGACCCTCAGAATACATGGCTGTGATTTAAGAGCTCTGGTTTAAAGAGTCAGACAGTCACTCATGGATTATAGCCCACCAGGATCCTTTGTCTATGAGATTTTCCAGGTAAGAATATTGGAGTGGGTTGTCATTTCCTTCTCCAAGAGATCTTCATGACCCAGGGACTGAACCCGCGTCTTTTGTAACAAATCTCCTGCGCTGGCAGGCGAGTTCTTTACCAGCTGAGCCACCAGGGAATTATTTATTTTTATTTTGGCTGCACTAGGTCTTCCTTGCTTTGCTCTGGCGTTCTTTAGTGGACGTGAGCAGGGGCTACTCTTCGTTGCGGTGCTGGGGCTTCTCTTGTGCAGCACAGGCTTTAGAGTACACGGGCTTCAACAGTTGCAGTACAACAGCTCAGTATTCGTGGCCCCAGGACTTTAAAGCACAGGCTCAGTAGCTGAGATTCACAGGCTTACTTGTTCTGTGCACATGGGATCTTCCCAGAACAGGGATAGAATTCATGCCCCCTGCATTAGCAGGCAAATTCTTAATGACTGCACCACCAGGAAATTCTGGGTTAGTTTAATTAAGTTATTCGGGGGCAAATCTTTCTTTAGAATTTAAAAATCCACATGTTAAAACACTTGAGTATGTAGATATTTAAGCTCAATGGAGAAAGTTTTGCAGTGCTGGTAACTCTTGTTGTTTGGAAAATAATGAAGTTGAGAAAACTCTCTGTGCTACTTCAAACATTTTCTTAAGTCATCTTCTCAAAATACTCATGCAAATTTATGTAATCTGCCTGATATTAAGGGTGTGCTATTCTTTCATACAGTGCCCAAGAAATGAAACTATGGTTTTTCAGTAGTCATGTATGGATGTGAGAGTCGGACTATAAAGAAGGCTGAGTGCTGAAGAATTAACACCTTCAAATTGTGGTTCTGGAGAAGACTCTTGAGAGCCCCTTGGACTGCAAGGAGATCAAACCAGTCAACCCCAAAGGAAATCAACCCTGAATATTCATTGGAAGGACTGATGCTGAAGCTCAAGCTCTAATACTTTGGCCAGCTGATATGAAGAGCTGACTCATTGGAAAAGACCCCGATGTTGGGAAAGATTGAGGGCAAAAAGAGAAGAGGGAGGCAGAAGATGAAATGGTTAGATAGCTCAATGGACATGAATCTGAGCAAACTCTGGGGGATAGTGAAGGACAGGGGTGCAGTCCATGCGGTTGCAGAGTCGGATACAACTTAGTGACTGAACAACAACAAAACAACAACCCCAGAAATGAAGCACATACCTTTGAGTAAACAACAGTAGAAACTGTCTGTTTCATTTCTTATGCAATGATGAGAAAGGATCTTAAACTGTGTAAAATACATCTTTCTAATACAACCTGATATGAGAGAGATCAATAGAAAGGGATTTTAAAGATCAGGGTACAGTTTTGGTGTTAAAAAAAACTGGCAATAGCAACTATTTCCTGGTAATAGATCCAATTTATCTTTCTTGAAAATGACAACAGGCACTATTATAGGGCAAAGGGACTTCAGAAAATTTTCTATAAAATTTGCTGTTTGTGACAGAGCAGTTTTTCTATGCAGAAAAAAAATACAAGATATTTCTCAGGTGGAGGTAATGTCATGGACCATGGCATACACATATTAATTAGGGTTACAATTAGTGTGTGATCATAATAACACACTTGGTTATTGGTGTGTTTGAATTGGTGTGTAAACTAATTGGTTTGAATTAGAAGTGTTCATTTGATAAGTAAATATCTGGAGCTGAGTGGCAACAAGTATGTATTTAACTTTGACCTTGAATTGAACTTGATGACAAACAACAAAACAGAATAACAGAGAGAAAAGTGGAGGCAAAAGAAGGCTTGCATAACAGAGAGTGAGGGATAATAGCAGAGAATTCACAGAGTAGATTTGTGGAACAAAAGGTAGACAGACAAAGATGACTAGAAGAAAAAAAAAAAAGGCCAGAAAGAAGAGTCTGTGTTTTTACTGCTATATTTTTACTCCCTTTGGTCTCCCTTTCTTCTTTCTACTTTCCCATTTCTTGAATCAGTTAATATTCTTTTCATTAGCATTAGCTCTGTTGTGGTGGCCTGAGAGGCTGGTAGGATTTGCCCAGCTAAAACTATTGATGCATAATACATTATATGGAATAATATTCTTACTGTCCTTTGAGCCTTGAGTTTCATTATCGGTGGAGTACTTTGATAGCATTAAGCTACATGATAGACACTGATGGCTGTATAGGCCTGCTTGTGTATTTAAAGAGGTAGGTAAGCTACCAACTGCTAATAAAGGCAAAATCATATAAATTCAAGCTCTATTTCTGTTTAAATTTTGTGTCTAGCTGCCTGTACCCTCTATTTATTAGTAACAGCAAATATATGTAATGATAAACAGCACAAATGAAGATTTTGAATTATATAAGCTAAATCACAAATATTGGTCTCCCTTTATTCTATTCATATAAGAGAGTATACATACTCATTTAAGATTAATTAATTTTAATTAAATTGTGACTTTTTTCTGTCAAAGAGATGTAGCAGCATTTCCATGCTAATGATACGGCCAAGCTCTGTCCTTGAACAGCTGATTACCTACAATACTGTAATTGATTAGTGCCTGTATGGGTGCTCAGTCATGTCCAACTCTTTGTGACTCTATGGACTATAGCCCGCCAGACTCCTCTGTCCATGGGATTTCTCAGGCAAGAATACTGGAGCAGTTTTCCATTTCCTTCTCCAGGGCATCTTCCTGACCCAGGGATCAAACCCTTATCTCCTGTATTGGCAGGTGGATCTTTACGACTGAGCCACCAGGAAAGCCCTTGATCACAAAACATCAAAATGTTGGAAAAGGGAGTGTTGAAATGGATGAAACTTTGTAAAAATGAGAAAAATTGTCATAAAGACCATCATAAATTGAAATGATGCTAACTTAGCAATAAGAAATCAAGAAACCAAAGTTAAAGATAATTTAAGTGAGCAAAAATTAGGTCATCAAAATTGTATAGTGTTTTATTATGGTGAATAAAAAGCTTTTTCATCCCATGCATCATGATTTCATTAAAGGGATGTGCTTTGAATTATTTGACTATGCTGATGACTTTGTGTTCATCTACCTATTCTGTTGCAACTTGCTTTTAACATTTATGCATATATTTCCAGGCTAATTGGCTTGGGTATGGGCTGCAGTAACTGTTCAGGAATTATGTACGGGAAAGAGTCCTCAAAGGATAGAAACTCTGTCCTTGACCCAGGGTACAATAATTACTTAACACAGCTGATAATAGGATTAATTCACCAGCAAAGCCAACTATATAGACTTCAGGATCTGGAGGCTGCTTTCTAGGAGCTAATGCAAAAATAAATAGTTTATAAACTAAAAAGACAAATTTTAAAATGTCACTTATGAATTTTGAAATGTCACTTTTATTCATCTCTTTTTTCCTTCCATTTTACTGTGTGCATTTTCAAACTTTGTTGATGTCTTTTATTGAGGATTTAAGATGTTTGAGGTGAAGAGTCATGAAGTAAGGAATTTAATTTTGCTTCTGGGGCTTCCCCGGTGGCTCAGACGGTAAAAAATATGTCTGCAATGCGGGAGACCTGAGTTTGATCCCTGGGTTGGGAAGATGCCCTGGAGAGGGGAATGCCTACTCATTCCAGTATTCTTGCCTGGAGAATTCCATCGACAGAGGAGCCTGCCGGGGCTACAAAAAGGGTCGCAAAAAGTCGGACATGACTTAGCGACTACATTTTCTTTCTTTCTGGATTCTATAACCAAAGACATGTAGAGGACTTTATGGATTCTCAAGGTAACAGTTTTCTCTTCTACATTTTGATTGAAAGTGCCCAGCCATCAGGTAGATGGGTAAGGGTGGAAAACGCATTTATTTTACAGTATTGTGTGTTTCTTAACATGTAATTTACTCACTCCAGTGTTCTTGCCTGGAGAATCCCAGGGATGGGGAAGCCTGGTGGGCTGCCGTCTCTGGGGTCACACAGAGTCGGACACGACTGAAGCGACTTAGCAGCAGCAGCAGCAGCAACATGTAATTTAAAAAGCCTAATTAGTAAGATACTTGGTCCTACGCTATATTGAAAGAGACTCTGAGGGACTTCCCTGGCAGCCCAGTGATTAAGAATCTGCCTTCCAACACAGGGAAAGCAGGTTCGATCCCTGGTCTGGGGACCAAGATCCCACATGGGTGAGGCATCTAAGCCTGAGCACCGCTACTACTGGTCCACGCTCCGGAGCTCAGGTACCACAACTAGAGAGAAGCCTGTGCACCACAATAAAAGATCCCAAGCGCCGCAGCTAAGACCTGGCACAGCCAAATAGATAAATAATATTTGCAAAGAAAACGGGGACTGCCATTATCTCTCCCTACTGGTCAACTACCAAATTGAGGAAATTCTCCTTGTTTAGACTCCTTAGTAGGAATTAAAATGTCAATAATTTAATTTTTTTGGTAGAAGTCTGCATTCATAAAAATGGATTTATTTCTAAAAATCAATTCTAAAGTCATAATGTCTGAATATTTCAGACCCAGACTCAAGATAATCAATATCACCAACATTGGAGAGTATCCATACACACAGGCTCTGAGTTCCTTCAGAGGTTAAGTCATTCTGTGAAATAACACAGGGCTTCTCAAATGTTGATGTGCATATAAGTCACTAAAAATCTTGCTGAAATGTAGGTATGAATTCAGTTGATCTGAGGTGGGGACTGTAATTCTTCATTCCTAACAAATTCCTGGGTGATAACTACAAGCCTGAGTTCCATATTTTATATAACAAAAGAATAAAGATGTAACAGTTTGACTGTCCTAATGGAAAGCAGCAGATGAATAGTCCAAAATCATTGCTAAACGGCCTCAGAATATTCTCTTGTACTTATCTGATTGTGAATTTATATTACATTTAAAAAATTTAGAGCACTTTAATTGAAATATTCTACGGAATAGCTACAAAGACTTCGGAAACCCCAGAGTGTGGCAATAATCCTCTCATACACTCCTAATAACTGCAATTTTTTTGATAGGCAATATAATCAGTTTTGGGGGGCTTTCTGGGTGGCTCAGTGGTAAAAAATGTACCTGCCAATGCAGGAGACACAGGAGATGTGGTTTCTATCCCTGGGTCGGGAAGATTTTCTGGAGGAGGCAAACCACTCCAGTATTCTTGCCTGGAGAATCCCATGGACAGAAGAGCCTGGTGGGGGTGCAGAGAGTGAGACATGACTTGAGTGACTGAGCACTCAAGTAATCGATTTACATGCTGGTTCTTAACAAAGTAGAATTGCTTTATTTTTCTTCTTGGCATTTTGTCCATCTGATTTCCTTTTTAGTATACATTTAAGTTTCTATTTTTTAGGAAAGGGTGTGTTGGATTGCTTATACTTTACAAATTTACTTATTGAAATAATGTTAAAATGATCAACAGGTTCCCAAGGTAACAGAAAAAATATTTATTCTATAGACTATCAGTCTGTGCAAGACAGACTCTAGACTGCGACAGTGGTGAGTTTTGTAGGAGTGGAGCAGGAGAAGAAAGAAGAGGAGGAAGAAAACTGGGAGGTTGCTGCTCTCCTGGTTGCAAAGCCAACCTTTGATGAAATTTTGAAACGACACTGAAGTCATTTTCAAATATTCATCTCTCCCTCCATTTCAGCCCTTTTCTCAGGTTCCCCTATGGTCTGTGTATTCAAATCACCTAAACCCTTATGAAAATGGGAGAAGCGCAGAGCACCGTGTAGTGTGCACACCTGCAGGGCATACCATTTCCTAGACCCAAATAACACGCATTAGCATCGCACAGAGACACTTGTTTGAATGCAAATCCCTGTACACACCTCAAACTTAATCTCTGAGTTGGAGCCAAAAATTCTACATTTTCCCCAAGTCTAGAATTTGATGTTACACATTCTGAAGTATGAAAAATAATGCCATTTCCAGCAACGTGGATGGACCTAGAGATTGTCAGACTGAGTGAAGTCAGTCAGACAGAGAAAGAGAAATATGATATCCCTTCTATGTGGACTCTAAAAAGAAGTGGTACAAATGAACCGATTTACAAACCAGAACCAGACTCACAGACTTAGAGGATGAACTTATGGTCACCTGGGGAAAGGTGGGGGGACAGTTAGGGAGTTTGGGATCAATATGTACATTCTGCTATATTTCAAATGGATAACCAACAAAGACCTACTGTACAGCATGGGGAATTCTGCTCAATGTTTTGTGGCAGCCTGGATGGGAGGGGGTTTGGGGGAGAGTGCACATATGTATATTTATGACTGAGTCTTTTGTTGTCCACCTGAACTATCACAACATTGTTAATTGGCTATGCTCCAATATAAAATAAAATGTTTTTTAAAAAGTATGAGGACTGCTAGTCTACATTTTGCATGCCTATCCATGCTTGCTGTAGTGCACATAATTGTTCTTCTGAAGCCCTCACAAATTAATTTCCTTAACAAAGCTCGTTGGGGTGTCAGTGGAGGGACAGATCTATAATATTCTCAAAGATATTTGGGTTTTAAAAGAGAATTACTGTTAACTAAAATGTAATTCCATTTGGCAGAATTTTAGGCATGATAACAGAGAGAAGGGATTTCCGAGACATATTAAAGAAGAAAATGTATTTAAGAAGAAAAGGCGTTGGGGTAGCTGAAATTGTATGGACAGGATATTTGTATCTGCGACTCTCCTCTGGAATAACATCTTCAAAGATGGTTCTCAAAAGAGAAACAACTTCCTCTCTTTTTTATGAATGTAAAGATTCCTGAAATAGTTACACACACGTGCACGCACACACACACACACATCCATCCACACACCATTAGGTATAGTTATCTTTATAGTGATAAGGCAGGTGATACAGGCAATAGATTTGAGAGCAGAGGCTAATCTCTGTGTGTGGATGATTTATAAACCAAGTGATGTGTGGTTTCATGGTATTTTCCACGTGACTAAACCAGGATGGAGGAAGTAGCAATACCCCTTGTTCCATACATATTTATTTCTGAGTTCCTCCCATTGAACAAGTCAAAATATTTGATGGAATTAATAGCACAATGTGGCTATTAATAATGACTTATAAGTTTCTTTCTTTCCTTCTTCCTCCCTCCTTTCCTTCTTTCCTTCTCCTCCCTTCCTTCTTCTTTTCTTCTTTTGGAAGCCTGTTTGTTATATAAAATATACTCACAGTTAATTGAGAGTGAATTATAGTTATAATTTTAAATACAGTGAGGACAGGTCTGAGGTTGAAATGAAAAATCACAGACCTTAAAAGTCCAACTTTGATTCCAGCTAGGGCTCCACATACAGTCATTCTCCTTTTTAGTCACTATTCATTTCCTCTTCTCCCTCTTCATCTGCAAAATGGTAAAGTAATAGCTACTGCACAGCAGCGTTCTCTGGGAATAATCAATGTTTTTCCCCAGATGAAAAATATTTTGTATGTAGAATGAACAGTATTACTTTAATTTTAACCACATGCTTTGCATAAAATAGGTCATTAGGTAGAACAATTTTTTAACTTAAAAGTAGAATATAAGTAGGAGTGAAAATGCAGTATTTTAGAGACACAATGAGATTAGAAATTGAATATCTGCAACTGCAAAACTCACACATTTAACAAACAGCTTGAGGTTTAGCTGTTTGTTTTTATGAGAGCAGATATTGCTAGTTTTGGGGAAGGGATGATGACGACTACCGAGATCACCTGATGGCTGACTCTAGAATTTTTCCACGAATGGAAGGGACTTGAGAGAATAAAAGACAATGTGAAGGTAAAAGAGCCCAGTTTCTTCCTAAAGTCTTTGTCAAACTTACAGTGTCCTCAAATCAGCCTACTAACTCATATTTGACCATAAATTGTGGTGTAGCTGGGAGACAAGACCCAGAATTCCTGAAGGAAAGAGGTTGACACTTCCTTCCTTCAACCTTCCAGACCTAACTCACTTGGTCTTTTAAAATCTAGAGTGATCTACCTATCTAAACAAACAAACAAAAAACCAAAACCAAACAAAAACCACAAAACTGTGAGAAAGTTAATAACTTGCTTCAAGTCTCCTTGACATAAATTGGGGATTGCTGGAGGACTGGATTTTATGAGAGGCAAGTTGACTAAAGACAAGTCAAGGATTTGCCCAGGTGTTTGCTGGTCAATACATGTGGCTAATTAAAATAAAATTAAAAATACAGTTTCTCAGTCATTCTGGCACATTCCAAGGGCTCAACAGCCACGTGTGGCCAATGGCTACTGTATCATATTTACAGATATGAAACATATGCATCATTGCCCAAAGTTATATAAGACAGCACTGGACTAGATTTTCATTGACCAAATAGCCCACCAGGAAAGGTCCTGGCTCTGAACAGACCTTACCTCTGACCTAGTACCCATACTTAGCTTTCTTTTTATTTTTATTATTATTATTTTTTAATTAAATTTCTTTATTGTACTGGTTTTGCCATACATCAACATGCATCTGCCACGGGTGTACACGTGTTCCCCATCCTGAACCCCGCTCCCACCTCTCTCCCCATACCATCCCTCTGGGTCATCCCAGTGCACCAGCCACCAGCCCCAAGCTTCCTGTATCCTGCATCAAACCTGGACTGGCGATTCGTTTCTTATATGATATTGTACATGTTTTAATGCCATTCTCCCAAATCATCCCCCGCCTCCCTCTCCCACAGAGTCCAAAAGACTGTTCTATACATCTGTGTCTCTTTTGCTGTCTTGCATACAGGGTTGTCGTTACCATCTTTCTAAATTCCATACATATGCGTTAGTATACTGTATTGGTGTTGGTGTCTTTCTTTCTGGCTTACTTCACTCTGTATAATAGGCTCCAGTTTCATCCACCTCATTAGAACTGATTCAAATGTATTCTTTTTAATGGCTGAGTAATACTCCATTGTGTATATGTACCACAGCTTTCTTATCCATTCATCTGCTGATGGACATCTAGGCTGCTTCCATGTCCTGGCTATTATAAACAGTGCTGTGATGAACATTGGGGTACATGTGTCTCTTTCAATTCTGGTTTCCTTGGTGTGTATGCCCAGCAGTGGGATTGCTGGGTCGTATGGCAGTTCTATTTCCAGTTTTTTAAGGAATCTCCACACCGTTCTCCATAGTGGCTGTACTAGTTTGCATTCCCACCAACAGTGCAAGAGGGTTCCCTTTTCTCCACACCCTCTCCAGCATTTATTCCTTGTAGACTTTTGGATCACAGCCATTCTGACTGGCATGAAATGGTACCTCATTGTGGTTTTGATTTGCATTTCTCTGATAATAAGTGATGTTGAGCATCTTTTCATGTGTTTGTTAGCCATCTGTATGTCTTCTTTGGAGAAATGTCTATTTAGTTCTTTGGCCCATTTTTTCATTGGGTCGTTTATTTTTCTGGAATTGAGCTGCAGGAGTTGCTTGTATATTTTTGAGGTTAGTTGTTTGTCAGTTGCTTCATTTGCTATTATTTTCTTCCATTCTGAAGGCTGTCTTTTCACCTTGCTTATAGTTTCTTTTGTTGTGCAGAAGCTTTTAATTTTAATTAGATCCCATTTGTTTATTTTTGCTTTCATTTCCAATATTCTGGGAGGTGGGTCGTAGAGGATCCTGCTGTGATGTATGTTGGTTAGCTTTCTTTTTAAAGTAATGTTACAACTGTATCTACAGATTCCTTACTGGTTACTTATCTTATCGCCTTGAAGGAGATAAAGTGAAATATAGCAGATCAGACAGAACAAAGCATAGGGATGTGTACTGAGATATGAGTTCCATGTTCTTTCTTTTACTAGTGTTTTGAAATATAATCAACACAGGTTATAAGCTTCAGGACTCCTTAAAATCAGCAGTACGCATCTACATTTGAAATGGGCATCCCATACACCAGGCTGCTGGTAGTAATAGAAGCTTCTCTGATCAACCTATCAGTCATGAGAGTAAGTAAGCAAACAGATACTCAACAGTTATCTGTCGAGTAATGTTTGGGTACAATGGAGACAGAAAACAAGGTTTGACCTTTATTCTAAAGTATCCCTCATATCAGTCTGAGGAGCAGTTTACCTGAGTAGGGGGAAAAAAAAACCCCAAAACATGGAATTAAGTTCTACACAAACTGAAATATGTGCTCTAAAGTTTTTACTTTGGAAAGGAAAAGGCAACTGACAAACCTTCAGGGCTCTTCTGTGGTGAGATTGATGGCAACCAGGTGGAATTGAGCATATATATATATATGCCAGAAGGCCTGAGCTTAGGTGGAGGGTAGAGATAGAGGGTAAGCAAGTTTTGACAGGTTTCTTCTTTTATTTTTCCTTTTTAGAAACACAGAAATTCTTTCTTGAGGCAGTTGGTAATAACACTAAGATGTTGGATCTGATGTGCAGTATAAGAGATTTTTATCTTTTCTATTTGTAGAAACACTGAAAGACAGTTTTCCCACTGGCCATAATTCTTTGTCTGTATTCCTCAGGCTTTCAGATAACTGAGAAAACAACCAATCAACTAATTGTCTAACTTTTGATCAAATGAGAGGAAACTGTTGGTGTTCAATCAAAGAATGAAAGTTCCACAAATCATATAGTTCTCAGTTTTGCAAAAAAATAGATGCCTGTTTAGAAATATCACCATTCTGGCAAATATGAAGGAAAAACAAAATAAAGTCACTTTATGCCTATGAAGAGATTTGGTAACGAAAAAATAAATAACACATACATAATAAATACATATTTTGTTATAGTTTAGTCAATATAAAACTTCAAAACCAAGCAAGTTTTATAAAATATTGCATTTATCTATGGCAATATAAAAAAGATATGACAGAAGATGATAGGGATAAAAAATGTGTGGACCAAGAGAAATAAAGCAATATAAAGATTAAGTACAATAAATAAAAATGTCATAAAATTTATTAAAAAGTGCAAATAAATGTTTTACCTACTGTCGACAAAGTAAAGAATAGGACGGACGTGGCAGAAGATCAAGAATTATCTAAAAGATTAACTTAAGGTGGTGCATTTTAGGCAGGGGAAAGCAAAAAGAGGTGCAAATGATAACTGGAAAAATGATAAGCACAGAAGATAAAAAAATATGGAAACTTGTTTGTTTCCAAAGAAGAATCAGAATAAATGACCTAAGAGAAATATGTAAAACTATTATGAGAGAAAACACTCAAACTGAAGAATAAACTTACTATGTAAACTCAAATGGCCCATAAGGTGTCAGATTCAAACTAAAAGGGACTGAATATAAGCACACGTTGATAAAGTTGGGGCACTTAACCATTAAAAAGATACCACAAGCATCTAGGATGAAGAAAAAACTTAAATAGAATGAAAGAAAAACTACTTGGGTTTCAAACTTCTCCAAAACTATAAAGAAAGCAACAGTTCAAGACCTACAATAGAGTTTTCCAACATTTTTGCAACATGGCATCAGAAGAATGAAATGTCACCTGCTCAGTGTTCAGGGCCATTTGCAGTCGGGTGACTAGCGTGGTGTCCCAACTGCCTAGGTGTTCGCTCAGCCACCTTCAGGCTGAGTGGATCCCTAAACCCGTTCTTGACACACCAGGTTGAAAGGTTTGTTATGAGGGATTTTAAAGGAACAGGTTGTGATGTAAGAGATCTGAACCCAATCAAGTTTCCGTTTATATTGGGAAAAGTAAAGGGAAAGACTAAAAAGCCAGCAGTCATTGTATTCTGAAAACAACTATTAGGAATTTAAAGTCCTGTTTAAGTCAAGTGGCACACAATTAAGTTAACATTTAACAAAGAATTTGTGATGTTCAGAAAAAATGATGGAAAACTGCAAAATTATATCAAAGTTCTAGTAATAAGATAGCTTAAAAATGATAATCAAGGTTTAAATAGAGATTATAACAAAAATTTAAAGAATAGAAAGGTAAAAGTGGAATAAAATGGTAATTTTCTCCTTCTCCATAGAGGAGGTTAGGATAGGCCCTCAAATCATTAATATTCATAAATAAAGACATTTGAAGTCTAATGTTTCTAAAATGTAAGCTTAATAGTTATAAAGCAAAACCAGGATGTTTACCTTTAAAATAAAAAGGAAAAATTAAATAAAGCATAATATAAAGGAAGTGCAATAAATCTAAAGTATAAAACTAGATTAAAGAAGACCAGACATATTAATCATGAAAATATATTTAAATACTTTGAAATTTTCTATTAATAGGCAACTCTCAGACTGTGTGCAAATATCAAAACACAGATGCCACTGGCAGGATCATTTTCATATCAAAATAGCTCAAAATCTATTCAGAAGAAAGATAAAGTTTTAAATATACTATTTAAATAAAAACATATATATGTTTAAAAATAAGAAAAACTGAATATAAAGAAGAAATTAACATGAATTCAGATGCTAGGAAAATAATAAAACTAAAGAAAATAGAATGAAATCAGTAATAAAATTAATGACAAAATTTAAAGTATTTCTGAACTTTTTAAAAAAATTATAGCTTCACTGGGTATCAGGGCTTAGATGATAAACACGGGTCAACCATCACCAGCCACTCATCTACTCTTCTCTTTGTGATTATCCTGTGTAGGCGATTCTAAATTTATCTCAAGATCAGGATTAAGCAGAAAAAAAAAAAAAAAAACCCAAAACGGTCTTGGCAACATCACTACTCTGGCTGCTTGTGGAAGCAACAAGTGACTTCATCTAACATTCACTTGCGCAAGGCAGTTCCGAAGTGGGAACACTCACCTGCCCATGACAGTTGCCAGGAGACCAGAGGCTCTGCTGGGGAAATCCCTTGGTCTGCCAAAGCGTTTTTCTTTCCGCATAAAAGGTCAGTCGGCTCCTAGGGGCAAGTGTGGAATTACAGAAGGTGTCGAGGATTAAGCACAAGCCGGCTGCTATCGGCTGCTTTCCAACAACGCTGTAAAGCTTCTCCTTGAGTCACGGCTCTTTCTTCAGACGTTCCATAGCAGTTGGAGAACTCCAGAAGTGTGAGTCTCCGTTTCCGGTCCTGAGAGCTCACACACCACCTGGGAGCCTCCTTCCCCAGACACCGGCCTGGACAGGCCAGCCTCTCCCTCGAAGTCTCGAGAAGGGGTGGTTTCAGAAGGCTGCAGGTGTGTGCGGAGTTTGTCGCTGAGATGGCGCGCTGGTGGGAAGACAGCGCACGGGTGTCGCCCTCCATCAAGGTCAAGTTATCCAGCCTGGCTCGTGCTGCCCGGAGTTTGCTACGTGAGTGTCCTGGATCTTATGTGCCATCTGCATGGTGTCTGAAGGCTAATTTAGCAGGGGTTTGGTAAGTTTCTGGGAGTAAGAGCTAGGCCAGGGGGGAATGTTTCTTCCTTTCGTGATCCCTCATCTTCTCCAGCTTTTCTGCGTCCGTCCACTCGACTTTTCGTGATTTCGAGTGATCTTCAGCCAGAGAGGCACCTGATCTGGTGAGCCATTGCGGAAAGGCCCTAGACCTCCCCCATGCGGTAACTCTGGTCCAGACTTAAATTCAGGATCCTGGGGACCATCTCCTTCCTGGCGCCGCTTCCCCCCGCTCTGCTTCCGGGAAAAGGCGCTGCGGCCCGGCTTTTACTCCACTGCGCAGGGCCAGCGCCTGAACTGTTTTTAGTTATTTTACCCTTGAAACTAAAATCTGATGCTTAAAAAAAAAAATCGATAAAATACATTTAACGTTGGCAAACCTGATCTGGTGAAACATGGAATAAATCCTTTTTAAAATTAGAAACTGAAATGGTTTTATTTATCAATATTGATGTGATTAAATCACTATCTAACAATATTGGATAAACTGTGTGGCAACAAGTGGAAAAATCCAGAAAAAAATAGGTATTTCCCTAGAAACTGTATGCAGGAGTTGAAAAGATAACGTACATAAACAAGAAAAAAATAAGAGAAGATAATTCAATTATTTTTTTAACATAATAATAAAATTTCTTCATTAAAAACCACAAAACACAGAAGCCTTAAAAATGGCAGTTTTTTGATATAAAATTTAAAACTTCTATTAAAAATATCTCAAAAATTAAAAAAAGGAAAAAATGTTGGCACCACATTAATAGATAATGGGTAAATTAGTATAAATATAAAGGGCTACTATGGATTTAAAGTAAAAGATAAACAAATAGGAAGATGAATAATGGATATGGACAGGCAATTTATTGTTGAAGGTACACAAATGGATGATAAACATAGGAAACTGAATATCCTTCTAAATGCAAATTAAAATACTGAAGACACTTTTCTTTCATAAAGTTGACAAATTTGAAATAATTGATGAGAACTATGTGTGGCCAGAAAGTGAGCAAACACTGTTGATGGGATATAAATTAGTGAAGTCTTTGAAAATGGACAGAAGTTTTACATGAAGATATCATTGGATTGGTGTAAATATATTTGCCTGTCTTATGTGTGTGAGTGTGTCATATATACATATTGTTGTGTATACATGTATACATATATATATATGAGTATACAGATAGGTCTCATATATACCATTCTCATGTAACATGCAAACATACATCTGCATGTGTGTATTTTGCGTTTATATGAATTTTAGGAAAGTAGAATAGAAGGATTCACCCTCTGATTTCCTCTAAGAAAAGGAATAGGGGCTGGTGTGGTGGCAAATGAGGCTTTATGTTATGCTTCATATGCTGGGTATTGTCCTGGCCTGTTGTGTTTTTAGCAAAGAGAATATAGTTTATTACTTAAGTAAAAATACAAATTTTTGAAAAAGAATGAGTGGAGATGATTTATATTTTGAGGAAGGGCACAGAGACACTCTCAGGGACACCCCAATGGATATTTTGTTTATGTAATAGAGAACTGTGGAATATTATATATTAATAAAATTGGTTAGCAGAATAAACATTTTACAACTGTCTCATGAAAATTTGAAAGAGCCTAAAGCTGTCTGGGGAGGCCTTACAAATAGCTGTGAAAAGAAGAGAAACGAAAAGCAAAGGAGAAAAGGAAAGATATAAACATCTGAATGCAGAGTTCCAAAGAACAGCAAGAAGAGATAAGAAAGTCTTCCTCAGCGATCAATGCAAAGAAATAGAGGAAAATAACAGAATGGGAAAGACTAGAGATCTCTTCAAGAAAATTAGAGATACAAAGGGAACATTTCATGCAAAGATGGGCTCGATAAAGGACAGAAATGGTATGGACCTAACAGAAGCAGAAGATATTAAGAAGAGGTGGCAAGAATACACAGAAGAACTGTACAAAAAAGATCTTCATGACCCAGATAATCATGATGATGTGATCACTGACCTAGAGCCAGACATCCTGGAATGTGAAGTCAAGTGGGCCTTAGAAGGCATCACTAAGAACAAAGCTAGTGGAGGTGATGGAATTCCAGTTGAGCTATTTCAAATCCTGAAAGATGATGCTGTGAAAGTGCTGCACTCAATATGCCAGCAAATTTGGAAAACTCAGCAGTGGCCACAGGACTGGAAAAGGTCAGTTTTCATTCCAATCCCAAAGAAAGGCAATGCCAAAGAATGCTCAAACTACCACACAATTGCACTCATCTCACACGCTAGTAAAGTAATGCTCAAAATTCTCCAAGCCAGGCTTCAGCAATACGTGAACCATGAACTTCCAGATGTTCAAGCTGGTTTTAGAAAAGGCAGAGGAACCAGAGATCAAATTGCCAACATCCGCTGGATCATGGAAAAAGCAAGAGAGTTCCAGAAAAACATCCACTTCTGCTTTATTGACCATACCAAAGCCTTTGACTGTGGATCACAATAAACTGTGGAAAATTCTGAAAGAGATGGGAATATCAGACCACCTGACCTGCCTCTTGAGAAATCTGTATGCAGGTCAGGAAGCAACTGGACATGGAACAACAGACTGGTTCCAAATAGGAAAAGGAGTACGTCAAAGCTGTATATTGTCACCCTGCTTATTTAACTTATATGCAGAGTACATCATGAGAAACGCTGGGCTGGAAGAAGCACAAGCTGGAATCAAGATTGCCTGGAGAAATATCAATAACCTCAGATATGCAGATGATACCACCCTTATGGCAGACAGTGAAGAGGAACTCAAAAGCCTCTTGATGAAAGTGAAAGAGGAGAGTGAAAATGTTGGCTTACAGCTCAACATTGAGAAAACAAAGATCATGGCATCTGGTCCCATCACTTCATGGGAAATAGATGGGGAAACAGTAGAAACAGTGTCAGACTTTAATTTTGGGGGCTCCAAAATCACTGCAGATGGTGACTGCAGCCATGAAATTAAAAGACGCTTACTCCTTGGAAGGAAAGTTATGACCAACCTAGATAGCATATTGAAAAGCAGAGACATTTACTTTGCCAACAAAGGTCCGTCTAGTAAGGCTATGGTTTTTCCTGTGATCATGTATGGATGTGAGAGTTGGAATGTGAAGAAGGCTGAGCGCCAAAGAATTGATGCTTTTGAACTGTGGTTTTGGAGAAAACCCTTGAGGGTCCCTTGGACTGCAAGGAGATCCAACCAGTCCATTCTGAAGGAGATCAGCCCTGGGATTTCTTTGGAAGGAATGATGCTAAAGCTGAAACTCCAGTACTTTGGCCACCTCATGCGAAGAGTTGACTCATTGGAAAAGACTCTGATGCTGTGAGGGATTGGGGGCAGGAGGAGAAGGGGACGACAGAGGATGAGATGGCTGGATGGCATTACCGACTCGATAGACGGATGTGAGTTTGAGTGAATTCCAGGAGTTGGTGATGGACAGGGAGGCCTGGCGTGCTGCGATTCATGGGGTCGCAAAGAGTCGGACACGACTGAGCGACTGAACTGAACTGAACTGAAAGCTGTGATCTATTTTCCCAAGTTTGTGCATTTAATTTAAAATTACTGCCTAA
Source organism: Bos javanicus (assembly GCF_032452875.1). NCBI lineage: Eukaryota > Metazoa > Chordata > Mammalia > Artiodactyla > Bovidae > Bos > Bos javanicus. Next base: position 28,555,356 of record NC_083891.1, on the reverse strand, counting down.
TATTAAGGTAATATTCCTCTGTCATTCATATTTGAGTTCCTTACAATTTGCCTTTTAAAATCCTCCACCATGAAGGGTCATTTTTGTGTGAACATTTGTTGTCATGTCTATTTGTTTTTCGGATTGAAAGACTATATAGCCTGTTAGCTTCCCCCACCCATATTTCAGTGTTTTGGATTTTCATAGGCTGTTGGGAAGATATTCTTGTGAGGAGCTGCTTGGGTTGAGAATTTTCTATTGGTTGTTATGTGAAATAGTTTAAGAAGAAAAAAAGGGGGGTGCTTTTTGTAGCTGCTTTTCTGTCTTTTATAGGTGTGTGCTCATCAGAAGTATTTTCTGTCTTCAGCGGCATCCTTCAACCCTGAGCTATGTATGCCTGTCAGATTTAGTCTCATAATTTTGCCTTTTTATACTGCTTTTCAGGACCAGCTTCCTCCTTTGGGTTGCCCCCACCCTCTTTCTGAAGCTTCACTCTCTTTTTTATCCTCAAGATTCCTCTTGCACTTACTTTAGCATGTATTTCCAATAGTGTTCCTTGAGAGGAAGCATTTTCACTTCTGAAAACGAGTGTTTGTCCCATATTTCTCAAGGGCTTACCTTGACAAAGCTGTGTTTGGTCTGCTCATGTTCATAAGCTGTATTTGTTCTCTGTGAATCTTGTATCATGTAAGGACATTTAGGTTTTTCCCAGATCCGTTAGTCGCTGCTTCTGTAGGGTTGTCTCATTTTGGTTGTGATTATTTTGGAGTAAGATTTGGCTCCCATGGCTTGTGGTATAAGTGGGTCTCACTCTTTCACTCTTCAGTTCTCCAACCACACGATTATTATGCTGTCCAGGGCACACAGCTGTTGGTGCAAGGGCCTCAGTCATGCCTATCCTGAAATTCATGAGAATCCCTTGTACCTCGTCATTTAGAGGATATTCTCCAAAGTTTTGTTGATTTATTATTTAGGAAAGTTTTGGGGAAATATTTTAAAAAGTATACTGCTGGCATCATCACTTTGCCAATTACTGGTTTATTTGATATCAGAAGGCTTCAGCTTTTGTTTATAAGGTGAAATATATCAACATTGTCATCACCAGTTTATTTAGAAATATGAAAATAAAGAACTTTGATATTTTATTTTTAGCTCATGTATTAGCTTTTTTTGGAAAGTAATTGCTGATTGTTGATATTCTGTCTCTACTTAATGGTCAATGTGAAGGTGATACTGACTTATTTATTTCTGGGTTCACATCACCTGGTACCTACCAAAAATGCTTGTTGGAAAAAATGAATAAACATTTTATAATTCATTATTATTACTGTAATTCAGTAAAGTTTTCATTCTTGGTCCATCTATGTAAAATTCTAGTACTTACATCTTTGCACCTCTAAATTTCTACCCTCCCTTTTTCTGCTTTCTTTTTCTCCTGAGCAGGGATATTCCTATCATGTTAAAGTTTATTTATCTTGTTTATTGTGTCCTCTATTGTCACCCCCAACAGGAATGTAAGCTTCATGAAGGTAGGAATTTTACCTGTTTTCTTCACTGCTATATCGCTAATATCTTAAGAAGTATCTGGCAAAGAGTTAATATTCAATAAATAATTCTTGGGGTGACTTTCATCTTTATGAATAATTTTTTTATAATCCTTCTTCTTACAAGTGTGACGTATTATCATTTGAAATCATGGAATTTCTAGCTTTTCAGAAACATGGCTGAAATTAAGGGAAAAAGAAAGCTGAGATCACATATTTGTTATAAGCAGATCTAATTAACAGAAAATAACTCATTAACTATAAAAAATTTTGGTATCATTTGCAGAATGTTAAGTTATTTTAATAGAAATGCTCTAAGTTTAAAAATGAATCTACTAATTTTTCTATGTGGTATCATTTGCTTTACTGCCTGGTTTTAGAAAATGGCTGACATAACTGTTTTCTTTTCTTCTTACTCACGTGTTTTATTAAATGTTTCATTGGGTGAATGTGTCCTAAGTATGTTAAAAGATTCCCATGTTATGATAGGATATATCTTATTTGTTTTTAGCATGCATGCACATCTGTTGCTTGTTTTCTGTCATGTAAAACTGTATGTGCAGGTTCCTTGAGGCTGGTCTTGTGTTTTAATAACTTTTCTATCCATGGCAACTGGCTTAGTAACTGTTTATTGTATGTGCTTATTAAAAGTTTATGAAAGAAATGAATCTCCATTATACATCCTTGGTATTACTTATGTTTTAAATGGATTGAAGTCAGTGATTTAGCCAGTCTCTTATTTGAGCTAAAATGAAATGTTTCAAAGTTACACTAACTATGGTGGCCATGAAAATATACCCATCAAATCTCATTGCATAATCTCAGAGCATAATTGACTGACAGCACTAGCAGCTGCCCCTTGGCTCCCTCATGATGTTTGCCTTGCGACTGTACTTCCTGGTGGGCTGCTCCAAGCCAATGACTGAGCAGAATGAAGTTACTATGGCAGCCCCTTCCTATGAGATATAGGACTGCTTTTATGAGTAACTTTGACTTGAGGAGTTCTCATCAACCTTGCTGAAACTTTTGAAATGCTGTCACAGTTGGAAACTCTTTCTATCCGATCACCTTCTGTTATCTTTCTCCTTTCGCACGTGTCGGACCTGCATCATATTCTCTCTCTCCCAATAAATCTTTTGCACATCTCAGTCCATCTTGTCTGTACATCTGAATTCACACAGAATGCTCACTTTTTTTTCTCTTCAGGTTCCTAGATGGGTCACACAAATATACCGCATAACGCACATTTGAGACACAAACTGATATTGATCTTAGATCCATTGTTATCTGGTTTACAGCTCACGTCAAATCAAATAATCACAGAGGAATGACAGTGGGAAAGATAATATCTGTGTTTTAATCATCCCTGACACCAGTATACTACCTTTGATGGAAATATTGGTAAAAAATGGAAATGTCAATCCATTTACCTCGTCAAATATTATAATTGTGGTTCACTACTTCTAGGTGAAATTGGAAGGGCTTAAGCTTTAGAAGAACTAAAGAGCCTCTTGATGAAAGTGAAAGAGGAGAGTGAAAAAGTTGGCTTAAAACTCAGCATTCAGAAAACTAAGATCATGGCATTCACTTCATGGCAGATAGATGGGGAAACAATGGAAACAGTGACAGACTTTATCTTTTTTGGGCTCCAAAATCACTGCAGATTGTGACTGCAGCCATGAAATTAAAAGACACTTGCTCCTTGGAGGCAAAGTTGTGACCAAACTAGATAACATATTAAAAAGCAGAGACATTACTTTGCCAACAAAGGTCCATCTAGTCAAAGCTATGGTTTTTTCAGTAGTCATGTATGTATGTGAGAGTTGGACTGTAAAGAAAGCTGAGTGCCAAAGAATTGATGCTTTTGAACTGTGGTGTTGGAGAAGACTCTTGAGAGTCCCTTGGACTACAAGGAGATCCAACCAGTCCATCCTAAAGGAAATCAGTCCTGATTACTCATTGGAAGGACTGATGTTGAAGCTGAAACTCCAATACTTTGGCCACCTGATGTGAAGAACTGATTCACTGAAAAGACCCTGATGCTGGGAAAGATTGAAGGCGGGAGGAAAAGGGACAACAGAGGATGAGATACTTGGATGGCATCACCGACTCAATGGACATGAGTTTGAGTAAACTCCGGGAGTTGGTGATGGACGGGGAGGCCTGGCATGCTGCTGTCCATGGGGTCACAAAGAGTCTGACACGACTGAGCAACTGAACTGAACTGAAGCTTTAGAATAAGAAAAATGAGTTCATAGAAAATTATGTAAGTAGCAGAAATCCTGAGGCTTCATGGAGTGACCAGTTAATTAGTTAGTTAATTAAAAGGTATTTTTCCAAATACCATATTATGAAACCAACTGATCTAGTCTGAAGTAGAATGACCGCATTTAATAGACCTTCTAAATTCTTAATGAAATTAGTTGATTTTAAAGAGAATAATGAGATTAACAACAACTAAAGTCTACAGTAAAATTTGTTTTTTATAGATTGTGACTTTTCTGCTATGTCCAGCCGAAAAAAAAAAGCTGTAAATTCATATTAAATATTCTTTTCTTTCACTTTTTTTTCCCTTGGCATTATTTATATAAAAAGGAAACCAACTCATTAAATTTTAAGAATCCTATAAAACAAATAAGATAACTCCTTTAGATCCATTAATTGTGTAAATTCAACTTTTGAAACTGTAAAAATAAGCCACAATAAATATGAATTTCCTTATAATCTTTATCCTTTCTGGACTTCAGTCTTGGATGGCTTCTACTCATGGAATGAAGGTGAAAATTAGATGTGATGGAGCTAATTATAGATGCTGCTAAGTCACTTCAGTCGTGTCCAACCCTGTGCGACCCCATAGATGGCAGCCCACCAGGCTCCCCCGTCCCTGGGATTCTCCAGGCAAGAAGACTGGAGTGGGTTGCCACTTCCTTCTCCAATGCATAAAAGTAAAAAGTGAAAGTGAAGTCGTTCAGTCGTGTCCGACCCTCAGCGACCCCATGGACTGCAGCCTTCCAGGCTCCTCTGTCCATGGGATTTTCTAGGCAAGAGTACCGGAGTGGGGTGCCATTGCCTTCTCCGAATTATAGATGCTAGCTGAACTTTATCAACCTATGGAACAGCCATATCCTTAGGGTGCAATTGTGTGGTAGGCCTGTAAGGTTTGAACTGTCATCTTCAGTGATTTAGATGTGGCCCCACCTTGCACTGGGACACTTTGCTTCCACTATAGGGAGTGACCCTAGTTGCACTGTTAGTGTTGGGCCCAGGCCAGTGGGCACCCTCCTGCTCTAGGGGAAGTGTTGAGAGGTGACTCCATTTCAGTAAATAGATGAAACAAGTGATTAATCAAAGAGAACACCGGGTTTATTTCCACTCATGATGGACTTGTCTATACCTAGATTCCATCTGCTTAGCTTTCAACATGAGCCATGTCACTCTTTGTGGAGGAAGCACCTACAGAAAGTGGAAGTGGATGGCGCTTTGACACGTAAGAGAGAAAAAGGAGGTGTGATGAAGTGTTTTGTTTAGCCTGGAGCACTTGACAGGCTCAGAGGCTACGCAATCAACAAGCACCCCTTCCACAATCAGTAAAGAGCCATCTTCTTTCTCTTCCCCAGAGGCTTATAACTTTCTTAATCAAATTGGAATTTATTGGTCATACATTCTCTTCTCTGGTCTTACTCAATAACAAGTTTTTATCTGCTAGAAGAAGTTGTTCCACTTCTATTCAGTGTCCTATTGCTTTCCAGTATGTGTTGTCCCTACTACCTAATTCTGTATGATTACAGCCATTTCTGCTCTGATTGCAATTTTTCTGTTGATGGAATTAACCTTTTGTTCCAAACAATCTGTGTCCTAGTGACAATCCGTCAGCTCTTGTTATTTCTTCACCAATTGTTTTTATAGTTTTCTTCTTACCTTACGAAGCTGACAAAATTTCCGTTTAGAAAGGAAACCTACTTGGTTGCATGACTTAAACTGCTGTCAAATTGTGACTCTAATTTGGACATCATGCACGAGGAAAATATATGTTATATTTGATACAAAGTCTGGATTGTGCTGCAGTGCAGTGGTAGGAAATAAGAACTGATTTGGGAGAGGTTAGCATAGAGAAACAAAGCCATAAAACTCTGCTGTTTTTGGTGAAAACGGGTATTTCATTCTGTTATTAAAATGATGCTCTTCTTACTTTTACAACAGATTATAAAAACGGAATTGCCTCTAGCAACCTCCTTTTCCTCTTAGTCCTTTAACATTTAAACATCCTGTGCTTCTGTAATGGATGACAAAGTCTGTTACTTGGCACAAACGGAGGAAAGACAGGATTTCAAATTATGAATAGGTTTATTTTCTCATCAAAACCTGCCTCTTCAACACTTTAAGATATGCCTACTCATTCTTCATGGTGCTCATATCTGGCATTGATCTTTAAAACACAAATCCTCTTGCTAGAGTTTCTTAGGAAAGGAGAAAGAATGACATAGGAGATAATGCCCTAGATCGCTTTTCTATGTAGCAGGAGCCAGCATGCTGTTTTGAGTTTTGGCTGCAATATGGTAAAGTCTGCTTGCTTTCAATTATTCAAAACCATTTATGTTTTTCTTGCCAAGTTGGATAGGTTCGTATTTTTATTTTTTCCATTCTGAATGAGGCTCTTTGGATGCATTATAGCCTCCCTAGGGTACTGCATGGGAAGGTAGCCTCTAACATCCTTTTAAGAGTCCACCTACTTCAAAGTAAGGAGTCTCTCCTTCTTACTTTGTAGATAACCCTACCCTTTTGTCTCTCGCCTTGCAGTAACCCATGCTAGGGGCTCTCACCCAATGATGCCATAGTCAGTAGATTTTCTTTTCAGAGAGAAAAGTATTACCTAGAGCAAGTTCCTTTTCAAAGAAGTAATTTCATGGGTCACAATCTATTAGCTGACAAAGTATAAACAAAAAAAGAAAGAGAAGGCGAAAAAAAAAAAAATCAAGAATTGATTAGTCGATGTAGACCCCGGCAGGCTGTACTGCTGTTGTGTATATATTCCCAGCATCAGCCAGAACCTGCGCTAGCCCACATTTGTTATTTATGTATTTTCGCCCTGAAGCACTAGCACTGATTGCAACAATTGAGAGACGTGGATGGCAAGGTGTGCTGTGAAATAACAAAGTCTCTGTCTGCCTGGTCATGTGAATGATACCGACTTGCACCAGCCAGGTCCTGCCTGTGGCTATGTCAGCTGAGCTATCGAGAAACATTTTTTTTTTTCTCTCATTGATTTTTTTTTTAATATCTATAAAACCAGGATTGGGACCCAGCAGGTTTGGAGTGATGCCAGCATCCTGTGGAGTCAGAAGAAAAGGCTGAGAATAGGAAGTATATTGACCCAATTTATGGGACAAAGTGCAATAGAGGTGACAGAACAAGCTACCAAAGGTGTTCGCTCTGTGAAGACTTTTTAGGACAAGAGATTTGGGACAATGAAGTACAAATGGAACCCGTGGTCAGGGTCAAAAGAAGTCTCTTTTGACTCCTTTTGATAGAGCAACTCCTTTTGGTTGCTGGGTAAAATAAAGTCTTTGCATTTGGTGTTTTTTTTTTTGTTTTTTGTTTTAAGTATACTGTTCATTGTTAAAGTCTTTTTAAAATAGCAGAATTTCCAGCTGTTGTCTTTGAATGAAATGACCTCTAAAACAGAAATGATTGTAGTATTCTCCCTTTGCATATATGATGGTTGCACATAAAAATTAAGGTCTTAGAATATGTTCTCTTCCTTGCAGAATACCTGCAAATATGCCTTAAAAATAAAACAAATAATACCTAAGTTACTCAGTCTGCTTCATAAAGGGTTTTATAGATTAACATTTTTCATGTTGTGCTAAATAGATATAGCTAAAAGCCTTGCACTGTCTCCTGAGCCAACTCCATGCTACCTCCCCACACAGTAATTTATAAATTCAAGAATCCATACTGACTTCCCTGGAAAAGCTCCCGTAAGGACATTTGGTCAGATCCTTCCTGGTGAGCAAGGCTTCTTCTGTGTGTACATTGGGAACTTTGTGAAAAGCATGGATATGAAACAATTATTTGAGAAATGTTTAGATAAGAAAACAGTGATCACAGAAACGCAGCTCATGTTAACAAAGAACAAGTCACGGAAACAACATCTGTTTACCTTTTTATTATAGATAATGGGGCAGGTAAATTACATCCTAGTTGGGTGGCGTATATGATCCCAGTGCCCAGATAGCCTTTTGAACAAAAAAGATGTGCAAACATTAAGAAAAGTCTAGCCAATTGAATGATTGTAGCCTAATAGTGCTGATTAATGGGTTAATAAAACAGAGGGGACCCATAAAGCCATCTAGTTCAGAAGTCTTTTTTTTTTTCTCTAACCTATTTTTAGTGATAAGTTCAATGCTTCTCTAGTAGCTCAGACAGTAAAGAATCTGCCTGCAATACAGGAGACTCAGGGATTGGTCTGTTTGATCCCTGAGTCGGGAAGATTCCTTGGGTTACCCCCTCCAATATTCTTGCCTGGAGAATCCCATGGACAGAGGAGCCTGGCAGGCAGTATTCCATGGGGTCACAAAGAGTCAGACATGGCTGGACGACTAACACTCTCACTGTTTTTTCCAATGCTTATCAAATGTTCAGGTGATGTATAGTAAAAATATTAGATCATATTAGTACTTTTAGGAAGAGTTCTGTAAGGAAAAGTTTGATTGAAATTAATCAAATTAAATGAACATTGATGGTATAAATTTCTACATTTAGGAAAAAAAATAATCACATGAGGACAGGATTCAGGAGGCTGGCCATGGCAGATATAGTATTTATAAAAAGTCCCTAGGTTTTACCTAAATAGAAGATTAATATAAAATATCAGTGTGGTGTGTTTGCCAGTAAGGCCAGTGCAATCACAGAAATAGGAAGGGAGCTGAAGGGACAGAAGTGTTCATAGACGCTCAGCTGAACAGACATGGAAGCCCTTTGTCATAAGCGAAGGGGCAAAAACGAGTTAGAAATTGTTCCAGTGTGCACAGAGTCAGTTATAAGAAATGTAAAAGTCTTTGACTATTTACTGATTTAACACTAATATTGTTTCCTAGTCTGGAGAAGGAACTGACAACCCACTCCAGCATTCTTGCCTGGAAAATCCCACGGACAGAGGATGCTGGCAGGCTACAGTCCATGGGATTGCAAAAGAGTCAAACACAATTTGGTGACTAAATAACAACATTTCCTAGCACCTAGTATCACCAACCTCAATGTCAAGTCTCCTTTTGTAATCATTGCTTTATTTAATCATCACCTCTTGACATAGTTTTTATATCTATTATCATTTCACACATGAGGAAACACAGATTTAGAATGGTTATGTGACTTTCTCAGAGTCACTGAAATACTCTGGTGAAGCTGGAAATCTGTCTGACTCCAGTGTTTCTTTTTTAATCACTTGCTATGTAACAAAAAGAATGCCATTCCCTTCCATTCCACGGGCAATACCGAGTAAAATGCAGGGCTGTACATTCAAGGTGCAGTGGCTTCCAGATGATTCCTTGCTGCATCTTTCAATCCATCCACTGCTCCAACCAAGCTAGATGAATGTTCTGCTTTGTCGTAGCCCATCTTTTGATCTTGATTTTTGCTTAACCTGGAATAGCGTCTTTCCTTGGTACTCTAACTTAAATGCAGCTTTCTTTACACAGCGCAATCCCTCCTCTAAACGTCTGTAGTTTTTAAATTCATGGGTGTTTAGTTGCTAAGTCGTGTTTGACTCTTGTGATCCCATGGATTGTAGCCCTCCAGGCTCCTCTGTCCATGGGATTTTCTCCAGGCAAGAATATCGGAGTGGGTTGCCATTCCCTTAACCTTCTGCAATTAATAATGTGCTCCATTGCTTAGTTGTGTCCAACTCTTCATGACCCCACAGACTGTACCCCACCAGGCTCCTTTGTCCATGGAATTTTCCAGGCAAGAATACTGGAGTGGGTTGCCATGCTCTTCCCTAGGGGAACTTCCCAACCCAGAGATCGAACCCATGTCTCCTATATCTCCTGCATTGCAGGTGAATTCTTTGCTGCTGAGCCACCAGGGAAGCCCCACAGTTAATAATGCTTTTAATACTCATTTTCGTACATATTTTAAGTAGTAAGAGGTTGACAACAATGACTATGCCTTTCCCTTGTTTCTCAAAGGAATCAGCTAAACTTGTGGTTCAATAAATATTTATTGAATTAGTGGTTCAATAAATATAAATATCTATAAATAAATATAAATAATAAATATTTATTGAATGAAAGAGTAATGTGGATGATTGTGGTGGGTGGCCTGAGGGAGAGAATATTCTAAAATATATCACAAAAGTTTCCATTACACGAGATACCTATTTCAATTGAAATACAGCATGACATCTAATAAGTAGATCTGAAATCTGAGAAATGTGAAGGTGGGGCATTATTCAGTGCTTGGTATTCTGATAGAATTGTCTTTCAATAGCATAAAATTTCATCTCATGTTGTCTGTCATAACTGGGATTTCTCAGAAGCAGTTTGCATCAGAATAAGGAAATCTAGAATTGGGAGTTTAGGTGTCAATTCTTGGGATTGTCCTTATCTTAGAAAGTATAAATTGGCACATGTGGTGGAGTTGGAGGAAGTGACAGATTTCCTAGCACAAGCATGATGAGTTGTGAGCATAGAAACCAAATCTCAAACTTGGCTACTAAACCAAGTGGAAAAGACGCCTTTTGCACATGACAAATCAAGCTGGAAGAAGAATTCAAGCTTTATGGTGTCTAGCCAGGCAAGGGTTTTCATAGATTTCTAGTATAACATAGGGTAAAACCATAGGCTTTGAGTGTTCAGGTTTAATTTCTGGCTTTCCTACTTCCTAACCATATGACCTTGAACAACCTGCATAATTTCTCTATTTTCTCACTTGTCTATTTTCTATCACTTGTCCATTGAGAATAATAATTCCTACTAACTTCATAAGGACTGGACAGATTAATGTATGTAAATTGCCTAGCCTAGTACCTTTCACTTAGTAAAAGCTGCATAACTGTTAGTTATTGTATTACTATTTATTTACATGTGTTTTGAGTGGCACCTTTTTGGTAACAAGGCATTAGTGATATGTCCAGGTTAAAAATATCCGCAGTCACATTTTTGAGTGTGTGGTGGCTTGGTTGATTGCTTGCATTGTGACCACAAATCAACAAAACATTATGGCACAGTTGTTTCGTCTATAAAATGGATATATAAACTTTCATATGCCCCCTTAATATTGTCAAGAATCAAAAAGGATAATGCTTGAAAGTTCCTTGGTGGTCCAATAGCTAAGACTCTGCACTTCCAATGCAGGGGGCCCAAGGTTTGATCCCTGATCAGGGAACTAGAGCCTGCAGGCCACAACGAAGGTCTAAGATACCGTATGCTACAATTAAGACCCAGCACAACCAAATAAATAAATAAATAAATATTTAAAAAAAAAAATTTCAGAGATCATCGCAGAGATCTTGCATTGAACTGCAGTTGAACAAATGCAGGCTTTTTTAAAAAATAAGATAATGCTTGAGGACTTGTTTTGTAACCTAAACAGTGCTGTTGTTGTTGTTTAGTTGTATCCGACTCTTTTGGGACCCCACGAACTGTGGCCTGCCAGGTTCCTCTGTGGGCTTCCCAGGTGGCTCAGTGGTAAAGGACCTGCCTCCCACTGCAGGCGGTGCTGGTTTGACCCCTGGGTTGAGAAGTTCTCCTGGAGAAGGGAATGGCAACCCACTCCAGTATTCTTGCCTAGGAAATCCCTTGGACAGAGGAGCCTGGTGAGCTACAATCCATGGGGTTGCAAGGAGTTGAATATGACTGAAGTGACTTAATAACAGCAACAAGGTTCCTCTGTCCATGGGATTTTCAAGGCGAGGATGCTGAAGTGGGTTGCCATTTCCTTCTCCAGGGGAACTTTGTGACCCAGGGATTGAACCCATATCTCCTGTTTCTCCTGCATTGCAGGTAGATTCTTTACTGCTGAGCCACCAGGGTGGAAAAGGGTTAATCATTCAACAATTCAAGGTACAGAGCTCCTGTATAGGTTCAGACTGAAAAAGAGATGAAGCAAGAACCTCTGAGGACTCTGGGAGAGCCTGTGGGGACAGCTTCCCTGTGGTCTCCCAAGGGTTCTGTGGTAGCATGACCCCGATCTGGTCTTCCACCTCCCACGTATTGTCAGCCGTACATAGGGAATCCATTTCTCTAGCTGAAGGTGCACATTATCAAAGCTCCTGAGACTAATTTACAAAACTGGAATGCCAACTTATTACTCCACTGTAAGAAAACAACGGTCATGCAGCTGGAATCAGCACTCAGGCATGCCTGTCACATTTTATCCTCATCAGCAGAACTACAGAGAAACCCAGGCTACAGTGAGAAAGGTTTTGGGGGTAAATCTGGAATTCATTCACAGGAAATAGAAGTCTTTGAATGCTGACCTAACACGGTGACTCTTCACAAATGTGTCAGCACCACAGAGGAGCTACAACACCTGAAGACGCTCAGCTAAGGTTGCCTCTTCTCCGGTGTGTTTTTGAATTAGTGCTTCCAGCGCTTGCCTCAGTGAGCCCTTGTTTTTGTTTTTGCTGACATGACTGACTAGTCGTTTCCTCTGAAGGATGCTTAACAAGTGAGCTAATAGAAAATAAAAAGAAACTATTTGTGGTTAACCTCTCCTCTGCCACTTACACATCGGGAAAGAGCAGCCAGCGTTGTATCAGGTAAACTGTCCTTACGCTACTTCCTCTCCCCAGGGGAAAGTTCACCTTGAGGAGAGACAAGGGAGATCTAGGCTGAAGGGAAAAAGAGGGAAGGGAGAGACTTCCCTAGTGAAATGCCAACTTATTACAGAACCGGAATGCCAACTTATTACTTCACCATAAGAAAATGAACTGTCATGCAGGTTGGAATCAGCACTCAGGCATGCCTGTCACATTTTATCCTCGTCAGCAGAACTACAGAGGAAGCCAAGCTACAGTGAGAAGGGTTTTGGGGGTAAATCTGGAACTCGAATCACAGGAAATAGAAGACTTACAAAACCTAGTGGAGACTTACAAGAGTTACAAAAGCTAGTGGAGGTGATGGAATTCCAGTTGAGTTATTTCAAATCCTAAAAGATGATGCTATGAAAGTGCTGCACTCAATATGCCAGCAAATTTGGAAAACTCAGCAGTGGCCACAGGACTGGAAAAGGTCAGTTTTTCATTCCAATCCAAAAAAAAGGCAATGCCAAAGAATGTTCAATCTATTGCACAATTATACTCATCTCACACGCTAGCAAAGTAATGCTCAAAATTCTCCAAGATAGGCTTCAACAGCACATGAACCGTGAACTTCCAGATATTCAAGCTGGTTTTAGAAAAGGCAGAGGAACCAGAGATCAAATTGCCAACATCCATTGGATCATTGAAAAAGCAAGAGATTTCCAGAAAAACATCTGCTTTATTGACTACGCCAAAGCCTTACTGTGTGGATAACAACAAACTGTGGAAAATTCTTAAAGAGATGGCTACTAGACCACCTGACCTGCCTCCTGAGAAACCTGTATGCAGGTCAAGAAGCAACAGTTAGAACTGGATATGGAACAACAGACTGGTTCCAAATTGCGAAAGGAATATGTCAAGGCTGCATATTGTCACCCTGCTTATTTAACTTATATGCAGAGTACATTATGTGAAATGCCGGGCTGGATGAAGCACAAACTGGAATCAAGATTGCTGGGAGGAATATCAATAACCTCAGATGCAGTTGACACCACCTTTATGGCAGAAAGTGAAGAAGAAATAAAGATCCCCTTGATGAACGTGAAAGAGGAGAGTGAAAAAATTGGCTTAAAACTCAACATTCAGAAAATTAAAATCATGGCATTTGGTCCAATCACTTCATGGCAAATAGATGGGAAACAATGTAAACAGTGAGACCTTATTTTTGGGGGCTCCAAAATCACTGCAGATGGTGACTGCAGCCATGAAATTAAAAGATGCTTGATCCTTGGAAGAAAAGCTGTGACCAACCTAAAGTGAAAGTAGCTCAGTTGTGTCCAACTCTTCACGATCCCATGGACTATATAGTCCATGGAGTTCTCTAGGCCAGAATACTGCAGTGGGTAGCTTTTCCCTTCTCCAGGGGATCTTCCCAACCCAGGGATCGAACTCAGGTCTCCCTCATTACAGGCAGATTCTTTACCAACTGAGCCACAAAGGAAGCCCTGACCCACCCAGACAGCATATTAAGAAGCAGACATTACTGTGCCAACAAAGGTCCGTCTAGTCAAAGCTATGTTTTTCCAGTAGCCGTGTATGGATGTGAGAGTTGGACTATAAAGAAAGCTGAGTGCCAAAGAATTGATGCTTTTAAACTGTGGTGTTGGACAAGATTCTTGAGAGTCCTTTTTTTCTGCAAGGAGATCCAACCAGTCTATCCTAAAGGAAATCAGTCTGAATATTCATTGGAAGAACTGATGCTGAAGCTTAAACTCCTATACTTTGGCCACCTGATGCAAAGAACTGACTCACTGGAAAAGACCTTGATGCTGGGAAAGACTGAAGGTGGGAGGAGAAGGGGACACCTGAGGACTAGATGGTTGGATGGCATCACTGACTCGATGGACATGAGTTTGTGCTAGCTCTGGGAGTTGGTGATGGACAGGGAAGCCTGGCATGCTGCAGTCCATGGGGTCACAAAGAGTCAGACAGGACTGAGCAACTGAACTGAACTGAGGTGAGAGACTTCCCTGGCAGTCCATGCATCATGCTAAAGTCACTTCAGTTGTGTCCGACTCTATGGGCTGTAGCCCGCCAGTCTGACTGTCCATGGGATTCTCCAGTCAAGAATACTGGAGTGTGTTGCCATTTCCTTCTCCAGGGAATCTTCCTGACACTGGGATCAAACCTGTGTCTCTCAAGTCTCCTGCATTGGTAGGCGAGTTCTTTACCACTAGTGCCATATCAGAAGGCCCCTAGTGGTCCAGTGGTTAGGATTCTGTGCTACCACTGCAGGGAGTATAGTTCTGACACCTGGTCAGGGAATAGAGATCCTACATGCTGCACACTGTGGCCAAAAAAACAAAAATGAACAAGCAAACAAAAAGAAACCCTAGATGCTAGGTGGACAATTAGGAGGACATGTGGGGTACCTATGGATTTCCCAGGTGGCACTAGTGGTAAAGAACCCACCTGCCAATGTAGGAGATGTAAGAGATGAGGGTTTGATCCCTGCGTCAGGAAGATCCCCTGGAGGAGGACATGGGAACCCACTCCAGTGTTCTTGCCTGGAGAATCCCATGGAAAGAGGAACCTGGCAGTTACAGTCCACAGGGTTGCAAAGAGTCGGACACAACTAAAGGGACTTGGCATGCCTGCATGCACGCATGTGGGGTACCTGGAATGGGCTCTCATACAGCATTCTAAGAGTACAAAGAGCTTATGATTTTTGACACAGGGATGCTGATGGCCTGAA
Source organism: Bos javanicus (assembly GCF_032452875.1). Taxonomy (NCBI): domain Eukaryota; kingdom Metazoa; phylum Chordata; class Mammalia; order Artiodactyla; family Bovidae; genus Bos; species Bos javanicus. Next base: position 28,540,337 of record NC_083891.1, on the reverse strand, counting down.
CATTAAACCATTGAGACCTCGAGACTGTTCATAAAGGTTTTCTGTGTCCAGGCTTAGCAGGGGAACAGAGGGCTTCTCTGTAAGCTCAGATGGTATCAACTGTGTCGTAAGTAGATTGGAAAGCAGGACATACCTGACTGTTTTGGTCTGTCTAAAACCCCTGGGACTCTTCTTGCATGATCTTAGAGAACTGGAGAAATGCCTTCTCCCATCAGTTCAGTTCAGTCGCTCACTTATGTCAGACTCTTTGCGACCCCATGGACCACAGCATGCCAGGCCTCCCTGTCCATCACCAACTCCTGGAGTCTACTCAAACTCATCTCCATTGAGTCAGTGATGCCATTCAACCATCTCATCCTCTGTCATCTCCTTTTCCTTCCACCCTCAATCTTTCCCAGCATCAGGGTCTTTTCAAATGAGCCAGATCTTTGCATCAGGTGGCCAAAGTATTAGAGTTTCAGCTTCAACATCGTCCTTCAAATCAACACTCAGGACTGATCTCGTTTAGGATGTACTGGTTGGATCTCCTTGCTGTTCAAGGGACTCTCAAGAGTCTTCTTCAACACCACAGTTCAAAAGCATCAATTCTTTGGTACTCAGCTTTCTTTATAGTTCAATTCTCACAACCATACATGACTACTGGAAAAATCATAGCCTTGACGAGATGGACCTTTGTTGACAAAGTAATGTCTCTGCTTTTTAATATGCTGTCTAGGTTGGTCATAACTTTCCTTCCAAGGAGTAAGCATCTTTTAATTTCATGGCTGCAGTCACCATCTGCGGTGATTTTGGAGCCTTCTCCCATAACGGACTATTGCTACTGCTGCTGCTAAGTCGCTTCAGTCATGTCCGACTCTATATGACCCCATAGATGGCAGCCCATCAGGCTCCCCCATCCCTGGGATTCTCCAGGCAAGAACACTGGAGTGGGTTGCCATTTCCTTCTCCATTAATAGGGCTAATTTTCAGACCACCAGATATGTATATGAAGACTCAGAGTTGGTTGATATGATTTTACAAACTAAAAAGATATATTCTTTTCCTTGTTTTGTTGATTTTGAATCTCAGTGTAAAGATCTTTGTCTCAATTCTGTGGAGAAAACTTCTTATGAAATGAAAACATAGAGGGAAATCCCTAGTTCTGCCATTCAGGAAAGCACTGTCTTCTGGGGACAAAATACAAATAGTTATGTATGTCATTGGGTTCATGAGGATGCTATTTTTAAATGGCATTTCAAAAATTATGTGTAGAGTACATGTGCTCAGTTGCTTCAGTCGTGTCCTACGCTTTGCAACCTGTAGACTGTAGCCCACCAGGCTCCTCTGTCCTTGGGATTCTCCATGAAAGAATACTGGAGTGTTTCCATGCCCTCCTCCAGGGGATCTTCCCAACCCATGGATCGAACCCACATCTCTTGCATTACAGGCAAATTCTTTACCGCTGAGCCACTGGGCAGGTAAACATTCATATTCCATAGTTGGGTGGGAAACATGGGCAAGTCAGTGAGAGCTCCCCAAGAAGAAGACGCCCTTAACTCTTCCTGAAGGTAGAGAGAAGGTCATGAGTATGTTCTTGAAGGAAGCTGCATTTAACCTTTTTCAAAGAAAGAAGCGTAAATGACTTAACTAGGAGAAGGAATTTGCATGTACAAATTCCATTGGGTTTGAATCAACAGAAACATTTTGGAAGCATCTAATTTGAATGAATAAAATCTCTGCAAATATGTATGAAAATGACATTTCCTCAGTGAGATGTTTATTATAGCTGTTTTGTTTTTCTTTTGTGAGGATTCTCTTATCCAGGCAACCAGCTGACCAGACAGTCATGAGCCGACTGGCTTGGATTATGTATGTTGCTTCTGATTAGGAAACTGTCCATAGTCTCTTGATCCCTTAGAAGTCTTGAACCTAAAATATTCTGTGTTTTCTTTTTTTTTAGCAAAGCACTGAAGATCTGAGCCAATCAAATCAAACCACTTCCAAGATATAATTTATTTACCTGTTAGAGCATAGTGAAGTAATTTTTTTGTAATCATTATTTATTGACTCATGGCTTTATCTCTCTTTATTGTTCTATCTGTTGGAAGAACTTATGAAAATATAAAGGAGCGAAGTAATGTAGAACCTGGAAATTAACTTTGAAGCTTCTGGGTTCTGTTATGGGACATTTCTCCTTTAATAATGTCTTTTGAGACTATGATGATGATTTTATTTCTTTAGTAGTATTTATTTTCTCACTTATTTGGATTTTGCATTGCTGAAAAACCAAAGGTTTAAGAAAAAAGTTTGATGGGTGAGCATTCAAAATTGCAGAAGTTAGTGAAGATGAAATGATCCAGTTAGAAGTAATCAGGAGAGGGATGTTGTCACAAACGAGTTGATGAGAAGGCAAAGGTGCAGTATTTGATGAGGTCTTTTGGCTGTCTCATTTGCTCTCAGATGATCAGGTATTTGAAAACTTTGTATTTGAATGTTAGTTAGAAGAACATGGGATGAAGATACGAGTGTGGCATACACCTGTGATATCTGAGAAGACTATCAGCAGGTCCAGACAGAGCCAGGAAATGCTTTAGAAAAATGCTAAGAAAAATATAAAATGTACATTTAAGGTCTGTTTGGAACAAGAAGAAAATTCAACTTACATTTTTGTCTTCTCAATCACAAAGACCTCTGAGTACATAAAAGCTGCCTCTTTCATCAGGGCAGATCCTACACTGAACGTCTTGCCTAAAACACAGCCTGTGTTCTCTCTGATTCCTTTTTGTTCTCCTCTTATTGGTATTAAGTTAAATTAATGAAAATGTACCTCCAAGATGGGACTTCCCAGGTGGTGCAGTGGTAAAGTTTCCATCTGCCAGCGCAGGAGGCCGCAAGAGAGGTGGGTTCGATCCCTGGCTGGGAAGATCCCCTGGAGTAGGAAATGACAACCCACTGCAGTATTCTTGCCTGGCAGATTTCCATAGACAGAGGAGCCTGATGGGCGACAGTCCATGGGGTTGCAAAGAGTTGGACATAACTGAGTGACTGAGCACAGGTACGTAGGTCCAAGACAGACTGAATTCAGGGCAATGAGAAATTTCAAGTTTGAGACTTCTTTGCAATTGGCATACTAGGGCTGATACACAGAAGTAACCATGGTGGGGCATGGGGAGCAGTGTGGGCCACAGGTGTGAGGAGGAACTGCAAGATGAGGAGGGTCACGTCCCCAGGCATCCTTGGCCAAGGGTTTCTCCAGGGAGGACGGAGTGTTCACACAATCATTTATGTAAAGTGAAGGGTCTTTCTGGTTGTTTGTTTGTTTTATCACTTTTCCATGCAGTTTATTTCTATGAATAGTAGACTTGTCCATTTCAAAGTTAAGTCAATAGAGGGAGTTCCCCAGTGAACCAGTGGTTAGGACTCTGTGCTTCCAGTATAGGGAGCATGGGTTCAGTCCCCATTTGGGGAACTAAGATTTCACATGCTCTGTGGCATGGCCAAAACAATATATTAAAGAAAATAAATAAAAGTTAATAGAAATGGTGTTTCCCTCAAGGTAGTCTATGGTATTTCTCTTAGTGATTCAGACAGTAAAAAATCTGCCTGCAATGTGGGAGACCTGGGTTTGATCCCTGGGTCAGGAAGATCCCCTAGAAAAGGGAATGGCTACTCATTACAGTATTCTTGCCTGGAGAACTCCATGGACAGAGGTGCCTGGCAGGCTTCAGTCCATGGGGGTCACAAGAGTTGGACACAACTGAGCGATTAATGCTTATTTACTTAGAGTGCTCTATGGTAACATAAATTTGGGGAATCTTGGATTATATGGAGTTATATAAATGTGTGCATGAGAGTGCAGATCTTAGGGATTTCAATATCTGTCAAGCTGATAGTGGAGCACTGGATGTACTAAGACCATGAAACATCTGCATCTTGGTGGAAAGTGCAGTTAAGCTCCTGGGGGTGACAGAGGCTCATGGCACCCTGTTCATTGAAGTCAGCTGCATCTTCTGAGTTAAGGAGAAGGAGGTCCAGATATTTAGAATCTAATACACTAGTGGGTACCATTTTCCTGAAAGCAAGATATACATCATCCTACCTTTTAAGATCACATGAGCTAGACTCTAGTGTTTTATTTCAGGCTGTTTTGTTTGCTAGTAACATTCAACCAGTGGGGCCGGGGGTAAGAACATAAGAGCATTTTCCAAATGTGTTTTTCATGAAAACTCTGCAAAGTATTTCCTGTGACTAGAATTCTATGAAATTCACTTTGGAAAATATAGGTAAAGGTACATTTAAATTAAAATTCCTCATAAATTGTTCGCATCATAATGTAGTACATGTAATAGCGGAAAATTTGAAGTATACAAAATATCATTTTTATTTAATTTTTTTAACAAATGACATATATTTTATAGAAAAAGAAAATGTAAAATGTTATTTCTTAGAACTATTGACTGTGAAATAACTTGGCTTCACTTTTGACCAGAAGTAGGAGACAATTGCTTATTGAATTAAGACAAGTGAAGAAAATATGATTCCTTTTATTATATAGAAAGATGTAAATGGCACAAAGAAATGAGTTTTCTTATTTGATTTGGATATCACATTTTATTTTTACTAAGTCATTTCAGTGGCTTGTGTCTGTTACAGCTGAAGTGCCACAGTGCCTTTCTGATCTGGAGAATTCTGAGAAAAATAGTCTATAACACTCTTCCCACTGTGATATTTTTTGAAAATAGTGAGACAGTCTCAGGGAGACAAACATACACAATATGCAAACAGACAACTATACATATACAAGCCTACACTTAATTTGAAACAGACGTATTTTAAAATTTGCTACATAAATTATGTATTATACAGAAAGAGGACATTAAGTTTCATTTAACCCCTCCCCTCTTTTTTTTTTTTTTTTAAATGTATAAAATCCCAAAGAGCTCTCTCTCAGGCAACATCGTGCATTATAGAAAGGATTTGAACGGGGCTGATTCCACTGATTTCTTGGTCTGTTTCAACTTGTGGAATGACTAGTCTCCATATATGCCCTCCTCGCAGAATGAAGCCTGAAATAGGCATTTATTTGTATCTGGATATGCAATCCTTAAGATAGACTCAGTCTAATTTGAAATATGGTTAAGACACTTACAATTTCCTGTGGTATTACCAACAATGGAATAGTAAATTACTTCACGTGTTATAGTTTGATGTGATTTCATCCTTTTCCCTCTGTTATTGGTGGTTCTCTTTTGAGATCTTAAACAAACCTTTCTCTTTACCTTTTAGAAAATCCTTTCTTATTTGTTGAGCATTGATCACTGATCCTGGCTCTCATGGAAAAAACGTCAACATTGCTCTGGCGTGTGAAGTGTTTTCTGGAAGCATCTTTGATAATGTCAGAAATGAGGTCATACTGTTCTGGGAAGACAGTGTTTTTCGTAAACTTTTGTTTCTTCTTCCATAAGGCACTGATAATGGCAGAAAACAAGTCTTTGTCAAACTGAAAATTTGACAAACTTTGACAAACTTTGTAAATTTGACAAACTTTGTAAATTTGACAAACTTTGTAAAACTGAAAATTTTTTGATAGTTGAATATATTTTTAAAAAGCAGGAATTTTGACATTGTCTCATTAAGATACTTTCAGCGTTGTTTTACATCATTCGCTAAAGTAATTGGTGATGCCCTTTCAGAAAGAGAAACAAAGTAGGCACTGTTTAACATGACTCATCACTTTGCAGAGAAAGAGAAATGTATAGTTGTCTTTTTTTTTTTTGAGTGTCTCATATTATAATTTATACATACAAATCCCACAGGCATATGTCACCAACAGATGGCATTTATTAAAAATCCACATGCGTTCTTGGATAGTTTGTGTCATTCTGCTTGAAGGCAAAGGAATGACTTAGCCGACCTTTCAAGGACATTCTTCTTAAATATTCAAGAATATGGTCTGGAACTGTCCCACTGCTTGAAATGGGTTTACTTTAAATGTATGTCCAGGTTGAATATGTTTGCTGCAAGGGACACACATCCAACTTGAATCAGAGTAATAGAAAAAGTACAATGTATGACCCACTTAGAAAAGAGTTCCATGTTGGTGTTAGAGACAAATAAATCCAGAGAGGGAAATGTGTAAAGTCTACTTTTCCTCTTTCTTCTCTGCTCCTCTCTCTGGGGCGTCCATTCTCTCCTCAGCAGACAGACTTAGCAGGGGACGTGGCTCCAGTAACTGATGTCTCAGTCACCAAAGAGAAAAGATGATGAACATGAATTTGAGCAAACTCTGGGAGATAGTGGAGGAAAGAGGAGCCTGGCGTGCTACAATCCATGGGGTCACAGAGAGTCAGTTACAATTTAGCAGCTGAACAACAATAAAGTCTGGACTGATATACTGGAAAGTGAAAGTTAAAGTTGCTCAATCATGTCCGACTCTGCACCCCATGGCCTGTACAGTCCATGGAATTCTCCAGGCCAGAATACTGGAGTGGGTAACCTTTCCCTTCTCTAGGGGATCTTCCCAACCCAGGGATAAAACCCAGGTCTCCAGCACTGCAGGCGGATTCTTTACAAGCTGAGCCACCAGGGAAGCCCAAGAATACTGGAGTGGGTAGCCTATCCCTTCTTTAGCGGATCTTCCCAACTAAAGAATCAAACTGGGGTCTCCTATATTGCAGGTGGATTCTTTACCAACTGAGCTATCAGGGAAGCCCTTAAAAAAAAAAATAAAAAGAACTTGAATGCAGTCCCCCACTACCAGAAGTTATGCCATCAAGTTTCCCACATTTGCGGAAATCCCAGAGGTCAACACACCTGCAGTGCAATGACTAAGCCTCTCCCTGGGAGAACCACCTTCTTGATCATCGTACCTCCCCTGCCAGGTAAGTATATACTGGAAAACATGATAATTCAAGCTTTTTTTGAACCATCTGTGCTTATAGTAGTGGTTCATGCCTCCTATTTCTACTTGATTGAAGATGATGAAAAGCCTCTGCTTCACAAAATGGGACAGATTCCCACCCCGACCTTTAGAATATAACCCTTCCTCTCTCCTTTAGGTCACTAGAGTGAAGTCATAGAATGAACTGGCTAGAGAGAAGTGGTGCTGAGCCTGAAAAGGGAGGAAATAAACAGCTGAAAGTCCTAGCCAAAACCCCCGGGCAGGGATCTGATGGTATCTCTCAGACTGGATTATGAGAGTACTGAAACAAGAGAACCATTACTGAAGGCCAGATAAAGAAGAGTTTGTTGATACAAAGCATTCTCCCATACTAGAAGATTTAATTACCTGCAAAGGCCGTGGAACTGACATGACGCTGCTCTAACTCTTGAAATTTTGAAGAGAGCATTGGCCCTTTCTAAATGCAATAAAAATGCCAGAACTGCTGCCAAAAATGGTAGAAGAAGGCTCAAAAAACTCACATAAGTGAGGCCGGGAATCTCTCCAGATGGTCATGTTCAAAGGCAGAGGACACTGTCTGCCAGAATCACTGGAATGCATTAGTCCAAGGGCCACCTGCATCATCAAGAAGGGGCAGCTGTCATCTATAAGCCAGGACTGAGAGGAGGGGACAGTCTTACAGAACTGGGCTCGCCGACAGCAAAGGAAGTCATCAGATCCCAAAATAACAGAGGCCCAGTGACAGCGTGTAACTATCAGAGGCAAGGTTTCACTGGTAATAGATTTGGAGATGGAAAATTTAGTTTAGAACGTTTATTTCTTTGCTAATTGTCTATTCGTTAGTGTATTATAAGATACTTTTACTGTTCTTTAGTCACTAAGTCATGCCCAACTCTCTTGCTATCCCATGGACTGTAGCCCACTAGGCTCCTCTGTCCATGGGATTTTCCAGGCAAGAATATTGGAATGGGTTGCCCTTTCCTTTTCCAGGGGATCATCCCCAATCAGGGACAGAACCTGTGTCTCCTGCATTGGCAGGCAGATTCTTTACCATCTTAGCCATTAGGGAAGCCCCTATTAGAACTGCCTTATGATCCAGCAATCCCACTGCTGGGCATACACACTGAGGAAACCAGAAGGGAAAGAGACACGTGTACCCCCAATGTTCATCGCAGCACTGTTTATAATAGCCAGGACATGGAAGCAACCTAGATGCCCATCAGCAGATGAATGGATAAAGAAAGCTGTGGTACATATACACAATGGAGTATTACTTAGCCATTAAAAAGAATACATTTGAATCAGTTCTAATGAGGTGGATGAAACTGGAGCCTATTATACAGAGTGAAGTAAGCTGGAAAGAAAAACACCAATACAGAATACTAACACATATATATGGAATTTAGAAAGATGGTAACAATAACCCTGTGTACAAGACAGCAAAAGAGACACTGATGTATAGATCATTCTTATGGACTCTGTGGGAGAGGGAGAGGGTGGGGAGATTTGGGAGAATGGCATTGAAACATGTATAATATCAGGTATGAAACGAGTTGCCAGTCCAGGTTCGATGTACGATACTGGATGCTTGGGGCTGGTGCACTGGGACGACCCAGAGGGATGGTATTGGGAGGGAGGAGGGAGGAGGGTTCAGGATGGGGAACACAGGTATACCTGTGGCGGATTCATTTCGGTATTTGGCAAAACTAATACAATATTGTAAAGTTTAAAAAAAAAAAAAAAACACTTGGGGGCAGGGAATTGCCTGCTGCTGCTGCTAAGTCACTTCAGTCATGTCCAACTCTGTTAGACAGCAGCCCACCAGGCTCCCCCATCCCTGGGATTCTCCAGGCAAGAACACTGGAGTGGGTTGCCATTTCCTTCTCCAGTGCATGAAAGTGAGAAGTGAAAGTGAAGTGGCTCAGTTGTGTCTGACTCTTCGTGCCTACCTCCTTCTTATCTTCTACCTTGCCTTCCTCCTTGTATATCTTCAAGTACAGAAAATATTTCTGGACTCATAAAAGACTTCCAACAAATATTTGGAAGTGAGGTTATTCTAAAAGAGTGAGAGTGAGGGGCTTGAATATAGGCAGCCCTGATGGCGGAGTCCTTGTGAGATTGTGAGAGACTCAGATTAGGAATTATCATAATATGTTTTGAAACATAACAGTTTCAAAAATTAAAAGTGGGTTTTTAAATTATAACCCTTAATAAAGTCATCTATCTCAACATTGAAGTGTTAAAACATTTACTTAGGTTTTTGGTAAGCTCTTTATTGAGAGGTATCACTCCCGAACAGAAAGCCAGAAGAAAATCTTTCTCCATGTTGCAAGCACAGCCATTGTGAGAAGGGAGGAGGGAGGTTATGATCATTTTTGTTCCAGTTAAGAAAATTAAGCCTTGAACAGTAGGAAGGAAAGTGTTGAGATAGCTGGATGCATTTCTTGGTGAAAAAATGTGGAGAAATTTAAACCAGTATTTTCAAAACTATATTTCTGAGAACATGTATTTTGTGAGTGATTAATGCATGTTCTGTGTTCAAAGGGTTTATAGCTGTATCTAAGGTCAAGAAAATCTTCCCTAGTATTCTGTGTGTTAGGGTCAAGATGAAAGCATACATATTAACTATTTGACTTTCACAAAATATTATAACATTCAAAAAAGGTTATATTTCCAGTGGGTGGCATAATGTCCCATGTCTCATAATTAGGGAAGAGAAAATCTAAGATTATGATTAAGAAGACTAAATATAAAATAACCTCATTGAACCTAGAGTTTTTAGATTTTTTACTATCTTGTTTTAAATAATTTTGACGAGTTGGAGTGTTTAAGTATTTCTCATGTTTCCCAGCTTCTGTTCTAGTCACGTCAGAAAAATAGAAATCAACTGTTACATGGTTCCCCTTTGAAGGAGGTTGCACTTTAATAGTTTAGCAATAATTTTATGTGTATGTGATTAAGATGATCAAGAGCAGCATCATTTTGTAACATTTATTAGAATATATGTTCATTAAATCGTACCTACATTAAAAATGGTTTTTGGTCTACAGTGACCAGTAATTCAGTCACTGTTGTCACCTAGATATCAGTTTCTTGAAACTTTTGGCAGAGTATTTAAAGCAAATATAATTTTGTAGATGATCTCCATTCATGTCTGTAAAACATTCACAAATGTCATTTAAGCCCTTCCAGTAAGGTGGAAAATAAGTAAAAGTCATCAATTTAAAGAATTTACTTTTGGCAAATTCAGTCTCCCTGTTTGGTACTGTTTTATCAACCCACAGGTCTGGGAAATACATGGTTCCCCTCCCTTCACTCCTCAATAAATGTTCAGATTGTTCATTTCCATCAAGGTGTGCATTATAGAAAATAGTGTGATACATTGCCTTTTGTTGGGGATTTTCATTCATAATGGATTAACTTTTTAAGAGAATGATGGAATTTCTTTATGAATCAATGGGTGAGGAAGGGGGTTGAAGAGGGCCGCCTAGAGTCACATCATGTAAGCACTTTCTTTGATGTGTAAGTCAATCCTACCCCTCTTGGCATGTATTCTAAATTGATTTTCATTAACTTAAGTCTTGGGATTGAGTGGATTTTGCTGTGGGCCCTGCCTTATAAAGCACAGATCCACCTTAAACCTCTCAGAGTAGAAAATTTTATAGGGTAGCACTGCAGAGAACCCTGTAACTAGTAGCTAGGCAACCAGAAGCAACTGTAAGGAGAGAAAATTTAGAAAAGGCCAAGCCAGTGTTATCTACATAATATTTAGTATTAAGAGGTTAAAAATATTATCCTGTGTTTATTAGTAAAACTTGCTTTTGCTACTCAGTGTCTTTCACGTATACCTTTTACCTGAAATTTATTATATCAGTCTATCTTATATCAGACTTATCTGGAGGCTCTTTTAGAGAATTCGCTTAGCTGCTTGGCTCAGGCTACCTTGCTAAGAACTATAAATTAGTCCATGTTAAGCACTATCATCCTGAGAGTGAAGCACTGAATGTAATAGGACCATGAACCATCTGGCTCTTGGTGAACAGTACAGTTAAGCTCCTGGGGGTGACAGAGGCTCATGGTATCCTGTTCATTAAAGTCAGCTGCATCGCCTGAGTTAAGGAGAAGGAGGTCCAGACAGTTAGAATCTAATACACTAGTGGGTACCATTTTCCTGAAAGTAAGACATCCATCCTACCTTTTAAGGTCACATGAGCTATATGCTAGTGTTTCATTTCGGGCTGTTTTGTTTGCTAGTAACATTCAACCAGTTCAAAATAGGGAGGATAGGAAAACCCAAGTGTTGCCAAACCTGGGGAGAGGAATGCGGCTAGATATTTAAAACAATCAAACATTATTCTAATACCCTTGCCTTACTGTGTTTTGTTTGACTCATTCTTTCCTTTTCATCACAAATTCTTTTACTCTACTTCTTTAGTCAATGGCACCAGCCTATGACCAACTCCCTTCCTTTTTATCATATAAGCTAAATTTGAGTTCTTCAGTCCCTGTTGTGAAATTTCCAGTTAAGTACTCATACAGGACCATCTGGGATCTGGTGTTCATCTCTGAATCAATGAACTGTCACCATAGCATGAAGTCACAGAAGGTATGCAAGCTCCCACAAGAATCAGACTGCATGTGTATCTGTGTGAATGAAATTCCCATAGGCACATGTGAAGAAGGAAAAGAATTGGAGGAAAAGAATTGGCATCTGCTGTACTTTCCATCTCACAATATTCTTTAGATAAAGATGAGTCACCTCATTGTATTCTCTTTAAGAAAAGTGATACCTACCCCTGCCAGGGATATGTTATATAAAGAGTATGATAGCCTTACAAAGGAGTTCATTTTCATTTCCCCCATCAAGTTTAAAGTGACTCTATGGAGAGAAATATTTCCCTTCTCATTGAAAACAATGGAAAATAATTGTAGCCAACAGAGCAAAGAAACACACAGGAAAGCAACTAAGAGGTGCAAGTCATATGCATTGATTCCTGCATTTACAATCAACTCCCATGAAGCCTACAGTTAGTGACAAGCAAAGTCTGTATTTCAGAGAAGACTGGACCCTAAGGAAGAAGACCAGAACTAATGAAGAAAGAAGAACATCCAGGTGGTTTAGAATGTAACCACATGATGGAACATTTTACTTTCTATTTTTAGCAAGAGGAGCTAGAAGTTGTTATAAAAACCATACAGTTCACTTTGTGTAAGTAGGCATAAAAATGCATATGGTTCTCAAAAGAGTGTGAGAGTGAAACTTTGTTTTGCAATACTCAGAACACAATTTGAAGACCCACTCTGCTGCTACTGCTAAGTCACTGCAGTCGTGTCTGACTCTGTGCGACCCCATAGACGGCAGCCCACCAGGCTCCGCCATTCCTGGGATTCTCCAGGCAAGCACACTGGAGTGGGTTGCCATTTCCTTCTCCAATGCATGAAAGTGAAAAGTGAAAGTGAAGTCGCTCAGTCATTTCCGATTCTTAGCGACCCCATGGACTACAGCCTAGCAGCCTCCTCCGTCCATGGGATTTTCCAGGTAAGAGTACTGGAGTGGGGTGCCATTGCCTTCTCCTAGAGACCCACTCTAGGTACTATTTATTATTGATACCTAACCTGATCAACTGTAAAGTTTAAAATTCTGGTGCTTGTATAAATTAGGAAGAATTTTTCCTCCATTGCTGTGGTTTAAAGAACTTTATTTTTACTTGAGAACGCTACAATCTAGACTAAATTAGACAACCTTCCAGCTGGATTGTGAAGAGCGGCTAGAGAAAGCTTGCACACAGAAGAGTGATTTGGGATAAGTTTTAGATGGAATCATAAGGGATTTGATTTAGGTCATACCTGAATGGTCTATTGGTTTTCCCTCCTTTCGTCAATTTAAATCTGAATTTGGTAATAAGGAGTTCATGATCTGAGCCACAGTCAGCTCCTGGTCTTGTTTTTGTTGACTGTACAGAGCTTCTCCATCTTTGGCTGCGAAGAACATAATCAATCTAATTTCGGTGTTGACCATCTGGTGATGTCCATGTGTAGAGTCTTCTCTTGTGTTGTTGGAAGAGGGTGTTTGCTGCAAGGAGATCCAACCAGTCCATTCTGAAGGAGATCAGCCCTGGGATTTCTTTGGAAGGAATGATGCTGAAGCTGAAACTCCAGTACTTTGGCCACCTCATGCGAAGAGTTGACTCATTGGAAAAGACTCTGATGCTGGGAGGGATTGGGGGCAGGAGGAGAAGGGGACGACAGAGGATGAGATGGCTTGGATGGCATCACTGACTCGATTTACGTGAGTCCCAGTGAACTCCAGGAGTTGGTGATGGACAGGGAGGCCTGGTGTGCTGCGATTCATGGGATGGCAAAGAGTCGGACACGACTGAGCGACTGAACTGAACTTAGATGGAATTCCCCTCCACCATGGCCCTGTGATCTCAATTATATAATTACAAGTATAATAATCTCAGACAAAGATAATTATACATGTTAGAAGTTTCTCTGAACCTCTGTGCTTTGGTTTTGCTAAAACTAGGTAGCTCGTAAAGGCTACAACAGTGTGTTGAGGTTATGGACAAATAATAACTTGCTCATGTTTTGTTCTACAAATTTCTTTAGAGTGGTCACTTGGTAAAACAGATACACATATCTAAGTGCACACAATGACATAGACACAGCATTCCAACATTGAAGGTGAATTAATCATTTGCCCAAAGGTTATAAGTTATGTTTGAAAAAAAAAATTTCCCACATAATCTGGGGTACCAATGTTCAGCTTCCATTTAAGTCACCAATATTCAAATGATGTTGCTCCACCTCCCCTCTTTGGAGGGTTTGCCTAAAATACTTTCCCCACGTTCACTTAGCTTGTCACCAAGACAAACACGTGTGTCATCCAACTGAACACTAAAACATATGATAACACTTATATAACAACAACAATAGACATATATATGTCAAGGAAGAATAAATAAAATTTTATTTCTTTTGTATTCAAGTAGGGTGGGCGTAAATTAACAAAACTAATCACATTGACTTTTACCTTTAATTTCACTGCATCCTTTGTCATCCTTGTACCTGTATGTCAGTTTCTCCCACAATGCCTGTCTATGCTTTAACTATCCCATCACGAGCTATTCTGGTTAAAGATTTTGTAATGTATTTTGGCTGCTATGAGTCTGGGTCAAATCTGTTTCCAGAGAATGTGACTAAAAGCATTCCAGGTCTAGGTTACTTTGGTTCCTAAAGGTGGGGCATCTTCTGTGTCTCACACTGTTCACTCTTTCGATGTTAGACACAAACTTCTCCTCACAGGCATTTGAAGTCCAATTGTGGGTCTATTTTAATACCTTATAGTCACATGTGTTTCCCTTTCTTCATTCACTCCTCAGGAGAAATGTCTTAGAGAGGTTATTCTATCTTCTCCTTCATCTGTCTTCCTTGTCTCTCATGCCCTAAATATTCCAGAAATCCAGAGAACTTCCTCTATCATCTTCTTTCCTGTGTGTTCCTGGTGGCATTATTTGTTATTCTGCCTGACCTATTGGGTCAACAGAACTTGGAACTTGTTTCTCTTAAAACAAAAGAACGTGCATTTTTCAATATACATTCTTAATCTACATTATTATCATGGTGAGTTTTCCCTACAAAGGCCCAGACTTTCAATCTGAGAGTTTCCTGTTTCATTCTCAAGAAGGTTTTATTGAAAATTTAGATATCTAAGTGATAATGACCTTTGTGTAAAGGACAACTTCAGGTTAAGATAATTTAGACTACGATTATGATTGCCTTTAAGATACAAAGATTCTGCTTATTGCTAAGGGAAGCAATAATACTTCAAAATCACACTCTGTAGTTACTTTATGAATCAAACTATAAAATGCTCAGATTGTAGCTGCCATTCTTTGAACTCTAGCTTTTTTCTTCCACTTAAAATAGATTTGGTTTGCTTTTTCTTAGGTTGGCACTCTGGCAGAATCTTGCATTAGAAACAGCCATCTCTATGGAGATATAGATTATAGTTCAAGTTAAAATATGTTTGCTGTTGACATGCTTTTGGCTTAAATTGGTGGCACATTTAGTGGAAGTTTAGTGTTACAGAAGTTTCTTAAGATGATTTTGACAAGAGAAAAATGGTGCCATAAATATGATTAGAAAGAAACATTTTTTCAAGCATTAATGTATTTCAGTTCTTGACTACCAAGGTAAAAGAATGGGGAATTCTGGAATACTGGTTGTTAAGTTTTACACAATCGCTGGACCTCTCTGCAGATATAAATCAAGACGGGACTCACACAGAGTGTGCAGAATTTTCTATTGAATCTAAGAATGATTTTGGTTATGTGGAAGATCCCTGAAAGGAAAATATTAGTTTTAAAAAACTCCAGAGCATGTTGGCTCTTCAAAATAAAGAATTTTTATGTTAAACTTCCTGAATATTCCTACCAACTAGAAACAGATGAAGATGTGCTATCTGGGGAGAAATTTTTACAAATGTCTTATCTTAAGGATATCTGATAACTGTGGTGTTAGAGAAGACTCTTGACAGACCCTTGGACAGCAGGGAGATCAAACTAGTCAATCCTTAAGTAAATCAACCCTGAATATTCATTGGAAGGACTGATGCTGAAGCTGAAGCTCCAATACTTTGGCCACCTGATGCAAAGAGCCAACTCATCATAAAAGCCCCTGATGCTGGGAAAGATTGAGAGCAAGAGGAGAAAAGAACAGCAGAGGATGAGATGATTGGATGGCATCACCGACTCAATGGACGTGAGTTTGAGCAAACTCCAGGAGATAGTGAAGGACAGGGAAGCTTGATGCATTTCAGTCCAGGGGATCACAGAGAGTCAGACACAACTTAGCGACTGAACAACAATAACAACAAGGATATCTGTGAATAAGAGCTATCCCATGCCAGTTAACTGTGGAGAGATCTCTTCCAAGACTGTTCTAACATTAATGAGCCCACACTAAATAAATCTGTGTCCTGCAACTATCATTTTCATGTGTTCTGCAACTATCAGTAGAAGCTTTACTGGGGTATTTGGGAAGCTTGGGTATTTGGAAGAAAAAAAATTTTTCTTTCTTCAGCGTCTTAAAAATTATATATTTCATCATCATAAATTACTTTCATCTTTGTCTCTGGTTTGTCTAAATGAAATGGACATTTGGGAGGCAATGATTTTCCTGCTCAAATAGAAATAGCCTGATTACTTGACTAGTGTTTTAAAAAGAATTCAAGTATCAGACAGAATAGCCTCTAGGTTATCATCAAAACCTGATATCCTGTTATTATATAATTGAGGCCACAAGGTTGTCAATATCAAACACAACCATTGCTTCCTGAAATTTTCAACCTGAAACTAAAGCCAGAATTTTAAGTCACAGAGACATCCCTGAAGCACTTGGGGAGTTTTCAGAGCTGTGTCAGGGGATTTAAGAAGCATTGCTTCCATTAATCTTGCTGAAAGTCTCACGACTAAATTCCTATGCATTGCTTTTTAAGATTTGCTCAAAAATGTCTCAGCATACAAAGTATGGACAAATTCATTACAGCTCTTACTTTACATTATTCTGAAATCATTTCTAAGTAATTCAGCACTGACTCTCCTCTTTTATAAAAGATCATAAAATACATTTTGCCTACTTGAAATAATTACTTTTTAATTATATGAACTTTCACAAAGAGTGAAAACTAGTTTTTACATTGAGCATGACTGAAAGAAAAAAAAATAGTGGTAAAAGTTGAAAGAAATTATGGCAGGCTTTTTTTGTTGTTGTTTGTTTTGTTTTGTTACAAAAATGATAGAAGCTTAGAATTTTTTATTGCTTAGAATAGATAGATGGATAGATAGATCGATCACATATTGCAAATACCAAGTTTAATGAGACAGAGAGTAGTTCATGGTCTAGTTGATGAGACAGGGAGATGGAAACATAAAGGCTACTAAAGACATGCAACAAAAAAGAGGAACCTTAAGAATTATATAGGAATTTGAAGCATAGAGTTATCTGAGGTTTAGGATTATAGCATTAGATGGGTGGTGATATTCAGTTAGTCGTGTCCAACTCTTTGTTAGGTAGTGTAGGACATAAAATAAAAATGTTACAAAGTCAGTTTTAAAGAGTTTTGTAATGCAATGGTATGCATTTCCTTTTATAGGGAATATATAACCAAAAATTGAGGGAGAATTAGGTGATCTCATAAATGAGTTCACATAAGTAAACAAAGAGGCAGAGAGATAAGTAAGGAGGCTATGCAGAGGGCAAGTAGAGATGAAACAAAAATGAACAAAAGAATTACCAGTTATAATTCAGAGAAAGAAATAGGTTGAAGGACCTGATTGGAGATGGGAGAAAGAGGAGTCCAGAATCACTGGGGTTTTTAGCACATTAGGTTAAGATATGATAGAAAATAGAAGAACGTGAAAGTGAAAGTTGCTCAGTCGGGTCCAACCCTTTGTGACCCCATGGACTATACAGTCCATGGAATTCTCCAGGCCAGAATACTGGAGTGAGCAGTCATTCCTTTCTCCAGGGGATCTTCCCAACCCAAGGATAAAACCCAGGTCTCCCTCATTGCAGGTGGATTCCTTACCAGCTGAGCCACAAGGGAAGCCCAGAAAATAGAAGAAGAAGCCCTCAGTTGAGGCAGAAGATAATGATTTCTGCTTTAGTTATGAGAACCTAGAGCTCTGTGAAATTTGTGAATAATTGCTGAGTGATTTGGGGGCTATAGATACAGATTTTGAGACATCAGTTCATAAATGATTGGGTTGATGAGAACATCTGGAGAGGTTTTTTAAAAAAGGAGTAAATATAAAGGAGATTGATGGGAGAATCTTGGTGGTGGCTGAGGTTAGAAAAAGCAATCAGGAAGGAGGTGGAGAAAAGTGGTTAGAGAGATAAGAGGACCAGGAAAAGCCTCTCTAGAGGCGCTTTCTCATTAAACTATGGAGAAATGTCATCAGGGGCCCAAGGAGCAGAGTAGTTGAGGAGGAGGAAGCGTGTAGTTTGGGTGAGTATGAAGTCATTGATATTTTTACATACAGCATTTTCAGCAGAGTGGAGGGGATAAGACTTGCAGGGGATTTGGGAATGATCTGGATATAAATGATGAGAGCTTTGAGTAGGTGGCAGGAGGTAGTAGAGAGTTACCTTCATGGGTATTTTGAAACAAAACTAAGAAGATTCATGAGTCAAGGTCTTGAAAAGGCACATATTGGAAGAGAGACCTGAAAGTGTTTGCATGGTCGTACTGGAGAGTCCAGTGGAGACAGAAAACCCTTAGGAAAGAAATTGGACATTTCAGTTGGTTCAATCTTTAAGAAAGTGTTAAATTCAGTTCTCTGCCTGCTCCTCCAATACAGTCATGCACAGGATGATTTTTGCATCATAACATCTGCTCAAAGAATTGCATATATCAGTCAGGATAAGCTAATTTTTGCTGCAAGAACAACATCCCCACCCCCATATTAGTGTTTCAGTGAAATAAAGGTTAATTCTTGTTTTGCGTTATTCTTTTCTGTGTGTTGCCGAAGGCAATCATAACATTTATTTAGGGATTCAAAGTGACAGGCACAATCTTGGTAAATACTCTTATAATCGCTACTGTGGGAGAAAGTGGGCATTGTGAAAGACACACAGGTTCTTAAAGCATTCTCATGGAAGATAAATGTGTTACTTCTGCTCATATTTCATTCGCCAACCTAGCCATAGAGCCACCTGATTCAAGTGGTCAGGGAAGGGCAAGCCCACAGATGGCTGGAAGGTGAAGCAGAAATGCTGTGAACATTTGCAATGATCACCACACTGCATTAGAAGCTTAAAAGGGAACGGTAGGATTCAGAGAAGATGGATGAGGGAGCAAAATGGGTTGAATTAATTACATTCTCCAATGTTATTATGCTCCTTGAAATGCGTATAATGTTGAAATCATCTCATAGGAACACCTGTGAAAGAGAGTTTTTCATAATTGTTTCTGAATGCGTCTAATAAAATGAGACAATTAGCCTTCTCTAATGTATTAGTTATGATTAGTTTCATCTGCCTGTGACAAGCAACATATATAGCAGTGGCTGAAATAAGACACAGTCATTTCTCTCTTATGTAAAAGTCTGGATAAGAGATCCAGGACTTCCATGATCATTCAGGTCGAGATTTCTTCTACCTAGTTTCTTTTTTAACTTTTATTTTGTATTGGTGTATTGCGTGTCTGCTAAGTCACTTCAGTCCTGTCTGACTCTTTGTGACCCCATGGACTGTAGCCTGCCAGGCTCCTCTGTCCATGGAATTCTCCAGGCTAGAATACTGGAGTGGGTTGCCATGCCCCCCTCCAGGGAATCTTCCTGACCCAGGGATCAAACCTGCATCTCTCATGTCTCCTGCATTGGCAGGTGGATTCTTTACCACTGAGCCACTTAGGAATCCTGTATTGAAGTATAGCTGATTAAAAATGCTGTGATAGTTTCAGATGGACAGCGAAAGGGATACAGCCATACATATACATGTATCTGTACTCCTTCATCTACCTGGTTTCTTCATCAACTTCCATTTTGACTTCCATCTTGTGGTCCAAAATGCCTCTTTCAGCTTCAGCCATTTCATCTTTATTTTGGCAGCAGCTGCTGCTGCTAAGTCGCTTCAGTCGTGTCCAACTCTGTGCGACCCCAGAGACGGCAGCCCACCAGGCTCCCCCGTACCCGGGATTCTCCAGGCAAGAATGCTGGAGTGGGTTGCCATTTCCTTCTCCAATGCATGAAAGTGAAAAGTGAAAGTGAAGTCGCTCAGTCATATCAGACTCTAGCGACCCCATGGACTGTAGCCTACAAGGCTCCTCCATCCATGGGATTTTCTAGGCAAAAGTACTGGAGTGGGGTGCCATTGCCTTTGGCGGCAGAGCACTTCCTAAAAGTTTCACCCCCGTTCTGGATGTACTGCATTGACTAGAACTTAAGAGACTCACAACAAAGGCTGGTCTGTGTGGTCTTGATTCTGGGGGCCCATGCACTCTATTACCTTTTGGGGGTTCAACTTCTAAGTAAGAAGAGGAAATTAATAGCACATGACTGTCCATTTTACATACTTCACCATGCCTGTGTGAAGGTTCCTCTTTTTTGATTTGAGGTTTCCTCTGGTTTCTAGCAGTTCTTATCATAGCCTGGAATCCAAGACTCCACATTTCACATCAGAAAGGGGACAACTCAGTAGGGATACACTGTTAGAACCAGAATACTTCCCTAGCCTCTTACTCAGAGTTGGAACAGCACTTTGAGAGTGAATGAGCATCAGTATAGGCTTTGGTGCGATTTTATGGTCAGTCACTTTCTGCTGCTGGTGCTGCGGCTAAGTCGCTTCAGTCATGTCTGACTCTGTGCAACCCCATAGACAGCAGCCCACCAGGCTCCCCCATCCCTGGGATTCTCCAGGCAAGAACACTGGAGTGGGTTGCCATTTCCTTCTCCAATGCATGAAAGTGAAAAGTGAAAGCAGTCACTTCCTACCTTTACATAATTCACAGCTCATGGTGGGACATGATAGCGGAATTGAATAAAATTGGCCAGTATTTTTTGTTGCCTATGAGTTTAACTGACAATGTCCTAAACAGAACTGCATTCCATGTGGACTCCCTGCTGTAGAACTCCAAAGAGCTAGTGAGATTTGGAGAGTGGTAGAGATTCTGCATTTTTGCTTCACTCCCATTATGGGAGATGTAAGATGGAACGGATTTTGTAGCCCAAAGAAAGAAGAGATGAAGCATGTGGAACTTCAAAAGCAGGAGAGGTTGGCAGCTGCATTTGACCCAGTGTTAGACCTGGCACAGATTTCAGGAAACAGTTGAGATGTTTGGCTTTATACTTTTGTTTTTCAAGTGCTCCTTTTTAGAGCCTTTCCTCTTCATACACCAGATGTTGCACTTACATTATTGTTATGTTGGTAGTAGTAACACAAATTTGAATTATAGGAGAATGTATTATTCAAGTTGCAGATGAGATAAACCTTGCCAAATATGTATGAATTAAACATCCAGTAGCCCACGGCTTGATGGAGTTCTGAGTCAGGCCAACAGGGTGATTAGGAAATTGTGATGGCTCAGATTCCTGAGAATATAGGTTTCCCATCTGTTGTTTTGTACTTTACAATAGAATAATGATGGACAGCAGAAAAAAAATAAACCTGAAGATTTACATCTATTAGGAATTGAATCATATAGTCTTATTTAAGTCATAAGATAGTAAAAGGTGTATTTAAATTGATGCTAAGTGTAGGTCCAACTTTTTGTGACCCCATGGACTGCAGTACACCAGGCTTCTCTGTCTTTCATCATTTCCTGGAGCTTACTCAAATTCTTGTCCATTAACTCAGTGATGCCATCCAACCATGTTGTCCTGTATACCTTCTTCTCCTGTGCTCAATCTTTCCCAGCATCAGGGTCTTTTCCAATGAGACAGCTCTTCGCAGCAGGTGGCCAAAGTATTGGAGCTTCAGCTTCAGCATCAGTCCTTCCAATGAATATTCAGGACTAATTTCCTTTGGGATTGACTGGTTTAATCCCCTTGCTATCCAAGGGACTCTCAAGAGTCTTCTCCAACACCACAGTTCAAAAGCATAAATTCTTCAGTTCTCAGCCTTTTTATGGTCCAACTCTCCCATCTGTACATAAAAGTGAAGTTGCTCAGTTGTGTCCGACTCTTTGCAACCCCATGGACTGTAGCCTAACAGGCTTCTCCATCCATGGGGTTTTCCAGGCAAGAGTACTGGAGTGGGTTGCCATTTCAAAAACCATATCTTTGACATTACAGACCTTTGTAGGCAAAGTAATTGCTGTCTCTGCTTTTTAATATGCTGTCTAGGTTGGTCATAGCTTTTCTTCCAAGGAGCAAGTGTCTTTTAATTTCATAGCTGCAGTCATCACCTGCAGTGATTTTGGAGCCCAAGAAAATAAAGTCTGTCAGTGTTTCCATTTTTTCTCCACCTATTTGCCATGAAGTGAGAGGCCCAGATGCCATGATCTTCATTTTTTGAATGTTGAGTTTTAAGCCAGCTTTTTCATTCTCGTCTTTCACCTTCATCAAGAGGCTCTTCAGTTCCTCTTAGCTTTCTGCTATAAGGGTGGTGTCATATGCATATTTGAAGTTATTGCTGTTTCTCCCTGCAATCTTGATTCCAGCTTGCGCTTCATCCAGCCTGACATTTCACATGATGTACCCTGCATATAAGTTAAATAAGCAGGGTGGCAATATACAGCCTTGATGCGCCTTTCCCAATTTTGAATCAGTCCATTGCTCCATGTCCCATTTTAACTGTTGCTTCTTGACCTGCATACAGGTTAAGGTGATGAGGCAGGTAAGGTGATCTAGTATTCCTATATCTGTAAGAATTTTCCATATTTTGTTGTGATCCACACATTTAAAAGCTTTGGTGTATTCTATGAAGCAGAAGGAGGTATTTTTCTGGAATTCCCTTGCTTTCTCTGTGATCCAATGGATGTTGGCAATTTGATCTCTGATTCTGCTGCCTTTTCTAAATCCAGCTTGTACATCTGGAAGTTCTTGGTTCACATACTGTTGAAGCCTAGATTGAAGGATTTTGAGTATTACCTTGTTAACATGTGAAATGAGCACAATTGTGCAGTAGTTTAAACAGTCTTTGGCATTGCCCTTCTTTGGGATTGGAATGAAAACTGACCTTTTCCAGTCCTGTGGCCTCTGCTGTGTTTTCCAAGTTTGCTGACATATTGAATGCAGCACTTTAACAGCATCATCTATTAGGATTTGAAATAACTCATCTGGAATTCCATCACCTCCATTAACTTTGTTCTAATTAGAGGGGTTAAGCAAAAATAAATAATTCTTATTTTTCAATTACTATTTAATTTACTCATTATCTTTAAATCTCATATAATATTATAAATCCCTTTTACAGTTAAATACAATTTAGTTTCCTCTAAAGTCTGTTCACGGAGAAGGTGATGGCACCCCACTCCAGTACTCTTGCCTGGAAAATCCCATGGATGGAGGAGCCCGGTAGGCTGCAGTCCATGGAGTCGCTCAGAGTCGACACGACTGAGCGACTTCACTTTCACTTTTCACCTTCATGAATTGGAGAAGGAAATGGCAACCCACTCCAGTATTCTTGCCTGGAGAATCCCAGGGACAGGGGAGCCTGGTGGGCTGCCATCTATGGGGTTGCACAGAGTCAGACACAACTGAAGCGACTTAGCAGCAGCAAAGTTTGTTCAAATTTTCACTGTTATGCTTTATATAATAAAATTCAATACTGATTTTTTTCTTTTGGTATTATTGACCAACTCATATCCTTTTTATAATTTCATAGGCTTTTCACATCAGCAACTTTATCTGGATGTTAAATAGCCCTTCTTTCTGACAAATAAAAATAAATTAAGAAAATGTCTTACAACTTGACCCTGAATCTGATACACTACCATTTATTTTTAAGTCACTTTAAAAAATTTATGTGATCCTGTCTATATCACAAAGAAATATTTGAAAGTAAGATTTTATTATAGAATGTCAAACCATTTTTAACAATTCAAGGACATACAGCTTAGCATATTTATTTATCCACAGCTTATGTTGGTTTTAAGTGGGTATGCATTAATAAAAATAACGGTTGTTTATCCCAAACCTCATCTTCTTCCTTCATACGGAGGGGAAGCAAAACAATCAATTATTTTATACAGTTGTTAGTAGAGAGAAAACACATCAGTTATATTACTATATCTTATTTGTAAGAAGTCTCTTGACAAGAAATTTTGCACTAGAATTGATAGCACACTGTGTATAGTAGATATAATCTCTAATGAAGGAAATATGGGTAAAATCAAATAATATTCAAAGGATGCTGTATGCTGAATGATATCAAGGACCCTATTTTACATCTATACTTTTAGCACAACTGATTTAGGTATATGTACCGGTTAGCAACAGAACAGCACAGTAAATTGTCCTAGTCACTGTGAAAAGAAATATTAGCAAGTGACTAGCATATGAATGAAAACTTATTCAATGATGAGAATAAAATATGACATATTTTATTCATTGTGCTTCCTATCTGTGTTTGCATGCATGTATACAAGTTTAAGTTTTGTGGCTGGTATTTTTAATAAATCTCAAGTTAGAAGAATACTAAAATTTCAAAAGGGTCCTGAACTCTAAGATACAATAACTTTGGTGTCAATATTTCCATGGATTTTCTTATGAGGAGGAGGAATTACTGGCTCTTAATAAGAATGAACTAAATCTCTTCTCTCCTTTGCCCTCTCTTATGAATTAATGGCTTTGGCTTGCCAGAATCATGGTGCAGACTATAAAGAATGGACGGGCTTGGCATGTACCATGTTTTCTCCACTGCATTAATTGAACTGTAAATGAGATTTTTGTCAATAAAATAAAACATGTTGCCCAGAGCACATGGAGAAAAGCAACAGAGAGAGTCAAGTGCTTAACAATATGAGGGATATAAACACAAAGCTTCTCCCCTAAATCAATTCAAAGAAAAGTATGACGTGTGCTCCTTATTAATCTAGTCCCTTAAGTCATTTTACAAATTCTTGGACACCCATTAAAAAAAAAAAATTTCAAGAACTTCGTGTGTTTTTCTTCCCCCTAACATGGCACTCGCTCTCAAACACTGCTCTTGGCACAATCTGTCATGATTTCCATATCCATGTAAATTGTTTCTCCAATCCCCTGGACTTCTTTGACTTTCTCTCCTCCTAAGATCTTGCCCAACAACTTCCTTCCACCCCTCACACTCATGCTTATACCCTTGGTCTTGGCATTTCCCAAAAATATGACTCCATACTTCTAACATTCAAACTACCCCCTGGTTTTCGTTTTCACTTCTGTTGCCCTTATGTCAGCAGTCTTTCCTTTTATCTCATTTGGGGCTTAAAAACACATTGATTTTCACTTGACTTCCTTCCCTTCTCATCTTCATTTCTCTTTTCCCACCTTCCATTCTGTGCGCACTTGTCATCATGCCCTTGTGCAGATGTTTGACATCCTTGGCCTTCTCTCATTTCCTCTTTCTTCTCTTGTTTCCTCATTTTCATCTCAATGCTGGTTAAATCCCACTGTCTGCTTACTCCCAGGGTACTTTCCATGGCTCAGTGTGTTTGGAGGAAAAGATATAGTTTGGCTGACTCATCCCACTTGAAATACTTTAAAAAAATTTAATTAATTTATTATTTTGGCTGTGCTGGGTCTTTGTTGCTGCACATGGTTTTTCTCTAGTTGTGTGCGGCCTTCTCATTGTGATGGCTTCTCTTTTTGCAGAGCATGGGCTCTAGGTGTGTGCGGGCTTCAATAGTTATGGCACTCAGTCTCAGCAGTTGTGGCGCACACGGGCTTACTTGCCCCCAGGGCATGTAGAATCTTCCCGGACCAGGGATTGAACCCATGTCCTCTGAATTGGCAGGCAGACTCTTAGCCACTGGACCATGAGGGAAGTCCCTGCTTGAAATTCTTGGTTGCTGGCACAGGTGGAATCCTGAAACCAGGAGCCACACCGTATATCACTCGCCCATTCCCTCTTCGTCTTTCCTGGGAAACAGCTGTATATTTTCCTGTCTCCACAAACCCCCAGCACCTCTTCCCTTCCCTGTCTCTCAGCTGATAGCGTTTCTCTCTGCAATGAGAGAACAGCGCTCCTTCAACACTCTACCTCCATCGTGTCCCTAAATCTGATGGCCATTTCTCAGTTGATCCAGCTAAATCCCTTCTCCTTGAAGCCCTCTCTTCACTTGACTTATCTTGTTACTGATCTTAAAAGGAAGACTTTTGGCTTTTCACCATTGAGTGTGGTGTTAGCTGTGGGCTTGTCAAGTGTGCGTGGTAAGTCGCCTCAGTCGTGTCTGACTCTGTGATTCTATGGACTCAGCATCATTACAGCCTCTTGTTCCTTTTGCATGGAAGGTTTGTTCCCTCATCCTGTTGTAGGTGGCTCTTTGAAGGTCAGTGAAACTCACCTTGAGCAGTTTGGATTCTCCTCACAAATCTCATGACCCCTTGACCCTCTATTTTTCTCCAAAACACTTATATCTTCCAATATGTTTGTTTACGTCTGTTTATTAAGTAATAATTACTTATTTGTATTTGTTCAGTTCTATGAGAATTAGGATTTTTCTTTTTTGTGTATTTGTCTGGTTTCAGTGATCTATCCCCAACACCTAAAATAATACATATAACAGGTGCTCCAAAATGTTTGTTGAACTAATTAACTAATCAATAAGTTCAATTCTAATGTTAGTGTATATATGATTGTGGGGAAAATGGTATTTTAAACATTATAGCCCTTTTGGAAAAAAATAAGTTTGACAGTGTTAATTTAGCTCTATGGCAACCAGATGGATGGATGGAAATCCATGTTAAAATTTTAGGGCCACCTTGTTGTTGAAGGCACGGAAAAAACTTCTGAATTTTCTGTACTTTTATAAAAAGAAACTCCTGTGATAATTTCTGTGCTGCTTTTTGCCTTGCAGCATTTTTATAGAGCTATGTTTCTGGTCATAAACTTACTAACAAATAACATCTCTTTAATTGAGCCTCCTTGCTTTCACCCAGGAGAAATTAAATGCCCATGTTCAGGCTGCTCGCAGCTCTGGGACTAGTATTCAAAACCTCTTACTGTTTCTTTTTAGATGTTTTGATTGTAATTGATTCCCCCCATCACATTTAAGAAAAGTTAGACCCATTCATCTTGGAACTCTAAAGGCAGACCAAAAAATCAAGTCTTAGAGGAAGTGAGTAGGTGATGATGGCTCATCCCTATTTAGGTATGGAGTGGGAATAACGTGATTCTGATCTACGGAGTCACTGATCAGCAGTAGCAGATAAAGGCTTTTAATTACACAAGCCAAACAGAACTTATAAGAGTGACTGTTTATTTCTTAAATCATATGTCTCGTTGTGATGCTTTCCTTATAATTTGCTCTTCTGTTGTTTACAGAATTTTTCTCATTAGCCCTGTTGTCCTCGTCCTCGCTTCTGGACCAGTTGTGTTTGTGTGCATTAAATCAGAGGCAGCTTCTTGCCCTCTAGAACTATCTCTCCTGCTTTTCATCTTGGAAGGTCTTGGAGCTTGGGGCACAGTTTGCTGGAGGGATCTCCCTAGCTCCAGCTCACTTTCAGAGGTAGAAAAGTTGTTCTCTTGGGTATTTATTTCTCCCCAATGACATTATTCCTCATATTGCCACACATTAGTAAAAAATGAAATCCTAAAATATTTCTAATCATAATCTCCAGAATACAAAAATGGAGAAATCCTTTCTATAGGTCTTTCAGGGCTCAGTTAGCCCCTGGCATTTGATTGCCAACTGTTTTTATTTTGCCCGGCTTCAGATACTAGAGCTGTTGACTATTATAACACTTATCTGCCTCTAGGCTGAAAAGGATTCCTGTCTGTTTCTGGTTCTACTGAGCTCTGTAGCCTTTTTCATTCTTCCTTCTCTGTTACATTTGATTTGGGACACTCATCTTTGCCACCCTACATCACTACCAGCATAGACTTTCTAGAGGCCCAAATTCTATCACTTGAAGCAGCAATCTGCCATCTCATAGGAACCCTCACACAACTTGCTTTGTTTTACACAGGGTAAAAGAAAGTCACAAAGATTTCGGAAATATTGACTTTAAAACTTTCATTAGGAACTTCCCTGGCAGTCCAGTGTTTTGGAATCTGCCTTCTAATGCAGGGGATGTGGGTTCCATCCCTGGTTGGGGACCTAAGATCCCACGTGTGTGTGTGTGTGTGTGTGTGTGTTAAGTTGATTCAGTTGTGTCTGACTCTTTGCGACTCTGTGGACCATAGACCATCAGGATCCTCTGTCTGTAGGATTTTCCAGGCAAGAATACTGCAGTGGGTTGCTGTGCCCTCCTCCAGGGGATCTTCCTGACCCGGGAAAGAATCCCTGTCTCCTATGTCTCCTTTACTTCTTGCACCACCTGGGGAGCCCCAAGATCCCACATACCTCAGAGCAGCTAAGCCTGGGCACCACTGAGCCTGCAACAAAGATCCCACATGATGCAACTGGGACCCAGTGCAGCCAGATAAATAATAGATAAATAAATATGAAAAACCTTCATTCAAATGATTCACCAGGATTATTTAATTTCACCTCCCATTTCCCTCTTCAGCATCCTAATACTAAGGGTGGCCTTTTCTGTCCTAGGTCTCACCCACAGGGCTCTCAGCACCTCAGGTTTCCTGCAAGGTATTTCATATGGGTCCTCTGGCTGACAAAGACAGTGTACCTCTCTGCTTTCTTGGGTTAAACCACCAGGTTTTAAAGTTCATTCATGCTATGGAGACTTTTTCAGCTTCCAAAGTGACAGTTAGCTAATTTGTTGTCAAACAATTCATCGTGCTAATAATGGGAGCCCATGGGAGACAGATTCTTACGCTTGGGGCCCTGAAGACCTCCTTGAGTAACAAATGCATTCTAGTGGAAATCTTTCAGTCACCATGCCCTGCTTTTGTTGTCAAAACGAAAAGTATAGTTGATAGATACAATAAAATAACAGACTTTATTTTTAACGTGAAAGATCTATTTTCCTGTGAGGTAGCAAAAAGTGTTCAGATATAGGGAATATATGAATACACAATTTTTCACCATTGGAAATGCTGTTTTGGGGGAGAATTTTGTCAGAAAAACTTTAAAAAATTGCATTTTAAAAAGATTTACACAGCTACAACAGAGATGAAAAAGAATTTATATAAAAGTTATATTATTTAACAGGATTGTGTAAATAAAATATTTTTCAGGGCTGATCAGCTTAGCATTAATTTTGGCAGCATAAAACTCAAATCTTACAGTGCAAAGTTAAAGTATTTTAGTTTTTTTAATGCAAAGTCAGCATTTTCACTGGTTAAATAAATAGTAAAACAATAATAATAAAATGATAAATTTTAATATATATTGAGCACTTTCTAAATGCTAAGCTCTGTTAAGTGCTTTATATCCCCACCCCCACCCCCTTTTTTTAAAGCCTTTACAATTACTCTAGAGGGAAAACAACCATTCTAAACCTCATTTTACTAATGAAAAGTAAGATTAAGCGATTAAGTAATTTGCCCAGGGTCATACAAGTTTGGCATAACATAGCTTTTAATCCTCACAATTACCCAGTTGGCTGGTGCAGAGAATTTAAATACTTATGTGTCACAAAACTAGTAAGTAGCAGAGCAGGCACTCGAAGTGAATCCTCTGACTTAAGATACTTTGGATTCTTCTGTGATATTTCTGTCTTTATTACATCATATATTAACCTTGTGGAACCTATTAAGGTACTTTGAAATCTGTTTAAAAGATGAGAAGGGTGTATCATATATCTAATGCCACAATAATGCTGTATAACACCCAGTTATGAAGCTTCAGTTATACCCAGGCAACAACTGTTCATTTAGCTTATGTGTTGGAGGGGCTTAGCTGATCTGGGCTGGGTTGGCTTCCTTGTCTGCAGTCAGCTGTGGGTCAAACTGTGCTCATCCTGATGTGGCTAGTTCATGTGTCTGGAGATTGGCTGGCTGCTGGCAGACCTAGATAGTCTGGAATGACTACAGTTACTCTCATTATTCTAACCTTGGAATATTCTCCAGGAAATCTTACAGCAGCAAGGAGTAGAGAAGCCCAGTCATGCAAGCACTTTTCAAGCTTCTGTTTGTGTTATGTTTGCTAAGATCCATTGGCCAAACGGAATCACATGGCCAGATGCAGCATCAGAGTAGGAGAACCCTACAAAGTTCACAGTGATGAAACTTTCCCAGTGGTCCAGTGGTTAAGACTTTACCTTCCAATGCGGATGGTGAGGGTTCGATCCCTGGTTAGGGAGCTAAGATCCCACATGCCTTGTGGCAAAAAAAAAAAAAAAAAAGATCCAGAAGTATAAAGCATTAAAACAGAAGCAGTATTGTAACAATAAATAATAAAGACTTTTAAAATGGTCCATATAAAAAAAAATCTAAAAAAATTTTTTTACAGTGAAGGTCATAGGAGGTACATGGAAGGGTGAAGAATTGTGTCAGTTTTTTTTTGCAAACTATCACCAAGGTCTAGTAAATTTTAAACAAAAACAGAAAAGGAACCAATGTCCTCTGAGGCTCTCTCTTCAAGCAAATTACACTTTAAAGAAGTAAGATTTTCTTTGTTTTATTGCCCAGCTTTAATACAACCCTCAAATATCCAAGTTCTATGAATCCAATTTAGTAAAAATTGAACGTGTGGTCTCTGGTGACATCAATGCATTCATACTCTTAATTATGAACCATAAAATACACATCACATTTGAGTAGTGCCAAAGTGATGCTGCTTGAATTTATAATTCTTTCAAATAAGAATGTTGGCCCAACTCACCTAGCGTCTAGTGATTTCATGGTTTAGAAGTTTATTTTTTGGAATTTGATGCAGCTGTTCTTTCTGAGTGAAGCTCCATGGGGAGAGGTGGATAAACACATAAAGCTTCTGAAAGCCATCCCAGATCCCTCAAAGTCAGCCCCCAGCTTAATGTCTGGGTCAGAAGTGTAACAAAGTTAGTCTTGATAATTGTTCATGAATTTTAAGAGACTTATGATCAACATTCTCAACCTGGGTTTGGTCCAGTGGAAATTTATGAGGTTAAATTCTAAGCAACATCAAAATTGTTGTTCAGCTGCTCAGTTGTGTCTGACTCTTTGCTACCCCATGGACTGCAGCATGCCAGACTTCCCTATCCTTCACCATCTCCTGGAGCTTGTTCAAACTCATGTCCATTGCCTTGGTGGTGCCATACAACCATCTCCTCATCAGTCATCTCTGTCTCCTCCTGCCTTCAATATTTTCCAGCATCAGGGTCTTTTCCAATGAGTCGCCTCTTGGCATTAGGTGGCCAAAGTATTAGAGCTTCAGCATCAGTCCTTCCACTGAATATTCAGGACTGATTTCCTTTAGATTGACTGGTTGGATCTCCTCGCAGACGAAGGGACTCTCAAGAGTCTTCTCCAACACCACAGTTCAAAAGCATCAATTCTTTGGCACTCAGCCTTCTTTAAGGTCCAGCTCTCAAGATCTATACACGACTACTGGAAAAACCATAGCTTTGACTTTACAAACCTTTGTCAGTAAAGTGATGTCTTTGCTTTTTAATATGCTCTCTAGGTTTGTTGTAGCTTTTCTTCCAAGGAGCAAGCGTCTTTTAATTTCATGGCTGCAGACACCGTCCTCAGTGATTTTGGAGCCCAAGAAAATAAAGTCTGTCACTGTTTCCATTTTTTTCTTCATCCATTTACCATAAAGTGATGTGGTACCAGATGCCATGATCTTTGTTTTTTGAATGTTGAGTTTTAAGCCAGCTTTTTCACTCTCAGCCTTCACCTTTATCAAGAGGCTCTTTAGTTCCTCTTACCTTTCTGCTGTAAGGGTGGTGTCATCTGCATATCGGAGCATCAAAATACCTGAGAATAAAAAGCTCAGCAAGGAGAACTGAAGCTTACAGTGGGGTATACATAAGGTTTTTGTAGGAGCAATTA
The DNA here is from genome assembly GCF_032452875.1 of Bos javanicus. Classification (NCBI taxonomy): domain Eukaryota; kingdom Metazoa; phylum Chordata; class Mammalia; order Artiodactyla; family Bovidae; genus Bos; species Bos javanicus. Next base: position 28,508,935 of record NC_083891.1, on the reverse strand, counting down.
GCAGTGTTTTATTTCTTTGATATACCAAAAGGCAAAGATGATCAAAATTAATCTTTTTCCTTAAGTCATGGGACCATAACACTAAAGCAAACACATACAGCTGAAGTGCTCTGAAGCTAAATGCAATATCTAGGCTCGCTGTGCAAATCACTTATACAAATTATTCATTCTAAAAACTTTTATTTCCCCACAACAATATAGTGGACTATATTCTCCTTTGTCACATCTGTTCTTCATGTCCTTGTTTCTGCTTATTTCTTCTTCCCTTTATAATTCTTTATGTCACTTGAATTGTACTTTTCCAAAGGGCTTTATGTTGATATCTGAAGAGTTCTAAGCTTTCAGTATAATTAGAGGGATCTGCTGGAGAGGAGGAGGGTGAGGCATCTTGGGAAGGACATTTACTTTTTCCCTCCCACTCACACTCAGTCTTACCTTGTGTGCCCTTAAGGCCTCTCATCACTATGGATCTCAGAAAATATTAAGAAAAAAATGACTTTGGTTTCACTTTTTTTTTTTAACTCTTTTCTCCTTATTTTAGGTCACCACTAACATTCTTTAGTCTAGATTTATTAGAGTTAGGACTGGAGCACAGGTCTATTTTGGAGGAAGAAGCCACAGAAGTTAGTGATGGATGTTAAATGAGGAGTTGTGAGGGAAGGAGAGGAATCAGATACGCCTCTTCACTTTCTAAAATAGACAGAGGGAGGGACAGAAATATCATTTACTGAGATTAGAAAAAACACAGGAGGGGTGGATTTTGGCAAGAATATCAAATGTCCAGTTTAAGATATGTTAGACTTGAAATGACTTAGAATGGAAATGTCAAGAAAAAGAGGTTGAATACTAAGGTCTGGTTCTGACCACCATATACCAAGATGGAGGGATAATATTTTAAAATGATCCTCTTCTCTATATGACCAAATTAGTTTCAGTACTAATTCTGGTATGAAACAGATAATAAAAATAGCCAGAAAGATTACAGGGAAAATTTTTTATTGAGTATTTGTATTTCTGGTTCACAGAAAGAAAAAGTAATATAACAATACTTTTAATTAAAGTATCATGAGAAAAGTGGAATGAGTTACCTATCATTGTTTTGCAAACATAATGGATAATGACATTACAGTTTCTGGTTTTGAACTTTCTGTAAATTTATCAAAGGTTTTCTGAAAATATGTGTATTTATCATACACGCTTCATTCAGTAAGTGGAGCAGCAAAATTTGGTAATATATGTTCCTCCTGGATAGTTGAAGAATTCTTTTTATTCATTTTATTGTCACAAAGCTTCTTTCCCATGAAGCAAAAGATGCACAAAGAGAACTTTGACTGTAATGTTAAGTTTGGGGTAGATTCATAAAAATCCCATTTCATGATAAATTCTAAACATTAAAATAATGTTCATGTCTTTGTTTCTTCAGGATTGATTATAGAGGTTTTGAAATATTTCTGCAGTTGAAAACCTGCAAACCTGAATTAAAATATCAAGTGGTCGCATAGAAAGACAGAACTGAAATAACTCAAGTTCTGTTTCTTCATGTTTATAATTACTGTGCTATCACTGGCTATTTGGAATCTGCTCTTTAAAAGTGAGAATATGTTTACTGTACCATTGGATTTGGAGAATGCATGAATCAAGTTCAAACTGTTTTTAACCTTTATGAAATCAATCTCGAAAGCAATATGTCTAGGTGACTCCAGGTAAACCAGGGCCTGACCCAGTTAATTTCCAGTAGAATATAATCTTTATTAAAGGGTATGAAATTAAGACGTGGTAGTTTGATGCTTACATATACATTATTGAAACTCAACAATAATTACAGCAATTGTTTAGAACTTAACCCATCAAGTTTTGTTGTTAAACTCTTTCAGAAAGAAGTATTTTATCACTGATGTTTAAACATTTCAGTGAATGGTGATAAATAACAGACGTTGCAGGAAGGGGGACCCCCTTCCAGGGCCCAAAAGTGGGCTCTTAACTTAACACTAGGAAGTGAATTGTCTAAGGAGACACCTGTGCTGACAAAAGAAGAGACTTTATTGGGAAGGGGTGCCCAGGCAGACGGCAGTAGGGTCAGGGAAACCAGGAGGACTGCTCTGCCATGTGGCTCACAGTTGGGTTTTATGGTGATGGGATTAATTTCTGTGTTGTCTTTGGCCAATGGTTTTGACACAGGCTTCTTCCTGGTGGCACACCCATTGCTCAACCAAGATGGATGCCAGTGAGAAGGATTCTGGGAGATGGTAAGTCATGTGGCATCTCCTTTTGCCCTTCCCCAAACTCTTCTGGTTGATGGTGGCTTGCTAGTTCTGTGTTTCTTACCAGTACCTCCTATTGTAAAGTAACTCATGCAAATGGTTACTATGGTACCTGCCCATGGTGGGCAGTTTCAGTCATCATGCTTCCCCTAACAAACTATTAGTCTGTTTAGTTATTATTTTAAATTATCTTCGGGCAAAACATCTATTTCTTACCTACACTGGGGGAAGTTCTGTGCTGCCACAATTTTACTTTGTCACTGAATTGCTAATGTAAGTTTAGGGGTTAACATACAATAGATAGTATTTAAACTTATGGGTTGATAGAAATTTTATAAGGGGAAGCTTTGTGAGAACAAAAGCCTGCAACAAAATCAGGAGGATCTCAAAGTTCAGTTGCAAGATGGAGAAGGAGATTGGAAAAGAGTGACTGGGAAAATAAAAAAGAAATATCAAAAGAGACTGTTATCACTGAAATCAAGAGAAGAATATTTCAAGAAGGAAGAAGTGGTCATTTCTGTGAGATTCAGGTGAAAAAGCAAATAGGAGGACAGTTGAAGAAGTAACCATGAATTTGAAACAGGGAAGCAATTGATGACTTTAGGAAGAATAGGTTTATAAGCTTATTGGAATTAAAATGAGTTTGTTGTTATGCTTAGTCGCTCAGTCCTGTTCTATTCTTTGACCCCATGGACTGTATCCCGCCAGGCTCCTCTGTCCATAGGATTTTCCAGGCAAGAATACTGGAGTGGATTGCCATGCCCTCCTCCAGGGGAACTTCCCAACCCAGGAATCAAACTGGGGTCTTCTGCATTGCAGATGGATTCTTTATCAACTTCGTTACCTGTTTAAATGTAAAGAAATTGTAGTGTCAGGTTGAATACCTAGAATCTCCACTGAATTAACAACATGGAAAATGATCAAAACAGATGACTTGTTTGTTTAATAAGATCGTCACACACAAAAAATCAACATAAAAGCATTCTACAGCTTTTTAATGCAACAATGCCAATTATAAAATGTGATTTAAAAAAATCAGCTTCCTAGTACCTATATATAAGCCTAGCAAGAGATATGCAAAACATGTACAAAGGGATATATACAATTTAACTGAAAGGACTTAAAAGAAGACTAGACTGAATGGGGCAAAAGAACTATATTCTTGGATGGGTAAACATAATGTCATAAAGTTCTCAAGTCTTTTTAAATTAATCTGTGGGTTCAAAGCAATACAAGACCAACTCCTAACAGGATTTTTTTGGTGTGTTTTTCTGACAGTGATTTTGAAGTACATTTGAAATATAAAATACAGAAAATAGCCATTGCATATTTGAAATAGTATAACCATGAGATTTATTCCTACCATATATCAACTTATACAGTGAAGGGACTAGAAAAAGAAAACGGCTTTATTGGCCCAGGAATAATAAAACTGACCAGTGGAACATGATCAAGACTTCATATATCTATGGAAACTTAATGTGTGGTTGTTGGTGGTTTAAGTCTCTAAGTCATGTCCGACTCTTGTGACCCCATGGACTATAGCCCGCCAGGCTCCTTTGTCCATGGACTTTCCCAGGCCAGAGCACTGGAGTGGGTTGCCATTTCTTTCTCAAGGGGGTCCTCCTGACCCAGGTATCAAACCCAATATGTGGTTGAGTGCTTCAAGTCAGTGCTGAATGGAAGGTGTGTCTGACAGCACCAGAGTGCTGTCCTACATCCTCTTGGCATGACCTCTGATTCCAGGCCTCACTGGGTCATTGTTCTGCACAAGTTTGACCTCCTTGCTATCAGCTCCCCGTCACAAGTATGTGCTGAGTTTCAAGAGATATTTTCTGTGCTGGGGCTTTTCTGATAATCTTACTTGAGTATACTTATCCTTGATCCATACCACATGCAGAGAAATGGGAGGATAATGGATGAAAAATGCTTCTCTGTTTTGGATTCAGTTGAGTCACATGTTGAAGTCATCTCTGTGTCCCTCACTGATACCTAGTCCCCGGAAGCTATGGCACACTGGATAATACTTGAATTGACTATTAGTCTGTCTGTGTTGACCCTCATCCGTCACTCTTGCACCTTGAGCAGATACTCCCCCAAAGTAGATAACCTGTGTACCAGACTCTCCTTTGGGGAGGAACTCAGACTAAGTCAGATGGGCCATGTAGTCAGCTCAGTTAAGTTCAGTTCAGTCACTCAGTTGTGTCTGACTCTTTGTGACCCCATGGACTGCAACACGCCAAGCTTCCCTGTCTATCACCAACTCCCAAAGCTTGCTCAAACTCATGTCCATGGAGTCAGTGATGCCATCCAACCATCTCATCCTCTGTTGTCCCCTTCTCCTCCTGCCTTCAATCTTTCCCAGCATCAGGGTCTTTTCCAATGAGTCAGTTCTTCGCATCAGGTGGCCAAAATATTGGGAGTTTCAACTTTAGCATCAGTCCTTCCAATGGGAAAAAGATTAAAGATGTATCTCTACATATCAATAAATTCAGCAAAAAGTTTAAGAAAGATAAATGTAACAATAGAACCAAAGAAAACACAGTATATGAAAACACTACCAAAATGGAGATAGACTTCAAAACAGAGGTCTCTTCCACCTCATTTTCTCCTGTGCCTGTTTTAGCCTCTTTGTCAATGTGGTTTCAATTGTTCTGTCACCCAGATATTTGTCAAAATGTCATGTTTGCTAAAGGGCTCTTCTCATTTTCAGTATTGTTACAAGTTTATTATCTCCTTTATATCTTCCTTGTATTGCAGTTGGATTTGGAGTAAGCAGTTGGAATAAATGCAAGTATTTAGGCTACCATGTGAACTTGTAATTTTTAAATTTTGCATTAGTTATATCTTTTGTTAACAACATACAGCTGCATTAAAAAGTCTAATGTGAGAGCCTCTGACAAGTGGAATTGTATTAAACTATGACTATTTCTATTCACTAATTAAGCTATTCTCAACTGTCCTGCTGAGACAAAAATGTCGCCTGATGTTGCACAGTCTTTATTACACTGTTTTACAGCTAGTAGGTCCTAAGAGATCATTGAGTCCCTGGATAGCCAACTTATGGCTTTCTGAAAAAATTAGTCCATGCTTCACTGAGGGTCTGTTTTAAAAATTACATGAATTAGCACTCATGTGCTGGTAAGCTTGCAGTTCCTAACTATCTGCTAATACCCAATTAAACTAAAGAGTAAGTAATAATTATTATGTGGTTTAATACAATATAATGAAATTTTGTAAAGAACTTATTAAAAATTAAGTAGACATGCAAAACCACCACATACATTTGGCTGATGTTTTAAGTGTATGTAATATGTCTACATTAAAAAAATATACTCAAGACTCATCATTACATAAGTTAATATGGTCTACAGTTACATAGAGATCTGTTCAAGTATGTCATCTTTAAATATTTTATATTCATAAGATGTATTCAAAACATTTCATTTAAAATTAGAGAGCCCTGGACTTCCCTGGTAGTGCAGTGGATAAGAATCTGCCTGCCAGTGCAGGGGACACGGGCTTGATCCCTGATCCAGGAAGATTACACATGCCGCAGAGCAACTAAGCCCACGTGCCACGACTTCTGAGCCTATGCTCTAGGGCCCGCAGCCACAGCTAATGAGTCCCTGTGTCGCAACTACTGAAGCCCGTGAGTCTTAGAACCAGCAAGTTCCAACTACTGAGCCCACGTGCTGCAACTGCTGAAGCCCATACGCTGAGAGGCCATGCTCTGTAGCAAGAGAAGCCACAAGTCCATGCACCGCAGCTAGAGAGTAGCCCCTATTCTCCACAACTAGAGGAAAAAAAAAAAGTTAGAGAGCCTTGAGAGCAAAAGATTTTACCCAAATCTCACTCAGACGAGTTTAAAGTTGCTATGAACAGATTTTTTTATGGTTTATAAAATGATAAACCATAAAAATGGTTTCAGAAAATGGTTTTTATAAACCATAAAAGAAAATAAAAAAACTTTCTTTTTTTATCCAGATATAGATGACTTTGAGTATTGAATAGTATTTAATTAGATAAACAGGGGCCTGGAACTATTTGGGCTACATAGTTTAATTAAAAAAAAAATTATAGAGTCAAAAGAACTTGCAAAGATAGTATAGACAAATCCCCTACATCTTTCAACCAGTTTTCTCCAATGGCTACTTCTGGCATAACCATGGTAAAATAACAAAGCCTGGAAATTAACATTACCACACTGTGTGGTACTATTTCTTTGCCATTTTATCATGTGTGCAGACTTGTGTAACAACCACTGCAGTCAAGAATGAACTATTCCCTTGCAACAATGATCTACCTTGATCACTCAGCCTCCTTCTCACCCTACCATCTCTCTAACCATGCCTAAGCTCTGTCACCCCTAATCTGCTCTCCATATCCATAATTTTATCATTTTAAGCATATTTTCAAATGGATTCATGTGGAATGTGGCTTGTTCAGATTGCTTTTTAAACTCAGCACTTGGGAATGATCCAAGTTGTCACATGTATCAAAAGTTCTTTTTTATTTATTTGATTTTCCTTGGTATGCCTCTTTTAATCCCATGGTATAGATGTACCATAGTTTGTTTGACCATTCATCTATTGAAGGACATCTTGGTTGTTCCAGTTTAGTGGCTATGCAAATAAAGTTGCTGCTGCTGCTGCTGCTGCTAAGTCACTTCAGTCATGTCCGACTCTGTGTGACCCCATGGACTGCAGCCTACTAGGCTTCTCCGTCCATGGGATTCTCCAGGCAAGAACACTGGAGTGGGTTGCCATTTCCTTCTCCAATGCATGAAAGTGGAAAGTGAAAGTGAAGTCGCTCAGTCGTGTCTGACTCTTAGCGACCCCATGGACTGCAGCCTATCAGGCTCCTCCATCCATGGGATTTTCCAGGCAACAGTACTGGAGTGGGGTGCCATTGCCTTCTCCAATAAAGTTGCTATATACAGTCATATACAGGTTTTGTGTGGATATGTTTTCATTTCTCTGGGATAAATGCCCAGGAGTGAGATTGCTGTGTTACATGATAAGTGTATGTTTAAATTTATTTTTATTTTTAAGGAAACTTAACTGTTTTTCGTACTACATTCCTACAAGTGATGAGGAATCCAGTTTCCTTATCCAATATCCTTGCCAATATGCAGTATTGTCACTATTTTTTATTTTGACTGTTCTGAAAGGAGTATAGTCATATCTCATATTCACTTTGCATTTCTCTGATAGCTGGGGATGTTGTACAATTTTTCATGTGCTCGTATTTCTATCCATAAGTCTTGATCTGGAAAATGTCTCTTTATATCTTTTGTCTGTTTTCTAACTGGATTATTTTTATTTTTATTTTTGAGTCTTGAGAGTACTTAAAAATTTTTAGGTATGAGTCCTTTGTTAGAAATGTGGTTCATACACATTTTCTCCCAGATTGTGGTTTGTTGTTACAAACTACACCTTTAACTCTTTAAAAGAGTCTTTTACAATGCAAAAATATTTTAATTTTGATAGTGTACAATTTACTAATGTTTTTGGTGTGAAGTCTAAGAATTTTTCACCAAGTCCTAGGTCCTGAACATTTTCTCCTATGTTTTTCTTTTAGAAAATATGTAATTTTATATTTAATTTTTAAATCTATGATTCATTCAGGTTAATTCTTGTATAAGGTGTAAGTTTTAGATTAAGGTTTATACTTTTGGCTATGAACGTTCAGCTGCTCTACTCCTGTTTGTTGAAAAGAATACCTTCCTCCATTGAATTTTGTGTATTTTTCTTAAAAGTTAGTTGACTGTATTTTTTTTTATTATTTCAGAGTTCTCTACTCTGTTCCATTGATCTAAATGCCTGTTCCTCTGCTAATAATCTCACCATCTTGATGAGTGTGGCTAATACGTCTTGAAATTGGGTGGACCAATTTTTACCATTTACTTTTTCTTTTTTAAAATTGTTTTAGCTATTCTATCTAGTTCCTCTTCCCTTCTGTACATTTTAGAATAATCTTGCATATACCCCCAAAAAATCTTGCTGATATTTTGATAGAAACTGAAGCAAATCTGTTTATCTATTTGGGGAGAATTGACATCTTTACTATTTGAATCTTCCAATCTACGAACATACTATGTCTTTCTATTTGTTTAAATCTTCTTTGATTTTATTAAAAATTTGTGATTTTCAGCATATAAGCTTTGTACATTTTCTGTTAGATGTACACTTTTTCTTTCTTTTCTTCTGTCTTTTTTTAGCTATTATAAATGGTGCCTTTTTGATTTCCATTGCTAGTAAATAGACACAATTGATGTTTTGTATGTTGATCTTATAAATGAACATGTGACATTGCTAATTTCACTCAGTAGTTCAGTTTTATGTAAACCTCATTGTAACTACAAAGCAAAAACTTACAGTAGATACACAAAAGATAAAAGAAATCGAAGGACACCACCATGGGCAATCATCAAATCACAAAAGAAGATAGCAAAAGAGGAAAAAAGGAACTGAAAGCCAACCTGGAAAAAAGTTAAGATGATGGTGATAGTAAGTTCTTACCAAAGAATAATTACTTTTAATGTAAGTGGATTAAATTCTCCAATCAAAAGACATATAATGCATGAATGGATAAAAAATCAAGACCTAGCTATATTCTGTTTATAAGAGACTAACTTTAGCATTAAGGACACACATAGGCTGAAAGTGAAGGGATGGAAAAAGATATCCCAGGCAAATGGAAATAAAAAACTAGCAGGGGTAGCCATACTTATATCAGAAAAAATAGACTTAAATAAAAAATCTGTAACGAGACAAAGAAGGTCATTATATAATGGTAAAGAGGTCAGTTTATCAAGCAAATATAGCAAATGTTAATATACTGGAGTGGGTTGCCATTTCCTTCTCCAGGGGATCTTCCCCACCCAGGGATCAAACTCGGGTCTCCCGCATTGCAGACAGACGCTTTAACCTCTGAGCCACCAGGGAAGCCACATACAACATGGGAGCACCTAAATATACTAAGCAAGTATTAATAGATCTGGAGTGAAAATAGATAGTGATGTAACAATAAAGAGGACCTCAGTACCTCACTTTCAATAATGACTAGGTCATCTAGGAAAAAAAAAACAAACAGTAAGGAAATATTGAACTTTATATTTAGAGCAAATAAGCCTGATGTATACGGAATATTTCCGACCTAAAGCAATAGAGTACACCTTCTTAAGCCTACATGGAATACTCCCTAGAATACATTACATGTTATGCCTCAAAACAAATCTGAACAAATTTGGTTGAAATAAAGTATTTTTGTCTAAAGTTTTCAGTTATGCTAAGTTGCCTTTTTACTGGTCTTTGAACAGAGAAAACAAGCTTTCTTTGGGCTTCTTTTGTCTGTGCCTGTTGGCATTTCTGGTTGCTTGTTTCTCCAACATTTGGTCTCAGACATTCGAGGCAAAAAGGAAACAGAATTCACTGCTATGTTCTTCCGTGAATTCCCAGGTCCCTAGCCTGTCTGTTGTTTTCATTTTTTTTTGGTAATCTTCTGTATGTTTTATAGGTAATGTCCAGGGATTTAAACTGTACCAAGAGGGAAGCAGAAGTCTTAACAGGATGTATATGAATTATTAACAATCCAGAAAATAACAGCCAGAGAATTATGATCATCTCTGTCATTTAAAGTATTTCTTGTTTCTCTTTGCTAATAATGTTGCCCATATAATCACCCAGAGAAGGAAAAAACAAGTGAACAGAAGCCCAACTAAGATATTCAATAACTTAAAAAAATTAAAAATAGCTTATGAAAGCCATTGTTTATGGACTGAGACAACAGAAATTCCCAACCTCCCTTCCTCATTTAAAATTTAGATACTCACTGTTTCAACCCCCCTTATAGCTAAGTCTGGCTAATGTGATGTAAGTATTGATGCGATCTTCTGAGAAGGCTTTAGATTTTATTGATGATAGAGGCCAGATATAGTTAGTTTTATCAATTATTTGTTTTCTGTTTTTCTCTCTGATGGGGTCAGATGGCCATAGCTTCCATCTTGCAACCTTGGAAAATGTTGAGAAATCACAGAGATTCCAAAACTTATATCAGTGATTGGCAAGATTTTCTGTAAAATGCCAGGTTTTAGGTTTTATAGGCTATGCCATCTCTGTCACAAACACTCAGTTCTTCTTTGTCCTGAAAGTATTCATACACAATATTTGAATAAATGGATATGGCCATGTGTCAGTAAAACTTCACTTAGAAAATAGATGGTGAGCTGGATTTGGTCGATGGATATAGTCTGCTCATTTCTGCTTTATATCTTTTAGCAGCTGAACAAGTGTCAGCAACTGTCAAGTCTAGACTCCTTGTTATGGGGAGGAAAATAAAGGTGCCTTTGGTTAAGTCATTGTAGTTGGGGTTTCTTACTTGTAGCTGAAACTATTGTTTATCCAAAACCTATATACAATATCTCCAAGTTTCCCACTAGTGTGAAGATAAGAAATGTTGAAATTCACAGTACAGAAAATTAAAAGAAACCTTTCTGAAGAGTTTCACTAAAAAAGCAATGTCTCACTCAGACATTTTCTTCTTCAAAAAATAGAAGCATTGTCTCCCAGGAACAAGATCAAAAGATATTTTGTGTTTATTCATCTGCCTGCCCCTATCCCAGACAATCTAGGTAAATCATAAAACCAAACAACTCTATTTTTATAGCATGGATACTCTTCCTGTGATGATCTGGGTTCTTTTTATGTCTCTACTTTCTCCCACCCAGGGGAAAAAAATAAAAGACACGCACGTTCTCTATCCAATGAAAAAGTATAACTTCCAGAAACCAATGGGACAACAAGTGAAAGGTGTCGGGGGCTTGTGGACAAAGGCTTACTCTTCGTGTCTTCTTTCCTAGGAATGGTGTGCTGCGCCTAAATGTAATGGGCTGTCATCAAAAACATAACCATTACCAAAATCCTGAGATAGGGCTTTACATTAGTCAACTAGCAAATATATTTTAAGAGTATAATAATATTCAGTGTTGGTAAGAATATAGTAAGGTTGTCCTATTACTTGTAGAAGTGTAAATCATCACCATTTAAAACATAAAAATTTAGTATTATATATAAAACATTTGAAGGATTCATATGCTTTAATCCATTTATTCTGCTTGTAGGAAATTTTCTCACAAAAAAAATCACCATGAAAACAAAGCTTTGTGTATAAAGAGTCCACTGTAACATGAGCTTAATATGAAAAAATTAGAAATAAGCAGATATCCAACAATAGACAAATGACTAAATTATGATATATTCTTGAAAAGAAATGTCTTGAAACCACTCAGAAACGTTTTCAGTAACAAGGGAATGCTTAAATGAAAAAAGCAGAACATAGGTCTGTGGTGGGAATTGAGTCTGCTTTTACCTTGAATCGTTTTGTGCCCTTGCTTTGACTTTGGTTTTTCTTCTATTGTGATTGCACTCTCAAACATGATCTTTCTAAATCTATTTCTCTCCATGTTTTTCATAGATACTCATTGTTGTTGTTCGGTAGCTAGGTCATGACTGACTCTCTGTGACCCCATGGATTGCAGCACACCAGGCTTCCCTCCCTGTCCTTCACTATCTCCTGGAGTTTGCTCAAACTCATGTCCATTGAGTCAGTGATGCCATCCAACCATCTCATCCTCTGTCATCCCCTTCTGCTTTCTGCCCTCAATCTTTCCCCTCATCAGGGTCTTTTCCAGTGAGTCGGCTCTTTGCATCAGGAGGCCAAAGTATTGGAGCTTCAGCACAATTCTTCCAATGAATATTGAGAGTCGATTTCCTTTAGGATTGACTGGTTTGATCTCTTTGCTGTCCAAGGGACTCTCAAGAGTCTTCGACACCACATTTCAAAAGCATCAATTCTTTGTCACTCAGCTTTCTTTTTGGTCCCACTCTCACATCTGTACACAGCTACTGGAACAACCATAGCTTTGACTATGTGGAACTTTGCTGGCAAAATATACACATGCATCTACATAAAAAGATAAGAAATTGCAACCATGTGTAAGCAGTGTTTTTGTTGTGATTATATGTGTTTGTCATTTCTATTCTTATAATTTGTGTTTTCTTAATTGTACGACATGAGCAGACATCAGGAAAATGATTTTAAATTCAATTAGAATCATGACTTGAAAGATTCTGCATGTATGAGAAAATGTGGCTTGTTAGACATTAACAAATCTGTAACCTATTTTGTGTCTCTTAGACAGCTAAACATTTTTATTCACAGAGAACAAGTTCTTAGCTCTGTACCTTAGAACTTTTCTCTTAATTCACTATTCCTCTTCTCTTAGATTTTAGGGTCAGAGGGAGGGGAGTGAGAAAAGCTTCCCCTGGTATAAATTTCTCTCCATCAAGTTTTAAAAATATCCCAATATCATCCATAATAGATGCACTCTTTAGAATCACACATACTAAAGTGTTGCTTTACACACTTGCCCATTACTTTCATCCACAAATAAGTCCAGGAATAGGTCCAGAGAAGAGGAGATAAGCCTAAATAGCTTTAAAAGAATAGGAGTTTAAAATCTGAGATCAGCTATCTTAGAAGTATTTAATTCATTCCTTTGTAAATTAAAAATATATTTTGATAACTATTAATTTCTTTTTATGATGGTTGAAGATGATATAAAGATAAAACAATTATGTTCTCTATCCCACTAGAACTTAGAATCTAAAAGAGAGAAAAGTATTCTGAGTGAGTAAACAGATTATACTTAGTGAAACACATAAAAGAAAAATAATAAAAAGCTATAAGACCCCCTAACTCCATATCCAAAAAGTAACTCAGAATAGATCTAAGATCTAAATGTAAGACCTACAACTTCAAAATGCTTAGAAGGAGACATGGGGCAGGGCTTCACAATATCAGATTTAGAAATAATGTTCTGAATAGAACACCAGAGTTATAGGCAACAAAAGAAAAATAAAACAAATTTGACTTCATGAAAATTTTAAAAATTATGCATCAAAAGATAATATCAGAGAGTAAAAAGGCAGGCCACAGAATGAGAGAAAACATTTGCAAGTCTTGTATCTGATAAGGGATTAATACATAAAGAACTCTTAAAACTGAAAAACCACAAAAACAACTCAATGCAAAAAATGAGCAAAGCGGTTGTATATACATTTCTCCAAAGAAGATACCCCTGTAACCAATAAGCACATGAAAAGATGCTTGACATCACTAACCATCAGGGAATGGAAATCAGAGCTGCACTCTAATTACACATCACACCCACTAGATTGGCATCTATCAAGGAATAAACAACAAAAAAATAGAGAATAATACAAAACCAAAAATAACAGGTATAGGTGAGGATGTGGAAAAATAGGAACTCTTGTGCACTATTGATAGGATTGTAAAATGGTACTGTCAAGTGTGGAAAACAGTACAATGATTCCTCAAAAAAAAAACTACCGTATTTCCCAGTTATTCTGCTTCTGGGGTTATAATCCCAAAAAGAATTGAAATCAGGGTCTCAAGAGATATCTGTACAACCAGGGTTAAAGCAACATTATTCACAATAGCTAAAATGTGGAAGCAAGCCAAGTGGTCCAGCAACTGATGAATGAACCAACAAAATGTGTTTCATATATAAAGCAGAATATTATTCATACTTAAAAGTGAAGAAAATTCTGGCATGTACTACAACAGAAATGAACCTTGAGAACATGAGTAAGTGAATTAAGCCGGTCACAAAAAGACAAATAGTATATGATTCCACCTATATGGAGCACTTAAGAGTAGTCAAAAATCATACAGAAAAGAGAAAGGGGGTTTCCAGGAGTAGGAATAAGGGACTGTTGTTGAAAGGGTATAGAGTTTCAGTTTTATAAGATGAAAAATGTTCTGGAGATGGATGGTGCTAATGGTTGCAGAACATTATAAACAATACCACTTAGCTGTCACTTAAAACTAGTTTTAAGGTAGTTCAATTCTATATTTCATCACAATCAAAAAATAGGAAAACAATGTTATTATAAATCTTTAACAAATCAAATGAATATATGTTCAAAACTCTATAATATGTATTACATACAAATGAATAAGATAGTACACAGTAGAAAACAATGGAGATTTTGATTAAACCAGCCTTTAGTAAGAAAAAATAAATGTTAGCACCTTCAAACTGTTTTAAAAAGTAAATTACAGTAGTTCACAGAGGCATTTTCTCATGCAAATGTCAAGACAGAAAACTGGGCCACTGTTTCTCACACATCACAATCTATGACACCATTTATCTCCTTCGCCAAATAAAGACAAAATGAAATATCTGGTTACAATTTGAGAGTATCCAATAGTCATATTTTAATCAGTAACCCATTTGCTAGCATCAAATGTACATAAAAATAATAGGAGAAGTAGAACAGGATTATTAGCAATATGGAAATATAGATGCAACCAACTGAAATTGCTGGCCTATAAAGTTGAATAGTTTTTGGCCTATAAAAATGATAGTTTCATATGGTTCATTCTAATAGATGTTTGATTATTAAAAAATTAGAATTTTGAAAATAGATATGTAAATGAGGTACTTGAAAACATAAAGTATATTTACAGAGTATAGGTTTTAGAATTAGTTGGTGTAACTGGGACTCCACATTCATTATAATTGCTTCCAAGAAACTTTTGTTTAAATGGAGAGGGCAATCCACAGTATAATTTTGACATGTATAATATCTCTTAAATTCCTACAGCCGCTCTTAAATTATTCAGACATTTTTAGGCATAGAAATAATAAATGTTTAGTAAAACTAATTTGCTGCTTCTTTGATGCACCTGGACATTTTGACTTCTATTATGGGACTACATACCAATTTGATACGTTTGTAATTTTGCTGATAATGTTATAATCATCAGTTGCTTATTTCTGTATTATATTGTTATTCAGCCTGGTCTACTTCTTAGAAAACTAGAATTTAAGAGCCTAGTTCAAATTCTCATCCATTTTCATCGTAACATAGCACATCTCCTTCAACGCCTTCCATATGCATTTAGATACAGGGAAATGTCAGTTGATTTGCTATTCTTGGTATAACAACACTGCTTGATATAAATATTTAGAGCTTTCCTGGTGGCTCAGATGGCAAAGAATCTGCCTACAATGCAGGAGACCAGGGTTCAATTCCTGGGTCGGGAAGATCCCTTGGAGAAGGGAATGGCTACCCACTCCAGTATTCTTGCCTGGAGACTTCAATGGACAAAGGAGCCTGGTGGGCTACACGCAAAAGTTGGACACGACTGAGACACTAATCTTACCTTATAAATATTTAATGTATCTATCTGATTTTGGTGATGGATTGAGTTGTACCATGGTGTAGCAATTCTTGATCTTTGTAAGGAGCTTTATTTTTTGGATTGTTTCATTTTATTAGGCAGACATGTTTTCTTTCCTAATGAGAAAAAGAGAGCATGCTCATCTCTAACAACTGTTCTTCTGGTACCCTCTTTCCACCTTCCTCCTCTGCAACAGTTGAAGCGTTAAATCTAATCTTTTGCATTTGAAGGAAGATTTTCCTTCTTTTTATCGAGAGACTGCCTTTGTCTTTCTAATTTTTAAATGACGTGCAGTCAGACCTGGTGAATCTGAATTAGTATGCAAAATTCATTTTAGGATGAAATAGAAATCAGGATAGCAAGTCAAAGGGACATGTGCAGAAAAGGGTAGAAAAGCTGAATCACTTTTATCATGACACTCAGAGAAATATTTTTCTTCCTAACAGCACATTTATATGTCTTTCCTTACAAAACCCAAGATTTCTGAACCTCAGCACTAAAACCTCGGCACTTGATAGGTTGGACCAGATAATTCTTGTCTCTGGCAGCTGTGCATTGTGGGATATTTAGCATCTTCCCTGGTCTCAGATGCTAGTGACACCCATGCCTAGTGTCATGCATTGTCAGATGTCTCCTGTGGGCCCAAGTTGCCCCAATGTGAGAACAACTGCTGTAACCCTTCTAAAACCTTGATTTAACTATACGCAGCCAGGATAAAAAAAAGCACAAACTTATATTCCTTATGTTTCAGAATCAATTAAAGTTGACTGTGACAGCTAGTAAAAAGGACTCAAAATGCTACACAAGACTGTACTTGGCAACCAGTAATAGGCTCAAAGGGATCTCAATATGGTGTCATCAAGATTGGAAGACACTTTTTTTTTTTTTGCATGTTAGCAGCTAATAAGTGCCACACACTGAGATGATGGCTAGTAAAAAGGGCTTATTACTGGATGCTCATTGAGTACAAATATAATTGTAATTTTGATACATAGACATACTGTTTACTGAAAACGTTTATCTGAATTTTTAAATAGTTGCCAATAAACAGATAGGCGCTGTGTTCCTGCTATTTCAGTTACTAAAACTATTCTTACCACCACAAAGCAGTGTGATAGATGTGGAACAAGATGGAAGAATTGACACATTATCTATTCCGGGTGAATATCCACAGCCATGGCCTCTCCAGCCCCAGGCTCAGACCAAGCCCTTTACCCTGGAGCAGTCAACTCTGCCTGTTTCACAGAGTTAACCTGCCTATTCCTTGTAGGTATTTACACCCCAGTGTGCATGAGTGTGTTCTCAGTTGCTCAGTTGTGACACCATGGACTATAGCCCATCAGGCTCCTCTGTCCGTGGAATTAGCCCAGCAATAACACTGGAGTGGGTTGCCATTTCCTCCTCCAGGAGATCTTTCCTACCCAGGGATTGAAACCACGTCTCCTACGGCTTCCATATTTGCAGGCAGATTCTTTACCACTGAGCCACCTGGGAAGCCCTTAGATCCCAGTCCTACTGGATAAAGATGTATACATGTATCTGTATAATGTATATGTTGGTATATCTTTACGTGACAACATAAACAAGTTTCCCCCCAAATAAAAGTGAACAGAACAAATATTGTAAACTCCTCCCCTCTTTTTGCTAAGGTGAGTTGTAAAGAAAATCCTTATGTTCACACCAAACCTAGATGGGATTACGAATGAGGAAATTGAGGGAAAGGATATAATGGTACATAGGAGGAAATTTACAGTGAGAAGCTCTGTGTGGAAGAGGATTGATAAGACACAAGAGAGCCAGGTGGGTGTGAGACAAAGGCTTTGGAGATATCTGGAGTGAGGGACTTCTGCTAAGAATTGTGAAATTTTGAACTCTTAAGAAATCGATCTGTCTTAATAGGAAATTTCAACACAGCTATTAATGTATTAATATTAATAATTAAAAGAATATCAATTATTTTAATTGAAGTATAGTTGACTTATAATATGTCAGTTTAAGGTATGCAGAAAGTGATTCAGCTACTATATATACTCTTTTTCAGGTTCTTTTTCATTACAGGTTATTACAAGATATTGAGTATAGTTCCCTGTGCTATTCAGTACGTTCTTGGTGTTTATTTCATATATAGTAATGTGTATCTGTTTGTCCGACACTTCTAATTTATCTTCCCCTCACCTCTGTTTTCCCTGACATTGTTTGTTTTCTATGTCTGTGACTCTATTTCTGTTGATCCGATAGAGTGCCTGATGAACTATGGATGGAGGTTCGTGACATTGTACAGGAGACAGGGATCAAGACCATTCCCATGGAAAAGAAATGCAAAAAAGCAAAATGGCTGTCTGGGGAGGCCTTACAAATAGCTGTGAAAAGAAGAGAAGTGAAAAGCAAAGGGGAAAAGGAAAGATATAAACATCTGAATGCAGAGTTCCAAAGAATAGCAAGGAGAGATAAGAAAGTGTTCCTCAGTCATCAATGCAAAGAAATAGAGGAAAACAACAGAGTGGGAAAGACTAGAGATCTGGTCAAGAAAATAAGAGATACCAAAGGAACATTTCATGTGAAGATGGGCTCGATAAAGGACAGAAATGGTATGGACCTAACAGATGCAGAAGATATTAAGAAGAGGTGGCAAGAATACACAGAAGAACTATACACAAAAGATCTTCATGACCAAGATAATCACAATGGTGTGATCACTCACCTAGAGCCAGACATCCTGGAATGTAAAGTCAAGTGGGCCTTAGGAAGCATCACTACGAACAATGCTAGTGGAGGTGATGGAATTCCAGTAGAGCTATTTCAAATCCTGAAAGATGATGCTGTGAAAATGCTGCACTCAATATGCCAGCAAATTTGGAAAACTCAGCAGTGGCCACAGGACTGGAAAAGGTCAATTTTCATTCCAATCCCAAAGAAAGGCAATGCCAAAGAGTGCTCAAACTACTGCACAATTGCACTCATCTCACATACTAGTAAAGTAATGCTCAAAATTCTCCAAGCCAGGCTTCCACAATATGTGAACCATGAACTTCCAGATGTTCAAGCTGGTTTTAGAAAAGGCAGAGGAACAAGAGATCAAATTGCCAACATCCGCTGGATCATGGAAAAAGCAAGAGAGTTTCAGAAAAACATCTATTGCTGCTTTATTAACTATGCCAAAACCTTTGACTTGTGGTTCACAATAAACTGTGGAAAATTCTGAAAGAGATGGGAACACAAGATCACCTGACCTGCCTCTTGAGAAACCTATATGCAGATCAGGAAGCAACAGTTAGAACTGGACATGGAACAACAGACTTGTTCCAAATAGGAAAAGGAGTTGGTCAAGGCTGCATATTGTCACCCTGTTTATTTAACTTATATGCAGAATACATCATGAGAAGAAGCACAAACTGGAATCAAGATTGCTGGGAGAAAAATCAGTAACCTCAGATATGCAGATGACACCACCCTTATGGCAGAAAGTGAAGAGGAACTAAAAAGCCTCTTGATGAAAGTGAAAGTGGAGAGTGAAAAAGTTGGCTTAAAGCTCAACATTCAGAAAACAAAGACATGGCATCCGGTCCCATCACTTCATGGGAAATAGATGGGGAAACAGTAGAAACAGTGTCAGACTTTATTTTTTTGGGCTCCAAAATCACTGCAGATGGTGACTGCAGCCATGAAATTAAAAGACGCTTACTCCTTGGAAGGAAAGTTATGACCAACCTAGATAGCATATTCAAAAGCAGAGACGTTACTTTGCCACCAAAGGTCCGTCTAGTCAAGGCTATGCTTTTTCCAGTGGTCACGTATGGATGTGAGAATTGGACTGTGAAGAAAGCTGAGCGCGAAGAATTGATGCTTTTGAACTGTGGTGTTGGAGAAGACTCTTGAGAGTCCCTTGGACTGCAAGGAGATCCAACCAGTCCATTCTAAAGAAGATCAATCCTGGGTGTTCATTGGAAGGACTGATGTTGAAGCTGAAACTCCAGTACTTTGGCCACCTCATGCAAAGAGTTGACTCATTGGAAAAGACTCAGATGCTGGGAGGGATTGGGGGCAGGAGGAGAAGGGGACAACAGAGGATGAGATGGCTGGATGGCATCACCGACTCGATGGACGTGAGTTTGAGTGAACTCCTGGAGTTGGTGATGGACAGGGAGGCCTGGCGTGCTGCGATTCATGGGATCGCAAAGAGTC
The DNA here is from genome assembly GCF_032452875.1 of Bos javanicus. NCBI lineage: Eukaryota > Metazoa > Chordata > Mammalia > Artiodactyla > Bovidae > Bos > Bos javanicus. The sequence continues at coordinate 28,489,217 of NC_083891.1, read as the reverse complement.
GGACACAACTGAGCGACTGAACTGAACTGAACTGAAATGTCAATTATTTACTAGTCAGGCAAAAAACAATTAGTAAATAGTCACTGACAATCAACATTGCTACGATAGTCTCACCTGCTAGTTCAGTTCTCTCAGCCCCTTTAGAGAGACACTCAGCATACCTGCAAAAAGTTCATGGGAGCAAGTATGAAATGGTACCAGAAATGGTACCAAGAGCCTCCCTTTCTTTCATTTGACCCCATAGCTTTTTAGTCTCGTTTACCCTGTGTATCTGAAAATATGCAGACATTGACTTTTGATACTTATCTTGGACTGTCAGATGTGATGAAGCATTTTATTGGACATGGTGCTTCTCTCATGGAGGGGTTTAAATTCTCCATGTAACTGAATTAAAAATCCATTGGTAGGTCCCCGGCTTCAAGCTGTAGTAGCTGCAACAGTTTCATTGTATTTTCAGACCTCTCTCTCGCTCTGTTTTCCTTTCACAGATACAGCATTTTCATATAGCAAAAAATCACCATTATCAATTCCAGATTTGCATCTTATGAGTTTACAAAATTGCATGCACCAAAAAGGATTCTTTGTTACAAAACAGAAGCTAACTGGAAAACTTACGTAAAGAAGAAAAACTAAATTTATTGGAAGACTATTCAGTATTCTGCCAAATTAATGGAAGGGGGGATTGGGTCTAGAGGACTTTCCTGGATAAATGGACATAAGATACAGAGTCTAAGCCACCACCAGTCATTCCCTACTGCTGCTGATTCTTCTAGCAGTGGACAATAGAGGATTGGCTCAGTAATTCCTATTCTCCAAACTAAACCCACAAAAGTCTCTAAGTATTTCCTGACAGCAGCAGCTGATTATAGTATTCTGGATGTCATGCCTGTGTCTTAACTGCCAGAGAGCAGATAAAGAGGTGCTGTACCCCTTTAGATTTCACAAGTGGTTCCTGCCAATGAGGATTCCATCCAGTAGGAAGTATTTTCAAACACCATGTAGCAGAAGCTACCGAATATCTATTAAAGTCTACCATTTTGGTAAAGAGGAAGATAAAATCAATTTGTGTGTTTTATACGTAGATGACAGATCAAAGAAGGGAAGAAGTATAATAAGTCCTTGTCTCTTAACTAATTTTGAAATTGGAGCTGCTATTGATGGTAAAGCATCTGCCTACCATGGGGGAGACCCGGGTTCTATCTCTGGGTCAGGAAGATCCCCTGGAGAAAGAAATGGCAACCCACTTCAGTACTCTTGCCTGGAAAATCCCATGGACAGAGGAACCTGGTAGGCTTCAGTCCATAGGGTCGCTAAGAGTCAGACACGACTGAGTGACTTCACATTGTCAATGTCTATAGTTTACTTTGTGTCTCATTTTCCTTCAACTAGTAACTCAGCTAAGTTCTTTATTCAGTGGAGTGAAATAGATGTAGTTTATGGTGTGTGGTGAAAGTGAAAGTCACTCAGGCCTGTCCCACTCTGACCCCATGGACTAAAGAGTCCATGGAATTCTCTAGGCCAGAATCCTTGAATGGGTAGCCTTTCCTTTCTTCAGGGTATCATCCCAACACAGGGATCGAATCCAGGTCTCCCACACTGCAGGCAGATTCTTTACCAGCTGAGCCATACGGGAAGCCCAAGGATACTGGAGTGGGTAGCTTATCCCTTCTTCAGTGGATCTTCCAAACCCAGAAATTTGGCACAGCATCCTCATCCTAAGTAATGAGGTAGCATAAAATGCTGGCATAGAAGGCAAATGATAAGACTATAACTGGTATGGTTTGCAGAAAGATAAAATCCAAATTCGAATTCAATTTCTATTCTAGTGATGGCAAATTACTTCTCTCTAAGGTGGAAAGCATTAGAGGCAATGAGCTCGTCCCCAGACGCCTGGTGGTTCTTAAGGAGGGGTTCACGTCTTGTCACTGCTGCTGTATATTAGGCTCTCACTGGGGTGGTAGACAAATCAGCTAATGTGACAAGATTTATATGTTGTTGTGCCAAGTCTTATCAACATAGTTTTGTGAGCTTCTTGGCAGTTTTTCAATTGACTTCATATCTGCTTAAGCTAGCTGATATAAGTCTGATTTACTATCAGGAATCCTCAGTATCTCAGACACTTGTTTCCCAGAATGGCTTAAAAGAATACCTCTCTTCCTCTCCTCAAAGGGAGACCAGGCCTTGCTTTCCAGCAGTTTCCATGCAATGGGAAAGTGAAAGTTGCTCAGTTGTGTCCTACTCTTTGTGGCTCTGTGGACTGTATTCTCCATGGAATTCTTTAGGCCAGAATACTGGAGTGGATAGCCTTTCCCTTCTCCCAACCCAGGGATCGAACCCAGGTCTCCTGTAATGCAGGCAAATTCTTTACCAGCTGAGCCACAAGGGAAGCCCAAGAATACTGGAGTGGGTAGCCTATCCCTTCTCCAGTGGATCTTCAAAACCCAGGAATTGAACCAGGGTCTCCTGCATTGCACGCATATTCTTTACCAACTGAGCTATGAGGGAAGCCCTACAAGGCAATGGGGGGTGGTTCTAAAATAGGTCGGGCACTCTATTGGTTTCCTATGGCTGCTGTGACAAATTACCGCAAACTCGATGTTTTCAAACAACAGGAGAGACTTCCCTGATGGTCCAGTGGTTGGGAGCCCACCTTCCAACGCAGGCTTGGTCCCTGGTCAGGGAACTAACATCCTACATAGTAAGGGGCCATTAAACCCACGGGTTGCAGCAAAGAGCCCACCCACCACAAGAAAGACCCAATGCAGTTTCAAAAACAAAAAACACAGATTTACTCTTTTATGGTTTTGGAGGTCAGAAGTCCAGAATCAGTTTCACTGAGCTAAAGTTGAGACGTCAGCCAGTCTGATTCCTTCTGAAGATGTGTGTGTACATGCTCAGTGACTAAGTTATGTCCAACTCTCTGCAACCCCATGGACTAGCCCACCAGCCTCCTCTGTCTATGGGATCTTCCTGGCAAGAACATTGGAGTGGGTTGCCATTTTTTGCTTATCCAGAAATCTTCCCGATCCAGAGATCAAACCCACATCTCCCGCCTCTCCTGTATTGTAGATGAATTCTTTATTGCTGAGCCACCCTTTTGAAGACATTGAGGGTAAAATCAGTTTCTTTGCCTTTTCCAGGTTCTAGTGGCTGTTGGCATTCTTTGGCTTGTGGCCCTTTCCTCCATCTTCAAAGTACATCACTCTAAATTTTATTTCCATTGTCGTATGGCCTTTTTTGGGCCTCCCTCTTACACAGACACCTTGTGATGGAGTTTAAGACTCAGCCTGGATAATAATATTACCCTGTATTATCCATCTCAGAGTCTTCAGTGGAATCCTACTTGCCAGGCCCCTTTTGCCAATTAAACTGCCATTCATAGGTTCCAGCGACTAGAACCTGGGTATCTTGGTGGCCATTATTCGGCTTTCCACAGAAATAGATCTACTCCAGTGGAAAATTAAAAAATAAAACACTTCAAAAAAAAAAAAACCCTCAGGAAGAATTTTGCTTTTTTTTTTTTAATTTATCTTTGGCTGTGTCGGCCAAGCCTGCATCCTCTGCATTAGATGGCAGATTCTTAACCTCTGGAACGCCAGGGAATTCTCTCCCCAGAGAGAATTTTGAAAGCCTTGAGTCACAGGTCCATCACTGAATCTAGGCATGGGTTGAGGACATTCCTGTTCGACTCACATAGAATTAATTTCACCCAGGAACTGGCTACAATTTATGAAGCATTTGATATGTGCTTTTCACTGTGCTAAGAATGGTTCTTAGACTATATCATTTAATCCTTATGATTATCTTGCAATTAAGGAACAACAATTATATCTTATAGGTGAGAAAACCAAGGCACAGATAAGTTAATAATTGGTAATAAAGTCACAGAGAAGTGGGATATGAATTCAAGAATTTTAATTCTAGAATCTGAATGCTTAACCTTGAAGTAACACTAGGTTAAAAATGAGGGGCAGGCAAAATTTGCAGATCTTACCATCATCCGTGATGGTATCATGATACCTACCATTTCTTATCACAGAGTGAATTCTCCAGAAGCAGATGCTCTGATAAAGTTTGAGGCGGGAGGGAAAGAAAAAAAGTTTATTTGGGATCCACATCTGTGAAAGTTAGGAGTAGGGAGGGGATTTAGACAGAAGAAGTCAAATTCTGATACACATTTGATAAAGCCTTGGTCAGCTTACTGAGAATCTAGAGTAAAATCTGCCCATCAGGAAGAATTGTCTTGTCTCAATTATGAGTGAGTGAGCATTAGTCACTGACTTGTATCTGACTCTTTGTGACCCTGTGGACTGTAGCCCACCAGGCTCCTCTGTCCATGGAATTTTCCAGGCAAGAATACTGGAGTGGGTAGCTGTTCCCTTCTCTATTAAACACATAGTTTAATTAGTTTTACTATAATCAGTTTTCATACTCACAGATATAATTATAAAAAAAAACACATACATTTACACAAACATATAACTTCATATAATTTTTGCTGAAGTATTTCAATATCTCCACCCTCCTCTGCCAAGCCAGCTCATATGGTGTTGAAAAGAAGATCCTTTTGGTCTTTTAATAGCTATCTCTGAAAAACTTAGTTCTTCAGCACTATGGAATCTCAGATGGATGAATTTCCAATTATCTATTTATAAATGAAATTCTGACCTCGCTGCGGGAAAGGTCATGTCTAGTGTGATCTGTGAGCCATATGGCTGAGAAAATGAAGCGGTGAGTTTATTCTTCTGAGATATATATTGATGCCTCAGCTAATTAGTCTTCTCTAAATTTATGTCACTGTTATTAGAAGACATGAGACAGAGAAAATCTGTGTTATTTAGTTAATAATATACCAGCTTACTTTGAAATGAAGCCAGGTAGACCAACTGGTAATCTTAATTAGGGGAGAGATGAGTAAACTCTTATAATGTTGAATTACACAGATTAATCACTGTTGTTTTCACTTGAAGTGGAATACTTTTATAGCCAAGATTTAATTTGTCTATAATTGTAATAGTTATTTTCATAAAAATCCCTAATTATATTGTATTAGAGTGCCTGGCTCTGCTTCTACATTTTCTGTTCTTCATGGTCAAGATCACCTTTACTTGTACTTATAGAAAGTGAAAGTGTTAAGTCGCTCAGTCATGTCCAGCTCTTTGGGACCCCATGGACTGTAACCCACCAGGCTCCTCTGTCCATGGGATTCTCCAGGCAAGAATACTGAAGTGGGTTGCCATTTCCTTCTCCAGGGGATCTTCCTGACCCAAGGATCAAACCTGGGTCTCCTGCACTGCAGGCAGATTCTATACCATATGTCCATCAGGGAAGCACTGTACTTAATGGCTTTAATCCTAACTCAGAATTTGGAACCAACTCATGGCTCAGTGGTAAAGAATCTGTCTGCAATGCAGGAGACCCAAATTCAATTTCTGGATCAGGAAGATCCCCTGGAGAAGGAAATGGCAACCCACTCCAGTATTCTCGCCTGGAAAATTTCATGGACAGAGGAGCCTGGCGGGCTATAGTCCATGGGGTTCCAAAGAGTCAGACATGACTGAGCATGCATGTACCACTGAGTCAAAGACCGAGGTGACTGTGAAAGATTTTAGTAAGAAAATTTCTGCATTAGCATTGTTACTGTAGTGATGGTCTTGGTAGATATTAATAATATGTCTTTTCTCCTTGAACCCCTAATTTTGTCTCCATTTCCTGATACCAGTCATTTGAAATGCCATGAGTTTACTTGAATTTGCTGTGACACTTGAATCTTTGTTACCTTCTGTAACCAACATCCATTTCCTTATTTGGAGTAAGAATATTGAATCTTGGTCTTAGCACTGATTTTTGGCAAATAGAATATTTTTTGTTCTTTTATTTTTCTTGTCTTCTTTTTTCCTAATAAATGGATATTCGGGATTTGATGCTGTATCTTCAGGTTCCTCTTTCTGAATAACTACCCATCTTCTGCATAATATTTTCTTGCTTTCAGAACTGACCAACACAGAAAGTCTTTTGAAAATGCTACCAGTTTTATTAAGCACTATATACCTTCCAGGGCTTCCCAGGTGGCACTAGTGGTAAAGAAGCCCCGTCAATGCAGGAAAGGTAAGAGATGCAAGTTTGATTCCTGGGTTGGGAAGATCCCCTGGAGAATCCCCTGCGGTGGGCATAGCAACCCACTCCAGTATTCTTGCCGGAAGAATCCCATGGACAGCCTGGTGGGCTGTAGTCCATAGGGTCTCAATGAGTCAGACACTACTGAAATGACTTAGCACGCTTGCATGCATATACCTTCCAAATCATTAACCTTATCTTAATATAACTCTAGACCTTAAACATCATTCTCTCCTGGCTTAGAATTTTGCTTAGATGCTGCATATAGGAGCAGATTTTAAATCTCAAATTTAGTATCACAGGTGTAAATATACATGTAACAGTTAACCCTATTAAAACACAATATGAATGATGGCTAGTAAACAAAAAGAGTTGAAGAAAGGAGCCAGGGTTCTTATGTCCTAAAGTAGCCTGTGAGTTGTTAATAGATTGCTCTTGCTAAATCATCAAGTATAGCACAGCAGTCATTTAGTGCCTGTGGCTAGTAGGTGGTTGGCAAGAGAGGCAAAATAGTTAATATGATGTGCGTGAGTCAAGCATCTTTCAAAGTTCTGTTTATTTTGGTGTTATTAAATGAAAGAGGATTATGTCTATTTTTCCCTTCCATACCTGTTAATGATATGGGTCCTCTCATATAAATATGTATATCATAAAGGTCATATTTACCCTAATATATTAACATATATCTTTGGACCAAAATAAAAAAGATAGTCTGTATGGGAAGCATTCTGCAGCCTGAATGTTCCAATGGTTTATGAAAAAATAAACAACACTTGAAGCAGAAATGGAAATACACCTAGGAAAATATTGAGGAAAATAAAGTTTGCATGGATAGTGCACATAAACCATTAACTTTTCTAATATTTAATCTTGCATCTTCTCTTTCAAGGATTGTCTCTAGAATAAAGTTTTCAGCCTGACCTTTAAGTCCATCAGTAATATGATGTAACCTACTTCTTCCCTTTTCTCACTTGGCGTTTCGAGAGAACTAAAATCTTTAGGTTAAAACAAATATATATATATACACACACACACACAAATATGTATGTATATATGTAGGTCTTCCCCAGTGGCTCAGTGGTAAAGAATATGCCTATCAATGCAAGAGACACAAGAGATGCAATTCCGATCCCTGGGTGGGGAAGATCCCCTGGAGAAGAATATGGCAATTCACTCCAATATTCTTGCCTGGGAAAATCCCATGGACAGAGGAACCTGGCAGGCTGCAGTCCATGAAGTTGCAAAAGGGTTGAACACAACACAGTGACTGAACTGCAATATACAAAAGTGTGCAGTTATGCATGTATGTATGATCTGTAAGCTGAGCGCTGAAGAAGTGATGCTTTTGAACTGTGGTGTTGGAGAAGACTCTTGAGAGTCCCTTGGACTGCAAGGAGATCCAACCAGTCCATTCTAAAGGAGATCAGTCCTGGGTGTTCTTTGGAAGGACTGATGCTAAAGCTGAAACTCCAGTACTTTGACCACCTCATGCGAAGAGTTGACTCATTGGAAAAGACTCTGATGCTGGGAGGGATTGGGGGCAGGAGGAGAAGGGGACGACAGAGGATGAGATGGTTGGATGGTATCACTGACTCAATGGATATGAGCTTGAATAAGCTCTGGGGGTTGGTGATGGACAAGGAGGCCTGGCAAGCTGCAGTCCATGGGGTCACAAAGAGTCAGACATGACTGAGCAACTGAAATGAACTGAACGGAACTGATTTATCTATCCATCCATGCTGTATCTATCCACCTATATATTTAATACATACTGGTCAAGACCTCCAGTAACATGTTTGTACTGAAAGTTTTGTTTATCGGTGCTTCTTGCAATAAGAGAGACTACATAATGTAGGGAACCAGAAAAGAGGTGTTAGGAAGGGCTTCCTATAGGATCAGACTTTGTGTCAGGGTTTTAATGGTCTAGTGAAGCTTTAGTTGGGTGCTCTCAGAAAGGGGATAATTCTATCAATTATTATTTTAATATGTTTTATGTGGGATTCAGGGGGAACAGGTTGAGGCTAAAACCCCATTTGGTAAGGAAACTAGTCACTGATGTTAGCTGGGGGAATGCAATGTTTGATTATTTTTATTGTTTGGTTTTTTCATTGTAGTATCACTTTGTGTTTGTCTATTTGGTTTTTATTTTTTGTGCTCCAACATGACTATGAAGTGGGCTTATGTCTGCTCCATCATGGTCACAGAGAAGTCTTTTTCCATGCTGGTGTTCTGTGAAATTGTTTATGTTTAGTAGGGAAAGCCATGGCCTGGCTGACAACAGTCTGGACTCCTCTTCCTGCTCTCTCTCCAAATATATGTGCATGTGTACCTAACTGTATGTAGGATCATCTGTTGTGTTATTTTCATTTTTTATTTGTATTTTTGCTTATGATATTGGCAGCAAGAAGGATTGCCTTAAATGTTGAAAAGAAATCAGAAGAGAAATTGGTATGTAAATACATAGAATTATAAAATTATATATTAATTATATGGAATATAAATAATTAATTTATATAGACATTAAAACAAATATAATTATATATTCAAACTTAAAATATATAAATATATAATACAATATATTTATAATATCATAATTTATATAAATATAATTTCTACATGATAATATTTATAGCATATATAAATCAACAGTTGCTAATCAATGTCATTGTGTGCTCTGTAAGCAAGGACATCCTGTTGGTTTGAGCATAGAAGAGTGGGAGAACTGAGTTTTCACAAGGTATATGGTAATATACAGACATGACAAATTCAGAGGGACCTGCAGTTGAATGTTTTCACTTGAATGCACTTGAATTTTTTTTACAAATATATCATTCATTACACTGCACTTATGTTCTTGGTATGAATTTTACTGGTTTGGTAGTTTTTAATGTAATTTATAACAGCTTTGGTTTACAAATCTAGTTTTGGCTCCACAGTCAATAACATAATTGAAGAAATTAAATAAATAGTGAAAATAATTCTATTTGGATAATATAAATCTACTTTCAAAAGTCAGAGATAACTGGATTTGGAAATGATTACAAGGGAATACTGTGGACTCTTTTTAGGGCATCTGAAGTAGGTGACCTGGGAAATTTTTATTGGGAGCTACATTTTAAAGATTATGTATGTGTTATAATTCCCTTAAATTTAAGATATTTAATGTTTCTACACATTTCCTCCTTGACTATTTTAGAAAAATAATTATGACATTCAATTTCAATAAATATGCAAAGATTTTCCTAGGAAATGAATTTGAAAGCCCAAAGTGCTCGATATTGTCACACAGTTAGAGGTCATTATTGGTCCCTATCAGCTCATAAATGAGATCTCACTGATGGAATGTTATAACACTATTTCTCGTTATGTGGAAATCCTACCTATTCACAGGAAGAATCTAAAGCTTTATTATAACAATCTGCAGCAAATAAACTGGAGCAGAAATTCTACAGTATTTTTCCTCCAGATCCCACATGGATGACTAACATTTAAAAGGCTGGAATTGGGATTTTCCTGGTGGTCCAATGGCTAGGACTCCACACTCCCAATGCAGGGGCCCGGGTTCAGATCCTGATCAGGGAACTAGATCCCACATGCTGCAGTTTAAGATCCCATGTTCCATAACTAAAACCCCGCACAGCCAAAAAAAAAAAAAAAAGGCTGGAATTGTATTAGACATTTCAATTATTAATTGACAGAAATGTTCCAAGAAAGATGATAAAGACTTTATTCATGTTTGACCTGTGACACAATTTTGCTCATTCTTAAAAATAATTTGTTTCCATGTTATGCTCAGTAAATTGCAGATGACTCATATTCATCAAAATAAGCTTAATTGGCATGTAATAGGGGATGAGGCCAGAATATTTTTGAGATGCCCAAATTAAGAGCAAATGAAGCTTGTGAAATGCCCCTCATCTGTACCAAATCATACATGAATGCACAAATTCACTTATGATTGAAAAACAGAGCTACAATTAGAGAAAGTTGAGTTCCCAGGAACATATCAGTAACTGGCTTATGGACACATGAGAGACAGATAACTAAAGGGATAATTTAAAGAACCAGGAGATACGAGCGACCACTTCAGAAATTAGGCTAATTCTAATTTACATAGTGAAGTTATTAAATACTACCTATAGTCAGGATCTAAATGATATTTAAATCTTTTATCCTCCAAATAGTTAAAGTTGAATATTAGCCTTCAGTTGATATGAAAATATAAAGTTTGGATTTGTTGTTCATTCTTTACCCTATAGATGTGTACCTAAATTTGTAATCAACACAAATATTTAAGAATATTCTCCAAATTTTGTTTTTTGTCTTTTTTACTGGAGTATAATTGCTTTCTCTTGCCTGGAAAATCCCATGGATGGAGGAGCCCGGTAGGCTGCAGTCCATGAGGTCGCTAAGAGTCGTATACGACTGAGCGACTTCACTTTCACTTTTTACTTTCATGCATTGGAGAAGGAAATGGCAACCCACTCCAATGTTCTTGCCTGGAGAATCCCAGGGACAGGGAAGCCTGGTGGGCTGCCGTCCATGGGGTCGCACAGAGTCAGACACGACTGAAGTGACTTAGCAGAGCAGAGCATAATTGCTTTACAGTGACGTGTTAGTTTCTCTGGTACAATGAAGTGGATCAGGAGTTTCATTGAAGTTCTTTATATAGAAATATTGATTCCTCCATCCCATGAATTTACCTGGCATCCCACAAACAGTGTTTGGGAACTTTATCCAAAAATAATTTGGGGAATTGTCTTAACTATAGACCTCTAGAGTGGTTGTTGTACTTCACAAAATGGAGCCTTCCTCATTCTGGAATCTGAAGGTCGACATATCTGATACTGTCTCTTCTTACCATAGGTTGTGTGCATGCTAAGTTGCTTTAGTCATGTTCGACTTTGTGCAACCCTATGGACTGTAGACCACCAGGCTCCCCTGTCCATGAGATTCTCCAGGCAAGAATACTGAAGTGGATTGCCATGCCCTCCTTCAGAGGATCTTCCCCACCCAGGGATCAAACCCACATTTCTTATATCTCCTGCATTGGCAGGCAGAGTCTTTGCCACTAGCACCACTAGAGAAGCCCTTATCCTAGGTTGAAACCAGCTAATGAGACGTTATGCAGTCCCTCCAGAAATGTTTGTCATTCAAAGGGAGAACTTATAAGGACATCTATCACTTTAACTAGTAGCAGAGGATTCTTAACACTCAATTTTAGTTCTTACATATTGGGGAACCAAAGCTTCCCTGGTATCCCAGCTGGTAAGAATCCACCTGCAATGCAGAAGACCCCAGTTTGATTCCTGGGTTTGAAAGATCCCCTGGTAAAGGGATAGGCTACCCACTCCAGTATTCTTGGGCTTCCCTATTGAATCAGTTGGTAAAGAATCTGCCTGCAATGTGGGAGACTTGGATTTGATCTCTAGTTGGGAACATCCCCTGGAGGAGGACATGGGAGCGCACACCAGTATTCTTGCCTGGAGAATCCCTATGGACAGAGGAGCCTGGCAAGCTGCAGTCCATGGGGTGGCAAAAAGTCACACACGACTGAGCGACTAAGCACATTGGGGAACCAACAATCATATGTTGAAGTTTGGGTTTCCTATGGAGCCAGCACTAAGATAGAGTATCATGCAGGGAATTTATGAGGGCGAGCTCTTGGGATCAACACCTGTGGCATAAGGAAAGGTGGAAGGGTAGGGTAAAGGGAGAAAAAGTGCTGTGATCTATCCACCACAAGAACACAGCTGACCCTACAGGGGACTTTGAAGCTGGGATAGTCCTTCAAAGGTTCTGGAGCAAGTGCTCTGAAACTTTATGTTCCACTGTTGATTAGACATTGCATGTGAGCTGCCCTAAGAAAAGCTCATGACCTCTGGCTAAATAGAACATCTAGCTGAGGCAATTCAAGCTGTGGACTGATAGGTGTGAGGGGTCAGCTGACAGCTGAGAGAGGTCAGCTGACAACTATCTCAGTAGCTTGGGGAAATAAATCCTTTAATTCTGCAGGGGAAATATGATTGACATATCATAGCATGCTCCACCACATATATAGGAGGAATCAGCCAGTGTGAAATAGGAAGAAAAAAAGTTAAGAAATGGAAAACTACTATCCTGCAAGAAAAAAATCAATTCATGAAATAGGACTGGGGGAAAACTCTTAACAGTCCAGTGGATACAACAGACTGTTATACCAATAAAGCTAGAATTAGATAATCGTAAAACTTGTGTTAGAACAAGAAAATTCTTATAGATTAAAAATAATATGAAAATATGAAAATTCAATTTAAAGTTGTGGAACCTAAGCTAGGCAAATCTCTAAGAATGTAGGGCAAAAATCAAGAGGTCAAAAGCAGGTGAATAGGTGAATAGTCATTGGTACAATCAACTGGAAAGAGTAGAGAGCAAGAGAACAGAGAAAATGGAAGAAAATATCAGGAAAAGAATTGATTTCCTTCCCAGGAATGAGTGAGTCTTCACACTGAAGGGTTCCTGATGCTTTGAAAAGTCTTCAGGTCAGTTCATGGAATATAACATTGGTCTTAGACATAAAATCTGATCCTATTTATCAAATTTTAGATTATAAAGCCAATTTAGAACTAAGCACAGAAAGTTTAATTAATGTTTTAGAGTGAGAAAAGAAAAGAAAGTGAAGTCGATCAGTTGTGTCCAGTTCTTTGGGACCCCATGGACTGTAGCCTGTCCTTGGGGTTTTCCAGCAAGAATACTGGAGTGGGTTACCACGCCCTTCTCCAGGGGATCTTCCTGACCCAGAGATCGAACCTGCATCTCTGTGGCTCCTGCACTGCAGGAGGATTCTTTACCACTGAACCAACAAGGAAGCCAAGTGAATGTTAAAAAACACTAATAAAGTAAAGTTAGAACACGGCTGACTGAGGTGTTGCATGTGTCTGGGCTTTAAACATGAGCTGAAAGAAGCTGAAAGAAAGACAAGGAGACCAATTACATTTTACATGGTTCTCCATAGATAGGAGTGTCAGGTTTGTGATTCAGTATTACCTTAACTTACAAGCTAAGCTAGCCTATTGCTGTTTTATACATCCAGGCAGAAGACCCACATCTACTGGATCAGAGCCAGAGGACTTATTGCTTACAGCACAGCAAGTAGGGTGAGCTCTTGTCTGAGTCAGATTTTCTCTCTTCCCCAGTGCCATATACATGGATCTAGCAGGATGGCTGTGCAAACTGTGGGTTTGCATAACAGGTGAGGGACACTGCATTTGGTGGATCCACATCTTTAATAGCAAGCATTAAACAAGACTGCTCTTTGCCCCAGAGGAGACACTACCTCATCCCTCAAGGTTGCTCACTGCAAGTGCAGCCTTGGTATAAAACAGTCAGGGTCTAGCTTTCTTAGCTTAATCAACAGAAGAGTGTGGCATGAGAAACCCATGGAGCACCTTCTCTCCCCAAAAGGAGTCAAGATACTAACTGGTATTAAAGAAACAGAAAATATGGATTGACATATTTACACTATTGATACTAGGTATAAGATAGATAACTAATGAAAGCCTACTATATAGCACAGGGAACTCTACTCAAAGCTCTGTGGTGACCTAAATAGAAACGAAATCCATAAAAGAGGGGACATGTGTATACATATAGCTGATTCACTTTGCTATACAGTAGAAAAATAGCATTGCATAGCAACTATAATCCAGTAAAATTAATTTTAAAAAAGAAAAAATAGAAGTAGAAACCTATCAAAGTTCCTAATGTAAACAATAGAGCAACTGGAAATGAAATGTAACTCTCAAAGAGTGGGAAAAGGAAGAAATCAAATTGTTTCATGATTGCAAATTAATAAATGGTCCATCCTAACGGAGACCAGTCCTGGGTGCTCATTGGAAGGATTGATGCTGAGGCTGAAACTCCAATACTTTGGCCACCTCATGCAAAGAGTTGACTCATTGGAAAAGACCCTGATGCTGGGAGGGATTGGGGGCAGGAGGAGAAGGGGACGACAGAGGATGAGATGGCTGGATGGCATCACCGACTCGATGCACAAGAGTTTGGGTGAACTCCAGGAGTTGGTGATGGACAGGGAGGCCTGGCATGGTGCGGTTCATGGGGTTGCAAAGAGTCGGACACGACTGAGCGACTGAAGTGAACTGAACTGAACTGAAGTTAACAAGTTTGGAAAAAGTAATAAAAACTTAACTATTTAGAGAAGTGGAAAAAGCAGTCAAAAAGAGATAAAACATAAATATTTTAAAAAGATTGATTTCAGAGTGAGATTTAAGATGTGGATGCGAAGGGTGCATTCTGTCCTGTTTTATTAGTTCTTAACATAGTCATAGTCAAAGCTATGGCTTTTCCAGTAGTCACGTATAGATGGATGTGAGAGTTGGACCATAAAGAAAGATGAGTGCCGAAGAATTGATGCTTTTGAACTGTGGTATTGGAGAAGACTCTTGGACAACAAGAAGATCAAACCAGTCAGTCCTACAGGAAATCGGTCTTGAATATTCCTTGAAAGGACTGATGTTGAAGCTGAAGTTCCAATACTTTGGCCACCTGATGCGAAGAGCTGACTCATTGGAAAAGACCCTGATGCTGGGAAACATTGAAGGCAGGAGGAGAAGGGGACGACAGAGGATGAGATGGTTGAATGGCATTACCAACTTAGTGGACATGAGTTTGAGCAAACTCTGGGAGTTGGTGATGGACAGGGAGGCCTGGCGTGCTGCAGTCCGTGGGGTCACAAAGAGTCAGATGTGACTGAGTGACTGAACTGATACTGAACATGGTCATGTGCTTGTGTGTGTATATATATTTTCTTGAATGTTAGACGATATATTTTTAAGTAATTGTAGGAAATAATACTAGAAATATCATCTCCAGTCAATTACAAGAGACAACTAAATGTGTCAATGGCCAAAGTCAGAACATTTAAGATATTGAAATTAACAGAATGAAGTAGTAGTTTAGGAAAGAGAGACAAGTTATATATTCATGTAGTTAAGACTCTCTATTTCCATTAAAATTAGAAGGCAATTTAAAAATTAAATTGGCTGGTATTTCTTGCTTGTCTCTGTGCTAAACAGTGTTCTTGGTAACAAGGTGAATCTTCCTCTGATGGAACTCCCAGGTGAAAAGGGAAAAAAAGGCACATAAACCAGTAATTATAAAACATCATGTTAATTTCATATCTGATTTCACATTTGACAGTTTTTGATGATTATCCATTTTGTTTTTTGATATAAATGTATGCAGCCTCAAATCCCTTTTTCTTCTTTCCATAAAAAATAAGTATAAAATATTCTAATGCTAAATTTGGCTTCGTAAACCTTCAGTTATTAGGAAATTGGGTAGAATATTTGTTTGGAAAAAAATCTTCTCATTTCCATTTTATTTTTCTTAACCATAATTGTCTGCTTTCATTCTGGATAAATGAAAAGATTACTTCTCAGACATTCCTCAAGCTCTTTTGGCTCAAAATTAGATCAAGTTGGGAGTTTTCTTTCTTATTACACTACTTCTTCCCTGCTGGCACAAACTGTCTTGTCCCTGTCACTTGTCTACAGCATGTGGTATTTGTCTTCCCAATTAAATTGAGAATCCCTTATGTTTACCATTCAACAAATTAATAAAATATCTGAGATTTTAAATTTCTCATTTTCATAAAAATGTGTATGAATACTGTTAAGCAAATATTGCCATATTTAATGGATATTTCAACAATTGAAAAAAAATAAGTTTATTAAGAAGCGACAGTTTTAGGAAATTATACTACAACATGATCAGGGTACTAACTATTAAATTACCTATTTAAATGCAATAAAAGTATTTATGTCCTATATTAAAGATTCTACGTTATTAGACAAACTAGGGAGATGATTTGGTGGTCATATAAATTCTCATTGGTTAATAATTGAGTCAATTCAAGTAACCCTTTACATGCCTACACCAAACCTTCCCAGCACTATCTTAAATTTATTCAACTGATATGATAGTTGTGGAACATGAAAATATTACATAAATGTTAAGAAAAAATAAGCAGGCTATAAGTTGTATCTACGCTATTACTATGACCATGCAAAAATATATTTATGCATAGGAACAAAAAAATGAGAATACATAAAATGAAGAGTTGTGTTGCAGAGTATTTCAGTTGCTGACTTTTTAAAGATTAACTGAACTGTCTATAATGCTATTATATTCCCTTCCTTAATAAAATTCAAGTGTTTGTTTCAGAACACTATATATCACAAGATCCTTACTTTCAGGGAAATCTGTATTTCTCTCTCTCTCTCACTCTCTGTAGTCATTCAAGGGGTGAGAAGGGTATACATTAGAAAATATATTCTTTTAAATTTATGGAGTAGAATGCATGTGGTAGAAATTTTTAGCTTTTCAAACAGTTCTACATTTTAATAATAAAACCATGAAGTACAACAAGCTTTGGGCTTCCTAGGTGGCACTCGTGGTAATGCCTGCCAATGCAGGAAACCTAAGAGATGTGGGTTCAATCCCTGGGTGGGGAAGATCCCCTGGAGGAGCACATGGCAACCCACTCCAGGATTCTTATCTGAAGAAGCCCATGGACAGAGGAGCCTGGAAGGCTACAGACCGTAGGGTCACAAAGAGTGGGACACGACTGAAGACACTTAGCAGCAGCAGCTGCCATATTGTATCAGGAGTGGCTGGTGTGACCAGTACTACACAGTGAATGTGACGCCAGTTTAACTTCTGAGGCAAGATCATAAAAGGCTTGAGAGCTTCTGCCTTGGTCTCTTGGACTCTTGGATCATGTGTTTTGGGGGAAGCCAGTGACCAAACTGTGACACTCAAGTATTGGCAGGCAGATTCTTTACCACTGAGCTACCCGGGAAGCCCATATAAAAGCCCAGATGGATAGAAACTGAGGTCTCTGTCCAACGACTGGCATCCGCCAACTGGCCACGTGAGGGACCACCTGGGAAGCAAACCCTGTAGTTTCACTCAAGCTTCAGATGACCCTCATCCTCACCGATCTCTGGTTTCCATCTCATGAGAGACGCTGAGCCAGAACTGCCACCAAACCACCCCTGCCCTCTGCCTGTTGAATTCCTTCCCCACAGAACCTGTGAGAGATAATGAGTGATTATTGTTTTTGGCTCACTAAGTTCTGGAGCAATTGGTTTTGCAACAAAAGGTAACTACAAGGAAGGAACTCTGTGCTGCTTTGACTTATTTATCATTTTATTTATTTATTTGGCTGCGTCAGGTCTTAATTTCATCACGAGGGATCATCGTGGCACGAGGTGAGACCCTTTGCTGTGGTGCACGGACTCTCTAGTTGTGGCACGTGGATTCCAGTAGTTGTGGCCTGTGGGCGTAGTTGCCCTGTGGCATGTGGGGTGTGGCATGTGGGTATTCCTCCACTAGGGATCAAACCCATATCCCCCGCATTACGAGGCAGATTCTTAACTACTGGACCACCAGGGAAGTCCCTGTGCTGCCTTTTAGATGCCCCTGAAATGAGCTGCTATGGATCTGACTGACAGATGTCTTGTGATACAGTAGGGGAGTTCTTAGACAGAATTTGTTTGAGCCAGCCATGGAATGTCCATGATGACGTTTTTAAAATCACTGACTACCTGATGTGCTACCGTTACTCATTCTGGAATTACTGGGAAGCAAAGTCCTAATGTATCAGGGTAACAGAGGGGTAGTACACAAATAGGTAGGCATTTTCTAAAGGCCTCCTAAATATTTCATAATTGACTAAATCAAGTACTTCAGCACAGCTGTTGTGTTAGTCAAGCCTTTAGGCTTTTTTTCTACAGAAATTATGAGAAACTGTATTTTTTCTTGTCATTCCGAAACACTGCTTCAGAGCTACAAAGCAGTGCATAGATGAACACTGTGTACTGTTGAGATCATTCAGAAATAAGATTCCTTTGTCTGAGCAAGAGATTCTTAGGAGAAAGGAAGGGTGACTCAACAATGCCAGCTAAATACATTTCGAGGCCTAATCTTAAAAACAAATAATTATGAGACAATAAATGATAAAAGAAAGTCTAAAGTACATAAAGTGATATTCAAATGTAATTTATATTGATGGAATCTAGCTACTTGAACAATTTGGGGTCATAGGTTCTAAGGCAGATTTCAGACGTCTAGTTTGTTAATATCAGTGCTGTGAATTCACTGAAATGGAAAGTTACAGAAATTATAACTCTAAAGAAATGTGATTTTTTCTATATAACCTTAAAAACTAAGAGTGAGAGGACCTATTTTTGTGTTTATGTCTCATGGAGAAAATGAAAGAAAGCAGGAGGCTGCTTGAATTTCTTTTGTTGGTGCTGTGAGGCTGAGGTAAAGAGGCACCTCGCAGCCTCTTATTGTTCAAGGCTGGCTTGTCTGTTAACTTTTCAGGAGCAAACTGACATTTGTTGCCTCAGAAATGTATTTTTCTGTCTTGTCCTCCGCTCCATTCAAAATTTGTTGTGTTATTTAGCACTTGTTTGCTAAGGTGTGCTATGCGGGATTCATTTGCTATGGCAAAAAAACTGATGGGAAAACCAACAGCTGAACAACAGGACGTCTTGGCCTATGAGCACTTATTTGGAAACTACACAAATAATGATTGTGGTTCTAGGCAGCTCAACTTGATGCTTCAGAGATTTATATTATTTATAACCCAGCTTCGATCTGCTGCTCTGACATTGACTGACACAATGTCCCCACCATGTACTTCCCATAGGGTAATCAAGATTATAGTAATATTTGAATTCCTTGATCATAATGAATGAGACTACCACTTGGGGAAGTTTAGTATTCGCCCAGTCTCAATTCACACCCTTGCTTTCATATTCAGAGTTAGATACACGTTCTATCTGGAGCAACCTAAATTATAAGATATGGTGGGCATTAGGATTTTTAAAAAAATGCTTCATAAGTTTAAGTCTTCAATACTCACAGATCTTTAGACTAAAAGCCTTTGAGGTGACAGAAGAGCATCCTGACCATCCTTGATGTGATGCAGTTTTGTCCCCACCTGAACCCCTCACTGTGTCTTGTCATCTGGTTACTAAAGCCCCGTGGCCTGTTTCAGTGAGGCTTCTCAATGAAAGCAGCTCCTGAACCTTTGTAACTCTGTGTAAAGATGGTACTCCAGATCTCGACTTGAGCCAGGTCAGTCAGTGTTTTGAATGGGCATTGAACCACCCTCTCCACCCTCTGTATCCTTCCCTTCCACTCCTTACCAGAGATTCTCCAAGCAATTCCATTTCTTTTCTTTTAGCAAAAAATTCCCAAGCAAATCGATGATTGGTACATGTATTTTCTGTTGCATCGGATATTCTGAAGTATGTCTGATTCTGGGTTTACGTTCAAGTGAAGCATTTAAGATTCACAGACTTGAAAAGTGGCATCAGAGTTCGATTCCCTTTTCCTCTCCTACTTGCACAACCTCTCCTCCTCCTCCTAGCATGTGGTCAGTTGGAAATTATCCCCATAGCTTGTATTTGACAATACCATAGAGGTGAGTTAGAAATAGGACAAATCATGCTGTGGGTCTTCCATTCTTGATCTTGTTAAATAAATAATGCTGGATAAAGTAAGCAAGGGAAAAGAAGAGTCACAAAATCAGAGGAAATCTATAACCCAGAAAGTGTATGTGGAAGGGCATAAGAATGATGCAAAAAGACTGCCATTCCCAACATCTCTGTAATATTGGAAATTAAACTCTGGAATTTTGGACTAGAACCACTTTACCATTTAGTATAATCTCATGTAATAGATGATGAAAATGGGGGTCAGAAAAGCTATTGTATTCTTTATATCAGAATCATGTTTTTCTCTCCTCTACAAGCTGGGTAACAATCTCATTGTAAATAAATATTTATTAAGTCCATTTTTAAAAAATATATTTTTTGACCGTTCTGGGTCTCTGGGTCTTAGTTGGGGCACACAGGATCTTCAATCTTTGTATGGAATATAGGATCTAGTTCCCTAAGCAGGGATTGAACCCAGGCCCATTGCGTTGAGAACGTGGAGTCTTACCCACTGGATCATGAGGAAAGTCCCATTAAGTGCTTATTTATGTTGATTATTTCTGAGTGCTCTCCATACATTAATTAACCTCCTTTTGAATAACATACTGCTTAGATTTTAACTCTGTTATTATATACAAGATTGAAGATTTATTGGTTAGTATACAGGTTGGGCTGTTGTAATACCTAGACAAAAAATGTATATAGATTTTATTTTTCCTTACACAGGTTAGTGATCTATAGTTGAGAAGTTCTGCTTGACCTGGTTCTTTGCAGATCCAGTTTTCTCTCATCCTACTCTTCTTACATTCCCTTGAGGACTGGTTGAAACTGGGTCATACCATATCCATGTTCTAGTTCATGAGACAGAAGGAAGAGAAGTAGTGGAGGATAAGCAGTTTCTTCTCTATAGGTAATGAGGAAGTTTTCCACAGCATATCTTTAAAATTCCAGTGGTTAGAACCTAGATACATAGTCACAATCAGCTTCAAGGGAGGATAGGCATTTCAGTCTTTAGCTGGGCCTTCAGGATGTGTAATGAAACTATGTTACCATGGAAGAAGGGGAGCATTCCATTGGTAAAATAAGCTATCCCATAACATATATGAAAATGGATGTGCTAGCTAAGGCTCTAAAATTATATATGCCTTTTTATCTATGATCCATGAATTGTGAAACAAGTTTCCCTGTAAAATATATACAACACAGATAGCCAGAGCTGTTTAGAGGCCTCTTGGAGGTTTCACTCATGTTAAGGACATAAGGATTTATGTGTTATAAATTAAAGAAGAATTTGTGAGGACTATATCATTTAAGGCCCCTGAGTTGTGACATGCTAAGAGGACAGTTGTATATTGCTGCCAACTCCTGACTCCAGGTCTTGGGAGATGGTCTCCAATGAGACTAGAGAGTGTCACATTTGTCCTATATTGTTTCAGGGAATATAGTGGCGTTCCACCTGAAGTGTGCAAAGGCTAGAGATGTGCATCCTGTGCATACTGTGGGTTTGTCCAGAAAAAAAAAGTGTTGTTTATAAAGTAAAGGTGATTCACATCTGAAGAAAAGGTCGCTCAAGATTCTGAACAACAGGGTTGCCTGGAAAGATGGAGAAACTTGAGCTGAGAGAAGCTGAAGGTTTCCCAGGTTAAGAGGGGCCGAGGAAGAAACACGTAACCACTCAGGACACAACTGCATCAACCTAGGTCATGGGGACATCAAAGTTCTGTACTGCGACTTCAGAGACCTCAAGAAAACCCTGATCAGGCAAAGAGGAGGTTATTAAACTTATTCCAGCAAGAGAGGATATTATCTTGACAGAATCTTAACATTGTCTTGGAAAGGGAAAGTTGGAAAAGGGAATATATATAGGAGCCAGGCTGGATGATTTTAAGGCAGCCACTGGCTGAGGTTGAGTAGGTTTCACAGCTTTACATTGGAGTGCAGAGCAAAAGCATCATCATAAAGACAATCTTGATGTGAAAACTCTACTGGAGTTGTCTTGGTGTGTGCTGCTGCTGCTGCTGCTAAGTCGCTTCAGTCGTATCCGACTCTGTGCGACCCCATAGACGGCAGCCCACCAGGCTCCTCCATCCCTGGGATTCTCCAGGCAAGAACACTGGAATGGGTTGCCATTTCCTTCTCCAATGCATGAAAGTGAAAAGTGAAAGTGAAGTCACTCAGTCGTGTCCGACTCTTCATGACCCCATGGACTGGAGCCTACCAGGCTCCTCCGTCCATGGGATTTTCCAGGCAAGAGTACTGGAGTGGGGTGCCATTGCCTTCTTGGTGTGTAATCTGTATTAACTGGTTTATCTTCCTGGGACCAAGAGCTGTATGAAGAAATAATTAAATAACTTTTACTTGTCTTAGTATTTTACACAAAGGGTCTGAAAATTCATATCAACTCCTAGAAACTGCACGGAAAAGGTAAGCAGAAATGGGGTTAAATCCAAAGAACCCACTAAACACAGGAGAAAGAGTACATTTCAGACATCTTATCAATTTCTGAGAGCAGTGACGGTAGATTACATCAGAATGTGCCTTAATTGAGAGGTCCGAGCAAAGGAGGAGTCAAGGTCAGGCACAGGTTGCCACAAGACGCAGGACTGTGCCCTCTGTGTCCAGCTGCAGACTTCCTGATTATCCCAGACTCCTACCAGTTATACGGAATTGTTACACTAAGTTCATCTCATTTTGACTATTAAATAGAGCCAGTCTTTATTAAATAGATCTAGCTTTTATAATTATGAAATCGAAGCAGTATTTTGTGTCCTAAAAGTGATCAGAAATGTACTGGGACTGGTTTAGTTTTCATCCAGAGTTAGAAGAAAATGACTTCAATAGGGCTATGGTCAAAAAATAAATAATTAAAGAAAGAAAGAAAGACAATAACAAAAGCAAAAATGAAAAACTAGGGAGAGAGTGGGAGGGAGGGAAAGGATATATGGAATGGTCGCAAATGGCTCTAACCGTATTGTGACTTTTGTATGCCTTCTTTACTGCATTCGTGAACCATCATGTCTTATATACTGGTATGTGGAGAGAAGAGATGAAGGATGATGTGAAAAGAGGGGAGGATCGTTGAATACTTTTCACTTGATCATGTCAGCTAGCTATCAGTGTCAGGTCTTTTGACCTCTGCTGCCTCCCTGAGAGACTCTCCATATTCCCTACAGCATTAGGGAGCTTCCTCACATGAAAGTAGTAATTTCAGTTTGGTGACTCCTAGGAAAAGCAGTTGGAGAAGGCAATGGCACCCCACTCCAATACTCTTGCCTGGGAAAGCCCATGGACGGAGGAGCCTGGTAGGTTGCAGTCCATGGGGTCGCGAAGAGTCAGACACGACTGAGCGACTTCACTTTCACTTTTCACTTTCATGCATTGGAGAAGGAAATGGCAACCCACTCCAGTGTTCTTGCCTGGAGAATCCCAGGGACGGGGGAGCCTGGTGGGTTGCCATCTATGGGGTCGCACAGAGTTGGATACGACTGATGTGACTTAGCAGCAGCTGCAGGAAAAGCAGTGTTTATAACTCAATCTTAGCTCTAATTTACAGTTTTCTTCTAATCAAATAAAGTAGGCTTTAAATAATTATTTTGTATTGAGGTGGGGACAATTAACAAAGTTATGATAGTTTCAGGTGAAGAGTGAAGAGATTCAACCATACGTATACACATATCTATTCTCTCCCAAACTCCCTTAAAGTAGGATTTAATGTATTGTCCTCAATATGCCAAGTCATATCATTAAATATATCTTTTCAGTGTGTAAATGGATGATGTGTGTGAGTGTGTTAGGTTGGTTCAGTCGTGTCCGACTCTTTGCAACCCTATGGATTGCAACCCACCAGCTCCTCGGTCCATGGGACTCTCCAGGCAAGAATACTAGGGTGGGTTGCCATTTCCTTCTCCAAAATGAATGATACATAGAGACATATGGAGCCTTATACTGGCTAATAGGTAAACAGTGTGCATTAATCATTCTACTTTTTAAACTTTAGTACTTCCTTCCCCATGCTGAATATTTGAGAACCATATTGGACTGCTGTTTTGATACACCAGGCCAAATCTAGACAATATCTGTCAACATGCTGTGTTCCAGATTGAAGAGAGCTTTCAAAGGAAAAGAAGCTGGAATCTAGAAACAGAGGTTATTTTATCTTCCAATGACATTGTGTATACCTCTGGGAACACTCCTCAATTCTATTGCTTACTTTCTATACTCAAGACATGGAAAATTATTGCCTCCAGGTAAAAACTTTGAACCCTGTAAGGAAAGACTGGGCTTCCCAGGTGGATTGGTGGGTAATCTGCCTGCAACACAGGAGATGCAGGAGACATGCTTTTGGTTCCTGGGTCAGGAAGATTCTCTGGAGGAGGGCATGGCAACCCACTCCAGTATTCTTGCCTGGAGAATTCCCTGGACATAGGACCCTGGTGAGCTACATTCTATAGGGTTGCAAAGAGTTGGACATGACTGAAGCAACTGAGCATGCACAAGGAAAGTTCTTAGTCTTTTCTCCACTCCCTTGCCAGGTAAAAAGAACTTGGGTTTGGATTTTTTACCCCCCTCTCATTTTGACAAGTTTTCTTCATAACTGAACTATTTATTTTACATCATGCAATTTTTAGAGTTATATAAAATACAGAAAAGCAGGATAAGGAAGATTGCCATTTGCAGCAACATGGATGGTCAGAGATTGTCATACTGAGTGAAGTAAGACAGACAGAGAAGAAATGTGGTATGACTTCCCTTACAGGTGGGATCTAAAAAGAAATGATACAAATGAATTTACTTACAAAACAGAAACGGACTCAGACCTAGAGAACAATCTTATGGTTGCTGGGGGGAAGGGATAGTTAGGCAATTTGAGATGGACATGTACACACTTCTATAGTTAAAATGGATAACCAACAAGGACCTATTGTATAGCACAGGAAACTTCTCAATGTTATGTGGTGGCCTGGGTGCGAGAGGAGTTTGGGGGAGAATGGATACATGTATATGTATGACTGAGTCCCTTTACTGTTCACCTGAAAGTATCACAACATTGTTAATCAGCTATACAAATCTGTATTTTTTATACAAAATAAAATTTGTTTTTTATTTTTTTTAATGCAGAAAAGCAGAGTAAGGAAGAACTATGCAGAGAAACTAATCAAATATCTGCCCTTGATTTAATTTATAACACATTTTTATTGCCATGAATGCCCCACTCTTTTAACCTCTCACAGTTAAATCATTCATTTATCTGGGAGATAATTTTTAATTCCAGAGGATTTTTCTTTTCCTGAGCGTTAAGTGTAGGATTACACTTTTAGATTGGGCTAAATGATAAAAGATATTTGTAACACGAAGAGAGATCATTAAGGGGAAAATCACACAATATTCCCCTTCATTATTTAAATTTCAGTTTGGAGTCACATTTTCTGGAGAGGAAGCAGAAAGAATATAAGTCATTTTACAGGTAAAACAGCTGAGCTGCGTCCAGTAGTCACCTTTTACTCAGTGAATTTAAACCTTAGTGTTCTCCATCTGTAAATTTGGGATAATCATGCCTACCTTGTGGTCTTGTGAAAATTAAAAGGAGAGAGTGAAAGAGCATTGCTTACTCTTTGAGCTCGTGGGAGGCACTGAGCAAATGATCCTTTCTCTTCTTTCCTTCCTTACCAGAATAATTGATTTTTCCTTTCAGGTGACTAATCGGTCTAATTGAAACTGTTTAATTATAGGATTTATAATTTTCTGTGCTCCTGATTATTTATTTTATCTCTGCTTTCCCCCTAGTAATTTGTCTCTCAAAATAGTTTGTAATTCCTTGTTGAACTTTTGGAATAATTAAAAAGTATAAATTACTTCAGGTGCTTTTGTAAAGTGTGTATGTGTGCTGTGTATTTAGATTAGTTCATATATTTAAGCCAGAGGCAGGTGACCTTGCTGCAGAGGAGCAAGGGGAAAGATTGCTCAAGGAAACCTGCCCCATGATTCTTTCAGCTCCATGTGTGATTCTCCATCATGATGGTAAACGGGGATGCTGTCAGTCAGCTACTGTGCGCAGTGCATCTTCTAATATGAAGCATAAAAAAGAGTTAAGTCACATACAGGTGCCCAAGAAAACAAAAACAAAACGAAAAGCTATCATATTGCTGTTCAGTCACTAAGTCATGTCTGGTTCTTTGCAACCCTGTAGACTGCAGCATGCCAGGCTCCTCTGTCCTCCACTATGTCCTGGAATTTGCTCAGATTCATGTCCATTGAGTCAATGATTCTGTCTGACCATCTGCTTCTCTGCCACCCCCTTCTGCTTTTGCCTTCAACCTTTCCCACCATCAGGATCTCTTCCAATGAGTTGACTCTGCATCAGGTGGCCAAAGTATTGGAGCTTCAGCTTCAGCATCAGTCCTTCCAATGAATATTCAGGGTTGATTTCCTTTTAGGACTGACTGGTTTGATCTCCTTGATGTTCAAGGGACTCTCAAGAATCTTCTCTAGCACTGCAATTTAAAAGCATCAATTCTTTGGTGCTCAGCCTTCTTCATATTACACCCTCATATTTTAAATTTGAGAAATTTAATTGTAAGGTGATTTTTTTTTCTGCTTCAAAACTTACATAAGTTCCTTACAGGCTAGTTTGAGAAGTGGCTGATCATTGTCTTTCAACAGGACTATGTGAGAAGGGTTTGATGGGTCGTAAGGGGCAGACAGCAGATGAGAGCATTGTGGTTGACCCAAGATTGGGCCTGCCATTCCCTCATAAGAAGATCTGGCATTTTTTTAGATGCAGATCCTGAAACCTCAGTATCACTAGAACTTTGATTCTTGGACTGAGCAGTCCCAGAGATGGTTCTTCATTCTGTGAATTGTCTGGCTAAAACTGCATATGTTAATTAAAAAACATATTTTGAAAGACATTGTTTCCTGTGTTTATATAAAGATTATGCATCAATATGCAGATTATTAATATGATTTGTATCAGACATATTTTTTTCCATTCTTCCCATTAAGTTCAATGGCATCACTGACTCGATGGATGTGAGTCTGAGTGAACTCTGGGAGTTGGTGATGATAGACAGGGAGGCCTGGAATGCTGTGATTCATGGGGTCGCAAAGAGTTAGACATGACTGAGCAACTGAACTGAACTGAACTGAAAGTCCCTGAAAATTATAGTTGACTTTTAACCCACGTAGGTGTTAGGGGTGCCATTCCTCAAACAATTACAAATGTGAAACTGCTATTTTTCCTCAAAAACAAAGGAATCAATAAACCACTCACCCAAGGGCAGGAAGCGGAAACAGTCTGGTTAGAATCAGGACTCAAAACCTAGTTCTTTTGATTTCGTATGCTGTGATCTCTAATCAAACACAAACTTTTCCCCACACTTAATTTAAAGGTTGTTATTATAAAATGAAAGTGCGGGTACTGAATTTATTGAAAAAAAAACCCACAGATAAGTAGACCTGTGCTGTTCAAACCCAAGTTGTCCAACTATTAACTGTATACATAAAACAAGGTAAAAAGATTCTGAAATATGGAGAAAAGAAGGAAAACTGGCTGGAGACCTCAGACTCCAAGAAATGAAACTGTGAGGCATTCTCTGGGTTTTCTTTTTGTATCTATATCTAAGACTTGGACTTGAAGACTGGAAACAGTCTTCTCTCTCTCTAGCCAAAGGACCAGGGTGGAGGCAACCTAACAAGATGAAAAACATTTAAATGGCAAACTCTCTACTCTAGCCAAACACCACAGGAAAAAATGTATGCCCTTTTTCCCTAGTTAGCAAAGGTTAAGTGGAAGCTTAAGGTTTTACCCTTGCCAGACTATAAAGAGACACCTCAACTCTCCTGTGGGTGGTATCAAAAAACACATAGTGAGGATTCTGAACTTTCATCCCCCCAGGACTGATGACCCTCCAGTCTCCCATTAGTGTCAGGGAGGTCACATGAGAAGTCTGGACTTCCACCAGCAATAAGTAGGGGCTACTCCCTTGGGGGTGAATGAGGGCAAAATGGGGGACCTGGCTTCTGCACCCACTTGGCTGTAACAAGGCAGCGCCCACACCCCTGTTTGCTTTATCCCGCCAAAATAGTGTTAGAAGAAGATGGGTTAAAAAAAAAAAAAAAGGTTTAAATAAGATCCAAAATATCATAGCATAATACTTATAATGCATAGGTTTTAGTTGTCCTTCTTACCAAAGCCCAGGAAGATCACAAACTGAGTGAAAAAAGATAATCAATAGATGCCAACACTGAGATGCAGCACTGTTAAATCTAAGATTTTAAAACAGCTATCATACAAATGCTTTGATGAGCGATTATGAACATGCTTAAAACAAAACAAAAAAGAGGATTAAAAGAAATGGTAAAGAAGAAACAACTGGAAATTTTAGAACTGAAAATGTAGCAATCAAAATAACTCCTTGAGTTGGCTCTACACAAAAAGGAGACAGCAGAGAGAAAAAACAAACAAAAACAGTTAACTAGAAGATAGAACAGTAGAAATTAGCCAACATGAACAAGAGAAAATAAATTGGAAAAAATTTAACAGCACCCCAGGGACCTACTAAGTATCACAAAAGAATGTTCATTTCATGACATTTTGAGGAGAGAAGTGAGAGGGTAGAGCTGAAAAAGTATTCAGTGAAATAATGGCTGAGGCTTCCTAAATTTGACAAAATATATGAACACACAGATTTAAGATGCTAAATGAAACACTCATGAAATGAACCAAAAAAAATTCACACCAACACACATTATAGTGATACTTCTGAAAACTAAAGACAAAGAAGCTTAAAAGCAGTTAGAAATGACACCTTCCATGTGGGTGAAAAGCAATTAGACTATCAACTAATTTCTCATCTGAAACTATAGAACCCAGAAGGAGTGATAAACGACATTTATCAAATGGTGGAAGAAAAGAGCTATCCATCGAAGTTTCTGTATCCAATAAAAATATTGTTCAGCAGTAAAGGGGAAATTAAGATTCTCAGATTAAAGAAGGCCAAGAGAATTGGTTGTTAGCAGACCTATTTCTGAAAGAATGAATGTCTCCTAAACAGAAAACAAATGATAAACAAAGAAAACTTGGGGGACTTCCCTGGTAGTCCAGTGGTTAAGAAACCTCTTTCCAATGCAGGAGGCATGGGTTCAATCCCTGGTTGGGGAACTAAGATCCCACACACCACAAGGGAACTAAGCCCGCCTGCTTGCCCTAACTACAGAGCTGGAGCAGTGCAACTATAGAGAGAAACCTCGTGTGCCACCACAACTAGAGAAAGCCTGCAAGCTTCAGTGAAGACCCAGCACTGACCAAAAAGAGAAAAGAAAACTTGGAACATCTTTGTTTATTAACATAGGGACTCTTTGTTTCCTGCAAGTTTTGTGTAACGAATTTTAAGAAGGGGGAAAGTTAATATTAAAAAAAATCTAGGAAATCAGGATTCACATCTGTATTCAAATTCTAATAAATACAGGCATCTAATCCTTACTCTTTAAGATTTCAAACACAGGTGAAGCAGGTATTTTTCAGTCAAGTCAGAACCATGTAGGGTTATGTGTCCTCAGATAATTTATTTTACATTTTGAGGAACACTGTTAAGTATCTCTAGTAACACATTACATCGATATTCCAATTTTACAGGTTATAAGAATCAGTTCCATCATTTTTTATCTTCACAAGAATTACAGATTTGGTACACATATTTTCTTACCCTCTATTTTTTTCCCAAGAAATAAAATGGGAAGTCAGAGTGTTTAAATGAACTTGTCTACTTAGACGCAGTTAACAAGAACAAGAACAGGAATTTTGTCTTTGAAGAAGTTCCTTGGGCACGAGGCTGTGACAAAATGTTAACTGCCTTTGTCTTATCTCCTCACACATAATAATAATTTTTTTTCGATTGGAAGGAGTGTGAATCTGTTCCTTCTTGAGAGGTGCCACTTTTAATATGGTAGCATTCTCCTTTCTTTAAGCACGATAAGATCTCTATCTATAAATTTTCTCCAGTCTTAGTTCATGAGATATGGTGAGTCAGTTCTTCCCAACCAAGGGCATTTAAAACATCCAGGAAGTTCTATTTAAAAAAATCAGAACCAGAGGAGTCATGTAACCCTATTTAATACACTTTTTAGATAGCAGTTAGTATTTCCGAGGGAAAAAGTGAATCTAATTTTTGAACTAAATGGATTTCATTGAAAAAAAGCATAAATTGCCTCTCACAAGGAAGACAACCGATTCTACTCAAAACTTTGAACCCAAAGCCTTTTTCCCATTCTAAAAGGATATTTCCCCCATAAATGAAATAATGGCATCACCGATTCAATGGACATGAGTTTGAACAAGCTCCAGGAGTTGGTGATGGACAGGGAAGCCTGGCGTGCTGCAGTCCACGGGGTTGCAAAGAGTCAGACAGGACTGAGCGACTGAACTGAACTGAAAGAATCGTTGGTACTAACTAACCCATCTGGACAAAATAGCTCCTAACTTGACTTGACTAAACTAGTTAAGCTTCTCACCTCTCCTCAAGCCTCTTAACTTTGACCTACACTCAGCCTGAGCCAGAGTGAGAATGTGTAACAATTCGTCCTTAACAACCTTTTAAATTTTTGCCAGGATAGATATTTTATGCTCAACTATTTGGTCATACGGAGGAGCCTGCTAGGCTGCTAGTCCATGGTGTCACAAAGAGTTGGACATGACTGAGCGACTTCACTTTCTTTCAGGCTTATCCCATGGCCCCATATCAGGTTCCTTCAAGCCTAGTTTATCTTTTAAGAACTTCCTTCTGCCTGACCTTGGAGATTCTTGCAGCTCGTAGTGTCAAGGCATTCTCTTTGGGACTTCCCTAGCTGTGCTGTGCTTAGTCGCTCAGTCATGTCAAACTCTTTGTGACTCCATGGACTGTAGCCTGCCAGGTTCCTCTGTACATAGGGATTCTTCAGGCAAGAGTACTGGAGTGGGTTGTCATTTCCTTGTCCACGGGTTCTTCCCAACCCAAAGATCAAACCCAGGCCTCCCGCAGTGCAGGTGGATTCTTTACCGTCTGAGCCACTAGGGACATGGTTATGACTTTGTGCTTCCAATGCAGTGGGCATGGGTCTGATCCCTGGAGTCTGGAGCCTGCTTGAGAGCTATTGATGTGGAAGGGGGTGTGATGATGTGATTTCATTTATGTTAGGATTCCTAGTCACCTTATGTAAAACTTATGGTATGTAAGCTATGTTAAGTAGTTCAAAATAGAGGCACAGTGGCCAGTGTGAATTCCATATCAGTTGTTTTGAGATGCCCCACTGTATGACTGCAAGGGCCTTAGAGAGATAAGCTAAGAGTGTTACCTTAGATTAGGTATTTGATGGGCAGGTGACATCATTGGAACAGAAGAGGCAACTGATAGAGCTAAGACACCCTCCCTTGGGGAACCATTACTTCTTGAAAGGAAGCCACTAAGCAGTGTGACTTAAAAGTTCTTCGCTGGAAGAACCAACTCCAAGCTGCTGAGACTGGTACACATTGTTGCTGCTAGAGCCCTGTAGGAGAAGGCGGCGACTTCCCACTCATGCTCGTTAGGACACCCATTGCCAAACTGGAGACCCCTGCCCTGATGAGATGACTCCTTCCCAGACTTCTCCTTTCCCTACTTTGACCGACCTGTGTTGTGTGCTGATTGTGTGCAGTAAACCGAGTGATTTGTGAAATGAATATAGGCTATGTTTTGTACTTCTCCAGTCCCACGATGTTTATCTACCCTTCCTGCTGGACCCTGTGACAAACAGGGCCATTCCACAAGGGTTTTGCTATCAAAGGATGCAATTCTGTCAAAATCAGAGTGGCAAAAGAGGAAGTGAGGAATAAATCCTCATTCTCTCTTTTCCTTCTTCCTAGATCTTGGTGCCCCCAGCCTAAAATAGGCAAAAGCTAAAGAACATGAAAAAGTGGAAGCAGTGACAGATCTTATTTTCTTGGGCTCCACAATCATTGCGGATGGTGATTGCAGCCAAGAAATTAAAAGATGCTTGCTCCTTGGAAGGAAAGCTATGACAAACCTAGACGATATATTAAACAGCAGAGACATCACTATGCCAACAAAGATTCATATCGTCAAAGCTATGGTTTTTCCGGTAGTCATGTACAGTTGTGAGAGTTGGACTGTGAAGAAGGCTGAGTGCTGAAGAATCTATGCTTTCTAATTGTGGAGTTGGAAAAGACTCTTGAGAGTCCTTGGACAGCAAGATTAAACCAGTCAATCCTAAAGGAAATCAACCTTGAATATTCATTGAGAGGACTGATGCTGAAGCTAAAAGCTCCAGTACTTTGACCACATGATGCAAAGAGCTGACTCATTGGAAAAGACCCAGATTCTGGGAAAGACTGGAGGCAAAAGGAGAAAAGGGCCGCAGAGGATTAAATGGTTAGTTAGATAGCATCACCGACTCAATGGACATGAATTTGAGCAAACCCAAGGAGACAGTGGAGGACAGAGGAGCCTAGTGTGCTACAGTCCACGCGGCCACAAAGAGTCAGACTCAGCGACTGAACAGCAACAACAGGAATGATGAACTGAATGAGGTAGTCCTAGAGGTTAGCTAGGGCTCTGGAAAGTGCTCAATTCTCTACTTCAACTTTCTGTAAGAAATTTCAGCCCAGTTTATGTGAATATCCTTCTTGTAACAACGATGACCAAAACTTGGATGATGAATCTGCATACCTGTTCATGCTAAGGTATTCTTGGTTATATTTGTTTTGTTTCTGTTGAAGAACACATCCATGTTATGAGAAATTAATAAAACCTGAAAATAGTTTGAATATAATGAGAGATTTGAAATACTAGAGAGATGCTCTTCATAATTATTTTCTCCTAATTAAATCTCATAAGCATTTCTTCCAAATCAAATCACTTTTTAGATATTAACAAAAGACATAGTTCATTTAGAATAAAGACATATATTAGGAAGAGCTACAGGTAGTTTCTTGAAAAAACTTCTATATGAAACCTGATAAAGTAGTAAGAGAAACAAAACCATAGCTTGATCTTACCCTTAAAAGTAGATGCAAAAATCCTAAACTAAACACTGTGGGTAGAATTAGCATTGTATCAGAAGACCATGACCAGGTAGGATTTATTTTAGAAATTCGGTTGTCAAGAAAAACATCAATATAATTCATTTCAATAAAAACACAAGTAGAGAAAATTATATAATCATGACACAAGTGGCAATAAAAGCATTTAATAGCAATCAGCAATCATCCTTAATGAAATCTCCAAGAAAAAGAGGAGAAATAAACTTGTAAAGGATTTGGAAGGACTGATGCTCAGGCAGAAGCTCCAATATTTTGGCCACCTGATGCAAAGAAGTGACTCATTGGAAAAGACCCTGATGCTGGGAAAGATTGAAGGCAGGAGGAGAAGGGGACGACAGAGGATAAGATGGTTGGATGGCATCACCCACTCGATGGACATGAGTTTGAGCAAGCTCTGGGAGTTGGTGATGGACAGGGAGACCAGGCAGTCCATGGGGTCACAGAGAGTCAGACACAACTGAGTGACTGAACTGAAACTTGTAAAATAGACATATATTATTATATTTTAAGAAGATTTCTATAGCATCTATTGCATTCTGTAGCATCAAACATCATTATAAACTGCTAAAACTATTCCATTAAAACCCAAAATAGGATATGGATACTATCACTAATACTATTCAGCATTGTTTGGGATGTTTGAAACAATTGGTATAATCAGGGAGGAAGTGTTCAAATTGTTTTACTTTTTGTTGTTGTTGTTGTTGATATAATTGTATACTTCCCAAATCCAATAGATTCTAGCCAAAATTATCTTGAATTATCAAAAGAACTTGGGGGAAATAATGGACATACAATCAATATAAAAATCAAGAATCACATGCAATGTGGGAGACTTGGGTTCGATCCCTGGGTTGGGATGATCCCCTGGAGAAGGGAAAGGCTACCTACTCCAGTACTCTGACCTGGAGAATTCCATAGACTGTATAGTCCATGGGGTTGCAAAGAGTCGGACACAACTGAGTGACTTTCACTTCACAGGAGCAGAAAGGGGAAAACTGTGTCACTCACAATAACAATGAATCCTATAAGGTATTTATGAATAAATTTGAAAAGAATGGTACCATATAAATATGAAGAAAAGCTATGAAATCCTATTGAAGTACATAAAGTAAAATCATAATAGCGAACACACAGTGCATCTTATGGGCCAGATTTTACACTTATTTTTCAATTCTCTGACTCCTTCAAAGCAGGTGCTATTATTATTCCTATTTTAAAGAAGAGAAGATAAAAATAATAGAGGCAGCATAGCTTCCTCAGGATTACATAGCTAAGTGTCAGAGTCAGAAATTGCATCCAGGGGAATCTGGCCCCAGTTTCAAGCCCTTAAGCATTAAACAACACTGCCCCTGTCTAGCCTGAGTGGCACATCATCTTCGATGGGAAGTCAATGTTATTATATGATATGATAATAGCAGTTCTTAAATTCACATGTAAATACAGTGTTTCTTGAATGAGGTGACTTGATAAGATAACAAACAAATTCTCAAAATTTATGTGTAAGTGTAATGTATGGAATCTTTGGAGGGGGCATATTGGATAAAATGATTGTAAATTCACTGGAAGAAAAATAAGTCAATAATTTTTTTTTAAAGGAATAGTGAGAATGCCTGACAACAGTAAAACTATGCTTTTAGGCACTTGTGCAAGCTTCCTGCTAACCTTCTAGAACAGGCAAAGGAATTCTCCATTAACTGGTGCAACGCAGAGGAAATGGAGTTTTTTATGTGTTATTTGGGTATTAGATTGCTGGACTGTTAGATTCTTATTCCAAATTGTATCAAAGGCAGAAGTGCCAGTATAATATTTATGAGAAAATGTATATCCTGAAAAGCACACTCAGTGAAGAATATTTGAACATCCTTTGTTTTGATTGGCAAGAGCTGTCTACACATACGGGGCTTCCCAGGTGGCTCAGTGATAAGAATCTGCTTGCCAATAGAGGAGACATAAGAGGCACACATTTAATCCTTGGGTCATGAAGATCCCTTGGAATAAGAAATGGCAACCCTCTCCAGTGGTCTTGCCTGAAAAATTCCATGGACAGAGGAGTCTGGCAGGCTATATATAGTTCAGGAGTCACAAAGAGTTGGACCCTGTCTACATATGCAGTTCAGAAAGTGTGAAATATTGTTCTAAATTGCCTCTAGCCTGTGTAGTGTGGATTCATGATTAAGGTCTTGCAAATCCTTATTCATTGTCCCTTAGGTGTGGGTGCTTGATTAGGGTACTTCATGTTAACTAAAAACCCTAGGGTGTAGATTAAATTCACACATATTTATATTACACTGTCTACACAGAAGTATTTTAAGGTAAGTTACAGATGATGAGACTAGACAGCTATTATGAGAAACTGTAAGAAGTAATCTACATGTTCACTGTATATCTGCTTTATAGTGAGTTCTTAATTGAATAGCATTAATTGGTTGATTATTTTGGGCTCCAAAATCACTGCAGATGGTGATTGCAGCCATGAAATTAAAAGACGCTTACTCCTTGGAAGGAAAGTTACGACCAACCTAGACAGCATATTAAAAAGCAGAGACATTACTTTGCCAACAAAGATCTGTCTAGTCAAGGCTATGATTTTTCCAGTGGTCATGTATGGTTGTGAGAGTTGGACTATAAAGAAAGCTGAGCACCGAAGAATTGATGCTTTTGAATGGTGGTGTTGGAGAAGACTCTTGAGCGTCCCTTGGACTACAAGGAGATCCAACCAGTCCATCCTAAAGGAGATCAGTCCTGGGTGTTCATTGGAAGGACTGATGTTGAAGCTGAAACTCCAATACTTTGGCCACCTGATGTGAAGATCTGACTCATTTGAAAAGACCCTGATGCTGGGAAAGATTGAGGGCAGGAGGAGAAGGGGACGACAGAGGATGAGATGGTTGGATGGCATCACCGACTCAATGGGCATGAGTTTCCGTAGGCTCCGGGAGTTGGTGATGGACCGGGAAGCCTGGCGTGCTGCAGCTCATGGGGTCCCAAAGAGTCGGACAAGACTGAGCGACTGAACTTACTGAATTGGTTGATTAAAATATTCAGATATATTGTATAACACTCTGATATAAAGTAGCATTAGTGTGATATGCTATGAATTGCCAATAGGTTCTCTCTAGAGTACTGGTGAAAACATCCATCAACAAGTGAAATACCTTGTTCTTCATTATGCACTAGTCCTTTGGTCCATTCCTCATGTGCCTCCAAATTATGTACTGGTTGTCTTATTCTCCAGGTCACAATGTCACAGCTTAATTTTTCTGGGATACAGACTGAGACAGAGATTAGCATGCAGGGCATTTACTAGGAAGAGCTCTTGGGATCAGAGAGTCTGATAGAGGGAGAAGTAGAACCCTAGCTGAGCCAATGGAGAGCTTTGGAATTTAGATGGCCCAAGAGTTGTCTTGAGTTGACGTTAGAGGACTGGTGATGGGTTGGGGCTGCTTCTAGCAGAACAAACCTTGATCAAAGCATATTTTTTCATCTGAGTCAGTCCCCAAAGAGGGCTGATAGCTGAGATGTGCCTTCCACCAGCAGTCCCAGCAGCTGGGAAACACACCGACCAACATAAACTCTTGTTAATATTAGGCTTGAATACTAATTCTAGACCAACATCAACCTCTGTTTATAGTTCCCGAACAGTCATACTTGAAGGTAGAGATTCAGTGGGAAGCATAATCTTGAACTCCATGTTCTCCTATGTGAAAGGGAAGAGATCCATCTTAGTTCTGGTGGATAAGCCCATTATTTATGAAAATGTACCTTTGGATCCTTCCTGGGTCAGCCTAGGAATTGCTTCTTGATGGAAAATTGAAGAGAATTCTTGGACACATATAACAACTTTCAATCTGATTAGTCTCTGCTGAATTCCCCCAGAGGGCTCGCTCCACCGCCCAGAAGCTCACAATAGTTATTTCCAATAACTTTTCAGGAAAAGTTTTTCTTGCCATTCCTCTGAGTTTTTGCTATTAAATAGTTTAAACCACACTAGATGGAGGCTCACTTTATAATTGTAATACTAATATGAGTATACAGTTTCAAAATTTTGCTTTCAAGTCTTGGCCAGGAAGAATTTTAAAAATTCCTTTTCTACACATGTATACCTGTGGTGGATTCATTTTGATATTTGGCAAAAATAATACAATTATGTAAAGTTTAAAAATAAAATAAAATTTAAAAAAAAATTCCTTTTCTGCACATTATAGATATTCTAATGCCATGCATCAGTTAGTCCAAAATAAATTTACCAAATGAACTTGCTGCCAAATTATTTTGAAGTTTGGGTTTACTTAAATCTAGGACCAGTCATTTAAGTCACAGTTTGTGTATGTCCAAGTTGAGGGTCTCAAGATGACTAGGATTCAGGAATAAAACTGCCAGATAAAAATACAGGATTCCCAGTTAAATTTGAATTTAAGATAAATCACACAATTTTTTTTTCTTTTTTTGAGTATACGCCAAGCAGTCCATGGGGTCGCTAAGAGTCGGACACGACTGAGTGATTTCACTTTCACTTTTCACTTTCCTGCATTGGAGAAGGAAATGGCAACCCACTCCAGTGTTCTTGCCTGGAGAATCCCAGGGACGCGGGAGCCTGGTGGGCTGCCGTCTGTGGGGTCGCACAGAGTCGGACACGACTGAAGTGACTTAGCAGCAGCAGCCAAACAGCATTTGGGGCATACTTAGACTAAAAAGAAAAGTAGTTTATCTGATATTTGAATTCAACTGTACTTCCTGTGTTTTTATTTGCAAAATCTAGCAACACCACTCAAAAGTCTTCTACAGCACAGGTTCTTGCTTTTGAATTTGGCTTCTGTCTTTGCTGAATGCTCTCTGAATCATACCTTGTTCTGTATTCATAAACTACAGAGCAAGTATGTCAACAAGATTGTCGTTCAGTTGCTAAGTCGTGTCTGACTCTCTGCGACACCATGGATTGCAGCACTCCAGGCTTCCCTATCCTTTACCATCTCCCGGAGTTTGCCCAAACTTATGACTGTACAGTCCATGGGGTCGCAAAGTGTCGGACACGACCGAGCGACTTTCACTTTCATGTCCACTGAGTCTGTGATGCCATCCAGCCATCTCATCGTCTGTTGTCCCCTTCGCCTCTGTGATTTGGCTTCTTTCTAAATTTTCAGCCCATCTTCAGCCACTTCTCAGCTGAGACCATCATCCTTCCCTTGCTATTATTTATTTGGTTGCACAGGATCTTCTCTCTTCATGGCAGCGTGTGGGATCTTTAGTTATGGTACAATAACTCTTAGCTGCAGCATGTGGGATCTAGTTCCCTGACAGGGATCAAACCCAAGCCCCCTGCACTGGGAGCTCAGAGTCTTAGCCACAGGACAACCAGGGAAGTACCTCCCTTGCTAATTTTTAAATAAAATATATAGTTGTCAAAAATGCTTTGTATAACTGTATACTTTCTTTTGGTAATAAGTAAAAACATAGGAGTTTGTGTTTGGCTTAGGTAGCTTAAATGACAAATAGCCCTTGTGGACACCACAGTCAGAGGTACTAGGAAACTTGATCTAAATCACCAGGTGGTTGTGGAAATCTTAGTGAGGATTTTGAATTCTTTAGGCCATTGACGTCAGTAACTTATAAACCAAAGCATAGGTAAGGCCTCTATTGATTCTGGTTAATTTTTAGCACAACACATAATCCATGAATGGATGCATACTAATGAGTGAATTCTGGTACCTAAGTCCTCCATTACTATGTAGATTACTAATGAAATCAAGGTGCCTCTTCATATTTTACCAGCAAAGAGGCCTGTGAAACTAAATAGCTCATTGTAAATGAAGCTGGAAAATTACCTACAGTGTGATTTAGTCATCAAAGTACATTTTTCAACATTTTCCCTCAGATGAACAGTGAGAGAATTTCCAGACTGTGAAAATATTTCTGCATTGCAAGTTATTTGAAGTGTAAAATAAAAAAGAAGCTATTTGTAAATATTTTCAAATGAAATATGCATTTCCACATGTTAACATGATGACCAAAAAAAAATCTCAGAATATTTCATAGATATTTTGAAAATCCTTAAAAGAAAAGAGTGTATCTGTGTTTATTTATGCATAGATAGACATGTACAATGTATTTTTATTTCTATCCATCTGCCTATCTATATATCTTTATCCATCCATCCATCATCTAGCTTTATGTAGTTAATTACTTTGACTTAGAAAAAAACTAGAAGAAAATCAACCAAGAAGTATACCTCTGAAATTATGGGAAATTTATTTTCTCTTCTTTAAAATTCTGCCTGTTTTCTATCTTTCCTAGAATAAGCCTATTCTAGTTGTCTAATTATGAAAAGACAATTAATATTTACCAGACTAAACTAAGAAGTATGTTTTTATTAACAGTATTTGATATTCTAATGCTGTTCAATGTCATCAGAAATATTTGCTCAACCAGCATCCATTCCTTCACGTAGTCATCCAATAAAGATTTTTAAAATGTCAACTATATGCTAAATATGCTGCTAGGTAAGATTTGTAAAAGATGAGTAAGACATTTTCCTAGTATCAAAGACCTCATAATCTAGAAAAAGGGAGATTAGTCATGCAAAGAGAAAAACGATCATACTACACATTGAGTGCCAACATTAGGACAGAATTAGATGACTATTAAAGATATGTCAGCCAAGTCAAGTGGGAGTAATTGGGGAGGTTTCTAGGAAGAGAGACTCAACTGAGGCCCAGAGAACACTCTGGTCTCACATCTGCAGGACAGACATTTTAGGGAGAGAGATCTATGTTTGCTAAGACTTGGAATTAGTTATTTATTCATTGTCCTTTTGGGCAATCAGGCATTTCTATGCTTCAGTATTATAAATGTCATGATGAATATCTTTGAAGCGAAATCTTTATGTACATCTATTCTTATTTCTATATAGAAGGAGAATTCTAGAAGTAAAGTTGCACACTTAATTGTTTCTGAATATTCTTAAGGCTTCAAATACAACTTGCCAAATTACCGTTTAAGTGATTGTATTGATTCACACTCCCAGCTGCAAGAAATGAAAAAAAATAACTAAGCATAAAATTCAAGTAGAGAGCAAAATAATATAAGCCAAAAGAAATTAGTAGTATAAAATTTGTAACATAAAATTAAAGTAGATGAAAATCATGAGAAAGAAAATGGGAAAAAACCAAATACATAAAAGTATTGAAATGACAACAGATCCAGCCAAAATAATAATAATAATAATACAGCAGTTTCTTAACATTTGGGTTTCATATAGGCTGTGGCACTATTTATTGTTTTTCAGACTCTTTGTGGCCCCATGGACTACAGCACGCCAGCCTTCCCTGTCTTTCACTATCTCTCAGAGTTTGCTCAAATTCATGACCATTGAGTTAGTGATGCTGTCTACCCTTTCTCCTCCTGCCTTCAATCTTTCCCAGCATCAGGGTCTTTTCCAATGAGTCAGCTCTTTGCATCAGGTGACCAAAGTATTGGAACTTAAGTTTCAGCATCAGTCCTTCCAATGAATATTTAGGGTTGATCTCCTTCAGGATTTACTGGTTTGATCTTCTTGCTGTCCAAGGGACTCTCAAGAGTCTTCTCCAGCACCACAATTCAAAAGCATCAATTCTTAAGCACTTGGCCTTCTTTATGAACCAACTCTCACAACCGTACTTGACTACTTGATACACCATAGCTTTGACCATATGGACCATTGTTGGCAAAGTGATGTCTCTGCTTCTTAATACACCGTC
The DNA here is from genome assembly GCF_032452875.1 of Bos javanicus. Lineage (NCBI taxonomy): Eukaryota > Metazoa > Chordata > Mammalia > Artiodactyla > Bovidae > Bos > Bos javanicus. The sequence continues at coordinate 28,448,781 of NC_083891.1, read as the reverse complement.
TAGATTTGTCATAGCTTTCCTTACAAGGCACTGTTTCAGTTCAGTTCAGTTCAGTCGCTCAGTCGTGTCCAACTCTTTGCGACCCCATGAATCGCAGCACGCCAGGCCTCCCTGTCCATCACCAACTCCCGGAGTTCACTCAGACTCATGTCCACTGAGTCAGTGATGCCATCCAGCCATCTCGTCCTCTGTCGTCCCCTTCTCCTCCTGCCCCCAATCCCTCCCAGCATCAGGGTCTTTTCCAATGAGTCAACTCTTCGCATGAGGTGGCCAAAGTACTGGAGTTTCAGCTTTAGCATCATTCCTTCCAAAGAAATCCCAGGGCTGATGTCCTTCAGAATGGACTGGTTGGATCTCCTTGCAGTCCAAGGGAGTCTCAAGAGTCTTCTCCAACACCACAGTTCAAAAGCATCAATTCTTTGGCGCTCAGCTTTCTTCACAGTCCAACTCTCACATCCATACATGACCACAGGAAAAACCATAGCCTTGGCTAGACGGACCTTTGTTGGCAAAGTAATGTCTCTGCTTTTGAATATGCTATCTAGGTTGGTCATAACTTTCCTTCCAAGGAGTAAGCGTCTTTTAATTTCATGGCTGCAGTCACCATCTGCAGTGATTTTGGAGCCCAAAAAATAAAGTCTGACACTGTTTCCACTGTTTCCCCATCTATTTCCCATGAAATGATAGGACCAGATGCCATGATCTGCTTTTTCTGAATGTTGAGTTTTAAGCCAATTTTTTTCACTCTCCTCTTTCACCTTCATCAAGAGGCTTTTTAGTTCCTCTTCACTTTCTGCCATAAGAGTGGTGTCATCTGCATATCTGAGGTTATTGATAGGTTAACCAAGGCACTGTTTAGTTGTTCTCTAATTTGACATAACTCCTACATATATATTTTGTTCTTAAAACTATTTTATTTTTTAGAGCGGTTTTAAATTCACAACAAAGTTAAAAGGAAGGTACAGAATTTTCCCGTATACTCCTGCACCACATGTGTGCAGCCTCCCATTATCAAAATCGCCTACCAGAGTGGGACATTTGTTACAACTGATGAATCTATGTTGACACCCATCTCCCAAATCTGTAGCTTATTTCAAGGTTCACTGTCAGTGTTGTACATACTATGAATTTGGACAAATGTATAATGACATGCATCCATCTTTATAGTACCATGCAGAGTGTTTTCACTGCTCTGAAAATCCCCTGAGTTCCACCTATTCATCCCTCCTACACATAGATTTTCAAGGATGTCTTTCTGATTCTGAAATCCTTCAAAACCTTAACTTGGGTCATGAATGCTCATTGTCCCCCAAACATTTGTTGATTGATTCATATTGATGCCATGTTCTTAAGTAATTTTACAGCTCCTCACTTTCCACTCAGCTTTTTTCCCAATTGTGGCTTCATATATAGGATCTTCCATTTATCATACCTTATATTAACCAAGACTCTCTTTGTTTGATTTAATATAATAAGTATCTCATGAAAGTGAAAGTCTCTCAGTCGTGTCCAACTCTTTGCAACTCCATTGATTATACTTTCCATGGAATTCTCCAGGCCAAAATATGGAGTGGGTAGCCTTTCCCTTCTCCAGGAGGTCTTCCCAACCCAGAGACTGAACCCAGGTTTCCAGCATTGCTGGCAGATTCTTTACCAGTTGAGCCACTAGGGAAGCCCAAGAGTACTGGAGTGGGTATCCTATCCCTTCGTCAGCGGATCTTCCTGACCAGGAATCAAACGAGGGTCTCCTGCATTGCAGTCAGATTCTTTACCACCTGAGCCACCAGGGAAGCCAAGTAAGTAGCACAAGAGGAAGCAAAACAGGTGAGTGTAATCATTATAATGATGAAATTTGATGACAGAGTTGAGTGTGAATGCAAGTCATGCTACTTACAAATGGTGTGGCTTGGCTAGATACTGAAATTCTCTATTGTAGATAAGATCTAATGTTAATGCTCACCACATTGTTATGTTAAGCAGTACTTCACACATAACATTCAATGAATGTCAGAGATTACTGTTATCTATCAGAATCTCTAAACCCGTAATAGAATCTATTTGTCTTCCTATCACTTTATATTCCCCATCAAGAGCATTAGCCCCTTCTGGTCACTCTGCCTAATACATTATTGCTGTTTATCGTAGTGTCAGTCACTCAGTCCTATCTGACTATTTTTGGCCCCATGGACCCCTCAGGCTCCTCTGTCCACGGGATTCTCCAGGCAAGAATACTAGAACGGGTTGCCATTCCTTTCTCCAGGGCATCTTCCTGGCCCAGGGATCGAACCCAGGTCTCATGCATTGCTGTCATATTCTTTACCATCTGAGCCATGAGGGAAGCCCATATCACAATTTCTTTAACAGGTGATTCAAATAACCTCTTCCTCAAGCCTTAAAATTCTATTTACTCAGGGGTTTAATTTTCTCCCCGTTTTACAGAAAATCAAGATTAGTGTGAATTTCCTTACTTATTCTGGTTTTCAATTTAATGTATGTCAAGTGTGAGATCTTAAAAATGATCTTTCAACATCTTGTTACTCAATTTTTATATACATATTTATTTTTATAAAGCAAGAGCATCAGTGATATTTTGTTTGGACTCAATCAGGAAGTAAGAGACAACCTGGAGGAAAGATGTCTTCTCAAGGTGAGTCTTTAGAGTAACCACCAAAGATATAAGGACGGATTTTTACCTTTGGCATTCAATGTAGTCAGGCTTGCCCCACAGGAAAAGTGAAAAAGTGTCTTCTATGCTACTGTGTTTTTAGAGGCTATAAAATATACCACTTTACTCAAAATAACTCCTCTTCTCTTCTGCACACCATGGTTGGAAATTCCTATCATCCTAAAGGGGATTAGATCACAGTGTTGGGGATAATTTTTAACAGAGTCATCTCTAAAAGATAATTACACTGAATAAGCATCAAAAGCATTAGTTTATTGGATTTGCTTGCTGATCTAATCCCTTTTCAGGCTGGCTCTAAGAATAAGAGAAAGTGTAGATCACTTTCAGGGGAAATATGTATAATTTTGAGAGATAAGCAGACATATGGAAGAAGAGACAGGTGGTCCCAAATTGTCATGGCTTTGCTATTTTGCCTGTGTAACATCTGGAATATAGATTCATAACAACCACAACCAAAACAACATTGAAATTATCCAACACAATTAGAGTTTAAAAGGTTTCTTTGAGAACCTCATCAATTTTGTTCATTTACCCTTTCTTCGTGCAAGATTGAAAACTTCATGAATGCAAGGACAATGTCTTGTTCAGTGTAATATTTCCACTAATTTTTGACATATAGAAAATCTCAATAGGTACTTATTGACCAATAGGAGTGAGATGAAATGAGAAGTGCTGTTTTCCCTCCTTTCTCATTTCTGGTAATTTTTTCATAGTAACCTAACCTTGTGAGCAAATCCAGTTACTTTGTGACAGCTGTTGTATCCTGTCTCCTGGATTATTGCTCCAGTGAATCCAAGAAAGTGTTGCACTGACTTGGTTGCTGTCTGATTTCTATGGTCACTCAGGGCTTCTCCCCTGTTGTAGTCCTCACACTTTGCTGGCCTCTTGCCAGTCTGCTGTCTCTCCCACTCCAGGTTCTTCTTGAAATTCAAATCAGATCATTTTATTCTCCTCATAAGAAAATTATTTGCTTTTGAGATTATTCACAATAACGTGAAAACTGTTTAACTTGGTACTTAACAGATTTCATTTCTGTTATCATGTATGTCTTCTTTTTATTTTTATGATGTTTGTTTGTTTGTTTGGCTGTGCCATGTCTTCATTGTGACATGCAAAACCTTCAATCGTCATAGCATGCAAGATCTTTAGCTGTGACATTTGAACTCTTAGTTGCAGCGTGTGCGATTGTTTCCTGACCAGGGATCAAACCCAGGCCCCCTGCACTGGGATTATGGAGTCTTAGCCAAATATATTCTTTATTCCAGTTACATTGAAACTTTAAACTTCAAGCATGCCGCTCTTTCTCACTTTCCTTCTAGATTTTACCCTACTTAATTCTATTCCTTCTTTTAAACTCAGTTCAGCTTATGTTGGTAATAATATATGTATCATTATTAATACTTAGAATCTGTACTGTATCTGTTGTAGAATAGAGCAAGTAAGTTATTTTGAATGTTATCATGATAGACCAAGATTTTCAGTATTAGCTCAAAGACATACAAGTATAAAAAAAAATCAAAGATTTGAGGAAAAACTCTGCAATTTTAGAGTTGGAAAGATTATTGCAAATTGATGATACATTTTTCTCCTTTTAAAACCACATATTTTCTAATTTTATCTAGTGAAAACATCTGGGCGCAATGACTACTCAGTAGCCAAGAGTATTCATAAATAAAAGAAAACTAAGATCCTTGTATAAAATGCCTGATTCCAGCTAAGCTGGAATTACTGTGATTCTAAAAGGCTTAAGCTGCAGGACTCTTCTCTTGCATGAATCCTTTTCAAATCCTTGGAAGACACCCTTGTAATGAGCACTCCTGGCGATACTTTTTGTTTCACTGCAAAATGCTCAAAAATAAGACGTTTTAAACTGCAATTAGTTCTACTCTGATTTTCCCTTTGTTGTAATTCTTCTTGTGTTGGGTGGCTTTGGATTGGCTATGTGCATTTTGGAGATCATGCTTAAAAAAATTTGAGTAGAGGTATATTCAGTGCAATATACTTATGTATATTTATAGTCCCTTCTAAGTATAGTGAGATTATTGCTAACTGTACTGTGGTAGGATATACTTGTCCCCATCCCCAACACTCAGTGTCATAAGGATAGGGTGCAAGACTGAAGTCATGAGAATATGAAGCATGTTCTAGTGCCCATGACACCATGTGAATAGCATGGAGAATCGAAATTGGAAATGTACTGAGTCAGAAGCTAACTGTGGAAATCGCATATATTACAGTGTAATTTTTAAAGTGTTTTTTTATTTTTATTTTTTTAAATATATATATATATATTTATTTGGCTGTGCTGGGTCTTTGTTGCTGTGTGAGCTTTTCTCTAGTTGCAGTACATGGGCTTCTCACTGTGGTGGCTTCTCTTGTTTCAGAGCATAGGCTCTAAGGTGCATGGGCTTCAGTAGTTGCTGTTCCTGGGCTCTGGAGCACAGGCTGAATAGTTGTGGGACTCGGGCTTAGTTGCTCAGTGCCATGTGGGCTCTTTCCGGACCAGGGATTGAACCTGTGTCTCCTGCATTGGCTTCCCTGGTAGCTCAGATGGTAAAGCATCTGCCTGAAGTGCAGGAGACCCAGGTTGGATCCCTGGGTTGGGAAGATCCCCTGGAGAAGGAAATGGAAACCCACTCTAATACTCTTGCCTGAAAAATTCCATGGATGGAGAAGCCTGGTAGGCTACAGTCCATGGGGTAGCAAAGAGTCGGATACGACTCAGTGACTTCACTTTCGCTTTCACTTTCTCCTGCATTGGCAGGTGGGTTCTTTACTGGCTGAGCCACCAAGAGAGCCCCATAGTGTAATTTTGGATGAAATTTGATAGTAGTTTCCCCCAATTTAATAGCCATCCTGGAGAAGGAAATGGCAACCCACTCCAGTATTGTTGCCTGGAGAATCCCATGGATGGAGGAGCTTGGTGGGCTTCAGTCCACCGGTTGCAAAGAGTCAGACACGCCTGAGCAACTTCACTTTCATTCTTTCACTTAATCACCATCACATCATCATCACATTTTATTTAATCACTATAGATGGGGTTACTTTTCTGTACTCATATCAGAAAATGGTTCAAGAGAATTCAGACAAAGTGCAGTGAAACGTATTACAGAGGTGTTGGAATACTTAGTTAATAAACATATTATGTCTATTTAATGGATTTTGCAACATTTTTAAGGTGTCTTTCAGAACATTGTGATTTGTTTCGTCATTCTAAATAAACATTTCATACTTCATTTTGTATTAACAATTTTGTATTTTTTCCTAAATTGTTAAATCTGCCTCTCAAAATCTGGATCTACATGATAGCAGATCTGATGTAGGAAATATACAAAGTGAACCCAGGACAGATTGTTGTGCTGGAAAGCAAATAAGCAATTCAACATTGCCTAACTTGGGCCAAAAAGACCCTGCAGCCTGCTCGAAGGAACTCCTGCTGGTCTAGGTGGGATCACAGTCAAAATGCCTTCAGCTGATTAAATTCCCTGGTGGCTCAGAGGGTAAAGAGTCTGCCTGCAATGTAGATCTGAGTTCTATCACTGGGTCCGAAAGATCCCCTGGAGAAGAAAAATGGCAACCCACTCCAGTATTCTTGCCTAGAAAAGTCCCAGGGATTGAGGAGGAGCCTGACAGGCTACAGTCCATAGGGTCTCAAAGAGTTGGAAACGACTGAGTGACTTCACTTTCACTTTCAAACGTATATATAAAATCACAATGGAAAATAAGAGAGATGCTCAAAATGACACTTATTGGATATTTTGGGGGTTACTCTAACTTGTTACTCACAAAATTGATGATAAGGAGGTATAGGGGAGGAAAAAGTTTTCCTCCACCCTCTTGGGTCCCTGGATGAGTCTGAAAATTAAACGTTTAATATAAGTTTTATGTGATACGGAAGCCTTCATAAGGAAATGAAGGGCAGAAGAAACCCACCACCATCTTGGATATTCAACATTTTCCGCTGAAGAAGTTTGAGACAGTGGCAGAAGCAGGAAGGTCACCTGGACCTTCCTCCTGCCCTTCTCCCCTGAGACAGGACATAGAAGCCTCATGTGAGAGGTTTCCTCCCTAGACCCCGAGAAAAGAAACATCTGCATCTCCAAAGAGATAAAGGATACCAAGAATCCTAACAAACAGGACTTGCTGAGTTTCCGCCATTTTACGGCGTTTACCTTAAGGCAATGGCACCCCACTCAAGTACTCTTGCTTGGAAAATCCCATGGACGGAGGAGCCTGGTGGGCTGCAGTCCATGGGGTCGCTAAGAGTCGGGCACGACTGAGCGACTTTACTTTCACTTTTCACTTTCATGCATTGGAGAAGGAAATGGCAACCCACTCCAGTATTCTTGCCGGGAGAATCCCAGGGACAGAGGAGCCTAGTGGGCTGCCATCTATGGGGTTGCACAGAGTTGGACACGACTCAAGTGACTTAGCAGCAGCATCCTATTCCTCCACGACTGCCCACTCTTCATCAGATACAGCGTCAGAATCCTCAGGTCTGTTATTTCTGCCCTTCATTTCCTTATGAAGGCTCCCATGTCACATAAAACTTATATTAAACAAATATATATGCTTTTCTCCTGTCTGATTTCCATGGTCACTCAGTTTGGTCACATTTTTTTTCAAAGTTCTATTTCTCAATTTGAGAGAAACTGTTAGTAGAATTACAGAGGATAAGGAGAGAAAAGTGAAAGGAATTCAGGAATCAAGGACAGAAAAATGCAGAGTCAGAAAAATGACAGTTTGGACATAAAATGTATTTATTATCCTTTATTCTCTAGTCCAATTCACAATTCATGACTTCCTCCACATGTGTTTGTCTTTATTACATGTGTTCTTGCAAAATTGTGCATTGTTTTATGTACTAGGTATCTAAGTTTGTGTCAATAATGTTGTGATAGACATTTTCTTCTGTCTTACATTTTTGACTAAAATAATATGTCCTTAAGATTCATTTGCCTGAAACGTGTGCATCTATTTTTTTTTTTTTATTGCAATGTAACACCATCCATGTTTTATTCATCCACTTCCAAGTTTATAATCCAGGTTACTCCAGATTCCTTCCCAGCAAAAACAGTGGTGTGTATACCTCTGAGTGGCCTGTGGTGTAAATCTGGGATACACACACACCTTATGAATGTTGGGTCATAAATACACAGTGGTGTGTATAAGACTCTTGAGAGTCCCTTGGACTGCAAGGAGATCAAACCAGTCCATCCTAAAGGAGATCAGTCCTGAGTGTTCATTGGAAGGACTGATGTTGAAGCTGGAAACTCCAGTACTTTGGCCACCTGATGTGAAGAGCTGACTCATTGGAAAAGACCCTGATGCTGGGAAAGATTGAAGGTGGGAGGAGAAGGGGATGACAGAGGTTGAGATGATTGGATGGCATCACCGACTCAAAGGACATGAGTTTGAGTAAACTCCGGGAGTGGGTGATGGACAGGGAAGCCTGGCATGCTGCAGTCCATGGGGTCACAGAGCCAGACATGACTGAGCAACTGAACTGAACTGAACATGCCAGCTTGCTGCCTGTGATTTGTTGCCTTAGCCTACACACCCAGCAGGGCAGATGCCTCCTATAACTGCAAATTCCCATCCACACTTATTTTTCATTTTTCAAATATTTGCCAGTGATATCTTAATTTGCATTTTCCTAAGTATACATTGTGGTTCCAGCTGGTTCAGTGGTAAAGAATCTGCCTGACCATGCAGGAAATGTGGGTTCAATCCCCGGATCAGGAAGATCCCCTGGAGGAGGGCATGGCAACCCACTCCAGTATTCTTGCCTGGAGAGTCCCATGGACAGAGGAGCCTGGCAGGCTACAGTCCATGCGGTCGCAGAGTCTGAGATGACTTAACAACTACAACAACAACAACAAAGTATATATATTGACTCCCTTTGTGCCATGGATCGTTTTGAGGAGTTTTGGTTCAGAAAAGTGCATGTTGATGTCCTTCTGCTGAGTAATTGCACTGGAATCTGATCGCAGCTTCTTATTTTCCGTGAAGGTGCAGTGGGCATTTTTAAAGGCTGTTTTCTCAAGTGCATTACCTCTCTTTCCTGTTGACATTTACATCTGCGATATTCTTATATAACCCAGTTTGTAAAAGTTCTTTCTCAGAGAGATATAAAGTTGAAAGAAGAGATTGTAGGAGTACAGAAAGTGCTTCAGGCATATTTTCTCCTGGAAAAAATAACGAAGAATGAAAGGGAATATGTAAGTTAGGGTCCCATTAGAGGTGGTAAAGCTAGGGGAGAGTGAAAGTATTTTAACGATATTGAATCACCTCTAGGGTGCCTAGCAGCGTGAATGACTTGTGCTATCACACAGACAGGAGTAAGTATGAAAGTCCAAGGGGAAAAATGCACTCTTTCCATCGTTACCCAACTCCTATCAACTTTAAAAAGTGTTTTTGGAGTTTCCCATTAATAAATAACTTTTATAATGAGTGAAAAGAGCTTCAAGATGTTCTTTGGGGCTTATGAATAACTAACGTTGATCTCAGCATTCTACAAGGAAGCTAAGAAAGTATCTTTCCAGCCTGTTCTGTAGTCTACTGACCCAGTAAGGATACTAATCCACTATTTCGTCAGCTTATCTCTTTCATCCATCAGTCGTCTTATATGGATTCTGTACTCATATCTATCCATTTACCCAGCATCATCAATTTTACAACGTTGCATGTTTTCAAATTGGACTTCTCCTATATGTGCCACCATCGCTTCCATTCAGACCTTTATTATTCTTTGTCTCAAATAGCTCCTGTTTTAGCTTCCAAAACCTATCTTCCAGTCCAGTTTCCCTCAAACATACTCCAGAATGTTGCCACCAAGAGGCAGCTTGAATGCAAATGTGTTGCTATCTTCTCAAAATGTTTTTAATGGCTGCTTATTCTCAGCATATGGCACAGACATCCTCAGATGAAGGACAAACCTTCTGAGTCATCACTTCCTTCTTGCCTCCATCCCTCTCCATGCTAACACAGCTCACGTCATCTCAGCTCCCTGGAAATACGAGGCTGTCTATGCTCACCCTGCACTCTCAGCCTGGCTTGCCCTCTTCTCTCCTCTCAATCTCAACTGAGACTCGATCTTGGGTCATTAGTTATTGGTCCTTCTTCCCACTCAGGGTGAGCGAAGTATTCTTTCATGGTATTCTCAAAACACCCATGAAAATCTCAATGACTGGATTGATCATATTAGGTTTATTTTTTTTTAAGTCTTTATTGAATTTGTTACAGTATTGCTTCTGTTGTTTATGTTCTGGTTTTTTGGCACAAGACACATGGGATCTTAGCTCTCCAATCAGGACTAGAACCTGCACCCCCTGAATTGAAAGGCAAAGTCCTAACCATTGGACCACTGGAGAAGTCCCTTATAATTAAGTTTAAACTTTTTGTTTACATATATCTGATGCTCTAGTGTAAATAATCTTGAGCAAGGGAACTATGATTTATTTCTTTTAGTAAGCAGTAAAAATATTTTTTTAAGGACAGATGGTAGAATTCCTCTGAGGAAGAGAGCGATTTTAGATTAATAAGATACCTTGATGGCTGAAGGGGTTTGAAGAACAGAAATGTCTCATACTCAGTTTTACAGCTTTTATTGTACTGTCAAAAGATATAATTGCTTCTGTTGTTTTAGATCTTCAATAAAGCATACTAATCACACAATCTTGAGCTGGTAAACTTTGTGAAATAAATTTATTAGAGGATGTTCAGAGCAATATTATATAGAAAGAAGGATGTGCCCAGGAGAGGAAAGAAGATAGCAAGAATTCACTGGAAGCAGTAACTGGTTGTCCTGGAGAAAGATAAATTCTAAGAATTTCCAGAAATATAGAGAGCATTTGTTAGATTTGTTACTTGTAAGTAATTTGATGTCTGAGCCAATTTTAGCTTAAGAGACAAGGAAAAGGATGGCCAACTGGGAGACTTGGACAAACTATATTTAATAATATGGGAAAGTACGACATTAAATGGAAAATAACAGAACAGCATAGGTAGGATGTCCTAAAAATTGTTTATATCTGTGCGTGAAGAAGGAGTATAACAAAATGTTAACAAGATATACCTCTGGCTAACATCACCGACTCAATGGATATGAATTTGAGCAAATTCTGGGAGATAGTGGAGAACAGAGAGCCTGGTATGCTGCAGTCCATGGGGTCACAAAGAGTCAGATGTGACTTAGCAACTGAACCATAACAACAGCAGCATCTCTGGTTGCTGTATTTTATTTACTATTCAATGATTTTATATAGCTGATTTAATAAAATGACTAAATGCTGTTTTTCTTATGAGGGAAATTTTTTGAGTACAGATTATACTGTCAGGCTTCCCTAGTGGCTCAGTGGTAAAAAAAATCTGCCTGCCACTGCAGGAGATGTTGGTTTGATCCCTCATCTGCGAAGATCCCACATGCCATGGAGCAGCTAAGCCCATGCACCACAACTGCTCAGCCTGTGCTCTATAGCCCGTGCTCCGCAACAAGAGAAGCCACCGCAATGAGAGGTCTGTGCGCTGCAACTAGAGTAGCCAAAGCTTGCTGCAACTAGAGAAAAGTCTGTGTAGCAATGAAGAACTAGCACAGACAAAAACAAAATACTGTCACTGATGGTTTGACATCTAAAAGATCATATCAGTTCAGTTCAGTTCAGTCGCTCAGTCGTGTCTGACTCTTTGCGACCCCATGAATTGCAGCATGCCAGGCCTCCCTGTCCATCACCAACACCCAGAGTTCACTTAAACTCACGTCCATCAAGTCAGTGATGCCATCCAGCCATCTCATCCTCTGTCGTCCCCTTCTCCTCCTGCCCCCAGTCCCTGCCAGCCTCAGGATCTTTTCCAATGAGTCAACTCTTCACATGAGGTGGCCAAAATACTGGGGTTTCAGCTTTAGCATCACTCCTTCCAAAGAACACCCAGGACTGATCTCCTTTAGAATGGACTGGCTGGATCTCCTTGCAGTCCAAGGGACTCTCAAGAGTCTTCTCCAACACCACAGTTCAAAAGCATCAATTCTTTGGCATTCAGCTTTCTTCACAGTCCAATTCTCACAATACCAATTGTTGGTATTTGCCTTCACTATTTTTTTTTTTTTTTTGCATTTGGAAAAATGTTTTTGCCTAATCAAAATAGTATTGGGCAAAGTTTACGAAACATATACTTCTCCCAAATTGTCATTTTTCCCACATTGAAATCCAGCTTTTAATCAAACTAGGAGAAAGATTTCTTTGGTGCTATTCTTCATCTTCTTTTCAAAGTCTGTGTCCTTTATTTCAAAATCCCAACAAGTGCTTTGAGCCTCCTTGCTGGGTATTCTGATTCTTCTCCTGTGATGTCCAGTGGCATTTCTAACTCTCCATGACAATGACTTTGCTCCTATTTGCCTCTAGGGAAAAATGATTTAATTTGTGGGTCATTCCTTCAGCATTTTGTACAACTGGAGTTAAAGTAATTTGGACAAATAAATCCTTGATAACCTGTTACTTCTTTTAAGTCATTTTTTAATGGAGTCTTCATCTACCTCACCATCTCCACGTGGGCTAATATGCCATGTTGATTTTGCTTCAGAATGACCTCTCACTCCTCTGGACTTTTCTCTAAGCTCTGCATCCAGGATCCTATTATCATTTCCTTTCGCTCTTTTAAAGCCTGATAGCTGGTCTCTGCGTCTTGAAATGTTTTCCTCTTATATCCATTATCCAAATAGCCCCAAGAGAGCTTGGGATCAACATGTACACGCTGCTATATTGAAAATGGATAACCAACGAAGACCTACTGTAGAGCACAGAGAACTCTGTTCAGTGTTATGCGGCAGCCTGGATGGGAAGGAAGTTTGGGGAAGAATGGATACATGTATATGTAAGGCTGAGCCCCTTTGCTGTCCACCTGAAACAATCGCAACATTGTTAATCTGCTATACTCCAATATAAAATTAAAATGTTAAAAAAATAAAGGTTATCATTTAAACTTAAAAAAATGGAATTATCTTTATGTAATACAGATTAGATTATCACAGTCCCTTTCTTTAAGACAAAGATCAACTTTGATGATGCAATGGCATGTTCAGAAATATTAGTCTGGAATATTAGTCCAAACCTCTTAGCACGTCAGGTAAGACTTTTTTGATTTGATACAGGTGTACTTCTCCTACATCAGCTTTTGACATTCTCTCTTACTCCCTGTGATCCCCAGAGATCTGTTTTCCCATCCACCGTATGTGCTTTCCATCTGCCCGTCCTTCTGGCAGGTATGACTCACCACTGCACAATTCCTGTTCATTCTTCACAGCCCGGGCCACCTCGTCTACTCCCTGCATGCAGCTCGCTCTCTCTCACCCGTAGCTCTCTCTGCCATGTGAACACAACACTTTCGCCTTAATCTCTGACAGTACCCAGAGCACAGCACTGCAGTTGTTTACTAAAATGTCTGTCTCACCGTTTCCTGAAGTCATTGAAGATCTATGTCTTGTCACCTTGTTAGTTTCAGAGCCAATATACAGTAGGTTCCAAATAAATGGTTGAGGAATGATAACAAAATGCAGAATTATTTAGGAGGGTCCTTCCTAGAGTAACTGTTCCATAGCATTTGAGACTATGACATAGGGAAGACTCGCTGTAAGCGAACTCTCCTTGGGGGATGGTTGTCTATTTTATTAACGTGTTAAATTTCTCCTCCTTATGCCCTGATCTTGAATTTCCCTGAAAGTTTAGCCTAGAGGGTGAACACATTTTTTTTTCTGTAAAGTACCAAACAGTACATGGTAGGCTTTGCAGGCTACCCCAGCAACTCAACTCTGCTGTGGTAGCCAGGAAGCAGCCACAGACAATGTGGAAATGAACATGTGAATCTGTTCCAATAATACTTTACAAAAATTGTCAGTAGGCCAGATTTGGGCTACAGGCTTACTGTGGGTTTACTGACCAGGTTTACTGATTCCTGGTCTAGATTGAGGGTTTAGGTTAACACATCCAAACCCCTATCCCTAATTATGGTGGGTTTAGGTTTTAACACCTCTTCCAAGGATAATAGTTGTGCCAGAAGTAGTTCTGAGCTTTGCTATTTCAGTCTTTTTGTAATAGATCGTTGCCACCACCTATATACTAATAGATCTCCTTAGGACGTCTTACCATGGTTAAGCTCATTAAGGTTCAGGTGACCAGTCATTCAAGTAAAGTTTCCGTAGTGGTCACAAACGAGAGTTGGGGCCCTGAAATCTGTGTCATATTGTCACCTCTGGAACAAGTCCTCAACTGTTCCCCTGTCTCCAGCAAGAAAAGCCCTTCCTCTCAGAAGCCACACTTGCAAAAGCTCATGGCAAGAGTCCTGGGATTCAATATAGCCTAGATTCCCCAGAAGTACTTCTGAATCCCTGCTTGGAGAAGTAAACCATCATTAGACACCTCCAAAGTCAGGACTGCACAGTCGGCAGCAGCAGTTTTGCTCATCTGTTCCACTCTTGTGATGGCACTCTGCTTCCCGTTCTACTGATCTCAGGGTTTAAGAATCAGTTTACAGAAAGTTTGCATGATTTCTGGAAAAATATGTAGACAGGATCCCCTCCAAGATTGCCGCATGTTGAGCATTTCAGAGGCATGAACTATTTAGGTTGTTGTTTAGTTGCTAAGTCACGTCCCACTCTTTTGCAACCCCATAGACTCTGAAGAGTTGACTTATTGGAAAAGACTCTGATGCTGGGAGGGATTGGGGACAGGAGGAGAAGGGGACGACAGAGGATGAGATGGCTGGATGGCATCACCGACTTGATGGACGTGAGTTTGAGTGAACTCCAGGAGTTGGTGATGGACAGGGAGGCCTGGCGTGCTGCGATTCATGGGGTCGCAAAGAGTCGGACACGACTGAGTGACTGAACTGAACTGAACTGAAACTACAGCCCACCAGGCTCCTCTGTCCATGGGTTTTTCCAGGGAAGAATCCTGGAGTGAGTTGCCATTTCCTCCTCCAGAGGATCTTCCTGACCCAGAGATCGAACCTGGGTCTCCTGCATTGCAGGCAGATTCTTTACCACTTAGCCACCAGGGAAACACCATAAAACATGCATTTTTTTGTTTAATGAAATGCAGTCATCCCTGCCTTTTGTGAAACCTTGCTTATAGCATGCTCTCTGTCCTGTAATGATGTGATCCAAACAATTAGTTATTTTGAGAATAATAAGTTACTTCACTTAGTAACTGGCAAGAAAGGCATGTTGTTAAAGAAGAGCATTAAGTACCAAATTTGAGATGCAGAAGAAGCAAGGCTGTTTGTTTGTGCTTCTCATAATCAGATTCAATCAAGATACGGTGTGTCATGAACGATTTTAGTAACATCTGGTTTAATGCATTTGTGTGCAGATAAACAAATAGATGAGAATTGGTTCAACTTTTATTTCTCTGGACCTAGGATTTCTGCACTCCTCTTGATTATCTCTGTCCAGTTTTCACAGCCCTCACTTGCCTCTGAGGATGAAATAATTTTTAAGAAACACTCTCCTTGCGCGTCACCTTTCCTGTCATCTTTCTTCACGATTCTGCTCCCGCCATGGTGAGTGAGCCCTTATGAAGCAACACCTGCCAGGAAACGACTGTTTTTGGAGATCTCAATGTGACATCCTAGGAAACAGATGAGCTGAAGAAAGACTGTCATTTTATCTAGTAGGACACATTCAAGGTAGGCCATAAAATTTTGTGAGAGACATAAGCAAAGGTGTGTGAATTAGGAACTCTTCTCTTTCTTAAACCGTATTTCTTTTATTATACTGTCACACTTTGGAGGCATCTACCTATACCTGTTAAATTACCGGTGGCTCAGATGGTAAAGAATCTGCCTGCAATGCAGGAGACCCAGATATTTTCCCTGGGTCAGGAAGATCCCCTGGAGAAGGGAATGGCAACCCACTCCAGTATTCTTGCCTGGAGGATTCTATGGACAGAGGAGCCTGGCAGGCTACAGTCCATGGGGTTGCAGAGAGTCAGACATGACTGAGCGACTAACACACACAGCATCTATAATATTCCTGAGGTATCTTCAATTATTGGGAATACTTTATAAAAAATTATTCTGGAGTTATCTTAAAAATGCACGTTATTTCCCAGTAAACATTCATCTCCTTGAAGAAATAAGAAGAATTTGGAAAAGGAGGATTTTGAATACTACAGTTAGGCTAGTTGTTGTGGGGAAAACAGGTAAGAGCACTGGCAGGACTTCGCCTGTGGGCCAGTGGTTAAGAATCTGTCTCCCAATGCAGGGATCATGGGTTTGATCCCTGGTTGGGGAATTAAGACTCCGCATGCTGCAGGGCAGCTGAGCCTGAGCACTGCAACTAAGGCTCAGTGCAGTGAAATAAATATTTTTTAAAAGAACAACATTGGCTGTTACTTGCTCTGAGGAAGTATATTGATCATAATGGAAATTTTTTATATCAGTAATTCTGATCCAGTGCTATAATTAGAGCAGGCAATTTTTCTTTAATTGAAGATGCTGTCCTTAAATAATCAAAAGGAACATTCTTGAATGTTCACAAACATTTTTGAAGCATTTTGTAAATTAGGGTTATCGGATTAAGATATACAAACTAATGTGTCTAAAACAGATAAGTAACAAAGATACTCTGTAGGGCACATGAAAATCTAGTTGTTTTTTTTGTAATAACCTTAAATGGAATGCAATATGTAAAAATGCTGGATCACAGTGCTGTACACCTGAAACTAATATTGTAAATCAACTGTTTTTCAGTTTTTAAAAATGTAGACAAATAAAAATAGTAGCACAGCTTTGTTCAGTATTTTATGTTCTCACCTATGTATGATCAAGGTATAATATCTAGCTTAAATTAACAACTGATTAATCTTGACATAAGTGTTGACAGGGTACATTTAATAGTTTGTTGATTCTTCACTCTGTAAACATTTTT
Organism: Bos javanicus; assembly: GCF_032452875.1. Taxonomy (NCBI): domain Eukaryota; kingdom Metazoa; phylum Chordata; class Mammalia; order Artiodactyla; family Bovidae; genus Bos; species Bos javanicus. Next base: position 28,432,174 of record NC_083891.1, on the reverse strand, counting down.
TTTTAGATTTTCTGTAGTGTATACATTCACTTGCATAATCATATAATAAAGATTTGCTTGTAGGTGTGCGTGCTTCGTTGCTTCTGTTGTGTCTGACTCTTTAAAACCCTATGAACTGTAGCTCACCAGGCTCCTCTGTCCATGGGGATTCTCCAGGCAAGAATACTAGAGTGGGTTGCCATGCCCTCCTCCAGCGGATCTTCCTGACCCAAGGACTGAACCTGGGTCTCCTGCATTGCAGGTGGATTCTTTACTACTGAGCCCTAGGGAAGCTCAATGGAGCGCTTAGACATATATTTTTAAAATAATTTTATTTTTTATTTTTAAAATAAAAAATATTATTTTTAAGATAATTTTAAAATATCTTTCCTAAAAAACTTTTAGAATGGAGGAGAACAATGTCTTAAATCAAATCCACACATAGGAAAATTGAAGCTCAAAAAATTCAAGCAACTCATGGAATCCCATGAATGTTATTTGTGTCTAAGAACTGGAAATGCATGCTAATGACTTCTGGCTTAGAGGTCTGTTATCTACTTTATTTTAGTCAGAAATAAGATTTTGAGTTGCTAAAACAGTTTTTCAGTAATGGATATAATCTTGTAGTAAAGTTTCATTTCCACCAAAAGAAAAAAGGAATGGAAAACAGTTGTGTTTTTTTTCATGGAAATCTACAAGTCTCTCTTATTGCTTGTTGTTATCCTTCCTTAGCAGACATATGGTTACTCTGGTGGGTTTTGTCTTGAGTTTCTGAGTCCACTGGGGATTAAGCCCTTCTTGTCTTTGATTTGTACTATTTCAAGAACAGGAGGCAGATCAACGTAATGCTCTGAAATCAAAGCCACTAAGAAGATCAGAAATTAAGCCAAATTCCCCTGGGAATAATTGAAGATGATTGACAATCCAATATTTCTATTCAAATTATAAAGGTTTTTTTGATAATTATTTTACTCATATAATCATTCAAAGAGAGCAGAGTAGTTATTGCATGTGGATATACATTAAAGGATATAAGGAAAAGAAAAACAAATAGAGTTCACATTGTAAGATTTGTTACCTCTTTTTTTGAAAAAAAAAACAAAAGCTGTATTTTCTTTCTATAAGATGTTTTCCCAGCTGGACAATAAAGCCCATTATCAAAATTATAATAGTAGAGACCTCTCTGGTGGTCCAGTGGTTAAGACTTTGCCTTCCAATGCAAGGGGTGTGGGTTTGATCCCTGGATGGGAAACTAAGATCCCACATGCTTCAGGGCCAAAAACCCAAAACATAAAACAAAAGCAATATTGTTTCAAGCATAAAAACTCTTTAAAAATTATAGTAGTAGGAAAAGAAAACATAATAATGATTTTAATCTAATCATAAGTGAAAACTGAGACTTAGAAAATTCCCCCAAATTTGAGGTTCACCAAAGCTGTTAGTAACAAACCCAGAGAAAACCTCAGGATTTCTGACTACTCATTCACTCTTACTGAGAAGGCAAAGTGTATTTCCTGAAATGTTAACAGGAATACTCACTGGGGTCCTGAATATCAACCTTACAAAGCAAATACAAGTGACCAATTAGCAGACAGATATAAAAAAATCAATTTTTCTTAGAGAAGTTCTACGTAAAATTGTGTCACTGATCCTGTTCGCGATGCCAGTTGGCTTGCTGTTCACACTGTCGGCACTGTTCGCTGAACCCAGGGTAGGCAAGGCGCTGGCTAAAAGGCTGGAAGGAGACTCAAGGAGCGGGAGCTGTAGGAACTGTAGACACATTTATTCTCTCCTGGCTGGCACGGCAGCCGTAACACAGCATCTCTCCTGGCTGATGCAGCAACCGTAGCAGCAGCCATAACATAACCTCACATAATATAACCATGATGCTGCTCCAATGTAGTCCTGATGCAGGAGCAACCAGGGCTTTCATGGTTAAGGTCATACAGGCGTACCACACAAAATAGCCTGTGACCAAGCCAGTACCTCATGATGTGCATGCAGTGGTATAAGTGATCTCAGCTGTTACATAATCATTATTTACAAAATGGGGGGCAAGAAGGAGAGGTGGTGGGACAGAGAGCCTGGCCACACCATCTTGGCTAATTTACTCTTTCTCTACAAAAAATAAACCATCAAAAGGGGAAAATGATGTCTTAGTTTAGGAGGCTGATAGCAGAGGGGGAAATGGGAAATGGTGTTTTATTACCTGGCGTGCAAGGGAGGTCTCTCTGCCTGAATGGAATGATGACCATTTGGGTTTGATTTTTAAGAAACTGCTGTCTGATGAGGACATTGGGTTCTGTGATTGATTCCTGTGGAGGTGGGGGGGGGGGAACACCTTGGTCCCAATATCCTGGAGCTGCTTTTATTTATTTATTTTTTAATATTTCTTCTTCCAGCTGCTCAGATGAGGGGTCCACTTCAGCCTAGTTGACATATTTTTCTTTACAACCAAGATCACAGTCATTAAGAAACAGAATTAAAGGCATTTCATTTAGATTGCAAAGCCAGTTTCCAGATCTGCCTTGAACATTTCCAATTACTCAGAACATTGTTTAATTCTTGTAAGTAGCATTTGCTACTTCTTCTAAGTAGCAAAGTGAAAACAATTGAAGATGCTAAGAGCTCCTTCAATGTAAGGGGAAATCACTGACAAATCCATTCAAAGCGCTGGTTTTGCTTGAGAAGGACTTAGCCATTTTTAGCTGTTTCTGCTCTTTGGCGGGGTGTATGAGGTCCCCTCCTCTTGCCATTCATGTGCTGGGGCAGCTCAGAGTTCAGGCAAATCTATTCTAGTTGATTCACCAACTGCCAGGGGTGCAGTTGGACAAGTTCTGAGTTTTCCAGCCCTTTGGGCTTATTACTGGAAAAAGAAAAAAGAAAAATCCTGCTTTTTTTTTTCAGTTCAAAGTCTTACAGATGCCCTTGGATAGACTTCAGATAAGCAGGAATCAAATCTGAGAAACTTTTGAAGTTTGCTCGTTAGTCCACTCAAAGAAAAAAGGAAATTTCCATATGAAATTGGGTGTCATTTTGCAGCCACCTTATCCTGAAAATCTTGTGTCTAGCGAATTTCAAGCCGTCAGTCTTTGTGAGTGACTCCCTGAGAAGCGCTTAGTAGTGGTGCCCCAGAAATGGGTGGAGTCGGGACTTCACCCTGAATAGTGAAAGCCTATTGTAGGAGGACCTTTCATAACAGAATTTAAAAGCCTTTTAAAGCCCAGCACCTCTACAGCTAATTGCTAGGCAAGGCATTACCATCAGAGGCTCAGACTGCTCTTTAAAAGGTTTTTAAATGATGGTGTGAAGAAGTAAAGCCCTGTCATCTGAAAGCTTTTTTCAAATGTGTTCTTCTTCCTTATACTAGAAGCAGCAGTCTGAACTTAGCAAGTAATGAGACTGAATGACTGGTGAGTGTCTGATGCTGGAGGAAGGAACAATGAGGAAGGGCTAACGTAAATGGGGCTTTCTTTGCATTGTGTGTAGCTTACATTAAAGTGAAAAAGAACACTTCTGTAGAGAACACTGAGACCAGAAGCCATGGGTCGGTTTTTTCCTCTCTTCTTGCTCCCCTACTCCAAGCAATTGGAGGGCTGAAAGAAAGACAGAGGATGCTATGATTCTTATGGAAAATATGAGAGCCCTCAATAATATGGGCAAACATTTACGCATCTATTCTTGAGTAATGATTTGAATGCCATACCATTATGAATTTTTATGAAATAATTTGTTATGGTACAGTTGTTTTGTCTTTTAAATAAGTATTCAAATAACAACTAAAAGATTGGGGTCCTGGATTCCTTACCACACTAAATTATCCATCCAAAGATTCCAGAAATCCAAATATTTTTCATTATCATTTACTTATGATAATAGTCATCATGAAGACAAACTTCTCCTTTTATTAGACATTATTTCCCATTATACCCAAAGTTCTGTTCTTCGGTCTTTCATCACCTTTAATCTTGTGCTTTGGTTTGAATCACTCAACCTAGAGGATTAAAGGCTGGTCTAGACGGCACCACCCTTTAGAAAGTGATAATGTTTTGAAATATGTCATATTCTAAGGCAGATACAGACTCTGATGGATACTATTCCAAAGTGGCTTTATTTATTTAATCTATACTTAAAGATCCACTATTTCTTGTAAATTATGGTTTCTATTTTATGCAGACTTAAATATCATTAATGATTTTTCCTTTTGGAAACTATAATATACTAAGACATTTATTGTATTCTTTATAATTCAAGTGTCTCAAAAATATCTTTGAAGTGACATAGTAAAAATATAAATACAATAATGCAATTCACATAAAAACATTATTGACATATAAAATTGGAGGTCAGTGTAATGCTGTAGGCTATTAGCTCCACAATTAAGTGTTAAATTGAGCTATGTGATTCACAGCCATTAGAGACAAAAAAAGGAAGTTCTAGTATTTTCTTCTGATATATGATAAAGGGTTGTTTTCAAGAGAACTGTCCCTGCAACTAAATAATAATAATGAAGTGATATTTGGGTAGGTCTTAAGGAAATGGCAACCCACTCCAGTGTTCTTGCCTGGAGAATCACATGGACGGAGAAGCCTGGTAGGCTGCAGTCCATGGGGTCGCATAGAGTTGGACACGACTAAAGCGACTTAGTAGTAGTATGTCCTTTCATCTCATTAGAATTCCAGACTAGGATGAGGAATGTAGATAAAATGTAGGCTTTCTCCTTAACAAATAAATTTTTGGAAAGCCAGTTTGGTTCTTTCTTGACCACATCTGCTATTTTAGCGGCACAGAGCCCAGTTGAGTTAGATATTCTGTTCAGGGATTACTGAGATTAAGGGCTACTGTTTACAAGCTACTGAAAATGATGACATACCTCCACAAAATAAGCAAAACAAACAAGGAAAGGGTGTAGACTGAAATTTTTTCTTCTTAGTATGTTGCATCTTTAAAAAAAAAAATATATATATATATAAATTGAATATTATAGACATAAGGGAACTCCTGTTAACCTCAATGATGAGATTAATCAGAAACCCAAATACATTCACTCTGGTAAATAGAATACTGAATCTTGTTAATATGAACTTTCTAGAAGTGCACAGTGCACTCTTCTAAGCACTTGTCACCATGTAAATTACATTAGCCCAATCAGTCTAATATCACCTACTTAAAAATCAAAATATGTTGTTCTGGGTGAAAAAGGCACACACACTTATACAGTGAAGTGGAGAGAAATGCTTAGTGGAGACCAGAGTTAACATGTACTCACTTTGGGGAACTGGCTGAATAGAGCAAACACTGTTGTTTCAAATCTTAGCCAAATAATTTCTCCAGTGTGGAGACTGAAGATTACTCTGCCATAGATAAATCAGATTTTTCTTTATAAATAGAAGACTTATTTATTTATTTTACTTATTCATTTTTTTGGTTGTGATGGGTCTTTGTTGCTGACTTGGGCTTTCTCTAGTTGCAGCAAGCTGCTCGGGATTCTCATTGTCTGAGTGACTCAGTGGTTTCCACAACAGGTTTCTCTTATTGTGGAGCATGGGCTCTAGGCACTCTGGCTTCCGTAGTTGCGACACGGACTCAGTAGTTGCATGGGCTAAGTAGTTGCGGCTCATGGGCTCTCAGAATACAAGCTCAGCAGTTGTGGCTACTTGGGTTTTGTTGCTCCTCAGCATGTGGGATCTTCCCGGATCAAGGATTGAACCTGTGTCCCCTGCATTGCAAGGCAGATTCCTAACCACTGGGCCACCAGGGAAGCCTGATTAAATCAAGACTAAAAAGATCCTGCTATACTAGGTCGGTTGATGACTTTATTTTAAAAATCAAAGATTGGCTTCCATTTCATACCAAAGTCTAGCTATTCTGACTGTCCTGAATCATCGTTTCCAGTTTCAAAATGAAGCTCAGAATCTCCCATCATGCAGGGAGGAATGGTGAGTATCCGGAGAATCATATTGTAATCATTTAGGTTCAAGCCTTCTGTGTTTTCTCATCAACTAAGGTACCATCTTCTCAGTTAAATGAGCATGATTAATTCTTTAGCCACCTCTGGTTGAGCAGAAAGTGCCTCTACATTTTTCTTGTATCTGTTGGAGATTATGAAATGGAACTGATTTCTCCTATCTATCTATATCCTCTCTATCATATTTTATTTTGCCACCATAGATAGATAAAGAAGTTAGATTTATAGACAAAGTCCTCTGTGTAGTCACTACTGTTCATGTTGCAGAAAACTATGCCCAACAAAAACAGGTCTGCAGGAAAAACACCACAAATACCTCACAAGGCATTTCTAGATGTTGAACTATTGTGTGAGTGGAATAAAACATTCTTTGTCCTCTGCACCCTTCATTCTCGGTTTAGTTTCTAATAAGACAGAACAAGCTCTTAGTAATGGGTTGCTCACTCTAGCCTGCCCTTCAGATTAGAGTGGACAGTTCAACAATCGGAGTTTATTTTTGTAATTAAAAAAATCATTGAAGTATAGTTGATTTACAAGCATAGAGTTTAGAATCAGAAAGTTCTAGTTCTGTTATTTACTGGCTTGTGTGGCCATAGGAAATATACTTGAAGTCCTTGTCAATCTTCACAATTGGAATAATAATTTGTACCCTGAAGTTTGATGTATTAAATAAGATAATGCATATAAAATATTTAGTATCTGTAGCAGGGATTCAAAATATAATAGATTCCTCTGAGCTTTTTTCATAGCTTTCCATAAAATTAATCAAATAGACATAATAATATAAGAATAAAACCTCAGAATATGTGTTGATACCTGGAAGAGTAAATAACAAACTGAAAACAGTGATTTCTTCTCAGAAGTGGCCATGAGGAGTGTATTTGAAGTGGAGAGGGTGTTTGCTCTGTCTCATATTTCGGTTTTCTGCAATGAGAATACAGATTGGTGTAATTCGTGCATGTTCGTGCATGTGTGCTACATTGCTTTGGTTGTGTCTGACTCTTTGCAACCCAACGGACTGTAGCCCAACAATCTCCTCTGTCGCTGGGATTCTCTAGGCAAGAACACAGGAGTGGGTTGCCATGCCTTCCTCCAGGGGATCTTCTCCACTCAGGGATCAAACCCAAATCTTCTGCATCTCCTGCATTGGCAGGTGGGTTCTTTACCACCAGTGCCACCTGGAAAGCCCATAATCTGTGCATAAAAATGTACAATAAGAAAGTAATCACAGAACTACATCATATAATTTTAATGCCAAAGTATTAGATGCTTTGGAAAAGTCTAGCTTTGATATATATTTCTATTTGCTAAAAGGTGAGCAGTTGGGAATGCACAGGTCAAATGTCCAAGTGTTTCTTAGATGACTGATTTTGTTTATTATGCAAAATTCCATTGCTTCCTGAGCTGTGGATGGTATCGTGATGCACATGTAACTCCATCAAAAAGAGGTAAAAAGTAAATATTTCTGGAATACCTTTACATTTCAGTGGGATTATTGGTTAAAATATAGTTTCTCATGGTAAGCTTATTATAAGAACATTTTAAGGAAATAGGTGTGTGAAAGTATGAAACTAATTTTTTTAACATTAGTTTTTATTTATTTTTAAACCATGGTAAAGTATATAACAAAATTTACCATACTAATCATTTTAAGTGTAGAATCAAGTGGCATTCATTATATTTATATTGTTGTGTAACCGTCACCACTCTTTCTAAAGCCATTTCATTACTCCAAACAGAAGATCTTATAATGATTAAGCAGTAACTCCTCATTTACCTTCCTGTGAGCTCCTGATAATCTCTCATCTTTCTGTCACTATGAATTTGGCTTTGTTAGTTATTTTATATAAGTAGAATCATGTAATATTTGTCCTGTCGTATATACTATAGACTAGGGTAAAGAATCTGCCTGCAATGCAGGAGACACAGGAGATGTGAGTTCGGTCTCTTTTCAGTCAGAAAGATCCCTGGAGGAGGAAATGGCAACTCACTCCAGTATTCTTGCCTGAAAAACCCCATGGACAGAGGAGCCTGGCAGGTTACTGTCCATGGGGTCGCAAAGAGAGGGGCATGAGTGAGTAACTGAGCACAGCACAACAGATTTCTTAAGCAATAGACATTTTTCTTTTTTTCCCACAGCTGGAAATTGGAAGTTCAAGATCAGGGTGCCAGCAGGGTTAATTTCTCCTTGGAATTAAAGTGAGACCTTTCTCCTCAACTTTGTAGAGGTCACATTTTCGTTGGGCCTCCCATGGCCTTTTTTCTGTACATATATGGGGAGAGAGACAGAATGAGAGAGAGAATGACAGAGAGAGAGAGAAAGAGAGAGGGAGGGAGGGAACACTGGGGTCTCTTCCTATTTTTTTTTTTTAATATGTACTTACTTATTCGGTTGTTTGGGTTCTAGTTGCATCATGCAGGATCTTCTATTCTGGCGCATGGGCTCAATATTTGCAGGGCACAGGCTTAGTTGCTCTGTGGCATGTGGGATCTTAGTTCCCCACCCAGGGATCAAACCATGTCCCATGCATTGCAAGGCAGATTCTTAACTACTAGACCACCAGGGAAGGCCCTCTTCTCTTTTCATAAGAACTTCAATGTCGTGAAATTAAAGCCTCAACTTTATGATCTCTGTTTAATTTCCCCCTTAAAGACTGTCTCCAAATATAGTCATATTGGGATTTGGACTTCAGCATATAAATTTTGGTGGATACAACTGAATCCAGAATAAGAAAATGAAAAAATGTAACACCTGACCAGATTGATTTTTCTTAGCTATTTTGTTGGAAATCAATCAACATGACCATTGAAATTAAGGCAGTGTTCTTTTATTGACAATAATACGCAAAGCTGACACTCATAATGATGACTGTCTCTGACCTTTAGTTCTCTTACGCAGTTCTTGCCTCTCACTCCTTCTTCTGAGGGAAATCTGACTCCAGGCTCACTGAGTTGTGCAGCAGTGATTTTGGACATCATCATCTGAGATTATATTTTCTTGATTTTTTTATGTTAAAAAAAGGTAGACAAAAGAGTGTCATTTTTTCCCCTCTTTTTAATGTATTTCTTAAAAGCCCGTCCTTTTGGTTTTATACATATTTGTACATCTTTCTGTCTGTTTGTCTATCTATCACCTATTCAACTATTCACATATCCATGTGTCCATCTATCCATTCCTCTGGCACTGGTAGGGTGGTGTGTTGCAAAAAAAAAAAAAAAAAAAACAACCCAAATTCTCCATGGTGAAGGGGTGAGGGTATATAACCTAGACCAAATGCCTTGGCAAGCTGCCAGCCCTCATCCACCTGGAGGAAGTAGATCTTTTTTCTTTGTACAGTGGTACTGCATGTTTAAATTTTCCTCTTAAGGTCTAGGAAAATAGAATTCTAGAGGGAAAATTCTTAAAAGAGAAAGAAATAGAATTTTTTTTTTCTTTTGGAGGATTTTCATTTGTTTATTTACTTTTTCAACCTACAAGAAGAATTTTGAGACTTTTTAAAGAATAATATCAAACTGATTCTACACTTTAGGATTATATGTGCAAAACAGCATTAATTTGTATTAGAATTTTTCTAATTTACTAGTGATTTTTTTAAAGTTTATAATTATTTGTAGGGCTTCCTTGGTGGCTCAGATGGTAAAGAATCTGCCTACAATTCGGGAGACTTGGGTTTGATCCCTGGGTCAGGAAGATCCCCTGGAGAAGGGAAAGGCAACTCACTCCAGTATTCTTGCCTGGAGAATCCCATGGACAGAGGAGCCTGGCAGGCTGTAGTCCATGGAGTCACAAAGAACTGGACACAACTGAGTGACTAACACTACTCCTTGAGTTAAGTGGTCTCTCGATCCATAGTTTTACAGGATGCTTTCCCCTCCTATGTCATGTCTGTTGACCTGACTGCTTACTATGTGGACAGACTGTATGCAGGATCAGAATTTGGACTCTATCTTCTTGAACCCTCAGTTCCAGGAGCGAATCTTAAGAAAAGAAGGCAAGTTGAACAGAAGCTGGTTACAGTGACAAAGCTGCTTCCCTGGTGGCTCAGGTGGCAGAGAATCCACTGGTAATGCAGGACACCTGGGTTTGATCCCTGGGGCAGGAAGATCTCCTGGAAAAGGAACTGGCAACCCTCTCCAGTGTTCTTGCCTGGAGAATTCCATGGACAGAGGAGCCTGGCGGGCTACACTCCATGGCGTTGCAAAGAGTCAAACACCACTGACTGACTAACACACACGCGCACACACGCACACACCCATACACAGTGATAGAAGAGTCAAGGCCATAGCGCCATAGTGAAGGCCATTCCCAGAGAAGGGAGCAGTTTCCTGTCTTTAATTATGGGACTATAAGTACTTAAGATATGGGAGATATTTTCATCCAGAGTTCACATTTTTAAAACAATTCCTCATTTCATATTTTCTCTTTTTTGTTTTATTTGGCAAACATGATATTCTGCTAGCATGAAGCTTGCTTGTCACCTAAAGAAAAACACTTCCTTTGAATATTCTCCAGGAATTCAAAAATCATGTTGGATGAACTCCTAAAATGAACATCTCTTTTAAAGGTATTTTATAGGATTTTAAATGAAAGCTATGTGTTTGATTTGCCATTTCTAATTAAGCAGAATATTTTCCTGTGTCACATCATTAAAGGTGTGATACAGATTGTTCTGCCTTCTAAATGACCTTCAGTCAATATCGTCTGAGTGATCCATGTGTGGAGATGATATTCTCTAGCAATTTCCTTATAAAAGGGGAAAGGACATGTACATTGACTCGTTACATATCATCTGTTGAATGTGGGCAAATGAATTTCCTCTAGTTTGTTCCAGAGCTGATTCATTTTTATCTGTGTGGCATTAGTGCCATATGTGAACATTAGGCCTCTTTAAAAAATGATGGGGGATAATAAATGCTTTAGGAATTTGTTTTGCTGAAGTGAACTAACAGCAGATGAACATATGGTGAAATATATTTTTAATTACTTTTCAACAATTAAATGTTTTTCTTTATTTTCATATTTAATGTTCTTGATCAAACTTACTGAAGAGTCTTCTCAGAAAGAACGTAGCATTTTGCATAATAACACATGACTAATTTTATGGATTATGTATATATCAGCCTATGTAAGCAACATTTTAACTGTAGGAGTCTCAGAACTTTGTTTATGATTCTTTTCATCTTCAAATGGAAAATACTTTTGTTTCCCTCCCTTAAATTAAGAGAGGGAAATTAACTTTTGTTTCCCTCCACTAAAATATGGGGATGGTTTGGCTGTTTCTGGTTAAGGCTCAATAAAACACAAAGATATTTGATGCGCATGCTTAAAGACTTAATTGTTTAACCACAGGCAGCTCAGAGAAGCCACAGTTTGTAGATCATATGTTGATGAGCTGGCACACTTAGAACTCTCAATTTTAGTGAGCTGAAGTGGTAAATGCTATCTCTGCTTAAGTTTATGTTACAAGATAAATTAATATTTATTGTGTGTAAGTAGTTATCTACACATTAGAGATTAAGGGGAGACTAGGTTTTCCATTGCCATAGGTAATCATCACATGCCATCTTTGTCTCTCCTGGAGACCAGTTAGATTATGCCTTGCACACATGCCTTTGCCATTTCCATTATTATTTTTTTAAATGAACAAGTTACACTTATTGTATGTATTGTACAGCATAGGAAATATATTTTATAATATTTCATAACTACAAATAGGTTATATCCTTTAAAATTTTTGATCACTATGTTGTATACCTAAAACTAATATTGTTGTTTTTTTTTTACATGTGCACATGGATTATATTTATCAATAGATTAATTACCTTACATATTTACAGGCTCAATGGATTACAGCAGAGGCAGTATCTCAAAAGTTAAAGAATCTTTTCTGAATGTTAAAACATGGCTGTAACGTGTACTGAACTATACCTCTCCAGAGTTTCTTTATTTTTAAAACATTTATTTATTTTTGGCTGTGCTGGTCTGTCATGTGGCGCATAGGCTTTTTGCTGCTGTGTGCACTCCTCATTGTGGTGGCTTCTCTTGTTGCAGAGTACAGGCTCTAGGTGCTCAGGCTCACTAGCTGTGGTACACAGGCTTAGTTGCCCAGCAGCATGTGGAATCTTCCCAGCCCAGGGATTGAACCCGTGTCCCGTGCATTGGCAGGTGGATGCTTAACCACTGGACCACCAGGGAAGCCCCCAGAAGTTTCTTTTTAACAGCAACACTTTTAAGAAGAGAAAAGAAACTTCATTTTGTTATTTAATAAAGGGATGGGATCAGCAAGACCAGTCAGTAAAAAATGAATAATTTCAACAGACTCACTGAGGGTTTTGCTTTTAAAGCATTTTAATCACTATTCCTCTCTATTTCCAATAATAAAATTTTTGATCATTATGTTGTATACCTAAAACTAATATTGTTAATCGACCATAGCTGAATAAAAATTAAAAAAATAAAAATGGGCATTACCAAGTATTGACAAAGATACAGACTCACACACTGATGATGTGGTATCTAAAAAAATGGTATCGATGATCTTCTTTGCAAAGCAGAAACAGAGACACAGACATAGAGAACAAATGCATGGATACCAGGAGGGCAAGTAGGCGGTGGGAGGAGTTGGGAGATTGGGATTGGCACATACACACTATTGATCGTTGCTTCTGTTGTTGCTTATCGTTCGGTCGTGTCCAACTCTTTGCAACCCCATGGACTGCAGCACACCAGGCTTCCCTGTCCTTCACTATCTCCCAGAGTTTGCTCAAACTCATGTCCACTGAGTCGATGATGACATCCAATCATCTCGTCCTCTGTCACCCACTTCTCCTCCTGCCTTCAGTCTTTCCCAGCATGAAGTTTTTTGCCCAAGAGTCAGCTTTTTACATCAGGTGGCCAAAGTATTTGAGCATCAGTCCTTCCAAAGAACATTCAGGGTTGATTTCCTTTGTGATGAACTGGTTTGATCTCCTTGCTATCCAAGGGACGCTCAAGAGTCTTCTCCAGTTCCACAGTTCAAAACCATCAATTCTTTGGCTCTATGGGTACTATGTATAAAATAGATAATTAATGAGACCATTTCCATTATTAAAATAAAAGAAACATAAAACAGTGTGGCCCAATGTGCCTTTTATTTCTACTTGCTGCTTTAAGTGTTACTTAGTTTACAGGAATTGAAAACTGTTTGTTATCATAAATGATGAAGGAAAAAGATGTTATCTATAATTATCAGCTCAGGGTATTTTCTGTCTCTTTTAATGAAAAATAGAGAAACACAACAAAGGATAGATTAAAATAACACTTTTCTGGAACTCAAAGTCAACGATAGATGATATTTTCACATCAAATGACCCAAACGTTCTGCTTATGAGCAAAATTTATAGAGGAGTTCTAATATGTGACTGTAAGATACAAGTATCTGAATCAAAAGCAAACTGACTTATAAAAGTAAAAGAAAAACTAGCAATGGCATATGTATTAAAAGTATTAAATGTTGTGTGTGACTCTTTTGTGACCCCATGGACTGTAGTTTGCCAGGTTCCTCTGTCTGTGGGATTCTCCAGGCAAGAATACTAGAGTGGGTTGCCATTTCATTCTCCAAGGGATCTTCCTGACGCAGGATTGAAGCTGGGTCTCCTGCATTGCAGGCAGATTCTTTACCATCTGAGCCACCAGGAAAACCCTGTTAAAAACCTGGCACAGTATACTTCAGAGGTTGCCACCTGGGCTGCAGACTCATCTTTAGTTTTCCTTCTCCTGACCAGCCACAAAAGGGAATCTTTTCTAGTTGAGAAGATTGGCATTCCCTATCTCTCCTGGCTCAGGCAGCTCAGCAAACACCTGCCAAACAGAATCTGTCTCCTAATCCAGAAATCAAAACTGTGTGGACCTTAGTCATACCTCGACTAACAAGATCTGTGTACTCCAAATAGACTGTCAGCCAACGAGGTATGATACGTTGGATAAAGTTTCCCATCCTCCTTTCTACTGAGAGAAGCATCCAGATGTTGAAACAGCACTTGAGATAGCCTATAACAGGATATCAAAACCATTCAACTAGAAGGAGATTTTCCTCACCAACTTGTAATGTTTATACTTCTTGGCTTGGAAAACCAGATTACATTCAACCCCACTGTGAACATCAGGTCTCCTGAGGTGTTTCCCTTCGGCTACAGTTGGCATTCTGAGTTGACTAACGGTATAGTAAGCCAGCCCATTAAAGCGAGACTGAAGGCACATTTGCGCAGAAACAAAAAGCTGAAAAAGTTATCTCACACTCAAAAATGTTGAGACCATGTTTTTAGCAATAAATATAATAAATAAAATGTAAAATGTAAACTAGAGCTATATTATAGTGTTTTAAGCTTTTTTTTTTTTTCTTTTTCTTTCCCTCCCTCTTGTCTCTGCAGGGATCTCAACTTCAAGCTGAGATACACAGATATATATTGGTATTCTGGCTTCACTGCCCCATATGGGTGCTCCACTGATGAAGCCCCATTGCATTTCCTATTTCATGTGTGTGTTTTCATGTGTGTGTGTGTGTTTTCATGTGTGTGTGTGTGTTTTCATGTGTGTGTGTGTGTGTGTGAGTGGATGCACATGTGTGCATGCATGTAGGCATGCATGCCCTGTGACTCTTCTCTTCACCAGCTTCCTCACTTGAGGTTCTTGGATATCTGTGGCTTTCACACTAAAGGCAGCTGACTTCACTCTTGCTGGAGGGAGACCCCATAACAGTGTGAGAACACCGAGTTTACAGTCACAACAGATCTTAAAAGTAGGAAATCAACCTTATCTTCCAATATCTTCTACTTCTTAATGGGTCTCTTTGCCATATTACTTGAAAGGGATGTTGAATGGTTGCCAAGGGCCTTTTATTCCTTGATTCCTCTCAGGGTTCCAAGCTTGGCTAGGAGTTTTGATTATGGTAATCTACAAACAATTTTGAGTACCGTGGCTGAAGGCCTCCACACATTTTCCAGCTGTTGTGTGGATCTTCTCTTGGCACTTCCCTTCTCTAATTGTTTCTGGGACTGCAGCCTCCTGTTCTGTGCTACCACCAGAAATAGCCCATTCAACAGCTGGTCTCTGAGGAACAAGACTGCTGATGGTCTTGCCATATGACATCTATCCTTTAGGTAGGAGACATCGTTCCAGCAGCCTCTAGTCATGCAGGAGGGGGTCATGTGACACCAGGAGTCTGTACTTGGTCCAAAGCCCAATCAGCTGAAACTGGCCCCCAAAACATTTTAAAGAACAGTTTCTGAACTCTTTTTGGCTCCAAGAAGTGGTAATGAGCATCACAGTTTATCTGTAAAAATTACTGCGGACTCATCATCAACAAAAGAGTCCGAAATGCAGTAATTGCATGCAGTCTCAAAAACGACAGAATGCTCTGTTCATTTCCAAGGTAAACCATTCAATATCACAGTAATCCAAGTCTTTGCCCCGACCAGTAATGATGAAGAAGCTGAAGTTGAATGGTTCTATGAAGACCTACAAGACCCTCTAGAACTAACACCCAGAAGAGATATCCTTTTCATCATATGGGACTGGAATGCAAAAGTAGGAAGTCAAGAAATACCTGGAGTAACAGGCAAGTTTGGCCTTGGAGTACAAAATGAAGGAGGGCAAAAGCTAACAGAGTTTTGTTAAGAGAACGCATTGGTCATAGCAAACACCCTCTTCCAACAACACAAAAGAAGACTACACATGGACATCACCACATGGTCAATACTGAAATCAGATTGATTATATTCTTTGCAGCCAAAGATGGAAAAGTTCTATACAGTCAGCAAAAACAAGACCGGGAGCTGACTGTGGCTCAGATCATGAGCTCCTTATTGCCAAATTCAGATTTAATTGAAGAAAGTAGGGAAAATCACTAGACTATTCAGTTCAGTTCAGTTCAGTCTCTCAGTCATGTCCGACTTTCTGCAACCCCATGAATCGCAGCACGCCAGGCCTCCCTGTCCATCACCAACTCCCGGAGTTCACTCAAGACTCATGTCCATCGAGTCAGTGATGCCATCCAGCCATCTCATTCTCTGTCATCCCCTTCTCCTCCTGCCCCCAATCCCTCCCAGCATCAGAGTCTTTTCCAATGAGTCAGCTCTTCGCATGAGGTGGCCAAAGTATTGGAGTTTCAGCTTTAGCATCATTCCTTCCAAAGAAATCCCAGGGCTGATCTCCTTCAGAATGGACTGGTTGGGTGTCCTTGCAGTCCAAGGGACTCTCAAGAGTCTTCTCCAACACCACAGTTCAAAAGCATCAATTCTTCAGGGCTCAGCATTCTTCACAGTCCAACTCTCACATCCATACATGACCACTGGAAAAACCATAGCCTTGACTAGATGGACCTTTGTTGGCAAAGTAATGTCTCTGTTTTTCAATACGCTATCTAGGTTGGTCATAACTTTCCTTCCAAGGAGTAAGTGTCTTTTAATTTCATGGCTGCAGTCACCATCTGCAGTGATTTTGGAGACCATTCAGTATGACCTAAATCAAATCCCTTATGATTATACAGTGGAAGTGACAAATAGATTCAAAGGATTAGATCCGATATAGTTCCTGAAGAACTATGGACAGAGGTTCGTGACATTGTACAGGAGGCAGTGATCAAGACCATCCCCAAGAAAAATAAATGCAAAAAGGCAAAGCGGTTGTCTGAGGAGGCCTTACAAACAGCTATGAAAAAAGAGAAGTGAAAGGCAAAGGAGAAAATTAAAGATACACCCATTTGAATGCAGAGTCCAAAAGAATAGCAAGGAGAGATAAAAAAACCTTCCTTAGTGATCAATGCAAAGAAATAGAGGAAAACAACAGAATGGGAAAAACTAGAGATATCTTCAAGACATTAGAGATACCAAGGGAAATTTTCATGCAAGATGGGCACAATAAGGGACAGAAATGGTATGGACCTAATAGAAGCAGAAGATATTCAGAAGAGGTGGCAAGAATACTCAGAACTATGCAAAAAAGATCTTCACAACCAGATAAGCACAATGCTGTGATCACTCATCATGAGCTAGACATCCTGGAATGTGAAGTCAAGTGGGCCTTAGGAAGCATCACTATGAAGAAAGCTAGTGGAGGTGATGGAATTCCAGTTGAGCTATTTCAAATCCTGAAAGATGATGCTGTGAAAGTGCTGCACTCAATATGCCAGCAAATTTGGAAAACTCAGCAGGGTCACAGGACTGGAAAAGGTCAGTTTTCATTCCAATCCCTAAGAAAGGCAATGCCAAAGAATGCTCAAACTACTGCACAATTGCACTCATCTCACACGCTAGCAAAGTAATGCTCAAAATTCTCCAAGCCAGGCTTCAGCAATATGTGAACCATGAAATTCCAGATGTTCAAGCTGGTTTTAGAAAAGGCAGAGGAACCAGAGATCAAGTTGCCAACATCTCCTGGATCATTGAAAAAACAAGTAAGTTCCAGAAAAACATCTACTTTTGCTTTATTGACTACCCCAAAGCCTTTGACTGTGTGGATCACAACAAACTGTGGCAAATTCTTGAGGAGATGGGAATACCAGATCACCTGACCTGCCTCCTGAGAAAGCTGTATGCAGGTCAGGAAGCAACAGTTAGAACTGGACATGGAACAACAGACTGGTTCCATGTCAGGAAAGGAGTACGTCAAGGCTGCATGTTGTCACCTTACTTATTTAACTTATATGCAGAGTACATCATGAGAAATGCTGGACTGGATGAATCATCAGCTGGAATCAAGACTGCTGGGAGAAATATCAATAATCTCAGATACGCAGATGACACCACCCTTATGGCAGAACTTGAAGAAGAACTAAAGAGCCTCTTGATGAAAGAGGAGAGTGAAAAAGTTGGCTTAAAACTCAACATTCAGAAAACTAAGATCATGGCATCTGGTCCCATCACTTCATGGCAAATAAATGGGGAAACATTGAAAACAGTGACAAACTTTGTTCTCTTGGGGCTCCAAAATCATTGCAGATGGTGACTGCAACTATGAAATTAAAGGACGCTTACTCTTTAGAAAAAAAGTTATGACCAACCTAGACAGTCTATCAAAAAGCAGAGACATTACTTTGCCAACAAACGTCCAGCTAGTCAAAGCTATGGTTTTCCCAGTAGTCGTGTATGGATGTGAGATTTGGACTATAAAGAAAGCTGAGTGCCAAAGAATTGATGCTTTTGGACTATGGAGTTGGAGAAGACTCTTGAGAGTCCCTTGGACTGCAAGGAGATCCAATCAGTCCATCCTAAAGGAAATCAGTCCTGAATATTCATTGGAAGGACTGATGCTGAAGCTGAAACTCCAATACTTTGGCCTCCTGATGCGAAGAACTGACTCACTGGAAAAGACCCTCATGTTGGGAAAGATTGAAGCCTGGAAGACAAGGGGATGGCAGAGGATGAGATGGGTAGATGGCATCACTGACTTGATGGACATAAGTCTGAGTAAACTCTGGGAGTTGGTGATGGACAGGTAGCCCTGGCGTGCTGCAGTCCACAGATCGCAAAGTGCTGGACACGACTGAGTGACTGAACTGAACTAAATTGAGCTAGTGTAGGTGAAGTCAGACTGGGAAACTAATTTTTGCTGATTTCCAGACATAAAACAGAGAATCTTCAAAATGAATGTTTATATTTTGGGACATAAAGGTGAAAAAAAAAATTTTTTTTTAATTTTTTTATCTCTTGACCCTTCACTGTGCTCCAGTGTAACTCTATGGATCTGCCAAATGGAACCAAGTTTCAGAGGAATTCAGGCAATTGGATCTCCGCAAAAGATAACCAAAATCTTTTGGTTTATCATCTTTAAAACATACTGGCCACCTTTCATTCTCATCTGTCTTGGACTGTGCTTTATGTATGATGTTTGATCTATAAGTTATTTTATAAGATGCTGCACAGCTATTATTGAAAATGATTAATGGAAACTTTGTGCTTCAAAATAGACTACCGTGTAAGCAGTAGAATGTATTATTTCCTTCTGAAAATCATATGTAGAGGGAATTCTGACCAAATTTTAAACAGAGGTTCTCTCTTTACTTAACTGTTATGTCTAAAAAAAAAAAAAATCAATAAACATTTCAGAGACTATCATCACCATCACTCCTGCCGTCACCCTTCTCATCTCAGAAATTACCCACAATGTTGCACTGGAAGGATTTTTGACCACATCTCCGGGTACCATCTGCCGAAAGCCTGACTTTTGTTGTCTGGGATTTGTCGCAGACAACAAAATGAATTGTGAAGAAGTCTTAGAAATGGCCTGTTCTTAAAATTTCATTGGAAAATGAGAAACAAAGTTCCTTTCAGATTTCATTTCCAGTTCAAAAGTAGGAGAAAATGTCTTGTTATTCTAGTATGCTGCATTTTCTAGTCTAAAAACAGAATCTCCAGCAATGGCCATGGCTGGGTAATACAGCATGTGAATTTTAAGTGTTGCTACTCCCTCAGATACCCAGAGGATGCAGTCAAGGTCCAGCAGGAGTTGGCTTGGCACTGAATGTTGGATAGCAAAATGCACACAGTGGCAACTGAACCTCGGGCAGTCTTGAGGCCACTGGGATGTGTCCTGGTTGTTTTTAAAGTTTATAATTTGTAGCAAGAGGAATTCTAGTGTTTCCTGGCTCACTCTAATTACCAAATTGATGTGGGAAATACAAATGAGAATACTAGGATTAGGAGGGAAATGTCTTTCAGAATAACAACTGGCAATGAATCGAAGTCTGCAACTTCTGATTTTAACAATAGATATTTGTTCAGGATAGTGGTATTGCCAGAGGGAGAAAATACAAGAAACTCCCATGATGAGAAACAACCTCACCAGAACAAGTACAGAATAAAGAGCTACTGACATGGGACGTCAGGATGGAGCGGAAAAGGCACAGCAGGCAATAAGAGAAACTATTTGTTTCTTTAGTTATTTTCTATGTCATCTTCCTAATGTGCCCTCTATATGGCTTCACCATGAAAAATAAACTTTAGACCACATGGATATGACATATCACTCAGACAACAGAACAAAAACAGAAACCTGATAGGAAATGTGCATTGTATCTATGTTGTTCACTCGCTAAGCCATGTCCAACTCTTTGCAACCCCATGAACTACAGCACACCAGGCTTCCATGTCCTTCACTGTCTCCCAGAGTTTGCCCAAACTCATGTCCCTTAAATCGGTGATGCTATGCAGCCATCTCATCCTGTATCTGTCTGACATCACAGCAAATTATCATTTCCATGAAAATCTGTATAGAATCAATTAAATGGCATACGTAATACAAAATGAAAAATAGATTTAAAATATGGCTATTTTAATACCATCATGATCTAGTCCTGAGGGAAATTTAACATTCTCTGAGATATCTTCCTAGTGTCCTTCATTTCCGATCCTGATGGAAATTTATGTTGGTGAGAAAAATACCATTATCTGGTGTGGGAAAATGGTTGCCAGGTCTAAACTTAATGATATGGAGGGCTCTAAGAGTGGGTAAAAATGGTCAGGGAGTGGTTTTAATAAGTGTGAGTGCAGTTAAGAACAATTCTGCAAGCTGAATAAAATTTCTAAATGCTTAATGATTTTAGAAAGCTCTGTACAAGCTTGACATAGACAGCTGTAATTATCTGTCCCTTACCACATTGTGGCCTGAAAGTGAATGCACTTTCTTAATTGGATGAACATTTATATTCAGAGTTTTTTTTTTTTTTAAGGACTTGCTTCATTTTTTATTTTAATTCAAAAAGCAAAGTGTTCTCTGCTATCAGTTATTATGTGAGCTGCAGAATCAAGGCATATCTATTTCAAGGACATGAGAAGCTGTCTGTGCTTGCTTTTCTTTTTCCTCTTGCATGTCACCATACCAAGTAGGTGTTTTAGAAGTCAAGGAAATACAATCAATGAAATGAACATCTTAAATACAGCATAGAGATAGAATCGCTCTCCAAACACCCAACCCTTTCTTCCCCCATTTTCTTTAGAAATCTTTTCACCAGTCACCCCATACTAAGGTGAATTATTTGTTTATACTGTCAGTCACAAATTTTTAGGTGAGGGAACTACCCTCTTAGTATGAAAAGAGATGACAAAGGTAGAAAGAAGTGATGTCTCCTAATTAGATATATTCAGAAATCTATCTCGGTGTGAATAACCTTTCTAGGGAAAATAAAGACCCATTAAGGATGATCTGTGGTGAAACCAAATAATAGATGTTTCAGAACAAGATTTTAGATTTCTTCAGTGAAATCTGTATTGAATTCAGCTATTGAAACAACCTGATTAACCATGAAAAGAATATTTCTCCCCTAATAATATCCTTTCATATGTGTTCTCAGAAGACTAATTTCAGACCACCTTATTTTTTTCTGGAAACTGTGCTGTCTTGGAGAAATATTTCCTGCAAGGCTTCTTCTGCGAAGTGTTTTCTTTCTAAATGCCAAAGCACAGGTGGAATAGAGAGATGGTTTACATAAAATTTAAAGTGAGCCAAGAATAGGCATTTTCAAGAAAACATCTAATTTGGAAACTTATGGTGTAAATATTAAAGTCATTCTAATAAGGCTGGGAAATGAAAAAGAAAAGAAAAGAAAGAAAGTGTTATAGTATCATTTTCTGCTTCTCTTTTTCCTTTTGATTTGCAGCTGGTTTCCTGAAGGAATAATTACCATAAAATAATAATGAAGGTACCTAACATGCAATTGACTGTGTTATTCTTTGTTGTTATTTTGGATATCTACACCAAATTTTGCTTTATTGATATACCATAATTGTTTACCCAATTCCCTATTCCTGGACAGAGAGTTGCTTCCAATCATTCATAATTGTAAGCACTATTATGAGAAACACAGCAGTGAACACTTTCTTAGATGTCACAGTTTTTCACTCAAATTAATTTTTATGGGAATGTGACATTGGACAACTCACTTAATCCCCTTAATTAAACAATGTCTAAACAAAAACAATGATCCTTGCCTTTACCAGAGTTATGGTGAAGATCCAATATGTAGCAATGTGTGACTATCCTTTAAAGACTATGATTTACTGATATAATTTATCACTAGAATAAATCTTTAAGCTTATTGTGAGTATAAGATATTTATCATGGATCTTTAAGTTTTAATGAGTTATAGGGTTTTCTACTCATTCAAAATTAGAAGTGCTCAAGAACAGTAATTGACTAATATTAGAACTCATTGCCAGGGAAGCCAAGTTGCTTACCTTCACTGATTATGGTTTTATCTGAGAATCAACAGTAGTTTGGAAGACCTTACAGTATGGTAACACCTCCTGGGTACATATTACTTTGTTATTGACAGTACATTCTTACTTATATTATCTTACTCACTCTTATGACCTTGTGCAGAAATTTTGGATATTATGGGCTTCCCTGGTTACTCAGAAGTTAAAGTGTCTGCCTGGAATGCGGGAGACCCAGGTTCAATCCCTGGGCGGGAAGATCCCCTGGAGAAGGAAATGGCAACCCACTCCAGTACTCTTGCCTGGAGAATCCCATGGAGGGAGGAGCCTGGTAGGCTACAGTCCATGGGGTGGCAAAGAGTCAGACACGACTGAACGACTTCACTTTCACTTTCTTTCACTTTCATGCTAACTTCACATAAAAATTAAACTAAGGCTCAGGATAACTTTTGTATACAGGTTCACAAAGTTAAAGAGTGGTACAAGTGAAGTTTTGAACTCAAGACTTAATTTTTGTATTCCAGACTACCACATGGAAGAGAGAGAATCCAGAGTGATGATGTAGTAAGTAAATTTTGAAATATTTCTAAGTTATTTTTATGATACAGAGTGCATTGCTATTATAACACATCCAACCTCCAACACAGTTGCACATCCACATCCACATGTACACCAGTCCTCTTCCCTTTAGAAATCTAATAAATCAAAATTTTGAATTTTTATATCTTTAGAACACACATGCAGAGTCATTCTGAAAACACAAATGTTAAAAACCTAATGAATACAAAATTTCAATATTTTTTGTAAATTAATTTATTTATCTTAATTGGAGGCGAATTACTTTACAATATTATAGTGGTTTTTGCCATACACTGACATGAATCAGCCATGGGTATACATGGGTCCCTCATCCTGAACCCCGCTCCCACCTCCCTCCCCGTCCCATCCCTCAGGGTTGTCCCAGTGGAGCGGCCCAGAACACTCTGTCTCATGCATTGAGCCTGGACTGGCGATCTATTGCACATATGGTAATATACATGTTTCAATGCTATTTTCTCAAATCATCCCACCCTCACCTTCTCCTAGAGAGTGCAAAAGTCTGTTCTTTATATCTGTGTCTCTTTTGCTCTCTCGCATATAGGGTCATTGTTACCATTTTTCTAAATTCCATATATATGTGTTATTATACTGTATTGGTGTTTTTCTTTCTGACTTACTTCACTCTGTAAAATTTTTATATCTATTCAATTTAAGGTGAAACAGTGGGCATTGCCTTTTTTATTTGTTTTTATTAATTTCCTAATGATGTTGAACATATTTTCATAAATCGTTGATGAGTTATATTTTTGGTAAATCACCTCACCACTAATATCCTTTATTAGTTATCTACTGTTGTGTAACAAATCATTCCCAAATTTAGCAGCTAAAAATAAGACTTAATGATCTCAGAGAATCTATGGATGAAAATTATAGGTACAGGTTGTATGAGGGCTTTCGCTCAAGGTCTTTCATAAGGTTAACATCAAGTCTGCAGGAAGGCTACAATCTATATGAATTCTCATCTGCATTCTGCACCCAAGCTCTGCCAGGCCTCAGCCTGGCGATCTGTGTACTCCACAGGTTTGTCTCATGACATGGCGGTTGGCTTTCTCAAGGGTGAGTGAGTTAGAGAGTGAAAGCTGAAAGTCACTATTTTTTTCTAATTTATTTTGGAAATGAGCTCTATCACTTTTGCTATATGTCATTCATTCTGTACAGTCCATACTTGGAGAGGTTAACCTAAGGGCGTGAATAACAGAAATGGAATTATTGGGAACCATCTTAGAGCTTCGTGACTTAGTTGCTCAGTCAGGTCCAACTCTTTGTGACCTCATGGACTTAGCCTGCCAGACTGCCCTGTCCAAGGAAATTCCCAGTCAAGAATACTGGAGTGGGTTGCCATTCCCTTCCCTGGGGGATCTTCCCAACTTGGGGCTCAAAACTGGGTCTCCTCCATTTCAGGCAAATTCTTTACCCTCTGAGCCAGCAGATATTCACCACATAGCCTTGATCATCTTCCTATTTTGTGTTGGTGTGGAAGAAGTATTGATGTACTAAAGTCCTTATATGTTATGTCTACCTACTTTTATAAAATATATTGCATAGTTTTCCCACTTGGCAGTATACATTTTAGATTATCTTTCTTCCTTCTTCCTTCCATTTCTCCTGCCTTCCCACCCTTTTGTCCTCTTTTCTTTCCTTTTATCTTCCCTTCCCTTTTTCCTTACTTCTTTCTTGTAAGAAGCAAGAAAATGTTGAGTGGCCAACATACAGCCAAAAGGAAGACTCTTACACACATATTTTCTCTATAAGACACATTGCAGTTTTCTTGTGCTTGGGAATACTAGACTGCACTTCAGCCCTGTGTTTGGAGCACATCTGAAATAGTGAACTCACTGACAAAAAGCACAGAAAGACAAAAAGCTTGGCACTAAATAGCCAGAAAGACATTTGTTTACAGCAGGAGAGCTGAGACAAGAAGGCAGGTGTCACTTTGTTCAACCTCACAAGTTGGGAATGAACATCAGATGCCAAGTTTTTCACCACTGTTTATTATTTCATGTCTTCAAATAACAGAGAATGTACTGTCATGATTGACTTTGAGGTTCTGAATAAATTTTAGCGAGTAGGCAAATTTTCAAGTATTAGGTTGGCCAAAAAATTTGTTCTGATTTTTCCATAAGATGGTATGAAAAACTGGAACAAAGTTTTTGGCTAGCCAATATGAAATCCATGAAGAATGTCCATAGACTGTATCTTCTATGTTACACAGGAAAAGGTATAAAAGGAATGTTTTCAACATTGATCAAACTGGCTTGTTTTACAAGGATGTTGGCAAACAAATTTATATAATAAAAATAACATTTTGGTTGACCAAAAAAAAAAAATGTGACCAGATGCCTGCAGGAACTTAACTCTGTTATTTCCCATGGATCAATAATCAGTATTCACTCATTTAGTATTTGTGGTAGGCGTGGTAACTTCATTGAGTTCATATATGGTGAGCAATGAGAGTCAGCTACATAGTCGCAAGACAACAATAGCAGTGATGATACTGGATTCTTTAGTAAGTGCTTTCTTTGCATTAAGCACAGGGCCAACCATTTCAAAATACTATTTATAACAATTCACTGAGAAATCTTATTATTCATATATAATGGAAGGTGAAACTATAATTCAGTAACTTGGAGGATTTAAAGTAAATGAAGAGCTAGGTTTTGAATCCTGTGCTCTCTGACCAAAGCCAGTGATCTTTCTGCTGGTCTACATTGCCCAATTTTAACAGTAAATTTGGTTGAACACATGTTATCGGGTTTAAAGTTAACCAAACCATCAGATTCTACCTGTCATAATTCTCAAGCATAAAGGTAGCAATTAGGGAGGAAATTTCTCATGTATCGAGAAGTCCATGCCTGTAATAACTGCGACCAAAGAGATAAATCCAGGACACCCCTCTGCCCTTTTCTATATTCATCCCTGTCCTCCTTTCATCTTTGTCTGAGCTCTACTGTGGCTACTATTAAAGTACATTCCAGAACATTTCCTTTATTTGGACATGTCAGATGATCTGTTGATTTTGATTTTTCTAATTTGCATTAATGACTATATTCATGAAAAATGCAATAGCATTTTAACTGTAATACTGATTTGACAATTGTATAATTATGAAAATGGATTTTTTCAAAACTAGGGTTGATTTGCCCTACCATTTGTCACTCCTTTGCTATTTCTATTAGTTAATAGCATAACATTTAAAACAGTGAGATTTTCAGAAAAAACAGGGCACATTTTTTGCTTGTGTTTTTTCACCTTGAGAAGCTCAGTGGTACAGAAATATGGTTTTAGAGAAAATTATTGCATAGGGATAAATGTAGGTAACACACTTGAAAGTCAATGGCCTTTCCTCGGGTCTTCCTTGGATGGAAGGAGGGGTCGTAAGAGATAACTTATGGAAATAGTTCATGGAAATAAAGGGGAAATATGGCCTTTCTCCATCATGGGATGATCCTTTCTATAATGTGCAACACAAGGGATTTATCAGTGAGCTCTCTGCCTTCTTAGGAAACCACCAGAATATTATGTAATTTTTATTTGTGATAAAGAAACCATGATTATCTTATACTTTAAACTTGGGAAAATATTTGTGAATACCACAAGAGGCTTATAATCATTGTTCTACAGCATATCACAGCAAATACATCTTGGGTATAAATAAGTGAAGATTTTAATTATTTGGGGGAAATGCCTAAGACTAGATGGGAGATAGTGTGAGTGAATGAGTGTAAAAGAGAGATTGTCTTGAGGAAAGAGCAACTGCCTCCTCCACATTCTTGCCTGAATTTGCCCTGCTTGCCAAGAAATATAGAACATAAATCTGTTTTTACAGTATCCCTAAATATCTTACAGATGGATTTCCAATCACTGTTAACCCAGATATTCATTGTAGCTGTAAGATGTTATAACTTACTGTAAGGTGTTACTTACAGATTCATAAAATATTATGGTTGTAAATGACTGGAATCACTAGAATATTCTCCAGCCTCATCTGGAATAGTTTTTCATTCATCTAAGTACATGCTACAATTCTTTGCATATATTTTTCGGCTGAACCATGTGGTTTATGGGCTCTTAGTTCCCCAACCAGGGATTGAACCCAGGTGCAGGCAGTAAAAGTGCCAAGTCCTAACCACTAGACCACCAGGGAATTCTCTTACAATTCTTGATACTTAAAAGTGCCTTCTTAAAAAAAAATGCCTGTTTGTATTTAATTAAACAGAAGTTATATGAGCTTTTTCATAAAGAAAATTACTTTTTGAAATTTCCCACTACCATTGCTGCAATATTCATAAGCTGTCACCTCAGGGTTTTGATGTATTGAGGAAATATTGGAGTAAAATTTTCAGAGATGATTTTTTTTCAAAACTGTATCTTCATTATTAAAATGCAAGAATTATAAAAAGTATTAAAAAGTTCAGCTGAATGTAGAGAAATCACCAAAATTTATCCAGATAAAATTAGTATGGATTACAAATCTCTTTCTTTCTCCACTGTGTGTCTATATTGTGTGGTATGCTCCATTCATATGAATATTGTGGGAAATGGCTGATCTAGTTGACTTTGCATTGGGATCCTTCTATGTGAAAAAGTATAGTTGATGTGAATGTTGATTTGGAATAAAGATACCACTTGATTAGTAAATGAAATAATACTTCATAATTTTGATTAAGAGGTAAAGGAATAGAGAACCACTCGAGATAGGGGAATTGAGTAATCTGGAACTTAGTCTTTCAGTGTTTACTTTCTATGCTCATACAATGAGCTACGCTTCTATTCAGCCTCATTCTACATGATTTAATCATGTGCGTAGCTTTGCGTATATTGCTACAAATACAGAATAGCTAATATAAAATGAATTAAAGAAATGTTATTTGCAAGCCTATGATCATAGCTCCATTTTGGTTTATATTTGCTTCCAGTTTTCTTAGATTTTCAGTGTGTTTATACACAAACTCATTTTGTCTGTAGCATTGAAATAGTTTAAAAAATTTTTTGAAAACAAACCAAAAAAAAAAGTCAAACTTTCCATAAAAATATTATAATGTCATCTTAAAGCATTTTTGATATTGTAAAAACACTTTGGCAGTATTTTCAAGATTGATGAAATATCCAGGACTCCTTTGAGGTATTTTTAAAATACATTACAGTGGAAAAGTCCTAGACTGTATTTCGTATGGATTCTGAATTATATTTATAATTGTTAAGCATTATCACATTTTAAAAGGAGGCAGCATGTCTCTATCTGAATAGATATCACTGTAACGATTTTCTTAAATGTCAAGAGGCAAAATAGAGAATCATGCATTGTGCCGAATGCATATTTATTATTTTTTCTACAAGATGAAGTTAACATTTATGGAGCTACAAGATTTTATTATTCTAAACACAGAGCAGAAGGAGCATTCATGAAGAGAGCTGGAAATACTAGATAAGCTTTTAGTGACTAGCAGGGCCAGAGCTAGCTGTACTGTAGTTATCTTGTATGCTTCCTTATTATTTACCTTGTTGTTGCTAACGGGGCAATCTATTAACTGAGAGAAAAATTCAGACCAAGGAATCAATTACTTCCCTTT
Organism: Bos javanicus; assembly: GCF_032452875.1. Classification (NCBI taxonomy): domain Eukaryota; kingdom Metazoa; phylum Chordata; class Mammalia; order Artiodactyla; family Bovidae; genus Bos; species Bos javanicus. Next base: position 28,403,869 of record NC_083891.1, on the reverse strand, counting down.
CTATATCCATCATGATCAGTCTACCTTTTTATGTTTAGCATGAGGACGTAGGTTGCAGTTTAAACCACTTGAACCTTCAAAGATGCTTTACCTCAAATAAAATTTGATATTGGTGACTGGCAGTCACAAATATGCCAAATAAGGACACATGCTAACATCACTCCCCTCTCACCAAGTGCACTTTTCCCTCTGCCACTGCTGTGCTGGCCCCGAGTTATTCCGGAGATTGGCTCACCAGCTGGGCTTTATTACACCAATTAGAAAGGTGACCTTTTACAGTAACCCGTGGCTTTATTTTTTTTCCAATGCAAAAATTATAAGGTGCATATGTAGAATATTTCAAATGAACACAGAAATCAAATAGACACCACTTTAGGAAGTAAATCTACAAAGTTTTACAACACATTTCCATTTCATCATATGCAAGTTAGTTTGATTTCATGGAAATAGACACAAAATAATACTGTAACAAGTTATCATGATCAGCTTCCTTTTGATCAGCAAAAGCTGGAATCAAGACTGCTGTGAGAAATATCAATAACCTCAGATATGCAGATGACACCACCCTTATGGCAGAAAGCAAAGAGGAACTCAAGAGTCTCTTGATGAAAGTGAGAGGAGAGTGAAAAGCTGGTTTAAAACTCAACATTCAAAAAACAAAGATCATGAAATCCGATCCCATCACTTCATGGCAAATAGATGGGGAAACAATGGAAAAAGTAACAGACTTTATTTTCTTGGGCTCCAGAATTACTGCAGATGGTGACTGCAGCCATGAAATTAAAAGACACTTGCTCCTTGGGAAAAAAAAACTATGACCAACCTAAACAGCATATTAAAAAGCAGAGACATTATTTTGCCAACAAAGGTCCATCTAGTCAAAGCTATGATTTTTCCAGTAGTCATGTATGGATATAAGAGTTGGGCCATAAAGAAATTGATACCAAAGAATTGATGGTTTTGAACTGTGGTGTTGAAAAAGACTCTTGAGAGTCCCTTGGACTGCAAGGAGATCAAACTGGTCAATCCTAATGGAAATCAACCCTGAATATTCATTGGAAGGGCTGATGCTGAAGCTGAAACTCCAATACTTTGGCCACTTGATGTGAAGAACTGTCTCATTTGAAAAGACCCTGATGCTGGGAAAGGTTGAAAGCAGGAGGAGAAGGAGACGGCAGGTGATGAGATGGTTGGATGGCATCACCGACTCAATGGACATGAGTTTGAACAAGCTCTGGGAGTTGGTGATGGAGATGAATGCCTCGTGTGCTGCAGTTCATGAGATCACAGAATTGGACACAACCGAGCAACTGAACTGAGCTGAGTGTTAATAAATCCTGGTTCTCTGCTGCATCTGTACTTTCGAACACTTTTTATGTTTACCAAACAGTGTCTGTCTGCCTAACTAGACCATGAGTTCTTTGAAGGCAAAGAGTATATCATTTTCTAAAATTATTTTTTGCCTGTGTCTATAGCTATCTGCTGGAGAAGGCAATGGCACCCGACCCCAATACTCTTGCCTGGAAAATCCCATGGATGGAGTAGCCTGGTAGGCTGCAGTCCATGTGGTCGCTAAGAGTCAGACATGACTGAGCGACTTCATTTTCACTTTTCACTTTCATGCATTGGAGAAGGAAATGGCAATCCACTCCAGTGTTCTTGCCTGGTGAATCCCTGGGATGGGGGAGCCTGGTGGGCTGCTGTCTATGGGGTCGCACAGAGTCTGACAGGACTGAAGTGACTTAGCAGCAGCAGCATAGCTATCAGCAATGTTATAACAAATGCTTATTGAATTCAAAGGAAAATTGTAAAAAAAAAAAAAAAAGAGAAACATATTCTAAAATGTTATATAATTTTTCACAATACATGCATGCTTATTAAAGAAAAGTTAGAATATAGATAAAAGAGAAAATGTAGCAATAATATTACTGTCAAAAATACAATCTCTAACAGTAAAGAAATATCATTTTAAAACCACTAGATTGATAAAAGTTAAAAAGACTGTTGGTCTTGTAAAACTATTGGTCTTGTAAAAGTATTGGTAAAAGTGAATGATACAGCTGGCGGGGGGTGTAAATTTGGTCTATTATCTCTTGACAATATCCAGAAAATGTGTATACCTCATTACCCTACAATTCTTTTTTGGGTAAATAACTTCAAAATCTCTAGATTCAAGAAGGCATATGAAAGTGTGTTCATTGAGGTTTTGTTTGCCAGGGAAGAAAATGGAAGGCAATTCATATGTTTGATGAGAAAGAGAACAGCTAATGGAGAAAATACTATTGTGATACCTTCTTGCCTACAGTGAAAAGCTGAGACGGGGAGTTTGTATCGCATGGTCAACATGGATCTTCACTTTTCCATGAAGATAAAGAATACATTCAAAGTGGGTATATGTGGCTATAGGAGGAAGCTCGACTGCCTCCTGTGAGGGCCCCTGACAGGAGTGGGGATATAGGTCCTGGAGTGAGGCTAATGGAATAAAAGAAAAAAAAAAAGCATGAGATGTGTTTTTCAAACTTGAGCTTACATTATTCAAGGATATTTTTGGACACTGACAGTGAAAAACAACACAGAAAAAGATGAACACTAAAAAGAATTATGAAAGAGAAAAAAACAAAGTCATTCAGTCTCTGATTTCTGCCAAATCTGACAGGCGAGCAATTGGCAGAAGCTCAGGGGGAATGCAGACAATCACAGAAATAGTAGTGGCAAGGACCACCTGCTTCTTTTAAGAGATTAACCACTGTCAAGCCTTTGGCACTCCATAACGGAACCTTGTATTCATTCACAGGCAGGACGCGGAGAGTATTGAGGTGTTAGTTTTGGGAATCCACGCCAAAGCAGAGAGAATCATCTTTGCTTTCTACTGAGGCAGGAGAAAGCAGGCAGCCACAACAGCTGAGGTGTCCTGTCTGCTGTCACAAGAGTTTATTAGAGGCTGAACTTACCTTACCTGAACTTACCTATTAGAGGCAAACTTTTCTTTTCATCTATATAAATGTAAATTCAGTTCAGTTAAGTTCAGTCGCTCAGTCATGTCCGACTCTTTGTGACCCCATGAATCGCAGCACACCAGGCCTCTGTCCATCACCAGTTCCTGGAGTTCACTCAAACTCATGTCCATTGAGTCAGTGATGCCATCCAGCCATCTCATCCTCTGTCATCCCCTTTTCCTCCTGCCCCCAATCCCTTCCAGCATCAGAGTATTTTCCAATGAGTCAACTCTTTGCATGAGGTGGCCAAAGTATTGGAGTTTCAGCTTTAGCATCATTCCTTCCAAAGAAATCCCAGGGCTGATCTCCTTTAGGATGGACTGGTTGGATCCCCTTGCAGTCCAAGGGACTCTCAAGAGTCTTCTCCAATACCACAGTTCAAAAGCATCAATTCTTTGGCGCTCAGCTTTCTTCACAGTCCAATTCTCACATCCATACATGACCACTGGAAAAACCATAGCCTTGACTAGACGGACCTTTGTTGGCAAAGTAATGTCTCTGCTTTTCAATACGCTATCTAGGTTGGTCATAACATTCTTTCCAAGGAGTAAGCGTCTTTTAATTTAATGGCTGCAATCACCATCTGTAGTGATTTTGGAGCCCTCCCCCCCCCCAAAAAATAAAGTCTGACACTGTTTCCACTGTTTCCCTGTCTATTTCCCATGAAGTGATGGGACCAGATGCCATGATCTTTGTTTTCTGAATGTTGAGCTTTAAGCCAACTTTTTCACTCTCCTCTTTCACTTTAATCAAGAGGCTTTTCAGTTCCTCTTCACTTTCTGCCATAAGGGTGGTGTCATCTGCATATCTGAGATTATTGATATTTCTCCTGGCAATCTTGATTCCAGCTTGTGCTTCTTCCAGCCCAGCATTTCTCATGATGTACTCTGCATATAAGTTAAATAAGCAGGGTGACTATATGCAGCCTTGACATACTCCTTTTCCTATTTGGAACCAGTCTGTTATTCCATGTCCAGTTCTAACTGTTGCTTCCTGACCTGCATACAGATTTCTCAAGAGGCAGGTCAGGTGGTCTGGTATTCCCATCTCTTTCAAAATTTTCCACAGTTTACTGTGATCCAGACAGTCAAAGGCTTTGGCATAGTCAATAAAGCAGAAATCGATGTTTTCCTGGAACTCTCTTGCTTTTTTGATGATCCAGCGGATGTTGGCATTTTTGATCTCTGGTTCCTCTGCCTTTTCCAAAACCAGCTTGAACATCTGGAAGTTCACGGTTCATGTATTGCTGAAGCCTGGCTTGGAGAATTTTGAGCATTACTTTACTAGCGTGTGAGATGAGTGCAATTGTGCAGTAGTTTGAGCATTCTTTGGCATTGCCTTTCTTTGGGATTAGAATGAAAACTGACCTTTTCCAGTCCTGTGGCCACTGCTGAGTTTTCCAAATTTGCTGGCATATTGAGTGCAGCACTTTCACAGCATCATCTTTCAGGATTTGGAATAGCTCAACTGGAATTCCATCACCTCCACTAGCTTTGTTCATAGTGATGCTTTCTAAGGCCCACTTGACTTCACATTCCAGGATGTCTGACTCTAGGTGAGTGATCACAACATCGTGATTATCTGGGTCATGAAAATCTTTTTTGTACAGTTCTTCTGTGTATTCTTGCCACCTCTTGTTAATATCTTCTGCTTCTATTAGGTCCATACCATTTCTGTCCTTTATTGAGCCCATCTTTGCATGAAATGTTCCCTTGGTATCTTTTCTTGAAGCTGTCTCTAGTCTTTCCCATTCTGTTTTTTTCCTCTATTTCTTTGCATTGATCTCTGAGGAAGGCTTTCTTATTTCTCCTTCCTATTCTTTGGAACTCTGCATTCAGATGCTTATTTCTTTCCTTTTCTTCTTTGCTTTTCTCTTCTCTTCTTTTCACAGCTATTTGTAAGGCCTCCCCAGACAGCCATTTTGCTTTTTTGCATTTCTTTTCCATGGGGATGGTCTTAATCCCTGTTTCCTGTACAATGTCACAAACCTCCATCCATAGTTCATCAGGCACTCTCTCTATCAGATCTAGGCCCTTAAATATATTTCTTACTTCCACTGTATAATCATAAGGGATTTGATTTAGGTCATACCTGAATGGTCTAGTGGTTTTCCCTACTTTCTTCAATTTATACATATAAAGAGAAAGTGTTAGTCACTCAGTTGTGTCTGACTCTTTGCAACCCTATGGACTGTAGCCTGCCAGGCTCCTCTGTCCATGGATTCTCCAGGCATGAATACTGGAGTGGGTTGACATTTCCTTCTCCTGGCGATCTTCCTGACCCAGGGATGGAACATATGTCTCCTGCATTGGCAGGTGGATTCCTTACCAGGAAAACCCTGTAATATACATATAGTCATCCACATCAGAAAGGGTTTAAATTTATACCAGAAATCCTAAATTTCAAGGACCACTACAAGAATGGTGATAGCCCCCGTTGGCTCCTTCAGGCAAGATACTTGTGTTGTTCTGCCTAAGTTGACTTTGAATTTGTATGTAACATATAGCTATATATCTCATTAGCAAGTTTAGAACCACGATTTGAATAATTTTGCATATAATTTAAGTAAACAAAGCATATGTGGGATGTGTTAACTAGTGACTATCTGTGGACAGATTATCTCTGATAAACAGTGGTGAGAGGTTTATTGCCAACAACAAATACCCATTCAGAGCTCTGGAGAATTCCCACGTGCGCTTGAGATTTATAACACAGCTCAGTTTGGTCTAGCCTCATTTCAAAGGCTGAAGAACCACAGGTGGCTAGCATCAAGGTCTACCTAGCAAACTCAAAGTTTCCTTTATTGTTATGTTTCATTTTTGAGCATCAGCAGTGCATAACCATTTGCTTATTTGAAATGTTGATATCCTCATCTTTCCCTTTCCTCTTGAGGTCTCATGATGCTAAAGGTACACAGTCTAGTCTTTTTTTTATCAGGGAATGTGAGAAATGGGAGAAGTTTGAAATCCAACAGGCTTCAAAATACAGTATTTAAAGTTTCATACAGATTGTTATTATTAAAATTTTGATATTCTATAAAATTCATTAACATAAAACTATTACCTTTTTCCAAGTGCCTATCATGTTCCAGATACTTGGAGAATGCCTTATAAAATTTGTCTCCAATACTAGCATTAGCCCTGTTATATAGGGCATATATTATTATCCATATTCGTTACATGAAAAAGCAAGTCTCAGTTAAACTAAGATTTTGCTCAAGGTTTTCTGACTAGCAAGAAGCACAAGTTTCCCCAAACTAAATTTTCCTGGCTCCCTATGGAAAAGTTTATAGTAATACTGCCCCAAAGAAATATATGTATGTACACCTATGTAATTTAAATCTTTCCAGTGACTATATTTAAAAAGTAACAAGAACTCAATGAAAATAATTATCATATTTTTTACTTAATCCACTATATTCTAAAATTATCATTTCGACATGTAATCGATACAAAATATTATTCATGAGGTATTTTGCTTTTCTTTTTCTTGCTAAGCTTTTGAACTCCAGTGTGCATTAAATACAAGACAACTTGGTTTGGTCTAGACACATTTCTAGTGTCAACAGCCACCAGTGGTTGCCGGGTACTATATTGATACTACATATTTGGTTCCAAATAAAGTTATGGAGCAACATAAGATTCAAAAGGCAAAAGTTAAGTTGGTCCCTAGCCCTGTCACTGCCATCTGAAGCTTGCTGGACAAGAGCTTAACTTGAATATTTTTCTCTCAAATGTAAAGATTGGGTGATAGTGCTTAACCCATGAAGTTGGGGGGTAATTTAGTATTTGATGGAAAAGATTTGACAGATGACCTGACACATAGTAGGCATCAAAAGACAATAGGTCAGTTCTCTACCTTTTTGCCTCTTTTGCTCATAGATATTTTCCTATAAGAATGTCCTTTGAAACCCAAAAGTTTAACCACAAAGACTTCTCAAAAAGAGACTGGAGATTCGGACATATTTAGTCTCATAAATATATATTCAGTCTGAGTTTATCCCATTGTTTAGGTCATCCTGAGTGGCCAAAAGAGAGTGGGACTATGGAATTGATAAACTTTCCCTGCTACATTTAAGTTTTTAGTTGGATGGAATTTGTAGAGCAGCTGACATTACCACAAATCAAGGTTATATTCCACAGCCAAAAATTAGTTATTTCAGATTGTTTGCATTTACTTCACCTGAGTTAGTAGAGATAATTAAAAATCCCTTTACAATGAACAAACTGAGACCAGATCAGAACAAACATCTCTAAGTTTTGGACTCCAATCTCAAGCCATTTTTTTCCCCTCAAATCCTCATGGCCCACTCAGTTTTGTTGATATTTCAAATTAAGCTTTATAGTATTATGCAAATCTTATACTTTGTGTCTTATGATGCACCAGAACTGTACATTTGAACTATGTAGAACACATTATTGAGAACCAAATATATATAGGTCAGAAGACAATTATGCCATTTACTATTTAAATTTGCATCTGGAGCAAGTTCTTAATTTTTCTGAGTTGTGATTTTGTCATTTACCAAATGTATGTAATAATTCTTGCCTTGCATATCTAGATATTAATAAGATTAGAGTTGATATTTATAAAATCTTTTCCATTGTGCATGGTATATAATACAGGCACAAGATATGCTAGTTAGTATAATATTATGGTGGTTTAATGGAAAGAAAATATTTTGTATTTTGATAATCTCTGAAAGTTTAATACACTGTAAAATCAATCTAATGGTGAGTGTGTTGCATTTGGAGTTGGTGAATTTCATATGTCTGAATATAATTAATTTATTGTCCACTTATTCATAGTTTATTTTAAATATAAAAATATATAACTGATAGATGTTTTCCTAGGATACATTTCTTGAATGAAATTGCTGGGTTTTAAAATAGGTATTTTTCAGGTTTTCTAGATAATACCAAATTATATTCCAACATGACAGTACTACTTATAGTCCCACAGAGCAATAATACTGGCAAAGGATACTCACACTAATTGAACAAAAAGTCCAGAAAAATAATCTGTGTGAACATAGGAACTTGATTTATGAGAGCTAAGACATTGCAGATCAATAAAAGGTACAGGGTAATTGGTTGGCCGCAGCGAGAAAAAAACAGACTGGATCCCAATCCCTACTTCCTTCCAAAACCAAATATCATTTCCAGGTGGATTCAAGACTCAGAGGTCGAAAGCAAAATTATAAAAATGTTGGAAAACCATATAGGAATAATTCTGTTACCTCAGGTCAAGAACATTTCTTAAGACAAAAAAGTGAACAGTATAAAGGAAATAAACACACACAGTCCACTACATGCTTTGTTCACCAAGGGACACAAAATGGGGAGTAAAAGAAAAACCAGAGAGTGAAAAATTATATCCATTTTTAAAAAGAATATCTAAATATTGCAAGTTGACCAAAATAACAAGAAGGCATAAATGGATAAATTAGAAGGTAACTAAATGGTTATTACCTAGCAAGAGTCATCAGACTTTTCTTGTAAATGGCCAGATAGTAAATATTTTAGCATTTTGTGAGTCATACGTGATCTCTGTAACATACTTTATGTATGCGTGTGTATACAGTGGTTAAAAATGTGCAATGTGGCAAAAAATAAAAGAAGAATAAAAACACTATATATATATTTTATATATATATATATAAATGTTAAAACCATTCTTAGCTCACAAGCAGTAAAAAAAACAGACCATAGGCCAGATTCGTTCCCTGAACTATAGTTTGCTCATAACATGGAACTACTGTATTAATTACAGGAATACATGTGGCAAAAACATTAAAGAATAATAAAAATAAGAACATGATATATATAAATGTAAAAATGATTATTAGCTCACAAGCAGTAGGAAAACAGACCACAGGCCAATTTGTTCCCTGGACTATAGTTTGCCCATCACACTGAATTGCTGTATTGATTACAGGCATGCATGTCAGAATACTAAACCCTGAAAAAGTGGACACATAATAAGAATTTAGAACAAGAAGTATCTTCAAACTACTTCTTATCCAGTAACGTACTTTACCAATGAAGAGACTGAGGCTCAGAGGGTCCTGCAGTTGGTGGTCGAGGGAGGTGCGGGCTGTCTCTAATCGTCCCCTGCTCAGTGCTGCCACCTTTGAGCAGCATCGAGATCTTCGGTTTGGTGTTCACACAGCTTCTGCAGGGCCTGATAAAGCGAAGTCACCTTGTAGTGAGTCCGGACATGGCTCTTTTGCTAGCCTCTTCGCATAGAGATAAGAGTAGCTAGCTTGTAAGAGCTATCACACTCCTTCTTACTAAACCAATTTTTCCAAAAAAAAAAAGCTCATAAAATAAGCGATTTTATCAACAGCCTGTTCCAAAATGGACCACTTTAAAAGATGATGGGAACCAGTCTGGCAGCCGATTTGTCTCAAAAAGGTTCACTAGGAGCAAATAGCACCATCATCACTTTCTTTCTAAATTAAAGGCAGAGACATCGTGAGGGGAGACGGCTGGCTTTCCATATGTGCTTGGTCTCCTTATATAAAATTCTCCTAGGAACACTTTCTTAAGTTCCTAACCTCAAAGCTGATTTTCTAGAAATTTTTAGTTCGTGCAAAATTCAGTATTATGGAACTTTTATTTATCCACAGTAGATATGGGAAAGGTTAGTAGGTATTATTGACCTGAAGTATAATAATGTCCCTCAAGGCTAACCTTTAAATCTTTATGTGTTCAGTAATTTTAGCTATTCAAAGCATCCTTCTCTGTTTCTAGGAATATTATAACATTCCATAAAGCTATAATAAAAAGAATAGTGGAAAAGGGCAAAGGGAAATTACTCCTCCTTCAATGATGGCTCCGTAGGGTATTCCACATACTCAGTTTACTCAAATAAGGTTCTTTTGCAATCTGCAGAGAGTCTCCTAAAAGAAATATTGCAGAACTATATGAATATAAAATATAAAATCCCTTTATTAATTTAATGAATCAAATTACCCCTTTATTGATAAAATATAAATTAGCATCTTAGCCTGACTGAGATAAAAGACTCCTGTACTGTACTCCTGTTTATAAGAAGATGTGCTGCTGCTGCTACTGCTGCTAAGTCACTTCAGTCGTGTCCGACTCTGTGCGACCCCATAGACGGCAGCCCACCAGGCTCCCCCATCCCTGGGATTCTCCAGGCAAGAACACTGGAGTGGGTTGCCATTTCCTTCTCCAATGCATAAAAGTGAAGTCGCTCAGTAGCGTCCAACTCTTAGCGACCCCACGGACTGCAGCCTACCAGGGTCCTCCATCCATGGGATTTTCAAGGCAAGAGTACTGGAGTGGGGTGCCATTGCCTTCTCTGAAGAAAATCTGGGATAATTCCATAATGACAGCTTACTGTTAATAGTATGTTGTTTTCACCAGTTTTTTTTCATTAGGGCAATAATTATATTTTTTAGTTATATAATAAATTATAGTTATTGGATGATGCTAAGTTGCTAATTCTCAGTCCTTTTAGTGACTGAGATGCATTAAATTTTTCCTAATGAATTCAGTTTTAAGCCATTATTGCTCCAATAATTTCTAACTTGAACATGAATTCTAAACTGGGGAAAAATATTTACTTATTCTTCACGGAAACTCCTACATAAGCCACAGAATGTTCCTGGAAGCAAAATATTTTACAAAGCTGTATTGATAATACTGAAGGTAAATTATGATCAGGATCATATTTAAGTTTGCAAATGATCAGGCACTTTCCTTAGGTCAGTTAGCAGGATTTTCATCATTGCAGTAGGCAATGAATAACAAGGATTATTGCCTTCCCAGTTGTAATTATAGTTCCTGAGAGCGGTGCCTTCATAGATAACATCAGGATTGAGTTGATGTCATGGCTCACTCAATACAATATTTAATGACAATGAGGGCTTAACATAGATAGATACGTGCATACATGCAACAGACATTTCAAACATATATTAAGACTGAGAAAACGAGGAAAAAAGAAATCCTCCATAATCTGATAAAGAGTATCTATTTTTAGAAATATTAGGCACAGGTAATATTTCGTGGAGAAATATTAAAAACCTTCTCATATACTTCAGGAAAAAGACAAGGATGTTCTCATAATAATCCCATTCAATGTTGTTCTGGACTTCTTATGCAGCAAAATAAGATAAGAAAAAACAGTGGAGTTAAAACATTAAGGGCAATGAATTAAAACAAAAAGGGCCAAATTGTCTTTACACGAAGATGATTGTCAACAAATGATCCAAGAAAATTAATATGATGGTACATTTATGACAGTGCAGCAAAAATGACATTAGCAACACTCTAAGATACACAGGAATAAACCTGTATTAAATGTGCAAACACTTAATGTAAAAAAAGAAATTACAAAACTCTTTTATAAGAGATTCAAGAAGATCTAAATTAAAAAGAGGTAGATAATTTTCATGGGTAAGAAGGCTCAATATTGTAAATATATAAAGCTTCCAAAGTTAATTTATAAATTAAAAAACTTCTCAACCAACACTGTAACTAGTTATTTAGTAAATTCTACAATCTGATTCTAAATTTCTTATGTAAAACTAAAGGAACAGCTACCAAAACAAAGAATGAGGCTAAGAGATTCATCCCACCAGATATTAGGATGCATCAAAAAATGAATCTAATTAAGATGAGGTGGTATTGGTACAGAGACACTTACTGTTAAACAAACAGGTTAGAGTCCTGGAACGATCATGTTGACACGAGGACTAACATAGTATGTCTCTGAGTTATGTTAATTTGCTCCTTTTCCAGTTCTCACTGACTTCTCACTTTGTCCCCAAAGGACTTTCTGTTATATGCATTTGATTTCTGCAAAACTTGTGCATTTTGGGAAAATCAACGAAAACATGTGACAGAATTCTGAGTTGTCAGCTGGGAAACCCAGGAAATAATTCCTTTTAATCAGAGTATACCTTGAGGGTTATTTGATAGTGAGCAAGAAAATCTGACTCTGGCGCTGTAGCCAAAAAAGAAGTTTATTGCAGAAGTAGAGCAGATAACAGACTAAAAAGAATAATTGAACAACATTTCAGACAGGTTAGAAATGTTACCAAAAGTTAGTGGCTTAAAACAAGAATGAATTTATTTGTTCACGATTCTATGGGTCAGGAATTTGGACTACACTCCAGTCACTTAAATTGCTTGCTATTTATATGCCAAAATTCATACTATCAGTCACAGATATTTCATAATCTCTCAGATGACAACTTGATTAGATTCTTCTTTCATTTAGTTGTAAGAATTAGAAACAATCTAACTTGGAAATCCCTGGTGGCTCAGACAGTAAAGAATCCACGTGCAATGCAGGAGACCTGGGTTTGATACCTGGGTTGGGAAGATCCACTGGAGAAGGGAATGGCTACCCACATTCTGGCCTGGAAATTCCAAAAACAGAGGAGCCTGGCAGGCTACAAGTCCATGACTTTCACTTTCAACTTGGAAATGGATTTATTAGCTGTTCATTAGAATCATTGACTTTTTAAAAACTTCTGAGGTCACTTATGTGGCTGAAGCTAATTCCTGCGTGTGTTGAGTAAAAGATGGCCTCGGTTACATCTGGTGCTGGCAGTGACTGTCAACTGGGCATTTCTTTCCATGTTCTCTTTTAAGGAGAACAGCCTGCGTTTTGGCACATGACAGCAGAACTCCGAAATGATGAGAGGAAGATCCCAGGCTCTGCGGTGACTAGGTCTGTAAGTTGAACTTCATCATTTCAGCAACATACTGTGGGTCAAAACAAATCAAAAGGCCAGCCAGATTCAAAGGGCGAAGACATGGTTGATTCTTATTGGGAGGGGTTGTAAGTGGTCCCTCTTAGTCCATCACATGAACAATAGAGAGTTTCTTCAGGAAAACTGTGAGAGGAGTTACCTCCAGTTATTCCCAATTGTGGTAAAATGTTGCTTGTCTTGGCTTGGAATGCATACTTATGCTTGACTAAGGCAGGCAGTTTTCCTTATGGTGGTGACCATAGGATTATAGTCAGTGTGAAAGTACTGACTCTTCAAAGTAAAATAGGGACGCCATTACCAAATGAAGGAGGAACTGTGAATTCTGGGTAGACAAAAGCAATGGAGACTATTTTACTGAGAGTTCTTGGGAAAATCACTTACTTTTCTTGGATCTGAGCTGTGTACCTTCATTTGTAAACTGGGAATAATAAGTAGGATGCTCACACAACTTTCTTAAGGTACTCTGATTTTATTACTCTGATTGTCTTTTGTATCCATTCAGCATATACTGAAACAAGCAGAAATTATATACTCCACTTGAATTTCATGGTAAAGTAGAAGGTTCAGGGTAAAAAATCAGTATCTGCCACCAGACTCTAAATTCTATGAATGTGGAAATATACCATATTCATCTCAAAATCCTCATCTCTTGGTGTATAAAGTACTCACTAACTCTTATTTTCATGTTAGAAGAATCAAATAGCTGTGGAATCTTTAGACATATCTTACTATTTATGGACCTGAGTTTTTGTTTTATATCCCAGAGCATGATTTAATACTCAGCAATATACCAATGGCATTCTTTCCTAAGTTAATGTCGTCCTATTCTTTCACCCGTTTTACAGTTATCTGTCCCAAATTTACCAAAGAAAAGCATATATTTCATATATTCGCATTTTTCTATTGTGCATTCATGGCTTATGGTACCCAATCTTATGCAATACCAAAGGCAAAAAATGTATTTGTGAAGAAGGTGAAAAGAAAGTGAATGACTCTGATGAACAGCTAACCCATACATCCCCATGTTAGATTGTTTCTAATTCTTCACTTTTAATGAATGGAAAAAGAACCTAAACAAGTTGTTACCTGATAGATTATTAAATAATTATGGCTGATAGAGTATTGGGATGATTTTTGACATATAACTAGGAAGGCATTTAAATAAATTGCTAAAATTGCCATAATAAAAATCTTTTCATTACTAAACACTTGTCTGTGTTGATTAAGTTTCTTGTTTCTTATTGAAATGAAGGAATTACATTATATTAGGTCTGGAACAAAGATGGAGGCAGCCCTCATCTATCCCAGTTCTTGACAGTCCTTCGTAATTATAGAAAATGATCTGATTAGTTCCAAAGGCTAATGTGAAGAATTCCTGGGGGTTATAGCTTCATGGCTATCTTGGTTAAGAGATGGGAACCTCAGCTCAGACTGTGGTTAATGAGCTGTTATGACTGACATAGGCAGAGGGAGAAGGTTTCCCCTCTGAGGGGGATTCTTAATAAAACAAGGTGCCCAATGCGGTTGAATAGCTTTCAGAGCAAAGCAAGAGACCAGCTACAAAATTCAGGGGGGCCAGTGCAAAATATGGAGATCCTTGTTCAAAAATTGAGGATTTCAAGATGGTAACAATAGACCATTCAGTCAAGTGCTAAACCCGCCTGACTACAAGGCCTTGTGCAACTGCACAGGTCACCTTTCCAGGGTGCTACCCTGCCACAAATCTGCACCTTAGCAGAAACCACCTGTATGAAATTGATATGCCAGAAACAGAATGAGGGCATGAATATCTCTCCTTCAGTAAGAGCCTGTGGTCAAGTAAGTACCTCTCTGTGACCCCTCTTTACCCATTCCCCTAGTCTCCAACATTAGAATGATTACTGCCCAAGAGAGGAAAGGAGAGGAAATTTTCTCAGAGCCAAACCATGCCCGTCCTTTTCTCTTCATCAGGAAGTGGGGGTCAATGCATTAGCCTGATGTATTAAGAGGAAAATGAACTTGCTTGAGGTAGAGGTTTTTATTAAATAAATGGAAAGAACTGAGTCTTAAATATTAAAATGCACCTATGCTAGCAATTATAGTCACTGAAAAGGTATGGAAGCTGGCAAAATGAAGGAAGCTGACCCACTAATTAATGAGAAAGGGGAATTAATAGAAGAAAGTTGAGTTGGAGCACAGGAAGAAATAATACAGCTTCATATGCTCCTGCTGCTGCTGCTAAGTCGCTTCAGTCGTGTCTGACTCTGCGCGACCCCATAGACGGCAGCACACCAGGCTCCACTGTCCCTGGGATTCTCCAGGCAAGAACACTGGAGTGGGTTGCCATTGCCTTCTCCAATGCATGAAAGTGAAGTTGCTCAGTCGTGTCTGACTCTTTGCGACCCCATGAACTGCAGCCTACTGGGCTCCTCCATCCATGGGATTTTCCAGGCAAGAGTACTGGAGTGGGTTGCCATTGCCTTCTCCACAGCTTCATATATGTGAACGCAAAGATTGAACTTTCTCAATAAATATAATTACTTGAGTATTCTTATGGCCATGGGCTTCCCAGGTGGCTCTAGTGGTAAAGAACCTGCCTGCCAGTTCAAGAGACATAAAAGACACAAGTTTGATCCCTGAGTCAGGAGTATTGCAGGAAATGGCAACCCACTTCAGTATTCTTGTCCACAGAATCCCATGAATAGAGGAACCTGGTGGGCCACAGTCTGTGGGGTCACAAAGAGTTAGACACAACTGAATTGACTTAGCATGCATACACTTATGGCTATGGTAAAACTAAAGTAAGAAAACCCAAAGGATAACAGGAAGGCAGAGGGAAGAGAGAAGACCTGGTCTGGGGAGTCTCAGAAGGGCCATGGAGATGGGTGGCTACAGGTGGATGATTTGAATAGGCCGTGACAATGTGATCAGCTACATAAATCAGATTTCACTTAAATCTAAGCATAAAATGATAATTAGCAAGAGGATTTTATTTTTATAGCTAAAGTCTAAAGTCAAAACTGTGGATGAATGAAAAGAAAATTATTTTTAGAAAATTTAACTTCAGTAAACCCACTCCAGTGTTCTTGCCTAGAAAATCCATGGACAGAGGAGCCTGGCAGGCTACAGTCCATGGGGTCGCAAAAGAGACATGACTAAATGCAGCAACAGAGCAATCTAGAGCTTGCCTGTTTTGTGATTCTTCAGAAAAAGCAAAGACCATGTTTCTTTGGTGCTTCATGCTAGCCTGTGATGTCACAACAAGCTGAGACTGAATATCAAAGACCAGTTCAGAAAGGTTTTCAATTGACCGTCCTGGATATAGGTACACAGCCCAACACATAAGTAGGGAATGGAAGGCAGAGGCGGAAAAGGCAGTGTTTGGAAATGAAAATACTGGTGCCTTTAGGGAAGAGCAACTGAGTAAAACTGTGGAAACCATACAATGGAATTATGCTGTTAATTTCCCCCTGCTGCCCACATAAATTATGCAGAAAATATTGGATTGGTTGCTACTTTATAGTGAAAACTGCCTATTTGCTCCCAGGCCTTGGCAGAAACTACAGCAGTGTTGGGAGGAAGGAGGGAGCGTGCAGTAAAGCAACAAGGCACATAAAAATTGTGTGTATTGAGCAGGATACTGGGAGGCTGAAATTCTAAACATGCAGTCGAAAAGCCAGACTTGGAAGACATAGGTATTCATTTAACCTGGGGTTGAGGCTACTGTGTTGGCAGGTACAGTAAGAAGCTTCTTAAATAATTACCAACTTCAGCTAATTGCTTGGCTCACAACAAAGTGGACAACTCTTGGTTGATGTTTCCTTTGCAAGCGCTAAAAGTCTTACTTATATCCTTTATTTTCTTTCTTTAAAACATTTCCAAGCAGTCCATCAGAAAAGCAATAATGTACAGCACACTGGCAAATAAATATCTTCATGCCCCCTTGATAGTACTTGTGACATATATTTTTCATATTTTAGAATGATAAATGCAATATCTTCTTGGAGCATAATTTGAAAAACAAAAAAGATAAAGAATGCAAAAAATGTCTTGCCTGTGGTTACTGCTGTGGTTTTTACTTTTTTTTTACACAAAAATGCAATTTAATTCATATTCATATTCTTCAATTGCTCCTCATTAGTGGAGTAGAGGTTAACATATGTTAAGTATTGATATATAGTATATCATTACATTATAAATATTTCACAGGTGAGACTATTCTTTGCTGAAACTGATCACTTATTTAAAAACAGCTCCTATTTATAAGCAGTGTTCTGTATCAGCTTTATCCAATAGGGTTATAAATACAATGATGAGAACCATCAATGCAAGGCCTTTGGTAAGGCAGATGTTTGCTACAGGCATCACTGGGATAAAATCGATGTGTTGTCAAGCCCACATTTCTTCCCGGAGGCTCTAAGGGAGAATCCATACCTTTGACTTTCTAGCTTCTAGGGGCCATCAACATTTCTTGGCTCATGGCTGCCTCCCATCTTCAAAAGCAGCTCTGACAGGTTGAGTATTTCTTACATTGAACCACTCCAACCTTCTCTTCTCTCAAGGACCCCTGTGATTACTTTGGGTCCACCAAGATAATCCAGAATAATCTCCCTATTTTAATATCTGCTAATTGGTAAGTTTAGTTCCATCTGTAATATTAATTACCTTTTGCTATGTAAGAGTTCCAGGGTTCCAGGATTTAGGACAGGAACATCTTCAGTTCAGTTCAGTCCCTCAGTTGTGTCTGACTCTTTGCTACCCCATGGCTGCACCACACCAGGATTCCCTGTCCATCACCAACTCCCAGAGCTTACTCAAATTCACATCCATCAAGTTGGTGCTGCCATCCAACCATCTCAGCCTCTGTCATCCCCTGCTCCTCCCACCGTCAATCTTTCCAAGCATTAGGGTCTTTTCCAATAAGTCAGTTCTTCACGTTAGGTGGCCAAAGTATTGGAGCTTCAGATTTACCATCAGTCCTTCCAATGAACATTCAGGACTCATTTCCTTTAGGATGGACTGGTTTGATCTCCTTGTAGTCTAACAGACTCTCAAGAATCTTCTCCAGCACCACAGTCCAAAAACATCAATTCTTCAGAACACAGATTTCTTTTATAGTCCAACTCTCAAATCCATACCTGACTAGTGAAAAAAACCATAGCTTTAACTAGATGGACCTTTGTTGGCAAAGTAATTTCTCTGATTTTTAATATGCTGTTTAGGTTTGTCAAAGCTTTTCTTCCAAGGAGAAAATGTCTTTTAATTTAATGTTTGCAGTCACTATCTGCAACCATGTTGCAGTGATTTTGGAGCCCAAGAAAATAAAGTCTGTCACTGTTCCCATTGTTTCCTCACCTATCTGCCATGAAGTGATGCCATGATCTTATTTTTCTGAATGTTGAGTTTTAAGCCAACTTTTTCACTCTCCTCTTTCATCAAGAGGCTCTTTAGTTCTTTTTCACTTTCTGCCATAAGGGTGGCATCATCTGAATATCTGAGGTTATTGATATTTCTCCCAGCAGTCTTGATTCCAGCTTGTGCTTCATCCAGCCTGGCATTTCGCATGATGTACTCTGCATATAAATTAAATAAGCAGGGTGACAATACACAGCTTTGATGTACTCCTTTCCCTATTTGGAACCAGTCTGTTGTTCCATGTCCAGTTCTAACTATTGCTTCTTTACCTGCATACAGATTTCTCATGAGACAGATCGGATGGTCTGGTATTCCCATCTCTTTAAGAATTGTCCACAGGTCGTTGTGATCCACATAGTCCAAGACTTTGATGTAGTCAATGAAGCAGAAGTAGATGTTTTTCTGGAACTCTCTTGCTTTTTCAATGATCTAATGGATGTTGGCAATTTGATCTCTGGTTCCTCTGCCTTTTCTAAAACCAGCTTGAACATCTGGAAGTTCACAGTTCATGTATTGCTGAAGCCTGGCTTGGAGAATTTTGAGCATTACTTTGCTAGCGTGTGAGATGAGTGCAATTGTGCAGTAGTTTGAGCATTCTTTGGCATTGCCTTTCTTTGGGATTGGAATGAGAACTGACCTTTTCCAGTCTTGTGGCCACTGCTGAGTTTTCCAAATTTGCTGGCATATTGAGTGCAGCACTTTCACAGCATCATCTTTCAGGATTTGAAATAGCTCAACTGGAATTCCATCACCTCCACTAGCTTTGTTCATAGTGATGCTTTCTAAGGCCCACTTGAGTTCACATTCCAGGATGTCTGGCTCTAGGTCAGTGATCACACCGTTGTGACTATCTGGGTCATGAAGATCTTTTTTGTATAATTCTTCTATATATTCTCACCACCTCTTCTTAATATCTTCTTCTGTTAGGTCCATACCATTTCTGTCCTTTATTGTGCCCATCTTTGCATGAAACGTTCCCCTGGTAGCTCCAATATTCTAGTAGAGATCTCTAGTCTTTCCCATTCTATTATTTTCCTCTATTTCTTTGCATTGACCACTGAGTGCCAAACCGCTTCAGTATTCTTGCCTTGAAAACCCCATGAACAGAATGCAAAGGCAAAAAGATAGGACACTGAAAGATGAACTCTGCAGGTCGGTAGGTGCCCAATATGCTGCGCGAGACCACTGGAGAAATAACTCCAGAAAGAATGAAGAGACGGAGCCAAAGCAAAAACAACACCCAGTTTTGGATGTGACTGGTGATGGAAGTAAAGTCTGATGCTATAAACAGCTTTATTGCATAGGAACCTGGAATGTTAGGTCCATGAATCTAGGCAAATTGGAAGTGGTCAAACAGGAGATGGCAAGAGTCAACATAGACATTTTAGGAATCAGTTAACTAAAATGGACTGGAATGGGTGACTTTAACTCAGATGACCATTGTATCTACAACTGTGGGCAAGAATCCCTTAGAAGAATTGTAATAGCCATCATAGTAAACAAAAGAGTCTGAAATGCAGTATTTGGATGCAATCTCAAAAACAACAGATCGATCTTGGTTTGTTTCCAAGCAAATCATTCAATATCACAGTAATGCAAGTCTATGCCCCGACCAGTAAGGCTGAAGAAGCTGAAGTTGAACAGTTCTATGAAGACCTACAAGACCTTCTAGAACTAACATGCAAAACAGACATCATTTTCATTTTAGGGGACTGGAATGCAAAAGGCGGAAGTCAAGAGATACCTGGAGTAACATGCAAATTCGGCCTTGGAGTTCAAAATGAAGCAGGGCAAAGGCTAACAGAGTTTTGCCAAGAGAACACACTACTCATAGTAAACACCCTCTTCCAACAACACAAGAGAAGACTCTACACATGGACATCACCAGATGGTCAATACCGAAATCAGATTGATTATATTCTTTGGAGCCAAAGATGGAAAAGCTCTATACAGTCAGGAGAAGCAAGACTGGGAGCTGACTGTGGCTCAGATCATGAGCTTCTTATTGCAAAATTCAGACTTAAATTGAAGAAAGTAGGGAAAACCACTAGACTATTCAGGTATGACCTATATCAAATCCCTTATGATTATACAGTGAAAGTGACAAATAGATTCAAGGGATTAGATCTGATAGACAGAGTGGCTGAAGAACTATGGACGGAGGTTTGTGACATTGTACGTGAGGCAGTGATCAAGACCATCCCCAAGAAAAAGAAATGCAAAAACGCAAAATGGTTGTCTGAGGAGGCCTTACAAATTAGCTGAGAAAGAGCTAATTAGAAGAGAAGCTAAAGGCAAAGGGGAAAGGGAAAGATATACCCATATGAATGCAAAGTTCCAAAGAAAAGCAAAGAGAGATAAGAAAGCCTTCCTCAGTGATCAATGCAAGGAAATAGAGGATAATAATTGAATGGAAAAAGAACAACTTAGGGGAAAGCATTATTCTATCTACCACAAATAGTATATACCTCATAGCATTGCTGTATGGATTAAAAGAAGCATTATGTGAAGAACTTTGAAAAGTTTCTGCTCTTAGGTGGCTCAGTGGTAAAGAATCTGCCTGCCATGCAAGAGATGTGGGTTTGATCCTTGGGTCAGGAAGATCCTCTGGAGAAGGAAATAGCAACCCACTCCAGTATTCTTGCCTGGGAAATCCCATGGACAGAGGAGCTTGGGGTGGTGCTACAGTCCCTGGGGTCACAAAGAGTTGGACATGACTGATCAACTAAACAGCAACAACCACAGTAGTATGATGAGGAGAGGGGATGAATGGAGGAGAATGGGGTGAAACACTGCAGCTATTTAAGTTAGAAAACTCAGGAGGCATTTAGTGTGAGGGTCTAAGAAAGGAAATAAAAATGCTTTGCATTCTGAGAATAGGAGAACTATAGTATTCTGTTCAGTTCCAGTTGTTATACTCCAAAGGGATATTTTCAAACAGGAATTAGCCTAGGCAAGAAAGACAAGAATGATGGTGTTACTTATGGAACGCAGTACAGTAAGTCCCCTACATACAAGTGAGAATGCATTCGTTCAGCCCAATCTGTTTGTAAGTCCAACAAAGTTAGCCTGGGTACACAACTAACACAAGAGCCTGTATAGTACTATACCATAAGAGGTTTATAATGCTTTTCACACAAATAACACATAAAACACACACACACACACAAAAGAAAATATTTGCAATCTTACAGCACAGCACCTTGAAAAGTACAGTAGTACGTACAACCGCTGGATACAGGGGACGTTCCCATCTTTGAAACTTCACAACTTGAAGGTTCATATGTAGGGGCCTTGCTGTATAAAGCAATGGTTAAGGTTAGGTAGGACTGGCCTCATGGGTACTTGGCCATAGTCGACATGCATACGTGATAGAAGAGTTCAGAGGGGCCATGCTTGGTTTAATGCTCTGCCATCTTGAAATTTTGCATAATTTCATCTTTACACTGGTATTCTGTTGCGGTCCTGTTGGATAATAGAGCGTGTGTGTGAGTAGAGAAGTTATGCAAGATACACATGCCCGCTGTTCCTTTCCACCCATTTCCCAAATAGTCATGAGGCACCATGAGCACAGAAAGCCGGTGGGCCCACCATGTGTGAAAGTTCAGCCAAACCCCACGTGAGTAAGAGGTAAGCATGTTACTTATGTCTGCAACTGACTAAATCTGGATGCTGACAACCAAGAGAGGCCTTCCTTCTATTTGAACCAGAATTTTTCAAACACTCAAGAAGGTAATGACCCAAAAACACATGAATGACAAAGGAATCTATCAAATCGTTTCATTTACTTATTTTTGGCTGTGCTGGGTCTTTATTGCTGCGAGGGCTTTCTCTAGTTGTGGCTAGCGGGAGCTACTTTTTGTTGTGGTGTGTGGGCTTCTCAATAAGGTGGCTTCTCTTGTTTCAGAGCACGGACTCTAGGTGGGTGGCTCAGTAGTTGTGGCACATAGATCTCAGTTGCCCCATGTCATGTGGAATCTTCCTGGACCAGGAATCAAACCCATGTGCCCAGCACTAGAAGGTCGATTCTTAACCACTGGATCACCAGGGAAGCCCCATTCCTTTCTTTATGTGCTAGTTGCCTTGTGTTAGCAGGTCACTTACACTGAAAATAACCATTTAGTAGCAAAGGGAAAAAAGGACCACCCCTAGTTTCTTTCAGTCCTTCATTACTCATTCCTAACTCAAAGGTAAAGAGTGTTAGTAGAATATGTGTATCTATCAAGAAGAAAAATAAAAATAGTTGACTTGGTTTCATGTCAACATTTCTGCTATTCTGGCAAGAATGTATAAGCTACGGAATACAAACTGTGTCATTTCTGTGATCCTGTGAGTGAGTTAAATGCTCTTATTTTTGTATTTAAAACTGGCATTGTACAATATAAAGATGAATGGTAACAGTCAGGTAATCATTTACAATTTAATTTTGCTTTCTTAGAATGATGTTTTATATAGCCAAAAAAAAAAAAAAAAAAAAACCAAAAAACCCACAAGTTGCAAGAGAGGCCATGAAAGAAAGTAAAACACTTAGTATTTTACTACCTTTAACAGCAGTGTTTCTTGCATTTTGAACAAGTGGCTTGACGTTTTCATTTTTCACTAGGTTCTGCAAATTATGTAGGTGGCCATGCATGAGAGCACTGGAGTAAGATCGCATTTGAGAATTCCAGGTCCCCTTTCTGCTAGTTATGTAACCTTAGATTAATTATTTAAACTCATTGTGCCTTAGCTTTGCTCATATGGGAAATGAAGACTTGATAGGGTTTTAGTACAGAAGAATTTAGTTAATCCATGTATTGCACAAGGAATCGGATCTGTCTTACACCACCATGATGTAAGCTACACAATAATAGGCTCTTGGTCTATTTGTCTGGGCATCTCAAACCATGTCTGATGCATCTTAGGAGGTTGGTAAATAATTTCTGAAAAGATGAATGTATCCAACAAACTAGACCATTGGTTCTCAAAAGGTGGCCAGGCCAGCAGGACCATTACTATAAAATATGGATTTTAAGGTCTCACCTTTCTAAGCTCTTGATTCACTGTTTTTTCAGTAGAGCTCAGAAATAGAATTTTTAAAAATCTCCCTGGGTAATTTTAATGGATTCCAGGTTCGAGCACCACTGCACTTTTAATGCACTTCAGTGTGTCCATGCTTTTTCCTTATTCTACTCTTTTTGCATGGTTTTCTCATTTGCTTTCTCCTTAAGGTGAAATTGTAGACATTCTTCTGTGCCATGATCTAGGACAATCACATGCATAATTCACTTTCACATTTCATTATGGTTGCTCCATGTGAATACTAAATGTTTAAACTGTTAGAACGGTGGTCCCCAACCTTTTTGGCACCAGGAACTGGTTTCGTGGAAGACAGTTTTTCCATGAGTCAGGTGCGGGGGAATAGTTTTAGAATGATTCAAGCACATTACTTTCATTGTGCTCTTTATTTCTATTATTAATATATCTGTTCCAACTCAGATCATCAGACATTAGATCTTTCAGGTTGGGGATCCCTATATTAGAAGACCAGGAAGATCCTGTGTGCCTATTTTATACTAGAAGGAACTTCCATACCAAGTTACCTCAAGTGGTTACTGGGAAAAAAATTGAAAAGATTAAATGCTGGATGTACGGCCCTGGAGAAGATACAATGGAAGAAGAAGAAGATAAGTAAACCTCATGTGCATGGAAGTACAGGCTGCACCTACATAATGTTAGTATGTAAACCTTCCCTGGTGGCTAAGTGGTGAAGAATCTGCCTGCCAATGCAGGAGACACAAGAGATGTAAGTTTGACCCCAGGGTCTAGAAGATCCCCTGGAGAAGGAAATGGCAACCTACACCAGTATTCTTGCCTGGAGAATTCCGTGGACAGAGTAGGCTGGTAGGTTACAGTCCATGAGGTTGCAAAAGGGGACAGGACTTGGCGAGTAAACAATAACGAAATATCAACCTGAGGCCGGCAAGCCTGACCTAAGGGTCCTGCAGGGTGTAGGTATGTAATCTGTATTGGTAGTCACAGAATGTGTGAAGGCATCTGACCACCATAGCTGCCTCCTTTCAGAGGAAACTTAATTAATTACTAGGCACACCTGACAAAGAGAAATAGTTAGAGAAATAGAGGGTAAGTTAATTTTGCCCAAATTTTGAAGCCAAAAATATCCATTTCAAAAAAGTAACTTAGGAAGCAGATCTAAAACAGAATAAAGTCTCATCAGGGGAAATAATAGTGTCTATATCATTTTCTGAGCAGCATTCAGCTAGAACATATGTGTGGCTCTCCCATGCCATAAGAATGTTTTGTTTTAAAACAGTGCAGAATTTTAAAAAAAAACTTTTATTGGAGTATAGTTGATTGACAATGTTGTGTTAGTTTCTGCTCTACAGCAAAGCAATTAGTGATGTACTAAACAGTAGGTTCTCATTAGGTATCTACTTCATACACAGTAGTGTTTATATGGGGTTCCCTGGTGGCTCAGTGGCAAGGAATCTGCCTGCAATACAGGAGCCACATGAGACGCGGGTTTGATCCTGTGTCAGTAAGATCCCCTGGAGGAGGACATGGCAACCCACTCCAGTACTCTTGCCTGGAGAATGCCATGGACAGAAGAGCCTGGCAGGCTACAGTCCATGGGGTGGCAAAGAGTTGGACACAACTGAGAGACTTAGCATGCACAAGCACAGTATATATATATATATATATATATATATATATATTTATATATTTATTATATATATATTTATACATTTGTTCTCAACATTCAGAAAACAAAGATCACGGCATCCGGTCCCATCACTTCATGGGAAATATATGGGGAAACAGTGGAAACAGTGTCAGACTTTATTTTTCTGGGCTCCAAAATCACTGCAGATGGTGACTGCAGCCATGAAATTAAAAGACGCTTACTTCTTGGAAGGAAAGTTATGACCAACCTAGATAGCATATTCAAAAGCAGAGACATTACTTTGCCAACAAAGGTCCTTCTAGTCAAGGCTATGGTTTTTCCAGTGGTCATGTACGGATGTGAGAGTTGGACTGTGAAGAAGGCTGAGCGCCGAAGAATTGATGCTTTTGAACTGTGGTGTTGGAGAAGACTCTTGAGAGTCCCTTGGACTGCAAGGAGATCCAACCAGTCCATTCTGAAGGAGATCAGCCCTGGGATTTCTTTGGAAGGAATGATGCTGAAGCTGAAACTCCAGTACTTTGGCCACCTCATGCGAAGAGTTGACTCATTGGAAAAGACTCTGATGCTGGGAGGGATTGGGGGCAAGAGGAGAAGGGGATGACAGAGGATAAGCTGGCTGGATGGCATCACTGACTCGATGGACGTGAGTCTGAGTGAACTCCAGGAGTTGGTGATGGACAGGGAGGCCTGGCGTGCTGCGATTCATGGGGTTGCAAAGAGTCGGACATGACTGAGCGACTGATCTGATCTTTATATGTATGTCTCTATTTCTGTTTTGCAAATAGGTTCAACTGTACTGTTTTCCTACATTTCACATTTATGTCTTAATATATGGTATTTGCTTTTCTCTTTCTGACTTACTTCACTGTGTATGACAGTCTCTAGGTCCATCCATGTCTCTGCAAATGGCACAATTTTGTTCTTTTATATGGCTGAGTATTTTAACATAACCCATTATAGTAGCATTAAGGATTTTATATGAGGGATGAAATTCTAACTGTGGCCCAACATATGTGACATCTCTGTGACAGATTACTAAATATTCTATCACCCCAGATCATATCTTATGATGAAGCTCCAAAACCACTATTAAAACTCAAATGCGTCACTAAAGCTATCATTAACACTTCAGTGAGAATTAGTTAAATTAGCAGACTCTGATAAATCCCTCTGAAATTCTCCATCTGCCATAATAGATTAGCAGGGCTCCAACAGCACTGGTTGCCAGGGAAGCCTGTTTAAGCAGAGTAGAGGATCCAGAAAAGGGAAAGTACTGCAGATAAACTCATGGTCATGGTTGTCCTGGGACCTGTTGTAGATTTGCTAACATAAAGTTGACCTTCAGCACATATCTATGGCACCAGACTGAGTAGATTTCATTATGAAGACAAATGCTGGATATGACTGCATTTATGACTACTTGCAGCTATTCTGTTTGAGATATTTCAACAGTAAAAAGGGAGCGTGGAGGAGAGCATAGGTCCCAGTTTGGCTTCCCTTGTATGTATGCAGTTGTATTGACAGAGCGAAGAGTGGTCAAAGGGAGGGCTTTTCTTTTGACAAATGTCGCTATTACTTAAATAGACCATGAAAGTACAGCACAGACACACAGAGAGAGTTTCCCAGTGGGTGAGCCATGAAATAAGAAGGAAGTCCCTGCAGAACTGTCCAAATTAAGTAAACAAGGGAAGATTTCATAGACGCTATCTAATACAATACTGGATTGACTTCCTGTAACCAAAAGGCAGGCATGGTATTAGGAAAAAAGCATGAGTTTTTCAACCTGACATTCAGCTTCTGGGACCAGATGAGATTGTATGTGAGCACATACGGGAAAAAGGAATACTGCTTGGTGAACTCAGAGTATAGACTTCCCCTCCCCATCTCCAAGGCCCAGCCCCTTGTTGTATAGCAAATGAATCACTGTGGTATTTCTGAAAAAGGAATGAGCAGGATTCAGGTCCTGTGGGTATTCATCCTAGCTCTGCTATGCTGACCCTGGGTAGACAATATGCCATTAGGTAGACATATGACCTTTTAGCATCTCATTTTTCTTACCTGAAAATTCAGAGTAAAGATCTTGCCTTGCTTAATTTACAGGGTTGATTAAGAATCAAGTGAGATTCCATATGTGAAAAAGCCCAAAAAAGAAATAAAGTGTTACACAAATTCAAGTTCAACTGATATTTAAAAATATGCTTATGGTTTCTAGGGTTAAATATTCTGATCCATGACGTTCCAGTAGTCATGTACAGATGTGAGAGTTGGACCATAAAGACGGCCGAGCACTGAAGAATTGATGCTTTCGAGCTGTGGTGCTGGAGAAGACTCTTGAGAGTCCTTGGACAGCAAGGAGATCAAACCAGCCAATTCTAAAGGAAATTAACCCTGAATATTCATTGGAAGGACTGACACTGAAGCTGAAGCTCCAATACTTTGGCTACTGGATGTGAACAGCTGACTCATTGGAAAAGACCCTGATGCTGGGAAAGATTGAAGGCAGGAGGAGAAGGGGACAACAGACAATGAGATGGTTGGATGGCATCACTGACTCAATGGACATGAGTTTAAGCAAACTCTGAAAGATAGTGAAGGACAGGGAAGCCTGGCGTGCTGCAGTCCATGGGGTCACAAAGAGTTGGACACGACTAAGTGGCTGAACAACAAAGGACAGAAGGTAACTGGTCAGCAACAGGCTACCAACTTTCTCAGTGTAAAATGGCAACCTTTAAATTTTGTGATTAAGTATCCTGCTAATTTGGTCCAAACTCCTGAATACAGAGATGTGGCCTAAGGACTAGATCCCCATGACTTAGAATTGGCAGGCACATTGACTTGGGTCATATGATAACTGTGCTATGGCATATGGTTATATACATTCTAACTCCCAGCAGAAATCTTCTGTTTGGGAAAAATAGTTTGTTATGGATTTAATAAGCCTCATGTCTGACTTTAGTAAAAAATTACATCTGAATTAACCATCAAGTGTTTGGCACAAAGGGAACAAATGATCATCACTATGAATTGGAAGAGCTGGTTTAAATCTCAGGCACTGGACATAAATGACAAATCCATTAGAGGTCAGAAGGTTTAAGGCATTTGTTCTGTAATGACTGAATTCGGAGAGTCTTAATTTTACATGAATCTATGAAGTGGCAATTGTTAGTCTTGTTAAACCTGGTTGCTTAGAGACAGCTGACTGATTAGGAGATAGTTGCTGTCTACGCCTATAATTATTGTGATTACCATTACTGTGGTAGCCCTCAGTGGGATCCTGAAAATGGTAATAAGGTGGAGCATTTCACAGACTTAGGCCTTTAAAAGCTCAATATATATCCCAGTAAAAAAGATTTATAATGTCCCTTCCTTGCCATTTCAATGGGCTCATTTAAAGAATAATACAATTATTCACTCTCAGCTTATATAGTTGCTTCCTTTCAATCTCATTATGAAATAGAATCAGAGGTTATTACCGTGGATGAGGGAAGGAAAACAAAACCCTTCTGAGAAGAGAATATCAGAGAGTGATCCCACTCGAGTCTCAATCTCACCCTTGAGTAGATGGGGACTTAAAAAAAAATCCCAGTGTGAGAAACACGGAGGCATTTTATTCCACTTGTGATCCTATTAGTGAGTAATAAATAGAATGAAAATAGATTACATTTTTATTTATTTATACCAAAACCTAGGAGTGACTCCCCCAAATTGGCATTGTGTGGATACAATGTGTGTTGGTTTGAAGCATGAGTTTAATCATATCTATTTTGTCCCACAAACAAATGAAACAACAGCAAATAATCACAGTACACCTGCATCGTGTTGTGACATATACACTTGCCACAAATAATCTTTGTAACTAAGAGCCACAGAAACTGGTGCAGTGATTACAGCGGAAAAGAAAAGAGTAGGCTGGAAAAAATGTCATATGAGCTGAGTGTCCGGCATTCTCCTGTTATCACAGCATACGTTTCTAGAATCGCATCCCCATATTCCATCCCTAGTGGATCTGAGTGCTTCTCTAAGGTTTCTTTCTGAGAACCCAGAAGCAGTGCACAGTATTTGACATATTGCTTATGTGATATATAGGTTTTGTACAAACACCGTTCCCTGATTCTGTACTCTTCGTTTTCTACCTTTAATTTTTTTTTTCTATTGAAATAGAGTTTATTTACAATGTGGTATTAGTTTCAGGTGTGCAACAAAGAGATTTAAGAATATGTATACATATATCCATTCTATTTCATATTCTTTTCTTGTGTAAGTTATTAGAGAATGTTGAGTAGAAGTCTCCGTGCTGTATATAGTAGGCCCTTGTTGTTTATTTGTTTTATACATGGTAGTGTATATCTGTTAGTTCCAAACTTCTAATTTATTCCCCCACTTCTCCCTTTGGTAGCCATGATTGTTTGCTCTGTGAATCTGTTTTCTGTTTTGTATATAGATTTATTTGTATAATTATTTTAAGATTCCACAAATAAGCCATATCATATGATATTTGTTTTTCTCTGTCTGGCTTCTTAATATGAAAATCTGTAAGTCCATCTACTCTAATTAGAGGAGATACAGGCACCTCATGTTCATGGCAGCACTGTTTACACATGGAAGTTACCTGAGTGTCCATCAACTGATAAATGGATAAAGAAAATGTGGTACACAAACAATGGAATACTGCTTAGCCACAAAGAATGAAATTCTGTCATTTGTAGTAACGTGGATGGACTCTATCTTTTTTTGTTTAAAGTACATTTCCCCAGGATATGTTTTCAATTCCTGGAAGTTTTATTTCACTCAAGACACTCTTCAATATATAGTAGATTCTTGGGCAGTTGCAGGAATTTATTGAAAGGATTATAACATTATTTCACAGGTGCAGGTTGTTGTATTAAACAATGTCTCATTTCTTAACACTCTTGCCTGTCACTAAATGTATTTTATATATGAAATGGGACTGGTGAAAAATAAATAGATCACTAAAGGATTTTGAAGGTCTCATCTGAAAGTCTACATAATTAAATGCTGTGCTCCATACACCAATATAAAAATCATCATTGAAATTGATTTGGACCACTCTAGGAATGGAGGTAGACTTAGGTTAAACCGTCTATTTTCTTCCTGATTCTGTACCTGTAGCTATGAGGTACTTCCCCCAGGCAACAAGGTCAGCATTTAGCAAGAAAGAGTTCCCAGTACCTCTCATATTTTATAGCTGATGTATTGGATTTTTTCCTCTTGCCCTTTAATTCCAGATCTTTCCCTGTTCCCTTCCCTGAAAATTTCTTGCCTTTACCTAATAAGATAGTGGCTTCTTTGGCTTGGCCTTAGGGATATAATATTTGACTTTTTTCTTGGTTATGATTTGCATTTGTCCTCTGAAAGCCTGGGGCTGCAAAACACAACCTCTTAGAACTTCGACCCTGGACCATAAAAACAGTGCACCTGCTGGTTCTGCTTGGTCCCTGGACAAAAAGGACTGGACCCCTGGTATTTGCTGTTCCTTCTTGTGATGGAATGAAAGCAACAGCAAGACTGCTGGCTTGGTTAGGTGGACGCCAACCTGTTAGGAAAATAGCAACAGTCCTTAAGTCTACGCTTAATTTGATTTAAAGTTTAATTTGTTGTCTTATCATGGGACTCTGAGAAGCTAAGAGAGTCACATGGATCATTTACGTCTAGATGAGTACATACATAATTGTAATTAAAATGTAAAAAAAATGTAAATAGGCTGAGTATAGAAAGACAAGAGTTGACCAGAGTTATGGAGTTATGGTAATTTCTGGCACCTTTGCTTTCTCATTAAGTGGGATTGTCAGCCCCAAAAGTGGCCAGAGAGAGGCTTTCCTCATCTACTCCATCATACAAAACTAAGAGGAAAATATTCCGAAAGCACACAGCTTTGCAAGACTCAAAAAACATTTTGAAAATGTTTAAGACATATGGTAAGACAGTGTACGGTCATTATAGAAAAAGATAACTTCCTCAAAATAATGAAAGACATAGAGATAATCCATAATCACAATCAATATTCAAAGGATGACAGTGCACCATTTGGTGTTTGTTCTTTAACTTGCTTTTTATATGGTTATGCAAATACCATGGTAGAATTTGAAGAAAAATTTAAAGAAATATTAAAAAATTGGGAATAAACATTCCTTTGTAGCACCAATTTTATCCTTTTTATATAAAAATGTCATTAATTTTTTTTCTTTTAATAGACCCCTCAAGCAAAGGTTTGAGTTCTCAGGTTGTAATTAATAAGCTGTGTTGAATATTTCAATATTAAATTATTAACATCAAGTTAATTGGAATTCTAATTGTCAAAAAGGTGAACAATGTATTAATTGTAAATTTCAGAAGTGACTTTAATTTGATATTGCCATTGATATCAACATGACAATAGCTTTTTCTATTACCATTGTTAGTCTGTATAATTTTCTCCTCTCCTGGGGCTGTCAGACTGTGATTCTAATGACAATATTAATATGCTTCTGAATAACAATCAGAATTTATAATGCTGTGGAAATACTTAGGATCATCTAAGTATGTTGGATCTGTCAACTTGATAATCACATTTTCTTTGCATGTTACACATTTTTCTCACTTTATCAATGTATTTATTAATATACATATTCATTTATTAAACTAATGAACCTCTTTATTATCCAAAAAAGGTTATACAACAATCCAAAATCTACTCTGAATATATCACTTTTATCTTTTAACATGTCTTATAAACATCAAGTTGAATATATTGCTACTAATTAAAGTTGTTCTGCATACATGAATTGAAAATTATCACAAGTGATACTTTTAAAATTATTTGAATTACCCAATATATAATTTCTTTGTGTTATAACTTATCAAGAGAGATCATATCTATAATAAAAATAACAAAACTAAGGAAAGTTTTATTTGGGTAAAGTGCATTTTTTTTATATCTATCACTTGTTATCGACATGAAAATGGCATCTATACAATTAAGTATATCATATTGTTGTCAGATCATACATGGGACATTTCTCTCCCTGGAGAGTTCCTAAGATAATGATAGAGGCCACCTGTGGCTATGTTGGATGCCACTTTGCACTGAGTCAACCAGACTCAGTGTTCAGTTATGAGGTGTTTCTGTCAAGGTCCCTGATACAAAATAATAACCTGGTAGCTGTCATTTCTCCATTATCGTGCCATTCCTTTGAATATGGAAGGCTTTAGGTAATTTGCTAATTAAAATGTAAAAGCTCTCATCTCAACCTCTTTGCACTAAAGAACTTAATTTGAGATTGGCAAACTATTGGCCATGCATTACAGTTCCTATCATAAGCAAGAGAAAGAAGAGCTGTCAATGTGTAGATCCAAGCTTGTCTTCTTTTCAGTTTTCTAAGTGCTGGACTCACCGTTGATTATTTACTTAAAACAATATTTTCTCCACCATTGGCACTAGTTTAATGTTTAACTAGTGTGATACCGTGGTTTATAAGAAATATATATATATATGGTCATTCTAATGACCAACATATGAGCTTCTCATGTACATTTGGTCTTCACTCAAAGTTCCTGTCTCACAGCTACCAAACCCTTGGAATTTCCTGAGCAAAAGAGCAATGGAATAATATCTGATCTCCTGTCCTCGGTTCCTGAAAACACTTCAGGGAAGGTGGCTTTTGGACCCCACCCAGAGGTGGACACTGGTTGCTAGGAGAACCAACCTTGTGGTTAGAGGATTAGAAGTCCTCCCCGTGGCTCCCACCTCGGGGGAGGGAAGAGAGGCTGATGGTTGAATCAGTTGTGAATGGCCAGTGATTTAATTAATCAAGCTTATGTAGTGAATTCTCCACAAACCCCCAAAGACAGGGTTTGGAGAGCTTCTGGGTTGATGAATGAACATGTTGAGATTGGGGGGAGTGGTGTACTTTCCTCCATGCCTTTCCCTAGGTGTCCCTTAATCTGGCTATTGATTCATGTCCTCACAAAAAATCAGTTATTTTGTGAATATAAACAGATTTTCTCGAGTTCTGTGAGCTGTTCTAACAAATTAATTGAACACAAGAAGGCTATTGTGGGAACCTCTGATGTATAGCCAGTTGGTCAGAAGTCAGTTAGCAACCTGGACTTGCAACTGGCATCCTGACTTGGAAGGACTTAACAGACCTTTCAATTTGAATTCAGTTGGTGAGAAACATAGGTAATAATGTAGGCTTTCAACTGGTGTGTGAAATAGAAGGTAGTCTTATAGGACTGAGCCCTTTACCTGTGGAATCTGATATCTCCAGGTAGAGACTGTTAGAATTGGGTTGAATTCTTAGATACACTGCTGGTGTCAGAGAATTGCTTGTTGGTGTGAGGAAGCCTCCACACCCATGTTGGAGTTGCTATGAGAACTTCATTTAGCTGGTTAAACCAAAGCCATTGCGTGAGCATTATGAAGGTGGGAGTTCTCAAATGTTGATAAATGCAAACTGAACCCTCATTGCCCACTGGACTACTTTCTGTAAGTAGAAAAGCTAGATTTAACCAAAATGATTTCCTAGTCACATAGCATCTAATACAAGGTGTTTATATTCACGTGTTCATTGATTTGTCATTAAATACTTTTAAGTGTCCACCCTGTTCTGTTAGGCTATGTATGTAAAAGTGAGAATCCACAGTATCTACTCTTAGGGAATTTTCAGCTTATCCACAGTCAGACCCTTCCTGGATAAACAAGGAAGGGCTTGAGAAAGAAGGCAAATATTTGATTGGAGGCTCAAGACAACAACTATAGTCATCCAAATTGATAAGGCGTTAGAGGTTATGCCTGAAGAGAGAGAAGCAAGCAAGAAGGTTCTGGGCAGAAAAAGTACATCCAGTCCTGGAAACCTAAATATCACTGAAGAGTCAATCCATTTTAGAGTGTGGGTGTGGCACTGTAAGTAATTTCTCTGAGGGTATGTGGTTACTGATGCCAGTTCAGTTCAGTTCAGTCGCTCAGTTGTGTCCAACTCTTTGTGACCCCATGAACCACAGCACGCCAGGCCTCCCTTTCCATCACCAACTCCCAGAGTCCACACAAACCCATGTCCATTGAGTCGGTGATGCCATCCAACCATCTCATCCTCTGTCGTCCCCTTCTCCTCCTGCCCTCAATCTTTCCCAGCCTCAGGGTCTTTTCAAATAAGTCAGCTCTTTGCATCAGGCGGCCAAAGTATTGGAATTTCAGCTTTAGCATCAGTCCTTCCAAAGAACACCCAGGACTGATCTCCCTTAGGATGGACTGGTTGGATCTCCTTGTAGTCCAAGGAACTCTTAAGAGTCTTCTCCAACAACCATAGTTTAAAAGCATCAATTCTTTGGTGCTCAGCCTTCTGTATAGTCCAACTTTCACATCCATACGTGACCACTGGAAAAAATCATAGCCTTGACTAGATGGACCTTTGTTGACAAAGTGATGTCTCGGCTTTTTAATATGCTGTCTAAGTTGGTCATAACTTTCCTTCCAAGGAGTAAGTGTCTTTTAATTTCATGGCTGCAATGACCATCTGCAGTGATTTTGGAGCCCAGAAAAATAAAGTCAGCCACTGTTTCCCCATCTATTTCCCATGAAGTGATGGGACCGGATGCCATGATCTTCATTTTCTGAGTGTTGAGCCTTAGCCAACATTTTTACTCTCCTCTTTCACTTTCATCAAGAGGCTCTTTAGTTCTTCTTCACTTTCTGCCATAAGGGTGGTGTCATCTGCATATCTGAGGTTATTGATATTTCTCCCCGCAATCTTGATTCCAGCTTGTGCTTCCTCCAGCCTTGATGCCAGAATGGGTGCTAAATGTCAGGATTTCTGACACCCAGTTAATTGTTATAAATCCACTGAATTGTTAATTGTGTAAGTTCCTAACACAAAGGGATCTATGTGGAAATGCAACAGTAAGAAACTATATGCCTTGCAGCATATTTATAGTGTATAAGGGAAAAAACATCTTGCAGTGTTCAGCTAGATTTAATTTTAGTTTATGAAGGATATACTTCGCTTTCACCCTAGGCAGAAAGCTTTTCACAGTACAGGTATTTTCCTGATGTGTGAATTAAAATGTAATGCTAATTAATACTACTGGGTCACAGGATTAAATATACAATCCATGCTGCCAGTTATAATACATCTACAGAGAGCAGTGAGATTAACCTCGTGTTTAGAGGAAGAAAATGTGTCTTTGAGACTCAGAATATAGATTACATATTAAACCACAGGAAAGCTCAAAGGAGTGACAATATCCTTGAAACATATGTGCCATGGCAGTACAGATGATTAAGGATATTACTGTTTTAATGGTATCTTCAGTACAATGTCTCTGAAAGGTTTGCATGAGTGATGAAAGAGATCCTGTAGAGAACTACACTTGGATTTCAAGATTGCCAGCTTTTAGATGGCCATCAGTGTTCCAAATTGACCTAAGCCATAATGCTAACCTAAGAAGTTACTCTCTTGGTAGCAATTATTGTGGAAACTAAAGGAATTTCTTGAGAATTAATGATATTTGGTCTCTGCTGTTAATTAAAAATGTCATTCTACTTCAACATGTTTTTTTCAAGTTAAGAAAATCTCCATGTTTTTCTTCCTGATGGTCCCCAGTGATAATTAATATATAATGAGGAATCTTATCCTACTCTGACATATTCTAGAGAAAGAACCTGAAAATAATCATCTGAAAATGTACTGCAGCAAAATTACAGATGTAGAAATTATATCAAATGTATTAGGGATAAAAATATATGTGAAAGTGTTACATTTTTCTTTGAAAAAATGGACAATCTCACATTCAGTTCAGTTCAGCTCAGTTCAGTCACTCAGTCATGTCCGACTCTTTGCGACCCCATGAATCACAGCACGCCAGGCCTCCCTGTCCATCACCAACTCCCGGAGTTCACTCAAACTCACGTCCGTTGAGTCGGTGATGCCATCCAGCCATCTCATCCTCTGTCATCCCCTTCTCCTCCTGCCCCTAATCCCTCCCAGCATCAGAGTCTTTTCCAATGACTCAACTCTTCACATGAGGTGGCCAAAGTACTGGAGTTTCAGCTTTAGCATCATTCCTTCCAAAGAAATCCCAGGGCTGATCTCCTTCAGAATGAACTGGTTGGATCTCCTTGCAGTCCAAGGGACTCTCAAGAGTCTTCTCCAACACCACAGTTCATATTAAGAAAAAGTAAATCCAGCTATATATGACAGACAAAATTGTCACATGATATTTAAGATAAATATTAAACATAGAAATATTAATATTGGAGAAAGTAAAAAATAAGGCAAAATATTAAATAAGGCAGTTTCAAGCTAACTGCTGCTGCTTAGTCACTCAGTCGTGTCTGACTCTTTCTGACCCCATGGACTGTAGCCACCAGGCTCCTTTGTCTGTGGGATTCTCGAGGCAAGAATACTGGAGTGGGTTGCAATTTCCTTCTCCATTCAATATAACTACAATTCACCAAAAAGATTTACCATTAAACATTATTTGGGCTTCCCTGGTAGCTCAGTGGTAAAAAGTCTGCCTGCTGATGCAGGAGACTGTGAGAAGGAAATGGCAACCCACTCCAGTATTCCTGCCTGGGAAATCCCATGGACAGAGGAGCCTGGCAGGCTCCAGTTCATGGGGTCACAAAAGAGTCAGACACAATCTAGTGACTAAACAACAATCACTACTCACAAAACAACATGAAAATATATAAAGCAAACTGAAAATAATATGAGGAATATATGATGACAGTCATGTTGTGAAAAATCAAGGTGCACCTCTTATAACCTGAAAGATCCAATAGACTGAGATAGGATAAATGATAGAGATTTGGGAGTACGTAAGTTTGTTACCAATATAATGAAGTCACTGAACACAGAATTGCAAAGCATTTCTACCATGAAATACAATAAGCATAGATAATCTCAAGAGCACAGATAATTGTAAAATGTAGTAAAATAATTTAAAATTATGGTTTTGAACAATCATCTTTCAAAAAAACTAATTATTTTTTATAACAATTTTTATAGAGGTTGTGTTTAATAATTGACTTGTAAAATTCCTGAAAACAAGAATAGGTGAGCCATGAGGAGCTGGCTGTAGAAACCATGACACTTACCTTGAATCTTACTCTGGGGCATTGTCCCCAGGATGAAAAATCTTTGGGGCCCACACTAAAGAGGAAATTCAGACTATTTTTCTGTTCCCCAATAAAATCAAAGAATTCGTCCTTCTTAAGTGAGAGTCCCATAAGATCAAAGCAAAGCGAGTTTCAATACTTACTAAGTTGCAGCATCTTTTTTTAAGTAACAAAACTATGGCAGGGCTCCATGCCTTTCCTATCCATCTGTTTGAGAATTAGAGCCAAAAGGTGGGAAGTTTTTCAGAGGATGTGTATTGGTGCATTTATTCGAATAGAAGGATGAAATCAGACTTTTTCTGATAAAGATGAATAGTATTGTCAGGATGACAACTTCCCCAATATCAGTCTATTCAATGAAATCCGATTCATAATGTGACCAAAATTTTTTAATGAAATTTGAGAAGATATTTCTCTTGTCTGTCTGGATTAGGAAAAAAGCTTTTGACCTAGAAAGTTATATGAAGGGAGAACAATGATAGAGTTATGAAAATCAAACTGGATTCTACACATGCAGTGCCTGGCCCAGAGACTGCTTAATAATTACTAGCTATTTTATGTATAAATTAGGTGTTAAATAAATCCAGATGATATTTATACTATATGTGCTTGGGATAATGTATTATAGTACAATGAATACCTAAATACACACTACAGTTCTGTGAAAAAGGACTATTGCCATCCATTTGGAAGCTGTTAATTGTGCTCTTCCTTACCTCATTCTTTAGCCCATCCTGTTGAGAGGTAAGTACTATCCTGATCTTGTCTTTGTTGTCACTTTACTTTGAAAAAAAAAATAGTTTTTTCCCCATATATTTGTATTCCTAGTAATGTATTGGGTAATTTTGGAAGGTTTTAGACTGTATTTAAGTGGAATCATGTTTATGTATTTGTTGCAGCATGCTCTTCTTTTCTCCATAAGGTTTTTCTAAGACTCAGTCGTGTGTGGCTATGTGCTGTGCTATGCTTAGTCACTCAGTCATGTCTGGCTCGTTGTAACTCCACTGACTGGAGCCCGCCAGTCTCCTCTGTCCATGCGGATTCTCCAGGCAAGAATACTGGAGTGGGTTGCGTTGCCCTCCTTACGGGATCTTCCCAACCCAGGGATCAAACCCAGACCTCCTGCATTCCAGACAAATTCTTCACCATCTGAGCCACCAGGGAAGCCATTTTCACCAGTTTGTTATTTCAATGATGGATATATCAGAACTTACTTGTTGAATTATTTGTTTTCAGTAGGAATGTTTTTAAGTTTTTTCCTCTTATCAATAGCACACCTATGAAAATACCTATCTCTTCCTGCTCACATGCAAAATTTTCCTAATTTATCGACATAAGCAATTGAATCACAGGGTTGTATAGTATTTGCATTTTCACTTATATAAAATAATGCTAAAATATTTTCCAAAGTGTTTGCATACTTTTAATACTCACCACATGTGTATAAATGTCCTGTTTTTAAAGCTTTATATATCTTCATTGATACATAAATTTTTGAAATTTATTTCAGACTGGTACCTATGCAGTATTTCTCTCATTTTGTTCTAGGCTTATATTTTCTTGAGTACTAATGAGTCTGAGCCTCTTTTCGTATGTTTTTGGCCATTTTAATTTATTTTTCAGGGAAATGGCAAAATTTTCAGGCTTTTGTTTGACTGAAAAATGTCTTTTTTTTTTTTTAATGCCCTGATACTAAAAGATTGTTTTTCTACCTAAAGAATTCTTGGTTGACAATAATTTTCTCTATCTGGCTTCTGTTGTTGTCATTGAGAAGTCAGGTGTTGGTCTAATTGTTGTTCCTTGAAACATTATCTCTTCTCTCTCTCAAGATGCTGTTAGAGGTTTTTTATTTGGTTTTCTGCAAGATCTAGTTGCAAATTTCTTTTTACTTAACCTTTTGGAATTTGTTTGGCTTCTTGAATATGAGTGTTTTTCATCATTTCTGGAAAATGTTCAGATACTACATATTCAAATATAAACTTTTCTCTATTTTTGAAAATTATTTGATGTGTTAGACACTATCATTCCATCTCTGATCTCTCTAAATCTAAATATCTCAATATTTTCCAGCTCTTGACTCTGTGTGCACTGAGTTTTGGATCATTTCTTCTGAGTTATATTAAGAATTCATTACTATGTTCTTTAAGTGGGTTTAATCTGGTGTTAATCTTGTCTAAAAATATTTATACTTCTTTATAAGTTTTGAAATTGTATATTTTCTAAAGTTAAACAATCTTACTCTCCTAGGAGAAACCCAACTTGTTCATGAAGCCTTAACAATTTTGTCTATTCTTGGATTTGATTTACTAATATTTTATTTTAACTTTCACATCTACATTCCTTGTGATAGTGTATTGTAATTTTTCTTTCTTCTACTTCCCTTGAACATTTGTCTATAAACAGTGTGCTGGACAGGGTTTCTGAACCTCTGAACTATTGACCATCTGAATCAGATAATTCTTTGTTACTGAGAGCTCTTCTGTACATTGTAGATGTTAGTAGAACCCCGGACTCTACCAGAAAATGTCAGTAGTTCCTTCCCCCATCCTCTAGTTTTAATAGTCCAGAAATTACTCCAGACAAACCAATTCACCCACGGGGAGCAAATTTGTTCCAGGTGAGAATCACTGAACTGTCAGGGTTCTCAGAAAGAATAAAGGTCATCCTATAAAACGTGTGGCCCGTGCTCTTTCAAACACTCAAGGACAAGGAAAACAAGGAAAAACTGTGAAACTGCCAGATTGGAGGAAATAAAATCAACATGGTATGCATTGTCTTGGATGGGTTCCCAGGAAAGAAAGGAAGATAAGACATTTTCGTGAACGTTATAGAACTTTGAATGGAGTCAATCTATTGGATAGTGATGTATCACAGTTGATTTTCTGGCTTGAAGGGTTGTATGAGGATAAAAAAGAGTGTCTTTGCTTTGGGGATGTATATATATGTGAAGTGATAATGCATCATATATATGGTTTGCTCTCATGTTTTTTTCAGAAAAGACTTCTACTACCACAATTACTATTACTA
This sequence comes from Bos javanicus, assembly GCF_032452875.1. Taxonomy (NCBI): domain Eukaryota; kingdom Metazoa; phylum Chordata; class Mammalia; order Artiodactyla; family Bovidae; genus Bos; species Bos javanicus. The sequence continues at coordinate 28,363,898 of NC_083891.1, read as the reverse complement.
CTAGTAATAGAGATGGGGGACGGAAAGGGAGACAGACAGAAAGAATAAATAAAGTAAAGTGTTTACAGTAGAGGAAAAGTTGGTAAGGGAGTTTTTGGCAGGGTTTTTCAATTTTCTGTAAGATTACATTATTTCTACATTTTTTGGCTTTTTTTTATTATGCTTTGAAGAAGGATGCATAAAGCTTAGTAGAATTTACTGAGATTCAAAAGAAAAAAAGGCTGAAGTCATATGAAAAAGTATACTAGCAATAAACACATTTTAGAAAAAAATATTACTTCTTAATTGAAGACTATTTGGATGTGTATTGGCATCAGTTAATGCTGATTATGATTAATTGTTTTCCATTTTATATTCAATCTCCCACCCTTCATGATATGATAAGCCACCTCTGAGACTCCCAAAGTACCTGCACGCATAAAATAGAAAGGGGCTGTAAGGATGAGAAAGGAATGTGATGTAAGAGAAGCTGAGAAGGCAGCCAAAATCACACACTAAGATACCCCAGCACAAGCGGCAGCACAAATGAAATGAACTATTTAAAAGAGGGACATACCTCAATGTGACTAATTGATACTTGTATATTAGAGAAAAAAATGGATGAAATGAATGGAAATTAACTCATAATCAAATGAAAATATTATAGGCCTTGGGAATGTGCTTTCAATAAGAGTCCCCCCGCTCTGCTGTTTCCTAAATTTTAACAAATGAGATTTTCCAAGAAAGTCATTTTTTTTTTAACTTTTAAAATGATAATTAGCTGTATGTGGAAAATGGATTTCAACATAAACCATAAACTTGTCTTAGTAATCCTTTTCAGAGGCAATTTTGAAAAATCCACTCAAGTAAAGTTAAAGGTACAATATTGTGCCTTAGACACGAAATGCTGAATATAAAGTATATATACAGATAGAAGAATGAGAATAATGATGAATTTATTTTTAGATACCAAATGTCAGTTGATGAAAATTACCAGACTCTTGGCTCTGAAACAAAAGTTTAGTGGTATTAATTCTAAAATCAAACTCTCTGATACACTTTTTTAAAAAGCACTAATGAAAAATCTTTACCAGATTGCAGGTAATAAACATAATGGGTCAATGGGCTCTGGCCTCTGATAAGCCAGCCACCCAGCTATGATTTTGCCAATATTAGCTGATAACTTTGGGAATGTTACATTACCTCTCTAAACTTCAGTTGATTCAAATCTAGATAGAATGAACACTTCACGGGGTTACGGAAAGGACAAAATAAAATAATATGTGTAAAAACTCTTCTTACAAGATAATTCACAAATTGCATACAAATCTCACAAATATTGGCTATTAGTTTGTGAAGGTATTCGGTTGAACAAAAATTCTCTGTTTAATCTTAACAGGCAAATGGAGCTTTTGTTCCCCAATTAGAGAAGTAGTATATTGAATTCATTCATTCTGGGGTAGAAATTTACCAGTGTTTATTTTTTTGTAGAGTAAGTTCTGGTGGAGGAAGGTGACTGAGGGCCTCCTAGTATCCAAGGGAGATGTGATCACTTACCTTTGCTGATGGATATCACTCCAGGCAGCCTGGAACAATCTTAGTATATTGCTCAAATATCCTCGAACTTACTTTTCTAGACTTTATTACTCCACTCAGTCATCATTTTCAGTTTTCAACTGCACTGAAGCTGTTTCCACCTTCCACACACATGCAGCCTTCATTCTATTATTCACAATAATCCCCTACATGAAGCCTTCTCTTCCCACTTATTAGCTTTTGAATTCCTACTGTTGTTCTAGGTGTGATGTGTGCCCCTTCTCTAAGTAACCTTTCCCAAACTTAGCAGTGGAGATTTACATCTCTCCTCCAAGCATACTGCCAGAGTACGTTTAGGCCACATGGTTCCTGCCAGGAATGATGAAGGGTAGCCTCAGGAGAAAGCATGTTGAAACATAGAAGTGACTGCGTTTCCACTGTATGGGAAGACAAAGAGATGCAATGAGCCTGCATAAGAGGCTAAGTGTAACAGTTCATAGTTACAATGCATTCTTCCTCTCTTGGACCCAGGATGTGAATTCAGTCATCTGACTGGTACCACCATGAAGTCAGGAATCCATATGTGGGCATAATAAATTATGTTTCTGGCAAGATCTTGGCATCTGGTCCCATCACTTCATGGCAAATAGATGGGGAAACAACGGAAACAGTGAGACTTTATTTTCTTGGGCTCCAAAATCACCACAGATGGTGACTGCAGCCATGAAATTAAAAGACACCTGCTTCTTGGAAGAAAAGCTATGACCAACCTGGCTGCTGCTGCTGCTTCTGCTAAGTTGCTTCACTCGTGTCTGACTCTGTGCGACCCCATAGATGGCAGCCCACCAGGCATATTAAAAAGCAGAGACATTACTTTGCAATAAAGGTCCCTATAGTTAAAGCAATGGTTTTCCCAGTAGTCACATATGGATGTGACAGGTGAAATATAAAGAAAGCTGAGCACTGAAGAATTGATGCTTTTGAACTGTGGTGTTGGAGAAGACTCTTGAGAGTCCCTTGGACTGCAAGGAGATCCAACCAGTCCATCCTAAAGGAAATCAGTCCTGAATATTCATTGGAAAGACTGATGCTGAAGCTGAAACTCCAGTACTTTGGCCATCTGATGGGAAGAACTGACTCATTTGAAAAGACCCTGATGCTGGGAGAGATTGATGGCAGGAGGAGAAGGGGATGACGGAGGATGAAATGGTTGGATGGCATCACTGACTCAATGGACATGAGTCTGAGCAAGCTCAGGGAGTTGGTGATGGACAGGGAAGCCTGTGTGTTGCAGTCCATGGGGTCACAAACAGTTAGACATGACTGAGAGACTGAACTGAAATCTATTTGTGGAGTTGCCGCCTTGACTCATCCTTGTATAAGACTGATCATGTTTGCTAAAAAAGACTATTATGCATTTTCCTTCAGGATTACCTCACTTTACTTGCTCAGCTCTTTACTGTTTATGGATAACAGCACCAAGAGCACAGGTGCTTAGTTGCTCAGTCATGTATGACTCTTTGCGACCCCAGTGACAGCAGCCCGCCGGCTCCTCTGTCTAAGGGGATTCTCCAGGTAAGAATACTAGAGTGGGTTGCCATGTCCTCCTCCAGTCAAGAGCAAATAATAGGCAATAATAGCTGAGTACCAGTCACTGTGCTAGGTACTTTATAGGCACTGTTATATGTAAATAGCCCTCATGAGAGCCACATGAATTGAATTCTATTATTAACCCTAGTTTACTGATGAAGAAACCAGGTCTGTAAGAGAGTTCTTAATTGCTAATGTCATTCTCTAAGAATTATTAAGAATTGTCTGTTTGGCTAATTCTAAAATCTGACTATTAGTTACCAGACGATTTTGCTATACTATTTATCCAATAGAATCAAGTTATGTTAAGGTTATGAAAATAAAATTCTGGGAAAATTTATTGTATGATCTTATCACAGGTATTTTCCAGTAAAAGTGCTTAGTTTACATTGTTGGTTTAGGGGCATGGGTTCCTTAAACATATAGTGGTTAAAATCCCTTTAATGGTTCATTAAAGCCATTTTACAGTTAAAATTCCAAGGTTACAATGGCCCATATTTGATTCATGTGCAAAGTCTAATGCTTCCCAGGTGGTAAAGAATTTGCCTGCCAATGCAGGAGAAACAAGAGAGACAAGTTTGATCCCTGAGTGGGGAAGATGCCCAGGAGTAGGAAATGGCAACCCACTCTAGTATTCTTGAAATGCCCTGGAAAGAGGAGCCTGGTGCGCTACAGTCCATGGTGTTGCAAAAAGTTGGACACGACTGAATGACTGAGCACACAACACATATATTCTAAAATTAAATATAAAGGCTGTAACTATTCATGGTCTATATTTTATAAAAAAATAATTAAAGTCAAATTTTGATAGCTTTGGATTTGTCCACATATGGGAGCAGGAAGATTAGATATATCCATATTTGTTAGTTAGTAAGATACTTCCATTTATGTTTCAAGTAAATTCGGTAAACTGTATTGATTAATGGCATGTTGTTTAAAATATAAAGCCACACAGCATGGTGGCTATAATTAATAACATTGGATTTGATATTTGAAAGTTGCTATTTTTGGGGCTCCAAAATCACTGCAGATGGTGACTGCAGCCATGAAATTAAAAGATGCTTACTCCTTGGAAGGAAAGTTATGTCCAACCTAGATAGCATATTCAAAAGCAGAGACATTACTTTGCCAACAAAGGTCCGTCTAGTCAAGGCTATGGTTTTTCCTGTGGTCATGTATGGATGTGAGAGTTGGACTCTGAAGAAGGCTGAGTGCCAAAGAATTGATGCTTTTGAACTGTGGTGTTGGAGAAGACTCTTGAGAGTCCCTTGGACTGCAAGGAGATCCAACCAGTCCATTCTGAAGATCAGCCCTGGGATTTCTTTGGAAGGAATGATGCTAAAGCTGAAACTCCAGTACTTTGGCCACCTCATGCGAAGAGTTGACTCATTGGAAAAGACTCTGATGCTGGGAGGGTTGGGGGCAGGAGGAGAAGGGGAGGACAGAGGATGAGATGGCTGGATGGCATCTCTGACTCAATGGACATGAGTCTGAGTGAACTCAGGGAGTTGGTGATGGACAGGGAGGCCTGGCGTGCTGTGATTCATGGGGTCGCAAAGAGTCGGACATGACTGCGCGATTGAACTGAACTGAACTGAAGAAAGTAAATCTTAGGGGTTCTTATCACAAGAAAAATAATTGTAACTATGTGTGGTAATGGATGTTAACTATACTTATTGTAGTAACCATTTGAAATATATAAAATATCAAATCATTATGTTGTATACCGTGTTATATGTCAATTATGTCTCAATTTTAAAAACAACATAGTTATGACAATTTAGGGTGTATATGTGTGTGTGTGTGTGTATTGCCACACAATATAATATTATAAGTCATATAGCAAATATTGTAGGAAAAAGGTGAACAAAAATATTTCCTGCTTTATACCATTGTAAACCAATTTTAGAGTTAAACCTTAGAGGAGTCATCAATGGAGCAATGCCCAGAATTTTAGCCTAATCTTACAATAGCTTGTCTTTTTTGAGGTTTTCCAGGCCTTTCATATTAACCACACTTCATTTCCCTGAATTGTTGGCATATGTGTACTTTTAATAGTTCCTTAAAATAATTCAACTAGCAGGCACACAATTGATTAGTGTCAATAGAATCTATCTTATAAAAGCATGATTATACCTTTCAAAAATAGGTATTTGATATTCAACTCATGGAGTACCATTAAGCCTTGATATACTAATATTGTATAAATGTGTGACTGAAAGTTCTGCAGCATTCACTAATTATTTTATTGTTTATTAAAAATTCTAATGAATCACTTAATCAATTAGGTATACATATTATAACTTGAAAAAGAAAATATTATGTCATTCTTTGGGGATATTGCATTCTTCCACATTAGATTACATTATTTCTGATTACTGTCTAGATAAGCTTTTTGTTGTTTTTTAGTTGTTAAGTCCAGTGAAGGCAATAGCAACCCACTCCAGTACTCTAGCCTGGAAAATCCCATGGAGAAGCCTGGTGGGCTGCAGTCCATGGGGTTGTGAAGAGTAGGACACGACTGAGCGACTTCCTTTTTACTTTTCACTTTCATGCATTGGAGAAAGAAATGGCAACCTACTCCAGTGTTCTTGCCTGGAAAATGCCAGGGACGGTGGAGCCTGGTGGGCTGCTGTCTATGGGGTCGCAGAGTCAGACACGACTGAGGTGACTTAGCAGCAGTAGCAGCAGTTGCTAAGTCATGTCCAGTTTTTGTGGCCCCAAGGACTGTAACCCACCAGGCTCCACGGTCTGTGGAATTTCCCAGCAAGTATATTGGAATGGATTGCCCTTTCCTTCTCCAGGGAATCTTCCTGACCCAGGGATTGAACCTGAGTCTCCTGCATTGCAGTCAATTTCTTTACCTCTGAGCCACCAGGGGAAGCCCTCTATAGATAACCAACTTTAAAGCTATACATTCAACTAGCTCTGATGAATTGTGCTATCCACTTCAGTTCAGTTCAGTTCAGTCTCTCAGTCATGTCTGACTTTTTGTGACCCCATGGACTGTAGCACACCAGGCTTCCCTGTCCATCACCAACTCCCAGAGCTTGTGCAAACTCATGTCCATCGAGTCAGGGATGCCATCCAACCATCTCATCCTCTGTCATCCCCTTCTCCTCTTGCCTTCAACCTTTCCCAGCATCCGTGTCTTTTCCAATGAGTCAGTTCTTCACATCAGGTGGCCAAAGTATCAGAGTTTCAGCTTCAGCATGAATATTCAGGACTGATTTCCTTTAGGATGGACTCGTTGGATCTTTTGAACCAACACCACAGTTCAAAAGCATCAATTCTTCGGTGTTCAGCTTTCTTTACATCCAACTTCACATCCATACATGACTACTGGAAAAACCATTGGTTTGACTAGATGGACCTTCGTTGGCAAAGTAATGTCTCTGCTTATTAATATGCTTTCTAGATTGTATATAACTTTACTTCCAAGGAGCAAGCACCTTTTAATTTCATGGCTGCAGTCACCATCTGCAGTGATTTGGGAGCCTCTCAAAATAAAGTCTCTCACTGTTTCCATTGTTTCCCCATCTAATTGCCATGAAGTGATGGGACCAGATGCCATGATCTTAGTTTTCTGAATGTTGAGCTTTAAGCCAACTTTTTCACTTTCCTGTTTCACTTTCATCAAGAGACTCTTTAGTTCTTCTTCACTTTCTAACATACGGGTGGTGTCATCTGCGTATCTGAAGTTATTGATGTTTCTCCCGGCAATCTTGATTCCAGCTTGTGCTTCTTCCAGCCCAGCGTTTCTCATGATGTACTCTGCATATAAGTTAAATAAGCAGGGTGACAATATACAGCCTTGACTTACTCCTTTTCTGATTTGGAAGCAGTCTCTTGTTCCCTGTCCAGTTCTAACTGTTGCTTCCTGACCTGCATACAGAATGGGAAACCACTTCAGTATTCTCGCCTTGAGAACTCCATGAACAGTAAGAAAAGGTTATCCACTGAAATAAAAGAATTCACAAAATGTTTGCCATGCCTAGATTAAAAGGAGGTTCCTGCTGCCACAGAATGACTAACATTTCAACAATTTTAACGATTTGTGGTAACTACACTTGTTATTTTTTTGCCCTGTAGTTCAAATGACAAGGAGTAGCCTTGCTTAAGTTCTGGATATTTAGATCTCTCTCTATGGCTGGTTATTTCATGTTCACCACTGACAGAATTTGATTATAATGGAAACTACAAATAATTAGAATAAAATAAAACAAATTATTTTTACTGTTACAAATAGTTGTGAAGGTTGGGGTGATGTTCTAAAAGAGGATACATTTTTATTCTTTTTCATTGTTTTACTACTTGTATCATCTTTATCAGTAGCTACTACTAATTCTGGACTTCAGAGAGGATTTTTATTTGGAATTATTTCTCATGGGCAGCAATAGTATCCAAATTAGGAGCCAACGATGGAAACTTACATGCCAGGTCACCTGCTATCACTCAATCCCTTCCTTCTCAATTCCCATCACATGAAAATTAAGATCAGTAAGATTTGGTGTGCTTATGATAAAAAGTTGCTTGTGTAGGTATTCAGTCAGTTCAGTCACTCAGTCGTGTCTGACTCTTTGTGACACCATGGATTGTAGCACACCAGGCCTCCCTGTCCATCACCAACTACTGGAGCTTACTTAAACTCATGTCCATCGAGTCAGTGATGCCATCTAACCATCTTATCCTCTGTCGTCCCCTTCTCCTCCCACCTTCAATCTTTCCCAGCATCAGGGTCTTTTTAAATGAGTCAGTTCTTCACATCAAGTGGCCAAAGTATTGGAGTTTCAGCTTCAGCATCAGTCCTTCCAGGACTGATTTCCTTTAGGATGGACTGGTTGAGTTTTAAGCCAACTTTTTCACTTTCCTCTTTCACTTTCATTAAGAGGCTCTTTAGTTCTTCTATGCTTTCTGCCATAAGGGTGGTATCATCTGCATATCTGATGTTATTGATATTTCTCCCAGCAATCTTGACTCCAACTTGGGCTTCATCTAGCCCTGAATTTGGCATGATGTACTCTGCATCTAAATAAGCAGGATGACAATATACAGCCTTGATGTACTCCTTTCCTGATATGGAACCAGTCTGTTGTTCCATGTCCAGTTCTAACTGGTGCTTCCTGACCTGCATACAGATTTCTCAGTAGGCAGATCAGGTGGTCTGGTATTCCCATCTCTTCAACAGTTTTCTACAGTTTGTTGTGATCCACACAGTCTACGGCTTTGGTGTAGTTGATAAAGCAGAAGTAGATGTTTTTCTGGAACTCTCTTGCTCTTTGATGATCCAACGGATGTTGGCAATTTGATCTCTGGTTCCTCTGCCTTTTCTAAACCCAGCTTGAACATCTGGAAGTTCACGGTTCATATATTGCTGAAGCCTGGCTTGGAGAATTTTGAGCATTTCTTTATTAGTGTGTGAGATGTGTGCAATTGTGCAATAGTTTGAACATTCTTTGGTATTGCGTGTCTTTGAGATTGGAATAAAAACTGACTTTTCCCAGTCCTGTGGCCACTGCTGAGTTTTCCAAATTTGCTGGTATACGGAGTGTAGCACATTCTTAGCATCACCTTTTAGGATTTGAGATAGCTCAACTGGATCCATCACCTCCATTAGCTTTGTTCGCAGTGATGTTTCCTATGGCCCACTTGACTTGGCGTTCCATGATGTCTGGCTCTAGGTTTGTGATCACACCATATTGATTATCTGGGTCATGAATATCTTTTTTGTATAGTTCTTCTGTGTATTCCTGGCACCTCTCCTTAATATCTTCTTCTTCTGTTAGGTCCATACCATTTCCGTCCTTTATTGTACCCTTCTTTGTATGAAATATTCCCTTGGTATCTCTAATTTTCTTGAAGAGATCTCTAGTCTTTCCCATTCTATTGTTTTCTTCTTTCCTTTTCATTGATCACTGAGGAAGGTTTTCTTTTATCTCCTTGCTACTCTTTGGAACTCTTCATTCAATGGGTATTTCTTTCCTTTTCTCCTTTGTCTTTAGCTTCTCTTCTAATCTCAGCTATTTATAAGGCCTCCTCAGACAAGGATTTTACCTTTTATCATTTCTTTTTCTTGGGGATGGTCTTGATCACTGCCTCCCGTACAATGTCATGAACCTCCGTCCATAGTTCTTTAGGCACTCTGCCTATCACATCTAATCCCTTGTATCTATTTGTCACTTCCACTGTATAATCGTAAGTGATTTCATTTGTATAGGTATTGCTGCTGCTGCTGCTAAGTCGCTTCAGTCATGTTTGACTCTGTGCGACCCCATAGACGGCAGCCCACGAGGCTCCCTCGTCCCTGGGATTCTCCAGGCCAGAACACTGGAGTGGGTTGTATAGGTATTAGAAACCTAAAATAGAAATAAACATAAAATTTATGATTAGGGATAACCTCTCATTTAAATTACAAAGTAAAACTGTGTTTTGCTAACTCTGATGAACTTTCCCTGAATGAAAATATTAATTTATTTGAGCAATATAGCAGTGTTTGAAATAGAGGGCTGGTGTGCATTTTATATGGGTAGTTTACCTACTGTCATCATCAAAAAATGGCTGTGAGTTTGCTGAAATTAATGACGGCAACCAAACCACCAATCAAAAGGCTAAGAGAATACTCAGTAGGTTAAATGCCAGAAATTGAAATTTAGGCATATCATGTTCAAACAAAGAGGATTTATTCAGAAAGTCCAGAGGATAGAAATAGCTTGCCTAAGGAGGAACACAGATAAAACCTACATCAGAGTTCTTGTCATTTTAAGTATATTTTCTGGTCCTTTCTCTTGTGTGTCTACTCTTGACATCCCCATTACACGCATGTTGTACTTTTTGTAATTGTCCCATACTTCTTGCATATTATGTTTTATTTATTTGTTTATTTTTGTCGTTTGTCTTTCTTTTTGCATTTCAGTTTTGTCTATTTCCAGTGACATTAACTTGCAGCTCATTGTTTCTTTTCTTAGCTGTGTTGAGTATACCGAGGAGTCCATGGAAAGTATACTTCATATCTCCTGCAATGTTTTTGATTTCTAATTTTTCCTTTTGATTCTTTGTTAGAATTTCCATCTATCTGCTTATATTTTCTATTGGTTCTTACCCATTGTCTATTTTTTCCATTATTGCTCTTAGCATATTAATGATAGTTGTTCTAAATTCTTGGCCTGGTGATTCTAAAATACTCGTCTTATCTGAGTCTGGTTCTCAAGTTTGCTTTGTCTCTTTAAAATTCCCTTTTCTTACCTTTTAAGAAGCCTTGTAATTTGTTGTTGTCGGAAACAGACATATTTCATTGAGTAATAGGAACTGAAGTATCTAGGCTTTTAAAGGGAGGCTTCCTGTTTGTCTGACTAGGAGTCAGACTGCATTTACCACTTACTGTAGCTGTATATGTCAGAGACTAGTTCCTCTAAAGTCCTTGTTTTCATCTCCCCTATTGTCTTTGGGTTTATTTTTAGATTTCTTATTCTTAAAGAAAATCTGAGCCTCTCAGTTCGTTTGGCTATGATCCCTTGTTGCTATTCAGGGGCCCGGCTTATGTGATGTTACAAAGTGTAGGGGGGAATTAGATCTCAGTCTTTCAATAGGTTTGTGTAGTGTTAGTCATTCAGTTGTGTCCAACTTTTTGTGACCCCATGGAGTATAGTCCCACTCCTCTATGTAGTCCTGCCAGGCTCCTCTGTCCATGGAATTCTCTAAGCAAGAATACTGGAGTGGGTAGCCATTCCCTTCTCTAGAAGATCTTCCTGACCCAGGGATGCAACCTAGGTCTCCTGCACTGCAGGCACATTTTTTACCATGTGAGCCACTAGGGAAAAATTAAATCTTAGTCTTTTAATGTTTGTACCCCTGAGTTTTAACCTTCACAAATATTTTTAAGCTTCATCTCATCCCTTTGGTAATCCAGGAAAGCTAGTAGGGGTTTATGTGGGAAATTTCCCTTCCTACAAAAAATGGGAGGGAGGAATTAAGACTACTGTCATAAGGTACGGGACTACCCATGAAACAGTATCTTTAAGCAAACTTAGATTAGTTGTAAATGTATATTGCAAGCTCCAAGTGATCACTAATAAAACAAAATTTAATATGCTAGGAGAAAAGGAAATGGAGTCATATAAAATGCTCAGTTAAAATCAGAGAAGAAAGCAAAAGAAGGTAAAAGTTTAAAAAAGAAAAAAGAATAAGTGCAATGAATACAAAGCAATGGCAATTATAGTTGATGTTAATCCAACTATATAAATAATCACTTTCAATGTGAAGGTCAAATTATTTCAACTAAAACAGAGCCTGTCAGAGAGGATGAAAAATAAGACCTAAGTGTATGTTGTCTACAGGAAACCCATATTTAGTGGAAAAAGTGATACCATGCTAACACCAATAAAAACAAAGCTACCCAGGTGGCTTAATGGGTAAAGAATCTGCCTGCAATACAGGAGACACAGGAGATGTGGGTTCGATCCCTGGATTGGGAAGATCCTCTGGAGAAAGGCAGGGCAACCCACTACAGTATTCTTGCCTGGAGAATCCCATTGACAGAGGAGCCTGTTGGGCTACAGTCATTAGGGTCGCAAAGAGTAGGATATGACTGAAGTGGCTGAGCAGAGAGTAACTTAATTTCAGACACAAAAGCAACTCAGAGCAAAGAAAATCATCAGGAATAAAGAGGGACATTATGCAATGATAATGGGCACAATTTTTCAAGAAAACAAAACAATCCTCAACATATATGCCCTCCGACATGGAGATTCCAATACTCCTCTCTCAGTCATTGGCAGGTCCAGCCTGCCGAAAATCGTTAAGACACAGTAATACTATGCAGATCCTCAGTATCCTGTGGATCTAAAAGATCAGATACAGCATTAGCTAAATGGAAATTAAAGGGCAGTACCTGGGCAGTAGTATCTCCCATCTTGTCAGGATCAGTCTCTTGTCTTAATAGGAAAGAAGAGATGGGAGATAGTACGTATGGAAGTGGTATCCGTAATACTTCACATCTTAGCTCTTGTGTTGGAGATTGAGGAAACGGCATGAATAATGTCAACACCTGGATTTTTGAAAATTGCTTTTGTTTAATTTATTCTACTCCTTTACTGTAGGCTCAGTGACTCCCATCCCTGGGTGAAACTTTTGAATCATGGCGTATAGTGTCAAAAAAGATAGATAAATAGTTTCTAGATCATTCCAGAAAATGTCCTGAACCAGCCAGTTGTCAATGAAATGAAACCGTAAGGATGGGGATCTTGCTGTTTTTATATTTTTTTCACTCATCTTTTGAATATTTTCATAGCAGTGTCTCATCTGGTGTTCCGTATACCGTGGGCAGTCAGACCCCCTATGTTCTCACTCTCTGACTATCGCAAATATTAACTACTAAAGAAACAGTTGATTATTTGTGAAACTGCTTGGACCTATGGTATTTATGACTGCAATAACAACTCGTAGGCCAAGTTGTAGGCAGAATGAGAAATTTTAGCTGTTTCACAATCAATTCTAATAACTAAGATTGAAGTAATCATGAGGAACCTTGAACTGCTTGATAAGGGAGGTGAATAACTATTTTGGCCACCCAATAATCTGTGCATGCAGGTAAGGTCTGTAAATTACAGTTCTGGTCTGGCTATTCTTTTAACTGTTTAATTTAAAAATATCTCCCAAAGGACTTAAAATTTTCTAAAGCAACTGCCTGACTTGCTTTAACATGGAAAATTTTTAAAAGTAGACACTTTAAAAATATATGTAGGCTATAAAAACACTCAAGACACACATCTGAAAGTGTATTCTCTAGAAGATAAGTTAGTGTTTTGAATGGGGTATCCCACTCCTAAGCCACAGGGTGCCAGGCAATAACCCAGACCTATGACTGGTTGCTGGATGCTGCATAAAGCCATGGGGGTAGTAGGATTTTGGAGAAAGTCCAAATAAACACATGAATTGTAGGGGAGATGAACTCCCAGGCACACAGCTGGTAAGAGCGTTTCTAAATGCAAAACTGTGCCGTGCAGTATTGCACAAATGAGTCAGTCTGACTTCTGCAGTTAGGTAACTGAGTATGAATTAAAAGAAGAGACATTTTTATCAAAAGGATGTTGAATAAAGAACTGGTAATGAATGAGAAAAGAAGCTAGGATGCTGTCTGGAGGTAAATAGAAATCCGTTGTATGAAGTCCAACTAATAGTAAAATGACTATGTATATTTCCCCAAAATATCACTTACTATATTCTTTTAAAGACGTCACTGAAATATCAAAACACAATCTTAGTTTTCTACAATCCAAAGCATTACTTTGAAAGTCAAAATACACTTTTTCTTAATTCTATTTTGGGTTCTTACATTTTATTTAGTACTCTGATTGCTAAATGTTTGCTATTTACATAATGTTATCATGGTTAACTGCCAACTTGTGATTGATAAAATTACAGATAATTTTTCATGACAGATGATAGGATTATCCAGATGTGGGACCCAGGAAGCAAACCAAACAATAAGTTAAAAATATCAGATTGAAATGATTTTGTGAATTTGTATTTTTAATGGGCAGTCTCTCCTGTGTTTAGAAGCTTGGATGCTGGGGTCAAAACAACTTTTTAAAATACAGACAACAGGGACACTGAGCAAGTTGCTTCCACTGATTAGCCAAGGTATCTTCATTTATACAACAAGGTTTTAATAGTTTCTACGTCACAGGATAGCATGAGGCAGAGGTAAGACAATTCTGACAGTGCCAAGAAAGCACTCTAAGGGCAGAAAGTAAGTATGGCCAATCTTTGCTGTAGTCTTTTCTCGGTGCTTAATATGGTTCTTGGTTTATAGAAGATATTCTGTTATTTGAACCATTAATGAATGGATATGTTAGGTTACTGCTTGTGATTGTCTTAACACTCAAATTCAATTGCTGTTTTATCTCATAATGACATTCAGACCTGCAGTCCCCTTTTTTCCTTCAATCTATTGGCTGTGCAGTGGTCATTAACTTTCCCTATAGTGGTTGGATTCACTGTTTGGTCTTCTGAGACACTTTACACCAACATCTGTGATTCTTTCTATACCTGCATTTCTGATGCATCTTGCCAGTAAAACCTATAGTAGTGGAGGGGACGTAACATTTTAAATTATATCCACAGCTGCCCCCACAAAAGCTAGGCCATAGTGGCCATTTAGGAAACATTTAAATTTATATTGATTGGTATTGATCCAATTCTTCTAAAAATTCACCCAGAGTTCCAGAACTCAGCTTTCTCTGTGTTCTTCCACATTTATACAATTGTTTTCAACCCTTTCTGGCTTCCCAGGTGGCTCAGTGGTAAAGAATCCTCCTGCAATGCAGGAGCTACAGGAGACTCAGGTTTGATCCCTGGGTCCGGAAGATCCCCTGAAGGAGGGCATGGTAAACCACTCTAGTGTTCTTGCCTGGAGAATCCCATGGACAAGGAGCCTAGCTCCATAAGGTCACTAAGAGTCTGACACGGCTAAAGCAACTTAGCCTGCGTGCACTCGCATACCTTTTCACTGTCACTGTCTCCTCACTATACCCATAAATTTCAGTATTCCCTGGAACTCTATTATTGCTTCTCTTATTTTTCAGTTTTCTTTCTCTCGGGGAATAAATGTTCCTGCCTGTTTATTCATTATCCAGATTATTCATGATTCATTTATGTCTCCTGTTTATAATGAAAACCAATATGTGGTTGGGCTTCCCTTGTGGCTCAGCTAGTAAAGAATCTGCCTACAATACATGAGACCTGGGTTCAATCCCTGGGTTGGGAAGATCCTCTGGAGAAGGGCCAGTGTTCTGGCCTGGAGAATTTCATGAATTGTATAGCCCATGGGGTCACAAAGAGTCAGATGTGACTGACTGACTTTCACTTTCACCTCACAGAGACATATATCTAATTTGAAAATAACAATCATATTTTTATTTTGGGCTTCCCTTGCAGGAGACCTGGGTTCGATTCCTGGGTCAGGGAAGATCCCCTGCAGAAGGAAATGGCAACCCACTCCAGTATTCTTGCCTGGAAAATCCGATGGACGGAGAAGCCTGGTAGGCTACTGTCCACAGGGTTCCAAAGAGTCGGACACGACTGAGTGACTTCACTTTGTGGTTCAGCTGATAAAGAATCCGCCTGCAATGTGGGAGGCCTGGATTCAATCCCTGGGTTGGGAAGATCCCCTGGAGAATGGAAAGGCTACCCACTCCATTATTCTGGCCTGGAGAATTCCATAGACTGTATAGTCCATGGGGTCGCAAAGAGTCGGACATGACTGAATGACTTTCACTCACCCACTCACTTAGTATTTGGATAAGTTCCCAGCTTTCTGACCCTCTGTGAGACAGTTCTGAAGTCAGGTCCACAAAGTGTCAGAAGATTCCTAAGAGAAACTGAGCTCCAGGTGTTCAGAATTGTCATCACATGCTTTCTGGCTTCCTTCCCTTCTCTGTCTGCTTTCCCATTCATTCACAGGGTCCCCTGGGATCATGTCCCAAATATATTTGCTTTTACCCAAAGTGTTGTCTCCAGGTCTATTTTTGGAAACCAAAATTGAGATAAACACACAATAAGTATTTATTGAATGAATGAGTTAACAGAGAAATGAGGCAGTCCAAATATTTTAAAACTATATTGTCAATACTGGACAGTATGACCTTAAGCTATCTTAGTGATTTTCTCACTTATGATTTTACTTCATGCAATTTTATGAAATGCATTTTTCTTTGAACATGTAACCTCCTTTCATGACATGGATTTTGTGCATATTGCATCCCTTCTCTTCAGAATAATCTGTCTCACAATTACCTCCTAGAAAATGCACTGTATCTTAAAAACCTAGCTTAAATGTCCTGTACAATGCTTATCTACAGCTTAATCCATAGTAAATGGTTAATAAATGCTTTTTGAAAGATAGAAGAAATTTTTAACTGAAACCGTCTTCAATGTCTTGATGCAGAGCCATGTCAAGTGGGAACACATTAAATAAACCATATATCCTGAGGCGGGCTTAACCAAATACTTGATACTTTCATAGGAAAAGTCAAAATTGAGGATGAAAATGAAATTGAAAGTGTAAGTGTTAGTTGCTCAGTCAGATTTAACTCTCTGTGACCCCACGAACTAGCCCGCCAGGCTCCTCTGTCCATGGGATTCTCCAGGCAAGAATACTGGAGTGAGGTGCATTTCATTCCCCAGAGGATCTTCCTGACCCAGAGATTGAACCTGGGTCTTCCACATTGTGGGTAGATTCTTTACCATCTGAGACACCAAGGAAACCCAAATGTGATTGAGATGACTTTAAATATGAAGTATTATTTGTATATTTAATTTAGAAAAATATTTTTAACATAGATAATCTCAAAGAAGAAATGTAGCCTTCTATTTCCCCACCAGATAATTTTATTAATTAAAACATTAATACAAATAAATGTTCAAACATTGAACCCATATGCAAAATTGTAATATGTAAATTATACATCCTCTCCATTCTGCCTTGTCTTCCTAAAAGTAACTGTCATTAGGAATTTTTTAGTCATTTTCTGTTATAAAATAAATGCATATACCTACATACATGTATCTATTCAATAATTCTTTTACATTTCCCCTAAAGAATTACACTATTATTTTGTTCCTACATTTTGCTTTTCCCCTTAGATTTTGGTGTATTGATAATTTTCCATATTTTTACATATAGATCTATCCCACTGTACTTGATGATTGCATATTGTTCCATTGTATGGATGATAGTTTATTTTAAAGTCTCTTCTTGATGAAAACTTTATTTCATAGTGTTAATAAATAGTATTAATAAACACTATTACAAAATAATTGGAGAAGGAAATGGCAACCCACTCCAGTTCTTGCCTGGAGAATCCCAGGGACGGGGGAGCCTGGTGGGCTGCCGTCTATGGGGTCGCACCGAGTCGGACACGACTGAAGCGACTTAGCAGCATTACAAAATAATATTATGTTGCAGTAAACATCCTTATAAAAACATCTTGAAAAACTTGTGTGTGTCTATTCTTTGAATAAATTCCTTGAAATGGAATAAGTAGGTCAAAGTGTACATGCATTCTAAAACTTTTGACCAGCAGAGCTAAACAACAAGCTTTCATTTTATACTTAAGCTGAAGAGGGACTTAGAGGCACTTTGTACAAACCTGCCAGTTGTTCTCACACGCTTTTTGAAATTTTCTCTAAATGTAATATTGTCCAAATGGATGGGCCTGCTGTTTATTTTTCCTAACCTATTTCATATATACCTTAAAATGCTCCACTCTGCTCAGGGTGAATATGCTTTTTTTGTTTAGAATCATATCCCCTCTTGCTTAATCATAATTTACTGCTTTGGTAGCCTTCACTTACCTCTCTTCCAGAACTAGGAGCTAAAAGATTTTAGAGTGGGATGTTTCATGACCATATGCTGCCAGTCGAGGTCAGAAATGATTCATGTGTGAGACTGATGGAATTGCTCGAGTAAGTAATGTCTACAGAAAGTGTAAAGGAAACATTTTAAGGCAAGTTTGGACCCTGTTCCTTTTTATGGATCTGTTACCAATTTAATACTAAATCTCTCAAACTCTTAAAAATCAATTATTCAAAAATCATTTTATTTTATATTACCATACATAGTATATCAGAATTAGATATATATTTTTTAGTTCTAATTAGTTGATGTTGGCCTGTTATACAATTTTTTGGTGTTTTTCAAAGCATTCTGTACTCCATATAGCATAGTTTCTTCCTACTTGTTTTCTTATAAAACAGCTACAATTATAAATATAATAAGTAACTGTGTAAGTTTTGAATCAGACTTTATTTGTATATAATTTTGAGTCAAGAATTCAGGCCATTCTAATTTTAAGTTTTCTCATTATTCTGTGACTAAAACAGATGAAACACAAGTGAGTTTGGACATATAACTTTGATTCATTTTACTGATAAGCATGGAAATTATAATAGAAAAGAAACCAAAGCTTTGAATGTATTTTGTTACTTAACACATATAAATGTTTATGTATCAATACTTTCCTAGGCAATAAAACTACTTTCAAGCAGACAAAATTTTAATCTTATTTTCTAGACTTTTTTTTTCTCTTTTTCATGTTATGTCTTACAGTCCTGGCAATGCACAGATAATTATGACACAAATATTAACCTGTTCATAAAAATTCTCATATTTATTCATGCTCGAAACAAAAATCTAAGAGAACTCTTATGTTTAACTTATATTTTTGTGGAGAAGGAAGCAGAGCTTTTAGAATTTCTATTTGAAGTCTTTCTAATGATAAATTTAAAATTCTATATTCAGTCAGCCTGTATTTTAGTTTTCTACTGTTGGAAAGCAATTCTAACACTCAAATGGCTTAAAATGACAAGCACTTTCTTATCTAGTCTCACTCTGTGATTGACTGGGCTCAACTGGATGGCTTTTCGGCCCCAAGTCATGAGGGGAATGAACTGAGTTAGAAGGTCCAAGATGGCACCTCACATGGCTGGCAGTTGGTGCTGGTGTTCTGTAAATAGTAACACCTTGGTTCCCTTTCCCTTGTTATTTCTCTGTGAATTGCTGACTGGGTTCCAAAAAGCAGAAAGTGGAAGCTTCCTTCTTCTTAAGACCAAAGCTTGGATGTCCCAAATATCACTTCCATTGCATTCTACTTGCTGGAGCAAGTTTTGCAGCCAATCCAGAGTCAACGGGGAGCAAACACATCCTATACCACCTGAAGTCAGGAGTGGTCATCACATACAAGAAGGGGAAGAATTGTTGGGAGCTACCGTTAGAAACTAGTTATCATAGTCTGTTTACGGAGCTCTTGGTTGAAGGAAGCAGGAGTTGGTAGACAGAAGGAATGCGCATGTAAGAATTGCAAACTCCCTAAGGATTTTAGAACTTCATGGTCTCTATGATGAAACAAAATTATAGAAAATTAAAATAAACATAACTATGTTAAGAAGAAAATACTTCCGTAGATTACCAAATTTTTCAGAGCAGGTTTTTTGGGGGATTTTTTTTTTAAACTTGGGGCATAATTGCTTTAAAATGTTGTGTTAGTTTCTGCTGTGCAACAAAGTGAAATGAGTTATGTATATACATATATCCCCTCTCCCTTGGACCTCTCTCCCACCATCCTCATCACACCCATTTAGGTTGCCACAGAGCACCAAGCTCACTGCCCTGT
This sequence comes from Bos javanicus, assembly GCF_032452875.1. Taxonomy (NCBI): domain Eukaryota; kingdom Metazoa; phylum Chordata; class Mammalia; order Artiodactyla; family Bovidae; genus Bos; species Bos javanicus. The sequence goes on along the minus strand of NC_083891.1, from coordinate 28,344,624 downwards.
AAAACAGGTTCCCACTAGCTATCTGTTTTACACATGGCAGTGCTCATACATCAGTTCCAGTCTCCCAATGTATCCCAACCTTTTCCCCCTTCTTGGGAAAATTTTTTTCACATGGGGGGAACATTAAAGAATAAGCCTTAACTTCTTGGCCTTAACTTGTTGTTTGAGTAGTTGGGGCTGCTGAAACAGAAATACCATATACTGGATATCTTAAACAACAAACATTCATTTTTCACAGTTCTGGAGGCTGGAAAGTCCAAGATCAAGGCTTCGGTAGATTCAGTGTCTGGTGAGGGCCTGTTTTCTGGTTCACTGACATCCATATTCTTGTTGTATCCTCAAAAAGTGGAAGGAGGAGAGGAGCTCTCTGGAATGTCTTTTATAAGGGCACTAATTCCATTCATGAGTGCTTCACTTTTATGAACTAAGCATCTTCCAAAGATCCTACATCCAAATCTTAATACCTTCAACTCCAGGATTGTTGTTCAGTTGGTAAGTCATGTCCGACTCTTTGCTACTCCATGAACTGTAGCACATAAGCTTCAGTGTCCTTCACTACCTCACAGAGTTTGCTCAAACTCATGTCCATTGAGTTGGTGATGCTATCTAACCATTTCCTCCATTGCTGCCCCCTTCTTCTCTTACCCTCAATGCTTCCCAACATCAGGGTTTTGTTTTTTTTTTTTTTCCCAATGAGTTGGTTCTTCCATTCAGGTAGCCAAAATATTGGAGCTTCAGGTTCAGCATCAGTCCTTCCAATGAATATTCAGGGTTGATTTCCTTTACAACTGACTGGTTTGATCTCTTTGCAGTTCAAGGGACTCTCAAGAGTCTTCTTCAGCACCACAATTTGAAAGCTTCAATTCTTTGGCACTTAGCTTTCTTTATGTTGCAACTCTCATATCTATATATGACTACTGTAAAAACCATAGCTTTAACTATACAGAACTTTGTTGGCAAAACAAGCTCTCTGCTTTTTAATACTCTGTCTAGGTTTGTCATAACTTTACTTGCGAGTAGCAAGCATCCTTTAATTTCATGGCTGCAGTTACCATCCGCAAAGATTTTGAAGACCAAGAAAGTAAAATCTGTCACTGCTTCCACTTGTCATTCTTCTATTTGCCGTGAAGTGATGGGACCAGATGACATAATCTTAGTTTTTTAGTGTTGAGTTTCAAGTCAGCTTTTTCACTCTTGTCTTTCACCCTCATCAAGAGGCTCTTTAGTTCCTCTTCACTTTCTGCCGTTAGAGTAGTATCATCTGCATATCTGGGGTTATTGATATTTTGCCCAGCAATCTTGATTATAGCTTGTGATTCATCCAGCCTGGCATTTTGCATGATGTACTCTGCATATAAGTTAAATAAGCAGGGTAACAATATACAGCCTCATCATACACCTTTCCCAATTTTGAGCCAGTGAGTTGTTCCATGTCCAGTTCTAACTGCTGCTTCTTGACCTGCATGCAGGTTTCTCAGAAGACAGGTAAGGTAGTCTGGCATTCCCATCTCTCTTTAAGAATTTTCCACAGTTTGTTTGGATCCACACTGTCAAAGGCATTAGTGTAATCAATGAAGCAGATGTTTTTCTGGAATTCCATTGCTTTCTCCATGATCCAACAAATGTTGGCAGTTCGATCTCTGATTCCTCTATCATTTCTAAATCCAGCTTGTACATCTGGAATTTCTCAGTTCACATACTGCTAAAGCCTAGCTTGAAGGATTTTGAGCATGTCTTTGCTAGCACGTGAAATGAGCACAACTGTATGGTAGTTTGAACATTCTTTGGGATTGGAATTAAAACTGACCTTTTCTACCCCTGTGGCTACTGCTGAGTTTTCCAAATTTGCTGACATATTAAGTGCAGCATTTTAACAGTATCATCTTTTGGGATTTTAAATAGCTCAGCTGAGATTCCATCACCTTCACTAGCTTTGTTCCTAGTAATGCTTCCTAAGGCCCACTTTACTTCTCCCTTCAGGATGTCTGGCTTTAGATGAGTGATCACACCTCATGGTTATCTATGTCATTAAGACCTTTCTTGTATAGTTCTTCTGTGTATTCTTGCCACCTCTTCTTAATATCTTTTGCTTCTGTTAGGTCGTTACTGTTTCTGTCTTTTATCATGCCCATCCTTGCATGAAACAGTCGCTTGAGGGCTCCAATTTTCTTGAAGAGATCTCTAGTCTTTCCCATTCTATTGTTTTCTTCTATTTCTTTGTATTGTTCACTTAAGAAGGCCTTGTTATCTTTCCTTGCTATTTTCTGGAACTCTGCATTCAGTTGGGTGTATTTTTCCTTTTCTTCCTTGCCTTTCATTTTTCTTTTTTCCTCAACTATTTGTAAAGCCTCTTCAGACAACCATTTCTTGCATTTCCTTTTCTTTGGGATGGTTTTGATCACTGCCTCCTGTGTAATGTTACAAACCTTCATCCACAGTTCTTCAGGATTCTGTCTACCAGGTCTAATCACTTGAATCTATTTGTCACCTCCACTGTAGAATCATAAGGGATCTGATTTAGATCATACCTGAATGGCCTACTGGTTTTCCCTACTTTCTTCAAATTAATTCTGAATTTTGCAATGAGGAGTTTATGATCTGAGCCACAGTCAGCTCCAGGTGTTATTTTTGCTGACTTTATAGAGCTTCTCTATCTTCAGGTGCAAAGAACATATCTGATTTCTGTATTGGACATCTGGTGATGTCCATGTGTAGAGTTATCACTTGGGTTGTTGGAAAAGAGTGTTTGCTATGATCAGCATGTTCTCTTCATAAAACTGTTATCCTTTTTCCTGCTTCATTTTGTACTGTAAGGCAAAACTTGCCTGTTATTCTGGGTATCTCTCGACTTCCTACTTTTGCATTCAAATCCCTTATGATGAAAAATACATCTTTTTTTTTGGTGTTAGTTTAAAAAGTGTTGTAGGTCTTCATAGAACCAGTCAACTTCAGCTTCTTTGGCATCAGTCATTGGGGCATAGACGTGGATTACTGTGATGTTGAATGGTTTGCCAAGTAATCTAGGTTAATTCATACTATCAATTATTATTCCTTCAGGATTAGATTTCAATGTATAAATTTTGAGGTGTACAAATGTTCAGTCTAATAGGTACTATAGTACTCATTCATTCTTATTATTCATTATTTTATAACTACTGTGATAAAAGTGTATTTGAATTTTAAATTTGTTAAAAATAATGTGATGTCAAGGTTTTTTTGTCTTATAGTTATGTATTTCTTCATTGTTTCATTATATAAAATGAATTAGATAATTTGAGAATTTGATTTCAAACTTCTAGCTTATCAATTTAAGCCTATTAAGAAAACTAGAGATCCAGATTGGCTAAAATTAGTATCTAGTTAAGGACTTAAAATATCAATAGAAGAATGCATTCAGGAGAGAGGAGATGATAAATGTGATGTTTAAAATTTTATTTCACCTTCATTTCAAATGAGAAGAAATTTATCTAAGGCTTTAACTGTACCTATAGAAGGGAAATGTTTACCTTCCAAACTGAGAAAGCATAGTTTTCATTTAAGAATTAGCTGCTTTTCCTGTTACTTCTGTGTATATGTGCATACTTGGTCTTGTTCAACTCTTGAAGTCCCATGGACTGTAGCTCCTCTGTCCATGGAAATTTCCAAGCAAGAATACTACAGTAGGTGCCATTTCCTCTTCCATAGGATCTTCCCAGAGATCAACCCAGAGACTGAACCCATCCGTGTCTCTTGAATCTCCTGCATTGGCAGGCAGATTGTTTACCAATAGCACCACTTAGGAAGCCCCATGTTACTTCTAATTAGGTCAAAAAAACTGAGGAAGCTACTAGCATGGAAGCAGAGAGTTTGGATCATACTTAACACAGTTCAGTTCAGTTCAGTTCAGTTGCTCAGTCGTGTCTGACTCTTTGCGACCCCATGAATCACAGCATGCCAGGCCTCCCTGTCCATCACCAGCTCTCGGAGTTCACTCAGACTCACGTCCATCAAGTCAGTGATGCCATCCAGCCATCTCATCCTCTGTCATCCCCTTCTCCTCCTGCCCCCAATCCCTCCCAGCATCAGAGTCTTTTCCAATGAGTCAACTCTTCGCATGAGGTCGCTAAAGTACTGGAGTTTCAGCTTTAACATCATTCCTTCCAAAGAAATCCCAGGGCTGATCTCCTTCAGAATGGACTGGTTGGATCTCCTTGCAGTCCAAGGGAGTCTCAAGAGTCTTCTCCAACACCACAGTTCAAAAGCATCAATTCTTCAGTGCTCAGCCTTCTTCACAGTTCAACTCTCACATCCATAGATGACCACAGGAAAAACCATAGCCTTGACTAGACGGACCTTTGTTGGCAAAGTAATGTCTCTGCTTTTGAATATGCTATCTAGGTTGGTCATAACTTTCCTTCCAAGGAGTAAGCGTCTTTTAATTTCATGGCTTCAATCACCATCTGCAGTGATTTTGGAGTCCCAAAAAATAAAGTCTGACACTATTTCCACTGTTTCCCCATCTATTTCCCATGAAGTGATGGGACCGGATGCCATGATCTTCGTTTTCTGAATGTTGAGCTTTAAGCCAACTTTTTCACTCTCCACTTTCACTTTCATAAAGAGGCTTTTTAGTTTCTCTTCACTTTCTGCCATAAGGGTGGTGTCATCTGCATATATGAGGTTATTGATATTTCTTCCGGCAATCTTGATTCCAGCTTGTGCTTCTTCCAGCCCAGCGTTTCTCATGATGTACTCTGCATATAAGTTAAATAAGCAGGTTGACAATATACAGCCTTGACGTACTCCTTTTCCTATTTGGAACCAGTCTGTTGTTCCATATCCAGTTCTAACTGTTGCTTCCTGACCTGCATACAGATTTCTCAAGAGGCAGGTCAGGTGGTCTGGTATTCCCATCTCTTTCAGAATTTTCCACAGTTTATTGTGATCCACACAGTCAAAGGATTTGGCATAGTCAATAAAGCAGAAATAGATGTTTTTCTGGAACGCTCTTGCTTTTTCCATGATCCAGCAGATGTTGGCATTTTGATCTCTGGTTCCTCTGCCAACACAAATGTAGAATAAACCTTTGGCTAAGTGGTATGCTGTAAAATCAGCAAGGACTTACTTAGAAGCTAGTTAGAATAAAGAGAACAAACAACCCAATATAAGCAGATAAAAGTAAATAATAAAGATCAGAGTGAAAGTCAATGAAATAGAAAAAATTAGAGAAAATTACTGAAACTAAAGCTAAATTTTCAAGATCAATGAAGTAATAAAATTATGGCCAGGTTGATTATGAAGAAAGTGAAAGTGAAGGTCATTCAGTTGTATCCTACTCTTTGGGACCCCATGGATTGTACAGTCTATGAGCCAGAATACTGAAACGGGTAGCCATTCCCTTCTCCAGGGGATCTTCCCAACCCAGGGATTGGACCCAGGTCTCCTGCATTGTAGGTGGATTCTTTACCAGTGAGTCACAAGGGAAGCCCAAGAATACTGGAGTGGGTAGACTATGCCTTCTCCAGCAGATCTTCCCAACCCAGGAATTGAACCGAGGTCTCCTGCATTGCAAGTGGATTCTTTACCAACTGAGCTATCAGGGAAGCTCTATGAAGAAAGGAAGGAACATAAAAATGACCAATATCAAGAATGGGAGCAGTGACAACACTACAGACAATAGAGATTATACAGTTTAAAAACGGCTTCCCACTTCTGGCCCAGCATATAAGGAACTCGGAAGTCGCACTCCCTGCTAATACTTAAAAAGCTGAACAAACTGAAAAATCAAGAACTCTGCTAAGATCCATCAGAGAAGTTAGGTAACAGGGAAGCCACTACCCCTCAAACTAGAGAGACAGACATTTAAGTGCAGAGAATCACAACTCATTGGAACAGAAACCCACAAGGAGGAGTCTCCCAGGAACCTGTAAGGGGTTAGGAAAATCTGAACTATAATTGGGGAGCCTGTGACAAACTCTGAGTCAAAAATTCCAGGGGACCCATCACAGAGCGATCCCCTTACTTTTATAAGTTTTTCTTCTGGGAGTTCTATCTGTTGGTCACAATGAAAGTCAGATAAAAATACCCTATGTTTCCAGCAGCAAGAGAAGATAAAGAATCTTTTTAAAATATTCCATGGCATTCTGTTCTTAATAAGGTTTGCCTTCAAAAGATATTATTTCATCATACCTGATCTTACTAGAGTCTAAACTAAGGAGAATGCAAATTCAATTCAGTGAGAAAAAGTTAATTTACAGTAAATGGTGTTGAAACAATTAAACATCTATGTGCAAAAAACTGACATTGATCCATCATATGCAATATAAAAACTGGCTCAAAATGGGTCATAAACCTAAATGTAAAACCTAAAACTTAAAAACAAAAACAAAGAAGATTTTTGTAATTATGGATTAGACATTGCTTATATATGACACTAATAGCACAATCCATAAAGGAAAAAAAAAATAAGTTGGATTTCATTAAGTCAAACACTTTTTAAAAACAGAATCACTGTTAACAGACTGGCAAGAGTAGCATTACATTTAGGAAAATATTTGTAAATCCTATCTTTGACAAATTACCTGGATCTGGTAATATTAATAGGAATTTAAAAACTCAATTATAAAAAATACAACTAAAAAAGGCAAAAGATTTAAATAAACACTTCAGAGAAGATTCATGGATAGTAAATTAGCACATGAAAAATTGCTCAACATCATTAGTTAATCATTAGAATAAATGCAAATTGAAAACATGAGATTCCACTACATATCTATTAAAATAACTAAAACTTAAATGACTCCTTGTAAACTAAAAATAAATCAAGAAATTTTAAATCAGTCTGCTGATATGGTGGGAAAGTTGTCTAAGGTATGTCATTTTGTGAGCTTTTACCAAAAACCTATTTTTTTAAATTTCTTTTTTAATCCAAGGAAAATTGCTCTACAATGTTGTGTTGGTTTCAGCACTCTGTGATGATTTAAAGGGTTAGGATGTGGGGAGGGAAGGGAGGCTCAAGAGGGAGGTGAAATATGTATAATTACGGCTGATTTTCCAACAGTCTATTTTTTGAAGCATCAATACTTTCATGGTATTAAGACCTAGCATAATCCTTTTTTGAAGCTTGATATACCAGGAGGCCCAATGGCAAAGAATCCACCTGCCAGTGCAGGAGATACGAGAGACATGGGTTCAATCTCTGGGTCAAGAAGATCCCCAGGACTAAGAAATGGCAACCTGCTCCAGTATTCTTGCCTGGAAAATTCCATGGACCTAGGAGCCTCATTTGCTACAGTCCATGGGGTCGCAAGAGTCGGACACGATCAAGCACACACACAGGCACACACACGTCTATCCTATAACTTTTAGCAATCCTTCAAGCAAACTTAGAGAGGAGCAAATATATTTCATAGTAAGACTAAAAGCTGACAATTTATAGCAGTAACCTAGAACTGAGGAAACTAAAACCTCTATTGAGATAAAACACATAATTATTTCATAACAGCTTGATCAATATCTTCTTTAAGGATTTATTGAAACAAGGATGTTAACAAATCTCCCCAAATCTCCTACACCTTCCCATTAAATATACCAACTTAATCTTGGGAAATCTGAGTTTGTTTTGACAATACTCTCAGCTAATGAAGAAATATGTAGAAAAAAAATTTGTAATTATTTCTAGCCTTACTCCTTTTATAACAAATCATTGTGATTTTTTTCAATGGCTTCTAGGGGAGATCTCAAAAATAATTTGAGGTATGAAAGCTATCCTAAAATTTCACTTTCTCTTTTTCTGTGATCCAATTTTGAAAAGTCAAAATCTAAAAGACCTGTCAGAATTGACTAGATCACTTGATGAAGTCAAGTTCATGGATGCTGGGAAAACAATATGTAATGATTAAAGTGTGGTAAATTTTAAAACTAAACACAGAAGAAAGAAGCACAATTGTGATAAACTTTAGCTCTTATGTAAGTAAGGAACCATTTGTTTTTTATTAAGCACGAGTATGATAAAATAAGTAAGAAGCAGCAAAGATTATTCTGGTAAAATATGGAAACTGCTCTCTGGGCAAATTATATTGCATGTTAAAAAAATAACCTTTTACTATCTTTTATTGAGAATTCTAAAATCAGTTTATTTTCTTAACAAATAAAAATCCAAATTCTAGTTTTGCGTGACTATATTATTTGGCATTATAAGTTTAAGAGTTTCTCTTAAAAATTATTTTGTAAATGGGCCTTTAATATGGAGAGAATTCTGCTAAATTTTTAATACCTTTCATAGCTTCTTTTCAAGCTCAGTGAATACAAACTAAGGCACAAAGAATTCCCTTTACTCAATCCTTTGAAGACCTACTAAAGTTTCTAAAGTTTTCTGAAGTTTTGTTGTTCAGGATTTTTTTCATATTGTGGGACAAACTGACACTTTACTGTAGTATAATAACTCTCTTTTCCCCTTGAAAAATAAAACTGTCTCATTATCTTTTGCACACATTTTTATGTCTCAGTAGAAAAAGGAGTACGTCAAGGCTGTATATTGTCAACCTGCTTATTTAACTTATATGCAGAGTACATCATGAGAAATACTGGGCTGGAAGAAGCACAAGCTGGAATCAAGATTGCCGGGAGAAATGTCAATAACCTCAGATATGCAGATGACACCACCCTTATGGCAGAAAGTGAAGAGAAACTAAAAAGCCTCTTGATGAAAGTGAAAGAGGAGGGTGAAAAAGTTGACCGAAAGCTCAACATTCAGAAAACGAAGATCATGGCATCTGGTCCCATCACTTCATGGGAAACAGATGGGGAAACAGTGGAAACAGTGTCAGACTTTATTTTTGGGGACTCCAAAATCACTGCAGATGATGATTGAAGCCATGAAATTAAAAGACGCTTACTACTTGGAAGGAACGTTTTGACCAACCTAGATAGCATATTGAAAAGCAGAGACATTACTTTGCCAACAAAGGTCCGTCTAGTCAAGGCTATGGTTTTTCCTGTGGTCATGTATGGATGTGAGACTTGGACTGTGAAGAAAGCTGAGTGCTGAAGAATTGATGCTTTTGAACTGTGGTGTTGGAGAAGACTCTTGAGAGTCCCTTGGACTGCAAGGAGATCCAACCAGTCCATTCTAAAGATGAGTCCTGGGTGTTCATTGGAAGGACAGATGCTGAAGCTGAAACTCCAGTACTTTGGCCACCTCATGCGAAGAGTTGACTCATTTGAAAAGACCCTTATACTGGGAGGGATTGGGGGCAGGAGGAAAAGGGGGCAACAGAGGATGAGATGGCTGGATGGCATCACCAACTTGATGGACATGATTTTATGTAAACTCCAGGAGTTGGTGATGGATAGGGAGGTCTGGTGTGCTGTGGTTCATGGGGTCATAAAGAGTTGGACATGACTGACCGATTGAACTGAACTGAACTGAATAGATTTTAGTATAGTCACAGCCAACTATGTTAATTTTTACTTTTAACCTATGTTAATTTTTACTTTTAATCTAAATAATAATTTCTGTTTCATGGATAAAAGCTAGAAGATAAGTCATGGAGAATAGTTTCCCATACAAACACTTTTGCAGATTAGCAAAACTCAGGAGACTCTTATCAAGACTTTCCACAGATGATAGCATTCTTTTTATGCCTTCTTAAAATGATAGATATAAATACTTTTATTAACATGACTAAAGATATAACCCTCTATAGCATGTAAGCAGTATAAGCACAGAAAGTATCATACAAGATAAAATTCTGTTTAGTCATCATTATTTCATAGCTTTATTTTTCTTTAAAAATCATCCAAATATCCAAAGCTTATTCATTATTTAACTTTATTCAATTGTAATTCAATGGACACAGAGGGCAAGGGGAAGGGTTGATGAATTAGGAAAATAGCATTGATCTATATACCTACCATGTGTAAAATAGGCAGCTAGTGGGAAACTTCTGTATAGCACAGAGAGCTCAGTTCAGTGCTCTGTGATGACCTAGAGGGGTGGGATGGGGCATGTGAGGGAGGCTTTAGAGGGAGGGGATATATTTGTACATATAGCTGATTCATGTTGTTGTACAGCAGAAACTAACACACCATTGTAAAGCTGCTGCTGCTAAGTCACTTCAGTCGTGTCTGATTCTGTGTGACCCCATGGACTGCAGCCTCCCAGGCTTCTCCGTCTATGGGATTCTCCAGGCAAGAACACTGGAGTGGGTTGCCATTTCCTTCTCCAATGCATGAAAGTGAAAAGTGAAAGTGAAGTCGCTCAGTCGTGTCTGACCCTCAGCGACCCCATGCACTGCAGCCTACCAGGCTCCTCTATCCATGGGATTTTCCGGGCAACAGTACTGGAGTGGGGTGCCATTGCCTTCTCCCCCATTGTAAAGCAATTATACTCTAATGTGGTAAGTCACTTCAGTCGTATCCTACTCAGACTCCTCCTCTGTCCAGGGGATTCACCAGGCAAGAATTCTGGAGTGGGTTGCCATTTCCTTCTCCAGGGAATCTTTCCAACCCAGCGATCAAACTCATGTCTCTTTATGTCTCCTGCATTGGCATGTGGGTTCTTTACCACTAGTGTCACCTGGGAAGCCATATATTCTAATAGTAAAATGAAAAAATATAATATGGGAAAAGAAAAATAATTTTAAAATAAATAAAATAAAAAATAAAACAAGAAAAAATAGGAATTCAAGTTTCAAGATTTTCTAAGGATCTTAGAAATTACATTTAAGTTGACAAAACAATTAATTTTATAAAAATACTGATCAGAAATATGATTTAATTATGCTTTCATAATCTTAAACACTATTGAGAAATAATGCTATCTCTTTTAATCCATCAATGAATAGAAGAAATTTAGTAAGCATAGATTAACTAATTCATTCAAAGACTTGCCCTAATTGTGTGAACTTAAATGGGTAAAGAATCTGCCTGCAATGCAGGAGAGAGACATGGGAGACACAGTTTCAATCCCTGGGTTTGGAAGATTCCCCTGGAGAAGAAAATGGCCACCCACTCCAATATTCTTGCCTGGAAATTTCATGGACAGGGGAGCCTAGCTGGCTATAGCTCATGGGATCGCAAAGAGTCAGACATGACTGAGTGGCTAAGAATGCAGAGAAATACTTAAGATGTTTCTAAGATAGAGGTTCTATAAGATAGCTTCCCATCCCCCACGCCCCTTAAAAGACTAGCATATCAAGGAAGGAGCTTTGAAGTCCCTATTCCATCCTAACAGCAAGTGAAAAGCTGAACAGATTGAAAAGTCAAGAGCTTATCTTGGACCCATAAGAAAGGGAAGATGCAGGGCACACCACTCCCCTGAAGATGGGAGAGACAGAAAACAATTAAATCAAAAGGAATCATAAGCCTACGTGTAAAATGCAAATCTATAAAACTCCTAAAAGAAAAACCTGTACGATCTGGGATGGTGATGCCTTTCTAGCTACAATACCAAAGACACAATCCATGAAAGCCATAACTGATAAGCTGGACTTCATTAAAATTAAAAACTTCTGTTCTGCAAAAGAGAATGTCAAGACAATGAGATGCCACAAATGTCATAAATATTTGTAAAGGATACATCTGATCAAGGACTGGTACCAAAATATACCAAACGCTTTTAAAACTTAACAGTGAGGAAGCACATAACTGTATTATAAAATAGGCCAAAAGCTTGTAACAGATATCTCACCAAAGAAGAGATACAGATGGCAAATAAGCATATGAAAAAATGCCCTCCTCATGTTATCCAGGAAATGCAAATTAAAATGAAAATGGGAGATCAATACACAGCTAACAAAGTGGCCAAAATCTGAAACACTGACAACACCAAATGCTGGCAAGGAAGTGAAGCAATAGGAACTCTTATAAACTGCTGGCAAGATTGAAAAAATAGTACAGACACTTTGGAAGACAGTTTGACAGTTCCTTACAAGACCAAACATACTCTTACCATGTGATCCACCAATCACACCCCTTGGTATTTACTCAAAGGAGTTGAAAATTAAAAAAAAAAAAACTAGCACACAGATGTTTATAGCAACTTTATTCATAAATGCCAAAATTTGGAAGCAATCAAATATTCTTCAGTAGATGAATGGATGAATAGAGTATAACACATTCAAACAATGCAATATTATTCAACACTAAAAAGAAACGAACAATCCAGCCATGAAAACACATGAGGGAACCTTCAATGCATGCTACCAAGGGAAAGAAGCCAACTGAAAAGGCTACATATTGTGTGATTCCAACAACATGACATTCTGGAGAAGATGAAACTATGAAGACTGTAAAAAGATCAATGATTACTAGAGGGTTGGGGATAGAGATGAATAGATGGAGCAAATATTGATAGGGCAATGAAAACGGTCTCTATGATATTATAATGATGAACATTTATCATTACACATTTGTTCAAACCAAGGAACATACACCAAGAATGAATTCTTGTGTAAGTTGTGGACTTTGAATGATTATGATATGTTAATGTAGGTTCATTCTTGGTAAAAAATGTACCATTCTGGTGAATTATGTTGATAATAGGGGAGGCTATGCATGTATGGGAGCTTGAGATATACAGGAAATCTCGGTACCTCCTCCTTAACTTTGCTGTAAAACTAAAAATGCCCTAACCAATTCTTGAAAAAAGAAAAAAAAGCTAGCATGCTTAAAATAATAGACTAGTTCCAGTATTTTCTGTGAATTTTTGGTATATTTGATTTATATAAGCACTTATTTAACCTCTACAAGGCAATTTCAAAAGAGCTCCTTCAATTTAAATGCTATTATAAATCATCTATTTTATTAGAACTTTCCAGATGTAGAAAAATGTTTTACACTTTCACAAACATGTGAAGTCTTTTCTAAATTATAGAAAAGACCATGTATGTTCTACCACATTAGCTACAAATTACAAGTAAACATAAATTCACCAAAAATCTCCAGTCTAGATCTCAAAAATGGCTATTCCCAGTGAACATAAATTTTCATTCAATTTGAAATCATAAATAGATATACAAACAAAATGACTAACAAACTAGATTCTCTGTCTTCTCTCACTCTAAGGAATATGGTTGCAAACATCTATCCAACAGTTCACCAAATGGCCACCTATAAAATCAAATCCTTAGTTATTGTTATCACAGATCTGGAATAATTTATCACCTGTTTGAATCAAAAGCATAATTAAGACACAGAATCACAGGCAGAATAAAAACAAAATTAAAATGCAAAATTAAAATTCCTTTGATGCTCAGAGTTTACCCTAAAAGGCAAGAAAATACCCATTTTCTCTTTGTATGTGAACACTTCTTTGGTGATAATGATGGTGATCCAAACATCTCATCCTCTGTTGTCTCCTCCTCCTGCCTTCAATCATCACTGAATCAATGCACAAGAGTTTTGAGCAAATTCCGGGAGATGATGAAGGACATGGAAACCTGATATGCTGCAGTCTATGGGACTGCAGAGTCAGACACGACTGGTGACTGAACAACAACTTCTTTGGCAACAGAATTTACTGGGCTGCAGCAGGCCAATCTACTTAACACTTGGGTATCTTAGTGGAAGTTTCAAAAGCCAGTAAAGTATAATTTTTAAAATAGTAATATCATTATTTTTATTCAAATATAAAATGAACATATTCACAAATTTTATTTATCTTATTAAATAATGGCTAAAGCATTATAATGTTAAAACCAATCAAAAATACTTTAAAATATGTGTTGGTATTTCTGTGTAAGTATTGTATGTATGAGATATACATATATATAAGTTCAGTTCAGTCACTCAGTCGTGTCCAACTCTTCACGACCCCATGAATCGCTGCACACCAGGCCTCCCTGTCCATCACCAACTCCCGGAGTTCACTAAATCTCATGTCCATCGAGTCAGTGATGCCATCCAGCCATCTCATCCTCTGTCGTCCCCTTCTCCTCCTGCCCCCAACCCTCCCAGCATCAGAGTCTTTTCCAATGAGTCAACTCTTCGCATGAGGTGGCCAAAGTACTGGAGTTTCAGCTTCAGCATCATTCCCTCCAAAGATATCCCAGGGCTGATCTCCTTTAGGATGGACTGGTTGGATCTCCTTGCAGTCCAAGGGACTCTCAAGAGTCTTCTCCAACACCACAGTTCAAAAGCATCAATTCTTCCATGCTCAGCCTTCTTCAGAGTCCAACTCTCACATCCATACATGACCACAGGAAAAACCATAGCCTTGACTAGATGGACCTTTGTTGGCAAAGTAATGTCTCTGCTTTTCAATATGCTATCTAGGTTGGTAATAACTTTCCTTCCAAGGAGTAAGCATCTTTTAATTTCATGGCTGCAGTCACCATCTGCAGTGATTTTGGAGCCCAAAAATAAAGTCTGACACTGTTTCCACTGTTTCCCCATCTATTTCCCATGAAGTGATGGGACAAGATGCCATGATCTTCGTTTTCTGAATGTTGAGCTTTAAGCCAACTTTTTCACTCTCCTCTTTCACCTTCATCAAGAGGCTTTTTAGTTCCTCTTCACTTTCTGCCATAAGGGTGGTGTCATCTGCATATCTGAAGTTATTGGTATTTCTCCTGGCAATCTTGATTCCAGCTTGTGCTTCCTCCAGCCCAGCATTTCTCATGATGTACTCTGCATAGAATAAGCAGGGTGACAATATACAGCCTTGACGTACTCCTTTTCCTATTTGGAACCAGTCAGTTGTTCTATGTCCAGTTCTAACTGTTGCTTCCTGACCTGCATACAGATTTCTCAAGAGGCAGATCAGGTGGTCTGGTATTCCCATCTCTTTCAGAATTTTCCACAGTTTATTGTGATCCACACAGTCAAAGGCTTTGGCATAGTCAATAAAGCAGAAATAGATGTTTTTCTGGAACTCTCTTGCTTTTTCCATGATCTAGTGGATATTGGCAATTTGATCTCTGGTTCCTCTGCCTTTTCTAAAACCAGCCTGAACATCAGGAAGTTCATGGTTCATATATTGCTGAAGCCTGGCTTGGAGAATTTTGAGCATTACTTTACTAGCGTGTGAGATGAGTGCAATTGTGCGGTAGTTTGAGCATTCTTTGGCATTGCCTTTCTTTGGAATTGGAATGAAAACTGACCTTTTCCAGTCCTGTGCCCACTGCTGAGTTTTCCAAATTTGCTGGCATATTGAGTGCTGCAGCACTTTCACAGCATCATCTTTCAGGATTTGGAATAGCTCAACTGGAATTCCATCACCTCCACTAGCTTTGTTCGTAGTGATGCTTTCTAAGGCCCACTTGACTTCACATTCCAGGATGTCTGGCTCTAGGTCAGTAATCATACCATCGTGATTATCTGGGTCATGAAGATCTTTTTTGTACAGTTCTTCTGTGTATTCTTGCCACCTCTTGTTAATATCTTCTGCTTCTGTTAGGTCCATACCATTTCTGTCCTTTATCGAGCCCATCTTTGCATGAAATGTCCCCTTGGTATCTCTAATTTTCTTGAAGTGATCGCTAGTCTTTCCCATTCTGTTGTTTTCCTCTATTTCTTTGCATTGATCACTGAGGAAGGCTTTCTTATCTCTTCTTGCTATTCTTTGGAACTCTGCATTCAGATGCTTATATCTTTCCTTTTCTCTTTTGGTTTTTGCTTCTCTTCTTTTCACAGCTATTTGTAAGGCCTCCCCAGACAGCCATTTTGCTTTTTTGCATTTCTTTTCCATGGGGATGGTCTTGATCTCTGTCTCCTGTACAATGTCACGAACCTCATTCCGTAGTTCATCAGGCACTTTATCAGATCTAGGCCCTTAAATCTATTTCTCACTTCCACTGTATAATCATAAGGGATTTGATTTAAGTCATACTTGAATGGTCTAGTGGTTTTCCCTACTTTCTTCAATTTAAATCTGAATTTGGTAATAAGGAGATCATGATCTGAGCCACAGTCAGCTCCTGGTCTTGTTTTTGCTGACTGTATAGAGATTCTCCATCTTTGGCTGCAAAATATATAATCAATCATCACCATTTGGTGATGTCCATGTAGAGAGTCTTCTCTTGTGTTGTTGGAAGAGGGTGTTTGCTATGACCAGTGCATTTTCTTGGCAAAACTCTATTAGTCTTTGCCCTGCTTCATTCCGTATTCCAAGGCCAAATTTGCCTGTTACTCCAGGTGTTTCTTACTTCCTACTTTTGCATTCTAGTCCCCTATAATGAAAAGGACATCTTTTTTGGGTGTTAGTTCTAAAAGGTCTTGTAGGTCTTCATAGAACCGTTCAACTTCAGCTTCTTCAGAGTTACTGGTTCGGGCATAGACTTGGATTACTGTGATACTGAATGGTTTGCCTTGGAAACGAACAGAGATCATTCTGTCGTTTTTGAGATTGCATCCAAGTACTGCATTACGGACTCTTTTGTTGACCGTGATGGCTACTCCATTTCTTCTGAGGGATTCCTGCCCACAGTAGTAGATATAATGGTCACCTGAGTTAAATTCACCCATTCCAGTCCATTTTAGTTTGCTGATTCCTAGAATGTTGACATTCACTCTTGCCATCTCCTGTTTGACCACTTCCAATTTGCCTTGATTCATGGACCTGACATTCCAGGTTCCTATGCATATTTATGGCATCGGACCTTGCTTCTATCACCAGTCACATCCACAGCTGGGTATTGTTTTTGCTTTGGCTCCATCCCTTCATTCTTTCTGGAGTTATTTCTCCACTGATCTCCAGTAGCATATTGGGTACCTACTGACCTGGGGAGTTTCTCTTTCAGTATCCTATCATTTTGCCTTTTCATACTGTTCATGGGGTTCTCAAGGCAAGAATACTGAAGTGGTTTGACATTCCCTTCTCCAGTGGACCACATTCTGTTAGATCTCTCCACCATGACCCGCCCATCTTGGGTTGCCCCACGGGCATGGCTTAGTTTCATTGAGTTAGACAAGGCTGTGGTCCTAGTGTGATTAGATTGACTAGTTTTCTGTGAGTATGGTTTCAGTGTGTCTGCCCTCTGATGCCCTCTTGCAACACCTACCATCTTACTTGGGTTTCTCTTACCTTGGGCGTGGGGTATCTCCTCACGGCTGCTCCAGCAAAGCACAGCCGCTGCTCCTTATCTTGGATGAGGGGTATCTCCTCACCGCAGCCCTTCCTGACCTTCAACGTGGGATAGCTCCTCTAGGCCCTCCTGCGCCCGTTTAGCCACGGCTCCTTGGACGTGGGTCTGGTCCTCCTGCCGCCACCCCTGGCCTGGGGCGTAGGGTAGCTCCTTCCGGCTGCTATCCCCTTGTCTCCGGCGTGGAGGCGTGGAGTAGCTCCTCCCAGCCACTGCCCCTGACCTCGGACTCAGGTAGCTCTTCTCGGCCTTTCCTGCGCCGTCTCAGCCTGGCACTCTCGGCCACTGCCCCTGACCTCAGACGTGGGGTAACTCCTCTTGGCCGCCACCCTTCGGGAATGGGGTCCTCCCGGCTTCTGCCCCTGACCTCGTACATGGGGTAGCTCCTCTCGGCCGCGCTTAGTGCGCTGGTCACAGCCGCCACCACGCTTAGTGCACCTGTCGCAGCCACTTCCCTGCCAGTCAATATTTCTATACCAGTCAATAATTATACTTATTATATATACATTCAAAACAGTCAGTACTAAAGGAAGTCAGTCCTGAACTACTCCTGAATAGTCCTGGACTGGTGCTGAAGCTGAAGCTCCAATACTTTGGCCACCTGATGTGAAGAACTGACTCACTGGAAAAGACTCATTGGAAGATGGGAAGAGAAGGGGATGACAGAGGATGAGATGGTTGGATGGCATCACCAACTCACCAAATTATCTTCATCTCTTCAAGACCAGTATCTACAAGTTAATTTGAAACTTCTCAATATCTCTGATATTTAAATAATGGTAAATAGTGAGTTTACAATTTCCCAGGTGGCTCAATGGTAAAGAATCCACCTGCCAATGCAGGAGGAGTGAGTTCAATCCCTGGGTTGGGAAGATTCCCTGGAGCAAGGAATGTTAACTTACTCCAGTATTCATGTCTGGGAAATCCCATGGACCGAGTAACATGGTGGGCTACAGTCCGTGGGGCACAAAGAGTCTGACATGACTTAGTGACTAAATAACAACAACTAGTGAGTATATATTCTCCTAGATAATCACTGGATGACCCTTACCCCTGAAAGATTTCAGAAGGTTATGCTGCCCATATTTTAGCCTTACTTTTAAAATGTGGAGAATTTATCATAACAGCTTAAAGAAAGTAAAAAAAATTTACAAGCTGAGATAATATATTTATAACTTATATCATTGATAAAACTTCATGTCAGCTGAGCCACAAGGAAAGCCCAAGAATACCAGAGTGGGTAGCCTATCCCTTCTCCAGCGAATCTCCGACCCAGGAATTGAACTGGGGTCCCTGCATTGCGGGCGGATTCTTTACCAATTGAGCTATCAGGGAAGCCCAAGATAATATGTTTACAACTTATATCATTGATAAAACTTCATGTCAAGAATTTATAAATAAAAAAAATTAAAGGAAAAATTTACAGCTCACTAGAAAAATGGGCAAAAAGTTTCACAAAAGATAAATTGCATTTGGTCAGTAAACAGGTGGGGTATGTTCTTCCTTTTTGAGGATCAGAGAAATGTAAATCAAGATTACATGTGCTCAGTCATTCAGTCGTGTCTGACTCTTTTGTAACCCCATGGACTGTAGCCTGGCTCCTATGTCCATGGCAAGAATACCGGAGTGGGTTGTCATTTCCTTCTCCAGGGCATCTTCCTGACTCAGGGATTGAATCCATATCTCCTGTATCTCCTGCATTGCAGGCAAATTTTTTTACCGCTGAGCCATCAGAGATGCCACCCAAATCAAGACTATAAATAGATACTATTTTATACTCATTTCATTTGCCAAAAAAAAAAAAAATGATTAGTCTGATGTTACAAAATGTTGGAGAAGCTATGTCTTTAAAATATGCTTTGTTAACTGCTGTAAACAATCATTTTGGAAAATACATTGTCACTATCTTGTAAAGGTAAATGTCCACATGCCAAATGACTATATGGTTGGACTCCTAAGCTATGCCTAAGCAAAAACACTGCACATATATACAAGAAGTCATGTACAAGAATGTTTTATTAGACATTTATCAGTGTCTTTAATAGAAAAACAAGAGAAAATGCAGTCAATAAAAAAGTAAACAGATATATTCAGACAGCCATAGAAAAATAAGAAAAAATTCAGTCAATAAAAGAGTAAGTAAACAGATATATTCAGACAGCCAAATATTATTCAACAGTACAATAAATATACTTAGCTATGTGTAGCAATATGAAATGTAACAGAATAATGTTGATACCAAAAAATTAAGTCCTAAAAAATTATACTAGGGCTTTGTTGTTGTTGTTTAGTAGCTAAGTTTTTTCCGACTCTTTTGCAACCCTATGGATGTAGTCCACCAGGCTCCTCTGTCCCTGGGGTTTCCCAGGCAAGAACATGCAGTGGGTAGCCATTTCCTTTTCTAGGGGATCTTTCTGACCCAGGGATCAAACCTGCATCTCCTGCAGGTGAATTCGTTATAACTGAGCCATCTGGGAAACCCTTCTGAGGGCACTGTTCACACCGAATTTCACCTAAAAGACTTCAGATAGAAGTCTCAAATGAATGATTTAGTCCCTTGACTTTTGTGTTTGCCAGTATGAAAGTGTGGATGGCCTCAATGAAAATGCTATTTGTGGAGTTTTGAAAACAAAGCCTCAGTGGATTAGACTCAAGAAGGAATGGAAGACGAGGAGATCTATCCTGTCTGTGCAAACAACTCGTATGAAGCATTTGCTGTATTAGAATGCAAATAGATTTCAGAGCTAAATGGGAATCTGGGCTCTGAGACTTCTTGTTTAA
Source organism: Bos javanicus (assembly GCF_032452875.1). Taxonomy (NCBI): domain Eukaryota; kingdom Metazoa; phylum Chordata; class Mammalia; order Artiodactyla; family Bovidae; genus Bos; species Bos javanicus. Next base: position 28,324,780 of record NC_083891.1, on the reverse strand, counting down.
TGTAGGAGAAATTACAGTACGAGTTTATATTGATGGAAATGAAGCCAAGGAGATGGTCCATAATTAAAGGGGCAAAGTCCTTGAGGAGGTAAGTAAGAATGGATTTCAGTAGAAAGGTGGATCTTAGGACACAGGGCATTCATCTGCTACTGCTAAAGGAAAGCACTTATAGATACATATATTGACTGGTAGATTTGATGGGCAGAAGTCATGTATGGATGTGAGAGTTGTACTATAAAGAAAGCTGAATGCCGAAGAATTGATATTTTTGAACTGTGGTGTTGGATAAGACTCTTGAGAGTCCCTTGGACTGCAAGAGATCCAACCAGTCTATCCTAAAGGAAATCAGTCTTGAATATTCATTGGAAGGACTGATGCTAAAGCTGAAACCCCAAGACTTTAGCCTCCTGATGCAAATAACTGACTCATTGGAAAAGACCCTGATGCCCGGAAAGATTGAAGGCGGGAGAAGGGGACAATAGAGGATGAGATGGTTGGATGGCATCATTGACTCGAAGGACATGAGTTTGAGTAAGCTTGAGGAGTTGGTGATGGACAGGGAAACCTGGCGTGCTGTAGTCCATGGGGTCACAAAGAGTTGGACATGACTGAGCGACTGAACTGAACTGAACAGAAAAGGAAGTGCATTTTTGATTACTGAAAGTGTTGAGGGGGCCAACGTGTTGATGTTTTGAAGAGAGAAGTGTGAACAAGATGCTTAAAGAAAGGGAAAGAAAATTGACTACAGTCTATCTATGAAGAATGATGAGAACAGGCATTTAAGGTTTGTATTATGGTCACCATGACTGTGTTTTATATAGCCATTTTCAATTGTCCAGGTACTGGCGAGAATTAATAGAGAACTAGCTTTTCCCAAGTTTGATGTTGACCTAGCTAGTACCATGGAGAGAGAAGGTCAAGGGCGTTGAACCTGCATAGGAGGGAATGATTTATAGATCATGTGAAACAATGTCAAATCCCATGGGGCCTCATAGGCCACTAGAAGAATTTTGGCTTTAATTCAGAGTGAGACAGAAAAACAGGATGGTTTTGAGCAGAAGAGTGACATAATTTCAACGTTCCTTAGTGGTTATAGAAGAATGAGCAGGAAGAATATGTGTTCACAGGGGCCATGTCTCCCCCGCGGGTCTTTAGGCCATTGAAATGCCGGTATTTTTTCATTATTATTAAACATGCTTGTTTCATTCATGAATTCAGTAAAAGCTAAGATAAGCGATCTGGGAACATTAAAGAAACAAAATGAGAAAGAGCAGTATTTTATCAGGCAGTGTGCATTTAAAACACAGTAACTCAACTATTAAATCCACTGTAAAATTATATATTAATGCATCCATTTTAGAGAAGAGGAAACCAAGGCTCAAAGAGGTAAAGTGACCTCATTAAAGTCTTTCTCAGCTCAGAGATGGCAGAACCAAGGTTCAAACCTGAACATGAACTAAGAGGAAAAGAAAGGAGGAAATGCTTAGATTTAAGGAAGGTAGAGAAAACTATCTACCTTCATTGTCTATCTTGAAAAAAATGTCATTTTTGTTGGTCAGGACTTTGGTTGGTGAGGAGAAAAGTTGCAGAATCTAAGCTTTGTAATGCATAGCATAAACATGTCTTATTACAATAAGCCTCAGTTGCTATGATGATGATGATGCTATTTCTCAGCTTTCTGTGCTCCTATTAGTGCCTGGTACTGTTCTAAGCAGCTCACATGAATCACCTAATTTAATCTTCAGAGCATGCCTTCCAGATATGGGGCAAGCAGGACCTATGGAAAGAAACCAGAAGCCATCTGTGTGTTCATACAATCCATTAAGTCTCCCTTGAGAGCGGTTTCACACTGAATAAAAACTTAGAAAGTCCCATTATTTTTCTGGTGACTCTCAGACTGTAAAATCATTTGGCTATTTAAGTCTCGGAATATCATCTCTATTGGACATAGGATGGCAGTTCCATTATATTAACACTTCATTTATCAATGAAAGTGAAGGCAACCTCTTTCCTTCTCCACTATGGCCTTTCTCAGGTGAGTTGCCTTCCTTCAGGAAGAGGGTGCAACTGGATTTCCTCTGATTCTCATTTATATCCATTACTCTCTAAGCTGCTTTCTGACCCTTCCTTGGTTGGGGTGGGTAGTGAGACAGGAGTTTAGGATGGTTCCTGCTTCCCCCAAGGGCTTCACTGAATGGCTCAGCAGTAAAGAATCTGCCTGCCAATACAGGAGACATGGGTTCAATCCCTGGAAGGGGAAGATCTACTGCTTCCACAGAACTTGCTTTGTGTTCTCTGAGTCTGGTTGGTGTATAAAGCTTTCATAAGATACAATGCCAGGTTCTCTGTGATTCTCCTGATGATTCTTTTTGATTGAAATTCACTTGTTTCTGCACAAATTTCTAATTTAACATTCTTTCATACCTAGAGGTGGGTACTAAAATTAGCCTCTTTTTACAGATGGGGAAACTGTCACAGGGAGTTGAATTTGCCCACGTTCATACAGCCAGAAAGTGGTAGAGTCACCCTCGTTTCTGAGCTTGATTTCAGAGATGTGCCCTTAACTGCTAAGCAAAACCCTGTACCGTAAGGTGAGCAGTGGCATCAGGAAAGATTGCCTTTGCTTTGGCTGCTCAGTCTCCGTCCTGCTATGTCAGATACCAGCCTGCTCTTTGCCTCAGAGATGGGTGGTTGCTGTGTTTGCTTGGGAACGCTGTCCCTGACTGCCTGCTATTTATCTAGTTCCCCCAAGCCTTCTGTCTTTCAGAGATCTCTTCCCTGCCACCAGGAAGGGTTTGTTCATCCCCTGCTTCCAGAAATCTGGGAAGCATCCCAGGAAATGCCACAAATAGACTGCAGGTGGGATGCAGCAGTCTTTTGAATGGGGGAACAAGAATATCATATCCACACATAAAATCTGGAAAGCAGTTCTCACAAAGTTCCTCTTATTTTTGGAGGGGTGGTTTTCATGTCACCTTGCCAGTTGAAGACCCTTCCTCACTTGTCTGCATTCAGATCTATCTAGCTAGCTAACTAGCTAACTAGCTATTGAGAGGTTGACTTGGGTACCAGGTGTCTATTAGATGAATTTAGGAGAGCTGCCAAGGAGACAATTCAACAATCACCCTGAGGAAAGAAGTCCCACCTGCTGTCTTGATTGTGATCTTCCATGTAATAAACATTGGAAAAAATCCCTTCTTACTAGAGAAAAAGTTTTCATATGCTGCTTTCAGTGTCAGGAGACAATTCTGCGCGACGCCCAAGAGTCTATGAGAGGCGGGTGTACTGGTCTTTAGAGCTGCCCCAATTACACCTGCACCCATCTGACAAGCAAGGCTGAGAGGAAACCTTGGACTTCTCTAGATGGGAACTTACTGAAAAGAATAAACTGGATAAAAAACCTGGAATTAGACCCTCAGCTGCCCCATTTTAGATGGCACAGGTGCTCTGAGATCTCATTAGTGGAGCAAAGACTGACGGCTATGCACCGTGCTTTTTCTAATATGCTTCATTCTATACCAGATAGCTTGTGTATTTTAGAAGTCCTATTGGACATCAGACTTGGTTGCATATATGGATTCCAGCATCTTAAGCCAGACCCAGAGCTGCAGGAGCCAAACTTTAAGCTGGTTCACATAGTCTATCCTAAATGTGCCAAGGATTGTGCACTTCTTCCTATAGGTAAAGATTCAATTCCTCTGCCTGGAGAGCCCCATGGACAGAGGAGTCTGGTGGGCCACAGTCTACATAGGGTCACAAAGAGTCAGACACGACTGAGGTGACTTAGCACGCATGCACACAAGGCTTAAAATAATCCTCCAATTTTGATTCTTAACCACCTGATTTCTCTGCCACTCTAAAATTATTTTTCATTCATGTCTTTTTTTTAAATTTTATTTTTAAGATTTACATAATTGTATTAGTTTTGCCAAATATCAAAATGAATCTGCCACAGGTATACATGTGTTCCCCATCCTGAACCCTCCTCCCTCCTCCCTCCCAATACCATCTCTCTGGGTCGTCCCAGTGCACTAGCCCCAAGCATCCAGTATCGTGCATCGAACCTGGACTGGCAACTCGTTTCTTACATGATATTTTACATGTTTCAATGTCATTCATGTCTTATACCATCTATATTATTAGTGATCTGTCCATTCATCTTCTGTTTATGCCTTTTCACTCCAATGGTTTAATGGTTTTCCATGTGGTCTGCTGCTTTAGTTCTTTTTCTTGGCTACACTTTCTGCCTTTGATTATTAATTCTACAAGGGCTTCTCAGGTTGTGCAGGGGTAGAGAACCCAGCTGCCTTTGTAGGAGACACAGGAAACCTGGGTTTGACCCCTGTGTTGGGAGAGCCCCTGGAGGATGACATGGCAACCCCCTCAAGTATTCTTGCCTGTAGAATTCCACGGACAGTGGAGCCTGGTGGGCTACAGCCCATGGGATTGCAAAGATTTCAAAGAGTCGGACACAACTGAGCTCATACACACAAATTACTTCTATAAACTCTCTTGAGCAACACTTTGTTTGATCTTTATTTATCACACAGATCCTCAGGAATTACCCTCTGTGCCTTATGCCAGTGGGAACTCGGGCAGGAGAAGTAATAGAGCTGTCCAGCTGTACCAGGGCACAGAAGCAGGCAGATGCCAGAATCAAGCCCACAGTGTATGCTGAGAATCACAGCGAACTGCTTATCAAAGCAAAGGGGACCTTAGGACATGATCATAAGTTAACCTGCAGTTTAACAAGACAACTGTGAGATGTGGGGTGAGAGACAGAAATCTAGAAAAGACCAGAGCAAAGATACAGTGCAATGGAAGGGGCATGCTGAGCTTGTCTGGATAAACACTGGAAATTTTAATGGAAGTGGATAAACATAAATTGCCTGGACTACTCTGGACCTACAGTGAGATTTGGCACTCTAGCTGATACTGAGAAATCAAGTGAGGGGAAAAAGATGTTAAAGCGTCTTGAGAAGATGGAGTTCAAGGGTACAGAGATAGACATGATATTTATCAGACTTGACCACAGTCCTCCTGTTGCATCAAGAATGAGCAGAGGGAGGACAAGATGATAACATTTGTGATAAACAGCTCAGGGGCTAACTCACACTAATCTGAGGATATAGTCATAGATTTCAGATATTCTGGAAAACATCTGCCAACTGTACCACCAAAAACTTGGACTGTGTTCTCATTGACATGAATAAGTATTTGTGTTTTTTCTCTTATTCTCCTTTGAGATAACTTTTTGGTTACTAGTATTTCTTTTCCTTTTCTTTAATTTTTAACAGTTAAGGTATATATGATTCATCTTCATTATGAAGAATTCACACAATAGACTAGAATACAAAGAAAGAAAAAACATTTGTAAAATAACCATTGTTAGTATTAACTTTTAGATGTTATTCTCTTCATATGTGCAGTTAGAAGAGTAGATACGTAAAGAGATCATTTGATAGGGATAAAAAATGTTATTAAGTAGGATCATACTTTGAATGCTCATTTGATAAGATATTCAACTTATTTTGACTTGTTTATTAAAACTAACAAAGAAAGTGTAGAAATTGTAAATATTTTGGCCAACATTTCCTATAGATCTCTCCAATTTTATCAAAAAATATGAGAACAAATACAAGGTTGAATCACTGTGTTTTGTTTTTTGAAACAAATACTTCAATTTAAGAAAATCTTTGAATTCTAGTTCCATATCTTTGTCTTCTCCAGTATGCCTGATGAAATGGCTAGTGATCTACATGCATTTACTGAGCAGAAATGAAAGTAAACTTGTAAAGGAAATATACTGAATATCACTTTATTCTTAAGCATGAAATTAATTTTATCTGTATGATTTCCAAAGTAAGATACCTCATATGTCAGTTATGCAACTCTGTCATCTCTAATTAAAGAACTTAAGATCCAAATAGATTGACTCACTATTACAAGGCATATAACCAATTAATAGCAGAGTCACTGGAACCTAAGCCTTCTTGCTCCCAGGGCAGTGATCAATTGGAGCATTGCTTTGAAGCAGCTGAAAAAACAGAAATGGGATCTTAGCTGTGCCTACAGCTTGCTCTCTCCCTTTTGTCAACCACATGTAATATAAATTCTTCCTATTTCATCATGTTTAAAATGCAGTTAACACACTGCTTAGTAAAGGGTGGTAAAATAAAGTCAAAGCACCGAATCTTTTTCATCCATTTTTTTTTCTCCCAGTTAATAGAAACAGGTTGGGACCAGCACTTCAAATTTATTCGTAAGAAAGAAGCGCAACCTCTTGCCATAAGAGTAAAAAAGTGAGGACCACAATAAACACAGGTGTTTGGTGAGGCCCCAGGGCACTCTAAACCCGCCCAGTCTTCTCATTGGAAGTGGCAAATCTGTAAAATCCTAGTCACTTTCATAAGATTTCAAAGTTTGAAGAATAACAGATGGGATAGATATTCTCTGATGTAGAATCGGTACAAATATATCTGTAAGAGGAAGCAACCTTGAAATGAGAACAATTCAGATTATTAAAATGAGGTTATATCATCTTTATTTATCTAGTATACTTCTGCAGAGTTTTATTTTGAGAACTCATTGCTTAACACCTAACCATGTCAAACTTAGTCGCTTCAAGGGAAACAGTTTCAAATTTACTTCCCTTTCATGTGTACCTTAAAAGTCGCTAATGGTTAGAAATATTAAATGTAAAATTAAAAAAAATATTGTTATTAAACAGATTATGCAAACACATAAAACTGACTTTTAATCCTTATATTTGTCAAAAATAGCTGAGTAGAATATAGGGGAATGTCCCAGGTAGGGCAGTGGTAAAGAATATGCCTGCCATGAGAGACACAGGTTTGGTCCCTGGGTCAAGAAGATCCCCTGGAGAAGGAAATGGCGAACCACCCCAGTATTCTTGCCTGGAGAATCCCATGGACAGAGGAGCCTGGTGGGCTACAGTCCATGAGGTTCTAAAGAGTTGGACACGACTGAGCATGCGTGCACCCGCGCGCGCGTGTGTGTGTGTGTGTGTGCGCGCGCGCGCGTGCACACACACACACACACAGAATATAATGGTTAAGAAAACATCGTTTGGAATTATGTATTTAGCTTTGACTCACAGTCACCCATTAATTATTAGCAACAAAACCTAAGTGCAGTTTAGTAACTTATGTAAGGTTCTGTTTTAGAAGAGCAATGGCTTTCTTTTGGTGATGTAAGAATAAGGTGAAATGATGTAGCAATTAATACAGAAAGCAGAATTTAATATGTGCTCTGTAATTGATGGTGATTGTTATTTTCTCAACTTGGAATTTAAATATAGTCAATAAAGATGCATACAGAGGAAAAAAAAACCTTCTCTTTCAACATTTTACACATAAATCAAAAAATTGTATTGGCTAATTTGACATATATGAATGAAATTTACACTAAAATGTACCCAAATTTTGTCCTGCCAGATCCTCTTTGTTATCAGTTGCAGGGAGTTTGAGATGGGAGATTGAGTTTGAGCTGTTATTGAAGTCTACTGGAAAGATAACTATTAAGGTGGTTTATTTGTAATTGTTCATTGTAAACATGGTTAATTTTAAATATTTTCAATTGACTAACTTTAGAGTTTGAAATATAGTACACTTTCAGTGAAATAAACCAACCTATTTTGAAGAAGGATATGATTAAAAACTTCAATAACTCCTATCTGAAATTGTTTACCAACTATGTATGTGTTGGTTGCTCAGTCGTGTCCAGCTCTTTGTGACCCCATGGACTGTAACCCACCAGGCTCCTCTGTTGATGGGATTTCCCAGGCGAGAACACTGGAGTGGGTTGCCATTTTATTCTCCAGGGGATCTCTCTGATCCAGGGATCAAACCTGTAATGTCGGCTTAATAGCAAAATTAATTTTTTTAAGTAGGTATAGTTTCTTTAAAGTAAATGTAGTTTCTGTATCTCAGGAATGTTTTGAACATTACATTATAATGCAATTCTCAGTATATTACATTAAAGTCAAAGAATGAAATTTTTGAGTGTTTATGAGTTCTCTCACATTTTAGGCAGATGACAGTATAGTTAATTTTAGAGGTTTATCATTTGATAATGACACTGAGTTCAATGCAGATTTAATATCCACTTATGCTAAGCATGTATCTAAAGGTTCTTTTCAAATATGCTTTTGTCTTGAAATTTTTTTCATGTCTCAGATAATGGATGTGTTTCTAGCTCCTTAAAAGTTCTTTTTATATGATGAAAATATCTATCCCAAATAAATTTCTATTCCAATGAAGGAGAGAATTGGACAGATAATCCAAAACTACTGTGCATCAATGTGGATTTTTTTTTTTAATTAAGATTTTATTTTTCTGAAACAGTTGTAGGTTCACAGTAAAGATTTCCTAAGCAACCCCTGGCCTTACAAGTGCATAGCCTCCCCTGTTATCAACACCCCTCATCAGAGACGTACATTTGTTACCATTGAGGAACCTACATTGATGTGTCATCGTCACCCGAAGTCCATAGTTCACATAACAGTTCACTCTTGATGTGGCTCATCCCATAGGTCTGCACAAATGTATAATGACATGTATCCATCTATCTGGCATTTTCACTACCCTAGAAACACTCTCTGCTTCTCCTGTTCCTTTCCTGTGCCCTCGACCCTGCCAAGCACTGATCTTTTTACTGTTTCCATAGTTTTGCCTTTTCAAGCATGTTGTATGGTTGGACTCAGGCAGTATGTAGCCTTTTTCAGATTGACTATTTCACTTGGTAAGCCGATTTTAGAAAAGGCAGAGGAACCAAAAATCAAATTGCCAACATTTGCTGGATCATGGAAAAAGGAACAGAGTTCCAGAAAAACATCTATTTCTGCTTTGTTGACTATGCCAAAGCCTTTGACTGTGTGGATCACAATAAACTGTGGAAAATTCTGAAAGAAATGGGAATACCAGACTACTTGACCTGCCTCTTGAGAAACCTGTTTACAGGTCAGGAAGCAATAGTTAGAACTGGACATGGAATAACAGACTGGTTCCAAATAGGAAAAGGAGGACATCAAGGCTGTATATTGTCACCCTGCTTATTTAACTTATATGCAGAGCACATCATGAGAAACGCTGGGCTGGAAGAAGCACAAGTTAGAATCAAGATTGCCAGGAGAAATATTAATAACCTCAGATACGCAGATGACACCACCCTTATGGCAGAAAGTGAAGAGGAACTAAAAAGCCTCTTGATGAAAGTGAAAGAGGAGAGTGAAAAAGTTGGCTTAAAGCTCAACATTCAGAAAACAAAGATCATGGCATCCGGTCCCATCACTTTATGGGAAATAGATGGGGAAACACTGGATACAGTGTCAGACTTTATTTTTGGGGCTCCAAAATCACTGCAGATGGTGATTGCAGCCATGAAATTAAAAGACGCTTACTCCTTGGAGGGAAAGTTATGACCAACCTAGATAGCATATTCAAAAGCAGAGACATTACTTTGCCAACAAAGGTTCGTCTAGTTAAGCTATGGTTTTTCCAATAGTCATGTATGGATATGAGAGTTGGACTGTGAAGAAAGCTGAGCACTGACGAATTGATGCTTTTGAACTGTGGTGTTGGAGAAGACTCTTGAGAGTCCCTTGGACTGCAAGGAGATCCAACCAGTCCATCCTAAAGGAGATCAGTCCTGGGTGTTCTTTGGAAGGACTGATGCTAAAGCTGAAACTCCAGTACTTTGGCCACCTCATGCAAAGAGTTGACTCATTGGAAAAGACTGTGATGCTGGGAGGGATTGGGGGCAGGAGGAGAAGGGGACGACAGAGGATGAGATGGCTGGATGGCATCACCGACTCGATGGACATGAGTTTGAGTGAACTTTGGGAGTTGGTGATGGACAGGGAGGCCTGGCGTGCTGCGATTCACGTGGTCGCAAAGAGTCAGACATGACTGAGTGGCTGAACTGAACTGAACCTACATTCAGGGTTCCTCTATGTCTTTTCATGACTTCATAGTTCATCCCTTTTTAGTATATAGGATGGTAATATTTCAAAGGCAGGTTTGCCTTATTAGTTTGAGTGAAGTTTAAAATGTTTAACATTTTAAACTTAATTTCATTAAATATTTCTTAAAATGTGTTGGGAAGGAGACTTATAGTATAATATAAGTCTATTTTTTTTTTAGAATAATTCATGATGTGAGTAATACAAAAAGAAAAAGATCAAGACTTGATTTCTTTATCAAACTTTTAGGTGACTGATGTCTTCTAAATGGTTGTGAATTATTAAAAAATCTCTTTACTTGAACATACTAAATTTTTTAAAAACAGATGCAATAAAATTTTTCCTTTGCCACATAATGTTTACTTTTGGAAGATACAGATTAAAGTTATATTTTTCCCTCGATAGTATGGATATGGCTTCATTGTATGTAAACACTAGCAGAAGAATCACAGTAGAGAGAAATTTTAGCTGAAGAGACAAGAAGGCTACTCTGAGTACTGCAAAATAATGCTGTATTTTAAAATAGATTATTGTTCCTGTGAACGAAGGGTGGTAAGAATATGCCACCTAGAGACTATCTCCTTGACCCAGGGTTGTTTTGAGCTGATCGTTACAAAAGCAGCAGACACAGGAGAAACTTTAAAAATAATGATTAATTTTTGGTAGAGAAAATTTCCGTTTATAAAGGAAATCTCCGTTTGTAAATGTCTCCATCTCTGTACCAAGAACAGAAGGATGACTAGGCTACAAGGAAGCTTCTCAGTGGAGAAGGCCACGATTTAAGTCCTTTTAGTAAACCTTCCCAGGTGGCCCTGTTGCTGCTGCTGCTGTTAAGTCGCTTCAGTTGTGTCCAACTCTGTGCAATCCCATAGAGGGCAGCCGACCAGGCTCTGCCATCCCTGGGATTCTCCAGGCAAGAACACTGGAGTGGGTTGCCATTTCCTTCTCCAATGCATGAAAGTGAAAAGTGAAAGTGAAGTCTCTCAGTCGTGTCCAACTCTTCGAGACCCCATGGACTGCAGCCTACCAGGCTCCTCCGCCCACGGGATTCTCCAGGCAAGAGTACTGGAGTGGGTTGCCATTGCCTTCTCCACAGGTGGCCTGAGTGGTAAAGAATTCGCCTGCCAATACAGGAGACGCAAGAGACTTAGGTTCAATCCCTGGGTCTGGAAGATTCCCTGGAGAAGGGCATGGCTACTCACTCCAGTATTCGTGCCTGGAGAATCCCATGGACAGAGGAGTCTGGTAGGCTATAGGCCATGGGGTTGCAAAGAGTCAGACATGACTGAGCAACTAACACTTTATTTTACTTACAGTAAACTTCGTAGGTGGCCCTAGTGGTAAAGAATCTCCCTGCCAGTGCAGGAGACTCAAGAGACTTGGGCCAGATGCCTGGGTGGGGAAGATCCCCTGGAATAGGCCAAGTGGCAACCCACTCCAATATTCTTGCCTGAAAAATTCATGGACAAGAGGAGACTGGTATGATCAGTCCATGGGGTCACAAAGATTCAGACTCGACTGAGCACATAGTACGTCTTACTCTTGTTTACTACACTTTCCCGGTTGCTTTCCCATAACTGGACTCCTATATATTCTCCTCTCTTTGGCCAAAGATGGATTTAAGCCTGGTATTCTAAGGGCTTCCCTTGTGGCTCAGCTGGTAAAGAATCTGCCTGCCATGCGGGAGATCTGGGTTTGATCCCAAGGTTGGGAAGATTCCCTGGAGAAAGGAACAGCTACTCACTCCAGTATTCTGGCCTGGAGAATTCCAGGGTCACAGAGTCAGATACAACTGAGCAACTTTCACTTACCAAGTATTCTAAGCCAACTTTGACAGTTACTGATTTTCCGCTGAGTATCTCCCATGTATACATTATGTATACATGTTAGTAAACTTCTGTTTGCTTTTCTTTTTCAGTCTGTCTTTTATTACAGGGCTCCCCATAGAGAATTTAGAAAGTAGAAGGAAAATACAGTTCAACCACTTCAATTGAAATAATTTTTAAATAAACTCTCCAAACAAGTAAGAATAAATGTCTTAAAAGCTTATGGCATAAAATCATGTCATAAACTTATAGGAGATATTAATAAAATTAAAGAATTGTTTTATTAAAATTATTTCAACAAGGCCATTAAGCATAAGGAATGAATTACATAGAAATATTTGATTTTATTATAGACTGTTAAGGAAAAAAATAACTTACTTTTCCAAAACTATGAGACTTGTATTTGATAGTTTCCTAATCCTCAAAGTGATTTATATCTAATAACTCCATGTAACCAATCTTTTAATTTCAGTTTCATTGGGAGGGGAGGATATTTGGATCTTAGTAAGTATGGTGTCAAGTCAGATTTCTGAGCATCATGTAAACTGAGGTACATGTTTGTCAGTCGTGTCCGACTCTCTGTGATCCCATGGACTGGAGCCCACCAGGCTCCTCTGTCCACGAGATTCTTCAGGCAAGAATACAGGAGTGTGTTGCCGTTTCCTTCTCCAGGGGAATCTTCTCTACCCAGGGGTCAAACCCTTGTCTCCTACATTGCAGGCCGATTCTTTACTGTCTGAGCCACTCGGGAAGCCCAGGTAAACTGAGAGTCTGGACATTTTCTGATATCTCCTTGCATTAGTTATCACTCTTGTTTTGAAAGTTTTCCAGGGGAAAATAATGCTGACCGTACTTCCTGGTAGGAAACTAGGAATTTGTCCACATTTGTTCAGGCGTTAAAACAGGTCCAAAGTTCCTTCCTAAAGTTCCTTCTGCCATGAGTTTTTGCTCATGGCAGAAGTGCTAATCCAATGTTCTTTGCCCTCTTATTCCAATAAGAACCTTGATTTTTTTAGTGGACATTTTGCCCATGAGCAAAAATATTTTATTTCTTAGAAGCACTTATGGATAAACATAGTCAATGACCAAGCTTTGGCCATTGAGTTGTAATTGGAGATATTGTATGCAACTTCTCCAATATTTACTTCTTGGACCCCTTTATTGTTCCTTCCCAATGACTAAAATGCAAAATTTATGACCAGAAAATGAGACAATACACTATAAGTGGTCAGAATAACTTGGGAGCCCTATGAAAAGGGAGTTGCCACACTAATACCAGACTAATAGGAGTTTCTTTTCTCTAATAGAGAAAGAAATTTCTATGGTTTAATTAACTATGAGTTTGGTTTATTTCCTTTTTCTTTTTTTACAGTCACATACACTCAGTCACTTCAGTTGTGTCTGACTCTTTGTGACCCTATGGACTGTAGCCCATAAAGCTCCTCTATCCATGGAATTCTCCAGGCAAAAATACTGAAGTAGGTTGCCACTTCCTTCTCCAGGAGATCTTCCTGACCCAGGGATCGAACCCTTGTCTGTTATGTCTCCTGCATTGGCAGGCAAGTTATTTACCACTAGCGCCACCTGCTGACGCTGGTGAACTTAATTCAAACTTTCAAAACAAGAGTGATAACTAATGCAAGGAGATACCCAGATTTCTGTTGAGCTGGGGCAAGAAATATTTGTCCTGCATGTTTTATATACATGTATGTAATGACAAAACTGCAGAGCTTAATGAAAGATACAAAAGACTTAGATAAAATAGGCACATATAGATTTCTCCACCTGCAAATGTTTTAATAGGTCCTATTAAAAACTTTGCTTTGTTCCTTGAGTTGTCTTCTAACCAGTGCTGACATAAACTTGGTTGAATATTTCAGATTGATATTCAGCTAACATTTGTATTCAGGGCCCATTACGTATTAGGAAACTTCTGATCCTTAATCATTTATATTCCTCACAATGACCCTGCAGGATATGTGGTATTTTTGTAATTTTACCGTGAGCCACTTCCTTGGTGGCTCAGATGGTAAAGAGTCTGCCTGTAATGCAGGAGACCCAGGTGTGATCCTTGGGTTGGGAAGATCCCCTGGAGAAGGAAATGGCCACCCAGATTCACTATTCTTACCTGGAAAGTTCCATGGACAGAGGATCCTGGTGGGCTACAGTTCATGGGGTCGCAAAGAATCCAACACGACCAAGGGACTTCACTTTCAATTTCACTAAGAAGCTCAAAAGAAATAGAGTGTGTTTAAGGTGTTCCTGCTGGTGAGTGGTGGAGTGGTGAGTGGTCGGTTTGGGTTGGAATGTGTTCCTTCTATAACATGCAGAAAAGAGGTCATTCAACTTTAAAGAAACTGCCTGCATGCCAGAGATGTAGGTTTAATCCCTGGGTCAGGAAGATCCCACGGAGAAGAAAATGGCAACCCACTCCAGTATTCTTGCCTGCGAAATACTATGAACAGAAGAGTCTGGAAGACTACAGGACTTGCAAAGGGTCAGACATGACTTAGCAACTAAACAACAACAGCTTTTCTTGAATTTTCATAAATGGACCTAAGTGCCATAAGATGTAATCATTTCATTCATAGATGACATTTTTTTTAAAGTTCTTATCTATATTTTATTGAAACAAATTAATGTGTAATACCAACCACAAAATTATTTTACTCTTCATGGCCATATAATGCATACAGTCCCAATTTCTGATTAAATCATTTCAAGAATGTTTGGTCAACTAGTGTGTGTGTGTGTGTGTGTGTGTGTTGTTAGTTGCTCAGTCGTGTCCAATTCTTTGTGACCCCATGGACTGTAACCCACTGGGCTTCTCTATCCATGAAATTCTCCAGGCAAGAATACTGGAGTGGGTTGCCATTCCCTTCTCCAGAGGAACTTCCTAACCCAGGGATCGAACCCTGGTCTCCTGCATCACAGGCAGATTCTTTACAGTTTGAGCTACAGGGAAGTCTGTCACCTAATATGTCCCCTTATAAAAACTTTCCTGCCTGGGTGTAATGTCTCTAGCTGCTTCGTCATTCATTATATTATGTGACCTGAATCCCTCACATTTCTAGTTTTTCTGATGTGGACTAAAATCTTACTTCTTTCATTGTGTTTGGCTGGGTTGCTTATTTATTTAATCAGTTCACATTTAACTTCTTCTAAGTATGGCAATACCCACTCTAGTATTCTTGCCCATGGACAGAGGAGAATTCCACGGACAGAGGAGCCTGGCGTGCTATGGTGCATGGGGTCGCAAAGAGTCAAACATGACTGAAGCAACTTAGCACAGCACAAGTACTCTAGTTCCATATAGAGTCTCCATTAGTAAACACAGAATACGATTTAACCTGAAAAGTAGCAAAGAAGTAGGACTTTTAATAAAATGTTCCTTAATGACCACTGTCATGTCAAAGAGAGCACATGGAAAATAGAGAGTCTGTATTAATTTTTTCTTAGATAATAGATATATGCTTATAATTTGAGTGTGATAGAACTGACTGACTAAGTGAAACTGTTATTCCTAGACCTGATTTCTACTGGAAGCTTTGCTTGGTTACCTCCCAGCTGCCAAGTATCCTTATTCCAAGTGACCAATGCCAAGTAAGTTGTTTTGCAACTGCTGGTAAACGCAGTACTGCTGTACTATATTATTTGACACTTGTGTTTTGACTCATCTTTTCCACAGAGTGTTTTAGGTTATCCTCAATGCTCTCCAATTAAGGTTTGGTATATAGGAACCACTGGTTGTCTTCAGATTTCTATGAAATCAAGAGCAAAATAATTAAATATAACTGCATAATTAAATATACAGATAAGCGCATGTTCCACCTGCAGTCATGTCAGTCCTGCCTCGCATAGGTATATCATAAATCCGTTTCATGACTTCATTTCTCCCGTCATCCATGTGCATCGTATTCATATATCAAATTCAGCTCAGGACTGTCTTCTTCTCTGAAGAAGAAGTCGTCCCTCTTATGGTTCTAGCTTCCAGTAACCACTTCCAGGCTTGGGTCCTATAGACTTACCAGGCAGACCTTCGTTACATTCTGTAGCTTATTATACTCTTTTTATAACTATCTGCTTCCCATTTTATTGAGGTGCTGGATTCAGACAACTGGGAGATTTTCTGGACTCCCACCCTCTGTGCTGTGCTGTCTCTCCTCATTTCTCTCTCTCCAGGCAATTATTTACTAAGTTTCAGGAAGATTCTACCTCACTCTGCCCTGATGCGAACGTCCTTCGTTCGCTTTCCTCCTTATTTCGGTGGCGTCTTTCCTTTCGCTCACCTCCCTCACGTGTTCATCGTTGACACTGCCAGCGTGAGATTTCTGGAATAAAAGTCTGATCACATCTCTTCCCTGCTTGAGGTTGATACTGGCCCTCCTGTCTGTGACCACATACATCCAAATACCAGTTATCATTCGGGCTCATTTCTTGCAACACCCTCACTGCACTGCACTATGCTGCAGTTATCTGGTTACCTTACCTGCTTCAGTACCTCCATGGGGACTGGAAGGAGCATTTGGGAGGTAGACTCATAGGAGGATGCATCACATATTTTACATTTTTATCTCATTTAATCTTTGCTCAGCTTTAAGAGGGAAGTATAATCATTATCCCCATTTTAAAAGGAAAAAATAGAGGCTTTGAGAGGCTACATAAGCTGCCCAATGTGGCAGAAAGAATAGGTGGATGAAAGCAGAATAAAATTCAAATCTTCCTCAGCCAAAGCTTATACTTTTATCCCCCATGTCTTTGTGCTTTTCTGTAGGCTGTTCTCTTTGCTCAGAATTTCTTCCTCCCTACTTTTTATCTGTCTAATAAACTACAATTACCCTTCTCAACTCAGCTAAAATGCCATTTTCTGTGCAGCTCTCCTAAGCATCTCTTATTTCCATCTCACCAGATAAAGGCTCCCAACTTGGGCTCTATAATTCCTTATATCTACTGTCTGTAAAATACATTATATTGTACTATAATGATATATTTAGTCATCTTGTTTTCCTTACCAGATTTAAAGGATGGTGCATCTCCCTGTGTTGTTTTGTTTTCATAAAACTTACCACAATGCTTGCACCTAGAAACATTCTGTGGTTAATTTATTCACTAATGGTGTATAATTTAACTTTAAAAAGTTGAAGAATCTAGAAGTGATCTGCATAAATGCTCTTCAGTCAGATGGACCCTCAACACTGCACCATGCTGCTAGCGGTTATTTTCAGCTGTGAAGTTAAATTCTGTCCTTGGAGGAAATAGAATATCAGAATACCAGTAACACGTGCAGCTTGGCCAATTTATTAGTATGAATTGGATTTGGGGAAAATACTGTTTTCTGAATACTAATTAGAGAATATAAATGGTAAACATATGTTTTTAAGCAGGGGAAGGTCTCTAATATGTTGACTTACAAAATAGTCCTCAAGGTTTACATGTCTGCTGTCGCTTCAGTCATGTCTGACTCTTTGCAACCCTATGGACTATAGCCTGCCAGGCTCCTCTGTCCATGGGATTCTCCAAGAAGAATACTGGAGTGGGTTGCCATGCCTTTCTCCAAGGAATCTTCCTGACCCAGTAATCGAACCTGTGTCTCTTGGTCTTCTGCACTGGCAGACACCCAGGTTCTTTACCTCTAGCACCACCTATGTATTATACCCTAAGTAAAGATATTAAAAGGAGCAATGGCCATAAAAGAGTAAGAAACAGCAATATAAAGCTCATGCCCATTTTGGGGGTATATTAAAGTCCCATAAAACAGAACTAATTTACAAAGTTACAAAGTATTTCTCTGAAAAAAATGTCACCAAGAATATAAAAAACCTTTTCTAAAGAATCAAATTAATTATATAATATTATGATTGAATTTAATAATGTTCACTTGCCCTGATCTATATACTGACATGAATGTCATGAATTTGGAGTTTATTAATCAGGAAATATCCATACAAATCTTAATGTAACAGGTTAAAAATTTTTCCAGCAATTTTGGAAGAAATATATAGTGCCTTTTGTCCCCTTAATGGGAATTTAGTATGTATAAATGAAATAATAAGGATCATTTTTTGTTCAATTACCAATTATATTTTTTCACTTCTATAAAATGCTTCCAAACATCTTGCAGTAGTATTGCTTGACTGTTTTTGCAGAACTCTAACATTGCTACCAACATAATCATTTCTTTCCATGATGTCTGGAGCATAAGCTCAATGTATGTTCCTTGGAGGTAGCATCTTTTGATTATATTCTTACATAAAACTAGTATATTGAAGACAAAACTTTCTAAAACTCAAAACTTTAGACTGTGTAAAGGCCACCCTCAGTCTGGGTTGAGATTTACTTTTATAGCACTGGTTATTAGATTTCTTAGCATACTGCCTTTCTTTGTGGTTTTAAAAGGCAGACTATGAATATGATGAACCAAGGGCTGTGGACATATTAAAACGCTTTTAGATAAAACCCCATTCCAATTCCTTTTCTGAACTGGCTTTTCACAACATTCTTTGTTTTATTATTTTTGTTCTTATATATCTTGCCTTCTTAGAGAATATTTTACAACATTTATACATGCTCTCCTAACACCCACATAGGTCACATTTCTACTTCCCTTAATATTCCTTGCAGACTCATATTTATAGATAAGTTCTTCATAATGCGGTTTATATGGTGATGGGGGCAGAGCAGTTGTGACCCTGGCTTTCATTTTTGTCCAGGCTTCAAACGCTAGAATGCATTGTATAGAGAAATACTCATTTCCCCTTCCAACTCCTCAAGCCAATGAGAATGATTCTGAAAGGAATTTCCACCATTGTAAATCAGAGTTTTACCTAATTAGTGACATCACATAACATGATAAATTATGAATTTAGAAGATCGTTATTCGGTAAATGAATGCTTGTCAGTTGCTCTGACGGCAAATTAATCTTGGAGCATCTGAAGAAGGCTTAAAGTAACAGCAGCAGAATCGCTGACATCAC
Organism: Bos javanicus; assembly: GCF_032452875.1. Classification (NCBI taxonomy): domain Eukaryota; kingdom Metazoa; phylum Chordata; class Mammalia; order Artiodactyla; family Bovidae; genus Bos; species Bos javanicus. The sequence continues at coordinate 28,305,998 of NC_083891.1, read as the reverse complement.
TAGTGTACAGAATCTCTTTCTTACATGCTGGTGATTCTGCCTGTCAAAGTGTCATAGTGGTTGAAAAAATGTCCTGATTCGGGGGGGAGGGATGTGCATATTTTGGAAGCCATTAGAAATTAGAAGGGAGTAGCAATTATTCTGTTATGAAATTCCTGTCTTATAGATGGTAAGATTTATATATGGTGCATCTTGTTATAATTAAGTTATAATTAAGAGTAAGACAACTTCCCTGATAGCTCCGTTGGTAAAGAATCTGCCTGCAATGCAGGAGACGCTGGTTCGATTCCTGGGTAGGGAAGATCTGCTGGAGAAGTGATAGGCTACCCACTCCAGTATTCTTGGGCTTTTCTTATGGCTCAGCTGGTAAAGAACCTGTGTGCAATGCGGGAGACCTGGATTCAAGTCCTGTGTTGGGAAGTTCCCCTGGAGAAGGGAAAGACTACCCACTCCAGTATTCTGGCCTGGAGCATTCCCTGGACTGTATAGTCCATGGGGTCGCAAAGAGTCAGTCAGACATGACTGAGTGACTTTAAGAAACAACGTTGTGAATCAACTATACTTCAATAAAAGTAAAAAAAAAAAAAATCAGACATTTGTTTTTTTTTTTATTTTCTCTATGCTGTTCGGTAATTTAGAAATATCAAAAGTACTAAAAGCTAGAAGAAATTGCTTAGACCTGAACCCACTTAGGTGTGAGGAAATAAATGTCATGTGCTCTTTTTCAAAACAGTCTGTTCCTCAGCATCACTGTCACTGACAAACAGACTTGCTGGTTCAGCATCTGGGGTGTCCCGCAGACCTTGGTTGCATTGTTCACAGCATCTTGTTTGGACAGACAGCTTAGACTATTTTTTGATCAACAGTTGCTATTAAGTGGACCTGACTTGACCCCATGGTCTCTCATTTGTAAAATAGCCTAGCACAGTAATTCTCTGCTCTAAATTCTGCTCTCTAAGACAATAAGAAATAATTCTGATCTCTGAAACAGTAGCAATTTACTAAGGCAAATTAGTAATAATTTTCCATAATTTTGACTAGAGAATTCAAGATGGATTGGGTGGTTGGGAACCAGGAATGAAGTTTCAGATAAAATTGGATGCACAGTTCAAATGAGATTATGACAATACTAGATTCTAGAACAGGCTTATGTGTTTACAGCTTTCTGCCCCTTATGTATCTTTGCAGTGGTATCATTTTTCTTATTATTCATTCCATGATTTTCATTTTGATGAACTCAAATATCCTTATATAGAGAATATCACGGACATGGTTGCATGATGAACACTGAAGTGATCTGAGTAAACTTTCTTTGTCATCGTAGACTTTAAGATGAAAGTCAGATTACAGATGTTTGTCTGGTCTGTACTGTTTTACAATAGTTATCCAGAAAAGTTTTCCTTTCCTCACTGTCATATCTTACCTAGATCTCTCTTTTCAACTTCTTAAAGTGCATTTCCACGGGGTTCTGCATCAGTTGACGCGGTAGTGTATGTTATATCACCTGTGTGGACAACGAAAACTCCCTTAACTTTACTGGGCCAGTTTTCTTTTCTGTAAAATGGGAGTCATGCCTTCTTGTATGAAGTATCCTTGTGAAGATTAGAGATGACATATGTAATACTATTATTCCTCTTCATAGAGGCAACGACATGTATGAGAAACAAAAATGTTCAGAAGGGTAACTTGAAAGAAAATTTCTGATCTTAGAAGATCAGTACTAACAGGTTTGCCTATTTTCTTCTCTTTTGAAATGTATGCGTCAGTCACCCTTTTCCTAAATGTTTATTCGGTAGCTACTGCTTGTGTTCATTGGCTAATGCCAAAGTCTCAATGTAGACACTTTCTCACCCATATATCTGCAGATTGGGTGTGGTTCAACTGATCAACTGATCTAGGCTGGGCTCAACTGCTTGGTATTAGGCTATGGATCAGATTTAGATCTGCTCCAAACACCTCTTAAAACTCAGGAACCAGCAAGCTATCTGGGGCATATTCTTTTCACAGTAATGGTAAAAGGACAAGTTTAAACATGGAAGCTCATTTCAATCTGGTTAATATTTTATTGACTAAAAAAGATGGATGGTGCATTCCTAAGTAAGAAAGCAGGGGAGGACAGAAGTGGGGAGTATGGGTGAGGTATCTTCTTAATGGTGATCTAGTTAGTTGTCATCCAATGTAGGCAAGAACTTAAATGGATTCCAGTATTTTATTTTTAAATATGCATTCTATGTCTATATCATACACACTGAGCAGTTAATGAGATACTTTTTAACTCCAACTTATAGACCTCAATAAGGATAGGTCAGTGAATGCGGAAATGTGATGAAAAGAAATTGCACTACGTGGGACAATCTCCACTTCAAATTCTGTTTTCTGTCATTCCTCAAATGACAAGGGTTGCAATAAGACAGTGCCCTGTCTGTGTTTAGGGCTCTGTGTGTAATGGCTCCTGATTTTCCCTAAGGAAAATCTTGTAGGAATTTTATCAGATATATGTATGCATATACATATATAGCTTATATATATATATATATATATATATAGTATTTCTAATTATATATATGTGTGTGTGTTAGTCGCTTAGTTGTGTCTGACTTTTCACCACCCATGGACTGTAGCTGGCCAGGCTCTTCTGTCCATGGAATTCTCCAGGCCAGAATACTGGAGTGGGTTGCCATGCCTTTCTCCAGGGGATCTTCCCAACCCAGGGATCAAACCTGGGTCTCACACATTGCAGACAGATTCTTTACCATCTGAGCCACCAGGGAAACCCCGCCCCCCCCCATATATATATATATATATATACACATAATATTCCAGAATTGCTAGAAAATAAGGTATTACTAGTAAGAACATAATATTTGATTTCAACATGATATTTTATTAAAATTTATGACTGCTATCTTTATCATTAATAATTCTTTTTGCTGTCTCAGTTAAACATTTTTTTTAAATGGCAAAATATACCAATATAACATTTTTTGGCCTAAGATTTGGTGACTATCTTCATTTCAGTCTATTTTTCTTATGTCTGTCATGTTGTGAAATATACAGTTAGTACTGGAGGAGACCGAAATGACAGCAAACAAGAGAACAATGGGAAATGACATTATTTTAAGAACTTGTGTATAAATGAGAATGATAAGTGTAGTAAAAGCAAATAAATCTGGAATGACTTATTTTCTTCAAATACAGAATTTGGAAATCAGGGCAAAAATTCCTGTGGGAAAGAGAAAAGATTAGATGAAGTTGTTTATATGTTCAATTCTTTATGTGCTATTTTGGAAGAATGAGTAAGGAAGTAAAGTTTATGATATTAAAAATGGAAGACATTATGAAAATAACTCATTATTTTATTCCATTGAGAACCAGAGGCTACTTTGAAAAATGTACTGTATTCTTTTATGGAAATGAATACAATCTGTGAAATTGTAGTTATGTTTGGAAGAGGAATTTTGTTTTGAACTCTCTGAGGTTCCAGTGTAAGAAGAAAATCAAAGTCTAAGCATCTTCAGGAGTTTTCTCTCTTCATTAAAATGAAAAACTGTGACAGGGCCCTAACCTGAATCAGAGAGGTCAAGAAACTGTAATTCCAGTCCAGAAAACCATAAACACTTTATATCACTGGCCATTTGACTATAGCTTCACAGGAGATAAAGGGAAAATTGTGCTTCTAGAGATAAAAAGTAAATCAATCACACATAGAATATTATTCATTTCTTATTTTCTGTCTTTGTGGTGATTTATCTCTCATAATTTATTTCTGCAAATGAAGTAAAAAAATATGCTTGGAAACAGACTGTCTTAAGAATTTTCTCAGAAACATACATATGTTGAGAGCAAGGTATAATACTTGAAAAAGAGTTATTGTTATGACACTTTGAAAGAAGTTCTTCATGAAGATAAACAAAGGATGCTAAATAACAACCCAAGCCATGTTGTTACATGATTTATAAATTCATTATTAAATATTAATATATACTCATGTTTATATTATATATGCATGTGTGTACATACATATAATTTAAATATATGTTCTCAAAATAAAATTCTTAAAGCTGTTAACTTGCTTGAATGGTATAGCACCCTAATAAAATCTATCAAGATGCCTCATTAAAACACTGCAAAACTAATGGTTTAGGTGTTTTTATTTTTCTGAAACTCTATAGGCTTTGGAACATGGTATAATTGAAATTAAATTTGCCATAAACATGATGCCAGAAATTAGGATAAATGTCCAGTATTGTATAACTTTGGGCTTCCCAGGCGGTACTAGTGGTAAAGAACTTGCCTTCCAAGTAAGGAGACATAAGAGACATGGGTTCAATCCCTGGACTGGAAAGATCCCCTGGAGGAAGGCATGGCAACTCACTCCAGTTTTCTTACCTGGAGAATCCCATGGACAGAGGAGCCTGGTGGGCTACAGTCCATAGAGTTCTAAAGATTTGGACACAACTGAAGCAATTTAGCACACACACACACATGATATAACTTTGGAGAAATTATTGAAATGATTACAGCTTCATCTGTCCTTTTTCATACTTTATCAATTTATAAATGAAAATAGTTTAGATATAGGATGGTATGTAGAAGAAAAAAATCATCTTTCCCCATACTACATCTTCTCCTCTTTCTTTAACAGATCATTTCATTCACAGCATTTGTAATCAATAATTATTCATTTGTTTCCTTATTAGCTTTTTTTCTGTCCCACTTATATCTACACTACTAACATATGGTAGACATTCAATAAATATTTGTGTAGTGACTAAAGATTCCTGGAGTGAAACTATCAAGTTGTACTGTCTACATAAGATTTTAAAAGGCCTCAGGTTGGGGAGGGATACCAGATCTATTAGGCTTCCCTGATAGCTCAGTTGATAAGGAATCCACCTGCAATGCAGGAGGCCCCGGTCTGACTCCTGGGTCAGGAAGATCTGCTGGAGAAGGGATAGGCTACCCACTCCAGTATTCTTGGGCTTCCCTTGTGGCTCAGCTGGTAAAGAATTTGCCTGCAATGTGGGAGGCCTGGTTTGATCCCTGGCTGGGGAAGATCTCCTGGAGAAGAGCATGGTAACCCACTCCAGTGTTCTTGCCTGGAGAATCCCATGGACAGAAGAGCCTGGTGGTCTACAATCCATAGGATTGCACAGAGTGGGACATGACTGAAGTGACTTAGCACACATGTACATATCTGTCCCAAACTCCATAATTATTCTTTTGCCCATCTTTCTGTTTACTCAGTTATGTACCATCAAATAAAAGATTTAAACTCTTGAAACTGACAACCATGCTTCTTTACCTCCCTCTCATGATATATACACATAGCTTTCAGATAGGGAAGGGTAAATTAAGTCTTGTGAATGAAGAAGGTATTCTTTGGGGGTTCAAAACAAATAATACTAGTAATAATAACATTATTAAGGGTTGACATCTATAGAGAATGTACTATGTGCTTGGGATTACACAAAGAGCACTGCAAGAAACAACTCATTAATCTTCCCTACAAGCTTATGGTCTAAATTATTCTGCAAGATACATGGAGGCAAAAAGGTTATTACTAGCCCAATTTCATGCTTTCAGGAAGTACTAGAGTATTTTGTGTAATTTTATCTCCAAGATGAAAAGAAGATAATAAGATAGAATCTCTATTTGATCTCTAGTGTGTCCAACACTGAAAACCACACAATGAGATACTTTTTCATACTTTTCCATATAATTTTACTCAGTGAAAATGGGACTCAGAGAATTCATTCTAGAATGGGCGGGTGAGAGGGATGGAACAAAATCAAATAAAACAAATCATTTAAATTGGCTTGATAGCTGAGTGTATTTGCATATTTGAAACCAGCGAGATGTATTGAAATAATACTATACAGGTGACACTCATTTTTTTTTAAATGAAGTTAAATTATTGGAGATATGCTCTATGGAAAATCAGTGTGGTCATGAGTTGAAGATGGATTTAAATGGGCTTCCCAGGTGCCACTAGTAGTAAAGAATCTGCCTACCAATACAGGAGTTACAAGAGACTCAGGTTTGATCCCTGGGTTGGGAAGATCCTCTGGAGTAGGAAATGGGATTCCACTCTAGTATTCTTGCCTGGAGAATTCCATGGACAAAGAAGCCTGGCAAGCTATAGCCCATGAGGGTCGCAAAGAGTCAGACACAACTGAGCACACAGCATAGGGTGGAAAGGAAATATAAGCTATGATAAAACCCAAGAGAAAAGTAACAATAGCCTTAGTTAGTGTCACTTTCTATATAATTGAGATGCCAGTCTTCCTTTGAAATGGATTCTTCCTGGACCTCTAACCTGCTGTCCATCCTCTGATGAAATGCTAGTGTCCTGGTATTCAATAGCATGGTCTACAGAGTCAGACACCACAGTTTCATGCCATCTATGAAGGTTACTAATGTAATTTCTATGTCAGATTTTGTGTTAAGACACAGATTCTTAAAATAATCCCTCTTTTGTAAAGCATATCATGGTGGAAACTATTAAATATTTTTTCATTTGTACCCACATGTCAAAAAAGGACGCAGACATAATAACATGGTTAAATGTCATCATGCTGTGGCTTAAGTATAATTCTCAGTCTGATAAGAATAATTAAATATTTGTTTAAAGTAGACTCTGTCCATAGATCTTCAAGTCCATACAAATATAAATGAATCATGATTTTCTTAATTCTAGATTTTCTGCAATTTGGATGGATTAATTTTTCTTGTTAACTCAAAGTACAGGGCCTTCATTTTGATATGATATTCTTCTTTGTCTGATGATTATTTCAATCCTCACTTTTTTTTTCTTCAGTTGCATTTAAAAGGTGATTTTAAAATGGTGTGTAGAGTGGTGCTTGTGATGCTGATGTGATGAACAGCCACTGAGGATCTATTGTTCTGGAAGAATTGTCTCCATGGTGAAGATAGCAAGGTTGGGAGGAAAACAACATATACAGACATCTCGATAACAGCATCAGTTCCAGATGGTCCAAGTCTTGGGTACCATTTTGCAGGGGGGTGGCATCCTCTTTAGTGTTCTTTACCATTAGGAATTTCAAGGATGCTCTTGGTTTTCAGCAGAGAGGGCATTTTCAGCACTGAGACTGAACCTAATACAAGACAAACACTGCGAGCCTGCCTGATTTATGTCACTGCTCCTTTTTCAAGGGTCTCTTCCACATCTTTCTCCTATATTTCACAGGTCACTGTCCTGACCACTTGCATTGTCCCGCTGGCCACTCTGTCTATGACCCTGATAAATCTAGTAATTACTACAGTTCGTGAACATTTGCTATGAGCTAGGTTCTCTGCTAAGCCCTTTATGGACATCATTTTATTTAATCCTCACGACAATCCAGAGAGCTTGATATTATTATCCCTGAGGAAATTGGAGTTCAAGAGGCCGAAGAGTTTGTTCAAAATCATCTAGTCTTCGGGTGGCAAAGCTGGTATTCAAATCCATTTGGTCTGACCCTAAGCCTGGGCTACATTTAAAACTCAACTAGGATTTAAGTGTTATGGATAAACGTGCCCAGAAGTCAAGACAGAACCTAGTTGTAAGCAAAATAAAAATAGGCTAAGACAAGTTACAGTTGGTGATTTTTCCTTAGAGACATATTCAACTGAATAGGGAGCATCTCGGAAAAAACTGAAGCTAGCAAGATTTATCTTCAGCTTTTATACCGATTTTCATTGTCTAATCTCCTTACGCTCCTGTGACAGCTAGTGACCTCATGCTGACCCTGTGTTGCTCCTGTCATGATGAGTAGTGTTAAGTAAACTCATTTTATCTGAATTGTAAGTGACACAGGGCTTTATCCCTTTCAGAGAAATTTACATTTTTAAGAGAGGATATTAAGAAATCATAGGGGTCAATTTAAATGAATTAATCTTAAAGAATGGGATTTTGAGCCTGTTACTGATGGATGAAAAATGCATTTTAGGTCTGGGCCACTTTTCTGTGGCTTTTCAAGTCACACCCTCTTTGTGACTGGACAGTGCACTGCTATGACAGCCAGGATGGTGACTGAGCCTGGATATTCACTTTCTTTTTGCTCGCTTATGGAAAACATATTTTATGGTCAATTATTAGTATTACTATTGCCTTTGGCCATCATTGTTATGATCTAATATGTGATTTTAAGTTTCATATCAGACTTAGAAATACTCACTGCGTAGTTCTTAAATTGCATGGAAAAGTACTTAATTCCTCATTTTTTAGAAAATAATAGTCTAATGAAGATATATAAAAAAGTGTTTAAATGCACACTTGACAGTTTAATTTATTTAGAATTTATTGCTTAAAGTGTCGAGATTTATAGATGGGACCATTTATATAAAAGCAAAACCAAAATCTATCTATCTGTATAGGTATTTTATCTGTATGTCTATACAGTTTATATACCTATAAAACCAAAATGAAATTCTATTTATATGTTTGTATCAAACTGCATTAGATCCAAAGTTTATGTTAGTATTTTTGATGCCTCAAGAATTTATTGAGAACAAGAATTCACTCATGTGCAACCTGTATAAGTTAGAATTAGGTTAACAATCAAATGTATGATACAAGCTAGATTTTTCCAGTAAAGAAGATTTTGCCAGGTGAAGGCAGTAATGTAGCTTCAACTCTGTCATGGTAATAATCTCATTGAATCTATACATAGAAAGAGAAAATAAAAGGAAGCCATCAATCTATATTTTAAAGAAACATCAAGTATATTTTATGGCAATGAGAGTACATGCATTTTCATTTGACTAAAGGAGGAGGTTTCAGTCCCTCAGAAATAAGCCTGGAAAAAAATGCTATTTCAAAAAATCAACAAAAATCATAAACTGCCTCTATGGCTGTGTTTCTGATTAGATAAGTACATATCACACCTAAAGCGATGGAAACACAGGGGTCCAATATGCATGAATTATCACCCCACTCAACCAGCACCTATCAGATAGAGTGATTGGTTCCAGGTCAGTTATTGTATATAATACCACTGTTAGTAATAGACGATGTCACACGATCAGTGAATCTGAGTCTGCGAAGAAAAATCAAGGTTTGCTTTTAAGACTTATGTGAAAAGAAGAAAAAAATACTTTTGTTTGGAAATTGCTAAGCCCACTGGCAATGAATCTGATTCCTGCCTTGGTGAAAAAATAATTGGTTCAAGAAAAATGTGATTAGATTGTGTCCCTTTAGAAATCACACAGGATTGAGCTTTTCCAATTCAGTCTTTATAGTAGACTCATACTAGTTTCAGAAACCCCGCAGCCATCCACACGTGATTGTTCTATTCACAGCCATAATAGCCACGACAGATGCTGTGGACCGAGCTCAGGCTTCTCAGATTAATTGCCATGTAAGTGACTTCCACAATTGGTAGGTAGCAGGTTGGTCATGAGAAATGGCAGAGAGAAAGACCAGATGGGAAGGGTAACATATATATATATATATAGTCCTATAGTCTCTTTTGTAATTATGAAACAATACCAACGAGGAAGGAGGAGAAGGGGACAACAGAGGATGAGATGGCTGAATGGCATCATTGACTCACTGGATATGAGTCTGAGCAAACTCCAGGAGATAGTGAAGGATGGGAAGCCTGGGGGGCTGCAGTCCACAGGGTTGCAGAGTTGGACACAACTTGGCAACTGAACAGTAACAACCAATAAGGAAAGGCTCCCCAGGTGACTCAGTGGTAAAGAATCTGCCTGCTAATGCAGGTGACACAGGAAACATGGGTTCTATCCCTAGGTCAGGAAGATCCCCTGAAGGAGGAAATGATAACCCATTACAGTACTCTTACCCTAAAATCCCACAGACAGGGAAGCCTGGTGGGCTACAGTCCATGGGTCGCAGAGAGTCAGACATGACTGAGTGACTGAGAACACTTGCACTGATGCAGAAGGACCAGCCACCAAGCCATGCATGGGCAGTGGAAAGGCTGTCCACTCCTCTAGCTCATGGCTTAAAGCCCTCCACGATCTTGTTCTACAGTCCCTGTCACTCACCGGCTACAGGGACTCTGTCCCTGTCGACATAGAACCAGAGAACAGGAGGCATGTAAACAGTGGTCCAGCAGGCTCTGAAATTACAGAGGGAGATCAAAAGACCTGACCATGCTCTATTCCTTCAGACTCTATCACCAAGCAGATAAAGGAGAGAGTGAAGGGGTGGAGAAAAACTGGGACTGCTTTTCAGTAAGTTTCCTTTCTGGGGGTTGGAATAGAAACATATTACTCTCTGTGGAACTATGATGAGTGTGAATGATTTTCCCCTCAATGGAAAGAATACTCAGAGTCTCACAATTTGAATGTGAATCCAACTCTGCTACTTACTAGCAGTTTTGCCACATGCAAATTATTTTTACCTTAGGCCTTGGTTTTCTCGTATGAAAAATGAGAACAATAATTTTCTCATCAGAGAGTTTTTCCAAGAATTAAGAAGCACTGGTGAAATGAAGGCACCCCAAAAATGGTAGAAAATATTACATTTACTAATAGTAAAAATGATCTCTTTGAGTTTCAGTTTTTTTAATCAGTGAAACGAACATAAAGTACGTCTTTAAAGGGTTTGTTGGAAAATTATGCGAGAGCGTGCAGAATATGAATGTGCTCTGATACTTAATAAATCTTTAAAGAAATCCTTGTATTTTGACAAAGACTGTGCTAGAAAACCTACAACTTTTACTTCCTAGGAGTATCCTTGCCCCCTCACACAGAGCATTTTACATCTGACATTTCTGGTCACCAAAGAGGTAGCTTCCCCCACTCCCCCACACCAAGAATTCTCCACACCTGGAGAATTCTGATACTCCAGAGTATCAGTAAATTCTGATTCTCTCCACCAGCAGACAGCACCAGATCCACTGGTTAAGGGTTCAGTCCCTTATGACTGCCCTCCCCGACTTCAGATGCTAATCTCAACAACAGGTCCCCAGGTTACTCACAACTTCTATTCAACTTGGCTACAAATAGGGGGTTCCTGGGAGTTGGATACAACTGAGCACACATGCACAGGACCCCCTACTCAGGTTAGACTAATTTGCTAGAATGGCTCATGGGACTCAGGGAAACATTTCTGTTTACCAGCTTATTAAAGGGTATGCTAAATCATACACACGAGCAGCCAAATGAAGAGATAAGGTGGGCAAGGCCTGAGAGGGTCCCAAACACAGGTACTTCTGTCCCTGTGGAAATGGAGTATATCATTCTCCTAGTACATGGATGTGTTTGCCAACCTGAAAACTCCCAAGCTCCATATTTTTGGCTTTTTATGGAGGCTTCATAATGTAGGCATGATTGAGTATTAACTTCATATTCAGCCCTTCTTCCCCCCTCTCCCTCCAAGAGAATGGCAGCTGGAGCTGAAAATTCCAAGCTTCTACTCATGGTTCTGTTTTCCCGGTGCCCAACCCCCTACCCGGGAGCCATCCCACCTCTAGTTGTCTCAGTGAAACCAAAGATGCTCTTGCCCAAGAAATTACGAGATCTTTAGGATGCCTGTCATATGAGAAGAAAAGATGCTCCTAGCTCTTAGGGAATTACAAGGATTTTAGGAGCTTTGTTCCAGGATCCAGGGGCAGAAACCAATATATATTTTCTATCATCTCACATAAGCCAAGGTGGCACAAGTGGTTTTGCAAGAGTTGGACACAACTTAGAAACTAAACCACCATCACCACTCTGCCATGTTCTCCAGTCCAAAGACGTAGGACCCTGATACATTCCCCTCTTCCAGAGCAATACCTGATATTAGGTAGAAGTTCTGTTGGATGGTGTAGAATAGATATTATTGAGTTTGGCAAAAAAGTTCATTCAGGTTTTTCCATAACATCTCACTGAAAAAACTGAACAAAAGTTTTGGCTAATCCAATACACACACATACCTATAACAAATACATGTAAAATGACCATAATGTGAATGTAAGTGAATGCTTGTCTTCAATCAAAACTCTTCAGCTGTCAACTCTAAGTATCTGTTTCTTCTATGAAAACTTTCGGTGATCAGAAAATATGTAGAAGAGATCTGGGGAATTCCCCAAAGGTCCTTTTTAGTTTCTTTGAAACCATCCGATATGAGCCAACATCTATGTCATTGAAACATAAAGTGAGCCCTCCTAACACCTGGGCTATTGAAGATGATATCTCTAGGGTTATTATTTATGTTCACTTACAGGCTACTGGTACAGGGCCCTAAAGTCATTTTAGGCCCTAAAGTCTTGGCCAAGTAGAGAAATTCCTGGGGCGAGGCCTGAGGAACTATGAATTAAGGCCTCTGGACTGCCTTCCTTTTTATGAAAGGGATAGTGAAGTTGACAGCTGTAAAAAGGTCCATATAGACAGCTGGAAATAAAGGCAGAGCCATTCAATTCTAAATCTTTTGTGCCAGGTTATTTGTCTCATGTCTTCCTAAACCTCATTTAGCTATGTTTCAGCAAATGTGAAGACTAAAATCCAGGCAAGCAAACTGGCATCTCCGTTCATCATCAAAATTTGGAGCTATATCTTGAAGCAGAGAGAATATTTTTGAAAATGCTTGAAATGTTGTCACAGCGCATTCACAGTAAAGCATCCAAATGTATTATTTCAGCACTTGTTGTTTCTACTTTTAGTGAGATGAGGAGAAGCTGAATTCAGATGTGTGTAAACTGTCTTCCATTGTACACATTCTTGGCTTCAGACATTTCTTTTTAAAGTGAGGTTTTGTTTTACCAGCTTGAAAATTGATTCCTAACGCAGTGTCACTTCTCACAGGCCAAGGCATCAGATTTTCAGTTTTAAATGCCTCCATCATTGTCAAGAAATAAAGTTAACAGAAAACATAATTGAAATCCAGGGCATTGGCAATTCTAAAACAGAAATAATACTGTTAACTAATAGCTATTGAATATTTGCTATGTGTCTGGGAGTGTTCCAAGTACTTGACCATGAATTAACTCATTTTAACATTACAACAAATTGATGAAGATTATATCCCATAGTTGGATGTGTCTTACTCCACGGGAGTTATCCTTGGATTTGTATGGTTTCCTGAATTCAAGATGAGAGTATACTCTTAGAGGATTTCAGAGGTGGACAGAAGGCAAGCTTCCACACCTGCCTCCACTTGCCATTCTACGGGATCTGTTCCTCTTCCTTTTATGAAAAAAAAGAGAAAATCCCAGGAGAACCCAAGGACATGACTAAAGATTATTAATCCATAGTGGATGGAGAGATCAGCAACAAAGGCCATCATGCAGCCCTTTCTATATCTCCTGCTCACCTTTTAGGGTCATGCGAGCATGCTCAGTTGCTTCAGTCATGTCTGACTCTGAAACTCCAGGGACTGAAGCCTGCCAAGCTCCTCTGTCTATGGGATTCTCCAGGCAAGGACATTGGAGTGGATTCCCATGCCTTCCTCCATGGGATCTTCCTGACCCAGGGATTGAACCCGTGTGTCCTGTGGCTCCTGCATTGCAGACATATTCTTAACCACTGGGCCACCTGGGAAGCCCTTTAGTGTCATAGTTTTTGTTCAGTCACCCATTTGTGTTTGACTCTTTGCGACCCCATAGACTGCAGCACATCAGGCCTCCCTGTCCCTCACCATCTCCCGAAGTTTGCCCAAGCTCATCTCCATCCCATTGGTTTTGCCATCCAGCCATCTCATCCTCTGATGCCTCCTTCTCCTTCTGCCCTCAATCTTTCCCAGCATCAGGGATTTTTCCAATGAGTTGGCTCTTCATATCAGGTGGCCAGAGTAGTAGATCTTCAGCTTCAACATCAGTCCTTCCAACAAGTATTCAAGATTGATTTCCTCTATGATTGACTGGTTTGGTGTTGCTGCCCAAGGGCCTTTCAGGAGTCTTCTCCAGCACCACGTTTCAGAGGCATCAATTCTTTGGCATTCTGCCTTTTTCATGGTCCGGCTCTCACAACTGTACATGATTACTGGGAAAACCATAGCCTTGACTATACGGACCTTTGTCGGCAGTGTCATAAGAATTCTTTAACTTCTTGTAGGTCTTGTCTTTTGCTGAGCTTGAATTCACTGCTTAGAGACAACTGGATCTCAGGGTTTTCCTCAGTCTGTCTTTCCCCATCCCTGTCTTCCCTCCCAGGTTTTCTTCAAAGTGGAAAAAAATGAGGTGATAAGAAATGGCTTCTTGTTTTGAAGAGTTTCCTATGTTTTCCCTTAGACTAAATCCTACACTTTTGTCTTCGGAGAGAATTATAAAATTTTTCGGTAGGTAGGTTACTTAGCAAACCCAGTTTCTGGGGCAGAATGCAGTGAGGAACTATTTCTAATATCTCAAAATTCTTTATTTTTAATTTGGCTTCTTTCCAAGGTACTTTCCAAAGCTCATGGTAGAAATTATGCCTTTGTCTCTATCAGATGGGAACTCAGAGACCAGAGACCAGCAGAGGCTCTCAAGCCCAGAATGAGCTTACCTACTGTTCCAAGAACTCTCATCCTCATAACAAGCAATAGAGGATGTGTGATGACTGATGGTATATTTGTGATAGTATTTAAATTATTTCTTTTGTCTGTAGTCATCTTGAGAGCTTCTGTGACTCAGTATAGTTCTCTACTTCTGTTAAGTTCTACAACTTTAACTATGTAACAGTTAATCAGTCTTGACACGGTCAAATGAAATTCTTAATTCTCATTCTGCTTCCCCACTTTCACACACAGACCACCTGCTGCTCTTTTTCTTCTTCATCTCAGTACATGGCTTAGAATAGCATCTCGTGTGATCTGTAAGATCTTCACGGTCAGCTCCCCATCCCCCTCTGTGCCTGGGTCTCTTTCTGTTCCTTTACCAGTTGTGCTCCTGTGTTCTTGTGTTCTTTCTGTCTCTTGAATATTGCAAGCTTGCTCTCTGTTTTCTTGATGCTATTTTCATTTGCTGTTTCTCTGTCTCCTGTGTTGGCAATCACCAGCTTCCAGGACAGGTTATTTCTTTCTGCCAAAATGCTATCAGTGGAGCAAGGCTCTCCCTGACCAAAAGTAGCCCCACTCTTAATCCTTACATCCAGTCATTCTAGTATTTATTGTTCTCTGAAATTGTCATCTTCACTTTTCATTTACATGGTAATCACTGACCTTTCTCCCATGCTAACGTATATGCTCCTTTGAGTAGGGATTATATCTGTTTTGTTAAAGATGTATGTATTCTACATTATAAGGGTTCAATAAATATTTGAAGACTATATACATAATTTCTATGCCATAAATATTTTGAATATGTATCATTGAGATGTTGTCATGGGTTTGTTGGAGTTTTAAAGCATAATGTCCAAATTCACCGATACGCTTCCTTTCATGAGATGAAAGCCTGTATGTGCTGTCCTTAAATCTGGACTACGTTACTGCTGAGGGCTTAAGAGACTAACTCTTACTCTTTGCATTTCCTTCATCTTGGAATGCTGACTTTTAGAACCTAGCTATTACATTATGAGAAAACCAAAGTGCTCCATAGTAAGGATTAAATAGAATTTTTGGCCTCAGCTCAAGCTGAGGTTTTAGTCAACAGCCAATGTCAACTTCCAAACATGTGGGTGAGTTTTTATATTAGAGGTCAGCACATTTTTTTTTTTTTTCCTGTAAGGTTCAGCTAATGAATATCTACATTATGGCTATATAGTCTCTGCCTCAGATACTCAGCTGTTCTGTTACAAGTTTAAAAAAATTAGCATAAAGTAATCATAAACAGTACATAAACAAATGGGCAAGGTTGCTGCAATAAAACCATACAAAAATATGTGGTGGACCAGAATTGGACCATGGGCTGTAATTTGACAGCCTATACGTTAGATGACGCTACTAGCTCCATCCTTATATTGCTTCTAGCTTTTGAGCCACTCCAGTTAATGACACATGAAGCAGAGACAGACTTACCCACTAAGGCTTGCCCACATTGCAGCTTTCTGAGCACATTTAATGCTTTTCGTCATTTTAAGCCATTAAGTTCGAGGTAGTTTGTTATGCATCATTAGATGACTGGAAGAGGGTCAAAGCCAGTCTTGTTAAAATCTGGCAACATTCAGTTTTATATTATATGCCGTGTGAGAGAGAGTTTTTCTATCTTTGATGTATTTCCATACATATACGTTCTAAGATCCAGTCATATCTATGTGGCAGATTTAAAAGTGGCATCCAAGCATCTTAAAAATCACAACATTTTAATGTTTTACCAGTATTTTTAAAAAGTATCATACTATAGAATATAACTATATGTGGACAAAGTATGAATGACGATGCACATCTTCAGCTTCTTGGTTTCAAAATGCAACATTCAGAGACTTTCAAAATAGAGTAATTGTAGAGAAATATCAGTGAGTTGATTTTGGCTATGATCAAGTTTCATGTGATTTTTCTTCCAGAAAAATAACTGCATAAATATCCAGGTCTGTGAAGAAGGAAAATAATTTACTCATCTATAGTCCAAAATAGAAAAATTGAAATAGTCCTTTAGAAATTTCACAACTTTTCCATGAAATGCACATTTCTATTAAGAAAATATCTGTAGCCTTTGGTGAATTTATGAAGAGACTAATACATTTCCACCCTAATGCATATGAATAAAAGTACAATCTTGAGAGAGAATTTTTGTAGGAAAGATTTTTCAAAATTTAATTTTGTTTCCTCTATTATAAGACTATTAGTATGGACATTTTCATTTCTTCAATAAATTAGAAGGTTTATATTAGGTTAGCCAGGCTTTTAAAACTCATGTATACACATGGCACAGAATTTCTGAGATTTAAGTGTAATGTACATGTCATATGAGCTCCAGCTGTATTTTATGTGGATTTCACAGATTACTGATCACTTTTCAAACTTTGTTTGCACACACTCGGAATGGTTTGCCTTATAATATTATTCCACAATGCAGAAGTGTTTCTTTCCATCATTCATATAATTGATGTGGCAAATGTACTGCTGTAAATGTTCTAACACACTCTTCTTTCTCCAAATAGTGACCAATATTAATAGAAGTAATATCTAACCCTCAGATGTTCTGTCTAGAGAGATTAATGGCAAGTGCTTTCTTTCGTAAACTTTGGGGAAACAAAGAATCAAAAAAAAAAAACAAACAAACCCTCAGACACACTGTTATAAATGACAAGAATCTTGAACTTCTGTAACTAAACTAGGAAAGTTAAGAGTGGAGTAAAAATAAAAGTGGTGTTATTTTTAAATGTATAGATTTTATTTTCTGACAATTAGTAGGAAATAATATATTTGATACCAAATATTAAACATTTAATATTACAAATGCCTTTTAAATTCCTGACACCACACAAAAAATGTATCATCCCACCTTAAGGCAATGCATGTTTCTCAAATTTCTTTAAAGGAAAATTCAAGCAACTTGGGAAATAGTGTCAGGATAACTTGATATTTTCCTTTTAGTCTGGGTCAAATATGCATGAAACGGACAGTTTAAGCAAAACCATTTGAGATCTCACCTTCTTTAGTTTTTTGAAGTGTCACCTTCCTGGTTGTCTATTCTGGTGCTTAAGGTTTTTGTATTTGAGAGGGAAGGTGCTAACAGAATATAGGATTTTCCTATATTCTGGAAATACTTCCCCCATATTCTGGAAGTGCTCCCCCCCATATTCTGGAAATGCTCCCCCCACTATATTCTGGAAACGCTCCCCCGTTTATTCTGGAAATGCTTCCCCCCGCCCCCATTCTGCTACTGCTTTTGTTTCAGGGGAGTTGGCAGCTGCCTTTCAGTCCTGTGATAGCTTAGGAAAACCTGCTTTGTAAGCATGTTAATCTTCTTCTCTTTAGAAAGAGCTTGCTAATCTCAGGAGGTATTGCAAAGTTTAAATTGAAGTAAATAGAAAAATTGCTAAGTTGAAAAAAAAAGTTCCATGCATTTTCTGATGAGTGGGAATACATCTGGCACACAATAGAACATGACATTCTTCGGCTCATTGCTTTCTGAGGATGTGTGAAAGAATTGTCACTGTTTAGTATGCATCATGTTTGGAGCACCAGCAGATACAGGTTTAATTACTGATCAATGTGTTACTTGACCTGTGGATTATTTAGGAGTAGACTAGTCTTATTTTTTTTGTTCTTTTCCCCATAGAAATGACTCTTTCAAAAGACAACTTCAGAATAACAAGACCTTGCCCCTTATCATTTGCTTATGTTTTGTTTATTTTTCATCTTCCTTTTTAACACGCCGGCTAACAGTAGTTGATGACTCATGCAAGGTCATGCCTGAACTTTCAATGCTATTCTTTTCACAATGATCATGCCAGTGAGATTTACCCATTGTGTATATAAGTGCATGTTAAATATGGAAGTCAGCAGTAAAAAAATGCATCATTTGGTGCCACTTGAGGGATTTAGAGCAGAAGAAATTCTTCCTAAGAAACATTTGGAAAGGTGTGACACAAGAGTATACCAGTTAGCTGGTGTGGGAACAAATATGGCAGGAGGACAAAGTAACAATACAGAGGTCAGCCAAAGACAAGCCCAGCTGTGTGCTCTATCTCCCACATGGTAAGTGCTAAATCCACCTAGGTCTTAGGAAACACCAGAACTTACAACAGAAAGTCGCTGAAAAAATTAAACAGGAGTAAAGAGTCAAACTTTCAGCCAGGATTGTTGTCATCATGTTTCTAGCTACTTTGTCATCATTTCACTTAGGGGAGATTTTCAACAGAAATATTTTTTTCTTTCAAAAAAATTCAAATGACTAAGTAAATAGACTATTGGAAATTGAATCAGATTTTCAATTTTAGGGAAATTACTGGTTTGCAGAAGGATGGTTTTCTGAAAGCTAATAATTTTTTTCTTAAGTTTTTTTTTTTTTCTTCAAAGTAGACAGTGTAACTAGAGTAAGGAATTAAAGTTCTACTGCCTTGAGAAAAGTTAATACTCTGGATGATGAATCAGTATCTTGGTCTGCAGTGACACAGAGGAAGAAAATACAAAAACTACAGAGATTTCAGTGACTCTCTAACATTGTTTGTGGTCATCTTCCCTAAACAGAGGATAACTTCACACCAATTTTCTCTGTTATTAAAATCTTTCTTATTGCCTCAGTGCTTCAATATATCCCAAGTTTTCAACTAGGGCCTGCCAGCTGGATATCTTGACTCTTTTCATTTGCAGTATAAAACCATTCATTTGTCAATCCATCCATTTATCCATCCACTCATCAATCTTCCAATTCAGCAAATTGTATATACATAAAAGAAACACATAAAAATGCATGAGTCCCTATAATGAAAGACTTGACAAAAGTTGAAAACAGTGGCATATATACAAGTAAATTATACTTAAAAATAATATCACAATTGCCACTGGAGGAAAAGATATGTAGGAATATAGAAAAGCAAAGAATTTTACCTGAAAAAACTTATTAGGCTTCATAAAGGTGGTAATGTCTAACATTTAGAATACTGGAATGGGTAGCCTATCCATTCTCCAGCAGATCTTCCTGACCCAGGAATCAAACTGGGGTCTCCTGCATTGTAGGTGGATTCTTTACCAACTGAGCTATCAGGGAAGCCATATCTAACATTTAACAGCCATTAAAACCTTGATGTTAGCTATTTGTTAAATGTGTAGAATGTATCAGACACAGTAGATAGGCAAATTAGATTTTACAATGACATGTTATTAATACAACTCTAAAATTACTAAGGGAAAGAAACAAAAGTATAGAGAAGCTAAATAACTCCCTCCAAATTGCACTGCTTATAAGTAGTAGAAGGAGAATTCAAAACTATTAGTTTAATTCTAGTGTCTGAGCCATAACTCACTATACTGTATTGTCAAATAGAAAGAAGAGGTATAGCACTTCCTTTTCTGGTGGTATAGAAAAGTAGATACCCTGAAAGACCTTTCTAATTGCAATAATTAAAATGCAGGATCAAATATAACAGAACATCTTTTAAAATGCATTGGCCAGTGGGTATGAAAGGAAGGGCTCTGCAGAGACCAAAAGTTCACAGTTTTCACCCTGGAGATTATATTGGAGAATCCATAAAAAAATTTACCAACCCAGAATGTGGAGCAAGGTAATCAACAGATGGGCTAACCAGGTGGCTCAGTGGCAAACAATCTGCCTGCCAATACAGTAGATATGGGTTTGATCCCTGAGACAGGAAGATCCCTGGAGAAGGAAATGGCAACCTACTCCAAAATTGTTGCCTGGAAAATCCCATGGATAGAGGAGCCTGGTGGGCTACAGTCCATGGGGTCACAAAAGAATTGGACACAACTTAGTGACCAAAGGTCTTTCAGGGTATCTACTTTGCTATACTAGGGATCTTCCTGACTCAGGGCTCGAACCCATGTCTACTGCATTGGCAGGCAGATTCTTTGCCACTGAGCCACCTGGTTAGCCCATCTGTTGATTACCTTGCTCCACATTCTGGACTGGTAACTTTTTTTATGGATTAGCCGATATAATCACCAAGGTGAAAACTTTCTCTGAGCTTTCGGTCTCTGCAGAGCCTTTCCTTTCATACCCACTGGCCAATGCATTTTAAAAGATGTTCTTTTAAACAACAACAGAAATCAACAAATTAACAATAATATATGAGAAAAATAATCTTAAATTCTGGTTTTTATCCTGATATGAATAAGAACCATGGGAATCGCTTCTTGTAAACCAAGAAACAGATATGTTCATTCATCAACTTTAGCCACTCTATTTTTGATGTAACTGATATCATTACCTTAGGTTAATTCCTTCTTGCCCCACCATTTATGTAACCATTCTTTAGTGGCTAGGCACCAAATTGGTCCCTGATGATACTTCCTTCTGGTCTTAATCTTGCAGAGTCCCCTCTTATAATTTACCAGTTTATTTGTGTGATCAATGGAATATGGCAGAAGTGTTGAGATGTCCCTTCTAGATTAGGTTAGAAAGGCCACTGGGCCACAGCTTTTGCCTCTGACTCATGTCCTAAGGACATTCAGGCAGCCCTGTGAGAGGACAACATGGAGAGGAAATAAGATTTCCAGCTAGTGAAGAATTAAAGAGTTCATGCAACAGCCATGTGAATCCACCTTCTTAATAGCAACTCTCAAGGCTTTAGAAGATGCAATCTCAGTCAACATTTTGACTCTAAGAGACTCTTAAGTCAGAACCACCTAACTAAACTGCTTTCAAATTTGTAATCTGTAGATATAGGAGATAATTAATATTTGCTGTTTCAAGCCAGTAGGTTGGGACAGTTTGTAACACAGTAATAAATAACCAGTCCCTATATAGTAAATACAGTGAAAGTGAAAGTGAAGTCGTGTCCGACTCTTTGCAACCCCATGGACGGTAGCCTATCAAGCTCCGCGGTCCATGGGATTTTCCAGGCAAGAATACTGGAGTGGGCTACCATTTCCTTCTCCAGGGGATCTTCCCAACCCAGGGATCAAACCCGGGTCTCCTGCATTGCAGACAGACGCTTTACCGTCTGAGCCACTAGGGAAACCCACATATAGTAGTATAGTCATTTATATCCCTCTATAGTCATATAATAGCATAGCTTCCCTATTAAGTAGAGTTGAGAGCATAGATGTATTGCATTACTTATTCTGTGTTCACCTCCTTGTTTTCTTTCCTCACAACTTGGAGAAACACATCAGCACATAAGATCTTCCATCTGGAGGTCCTTTAAAGCCTGTCCCTACCCCTAAGGCTCTGAATCTGGTCTCATTAATATTGCAACATGTGTGTGTGTGCTATGTCGCTTCAATCATGTCTGACTCTGTGAGACCCCATGGACTGTAGCCTGCCAGGCTTCACTGTCCATGGGATTCTCCAGGCAAGAATACTGGAGTGAGTTGCCATGCCCTCCTCCTGAGGATCTTCCTGACCCAGGGATCAAACCTGCATTTCTTATGTCTTCTGCATTGGTAGGTGGGTTCTTTACCACTAGTGCCACCTGGGAAGCCTGTTATTGCAGCATAGTATTGCTCTATTAATCCAGATCCCATACTGAAACAGACATGAGAATGTATTATATGAGACCTAAGGGGAATAATCCTCAAACATCCTCAATATTTGGAAATTAAGGTCACTTCCCGAATGAGTTTCTCTGAGGGCTGCCATTCCACTGTTAATACCTATCTTGGAAATGGTACACATCTCCTATGGCTTAAATAAGGCACATGGTCAAACTCATCACCAATGGGAAGAGGGAATACATAGTTGATAAATAATATGATTAACCACAATAATTGCATTCACATTCCAAAATCTTAGTTGAAAGAGAATTTTAAAAATTCTGAGCACTATTATAATTCTCTCTTTCTTATCACTTTCCTCACTATGTTCTCTTTCTCTGTTCTTCTTTATCCCTTAGATTAATGCTTTTAATAACTGCCTTAAGCTATGTTCATCATTTCTTCTGCATAATCCATTTGATATTGAATTATATTTCTTCTGTTCTCTGAGTGAAGTAGCTTATTTTAACTAGTTATGTCAAATCATAAAATACATAAGATATTTTGTGTTTGTATATAGTATTAACTTTAAACAGATACAGATTAACTTTTGTCTTTTCTCATTTTCTTGCAGTCATCCCCTTTCTTCATAACTGAAAATAAAAACAAAGTTACCATCTTCAATTTAGCTCTCCAAATCTTGATTAATATTACACACAACTGTTGGGACAGTTGTCTAAGCTATATACTAATGTAAACATGAGAATCTCATTTTTCATATATAACAGAGCAACCTATAAATAAGTTATATTCTCTGTATGGAAATTAAATTTACCTTCCTAAATAATATGTACTTCTGGCTGGGATTTTTACTAATGAATATAAAAAAAGCTCTGTAAGTAGAATGGAAAAAATCATTTAAACATATATTCTGAGACATGAACTGATGTCTTAGAAATTAGGTAACTTGTTCATAGTCAAGTGACAAAGTACAGTTCTCACCCAACTTTTTAGCTCTAGATGCTACCAGAACTGTGTGGTATATTGTCTGTTTCCCCCTCTTCCTCCTTCTTTATTCCTTTCTTATATTTTTTCTGTCCTTGTCCCCTCTATTGCCTTTAAAAACAGTGTTCATTGTTACAATAGAGATTTTTAATGCGACATCTTGAAAGACTAAAAGAGGAGCATATGTTTCTACATATGTATCTCAATATATCACAATGCATCATCATTAATATTTGAGTGTCAATTAGTCCTCCACACTATCTCCTTCTATGATCAGGGGCATAGAGATAATAGCAGAGGTCCTATAAGGGGGATGAGATGGTGGTAAAAAGGGGGATAAGTAGACAAATGAACATTTTATGCACGTTACATTTCTACTTGGCTTCCCAAGCATATGCATTCTGTTGCTGCATGAAGATGAGTTTACCACCAAACTGTATTTGCAAAAATACGTTTAAAAGGGTTAAATATAGCCCCTTGCCAGTGAGTGATTCCTGGGAATTTTAATAAGGCTGAGCTCCTGCAATTCAGCAGATAAGAGTCACGGGGTTGCTGTGCATACAAAACTGCCTAGGGTCATGTTTTCACGGCTGCACAATTCTTGTAGAAACTGCTCCTGGAACGACCCAGCCTCATAGGCGACACATCCACGGGGTGCTGCAGGAGTTGCTACAATGCTGAGATTCTTGCTGAAGTTATAACCTTTGGATTTGGAAAACAACTGAACTGAAAGGATGACAGGGGACTGAAGACTTGTCAGTCTCCATCAGCCAGTTACCTGGGATGACAAGAGATGGAAGTTGTGTGTCTTCCAGCATGCCAGAACCAGCACCTCATTCAGAGTCCCTGAGTGTGTAGGTAGTAGAAGGATAGCATATATATATATATATATATATATATATATATTCAGTCATGCCTGACTCTCTGTGGCCCCATGGACTCTATCCCTCCAGGTTCCTCTGTCAGTGAGAAATTCCAGACAAGAATACTGGAGTGGGTTGCCATTTCCTACTCCAGGGGATGGTCCCGACCCAGGGATTGAACTCCTGTCTCCTGTGTCTCCTGCATTGGCAGACGAATTCTTTACCACTAGCATCACTTGGGAAGTCCCCAGTGTGAAAAGTCCCAAATCGGGTCACTTTGGTGCTCAGCGTCCCAATGTACAAAGTAATTAGCTCCACATGCCATGGCTGAGTGCTGGGACTATGTTCAAGTAAGGTGATGAGGTATCCAGCCTTAAAGGATACAGTTGCTTGACTTCTTTATTACAAACACAATGAAAAAAATAATAGTTTTCGCTCCACAGCGTGGCAGTGCTTCCACTCAGGAAATGAATTTTCATATGTTGGATCTCTTATGAATTCTGTGTAATTTTGGTCCCAGGAGTCTAAGAAAAACTGCTCTTTTTGTACCACTAAGCGATGCAATGTGTAGCCTAAACAGATGGAAACAGCTTGACTTTAGCATAAGTGTTAGAATATGTAGTTTAAGTGTAGAAATCCACAAAGCACAGCTAACAGAAAATCTACATCATGTAAAAGGCTTATCAAGTTTACATTGACATAGGGATTGTTACATTGCTATGTGAGGCTTTTATTTAAAATAATTTTTGTATGAATGTAACAGAAATTCAAATATTTTTTTTCAAGCAAGAAAAGCAAGAAAAATAACTTAAAATGGTAAATAGTACAAAGTAAGTGCTTATTAAACATTAGCTACTCCAGTACTCTTGCCTAGAAAATCCCATGGATGGAGGAGCCTGATAGGCTGCAGTCCATGGGGTCGCTAGAGTCGGACACGACTGAGCCACTTCACTTTCACTTTTCACTTTCATGCATTGGAGAACGAAATGGCAACCCACTCCAGTGTTCTTGCCTGGAGAATCCCAGGGATGGGGGAGCCTGGTGGGCTGCCATCCATGGGGTCGCACAGAGTCGGACACGACTAAAGCGATGTAGCAGCAGCAGCATTGTTATTTCAGTAATGGTAATTAAATTTTTCTTTACCCATGCAAAGAATGATTATATATCATGTACTTTTTAATAGCTACCAGAAACTTTCCAATAGGATATATCCTGATAAGCCATCTTTCTACAAAAGGCAAATCTTAAAATAGTTGGTGAATAATGATTTCTAACCTTTCAAAAAATGTCTTGCATTATGTTATTTTCATATTTACCAATCATGTTTTTATTTTTTATTTTACTTTTAAATTTTTATTGGAGTATAGTTTATTTACAATGTTGTGTTAGTTTCAGGTGTGCAGCAAAGTAAATTGGTTATTCATACACACGTATCCATTCTTTCTCAGCTTCTTTTCCCATATAGGCCATTACAAAGCATTGAGTAGAATCCCCTGTGCTACAGTAAGTCCTTATTATCTATTTCATATATAGTAGTGTGTATTTGTCAATCCTAGCCTTCCAATGTATCCCTCCTCCTCCTATCTCCTAGTAGCCATAAGTTTATCTTTTATATCTCTATTTCTATTTTGTAGATCATTCATAGCCTATTTTTAGATTACATGTATAAGCAAAATCATAAGGTATTTGTCTTTGTCTGACTTAGAATGTCCATGAATGTTGCTTCAAATGGCATTATTTTGCTCTTTTTATGGCTGAGCAATATTCTACCATATATACGTACTGATTTCCCTGATGGCTAAGATGGTAAAGAATCTGCCAGAAATGTAGGAGACCCAGGTTCGATTTCCTGGGTTGGGAAGATCCCCTGAAGAAGGAAATGGCTACCCACTGTCATATTCTTCTCTGGAGAAGTCCACGGACAGAGAAACCTGGAGGGTGCCGTCCATGCGGTCACAAAAGAGTCATACACAACTTAGCAACTAAAACAACAACAAACCTCTTTCAGACAGTTCACAAAATAGTCTTTTTTTTAATATGTCCATATATTTTTGGTTATAGATTATATCAATTTTTTTATCTAATGACTGCCACCAGCAAAAGACTCAGAATGGGCTACAGTTATCCAAATATTTCAGGGCAAGTTCTTGTTGTAGAGTGTTCTAAGGACATACCCAGACTTACACATTACTTCTCATTGGCCAAAATATTCTATGTGATGGATCTATATTTCATTTTACTGCTTCCTCTACAGAGAAAATCCATTCTGAAAAGCTTGTAGTATAATACAAAACTAAGAGTAGGACATTTTTGCCAAATTTGGAGGAAGAAAATCATGTAACTCTCTTACCTATACATATATCTGATGTATAACATCTGTGCCTTCTAAGTAGATGTTTTATTTGGAATGTCTTCTTAATAAGTCATAATTGTAAACTTACTGTTAAATATTTGCAATATACACTTATGTTTTCTTAAAAGATACAGTATAGAAAGTGAAAGAAAGAAAGTGAAGTCTCTCAATCCTGTGTGATTCTGCGACCCCATGGACTGTAGCCTACCAGGCTCCTCCATCCATGGGGTTTTCTAGGCAAGAATACTGGAGTGGGTTGTTATTTCCTTCTCCAGGGGATCTTTCTGACCCAGGGATCGAACCCAGGCCTCCCACGTTGCAGGCAGACTCTTTACCATCTGAGCCACCAGGGAAGTCAAAAGATACAGTATACATACTATAAATTAAATTTTTGGTTAATATGCCCCAGTGCCCCATCAATATCAATGTCTTATGCCTTTTCATTATAGAATAAAGTGAATAGTGTATTTTTGAGATATTTGTGTGTTATTTACACAATTTCTTCTGTATAAAAAACATGTTTCAAAAGTACCTAATATAATCTGCTGCTGCTGCTAAGTCACTTCAGTTGTGTCCAACTCTGTGCGACCCCAGAGACGGCAGCCCACCAGGCTCCCCCGTCCCTGGGATTCTCCAGGCAAGAACACTGGAGTGGGTTGCCATTTCCTTCTCCAATGCAGGAAAGTGAAAAGTGAAAGTGAGAGATTCTAATTGCTAAAATATTATATGTAGGGAAGTATTTCATTTCTGAGAAACTAATCTTGTTTAGGGTGT
This sequence comes from Bos javanicus, assembly GCF_032452875.1. Taxonomy (NCBI): domain Eukaryota; kingdom Metazoa; phylum Chordata; class Mammalia; order Artiodactyla; family Bovidae; genus Bos; species Bos javanicus. Next base: position 28,279,096 of record NC_083891.1, on the reverse strand, counting down.
GGGTAAATGCATAATAACTCAAGTTTTAAAACTGATTAGAATATTGGATTTACATAAGAATTGATCACTTGAATATTATAATTTCTTTGAATATCCATTATACACATTCAGTAAATCTACATGTAGCATATACTCTACTAACAATAGCTGACCACAGAGTCAGTTTCTTTTGCATTGAAAATAAAAATCTTAGCTTGGTATGAACTTTTTCCCCATAAATACCTTTGGCTTACCTTGGCGCTTATGCAGCAGCAGCAGGAGACCATTATTCAGTGACACCTTGTATCCCACTGACATTATCACTCAAAGATGGTCGATTTCATTTTCAGGAAGGTCCCAGAGAGCCACAGAGAAGTTACAATCAATCACACAATCAGGATTGCCAGCAAAGTCACATTCCTGGCAGAAAGAAAATGTAAGAAAAACACAAATGTGTTAATGCATATTGAAATTTCACATTTAGTTCCTAAAGAAACGATGAATTGTAGCGTGTCCTCATATTAACAATATCATGATGTTTAATCCACACCGGTTTTTTTCATTGAGATGTACGTATAAATAGCAAAATGAGTTTAAACGCTTTGCCTTGTCGTTGTAGAATACAGACTGGCCAGGGGCTTCGAGAAACGGTGCAGGGATTATAAAACAGGAGTGGAAATGAGTGGAGAGCTTTAAAGTTAATCCGGTAAAGCTAGATATGGATCAGACTAGGTGTGAGAGATAGTTAAAGGTAAGTAGAAAGTGGGTTGGAGCAAGTAGCAGGTATCAGGGGTCAATGAAATAAGCACTAGGATCAAATAAGGCTGAAGTACAGCAGAAGATGAAGAACAGAGGCAGGGATCCAGACCACTAGGCTTGAAAGAGCCGTAAAAAGATGTAACCCAGTCCTATAGAGAATTTTTAAGGAGGAATTTCTCTGGACATTGTGAGATTTTCTACATAATGAGCTCCGAACTCGTTTAGTGGATCAGATCCTATCTTTCTACCTCTCTTTTTGGAAAACATTCCTATGTGTCAGTTCAAGTCTTTAAGGAGCCTTGAAATTGCCTTTCTCTCCCCCAAAGACTTTTAGTTTCTGTGTTAGAAGTTGGGGTTATATCTTATGAACTGATGTGGAATTCCACTGGCCTGTCTATATCATTTGGATAAAGCAAGCTTATAGAGGTCTTCTTCACCTCTTCTTATGCAGTGGAGCTTCGGAAGTTGTTAAACCTTTCGTACAACTCCAGGTTCCTCACACATGTCACCAGGAAGGAAACCAGCACTCAGGAAAATCAAAGAGTTGAAGCCATATCTGAACTGATTAATAACGGAGCTGACACTTAGCGACCTGGCCTCTTGAAGTTGAGGCCAGTGACCTTTCTACTTTATCAAATAGCTTATCCATAGTCTGTTTTACTCAATGCAGAACAGAGACCCAGCTAGTCAGAGGGCACTTGACAAAGGTATTGTGGAATTCAATTGTGAAAACATTTCCTGTGAAATGGTTATATTACTCTTTATAATGGAAATGGAAGGCCATCAAGCTTGGTTAGCTGAATAAAGAAACTGCATTATCACGAAGTCCTCCCATTGCTCTCCACATAATTGTCAAGAGTTCAAAATGTCAGACTTTGTTATGTTCCACATTAGATTTAGGGCTGAATGAACTTTTTATGTCTATTAGGATGCATATAATTTTTATCCTCCTCTAAAGAGTATCCAAAGAAACTGGCAGCAGATAGAGTTAGTAATATTTACCAATAAAATAAGCACAATGAGATCCATATATAAGATGAATAACACAGATATTAAAGCTCTTAGACAATTTGTCCAAATGTTTTGGAACTCTGTTTCTTGCTATAAAGTTTGGGGGAACTGGATGAGGACTGAGTACTAGCTAAGACAGAAATGTTAGTTCCAGATTTCCTGGTCAAATCCTGCTTCTGCTGCTTATTAAATGTGTGTTCTTGAGTGAATGTTAGGTGCATTGATCTTTCTGAATAGAAAATAGGGCTAATTATAGACTCCATCAGGTTTCCCTGGTAGCTCAGGGAATCTGCCTGTAATTCAGGAGACCCCAGATCAAATCCTGGGTTGGGAAGATCCGCTGGAGAAGGGATAGGCTGCCCACCCAGTATTCTTGGGATTTCCTGGTGGCTCAGAGTGTAAAGAATCTGCCCACAATGCAGAAGACCTGGATTCAATCCCTGGAGGAGGAAATGGCAGCTCACTCCAGTATTCTTGCCTGGAGAATTCAATGGATAGAGGAGCCTGGCGGACTGGGGTTGCAAAGAGTCTACATGACTGAGTGACTAACACTTTCACTTATACTCTCATAGACTATATAGCTTAAGGAGTTGTTCTGAAAATAAAATGAGTTAATATATGAAAACCATTTAGAACAGTGACTGGCCTATAAAGTCACTGTTATTTTATTTGTAGTAGTCAACCCTAATACACATTCTAGATCTGTAATTTGGAAATTCTACAAATGCATCCTTTATGGTGATTTTTCTTAAAATCCAAATCTTTTAGTAATAGAGGCTATTATTTTGTACTTTTTCAAAATATAACAGCTAATTTATTCATGATTTATAATAAGAATTCATTACATTCTACTTGACCCTAAGTATATGTAACTTTAAATCAGTGATGACCAACTACCCAGAACAGACAGATATCTAACTCTCTTCCCCACCTCACATTGGCTTTGTAGGTCAGAGACACTCACTGATAATGGAAGGGATTCAAGTCTCTTTATGAAGGTAGAATATGATACAATTTGGAGATGAATCTGACATACTTCTCTACCAAACAAGGGAGGATGATGCCATCAACTGTACTTTAGAATCGTCTTCCTTGGTGGCTCAGTGGTAGAGAATCCTCCTGCCAATGCAGGAAACACAAAAGATGCAGATTTGATCCCTGGGTCAGGAAGATCCCCCAGAGAAGGAGATGGCAACCTACTCCAATATTCTTGACTGGAGAATCCCATGGACAGAGGAACCTGGTGGACTACAGTCCATGGGGTCGCAAAGAGTCGGACATGATTGAGAAACTGACACACATACCTGAGAATCACCACATTAGAGTTATTTGCAAAACCAAATGCAAGCAGAATATGTCCAAACTATCTCTTCAATTAGTTAGTTTAATAAAAAAAAAATCAATAAGTAGATGTGACAAGACTTTCCTCCTCTCAATACTATTTGAGTAGGTGGAGAAGGAGCCACTAAAGTGACCCACTGGACAAGGGCCAGTGACTTTAGGATGGACATGATGATGAGATAAAGGGCTATTAAAAATCCTGAGTCAGCAAGGTGTTTCCAGCACAACTTCTCACCAGACTTGGTCAATATATCTGTTACAACGACATGTCTCGATTTATACTTAATTTCATTATGCAGGTGCTTTGACCTGCTTGATACTCTACTCCATTGTCACAAGTCTTATCTCCATTATCTCATACATTTCTGGGCAATTGGCCAACATCAGTCATCCACCAAGTGTTGATAGAGCATCCAGGTTGAGCCAGGCACTGCAGTGAGCACCGGAAACAGTTAGAAAAAGACATTGTGTCTCCCTTAAAGAACATACAGTCTTACCTGGGTTATGAGCAAACTAACAGTCAATTAAGATACACTATAGTTACCACTGTGTTATTATCTCTGAATCAGAAATGCCTTATGGGGGTTTTGATATCTAACCTGAAATGAAAGAGAAGGTAAGCTTCTAGACACATGGGACAGTAGTGTAGAATCTCTAGAGGAAGTAATATTGTGCTGTGCTTAGTCACTCAGTCCTGTTGGATTCTTTGCAGCCCCATGGACTGTAGCCCACCAGACTCCTCTGTCCATGAGGATTCTCCAGCCAAGAATACTGGAATGGATCACCATGTCCTCCTCCCAGGGATCTTCCCAATCCAGGGATTGATCCCAGGTCTCCTGCATTGCAGGTGGATTCTTTACCATCTGAGCCACCAGGGAAGTCAAAAGTAATATTAGGCATATAAATTAGAGAACAGCCAGTAATTTATTACATGTCTACAGTTTAGTATGTCTAAACATTTAGAATGTTTACAGTTTAGAATGTCTACAGTTTAGAATTCAAGAGTGAGGTTTAAGGAAGAGACTACAGAGCCTAGGTCAGGAAGAGTTTCAAAACCATCACTGGAAAATTTCCTAAATATTGAGAAACTTAATAGGGTGACTGATATAATCAGATTTGCATTTTATTGATAGAAGTATAATTCTAGTTGCCATGGAAAGACTGAAGAAGGACAAGACCATAGAAAGTGACATTTGTTAGAAAAGTATTTCACTCATTGGTAAAAACAGAAATTGGTGACTGAATCTAGAGTTGTATTTGTACTAATAGAGATGAATGAATGAATGAATGAGTGAAACAGAAATATTAAGAGTTGACAAGCTATAAGGAAGAGAGAAATCAAATGATCAAGCAAAAGATCTCTTTCTTGAATAACTGAATGGAATATGGGTTCATTACTGGCTTAGGAGACAAGGCAGGTTGGTGGGGAAGAAGGGAAGAAAGAGCCAGCTCACACTGGTTAAAGGAGGGGCTGAAAAATTAAGACAAAGAGACAAACCTGTTTGAATGCTGAATGGAAGCACCCAGAAATTAAGATTTTTTTAATACAGGAGAAAGAAGCTATATTAATTCCAGTTGCAGTAAGAGGAAGATAGAAACTTTAACAAGAGTGAAGAAACTTTAGATAGGAAAACAATTATGACAGAAGGAATGGCAACATGATGAAAATGTTGTCATTGTTTAGTCGTTAAGTCATGTCTGACTCTTTTCTGACCCCAATGGCTGTAGCCTGCCAGCCTCCTCTGTCCATGGGGTTCTCTAGGCAAGAATACTGAAGAGGGTTGCCCTTTACTTCTCCACGGAATCTTCCCAACTCAGGGATGGAACCCAGGTCTCCTGCATTGGCAAACAGATTCTTTACCACTGAGGCAGATGGAAAGCCTATGCATGATAAATATACATGCATGGCAATTGGCAAGTGAGGTGAAAAGTGAGTGGAGTCCTTTTCTGATGGTCCTATTTTCTTTGTGAGGTAGGAGACTATGACCTCAAAATTCAAATTGAGGAAGCAGGAGGTGGTAGAGTAAGAGATTTCATGGAAGTGAAGATAAATGGAATATTGAATACGGAAGCATGCAATAGAGTGAAAGCAAGCCAGTGATTGACAAGACATGGCAGGATGCTTGGATCCCAGAATGATACTAAGATGAGCACTGAAGATCCTGTTTGAACTGAAAACCGTGGATTTGTAATGCCTCTAATTCTCAAGTTTCTGCAGTTTTTTTTTTTCACCCCCTGTAGATTTACTCAGCATTCCTTGTATAATAGTTGAGAATTCAGACAATTTGAATTTTCCAAAATTGTGATTATTGCCAACTGAGTACAGTGGAAGGATAAAGAGTCAACAAACAGATGTATATGTGAAAAATCATTCATAGAAATTAAAGAAAAGAAGGCTGTGATCAGAGAAGAATAAGCTTGGGATTTTTCAGTTGAAGAATCCTAGACATTTTGTTTAAAATAAAGTTAGGTGATTGAATGCTGCCATATATTCAAATGGTTATGGTACCATGCAAGATAAAAGCTTACACTGGCAATGTTTTTAACAATGTGGTGGTGGTGGTGGTGGTTTAGTTGCTCAGTCGTGTTCAACATTTGCGATCCGGTGGACTGCAGCCTGCCAGGGTCCTCTGTCCATGGGATTCTCCAGGCGAGAATACTGGAGTCCGTTGCCATTTCCTTCTCCAGAGGATCTTCCCAATTCAGGAATCAAACCCAGGTCTCCTGCATTGCAGGCAGCTTCTTTACCAACTGAGGTATGAGGGAAGCCCTCATAGCTTAACAATGTACTGATCTAAACTAATAAGCAAGCAATCAGCACACTACATGGTGTTGAAAGACGAGAAACTTGATGAGGCCAAGCCAATTCTTCTAGCAATCTCACTTTTCAGTTCTGATGCCATCGGCATTTTACTGTTCATAGTATTTTGCCAAGTGAAAAAATGAAAATGTCAATGTCCAATTCTCTTTTTCAAGGGATTGCTAAGCATTTCTTTTCTGATAGATAGATTAACAGTGTCCACAGGACTGGAAAAAGTGTTTTCATTCCAATCCCAAGGAAAGGCAATGACAACAAATGCTCAAACTACTGCACAATTGCAGTCATCTCACACACTAGCAAAGTAATGTTCAAAATTCTCCAAGCCATGCTTCAACAGTACGTGAACTGTGAACTTTCAGATGTTCAAACTAGATTTAAAAAAGGCAGAGCAAGCAGAGATCAAATTGCCAATATCTGTTGGATCATCGAAAAAAACAAGAGAGTTCCAGAAAAACATCTACTTTTGCTTTATTGACTATGCTAAAGCCTTTCACTGTGTGGCTTACAACAAACTGTAAAAAATTCTGAAAGAGATGGGAATACCAGACCACCTGACCTGCCTCCTGAGAAATCTGTATGCAGGTCAGGAAGCAACAGTTAGAACTGGACAAGGAAAAGCAGACTGGTTCAAAATAGGGAAAGGAGTACGTCAAGGCTGTATACTTGTCACCCTGCTTATTTAACTAATATGCAGAGTACATCATGAGAAATAATGGGCCGGAGGAAGCACAAGCTGGAATCAAGATTGCTGGGAGAAATATCAATAACCTCAGATATGCAGATGACACCACCCTTATGGCCGAAAGTGAAGAACTAAAGGGCCTCTTGATGAAAGTGAAAGAGGAGGGTGAAAAAGTTGGCTTAAAGCTCAATGTTCTGAAAACTAACATCATGGCATCTGATCCCATCACTTACCTCATGGCAAATAGATGGGGGAACAGTGGCAGATTTGATTTTCTTGGGCTCCAAAATCACTGCAGATGGTGACTGCAGCCATGAAATTAAAAGACACTTACTCCTTGGAAGAAAAGTTATGACCAACATAGACAGCATATTAAAGAGCAGACATTACTTTGCCAACAAAGGTCCATCTAGTCAAAGGTATGGTTTTTTCAGTAGTCATGTATGAATGTGAGAGTTGGACAATAAAAAAAGCTGAGTGCTGGAAAATTGATGCTTTTGAACTGTGGTGTTGAAGAAGACTCTTGAAAGTCTATTGGACTGCAAGGAGATCCAACCAGTCCATCCTAAAGGAAATTGATCCTGAATATTCATTGAAAGGACTGATGCAAAAGCTAAAACTCCAATCCTTTGGCCATCTGATATGAAGAACTGACTCATTTGAAAAGACCCTGACGCTGGGAAAGATTGATGGCAGGAGAAGGGAACAGCAGAAGATGAGATGGCTGGATAGCATCACCAACTCAATAGATATGAGTTTCAATAGGCTCAGAGAGTTGGTGATGGACAGGGAAGCCTAATGTGATGCAGTCCAGGAGGTCTCAAAGAGTCGGACACGACTGAGAGACCGAACTGACTGAACTTAGGAGAGCTTGGTTCGGCCTCTCAAGGCAGATGTGCAGCTGTGTGCTATTTCCCTCATCACCACAAGGCTAAGTGGCCAGGGCCCCTCTTTCATTATAGGGGTGAGCCTAAAATATGTTAGGTGGTAAAGGCATGTGTCCACAGGGATAAAGCATGTATCAATTTATTGGCAAAAAGTAAAAAATCAAATTTAACAAATGACAGAAAGGATAGAGAAATGAAGGTCATGTGCAAATCCATCTTGGCATCTGTTCTTCTATAAATACTATGTATATGCAGACACAAAAATAGCTTATAAAACTTGACCGATATACATCTTTTTCTGAAACATGCATTTTTAGTTTAATAAAGGGGATATTGATTATTAGTAAATGTTTATCTAAATAATCATTTTAGTGGCAGCAAAAGATTCTATAATGACTAAGCTTTTTTTTTTCCATTCTTATTTTAACCAGTTTTCTACTAAGGAAACTTGAAGTTAGGACTTCCCTGGTGGTCCACTGGTTAAGACTCCAAGTATTCAATGGAGGCAGCATGGATTTGATCCCTGATCAGTGAACTAGGTACTTCCCTGATAGCTCAGATGGTAAAGCGTCTGCCTGCAGTGCTGTAGACCTGGGTTTGATCCCTGGGTCAGAAAGGTCCCCTGGAGAAGGGAATGGCAACCCACGCCAGTATTCTTGCCTGGAAAATCCCACGGACGGTGGAGCCTGGCAGGCTATAGTCCATGGGGTCGCATAGAGTTGAATACAACTGAGTGACTTCACTTTCTTTCTTTTAGGAAACTAAGATCCTGCTGCATGGTACAGTCAAAAATAAATATTTTTTTAAATAAAATTTTAAAAAATGAAGGTCCTTCACAAAACTGTTTTCCTTTAATAAAAACTTTTAAGTTAATTTCATTGTTTGATTACCACACACTTATGAGGATTTATATTTGATAAGGATAATGCTTTAAATCAGTATATAGTATCTATTAGTAGGGTTACTGGATATGTATTTTAAAATTAGTGATATTCCTATCATATTTAGCACCATGACAAATTGTACATGGACCAAACAGCCAAATTCTAAAAATTAAATAACCATAGAATAGTGAATGAAATCTCTATTTTGAGAGTCTTGACTTGGAAAATCCTTCTGGAGCAGGGCTAATGGTGCAAAATCTAGGAAGAAAATGCCTTGGCCATATGAGCTTTAAACCTCCATTATACTTTTTTAAAGTTCCTACGTCTTTATAACATGGTTTAATTCATTCTTCCACATCAGTCTTCATTTTCACAAACCTTCTTTGCTTTTCTCGAACATTTACTCCTCTACATAAACTTTAGACTTATTTGAATAATCTCTGATTCTTGCTAACCCTTATAAGAGGTCTACTGGGGTTTGCTTTGGCAATGCATCAAGCTTATGGCTTAGTTGGAGTAGAACGGTCACCTTTCCTGATGGCTCAAGACGTATAGAATCTGCCTGCCAATGCAAGAGATGCAGGAGATGCGGATTCAATCCCTGGGTCAGGAAGATCCCCTGGAGAATGAAAGAGCAACCCTCTCCAGTCTTGCCTGGGAAATTCCATGAACAGAGGACCCTGGTGAGTTAAGTCTGTAGGGTTGCAGTCTGACACGCCTGCCTATGCAGGCACACAGAGGTCACCTTTGTAGACTTGAAATTTTCAGCCTGTAAATTATCTTTGCCTTTGTAAATGGATAAGCTTTATTAATAACCTTTAAAGAATATTAATATGCAAATATATATAAGCACTGTTTAATCAATGAAATTACAGTTTATTTAGGTGAAACTCAAATGAATATTCAGGCCCTTTGCAATAACCAGGAGACATTTAGTGGTTCATATCCCACTGGTTGGAAGCCATTTTATCAGAGAAGAATCTGTGTTTTGTTTGGTAAGCTTCACTTTATCTGAGGATGGGAGACAAATAAGATCCATAGGGCCCTTGAACCTTTGTTTAAATGCTTGACCTTGAGAGATTTCCTCCTTAAAGAGATGACTTAAACCAGCTCATGTCAGGTTTGAATTCTGACAAAACTGACATTAAAAAATGCCTTTCTAAATCTAGGAATTAATGATTTTATATTTATGTTTCATCTATCTATTTAATCATCTATTAATCTATCATCTATCTATCCATAATGGAGAATTTAGAAAAAGTAAAATTCAACTACCATGTTTATAATAACATTCAATTTTATTAGCTTAAATATCTTTTCAGTAAACAAAAATGCTCACTACTACTGTTTTCCATACTTGAAACAGTGCAGAAAAAACACAATGCTCTGATATTTCTTTGCAATCTGCCTCCTCATACAGAATGGAAGCTTGTCATTAGTAAGTGATTTTAAATTTTGCTTTCAGGTAGTAATGTTCTAACTAATTTGTTTTCAGAACAAAATAATTCTCTAATCATAGTTATGAAGTTTTATGTTTTCCATAAGTGTATTTTTCCCTTGATCAGGAGGAATGATTAATTCAAAACTTATTTTAACTGCTTTTCATTAAACCATAACTGAGTTTCACTGGGTTAAATTTGATAATTTTCCAATCGAAGTGTCTTTTAAGTTGGTGCCAGGACTAATTCAATTGCTTCTCTTCTAGATTCATAGGTTTCATAAAAAGTTCATTTTATGTTAGCTTAGGGCTTTTCTGCCTAGTGAGGATTATAGCATTTGTCACAAGGGTGCAAGATTTATTATAAGAAAAAAGAAAATTATTTGTAAATTTTACAATTGAAATGACTATATTTAGAATACTTAATAAGGGCACTTAAGAGACAACAGTGTTTGTACATTCTTATGCTAATTAGCTAATTTGCTGTTGCTTTTCTTAGTTGTGAAAGGTGGTTTTAGTGCAGAGTTCTGTACTGTGATTTATAAAACGTTAAGACCTTAACTTACATCAGGGCTTTCTGTGGAACTAGGACATTTTCTTCTGCACAAACGCTGTCACCTCAGAGAAGGCACGAAACACATCATGCTATTTATTTTTGGAGGGTAGCTTGCACAGAACAGATACTGGAGATGGTAGGACCTATGTCTTTCCTGATGTGTCTCATTGTGTGCAAGGAAGGCTGACTGTATTGTCATTATCATTCTGGTCACATGGTAGAGACAGCTTGGAATTTTAATAACTGCCCTATTCAGTGAATTATAGTCGTTTGATGTAGCAATTTGACAGTATTGTGATTAGCCGCCTAGTGGTTACCCCTTCCCCTTGGAGTTCTAATAAGCCTGCTCTATCCAGGCCCGTAGGATGTCTTGGATGCTGTACAAAGAGGTAACCGAAATGATGAAGTGTTGTGTATTATTTATAGCCTCAATTTGCTGAACTAGCTTGTTTTGTGTTGGTTTTGAGTGAAAGGAAAGATCAGGCAACTCTAAATGATTTCCATTTGTGTCCTCTGGGTATGGTCCTCAGTTCACTGCACCCTCTAATTTAAAAGATGGCATTACTTCTCAGATGAAAGTGATTGTGCCAGAACTTGGCTTGAGCCAGCTGCAGAACTAAATGAGGATTTGAAAAAGCCGGTGCATGTCCCTAAACGCTTTAACGTACTTTCAGGGAGTACTTCTGGCAAAGGGAGGCGAACAATTCAGTCCACGATTTCATTAATCATTTCAACTTCAACAGAAGCAACTGCTATGTTTATTATTCTGAGAGAATTAGTAAAACTTGTCTTAAATCATTTTGCAAGTGAGCTTTATATCAGACTCTAGCCTCATTGTAGCATGTTTATTCTTTTAAAATGTTCTTATTAGAAGAAACACAAGAAAGTATTTTTTCTTCTCTTCATCTTTCCATCCATCCCTTCTTCTTACAAATATTCAAACCTCCATTTATCTAACTAACTGATGTTAACTGGCTATCTGCTATATCATAGTTTGCCTGTCTGTACAGTATTTAATATTTATTATATGGCTTAGTACTGGAGATACAAGTATGCTTAGTACTGGAGATACAAGGATGAGTGAAACCCTTGTGAAAGTAGTGGCTGAATCACATGCTAACAGACCACTATGAAATTACATGGTAAGTGATTAGACAGTGGTAGGGAAATTATGCCACAGATTTATTATAAACTGCTCATTGCACAACAGGTTAGTGAATCTAGAAATGAGTTGTTGGGGGAAAGAATAGCGACTTTATTGAGAAAGACAGCAGACTGAAACGATGGTGGACTAGTGCCCCCAAGAACTATCTTCTGAGAGTTAGAATTCAGGTTTCTTTTATACTAAAAGGGGAAGAGATGTACTTGGTTGTTGCAAACTTCATGTCAGAATCTTTTGTTCTTGCAACTGTCCACACAGGTCAAGTCAAGATGTTCCTGTAAAACCTCCAATAAGACAAACGTTATTCTCTGTTCTACAACTTTTTATTGAATATGAATGGAAAAGGGTTATACTTTAAAGGTGAGAGCCTTGAGAATGAATTGGGGTGTTGCTTAGTCTCTCAGTCGTGTCCAACTCTTTGTGACCCCATGGAGTGCAGCAAGCATGCTAGGCTTCCCTGTCCTTCACTATCTCCTGGAGTTTGCTCAGATTCATGTCCACTGAGTGAGTGATGCTTTCTCATCATTTCCTCCTCTGTTGCCCCCTTCTCCTTATGCCTTCAATCTTTCTCAGCATCAGGATCTTTTCCAATGAACTCACTTTTTGCATCAGGTGGCCAAAGTCAGCTTCAGTATCAATTCTTCCAGTGAATATTGAGGGTTGATTTCCTATAGGATTGACTGGCTTGGTCTCCGTGTAGACCAAGCAACTCTCAAGTGTCTTCTCCAGCACCACAATTCGAAAGCATCAATTCTTCAGCACTCAGCCTTCTTTATGGTCCAACTTACATCCGTACAAGACTACTGGAAAAACCAAAGCTTTTACAATGTGGACCTTTGTCGACAAAGTGATACTTTTTAATATGCTGTGTAGGTTTGAGGATGGTGTAATACTCTGCAGTTGCATAGTAAAGACCGTGGATATGTTTGCCTTTGGGAGTTATGCTTAATGTTTCCTTATGTGTCCTCTGGGTATTTTTCACTATGGGACAGTGTATATTTGGAATTTTCTAGAACTAAGAACAGAGAAGGCAATGGCACCCCACTCTGGTACTCTTGCCTGGAAAATCCCAAGGACGGAGGAGCCTGGTAGGTTGCAGTCCATGGGGTTGCTAAAAGTTGGACATGACTGAGCAACTTCACTTTCACTTTTCACTTTCCTGCATTGGAGAAGGAAATGGCAACCCACTCCAGTGTTCTTGCCTGGAGAATCCCAGGGACAGGGGAGCCTGGTGTGCTGATGTCTATGGGGTCGCACAGAGTTGGACATGACTGAAGAAACTTAGCAGCAGCAGCAGAACAAAGAATCTCAGCAAAGAAAAAAATAAGTTTGGGGATAGAATGAGTGGCCATAATCAGTAATCCTTTCTGTTACCTATGGTTAATGGTTATTCTAGACTGATACCTAGAATAGTAGAATGCATTTTTATGAGGCTGCTTTGTGACCCACTGGAATGAATGCAACATCACACTAAATATTGTTATTTCCTTATGTTTGGGGATGTAGGCTCGACCAAAATAGCTTAAGAGTGAGACCTCATAATGGCAAAGTCACAGTCTTAGTTCACTAGTCATTTGAGCAAATAGGAACTGTTTAGTATAAAATGTGGTGCTTCCCTGCTGAATATAAGAGAGAAGGATTTCATGCTTTTCTAAGTGCTACAGCTATCTCAGCTTTTAAAGGAACATCAATATAACTACAGATATGCTACTTTTTCTTTTTAAAGAAAATCTACCAAGGAGTATACAATGCCATAAGTGTTGAGGTTTGTGCCTAAGAAAGTCGTATGCATGATTTTAGATATTATAAAAAGAAAACTTCTTGGACCAGGCCTGATCATTCTCATTATACCTCTTGTCTCTAGCTACAATTTTAAATAGATAGATGCCAAGACTTCTCAATCCATCTTCCATTCATTCAGCCTCTTCTATTTATTTTCTAACTCTTTGTATCTTTGTGCTGGATTTTTTTATATTTCCTTACATCATTCTTCCCATAGATTGATTTTTCCCTCTCTGTCCTATTTGCTCTCTGACACTCTATTGAATTTTAATTCTGCTATTATATTTTTTCCTCCAATGAAAACATTATCTTTGTTTTTTTTCAGATCTATTTGATTATTTTTATGATGCTTCATATACTTAAAATCATAATCAGTTCAGTTAAGTCACTCAGTCGTGTCCAACTCTTTGCAACCCCATGGACTGCAGCACGCCAGGATTCCCTGTCCATCACCAACTTCCGGAGCTTACTCAAACTCATGTCCACAGAGTCGGTGATGCCACCAAACATCTCATCCTCTGTCATCCCCTTCTCCTCCTGCCTTCAATCTTTCCCAGCATCAGGGGCTTTTCAAATGAGTCAGTTCTTCGCATCAGTTGGTCAGAGGATTGGAGTTTCAGCTTCAGCATCAGTCCTTCCAATGAATATTCAGGACTGATTTCCTTTAGGATGGACTGGTTGGATCTCCTTGTAGTCCAACGGACTCTCAAGAGTCTTCTCCAATACCACAATTCAAATCATAATACGTGTGATATTATATATTTTAGCTGTTATTCTGATATCTGAAACCTTAGGTCTTATTCTGTTGTTTCTATCTTGTGATAGTTGGCTGCTTCGTGTGGTTTTATTGCTATTTTTGGCTGTGTGGTGATGATCTTTGGACCATATATCTTGCTGGGCAAGAAAGTGTGTGCAACTGGGGGACTCACAAGAAGTTTTTAGGGGATACAGAATTTTATTACTTTGGTATATTATGTGCATGTGAACATTTTGTTATTGTATATATTACTGTGAAATTAAAAAAAATAAGAGTAGGTATATTTTTTCTGTCTTTCTGATTATTTGTAGAATTCTTAATAGCTAGAAATGAGCAGTTAGATCTACTAGATGTTCAATTAGTCAGAGATCCATTCAATAGCTTCCTCTGAAAGTATTTATTCACACAATGAGAATATATGGAAAACATCCTGAAATGGAATGGTGACTGTATTACTTCATTTGATAACCAAACTGGATGATGACTTACTCGATTTAAAAAAAATCTGAGTTCATTCAGACAACAAGGGTATTCGAATGGAGGATTACTGAGGGCAGATTTCTGAGATGACCTGAAAGAATCAGTCTTCAGGAAGGGTTCAACTTTGAAATTAAATAAGTGTTCTAAGGTAATGGAGTAAGAGCATATCTGTCATAAAGTCAAGTCAAGGGCCAAGAGATTTCCAAGCATAACAGGTGAAGGCAAGTATTAATAGAACAGAAAAGAAGTGAAGGCAGAGAATGGAAGGGATCAGAAATGGACTCAACATTTGACTGAGTTCATCCCAGGCTTCTGATTTATCCTTCTTGCTCCCCCCTCTGTGTTCATGAACATATATACTACAATATATGAAATATAAACCAACAAAGACCTACTGTATAGCACAGGGAATTCTACTCAATATTCCGTGATAACTTATATGAGAAAAGAATCTAAAAAAGACTAAATATATGTATTAAGTGAAAGTGTTAGTCACTCAGTTGCATCTGACTCATTGCAATCCCATGGACTATAGCACTCCAGGCTTCTCTGTCCATGGAATTCTCTAGGCAAGCATACTGGAGTGGGTTGCCATTCCCTTTTCCAGGGGATCTTCCCAACCCAGGGATTGAACTTGGATCTCACACATTGCAGGCAGATTCTTTACCATCTGAGCCACTAGGGAAGCCCAAATATATGTATACACGTAATTGAATCACTATGCCATACAACTAAAATTAACACAACATTGTAAATCAACTATACTCCAAAAAGAGAAAGAAATGGAATGGCTTGAATACATATCATAGAAATAAATGTTGATGATTTTATTGGTTCTGCTTTTAATGAAACACAGCATTTTTTATTTTTATTTTTTGGCAAAAGCATTATCTTGTGTTTCTTGTCTTTTTTGAAAAGGTTTTGCACTATTGCCTGGAGTTGGGTCAAGGAATAACTATACAAAAGTGAGTTGTGTAAGATAATGGCTGCCTCAGGGTACCCAGAACCTGATGATGATAAAATGTTAAATCAGGAAGCAATGGCTGAGGTAGAATGAAGTGATATGCATTGTGCTTGAATATACAAAGTATACACACAAACACACAAAATTTTAAAGACTCTAACTTTAATTGGCTTCCTGGTGGCTCAGTGGTAAAGAATCCACCTGCAATGCAGGAGATGCAAGAGTTGAGGGTTCAATCTCT
Source organism: Bos javanicus (assembly GCF_032452875.1). Lineage (NCBI taxonomy): Eukaryota > Metazoa > Chordata > Mammalia > Artiodactyla > Bovidae > Bos > Bos javanicus. The sequence continues at coordinate 28,263,352 of NC_083891.1, read as the reverse complement.
GTGTTGGGAAGATCCCCTGGAGAAGGGAATGGCAACCTACTCCAGTATTCTTGCCTAGAGAATTCCATGAACAGAGGAGTTTGCAGGGGCACAGCCTGTGGGGTCTCAAAGAGTTGGACAGGAGTGAGCGACTAACACTAACTAGAAATATAAAAATTGGTTAAGACACATCTTATTGAAGAGTTTATAGCCAAAAAGGCAATAAGTAATCTCAGTGCCATGAAAGGTGTTATTCAAAGGTATAGGCTAATGCTTTGGGAAATGCAGACTTCGGGGTGATTAACCCTGCTGGTGGAAGTTGAGGCTTCATAAAAGAAGCAGTCATGAAAAGAATACTGAATTCAAAGTAGTGGTTTGCAAGGTTTGAGGGCTGTAAAAAGTACTCTGGAGAAAAGCAGACCATGCAGAGATAAAGAGACATAAAAGAAAACATGGAATATTCAGAAACTGGGGGGATTTAGCAGCAGCAGCAGTGTGGCTGGAGCATGTAGGGTACAGAGGCTGGATAGCAGGGAGGGGACCGGTAGGCAGAAAACCTGGAAGGCGAGCTAGAGGCAGCTTAGGAGTGTTTTCCTCTACTTAAGGAGGTTGGATACCATTCTCTAGGAAAGGGAAAAAAGATCAACTGCTTTTATACCATGATTATTGAGACCTAGTTTGTGTTTCTTAAAAACAAAACAAAACAAAACAAAACCACACACACACAGAAATAACCTGGCTTCATCAGGGGAGAGCGAAGAGGAAAAGGAAAAGTTGGAGCAGAGCTTGTGTGTATTGGGTTGGCCAAAAAGTTCCTTTGGGCTTTCCATATGATGTTACAGAAAAACCCAATGAATTTTGTGACCAACAGTAATCAGTTGCCTCTACCCCAAGCAAACTAGAGAACCAAGTAAATTGGGTGCTTATAACCCTTTACCTCTTCCAAAAATGGGGCCAGGAGACACTTGTCAAACCCCCCCCTTCTGAAGAGATTTCCACTCTTAACTCCCTCCTGTATCTAGATGGAGCTGCCAAAAAATGAACAAACAAACCAGAACACCACTTAGAAAACTATCGAAGTCATCAAAGCAGAAATGATGGGCATTGCCATCAATCCATGGCTGCATAGATGGTGGATAGGAAACTAGAATAAGAAATGAAGCTGATAGATCATGTTTAAGAATCAAACAAATAAGCTTGATTGTGGTGTATTATTTGCATTGGTCCATGAAAGAAAACTGTGGATGGATGTTTTCATGCCTTATTTTCTCAAAGGCAGAATACCTTGCATTATCCTATTAATTCCTTGATTGCTCTGTAGAGAATATGATAGATTTCTTTGTTACCCAGACATATTATTAAAGATTATGATGATCTGCTTAAGAAAAATCCATGGTGCGTTTGTTGCTATGAAACAATATAGCACCCTGAACATTGTCAGCCGTGTACATCTGCTACAAACATTCTGAATTAAGCTTACAGTTCCATACACTGCTAGTGAAACTTGGGCCCTTCACTAGGACTCTCTATATACCCCCTGCTAAGGGAGGTTGTGGGCTTCCGTGGTGGCTCAGCAGTAAAGAATCTGCCTACCAAAGCAAGAGACTTGGGTCAGGAAGATCCCCGGGAGAAGGAAATGGCATCTGGTGTATGTAAGTCACTTAGTTATGTCTGACTCTTTGCAACACTATGGATTGTAGCCCGCCAGGCTCCTTTGTCCATGGAATTCTTCAGGCAAGAATATGGGAATGGGTTTGCATTCCCTTCTCCAGGGGATCTTCCTGACCCAGGGATCGAATCTGGGTCTCCTACATTGCAGGCAGATTCTTTACCATCTGAGCCACGAGGAAATGGCAACCTACTCCAGCATTTTTGCCTGAGAAATCCCATAGACAAAGGAGCCTGGCAGGCTACAACCCATGAGGTCACAAAAGAGTCAGACACAACCTAGCAACTAAACAAAAACAAGGGAGGGAGGTTGCAAAGTTAACCAATGAAATGAGAAGATCCTGACTCCATAGGGCAGCAGTTCCCAATGCTTTTTAATTACTTGTGGATATCTCATTTTTCTCAAGATACGACAAACAGTACACTCAATTTAAAGTAAAATAAATTTATTTACATGAATTAAAAAACAGTAACAAAACAAAGACTTCCTTGGTGCTGCAATAGTTAAGACTTCACCATCCAATGCAGGGGGTAAGGATTTAATCCCTGGTCGGGGAGTTAAGAGCCCACAAGCCTGCCTCAAGTCCAAAAAATCAGTGTAAAACAAGCAATATTGTAATAGATTCAATAATGACTTTAAAATGGTCTACATAAATAATAATAAAAGCACTATTTTACCAGAGTGTGGATTACAAGAAGAGACCTAAAAATAATTTTGTATTTTGACTCAACTAAATGTATTAATATATTTGATCTATTTCTACTTGTGTTAGATCATCTATAAAAAAAGAAAGACACGGTTTTGTTTTTTTAAAGAAAATTTTAGTCAGTATGTTGAGAGAGCCATAATTACCCACAAGGCTTTCACGTCATCCATGCTTCTCGCTGAGTCCTTTCCCTCCCTACAGATTTCAGCTCATAATCACCTCCTAAGAGAGGTTTCACTGAGTTCTCCAGTTCTTCTCACTCCCGTATTGCTATTGTTTCATTGCTTAGTCATGTCTGACTCTTTGCAACCCTCTGGACTGTAACCCACCAGGCTCCTCTGCCCATGGAATTTTTCAGGCAAGGATACTGAAGTGGGTTGACATTTCCTTGTCCAGGAGATCTTCCCAACCCAGGGATGGAACCCATGTCTCCTGCATTGGCTGGCAGATTCTTTACTGCTGAGCCACCCGGGAACCCCCACTTCCATATTCAGTTCAGTTCAGTTCAGTCGCTCAGTTGTGTCTGACTCTTTGTGACCCTATGAATTGCAGCACGCCAGGCCTCCCTGTCCATCACCAACTCCCAGAGTTCACTCAGACTCACGTCCATCGAGTCAGTGATGCCATCCAGCCATCTCATCCTCTGTCATCCCCTTCTCCTCCTGCCCCGAATCCCTCCCAGCATCAGAGTCTTTTCCAATGAGTCAACTCTTCGCATGAAGTGGCCAAAGTACTGGAGTTTCAGCTTTAGCATCATTCCTTCCAAAGAAATCCCAGGGCTGATCTCCTTCAGAATGGACTGGTTGGATCTCCTTGCAGTCCAAGGGATGTTACCCCTCTCTAAATCCTTCCTTCCTAACAAATGTCCCTCTCAGACATCATTTTATTTAGCTATTTGTTTAATTTTCTAGTGCTTGTCCTAGGATATCAGCTCTAAGGGGACTTGGCTACCAGCTCTTTGTGCCTAAGTCTCTGTTGGGGAGTCTGGACTCTCAAGAAATATACGTGGGAAGGATAGAAGAATGAATGAATAACTTAGACACTCATGTGGATAAAGGAAGCACCTGAGGTTGGGACTATTTTTCAGGACGGCAATTTAAGTCAGGAAAAAACATTCCGTTTGTCATGGGCTACCTTTTAAGTGTGTATAGAGCAGAGGAAGAAACCTACCAGTAGTTACCTAGACAGAAAGGAAATATGGATTTTCCTTGTTAGCATTAAATTAAAACTCTGTGACAGAGAGCTGCAGGAAATGCTATATCAGGCAAGAGATATTAGCTCTATTATGTAAGTGAAATTACTCTGTCACGTGGAGGGTACTGACAGATGGTGGTATAAATCACCCTTACAGCATTCTTAACTGAGAAATTTAATATAAACCTTTGTTGGAAATCAGTAAAATTCCAGACACAAGCCCCAAGTCTCCAGGGAACAATTAACAGTTGCAATGAAATCATAGAAACTCTAGCATACCAAACCAGGAGCACTCACTCTGATAGCCTACACAAGAAGAGAAACAGTACTGGCAATATTTTCCATCAAAGGATTTTATCTTAGACAGTCTGGGAGCAGGATCTGTCACAGTTGTGAGGGTCGAATCAGACGTTTTGGTTTCTGGCTGGCCCACAATCTCTTACTTCACAGTATTGTCTGAGCAATATCAGACAATCATCAGCAGTGAAACCAACCAGCTGACTACTTCCATCCGTATTCTTTGAAATAACCACAATTGCCACTATTCATTCTCTTTTTATAGTCCCTGTTTTTACAGCTTTTTTTTTTTTTTTTATTGTTTAAGCTTCTATCCCAGTTTCTAATTTTGTTGTTCATGTTAGATTGTTAGTTTTCATTTCACATCCCTTAAATCTAGAATGTTGTTCTGGTGTTTCTTATCTGAGTCACTAGCCCCTGCATTCCCCTGTTCTCTTTCCAGCCTACCCTGGAAATTAACACACTAGGTTTCTCTCTAGACATCAGAACCATTTTACCTCTGTTTTGAGATATATCCTAAATTGTTCCATATTATTTCTTTTAATTTTTGTTGTTGCTATTGTTGTTAATCTTTAAGTCTTCTTTCTCCAGTACTATCTTTATTCTCTTGCCCTGAATAATAATTTTCTTTCCACAGCAGTCAGCTGTCTAAATCTTGTGTGTATCTGTGGTTGTGGGTGCGCTTGCTTGCATATTTTCAAGGCATTAACCCTAATCCCTGAATTTCTGACTTGATATTTTCTTTTCACAGGTAAATACAGGGATCTTAGATAATCAATTGAAAAGCAAATTGACTATGATCTTGGATGTTCTGCAGACACAATTTTGAACTCTTAGTAGTCAATAGAGTTAACTGAATATATGATTTTTACAACTATTTCACCTTTCTAAACCATAAGACAAAGGACTGCTTAGTACAGGAGAAAATGATATTTTGACCAGTTATGGAAGCACATGAACCTCCTAAAATTCTGAACACAGTCGCAAACATAGCCATGGAATTTTTTAGATTGCTTGTGATAAAAAATATATACGGGATTAGTTGGGCTTAGTTGCTCAGCTGTGTCTGACTCTTTGCGACCCCAGGGACTTTAGCCCACAAGGCTCCCCTGTCCATGGGATTTTCCAGGCAAGAATACTGGAGTGGGATGCCATTTCCTTCTTCAAAAATATATATGACTTACATTTAAAATAAATATATTGTAATGAAAATTGCACAAAATTATAGTATTTGGGGGGAGGCAGGTATTTGAGATCTAGTTCTCCTAATTTTGTAGGTGAAAAACAGACCCAGAGAGACTAAGTGAAAATGAAAGTGTTACTCAGTCTGTGTCGACTCTTTGCGGCCCCATGGTCTATAGCCTGCCAGGCCCCTTTGTCCATGGAATTCCCCAGGCAAGAATAATGGAGTGGGCAGCCAATCCCTTCTCCAGGGGAGTCTTCCCGACTCAGGGATTCAATCCGGGTCTTCTGAATTGCAGGCAGACTCTTTACAGTCTGAGACACCATGGAAGCCCCCAGAGAGACTAAATCTCCCAACAAATCCCAGAGTTCTCTCTTGTAAGCCCTATGTTCATTACACTTCATTTTAGGACTTTGAACAAGCTACAGTCATAACTTTAAGAACCTGGACAAAACTCAAGCAATGCTAATAACACATGCCTTAACTGACACAGTCAGTTGTCCCTATAGTTGTTTGAGAAGCGGCAGGAGCCGTAGTTTTGTTCAGTGATTCAAGTCATGCTCTTTCCTAGGTGTGGTTGTCATCAGTCTCCTGTGAGCTGCATTGTGTACCATCCGTAGATTCCCCACACTCCTCTGTGCCTTCATACTGAGACAATGATGTAAGAGGTGGAAACAGGAAGATAATGCATCAGATTGTCCTTCCTGCATGGGGAAATATGTGCTTTATTATTACAAAGATTCATAAAGCACAGTTGGGTTGAGGGAATCGCTCCCTATAGGTCTGCTTGGAAAGCCATCTTTGTGTTTGGATATTTTGTTTAAGCGTGTTTTCTCTCTTCTTTTCTTCCTTCCACAAAGGCTCATCAAACACTGTATGAAAAGCATTGTCCTAGGCACTGGGAAAACAAAAAGGAATAAAACCACATTATTTATCTTCAAGGGACTCTTAACTGGGGTTTGGGGAGGGAGCAAATAAATAATAATAATAGCATGAATATTACAATGATAGAAAGCACATTCACACTAGAGATACACAAGTGAAGTGAAAGTCGCTCAGTCATGTCCACCTCTTTGTGACCCCACAGACTATATAGTCCATGAAATTCTCCAAGCCAGAATGGGTAGTGTTCCCTTCTCCAGGGGATCTTCCCAACCCAGGGATTGAACCCAGGTTTCCTGCATTGCAGGAGGATTCTTTACCAGCTCAGCCACATATCACATACATACACATATTATAGAGCCACATATCACACACATACACATATTATATATCTAAGAGATACATAAGAGAGGCATCTAATCCAGAAAAAAGGATCAGGAAAATTTTCTTGAGAGTCTCAACACCTGAGCTAGATAAGTTTCCAAGGATTCTTAGGTTTCTTATCTCCTTAAAGAAAGGCAAAGAGCCATCCTAGATAATTGGATAATCGGAGCTCACATGGGCCATGAAAATGGCTTTGATGTTGTAGGCTGTGTGTCATGGCTGTTGTTGTTGTTTCGTTGCTAAGTCATGTCCAACTCTTTAGTGACCCCATGGATTGCAGCCCACCAGGTTCCTCTGTCCACGGAATTTTCCAGGCAAGAATACTGGAAGTGGGTTGCCGTTTCCTTATCCAGGAGATCTTATTGACCCAGGAATCAAACACCCACCTCATTGACAGGTTGGTTCTCTACCACTGAGTCACCAGGGAAGCCCATGTGTCATGGATTCTTCATAGCTAAACTCATGGCTCTTCCAGGGAAGCCAACACTTAAAGAGTGACGGCACTCCTTAAATGTGTCGATGTTTTCCATCAGTTAATCTCATGAAACTCGGCTATTCTGCAATATAAATGCCAAAATCCCAATGGCTTAACACAATAAAAGTTTATTTCCCCATCACACCAAATCCAAGGCAGGACAAATGAAATTCCTCCATCTTGTAACTACACCATATGTGTGTTCATCTCCCCAGATTGCAGCAGCTGGAGAAGGCTGGTGAAGGTTTGCCTGGAATACCTGTAGAGAGCTGTAGTGGAAGAAGTGACATCAGCTGCTGCCATTGAGCAGAACTCAGTCACGTGTCTGCAGCCCAATTACAGTGGAAGTTGGGAAATATGTTCTCCCCATGCACTGGCAACAGAGGAAATCAGTTGGCAAACTCAGATGAATATTTCTGCCACAAACAGAGTAGTAGAATCACCCTTCTCCTTAGGTGTGATCCTGAGATCTTATTTAGGATGCAGTTTTCAAAAACAACCCACAGCTATGCCCTGCTCAAAAGGTCATGCAAATTAACAGCTTCTTGATGTGGACTCTATCTTAAGTAAATGAAATGCAACTGTGAATGAAGAAAAATGGCCAAAAAAGAAAACCAACAACGACTAAGAATTGATGTTTTTCAGAATCAGTGAACTGTGGTCAGCACAGTTTGGCAGAAAACACTTTTCTTTGTTCTGTCAATAGCCATAGCCCCTGACATGCAGGCTTTCTAGAAAATCTCTTGGAATAGTAGCTTATTTGAAGTCATTCAGATGATTGAGCCAAATATTTCATCCTTGAGCAGTCTAGATGGTAGAGTTTCTGGATATCAGGTTTGAGGATCACAAAGGGAAAGATTCTGCTTCTGGATAATTTGGCCTATTTACTTTATGAATCAAATGTTTTTGATTCACAATTAGGTACAAATGATGAGTTTGGTAATATATGAGAAAGAGAACTGAGGAAAGCTCTGTACCTATCTGCAAGGATATATAATTTCCATGACTATATGAAGAAACTGAGATAAGTATTGATAAACAGCAACGTTGCACAACCAAAGTAAGTACTAGCAGTGGAGAGAATTGCAGAAGAAAGGATACTACTAATACACTAGCACTGTAGGAATTTTAAGAAGATTTGGAAGAAAATATGGTAGCATGGAAGCTGAATGTAAAGAGTGAAGGAAGCTTTCAATGGATAAAAAACATTCCAGGATGGAAGAATAATGTGAGCACAGATGGCTTTGTGAATTTTAAAAGGATGTTGTGAAGGATTTAATAGCTTCACAACAATAGTGTGGCTGGAACAACGTACGTTTAAAGGATACAGGCTCTTTGAGGGAAGAGAATATTTGAATCTTCATCTTACAGATGAAAGACCAAGCCCAGGTGCTGTGGGTACCAGACCAAGGCTCGCTCCATCTTAACCTGTGCACACTGAGAAATTGAGGCTGTCCAGGAAAGGAAAGATTAAGGGCAGGAGGAGAAGGGGGTGACAGAGGATGAGATGGTTGGGTGGCATCACCAACTCAATGGACATGAGTTTGAGCAAACTCCAGGAGATAGTGAAGGACAGGGAAGCCTGGTGTGCTGCAGTCAATGGGGTCACAAAGAGTTGGGTGTGACTTCCCAACTGAATGATGACAGCAACAAGAAATGGCAAGACTCAATTGCATAGGGCTGGTTATTTTTCTTTTTCTGGGACAAGGGCTGAAAAAGACTTGTCAAGAATAGGTAGCAAAATATACTTGGAAGAGTGGAATGATAAATGATTTTTTAATTAGCTGTCATCAGATTTTATTGTAGAAATGGCCTACTTTAGGTCATTACCTTGAGATAAAGCATTAGATAGGGTAGCTTACTTGGAAAAGTAATCCTCTGTGTCTCTTTCTTTCTGTATAAATGGAGTTAATGACAGTATCTACTTCGCAGATCATTAGGGCAACAACTGAGAGTATTCATTCATTTCAAGCACTTTTCACAGTGCCAGGCACATGATAAAAGTGATATGAATGTTAGATATTATTATTGTCCTTGTTATTGTTATTGTGGTGTTTCTAGAAGCTGGAAGAGGAGTGAGGAGAAAATAATACCACCAACAAAAGTATAAACTCTGAGTGAGAGATAAACAGAAATTTATAAGAAGAGAGAGCAGAGGTTGTGAGAGAGATGAGAGGACTATTTTTCTAGTAAAGAAAATTGCTAGATGTGGTTGAGATACTTTGAATAATGAAAATCTATTAATTTTAACTTATTGGTTTCTCATTCTTACTTTCCAAGTGGAAACTAGAAACCACATCAAAGGTGACTAAGGGCAAATGTAGTCCAGGAAATTTGCAGAAATCTTCCAGAGGGTCAAGGAGTCAAGAATTTCACTCATGGTAACATGGGGATGGTGGACCATCAAGGGATTCAGCTGGAAATCAAGGGGTAACATGACCCTAACTGGCTTCTGCTTTCCCACACCCAGAAAACCAGAGCTTTTATTTGGCAGTTGACCTGTTAAATTCCTCAACTGTGAGCTAGAACTAACTGTGAACTCTAGGACTAATGTAAAAGCTTGACTGGTTAATAATACTTAGAGTTATGTTTCCCTACAGATTTTATATCAATACTTTCTACTTTTACTATGTGATTCAATAAAACAGAACCGACTATATTAATATCTGTTTCAGTTTAAATTTTACGGTATGTTGTTGGCTTGAAATAGTGCTCATTGCTAAGTTAGAAGTGGATTCACAAGTGCTTTAAAAAGAGTTTTGGGATTTTGAGATGATGGTTATATGTCAAGTTTTTTTATTAGGTGAGGAAACTTGGGGGGAAGTACATTGGACTGGAAGTCAGGAGATCTTGAACAAATTGCATCCAGTTGAATTATAATTTCCTCTCCTCTAAAACAAAGCGAATGCTTAGTTCGCAGAGTCATTGGAATAATAAAATATCTCTGCATGACTGGTACAGTGCTAGTAACATAACTACATCCAAAAAAAATGGTGCATGCATTCTTTCAACAAATGTTTATTGGCTACTTATCATGTGCCAAGTACTATACTCAAAGATGGGGGCAAAGCAACGAAGAAGGTTCTCCCTGTGCTTAAGAAGCTCAGTAATGGGATGAGTTAGAAAAAACACACACACAAATAAAATAGGTAGAACCTTTAATAAAACCAGTAAGAGGCTGAACAAAGGATGATATGCTTTAGATAAGATGCTTTTATCACTTGCTTATTAAGAGGTCACTATTTCTGAAAGACATAGATTTAACAGGTTATTATTCTTTAGAGTAAAGTGGATCATAGTATATATTTGTTTTCACCTTTCCTTTCAATTCTAACATGTCACCTGTTTGACTTTGGATGATCTCTGTGGGGTCAAACATTTTTAATAACTCAATTGCAATGACTTAGTTTTATTGCTGGTTATGAACTCGTAACTTATATCACTCTGCTACCTACTCTGTCCAAATTTGATTAACTATTTTAGCTTGGAAAGGTGGAGAATTAAAAGTTGGGGAAACAAGGGATCTGGTTGCAGATTGTTATGAATCATGTGTCGAAGGAAGTGTTTGCTTTGTTATTTACAGCCTTTCAAATACTGAAAGTTGGCAAATGTCTAATCTATGCATTTATTATAATTTTTTTAGTGGAAGAATAAACCATTGGTGACTTGAGTCATCTAAATAAACTTTTTGCTATCCAAAATGTTCTCTTTTCTGCTATGTGGTGGGATTGCTTAATTTTTAGAACTATTTCTAGCTCAGTCACAATTTATATAAAAAACATTAAGTGAAACACATCGCTCTAACCTTAAAATGTTATTTGAAGGGGGAAAATAAAAAGCATGCCTGAGGGATTTTTGGGGTTACTTACCCTGATTTTATATGAGAACTTGTTGTAGGAAGTTATAAAAGAAAAAATATGACACAGATTTCTGATTCTGATATAATCATCTGGGCCAGCTATTTCTAAAACCTTCGCCCATCTCGATTGATTTTCAGCTCAGGCTTGCCTCATACATTATTGGATTTGAAAGAGACCTGAGAAGGATGATTGCTGAAACTAACAAATGGCCTGGTTAAACCTTAGAAGTTTACAAAATATACCCATTCCTGGGTTCTATCCCAGTCGTGGGCATGAGTGATTAGTTGCTCAGTCATGTCTAACTCTTTGCAACCCTTTGGACTGTAGCCCGCCAGGCTGCTCTTGTCCATGGGACTCTGCAGGCAAGAACACTGGAGTGGGTTGCCATTTCCTCCTCCAGGGGAGCTTCCCAACCCAGGAATCTAAACTGCATCGCCTGTGTCTCCTGCATTGCAGACGGATTCTTTACCCACTGAGTCATCAGGGAAGCTCTATCCAGTCACACTAAGTCAAATCCTGACTAGGTAGAGCCAAGGAATCTATGTGTTTATCAAGTTCTCGTAATGATGAGCAGTTAAATTTGGAAATACTTTTGAAATGCAGTTGAGGACACAGAGGAGTACTATTGTAAAGGAAATGTAAAATATAAAAGGTAAAGGAGGGAGTCATTCATTTATTCTTTTTTTAAAAAATGAAGAGCAGCTTTATCATATGTACACTATTACGTAAAAGCAGGGCTTGCAAATGTGAAAAACTATGATCTCTGACTTCAAATATGTGTTTTTCTTGTTAGCATCAAAGGGATACAATCATGTAAATAAGTACATATACTACTATATATCTAGAGCATTAAATAATATATATATTTTTATTTTCTCTTTGAAAAATATGTAAGGGCAGGTACTATTATCCTCATTCTACTCTTCCTCTTTTTCTACATTAAGTAGAGATATAACACATGTGATTAGCAACTTTCCTTCAGGGGAACAATAAGTTAAATATAAAAGAATAAATGTTAACATTTATTTCATACTTATAATATTCTAGGCACTGGCTTGGTACTTTATATGCGTTAACATATAATCCTCACAACTTATGAAACGGCCTATCATTCTATTGTATAACTGATGAAACTGAAGTTTAAATAACATGTTCAAAATCAAGAGCACGTAGGTAGTACCACTAAAAGCTGAAGTTCAGAGTTAGCTCATGTATTTACCATATGATTGCATCTCTTTGGAATAAAGAAAAAACACAAATATTTTTTGGTGTGAAAGCTCCATGGGTCCCTCGTTCGCAGTGATGAACAAGACAATGGTATTCTGACTTTGAACAAGACAGGAAACCTCTGTGTTTAGGCTTCACAAGCCATTTGTTTCTCATTCCGTGAAATAAACACCACCACCACCCCCAACAAAGAACTGAATATGGGGAAACAGTACTCTGCAGACCCTGGAGAAAAAAATAAATCACTCTGAGGCTTGGCAACAATAAATTTTTCACTGCACACTAATCAAACAGATAGAAAGAGGGCCATGGCATGTGATTTACTTAATTAAACCTTTGAGGGAGGAGCGGTAGTTAGCTCACAGAGCTGTATGCTTTACACATGACAAAAACCAGCAATGTCAGCAGCATGTAAAGGCTATCACTCTCACCATGACGAATGCAAAGGCATAGGAGGCTCTGTCCGCCTCTGTTAAATATGACAGAGCCTGCTTCATGTCAGAAAAATCAGGAGACTTATTTGGCAATCGGTGCCTGAGTTCTGTTGTTTTTATTAAAACCTACCCTCAATGTGGGGTGAAGCACTGCTGGGGGAATTCTCTCCAGGCTACTCTGGCAACCAAGAGGACCAGGCAGCTCTTTTTGAGGTCAGTGCATGAATGTGAACAGATGAGTGTGGACTAATTGCTTCTTTATTCCTTGGAGCCCCTTGGTCATCTGAGGTTCAGTTTAGGATACTTTGAAACCTGATCTCAGATTTCACCATTTCTGATGTCCCTTCCATCTGTGTAGTGTTAAACATGTATGTATAGTTTTGGGACTGTATCCATCAGGATAGTCTCGGTTTTGCTGCAGCAACAAATGACCCTCAACTCTCGAGGCATAAACTCAACAAAGGCTTATATTTGCTCATGTCACCTGGGCAGAAGGAGGGAATAAGGGGTGGAGGGCCTCCTGTAATCACCTAGGGACTCAGACTGAAAGATCTATCTTGACGTGTGTTTTTATAAGAACCAGGAGGGAGGAAAAGGGAATGTGGTAATTATACACTGGCTCCTAAAGCTTCTGTCTGGAAGAAATAAATGTCACTTCAGATTACCTTTCACTGGCTAAAGCAAGTCACATGACCATGGCTAATTTCAAAGAGAATGAAGAACTATAACACTCACATGCTGAAAAGATATGACATAGACTATACATCCACAGTCCTAATGGAAAAGGACACATATAGGAGTCGTAGACATGCTGGTGAATGCTGATAGTAGAAGAGAACCCATGATTTGATCTCCTGGATTCCTAGTGGCTTGATTTAATGAACGTTCTTTCTTATTTTTGGAGTCTTCTGGCATCTCAGCCTGGTATCAAACTTGACCATCAAGGAAATTTTCTTCTCTTCGAAATAAGGAAGAGAAAGAATTAGGAACAGGGGATATGGACCATGAACTTCTGAGATGCCTATGTGCTATTTGTAAGAATAAAAACTTAATAGATTTTGCCTAAAAAATCAAAACAGATGACAGGTGACCATGAATATTTCTTATTCAAGTCTACTCAGGACTCTCCAAAAATATTGAAAAAGCTTGGTCAGGCAATACTTGTGTCACACTTCCTCTCATCTGGTCCACATTACTTACTCTGGTCCAAGTGGTTAGGGTTTTTGTTAATTTTTAAGATTAACTGCATTTGGATGCAGTTATTAATGGCTTTGGAAGGGCATGGTGGCCAGAGTCTTATTCTCAGTAGCCACCTTGGAAAGCTGGCTCTACTCTGGGATACTGGGCATGTTGTTTCAAAGAACTGCCATAGCACACCAAATAGTGTTGCCTTCCCCATTTTCAAAAGCTGTCCCATTGCATATATCATAGTTTCTAACTTTGAAGGAAGGATAAGCTACTTTCACAGTGTTCTTCCTGACGCAGAGAGACCTAGTGGTCTCACAAAGGACAAACACAAGAGAATTTCTTAGGTCATTAACATTTCTCTTCTCTTTTAATTTCACATTTTATAAGGGCATGCCTCAGAGTGACAGATTACATTTATCTCACCAGAAGATATAGTACAATATTCTTGGAAAGAGCAGAAAAAGTAAACAAAATGTGTGTTTATTCTAATTTGCACTTATATTTCAATTCCTTCCCCTGAATGTCCAAGGAAGAAATCGTGCCAGAAATAGACTCACAGACAGAGGAAAACAAATTTATGGTTACCAAAGGGGAAAAGAGGGGAAGGAGAACTAACAGTTTGAAATTAACATATATATACACACTGCTAAGTATAAAATAGATAACCAACAGGGAACTACACTCAATGTCGTATAATAAGTTATAAGAGAAAAGAATCTGAAAAAAAAAAATGCATATACATACACACACACACACACACACCCCTATTTATGAAAAAGAGAGCGGAAGTGTTATTTTCTGTCATGTCTGACTTTTTGTGACCCCATGGACTGTAGCTTACCAGGCTCCTCTGTCCATGGGATTCTCCAGGCAAGAGTACTAGAGTGGGTTGCCATTTCCTTCTCCAAGATATCTTCCCAACCTAGGGATGGAACCTGGGTCTCCTAAATTGCAGGCCGATTCTTTCATCATCTGAGCCAAGTGGCGCTAGTGGTAAAGAACCCACCTGCCGATGTAGGATATGTAAAAGATGCAGGTTCAATACCTGGATTGAGAAGATCCCCTGAAGGAGGGCATGGCAACCCACTCCAGTATTCTTGCCTGGAGAATCCTATGGAGAGAGGAGCCTGGTAGGCTACAACCCATGGGGTCACAGAAAGTCAGACACAACTAAGCAAATAAAACTTTCACTCTCTTTTTCATATATATATAAGTGTGTGTGTATTCTTTTTTAGATTCTTTTCTCTTATAAGTTATTATAAAACATTGCATATAGTTTCCTGTGCTATACATAGTATATTCTTGTTGGTCATCAATCCACTCCAGTATTCTTGCCTGGAGAATCCCATGGACAGAGAAGCCTGGCAGGATACAGTCCATGAGGTTGCAGGAGTCAGACATGACTGAAGTAACTGACTCTGTGTGTGTGTGTGTGTGTGTGTGTGTGTGTATATATATATATGTCACTTTACTGTATACCTAAAGCTAACACAGCATGTTTCAATTTAAAAAAAAAGAAAAAGAAAAGGGAAAAAATGTGCCACTTCCATCCAGGTTTCCTCCAAAATACTTTTCCAATGGAAACAGTGGAGCTTAAAAACACTGATTTCCCTGGGATCCAATCCAGCAGCAAGTCCTATTGGCTTCATCTTCCCTGGTTGGCTCAGATGGTAAGATGTCTGCCTGCAATGAGGGAGACCCACGTTTGATCCCCCTGTCCGGAAGATCCCCTGGAGAAGGAAATGGCAACCTACTCCAGTACTCTTGCTTGGAAAATTCCATGGACAGAGGAGCCTGGTAGACTACAGTCAATGAGGTCGCAAAGAATCAGACACGACTGAGCACCTTCACCTTCTTTCACTTCTAAATCTTGAATCTGCCCTTCCCCCACATTTGCACCCTAATCCAAGCCACTGCTGTGTCTCACCACGGTTATTAAAGCAGCTTCCTAAGTGACCTTGATGATTCTACTCTTGCTCTGCTCCAGTCTGTTCTCCATCCAGCAGCCATTATGATCTTTTGCACAGTGAACCACTCCCTGCTCACAACTGTTCAAGGGATCCATGTTACAGGTAGAGTGAAATCAAATCCTTCTGCTGCTGCCAAGTTGCTTCAGTCGTGTCCGACTCTGTGCGACCCCATAAACGGCAGCCCACCGGGCTCCCCGTCCCTGGGATTCTCCAGGCAAGAACTCTGGAGTGGGCTGCCATTTCCTTCTCCAATGCAGGAAAGTGAAAAGTGAAAGTGAAGTCGCTCAGTCGTGTCCGATTCTCCGAGACCCCGTGGACTGCAGCCCACCAGACTCCTCCATCCATGGGACTTTCCAGGCAAGAGTACTGGAGTGGGGTGCCATTGCCTTCTCCGAAATCCTTCTATAATGATACAAATTTCCAACCCCAGCCCCTGCCATTCTTCTCTGTCTCTGTTGAGCCAAATGGACGACTTACTTCTTGTTCTTTGCATGCAATAAACATACTCAAGGTTTGAGTGTATTTTTTTTTCCTCCTGCTTGAAATGGTTTCCCCAAAACACTCTTAATGTTTTCTTCTTCATTCGATTCAAGCGTCTGGTCAAATGTTACCTTCCCAGAGAATCTTTTCTTGACTGCCATATTAGTTTTCTATTGCTGTGTAAATAGGATCCCAAAACACAGTGCCTTAAAGCAACAAATGCTTGTCATCACATAGCTTACATGGGCCAGGAATCTGGGAACATTTTAGCTTGATGATTCTGGCAGAGAGGTTTCAGTTCACATCAGCCAGGGATGTTATCGTCTGGGGCTTGGCTGGAGCTGGACATCCCCATTCAGAGGCAGCTGTGCTCAGTCCTGACAAGGGAACACTGGTTGTCTGTAGAAGGCTTCAGTGTTCACCACATGGACATGTGCTGGTAAGGACTGAATGTCTCTGGGGCCTGGCAGCTGGTGTTCCCCAGACAGTGCTCCAAGACAGAGAGAAAAAAGAAGAAGCCCCAGTGCTGTTTATATCTTCATCTTGGTTGTCAACACACCTTATCCTCTATCTTCTATTTGTTAAAATAATAAATCTGTCCCTCACTCAAGGGAAATGAAATTAGGCTCCACCTCTTAAAGGAAAGGCTTCCTAGGTGGCTCAGTGATGAAGTATCCACCTGTCAAGGCAGGAGACACAAGTTGGATCTCTGGGTCAGAAAGATTCCCCAGAGAAGGAAATGGCAACCCACTCCAGTCTTCTTGCCTGGAAAATCCCATGGACAGAGGTGCCTGGCAGGCTACAGTTCATGGGGTCACAGAGTCAGACACGACTGAGTGATGGAGAACATGCAAGCTCTTAAAGGAAAGAGGGTCAAAGAATTTGTGGACATACTTAATTCAAATTCCAACTATACAACTTACAGGAAATAGGGCCTTGGACAAATGACACACTTCTCTGTGTCTCAGTTTTTACATCTGTAAAATAGGATACTCATAGCTACCTTAATGTATTATAGTGAACAATAAAGGAATGGATCAACCGCACGTCCAAGGAGTGGTGGCTGTGCGGGCGCAGGAGGGCCTAGAGAAGCTATTCCATGTTCAAGGTCAGGAGGGGTGGTGGTGAAGAGATACCACTCGTCCAAGGTAAAGAGAAGCAGCTGTGCTTTGCTGGAGCAGCCGTGAAGAGATACCCCACGCCCAAGGTAAGAGAATCCCAAGTAAGACGGTAGGTGTTGCAAGAGGGTGTCAGAGGGCAGACACACTGAAACCATAATCATAGGAAACTAGTCAATCTAATCGCACTAGGACCACAGCCTTGTCTAACTCAATGAAACTAAGCCATGCCCTGTGGGGCCACCCAAGACGGGCGGGTCATGGTGGAGAGGTCTGACAGAATGTGGTCCACTGGAGAAGGGAATGGCAAACCACTTCAGTATTCTTGCCTTGAGAACCCCATGAACGTTATGAAAAGGCAAAATGATAGGATACTGAAAGAGGAACTCCCCAGGTCAGTAGGGGCCCAATATGCTACAGGAGATCAGTGGAGAAATAACTCCAGAAAGAATGAAGGGATGGAGCCAAAGCAAAAACAATACCCAGCTGTGGATGTGACTGGTGATAGAAGCAAGGTCCGATGCCATAAATATGCATAGGAACCTGGAATGTCAGGTCCATGAATCAAGGCAAATTGGAAGTGGTCAAACAAGAGATGGTAAGAGTGAATGTCAATATTCTAGGAATCAGCGAACTGAAATGGACTGAAATGGGTGAATTTAACTCAGATGACCATTATATCTACTGCTGTGGGCAGGAATCCCTCAGAAGAAATGGAGTAGCTATCATGGTCAACAAAAGAGTTCGAAATGCAGTACTTGGATGCAATCTCAAAAACGACAGAATGATCTCTGTTCGTTTCCAAGGCAAACCATTCAGTATCACAGTAATCCAAGTCTATGCCCCAACCAGTAACTCTGAAGAAGCTGAAGTTGAACGGTTCTATGAAGACCTACAAGATCTTTTAGAACTAACACCCAAAAAAGATGTCCTTTTCATTATAGGGGACTGGAATGCAAAAGCAGGAAGTCAAGAAATACCTGGAGTAACAGGCAAATTTGGCCTTGGAATACGGAATGAAGCAGGGCAAAGGCTAATAGAGTTTTGCCAAGAAAATGCACTGGTCATAGCAAACACCCTCTTCCAACAACACAAGAGAAGAATCTGCACATGGACATCACCAGATGGTCAACACTGAAATCAGATTGATTATATTCTTTGCAGCCAAAGATGGAGAAGCTGATACAGTCAGCAAAAACAAGACTGGGAGCTGACTGTGGCTCAGATCATGAACTCCTTATTGCCAAATTCAGACTTAAATTGAAGACAGTAGGGAAAATCACTAGACCATTCAGGTATGACCTAAATAAAATCCCTTATGGTTATACAGTGGATGTGAGAAATAGATTTAAGGGACTAGATCTGATAGATAGAATGCCTGATGAACTATGGACTGAGGTTCGTGACATTGTACAGGAGACAGGGATCAAGACCATCCCCATGGAAAAGAAATGCAAAAAAGCAAAATAGCTGTCTGGGGAGGCCTTACAAATAGCTTTGAAAAGAAGAGAAGTGAAAAGCAAAGGAGAAAAGAAAAGATATAAACATTTGAATGCAGAGTTCCAAAGAACAGCAAGAAGAGAGAAGAAAGCCTTCCTCAGCAACCAATGCAAAGAAATAGAGGAAAACAACAGAATGGGAAAGACTGAAGATCTCTTCAAGATTTTTAGAGATACTAAGGGAACACTTCATGCAAAGATGGGCTCAATAAAGGACAGAAGTGGTATGGACCTAACAGAAGCAGTAGATATTAAGAAGAGGTGGCAAGAATATACAGAAGAACTGTACAAAAAAGATCTTCACGACCAAGATAATCACGATGGTGTGATCACTGACCTAGAGCCAGACATCCTGGAATGTGAAGTCAAGTGGGCCTTAGAAAAAATCACTATGAACAAAACTAGTGGAGGTGATGGAATACCAGTTGAGCTATTTCAAATCCTAAAAGATGATGCTGTGAAAGTGCTGCACTCAATATGCCCACAAATTTGGAAAACTCAGTAGTGGCCACAGGACTGGAAAAGGTCAGTTTTCATTCCAATCCCAAAGAATGCTCAAACTACCTCACAGTTGCACTCATCTCACACGCTAGTAAAGAAATGCTCAAAATTCTCCAAGCCAGGCTTCAGCAATACATGAACCATGAATTTCCAGGTGTTCAAGCTGGTTTTAGAAAAGGTAGAGGAACCAGAGATCAAATTGCCAACATCCACTGGATCATGGAAAAAGCAAGAAAGTTCCAGAAAAACATCAATATCTGCTTTATTGACTATGCCAAAGCCTTTGACTGTGTGGATCACAATAAACTGTGGACAATTCTGAAAGAGATGGGAATACCAGACCACCTGACCTGCCTCTTGAGAAATCTGTATGCAGGTCAGGAAGCAACAGTTAGAACTGAACATAGAACAACAGACTGGTTCCAAATAGGAAAAGGAGTACGTCAAGGCTGTATATTATTACCCTGCTTATTTAACTTATATGCAGAGTACATCATGAGAAACACTGGAGCACAAGCTGGAATCAAGATTGCCAGGAGAAATATCAATAACCTCAGATATGTAGATGACACCACCCTTATGGCAAAAAGTGAAGAGGAACTAAAAAGCCTCTTGATGAAAGTGAAAGTGAAGAGTGAAAAAGTTGGCTTAAAGCTCAACATTCAGAAAATGAAGATCATGGCATCCAGTCCCATCACTTCATGGCAAATAGATGGGGAACAATGGAATCAGTGTCAGACTTTATTTTTTGGGCTCCAAAACCACTGCAGATGGTGACTGCAGCCATGAAATTAAAAGACACTTACTCCTTGGAAGGAAAATTATAACCAACCTAGATAGCATATTCAAAAGCAGAGACATTACTTTGCCAACAAAGCTCCATCTAGTCAAGGCTATGGTTTTTCCAGTGGTCATGTATGGATGTGAGAGTTGGACTGTGAAGAAGGCTGAGCCCCGAAGAACTGATGCTTTTGAACTGTGGTGTTGGACAAGACTCTTGAGAATCCCTTGGACTGCAAGGAGATCCAACCAGTCCATTCTGAAGGAGATCAGCCCTGGGATTTCTCTGGAAGGAATGATGTTAAAGCTGAAACTCCAGTACTTTAGCCACCTCATGCAAAGAGTTGACTCATTGGAAAAGACTCTGATGCTGGGAAGGATTCGGGGCAGGAGGAGAAGGGGACGGCAGAGGATGAGATGGCTGGATGGTATCACTGACTCGATGGATGTGAGTCTGAGTGAACTCTGGGAGTTGGTGATGGACATGGAGGCCTGGCGTGCTGCAATTCATGGGGTTGCAAAGAGTTGTACACAATTGAGGGACTGAACTGAACTGAACTGAAAGTAATGGATAGATAGATAGATAGAAACACCACTTAGCCCAAAAAACTACAAAAGTATTACATGTTATCACTACAACTATGATTATTATTAGTAGTAGACAAGTATTTGTTTCTTCCTTACTGGAATATGATTTGCTTCAGGGCAGGGATTTGGTTAGTGCTGTGTTCTCAGATCCCACAATAGGCTTTCATATATATGTTTTGAATGAATTTATGCACTAGAAGGGAATGGTGCCTGCCAGGCTCCTCTGTCCGTGGAGATTCTCCAGGCAAGAATACTGGGATGTGTTACAATTGTCTTACATGTGTTGTAGTGGGAAATATGTAGATTAAAGTGTTATATCTTGTCATATAAAAGACTGCTAATTACTTTTGAATAGTTATAAGAATAGTACCTGATGAGGCATGAGAACCTTGGTAAAAGTCACAAAGTGAAAGTGGCTCAGTCGTGTCTGACTGTTTGTGACCCCATGGACTGTAGCCCGCCAGGCTCCTCTGCCCATGGAATTCGCCAGGCAAGAATACTGGAGTGGGTTGCCATGCCCTTCTCCAGGGCATCTTCTGTATCAAGGGATTGAATCTGGGTCTCCTGCATTGCAGGCAGGTTCTTTACCATCTGAGCTATCTTGCTAATCCACATCTATGTCCCCATCTAGGTTGTCTTAGGGTGGTATGCAGTGTTTTTTTTTTAATTTAAGACAGTCTTAGAATTTCTTAACAAATTAGTGATCCACAGAAGATAGAGACCCACACAAATTTTCTTTCAAAAGCGGAAAGTTTAAACAAATTTGGATTATAAAAATGTATATTTTAATTACACGTACACAAGGACTCCACAGAATGCTCCATTTTTTTCCTGGACCAGTGAAAGCCATGTAGAATGTGACTCATACAGCTGTCTACATTGGCCATCAACCATAGACAGACCTTAGCCCAAGGCACATTTTGGAAGAAAACTGATATCATGTTACGCCTATGTGTTATTGCTACCCTTACTCTTGCACCTGCAGATTGCTTTTAGGAGTTGTTTAATGGAAACCTCAAGTCTCCTTAAACCAAATGTAATTGACAGAGAGGTGGCTGTGCTGCATTATAAGGGTAAGTCTGTTAACGAGTTCTAGTTCCCTCCACCACAGGCTTGGTGAGCTACTTTGGAGTGAGTCCTGCCTTCAGCCAGGAAAACAAAAAATAGCACATCCCCTTTTAA
Organism: Bos javanicus; assembly: GCF_032452875.1. Lineage (NCBI taxonomy): Eukaryota > Metazoa > Chordata > Mammalia > Artiodactyla > Bovidae > Bos > Bos javanicus. The sequence goes on along the minus strand of NC_083891.1, from coordinate 28,241,756 downwards.
TTAACTGCTTCTGGCAAGAAACCTGGTCATGAGGGAACAGGCCTAGACAAAGACTGGAGTGCATTGATCTTCCCAATTAATATATGGCCAAGGCTTCTTTTTCTGATCATGTCCTGCTTGTCTTATTATTGTTGCTCATGTAAACTCACACAAGGTACCAAGTATTTTCTTTGTTTAGCATGATGGATTAAAATGATGGTTGCAGAACTGCATTGTTTCTAAGCAAGGGCTAAGTACATTAAATCTGTTTCTGCCTCCTGTAAAATAAAAAAGGTACTGACCTTGTTAATAAGGTATGTATCCAACAGATAACAAAAGTATCATTTAAGTAGTGTACTTGGGTAAGACAGAGAAGTTAAATTTTGGATTGCTTTATGGAGATGATACAGATCCAATAGTTGGTACACTATTAATTACATAAATATTTTAATCTTAGAGTAATATATTATAAGCTCATTAGAAAACAAAGAAGAGAAAGACAGCATACTATTTCCCTTTTGTTAATTCACTAAATAAATAAATATGTATTATACATATTATGGGTCTGTTATACACTAGGCATTGAGGATACAAGGTAGACAAAACATAAATGATTTCTGAACTCAGGTGCTTACGTCAGTGGTGAGTATGGGGAAAGCAAACATTAAACAAATATCACACTAAACACAGATGGAGAGGGGTGTGTTTGTACAAGTGCCTTGAGAGACAAGTATAGTGATTTATTCACTTAAACAATATTTTTTGTTTACTATATGTGTCTCTTCTCCTTCTGGGTTTACAGTAGTGAACAAAGCAGGTTTAAAAAAAATCTCTATTTTTCTTGACTAAAGTAGGCAAAAGATCTGTTTTACAGAGAAGCAATAATTACAAAATAAATAGGTAGATTCTAGGGTGGAGTGTATCAAGGAGAAATAGATGGAGATGTGGTCAGAGAGGCCTTGAAATGAATTGGCAAATGGATTAAGGAGAGCCTTCTAACCATTCTCAAAGGCATTGGCTTTACCCTAGTAAAATAGGAAGCTTTGGGGCTTTGAAACATGGCATGGTCTGACATGTCTTAAAATGATGTGTGTATGTATGGCTGATTCATTTTGCTGTTCAGTTAGAAACACGGCAAAACAACCACTACAGTAAAAATTAATAATAAAAAAAGATGACTCTGGCCATAAGGATCAAGATAGAATCAGGTAAACCAATGAGGAGTTCATTTAATATTTCAGGCACAAATAAGGGTGGTTTAGAAACTGGTGGCAATCTTATAGGTAGTGAAAAGTGCTCATTTTCTGAATATAATTTTGAGATGGTGCAACTGGATTAGCTGCTAGACTAGATTAGGAATAGAAACAAGAGGAGCCAGGAAGAGCTCTTGGGAACTTTGAAAGAGTGGGAAGATTTGGGAGAATGGCAATGAAACATGTAAAATATCATGTAGGAAACGAGTTGCCAGTCCAGGTTCGATGCACGATGCTGGATGCTTGGGGCTGGTGCACTGGGACGGCCCAGAGGGATGGTATGGGGAGGGAGGAGGGAGGAGGGTTCGGGATGGGGAACACATGTATACCTGTGGCGGATTCATTTTGATATTTGGCAAAACTAATACAATTATGTAAAGTTTAAAAATAAAATAAAATTAGAAGAAAAAAAAAAGAGTGGTATCTTTTGAGGAAGTCTTCCTTGAGAGAGTGACACTTAGGAATTGTTGTTACTCTTTAGTTGCTAAGTTGTGGGATTCTTTGCGACCCCGTGGATTGCAGCCCACCAGGCTCCTTTGTCCATGGGGTTTCCCAGACAAGACTACTAGAGTGGGTTGCCATTTCCTTCTCCAGGGGATTTTCGACCCAGGAATCGAACCTGAGTCTCCTGCCCTGGCAGGCAGATTGTTTACCACTGAGTCACCTGGGAAACCCCCTAATAAGAATTAACTGGATAAAGGGTAAGGATGGACAGAACACAGACTGAGAGTTGATTATGTTCCTACGAAGATGAAAAGAAAATAACTTTTTTAAGCTGAAATTAAAGTGTATTTATTATACTTGTCAAACTTTTAGGGACAGTATTATTTGCAACCTTGCATACTATTTAAAGCAGTGCATGTGACACTGTATTCATCATGAATTCTTAAATTAGGCTTCACATTAATTAGGTTTGTGGTACATAAATTTAATAAATGTTATTTCAAAATTACTATTATGGAAGCTTTTTCTTAATATTACTTATCTGTACGCAGCCAAGGAGAGAAAAACACCAGTTGTATATTTACAAAATTACATTGCAATTGCTTCTTCTTTACAATAATAGGGAATGCTGGTTTTGTATTGATAATACAATAGTCTGACAGTTCTGGAACTTTCAAATGGAAATAAATTAGGAAACTTCCACCCTGCTTATAAGGATTCAAGGCATGCATTTAACCTGGATCTGAACTACATTAAATCTGGTCACATATTAAATAACAAATCTAAGCAAATATGTACAGCATCAGCAAATATGTGTACTATTCTCAAACATTTTCATTTTCTGTTAAATATTTACACCTTTTAATAGTTTCATGTTTATTTTACTTATTAAATAATTTCTCATCTCTTTCTGTTTCTTAAACACTATATTTATATAAAAGAAGTCATAACAAAAGGCACTGCCAACTATGTTGTATCTGATGCGTCTTCAATCATTGCACTTACACTTTTGTTTTACTTCAGTTTTTATGGTTGGTATTTTCATCTTTTAGAGCAGCTTCTAGAAGTACTTAGTCTCAGAGGAGTCACTAACCAAATTCCAAAAATTAGGTGATTCCAACAGCCCAAAGCAATGATAATAAAAGACATCAAAGGCTTTGTTTTCGATGCTATTTTTAAAACGAGGACAATCAAATGTGGTTTGATTTTTTCTAAAGGAGGAAATCAAAAGCATCAGGGCAGGATGTATGGAATTATGACAACGAAGCTGTCCCAGCATGGAGCTGATAGAATCACGGAAACCCTGTCAGGAACACATCTGGCTCTGCCTCTCGTTCCAAAGTGATGCATCAAGTCTTCTAGTTGGAAAATCATGGTTACTTCCCAGATCACTTTCCCCATGGCTTTGGAAACTCAGATGTGCCTTGGGGAGCAAAAAAATATGTTCCTTTTTTCCTTTGGTGTTTTCATTAGGTTGAGGCAACTTATACGATGATCCAACTCATGATAAAGTTAAAAAATTCAGTCTTTTAATTAGACAATTTAGTTATTTTAAAAAACCAAACTCTTACACAATAGTTATTTGCATCATATGGAGAAAATGACATTTTTATACACCTGTTTTATTCGATTATTCTGGCATTAGCTAAATGACTATATATATCAGTTCAGTTCAGTTCAGTTCAGTCACCCAGTCATGTGCAACTCTTTGCAACCCCATGGACTGCAGCACGCCAGGCTTCCCTGTCCAACACCAATTCTTGGAGCCTGCTCAAACTCATGTCAATTGAGTCAGTGAAGCCATCCAACCATCTCATCCTCCATCGTCCCCTTCTCCTCCTGCCTTCAATCCTCAGCATCAGTCCTTCCAATGAATATTCAGGACTGATTTCCTTTAGGATACACTGGTTGGATTTCCTTGCAGTCCAAGGGACTCTCAAGAGTCTTCTCCAACACCACAGTTCAAAAGAATCAATTCTTCAGCACTCAGCTTTCTTTACAGTGCAACTCTCACATTCATACATGACTACTGGGAAAATCATAGGTTTGACTAGACAGATTTTTGTCAGCAGAGTAATGTCTCTGCTTTTTAATATGCTGTCTAGGTTGGTCATAACTTTTCTTCAAAGGAGCAAGTGACTTTTAATGTCATGGCTGCAGTCACCATCTGCAGTGATTTTGGAGTCCAAGAAAATAAAGTCTGTCACAGTTTCCATTGCTTTCCCATATATTTGCCATGAAGTGATGGGACTGGATGCCATGATCTTCATTTTTTGAGTGTTGAGTTTTAAGCCAACTTGTTCACTCTCTTCTTTCACTTTCGTCAAGTGAAAAGAAGTTCCTCTTCACTCTCTGCAATAAAGGTGGTGTCATCTGCATATCTGAGATTATTGATGCTTCTCCTGGCAATCTTGATTCCAGCTTGTGCTTCATCCAGCCTGGCATTTTTCATGATGTGTTCTGCATGTAAGTTAAATAAGCAGGGTGACAATATACAGCCTTGACACACTCCTTTCCTGATTTGGAACCAGTCTATTATTCCATGTCTGGTTCTAACTGTTGCTTCTTGACCTGCATACAGATTTCTCAAGAGGCAGATAAAGTGGTCTGGTTTTCCCATCTCTTTAAGAATTTCCCACAGTTTGCTGTGATGCACACAGTCAAAAGCAAAAGTAGATGTTTTTCTGGAACTCTCTTGCTTTCTTGATGATCCAACAGATGTTGGCAATTTGATCTCTGGTTCCTCTGCCTTTTCTAATTCCAGCTTGGACATCTGGAGTTCACAGTTCATGTACTGTTGAAACTTGGCTTGGAGAATTTTGAGCATTACTTTACTAGCATGTGAGATGAATGCAATTGTGCAGTAGTTAGAACATTCTTTGGCATTGCCTTTCTTTGGGATTGGAATGAAAACTGACCTTTTCCAGTCCTGTGGCCACTGCTGAGTTTTCCAAATTTGCTGGCATATTGAGTGCAGCACTTTCACAGCACCATCTTTCAGGATTTGGAATAGCTCAACTGGAATTCCATCACCTCCACTAGCTTTGTTCATAGTGATGCTTCCTAAGGCCCACTTGACTTCACATTCCAGGATGTCTGACTCTAGGTGAGTGATCATAACATTGTGGTTATCTGGGTCATGAAGATCTTTTTTGTACAGTTCTTCTGTGTATTCTTGCCACCTCTTCTGAATATCTTCTGCTTCTATTAGGTCCATACCATTTCTGTCCTTTATTGTGCCCATCTTTGCTTGAAATGTTCCCTTGGTATGTCAAATTTTCTTAAAGAGATCTCTAGTCTTTCTCATTCTGTTGTTTTCCTCTAGTTCTTTGCATTGATTACTGAGGAAGTCTGTCTTATCTCTTCTTGCTATTTTTTGGAATTCTACAAATGGGTATATCTTTCCTTTTCTCATTTGCCTTTAGCTTCTATTCTTTTCTCTGCTATTTGCAAGGCCTCCTCAGACAACCATTTTGCCTTTTTGCATTTCTTTTTCTTGGGAATGGTCTTGATCACTGCCTCTTGCACAATGTCACAAACCTCCATCCATAGTTCTTCAGGCACTCTGTCTATATACTATAGACATAGTATATACTATCTGTACATAAATGTGTATATAAATATGTGAAGGTGAAAGTCGTTAAGTCATGTCTGAGTCTTTGTGACCCCATGGACTGTAGTCCATGGAATTCTCCAGGCCAGAATACTGGAGTGGGTAGCTTTTCCCTTCTCCAGGGGATCTTCCCAACACAGGGATCAAACCCAGGTCTCCTGTATTGCAGGTGGATTCTTTATCAACTTAGCTATCAGGAAGCCATATGTATATATATATATATATATATATATATATATATATATTCAATAAAGAAATCAATTTTATATAGTTTAAAGCCAGGGCTTTCCAAGTGGCACAGTGGTAAAGAATCTGCCTGTCAATACAGGAGATGCAGGAGATGCAGGAGATGCAAGAGATGCAGTTTCAATCCTTGAATCGGGAAGAGCCCCTGGTAGGATATGGCAAACCACTGCAGTATTCTTGCCTCGAAAATTCCATGGACAGAGGAGCCTGGTGGGCTACAGTCCATGGGGTCACAAAGATCTGGAGACAACTTAGAGCAGCACATATGTTAAAGCCAGAATATTGTCCAAGTGATTCCTGCACTTTTAGATTTTGGGGAATTTCTTTACAACAATTTTCTGAAGAGAGGTGCCAAAAGATGACATGAGAAACCATTTTTGCAGTTTACTGCCTGGGCCGTAATTGTTGATTTTACACAAATGTTGAGATTAAAACTCTGGCCAAATTCCACCAGGACATCTCAAGGAACCGAGATGTCAAACCCATTTTATCTGAAGTCTTTATTGCAACCTAAAATAAAAGTGACTTGAAAATTGTAAAAACTGTAACAAAGTAGACATGAATTCTTCAATTTCTGGTTCACACTTTGTTTTATCTTGACTATATGGAGTCACTGAGGTCTCCAGTTCACTTCATTCACTTACAGCATCTGGAAAATATGTTTATACCAAAGGCAAGCTCTCTTATGAAAGAAGGTAATATTAATAATCACCTATTGCTCACACAGCAATCTCCAGTCTAATAATTGTCTTTAATGATCTAATGATGCTCACACAAGAGTTGTCTGGAGAAGAAATAGGATGCATGATCATCCCCATTTCACTGATGAGAAGAATGAAATAATTAGAGACATTGAATCTGCAGAAATATTGAAGTCATTTCAGCTTCGTCTTTGTATACATGAGGTGATCTACTGTGATAGTGATTGTTACTGTTGTTACTTACTATCTTTGCTATTGGGTCTTTTCACTGCAGCACAGTAATACTGCATACTTTTGTGCAAGCGAAAGCATTTTTATTTTGAAGTTTTCTGTGCAAAGTCTATTTATATTGAACTTTCTTTCATCTTTCTGATACCTGCTTGATGAGCCCTCCAAGCAGGGATTGCTAATGGTTTTTATAAAGGACTGTCAACCTTTGCATTCTTCACACATCATTGAGTTTTAAAGTGCAGGACTGTGGCAGCTTACTACATAACAGGGTCTCAATAAACCTATCAATTGGAGACTTGGCTCAGCAGCATTTCAAAAACCTCACGCTGCCCCCAGGTGTATTTGAGGAAAATGTCCCCTCTCAGCAGGCACATGTGGAAATCTAAAAGCAGTGCTGGACCTGGGTTGGAAGAAAAGCCCTAGAAATATCGAGGGTTACTGAGTGTGAGAATCAAAATCTGCCTTGAAGCTCATGTTAACAACTTCCATTCAACTCTGTGAGGAGTCAAAAATATTGCATCCAGGGTCAGTTGAATTTTCTGTTCTTAAATAATGCTGGGGAACTTCATTCAAGAAAGAGACCTGCTAAGGGCAATCCTTTAGATGGAGGATAACTCACTATTTTTAATAGATTGGGGAACAAAGAGTTAGAACTTATTGGCAAAAGCCTCTGTTTAGGTGTGCACTATTGTACTAAAGAAAAATAATGCTAGTTTGGCATCCTGGGATCAAAGATCAGCTTTTTATTCAAATTCCACATCACTGGTCTTCCCCTGGAGTCCCATAACTAGATGGGTAGATTACAGACTTATTTTCTGGTAGATATTTGACTCTTAGAATATATTGTTTGTTTCTCAGGATTCTGGCAACTAATAGCTCTTGGGTTTTATCCAGTGAGAGACTTACTCTTCTTGCATTGTGCAAGAGCAGGATGCTTTACATGGAGGCATAGTGGATACTTAATTATCACGTGGTAAAAAGGGTGACTCAAAGCCTCCCTTTCCAGATGTCTCTTCTGCTTGTTAATGTCTTCTAGAGTATCCATTTTTGAGATCATTGTACTCCAATACATTCAACCATTAGCATTTACTACCAAAACATTATAAATGAGTTTATCCATTTTAGCTGGTTGCCAGTATTACAAACAGATACCAACACATACAAGTTTTTATTAAGGAAGGAAAGTCATGGGGATAGGACATCCTTTGCAAGGGGCCACATAGGGTTAAAGTCTTTGAACAGAGCATTTTTTCCATTCCTTTGCTATACAACTAAAGTATACAGCTGTCAGTTTTCCATACATATGTAATGACTATACACTCTACTCAAGGCACTGTGGTTTTAGAGAACAAAATAATTTTTATTCCATTTTATCAGCCTACTCTTGCCTGGAAAATCCCATGGACGGGGAGCCTGGTAGGCTGCAGTCCTTGGGGTCGCCAAGAGTCGGACCTGACTGAGTGACTTCACTTTCTCTTTTCACTTTCATGCATTGGAGAAGGAAACGGCAACCCACTCCAGTGTTCTTGCCTGGAGAATCCCAGGGACAAGGGAGCCTGGTGGGCTGCCGTCTATGGGGTCGCACAGAGTCGGACACGACTGAAGCGACTTAGTAGCAGCAGTAGCAGAGAGTTGAGGGCTGATGAGGGCTGATGAGGGCTGACATGTATGTGTGTGTATACACACACATACATGCTGTTGCTGCTGCTAAGTTGCTTCAGTTGTGTCTGACTCTGTGCAACCCCTGAGACAGCAGCCCACCAGGCTCCCCCGTCCCTGGGATTCTCCAGGCAAGAACACTGGAGTGGGTTGCCGTTTCCTTCTCCAATGCATGAAAGTGAAAAGTGAAAGTGAAGTCGCTCAGTCCTGTCTGACTCTTGGCGACCCCACAGACTGGAGTCTACCAGGCTCCCCCATCCATGGGATTTTCCAGGCAAGTGTACTGGAGTGGGTTGTCATTGCCTTCTCTAATACACACAAACACACAATCTATACAGACACACACACACACATATGCTATGTATTTGTGTTATAATATGAGGAAATCATTGGCAATGGAATCACAGTATCATGTGCAAGCATAGGAATTAGAAACTCATCTTCTCTTAGATGAACTGGGCCTGATTTCAGAGAAGGGCTAGCTTTTGTTCTCTGTTTTGACAAGTAAACAGGATCATGAAAGGCAGAGGAAAAGGAGGAAGAAATCCTAGGACAGGGAAAGACAGGAATGAAAGTATGAACATTAGAAAGAAAGTAGTGGGGGAAATGGTAGGTGATCCTGGTTTCTTGAAAAAGTCAAATTATTATAAACATGTAAGAATAAAAACAGGTTGGAAGTAGCCTACAGAGATTTGAAAAAGTTCAGAAAGCCATTATAAAGGTTTTGTGTTAACCATGTAGGTAATAGATATTAATAAAGAAGATTATAAACAGAAGAGTGATTTGATCAGTTCTGTGCATTATAAAGGGCTTCCCTGGTGTCTCAGATTATAAAGAAGCTGCCTGCAATGCAGGAGATTCAGGTTCGATCCCTGGATTGGGAAGATCCCTTGGAGAAGGGAATGGAAACCCACTCCAGTACTCTTGCCTGGAAAATTCCATGGACAAAGGAGCCTGGTGGGCTATAGTCCGTGGGGTCACAAAGAGTACATTGTGAAGGAAAACAGCAAATGAAGGGTCTGACTTGGGGAGAGACACAGAGGCTGTTGCAATAATTTAGTCAAGAAAGCATGTGAAATGAATGTAGACACTATAACCATCTGGCTGCTGCTGCTGCTGCTAAGTCGCTTCAGTCGTGTCCGACTCTGTGCAACCCTAGAGACGGCAGCCCACCAGGCCCCCATCCCTGGGATTCTCCAGGCAAGAATACTGGAGTGGGTTGCTACTTCCTTCTCCAGTGATTAGGAGTAAATGATCTTAATCTTTTCTGAGGGGTTAAGGATGGGGATGACAATATACAGCCTTGACGTACTCCTTTTCTTATTTGGAACCAGTCGGTTGTTCCATGTCCAGTTGTAACTGTTGCTTCCTGACCTGCATACAAATTTATCAAGAGGCAGGTCAGGTGGTCTGGTATTCCCATCTCTTTCAGAATTTTCCACAGTTTATTGTGATCCACACAGTCAAAGGATTTGACATAGTCAATAAAGCAGAAATAGATGTTTTTCTGGAACTCTCTTGCTTTTTCGATGATCCACCAGATGTTGGCAATTTGGTCTCTGGTTCCTCTGCCTTTCCTAAAACCAGCTTGAACATCTGGAAGTTCACGGTTCATGTATTGCTGAAGCCTGGAAGAAGCACAAGCTGGATTCAAGATTGCTGGGAGAAATATCAATAACCTCAGATATGCAGATGACACCACCCTTATAGCAGAAAGTGAAGAGGAACTAAAAAGCCTCTTGATGAAGGTGAAAGAGGCGAGTGAAAAGTTCACTTAAAACTCAACGTTCAGAAAATGAAGATTATGGTATCCGGTCCCATCACTTCATGGGAAATAGATGGGGAAACAGTGGAAACAGTGTCAGACTTTATTTTTGGGGCTCCGAAATCACTGCAGATGGTGACTGCAGCCATGAAATTAAAAGACGCTTACTCCTTGGAAGGAAAGTTATGACCAACCTAGATAGCATATTCAAAAGCAGAGACATTACTTTGCCAACAAAGGTCCGTCTAGTCAAGGCTATGGTTTTTCCAGTGGTCATGTATGGATGTGAGAGTTGGACTGTGAAGAAGGCTGAGTGCCAAAGAATTGATGCTTTTGAACTGTGGTGTTGGAGAAGACTCTTGAGAGTCCCTTGGACTACAAGGAGATCCAACCAGTCCATTCTGAAAGAGATCAGCCCTGGGATTTCTTTGGAAGGAATGATGCTAAAGCTGAAACTCCAGTACTTTGGCCACCTCATGCCAAGAGTTGACTCATTGGAAAAGACTCTGATGCTGGGAGGGATTGGGGGCAGGAGGAGAAGGGGACGACAGAGGATGAGATGGCTGGATGGCATCACTGACTCGATGGACGTGAGTCTGAGTGAACTCTGGGAGTTGGTGATGGACAGGGAGGCCTGGTGTGCTGCGATTCATGGGGTCACAAAGAGTCTGAGATGACTGAGCGACTAAACTGACCTGAACTGACTGAAGGATGGGGATATTGAGGATCAGGATGTAGGAGGTATGAGTTTTTCTTATGTAAAAGCTATGAGACAGTTTTTTTTTTTTTTTTCTTGCTAGAGGGAAAAAGAACAGGAAATCTGTCAACAAAGCAACAGCATAAAGGTTCACATAAGGGAAGTAAAATTTACAAGATTAAAGAAAGTTAGAAATAAGCTCCTTTGCTCTGTGAACTAACATTGCAACTGCTTCTTGGATCTGATAAGGAGGGATATAATTTTTATTATTTCACTGAAATCAACACCTAAAGATGCCTCATACTTCTTTATTATAGTATTCATTTTCTTTTCACATTTGACTATAAATTGTCTTTGTTGATTTTACACTTCATTTTATCCTCAAAATAACCTTTCTTGGTTGATAGGACTTGCTCTTTTTACATTCATTTTATAGGGAAGGAAATTGAGAATTTTCCTCACAGCAATTAAATGACCAGACTGGAACCTGAACCTTCATCTTCTGACTCAGTCTAGGATTCTTTCCACAATCCCACATTACTTCAGACAAGTATCGCATAATTTCTGAAGACAAGCAGTTTCTATTATGAGAAAAGAGATTGAGAGTTAATTATTTTTTTAAAACTCCCCCTTCTATCTCCAAAAGGCCTTAAAGAGGAAACCACAAACTGGGAATGCTTCATTTGTCTTATCTCTCTGGCAAGGAATAAGAAGCATTTTGGAATTCCCTAGAGCTTAGGAAGCCTGCTCTATACTGACAGCCTTTCCTGTAATTAAAGGCTACATCACTTTAGGATGGAAATGGTGAATTCACTTCTGGAAGCGTAGGCCATATGCAAGGCTTAGTTTAACAAAAAAGAAACCAGAGATCAATCACATGTGAGTTTTGTTAGGATGGAGGTGTGCAGTAAAACCGTGGTGAGGGCAGATTGACACAATCTTTCTCTCTGAGTTGGTATGAAATATTGGAGCTTCTGTAAAGATACAGAGGATTTTGTGGGTGAAAAAGAAGAAACACCATTTGTTGGCCTGAGCTGGAAGTCTAGAGAACTTTTCAAAAGATTTGGTGAACAGATGCTTTTAGAAGCTCTTACCAGCTCAGCCTTCACGACTGGTAATTTCAAACAAAGCAGGAGGTCTGAGCATTAATGTTATTTTCCCTCCTTTGTCTGTAGTCCCTTCGGCTAACCACTGATAGCGAACAGCCTGGAGCAGCCTTGAGAAGTCCCCGTGGTGAAAACGCATCAATGTCAGCTTTTCAACTAGGAGCTTGTTGTCAGCTTGAACTATTTTTTTTTTCCAGTTTCTCTTCTGCTTTACCTCTTCCCAACCACATTAAAAAGGAGATAATACCCATAACCCGTCTCCAAAGATATGTTATTTTGTTTGAGTTGTTATCATATATGTGTCATGTCTAAGCTATGCAGAATCCTATTCAAGTTTTCATGAATAATAAGACAAGATGGCGTGGGAGGTGGGGAGGGATAGGGTGGATGAAATAGGAGAGTAGCGTTGACATATATATACTGCCGTGTGTAAATAGATGGCTAGTGGGAAGCTGCTGGATAGCACAGGGAGCTCAGCTTGGTGCCCTGTGATGACCTAGAGGAGTAGGATGAGGGCAGGTTAGGAGAGAGGCTCAAGAGGGAAAGGACTTATGTATACTTATGTCAGATTCATCTTGTACAGCAGAAACGGACACAACATTGTAATGCAACTATACTCCAGTAAAAATAAATAAATAAATAAATAAGATGGCATATGAGAAGTTAGTAGGGGCTCTTGGTAGAGACTGGCTTTCCAGGTGGCTCAGCGGTAAAGAATCCGCCTGCCAGTAAGGGAGATGCAGGAGATGTGGGTTCGATTTCTTGGTCAGGAAGATTCCCTGGAGTGGGAAATGGAAACCCACTCCAGTATTCTTGCCTGAGAAATCCCATGCATAGAGGAACCTGATGGACTATACTCCATGCAGTCACAAAGTGGTGGACATGACCAAGCGACTGAGCACATACATGCACCCTTGGTAGAAACATTATATCCCACTATTGAACGTACTGTCTTTGGTCAGGATCCCTAGAAGCAGATCTTGAGATGAGGATTCAAGTGCAAGAGATTCATGAGTAAGTTTCTTCCTGGAGACACTGTTAGGGGGAAACAGAGCAGAGTAAGAAAAGGGAGTGCTGGTAGTTGCTTAATCACATCCAACTCTTTGTTACCCTATAGACTGTAGCCCACCAGGCTCCTCTGTCCATGGAATTCTCCAGGCAAGAGTACTGGAGTGGGTTGTCATTCACTTCTCCAGGGGATCTTCCTGACCCAGGGATCAAACCCCGGTCTCCCATATTGCAAGCAAATTCTTTACCATCTGAGCCACCAGGGAAACCCAAAGAAACCTACAAAGGTGCAATTTCCAGTCAGGTTCCCTAAGGGTGATCTCAGCACCATCTTTTCAGGGAAACTGGCTTACCTGTTATTCTTCAGGCTCCTTCACCTTGAAGACAGAGAAGTGGGCTTACTTCTTCCTCACTGCCTGCTCATGCTTAGATAAGCCTGCCTCTCACAAGGTTGCCAGCTCTTGGAAATGCCAGTTTCAGTAGCATGCAATCCTATCAGTAGAATCTTACAGGCAAATTGAAGCAAATGAATTTCAAAGCTAGGGTAGGCGATCACAGAAAGAGTGAAGGTTCAAGGGAATCCGGTTAGACCATGGATTCAGGGATGATGAAAGAAAATCGGGTTAGAGCTGCATTAAAGATTTTTATTTTCTCAGATCTCACAAAAATCCTTAGAGTTGATTATGAAACATGATAATGAACAGCCCTGGAGTGGAAACAGGTCTTTTAAAGAATTGTGCATGGAGCACATTGAAGTACAAGGAATGAGAGAAACGGGGAGCAGGGCTCACTCAGGAGTCAAAGTGTTGGCAAGGTTTGCTTCTACAGTTTATGAAATATCATCCTTCGGGATAAATTAGTTCTACTTCTGAAGTGGTTATTTTGAAATACCTATTTTTATTTTTACTTGAACTCCTCCGATAGGCAAAAATATCTAAAATACCAATGACGCTTCCAGCTTTTTTAGGAGCAAGTGCTGGTTTATTTATTGCTTCCACATTGACTTTTTAAGGCTGGTTTGGCTTCCTTGATGGGATTTCCTGCATTTTCCTCTATGATCTGCTTTGCTAACTCCAAATTGGAGAGTGTATTACTAAAGCATCGAAATTTGATAACAGCTTTTTTATCTCCAATGAACATCTCTTCTTGCTATAGCTCTGTCCTGCTCCATTGCACTAGCTGGATTCAGAGCCTGGTTGAGGGCAGGACACGTAAACAGCTGTTCAAGAATGGACCAAGCAGAGACTTTGCAAAGAAAGTATGCAAAGGAAAAAAACTCGGTTCTGTGCAAGGCATGAGCTTAGCTTCTGGCTATCAACTGTACAGATAGATCAAGTGCTTTTCATTGTACAAAAGGATGTGGCAGAGTTCATTCATCCACAGATTATGACAACCATGGGAATCGCAGGCAGAGCCAAGAAGAAAGTATTTTGAATATAGAATAACTTCTCAAAAATAATCATTGGTATTCACAACTGTATGACAATAACACTGTCAGAATTTCCAATTTTCTAAAGTCAAAAAAACATGTATTTTGAAGTGCAGAAAGCCTACTATTAAAGGTAGGATGTCTTCTGGGGTGAGAGACCTTTAGCCCGCTTCTAGCCGCAGAACTGGGGAATACGATGTGTATGTATTGAATGTTCTTGTCCAATACTTATTTGTTACAACATTGACTTTCAACATTTGACAGAACCATAAAGTAAGAAATGCATTTTACTTTGTGACTGTATTTAAATACATACACACAATTATATAATTTTGGGAAGACATGTTTGAAAAACAATACTTACTATTATATTGCTTGTTATCCACAATGACATTTTCTATTCTTTTTCAGGCTTATGTGAAAAAAAAAAAACAAAACGCTGACAGCAATCCTGGGCTTCCCTGGTGGTTCAGATAGTAAAGAATCTACCTGCGATGTGGGACACCCAGGTTCGATCCCTGGGTTGGGCAGATTCCCCTGAAGAAGGGCATGGCTACCCACTCCTGTATTCTTGCCTGGAGAATCCCATGGACAGAGGAGCCTGGCAGGCTACAGTCCATGGTGTCACAAGGAGTTGGACATGACTGAGCGACTAACACTTTCACTTTCAAACTGAGCATTGTCAACAGGAGTGATATTGACCCCAAAGCTGTAAAAATAGGTTCTTGGGGGCAAAGTAAACTTACACAATGGTTGGTATCCTTCCAAATGGTCCCAGTACATAAATATACAGTACATTGTTTGTGCTTAGTCACTCAGTCATGTCCTATTCTTTGGGACCCCATGGACTGTAGCCTGCCAGGCTTCTCTGTCCATTGGATTTCTCAGGCAAGAATACTGGTGTGGATTGCCATTTCCTACCCCAGGGGATCTCCCTCACCCAGGGATCAAACGCAAGTCTTTTGTGTCTCCTGTATTGGCAGGCTTTTTTTTTTTTTTTTTTTAAATCTTTGAGCCACCTTGAAAGCCCTGTTAATAGGTCAGTATGTCTGTGATATTAATATTTCATTTGGGTGGGGTGTTAGTAAAAATGGGGACAATCGAACAAAAATGGAGAAACACTACAAAACTGGCCTGCATTTTAGAAAACACTTTCAGAAATTTAGGAGATCAATTCAACTGTGCTTGAAATTCATATTTCTTTCAGAGAAGGCAAATGAGATCAAATGTTTATAACCCATAAGCACACAGAACATTTGTTCAAGATCAAGAATCCCAAATCCTAGTTCCACTTTTCTGTGGGATTTAGGACATGACTGCATTTCTGAAATTATCACAATTCCCCCTTCTGTTACTCCAAATTAAACAAATTCCTTCTGCTATGTACCCAGAAATTGGGATTGTAGCTCCAGGTTCCCCTGAGAGAAAAGAAGAAAGTAGATTATTATAATAAAGTATGTGATGAAAATTTTAAATTGGGGTGATCTTTAGAACCAAAAGTGTTCATTAAAGGATAGAATCTACCCAAGATATCATTCAGGGGAAAGAAAAGACTGATGCAGTATGTGTAAGGTAGCAGTTAGGGGGAAATGACACTTTTTAGTGTTTATTTCACAGTAAGGTAAGACTACATAGTAAATAGATTACACATGTCAACATCTTTTATCCTGCTTCTTTGCTCCTAATACCTATTCTTTTTCTGTCTTTGGATTTCCATCACTGAACCCTTCCATCAGTAAGCTACGTGATATGTAAAAACTGATGGAAAAGAAAGTGACTTCCCTGGTGGTCCAGTGGCTAAGACTCCATGCTCCCAGCGCAAGGAGCCCAGGTTCAATCCCTGGTCAGGGAACCAGATTCAACATGTTGCACCTAAGAGTTTGCATGCCTCAGTTAAAAATTCCATGTGCCACAATTAAAAGAACCCACATGCCACAATGAAGACTGAAGACCCCCGCATACTGTAACTAACACCCTGAGGAGCCAAATAAATAAATTTGAAAAAAGAAAAATCTTTAAACAAGATTTCTTTCTACCAAACCTCATATATAAGAACATGTGGAAATATATTTTCATATTCATCAAACAAATTTGGATATGCTTAAAATTCAATGGACATGAGTTTGAGCAATCTCCGGGAGTTGGTGATAGACAGGGAAGCCTGGCTTGCTGCAGTCCATGGGGTTGCAAAGAGTCGGACATGACTGAACGTGAACTGAACGTTAACCGGGAGAAAAGATGCCAACATTTGCAGTAAGATCTGCAAATAGCCCTTTGTGTTGATGGGCATGACCCTCAGCTCCTAGAAATCTGTGACTGTGACACACACAGGATCTGAGCACTGGAGGAAAAGGTAGTGTGTATACCAGTTTCCCCTACCTACACCTTTGAAAAGTTGATGAAACCCTTCAAAGCTCCAACCACAAAATGGAAATGTTAGCAATTTAGTCAGTGCAAACTCTGTTCAGAGGTATGACATGGTTCATATGCCCATTCTAAACCAGGACGCAAGGAAGATGTAGTCAAACTGTACCATGCACCTGCTGTGCTCAGAGGAAGACAAAAGTGCTGAAGCAAAGACATCGCCAATGAGCGAAATAGCAGTTGGGATGGGGGCAGAGAAACTAAGCATGAGGTTGCTTCTCTCAGGAAAAATATATTTTGGAAGGGGGGGCGATATTTTGTTTTCTGTTTCTGTGCAGATAGAGGGAAAAGTTGAGATGAAAATTTGCGATGAATAGATTATTTCCTGTGAAGTGCTTTTCTCTGCCTCTCATTTCAGATTCTAGTATTTCATAGTCTCAGATTGACATTTTGAAGTATTTGAATTAATTTACTTTTCCCTAAATCTAATATTTTATTGTCACTTTAAAAATGGTCTCTGACATCCAGATCCAAGATAGTGAAGAAATCTGTTTTTAATACTATATTTATGGATATTTTTTAGTCACTGAATCAGTTTATTTGATAATATGAGCTTAATAAAGTCCCATGGAGGATTTTTTCTGAAATTCATGAATTTAGTACCACTTTGGAGTTAGTATTCAAAATGGGGGCTTGGGTCTCTTCTTTAAGTAAATAAACTGACACATACACAACCTCACTGAATACTCAGTGGACTATTCAAAATATTATTGTCACAATATTTTTATTTACCAGACAACCCTTCAAAATGTTCTTTAAACCACCAATATGTGTTTTTTTCTCTATATAAATTTTTCTGTGCTTATTATTTAACATGTGACTCATCAAATTCTAGGCAAAATAAGATAGAAGGGAAGATAATCAAGACAATTGCATTTTCTTTAGGCTGAAAACCTCTTGTAACACAAGATTACCTCTAATGGAGGATTTTTATTTGTATCATGATACTGCCTTGAGGTGTCCTTTGAATAAATTTTAGAAATGCGGCTTCCTTTTTTTCTAAGCGAGTTTACTTCTCCTAACTGGCAGAGATATCCTTTTCCACTCAAAACTCGCATTTAAAGAAAAAAGACTTTTAGACACTCGAGTCTGATAATTATGGTTGCACTGACACTTCACAGACACTTTTCAGAACAGAACATGTCTTATTAACTAGATTGGTTAGCAAGACAAGCTCATAGTCTTGACCGTAGTTGAAATAACAGTGTTCTTATGGTAATTTATGATCCCCTAGGAAAGACTGAAGACAAAAGGAGAAGAGGGTGGCAGAGGTTGAGATGGTTAGATAGCATCACCCACTCAATGGACATGAATTTGAGCAAACTCCAGGAGATACTGAAGGACAGAGGAGCCTGGCAGGCTGCAGTCCATGGGGTCACAAAGAGTTGTAAACAACTTAGAGACTGAATAGCAACAAGAGGTGATCCCCTGGAGAAGGGAATGGTACCCACTTCAGTATTCTTGCCTGGAAAACGCCATGGGGGTCCATGGGGTTGCAAAGTCATACACAACTGAGTAGCTAACACATACATTCTCTAGGGAGTATTGGCACTTGCTATCCATTAATCAGCTAATCAAATGTGAACATTTATCATTCTAGACTTACTGAAGGAGATGGTGACAGCCTCTTAATTATGCAATAGTTTTAAAAAATATTCTCTTTTTCTTTTGCAACTTCAGGTGGCTTTCGGCTGAGAAATTATGAAGTATAGACACACTTATAGTTTTAACTCCTTAAAATAATCTCATTTTCCTGTCTAATTGAAGCTCTTCATTTCTTGGCTTATTCTGTAATATATCATCTTGCATTCTATTATTGTATTCTGGCTCATCTGGACAATACTGCAATAAATTGTGATGGCTGACAGAGCATTAAGTGAATTTCAATAAATTATGAGAAACTTCATTCTGCCAGCAATGCAAAAAAAAAAAAAAACTTGACACCTCAATAAAAGGCAAGAGGGGGAGCTTTAAAAATGAACCTCTAAAATATTAGTCCTGTTTTTCTCCTATTCAATTGTTCAATGTAGGGAGAATAACTGAATCAACATTTTTCAAAATTCTATTATGATATAGTCTTTATATAAAGTTCTTGAAAATGAAGCTTATTATAAAATTTTAAGATGTGTGTGTGTGTATGTGTATTAGTTGCTCATTTGTGTCCAACTCTTTGCGACCCCATGGACTGTAGCCGACCAGTCTCTTCTGTCCATGGAGTTCTCCAGGCAAGAATATAGAAGTAGGTCGTCATTCCCTTCTCCAAGAGATCTTATTATAAAAAATTAAGATGTACTTATTTCTTTTAAAATAATTTAATTTGTGAAAGTTGCTGAAGCAACTTAGATTGGTCATTACCAATATTTTATCATCGTCCATGTAGGGTATTTGGCCTCTGGCCCATAAAAGTTTATAATTTCCTCAAACTATTATACTGAGGGCTCACCTCTCATTATGTGTATTTTTGCATAGTGTTTGGAGGGAACTGATACTTAATTGTGATGATCATGTGATTTATACTTCAGACAGGACAGCTTGAGAGGAAGAGGAGTTTCATTGAAATGTAAAGTCTGGACCACCAGTAAAAACCAACACATTCAAGAGCTAAGCAATATCAACTGTTTCCCTATGCATCATAGATGACCAATATAATTTTTAATTTTTTTTGGAATATCTGTTGCTGGTTCTGACAAATATTTTTCATGAGAGATTTAAATTGTTATTTTTTCAAACTTAGTGTAATAAACCCACCACTCAGTGTGCTAGGGAGAGAAAGAATATGTTTTAGACATTTGTTCTTACTTTAATCGTTTTAATTCTAGTCTTCATTTCTGCTTGGAATTAACTTTTTAATCTTCTTTGTTATTCCATTTTCTCCTTTTTTCCTCTCTTCCAGGTGACGGTGGGTTGGGGTCAAATAAATGTCTTGCAACTGAAATTATGAGACAAAGTGAAAGGTGTGATCTTAGTATATTGCTGTGGAGGGCAATGAGCTTCTCTCTGGGATAGCAGTGTCTTTGTTCTGTGGAGAGAATCAGGGACCAAGGCAACCAACTTTTCTGTATACAAATAATCTCTTTCCTCCCCTCCCAGCTCATGGAGTAGGAAATGGAAACCCACCCAGCATTCTTGCCTGGGAAATCCCATGGAGCCTGGAGGGCTACAGTCCATGGGGTTGCAAAGAGTCCGACTTGACAAAGCAACAGAATACACTCTCCCCTTCCAACTACGCTTCACTGAGGCTCTGTGTGATACTTAGTGAATCCCAGACATGAGTCTCCTAGTGATCTGAAGAATAAAATTCATTATCTCCACTGAAGCTTCTTAAACTAAAGCTTCCTTCCTTTCAATGAAGTTATCTGTCAATCTTCATTCTATCCTTCAAAGATATGTTAAAGTACCTCATCTGCTGCTGTCTCCTACTCTAATCTCTCAGTTCTTATGGGTATGTCCTTTTAAAATTTCATCCTGACGACCCAGAGGGATGGCACGCACGGGGAGGAAGGAGGGAGGAGGGTTCAGGATGGGGAACATGTGTATAGCTGTGGCAGATTCATGTTGATATATGGCAAAACCAATACAATATTGTAAAGTTAAAAAATAAAATAAAATTTAAAAATATTAAAAAAAAATTCATCCTGTTCAATATTTTAGTTTCTGAAGTAAAAGGAGGTGAACAGGTTTATATTTATTTTGTCAATGTTTCCTTTAAACATATATGTTGCAGAATGATAGTTTCAAAGCTTAAATCTGATAATGTCATTTTGCTTTACCATATCTCTTACTGTTCCTCCAAAGCCCTGAGTAGCCTGACCTCTGAATTCTCCTTCATTCTCATCTCATACAAGAAGGTAGTATCTCTCTCTTTCCTCAATGCACATACCCACACCCACACCAACACCCATCCACACATACTCACACATCCCCACACACACCCACATATGCACACATACACCCACATGAACACACACACACACACTCATCCCACACACACAGGTGTTTTTTGATTCCTTTCACATGCAGTGCTCCTTCTGCCAGAAGTTTCATTTTCTGTAAAGACAGCTTTTCTCAGCTCTTTCCATCTTTGAGTTATGATTTTGTCTTCTTTTGCTTTGTTTTTGAGGAGGGAGGGATTACAAGAAGCAAGCTTGCACTCGGTTGAAATTTTTATTGAGGTAATTATAGTTTTATATGCAGCTGTAAGAAGTAATACAGAGATACTTTGTGCTCTTTACTCATGATTCCCCAAATGTAACATTTTGCAAATTATTTATGTACAGTATCACAACTAGGATATCAATAGTGATAAGCCCAATGATCTAATTAGTATTTCCTTAGTTTCACTTGTACTCATTTGTGTGTTATTTAATAATAAACAATTTTATTCCATGTGCAGGTCTGTGATCCACCACAGGTAAGATACTATTTCTGTCACCACAAGGATCCTTTGTGTATTGTGTTTATAACACAGTTAACCCCGTATCATGCCCTGGAAACCATATAATGACTCTCAATTTCTAAAATTTTGCCACTTCAAAAGTATATAAATGGATCATACAGTATGTAATCTTTTTTGGTGTTGACTTTTTTACTCAACACAATTCTTTGGAGATTCTTCCAGGTTGTGACATATATCAAATAGTTGGTTCCTTTTTATTGCCAAGTAGCCTTTATTGCTAAATGATATGTTTGCACTAAAATTTGGTAAGCATCCATCCACCTGTTCCACCTGACATATGGCCTTTTCCACTCTGGGATCTTGTAAATAAAGCTGCTGTAAGCAATTGTGGGTGGGTTTTTGTGCACTCACGCTCAACTCTTCTTCTACTTAAGACTTATCTCAGGGAAGTATGTTGTCATTGCATTGTATTCTTTTCTTTACGTCACTTATCACAGGTGCAATTTTACATTTACATGTGTGTGATAATGCAATTACAGTCAATAGAATTTCCTGGACCATCAGTGCAAAGAAATAGAGGAAAACAACAGAATGGGAAAGACTAGAGATCTCTTCAAGAAAATTAGAGATACCAAGGGAACATTTCATGCAAAGATGGGCTCAAAAAAGGACAGAAATGGTATGGATCTAACAGAAGCAGTAGATATTAAGAAGAGGTGGCAAGAATACACAGGAGAACTGTACAAAAAAGATCTTCATGACCCAGATAACCACGATAGTGCGATCACTGACCTAGAGCCAGACATCCTGGAATGTGAAGTCAAGTGGGCCTTAGAAAGCATCACTACGAATGAAGCTAGTAGAGGTGATGGAATTCCAGTTGAGCTATTTCAAATCCTGAAAGATGATGCTGTGAAAGTGCTGCACTCAATATGCCAGCAACTCAGCAGTGGCCACAGGACTAAAAAAGTCAGTTTTCATTCCAATCCCAAAGAAAGGCAATGCCAAAGAATGATCAAACTACTGCACAATTGCACTCATTTCACAGGTTAGTAAAGTAATGCTCAAAATTCCCCAAGCCAGGCTTCAGCAATATGTGAACCGTGAACTTTCTGATGCTCAAGCTGGTTTCAGAAAAGGCAGAGAAACCAGAGATCAAATTGCCAACATCCGCTGGATCATGGAAAAAGCAAGAGAGTTCCAGAAAAACATCTATTTCTGCTTTATTGACTATGCCAAAGCCTTTGACTGTGTGGATCACAATAAACTGTGGAAAATTCTGAAAGAGATGGGAATACCAGACCACCTGACCTGCCTCTTGAGAAATCTGTATGCAGGTCAGGAAGCAACAGTTAGAACTGGACATGGAACAACTGACTGGTTCCAAATAGGAAAAGGAATACATCAAGGCTGTATATTGTCACCCTGCTTATTTAACTTATGCAGAGTACATCATGAGAAATGCTGGGCTGGAAGAAACACAAGCTGGAATCAAGATTGCTGGGAGAAATATCAATAACCTCAGATATGCAGATGACACCACCCTTATGGCAGAAAGTGAAGAGGAACTAAAAAGCCTCTTGATGAAAGTGAAAGAGGAGAGTGAAAAAGTTGGCTTAAAGCTCAACATTCAGAAAACGAAGATCATGGCATCTGGTCCCATCACTTCATGGGAAATAGATGGGTAGACAGTGGTAACAGTGTCAGACTTTATTTTTGGGGGGCTCCAAAATCGCTGCAGATCGTGACTGCAGCCATGAAATTAAAAGACGCTTACTCCTTGGAAGGAAATTTATGACCAACCTAGATAGCATATTCAAAGCAGAGACATTACTTTTCCAACAAAGGTTCGTCTAGTCAAGGCTGTGGTTTTTCCAGTAGTCATGTATGGTTGTGACATTGGACTGTGAAGAAGCCTGAGTGATGAAGAATTTATGCTTTTGAACTGTGGTGTTGGAAAAGACCCCTGAGAGTCCCTTGGACTGCAAGGAGATCCAACCAGTCCATTCTGAAGGAGATCAGCCCTGGAATTTCTTTGGAAGGAATGATACTAAAGCTGAAACTTTAGTACTTTGGTCACCTCATGCGAAGAGTTGACTCATTGGAAAAGACTCTGATGCTGGGAGGGATTCAGGGCAGGAGGAGAAGCATATGACAGAGGATGAGATGGCTGGATGGCATCACTGACTCGATGGACGTGAGTCTGAGTGAACTCTGGGAGTTGGTGATGGACAGGGAGGCCTGGCATGCTGCGATTCATGGGGTTGCAAAGAGTCGGACATGACTGAGCAACTGAACTAAACTGAACTGAAGGCTTCCCAGTGGTAAAAGCATGACTGAGTGACTGAGCACACAGCATACACATACTGGACCTTAAGATGTGTGGGGGCAGGGATTTTATCCATTTTTTTCTCATAATTGTGTTCCTAGTACCTGAGAGAATGATTCAGTTCAGTGACCGTGTCCGACTCTTTGCAACCCCATGGATCGCAGAATGCCAGGCTTCCCTGTCCATCACCAAGTCCCGGAGCCTACCCAAACTCATGTCCATTGAGTCTGTGATGCCATCCAACCATCTCATCCTCTGTCGTCCCCTTTGCCTCCTATCCCCAATCCTTCCCAGCATCAGAGTCTTTTCCAATGAGTCAACTCTTTGCATGAGGTAGCCAAAGTATTCGAGTTTCAGCTTCAACATCTGTCCTTCCAATGAACACCCAGGACTGATCTGCTTTAGGATGGACTGGTTGGATCTTCTTGCAGTCCAAGGGACTCTCAAGAGTCTTCTCCAACACCACAGTTCAAAAGCATCAATTCTTCGGCGCTCAGCCTTCTTCACAGTCCAACTCTCACATCCATACATGACCACTGGAAAAACCATAGCCTTGACTAGACAGACTTTTGTTGGCAAAATAATGTCTCTGCTTTTGAATATGCTATCTCGGTTGGTCATAACTTTCCTTTCAAGGAGTAAGCATCTTTTAATATCCTGGCTGTAATCACCATCTGCAGTGATTTTGGAGCCTAGAAAAATAAAGTCTGCCACTGTTCCCACTGTCTACCCATCTATTTCCCATGAAGTGATGGGACCAGATGCCATGATCTTCGTCTTCTGAATGTTGAGCTTTAAGCCAACTTCTTCACTCTCCTCTTTCACCTTCATCAAGAGGCTTTTGAGTTCCTCTTCACTTTCTGCCATAAGGGTGATGTCATCTGCATATCTGAGGTTATTGATATTTCTCCCAGCAATCTTGATTCCAGCTTGTGCTTTTTCCAGCCCAGCGTTTCTCATGATGTACTCTGCATAGAAGTTAAATAAGCAGGGTGACAATACACAGCCTTGACGTACTCCTTTTCCTATTTGGAACCAGTCAGTTGTTCCATGTCCAGTTCTAACTGTTGCTTCCTGACCTGCATACAAATTTCTCAAGAGGCAGGTCAGGTGGTCTGGTATTCCCATCTCTTTCAGAATTTTCCACAGTTTATTGTGATCCACACAGTCAAAGGCTTTGGCATAGTCAATAAAGCAGAAATAGACGTTTTTCTGGAACTCTCTTGCATTTTCGATGATCCAGCAGATGTTGGCAATTTGGTCTCTGGTTCCTCTACCTTTTCTAAAACCAGTTTGAACATCTGGAAGTTTACAGTTCACATATTGCTGAAGCCTGGCTTGGAGAATTTTGAGCATTTCTTTACTAGCGTGTGAGATGAGTGCAATTGTGCGGGAGTTTGATCATTCTTTGGCATTGCCTTTGTTTGGAATTGGAATGAGAAGCTTGAATTTAGCTATTGGCAAAATGGACTTTTAAAGTACATCTAGAATACTGGCAATGAACTCTAGGCCTTCTGTATCACCTTTCAGCCCCTCACTAAAGTGGCTGATGGTGCCTAGAAAGCCTGACTATCCCTACTCCTCCCATTCCTATCTGGCCAATTCCTCTATTTCTCAGGATATAAGGCGAGAACATCTAACATCCTTAGGGAAGATGTTACTGATCCTCCAAGTCTCCAGACTAAATTTAGTCCTCTGTCATTGGTTCAACAAATGATGTCTCTCCTCTTTTGTACCCCTCACCATACTGGTGATTTCAGTTTCTCTCTGTCTTCTACCTGCTCTGTGATTTCTAGAGGACCCAAACAACTTTGTCTCTATCACTGCCATAGTCCTGGTGCCTACTACAGTATATATAATACTTGGCACAAACACACAAGGCACTACAAAATAGCTCTTAATTAAATGAATGAACAATTGCAAGATGGATTGATAGGTGACAATGCTCAGAATTCAGAAAATTTGACTTGTCCTGTATATGCCTGGAAAAAGTAAGAAAAATGAGCAGAAATAAGAGAGTGATTGGTGAATAGATATTTGGGAAATATCTGTCTAATAGATATTGGTGAATAAATTGACTGAATGAATCAGTCATGGTGCTAACTAATGTATGCTTTGTATATGTGTGCTGTGCTCAGTTGCATCCAACTCTGCAGCCCCATAGACTGTAGCTTGCCAGGCTTCTCTGTCCCTCGGGTTCTTCAGGCAAGAACACTGGAGTGGGGTACCATTTCCTACTCCAGGGGATCTTCCCCACCCAGGGAATGAACCTGCATCTCTTGCGTCTCCTACATTGGCAGGTGGATTCCTTATGACTAGTGCCACTTGGATGCTTTGTATATATTACTTACTGAAGGCAATGGCACCCCACTCCAGTCCTCTTGCCTGGAAAATCCCATGGATGGAGGAGCCTGGTGGGCTGCAGTCCATAGGGTCGCTAAGAGTCGGACACGACTGAGCGACTTCACTTTCACTTTTCACTTTCATGCATTGGAGAAGGAAAACGGCAACCCACTCCAGTGTTCTTACCTGGAGAATCCCAGGGACGGGGGAGCCTGGTGGGCTGCCGTCTACGGGGTCGCATAGAGTTGGACACGACTGAAGTGACTTAGCAGCAGTGCCACTTGGATGCTTTGTATATATTACTTACTATCTAGCCACACCCTTAGAAGTAATAAATTTATAACTCTTATTTTAAAGATGAAGAAAACTAAGTAAAGCAATTGATCCAAACTACTCTCTGAGAAAGTAGGTAAGCTAGATTTCAAATACATAGCTGACTTCATCACTCCAGCTTTTTCCACTGTACTGTCTTTTCTTTGCAACTATGAAATTATTTCTGCTTTTCTCTGATAGAGCAATTCTACTACAACCACAGAGACACAGCTGTGACCAAAAAAATCTATTCAATTGATAACCTAATACAATGAAGTGATGAAATGGAAACCAACCCCATGGCCTTTTGTTCTGTGATAGACCACATGAAGAAAGCATACATAGCTGCTATGCAATCTGCAGTCTGCAGGTGTGGGAATCTCTGTTTCATAAGACACAAATAAGCCTGGACATATTTGGTAATTACTGTATTAATACAGAGTCATTGCGCAGCTATTTCTTTCTTACAAATTATATGGTAGTTAGACTTGGAATTACCATAAAAAATGAGAAACTTCTAGTTGCCAGTAAATGATTGCTTTATAATTACAAAATAATTACATAGTTATTTTGGCCGAGAAATATAAAGCATTGTACAAAATCCATATACTTTGCTGCCAGAACTGCCGAGGTCCAAGGCTATCAGTTCTTTTAGGAATTGCCCTTAGGACCTTCTGAAAATCTCAAAAACTTTAACTCCTCTCAGGAGAAAAAAATATGTCATAAGGAAGACAGCTTCCCTCATTAAACGAGAATTTTCACTGACCCCAAAGCTATTGCACTGTAAAAATTAAGTCAGTAATGGTAGTAATAGAACTTTGTTACCTCTCCCTGATGAGACCTGGTTGGCTGTGGCTATTCAAGAAGAAGTCAGTTAATTTAGCAAAGTCTTTATGCCTTTCCATGGGTCAGAGTCAACTTGCTACAATTCGTGGGAATTGTGACAGTTATTAGCTTATTCAACTGTTCTGTCACTTAAAACATTGACTTTGGTCTCTTTGTTTGTTCGTACTATAATTTATTATCTTTTGATTTTTCACTCTTTATGCTCTTATAGCATGAATATTTGAAATTATGTGTATGGGTTGATTATGATTTTTGATACCAGTTCTGCTTCTCTGGATACTTGATATATAATTTTTTAAGGAAGTCAAAGATAAAACAAATAAATGTGTACTCTTCAGTTATAGGATTGAAACTATTGAAAGAAACAGTTTCAACTATAAGGCTTGGGATATTCAGTTAGTATTTTTAATTAATTACTTCAACATTGACATGATGTAATGCTTCAATATGGCCCAGTAAAAAATATTTTTAATTTAACTTTTTGAATCTGAATTTTGTCTCTAATAGAAATAGATAGTGCTGAAAAACTTTGGAGATTCACAATTCTAAAAAATTCACTATGGAATTCCAGTTCTGAGCATAATTTAGTAAATGGGATAAGACGTTGTTTCACTATAAATGGGTTTTTAATTGAAGAAGAATATGAAGTATCTATTTTCCGGTATTAGCAAAAAGAAGTACCTGTTTTCATATTTGAGGGAAGAGAAAACATGAGGCAAATTCCACTTCCCCCAGCTTTCTGCCTGCAGCACTTGGTACACATTAGCACATGGGATGGGATAAAAACAGAGAGAAACATTTTGCTGGCAGAGGGAATAGCGATCAAAGATCAGGATAGTTGATTTGACTAGAATTTTCAAGGCATAATATTTAAGACGAGCGTACAGCTTAGAAAAGAACTCCAAAGCTATGCTTTGGGTTCCCTTTTAATTTTTTGCCAAATATTTACCTGCACATTGACAGAGGTCTTGACAGAGAAAGTGATTGGGAGCCCTGTGCACTGAAAGAAGATTCTAGACTTCATACAATACTAGAAAATGTTAAGGTTAGCGTGGGGAAATGAGGCTAAATAACATAGGCATTCGTTTGATTGTCTAGAAGAGCCATACCTAGCCATAGAGAAAAGACATTTTCTACATCCACCCCTCTAAAGTATGAAAACAATTTTCCACTAGATAAAACATATATTCTAGTAAAGTTACTGTCTGTAAGAAGAAAATACAACATTTTTAATAGAAACTAAACAAAATCTACAATAACATGAACATAAACAATGTCCATGTTGTATTAAAATATGGAGAATTAGGAAAACATGTGCCATAACCAGAAAAAACAAACAAAAACTCTGATTACAGATTACACAGATGTTGAAATTAGAAGGCAAAGGCTCTAAGCCAGATATTATAAATACATTCCAGGATTTAAGGCAAAAATTGGACATAATAAATGAGCAGATGCTTCAAATGAAAACTAGAAATTATACAAAAAAGGAAATTATGGAGCTGAAAATACAATTTTTGAAATAAAATTTATACTAGTCTTAAAAGAAGATTTTACATTAAAAAAAAAGATAGGTAGGTGAGCCAAAAATGAGTCAAACAACGTGATCAAAACTAAGACACAAAGAGGAAAAGAATATGAGGAATAAGAACCTCAGTGAAATTTGAGACAATATCAAAAAGTTTAACAAAGAATTAATGGGTATGAAAAGAAAACTAGAGAAATTTGGGAAGAAATGAATATTGGAAGAAATAATAAAGCCATATGTTTTCTTCTAAGTGTTCTTCAAAAATTTAAATGAAATGAAAACATTTTAGATACCAAATGCTGATTGGCAGGGGATCTATACTACAAAAAATGTTCAAGAAAGTTCTTCATCTTTGAGAAAACAATAGTAGACAGAAACCTTGAGTCATATGAAAGAATGAAGAGTGCTAGAAATTCTAAATATGTGGGAAAATATGCTTTTAAGTTAATTTCTTATATCTTTATTTATAAGAGTACAGACTGTAAAAACTAAATACAATATACTTGTATCAAAGTTGCATCACAACATATTTAAGAATTATGACAAAAATAATGCCAGATATAGGAAGAAATAAATGGAAATATTCCTTCACAAGATAAGCATGTTACATGTTGAATGGTATAGTATTAATTTAGTATTGACTATAATCACCTGGGGATAAACAGCATAATCCCTGGAGCAATGACTATAAGAATAATACAAGGAGATATGGCTGAAAATCAAATAGAGGCACAGTTAAACACTGAGAATCCATAATTATCCCCAAAATGTGATAGGAAAGAAGAAAAGAAGAAACAAATACTTAGTGGGGCAAGAAGAAAACAGGTGGTAAGATAGTAGACTTAAACTCAATCATATCAATATTTACAGAACATATAATCTATATGTTACAATGAAAAGAAAGATTTCCATCTTGGATTAAAAAAAACAAAACTTTATGCTACTTATCAGAAATACACTTGAAATATGAAGCCAAGAACTGGTTTTATGTAAAAGGATAGAAAAAGATATACCAGGCAAATACTAATCATATGAAAGCTGGATTATCTCTGTTAATATCAGACACAATGGACTTCAAGAAAACACGTAAACCAGAGAAAAGGAGAAATATAAAACACACCTAAAGTTACACATATTGTATAACTGGATTTTAAAACATATGAAGCAAAAACTGATAGAAATGAAAGGAGAAATAGAAGAATAGACAAATACAGTTAGATTAAGATTTCAACTGATGAAGCCATGAACACTCTAAATCTAATTCACATTTATAGAACCTCACCCAAAGACTCAAAAATCCACTTTATTTTCATATGGAACATTCACCATGGTGGGCCATATGTGTTGCCATAAAGATAATTTTGAAATAACTCAGAGAATATTTTCTGACCAGAACAGAATGAAATTAAGAATCAATATCAGAGTAATACCAGAGATTCCAGAGACATTAAAAGTATCATAACTGAATATCTCAAAGATACTTTACCATCTGAGCCACAAGGGAAGCCCCAATAAGTTACATAGCTAAGGTAAAATTCTTTAAAAAATACAATTTACCAAAATTGAGTCTATAAAAGGTAAAAAAAAAAAAAAAAAAACTTAATAATCATGTACTACTAAAGAAGCTGAACTGTTATCATAGCCTGTCCACTGAGCAAACTCCAATCCAAGACAGTACACAGGTGAATTTTATCTCACATCTATGTTTTTAAAAATAAACCCAAACTTACAGATGTTCAAAATATAAAAATAGATATAACAGGAAACACCTCCTAACTCGTTTTTGGGAGTTAGAATAAAACTCTGATACAAACATCTGACTAGGGCATCAGAAGAAAAGAAAATTACAGATGAATACAAATGAAATGTTAGCAAATTGAAGCCATTTGTAAAGGAAATAATACATCCCCTACCTCATACCGTTGTTGTTGTTGTTTAGTTGCTTCAGTTCAGTTCAGTTCAGTCGCTCAGTCGTGTCCGACTCTTTGCGACCTGCCAGGCCCCCAGTCCATCACCAACTCCCGGAATTCACTCAAACTCATGTCCATCAAGTCGGTGATGCCATCCAGCCATCTCATCCTCTGTCGTCCCCTTCTCCTCCTGCCCTCAATCCCTCACAGCATCAGAGTCTTTTCCAATGAGTCAACACTTTGCATGAGGTGGCCAAAGTATTGGATTTCAGCTTCCTTCCAAGGAGTAAGCGTCTTTTAATTTCATAGCTGCAATCACCATCTGCAGTGATTTTGGAGCCCCCCAAAATAAAGTCTGACACTGTTTCCATTGTTTCCCCATCTATTTCCCATGAAGTGATGGGTTGCTTAGTCATACCCAACTCTTGTGAACCCATGGACTGTAGCCCACCAGGCTCCTCTGTCCATGGGATTTTCCAGGCAAGAACACTGGAGTGGGTTGCCATTCTCTTCTCCAAGGGATCTTCCCAACCCAAAGATCATACCCATGTCTCATGCATTGGCAGGCTGGTTCTTTACAACTGAGCCACGGAGGGCCCACCACTTCATACCAAACACATGAAAATTCATGAAGAATAATGACACTAATCATATAAGCTCAAGTTATATACACTCTGGAGAAAAAAATAAAACAGGAGAGAAAATCCATATGTCCTGTAGATAGGCATATTTCTATAAAATTGTCACTAGCAATACCAAAAAAAAAATCACTAACAATAAAAGAGTTGATCTTTTGGTATTCATCAAGCATCCACTCATCAAACATCCTATTAAGAGAGTGAATGAATAGGTTAGCCATAGATTGGAAGAAAAAAGAAAGAGAAGAAACCTGCTATCAGTTCAGTTCAGTTCAGTTCAGTCGCTCAGTCGTATCCGACTCTTTGTGACCCCATGAATCGCTGCATGCCAGGCCTCCCTGTCCATCACCAACTCCCGGAGTTCACTGAGACTCACGTCCATCGAGTCAGTGATGCCATCCAGCCATCTCATCCTCTGTCGTCCCCTTCTCCTCCTGCCCCCAATCCCTCCCAGCATCAGAGTCTTTTCCAATGAGTCAACTCTTTGCATGAGGTGGCCAAAGTACACTTTAATACTAAAAAGACAATCTGCTTAAACAAAAAAATGGGCAGAAGGCTTGAGTCAATTCATAGAAGAAGTATATAATGAAAAATAGGCATATAAAAATGCACAACACAAATTATCAAAGAGATACAAATTAAAAGCACAATTAGACACCACTGCACATCTATTAGAAGGTACAATTTTTAAAGATTGACAACAGCAAGTGTTATATGACAATCAGATCTCTTATGCTTTACTGAAGGGCATGTAAACTATAATAACTGCAGTGAAGAACTGTTTGGCAGTATCTTTAGATTTAAAAGTACACTTAACCCTTAGAGACAGTCGTAGAGTTGTATTAATACCATTCTGATCCCACTTCATAAAAGATCTTGCATTTCATCTGAAAGTTGAGCAGTTAGCTATCAACATCCAGGTGCATCTTCTTCAGGATCCACTTTAGTGTTCAAACTGAATGCACACTCTTGGGTGCTACTTCCAAACCTGTGCATCACCTGGCCATTTGTCTGCAAAACGAGAGTCTTCTAAGGGGCAGTCTTTGTTCTGAAGGCTGTAATTGTTTGGCTGAGACATTGTGACATCTGCCTTGCAGTCAAGAGTTTCTCCCTGCCTAATTATGTTTCTGCCTGCCTCTTCTTTCACAGGTGTTAGCTCCATATCACAGAAGATTGTTCTGAGGAGCTATATTCATTATAGCCTCAAACTGAAAAAAAAAAAAAAAGCAAAAAACACAAAAGTTCATCAGTAGAAGAAAGAGATCAACAAATTGTGGAATCCTTATACAGAAAAACACCAGCCAGCAATAAAAAGTAACAGACAGCAGATACACAATAACATGAACAAATCTCAAAAGTATGCTAAGGAAAGAGAGAGAATAAAGGAGGAACAGAGAAAGAAATGAAACAGTCTGTTACAGACTGAATGTTTGTGTCCACCTCCCAAATTATATGTTGAAGCCCTGACCTTCAGTGTTATGGGGTTTGTAGAGGTGGGTCTTTGGGAGGTAGTAATGGTTAGATGAAGTTGGGATGGAGAGGGGGTGGTCTTTTATGATGGGACTATAAGAATAGACATCAGAGTGGGCCATCTCTCATGCTCTGTCTCTCACTCTGCCTCCCTGTCTCTTTTTCTGTCTTCATGAATGCACCAAGGAAAAGCCACGTGAGCACCCAGTAAGAAGGCATCCATCTATAAACCAAAACGAGAGCCCTTACAGAACTCAAAAATGTTCCAAGGCACTCTGATCTTGGAATTCCAGTCTCCAAAACTAAGAGAAAATTAAATGTCTATTGTTTAAGCCACCTGATCTAAGGCATTTTGTTTTGTTTTAGTGAAAGTGAAGTGAAAGTTGCTGAATTGTGTCCAACTCTTTGAAGACCCCATGGACTATAGATAGCCATTCCCCTTCTCCAGGGTATCTTCCCAACCCAGGGATCGAACCCAGGTCTCCCGCATTGCAGGCTGATTCTTTTTCAGCTGAGCTACCAGGGAAGCCCACAAATAGACTAAGGCAGAGACAAAAACATTATACAAGTCCATTTACTTGAAATTCTTTAGCAGTCAAAATGTACTGATGAAAATCAGTAAACTGTTTGGTCTCTGATTGGAGGGAGTGTAAGAATTGCCTGGGAAAGGTACAAGAGAACTTTCAGGGATGATGAAAATGTTCTGTATCTTAACAGGGTGTGGTTAAATATGCAGTTGTCAAAACTCATATAACTGTGCATTTCAGTCTGTATAATTTTACGTCAATAAAAATTTAAATATATTCAAAGTGAAAATAAATGCACTTTTAGCTAATGTTCAACTGTGCTAACATATTCCTAGTTTTATTTCCTTTATTTTCAATTTTCTGTTTGAACATTTTTTCCGTTCTGACAAAATGATCCATAGGGTCAATGCAAATGCAACAAAAATCTCAGAAGTCTCTTTTTTACAATAGAAATTTATAAACTGATTCTAAAATGCCAATGGTAATGCAAAAAATTTAGAACAGATAAATCAATATTATTGAAA
This sequence comes from Bos javanicus, assembly GCF_032452875.1. Lineage (NCBI taxonomy): Eukaryota > Metazoa > Chordata > Mammalia > Artiodactyla > Bovidae > Bos > Bos javanicus. The sequence continues at coordinate 28,208,378 of NC_083891.1, read as the reverse complement.
AAGAACAAATTTGGAGCATTTACACTATAGACTTTAATACTCTATATAAAATAACAATAATTAAGACACTGTATTAAAAAATCATGGTTTGGATCCACACCACAAAAAATCAGCCTAAACAATGTAAGTATGATTTAATGAATCAATCACTTATATTTCATTTTTGATATTTATTTGATATGTTGTTGGCCTAACAATATAAGACTCACTTATTTTGAATATTTAATGTGTGACTTACAAACACTTTTTAAAAGGTGTACACAATTACACATTTTTGACATCATCTCTTTATTTTTTAATTCAGATCTTTCTCCTCAACTACTGCAATTCATTTCTGAAACTTTTTTATGGTGATGTGCAAAGACACTCAGAGGTATTACAGGTATTTCAAGGGAACGTGTATTGCTCAGAAAGGCCTATTTTCTAGTTGTCAGAACAGACTTGTTCTCATCCAGGAAAAGAAATTTATGTTTTAAAATTTTCAGTAACAGATATTTTCTTAAAATACTACAAAAGCTTGGTGTGGATTCAAATGGGAATAAAAGATTCAAACATTTAATATGAAAAATTTGGTATGCTCCAAGTAAACATTTAAAAAAGCAAATATAAAATTTCTTTATTACTGTTTGTTCTGTCAAATGATAATTGTTGATCTTTGTTCAAAGAGATTAGAAAACATGACTATTTTTCTAACTTCTGTATCGGAAGCATCACCCATTATTAATTTTTTCTTCATTCACTCAATAATGGTGCAACAAAAACCTACTATATGCCTGGCACTTTCAGGTGCTGCTCTGTTAATTACATAGAATGCTGTCGATGAACATTGGTTACACTTATATATGAATAAATAAAGGGATACATGTGCATGCTAAGCACAGAAACATGGTCAAAACAACTTCAAAGGTTGTGACTATAGTAAACATTCTTCTTGGTAGTTAAAGTGACCTCTGATCTTATATTACAGATCTTATATATCATTGTCAGCTGAGAAGTCAATCAAAGTATTTTTATATTTAACTCAATTTCTTTTTTTTTTTAACTTTACAATATTGTATTGGTTTTGCCAAATATTGAAATGAATCTGCCACAGGTATACATGTGTTCCCCATCCTGTACCCTCCTCCCTCCTCCCTCCCCATACCATCCCTCTGGGTCGTCCCAGTGCACCAGCCCCAAGCATCCTGTATCCTGCATCAAACCTGGACTGGCGACTCGTTTCATATATGATATTATACATGTTTCAATGCCATTCTCCCAAACCATCCCACCCTCTCCCTCTCCCACAGAGTCCATAAGACTGTTCTATACATCAGTGTCTCTTTTGCTGTCTCGTATACAGGGTTATTGTTACCATCTTTCTAAATTCCATATATATGCGTTAGTATACTGTATTGGTGTTTTTCTTTCTGGCTTACTTCACTCTGTATAATAGGCTCCAGTTTCATCCACCTCATTAGAACTGATTCAAATGTATTCTTTTTAATGGCTGAGTAATACTCCATTGTGTATATGTACCACAGCTTTCTTATCCATTCATCTGCTGATGGACATCTAGGTTGCTTCCAAGTCCTGGCTATTATAAACAGTGCTGTGATGAACATTGGGGTACACGTGTCTCTTTCAATTCTGGTTTCCTCAGTGTGTATGCCCAGCAGTGGGATTGCTGGATCATAAGGCAGTTCTATTTCCAGTTTTTTAAGGAATCTCCACACTGTTCTCCATAGTGGCTGTACTAGTTTGCATTCCCACCAACAGTGTAAGAGGGTTCCCTTTTCTCCACACCCTCTCCAGCATTTATTGCTTGTAGACTTTTGGATCGCAGCCATTCTGACTGGCGTGAAATGGTACCTCATAGTGGTTTTGATTTGCATTTCTCTGATAATGAGTGATGTTGAGCATCTTTTCATGTGTTTCTTAGCCATCTGTATGTCTTCTTTGGAGAAATGTCTATTTAGTTCTTTGGCCCATTTTTTGATTGGGTCATTTATTTTTCTGGAGTTGAGCTGTAGGAGTTGCTTGTATATTTTTGAGATTAGTTGTTTGTCAGTTGCTTCATTTGCTATTATTTTCTCCCATTCTGAAGGCTGTCTTTTCACCTTGCTAATAGTTTCCTTTGTTGTTCAGAAGCTTTTAAGGTTAATTAGGTCCCATTTGTTTATTTTTGCTTTTATTTCCAATATTCTGGGAGGTGGGTCATAGAGGATCCTGCTGTGATGTATGTCGGAGAGTGTTTTGCCTATGTTCTCCTCTAGGAGTTTTATAGTTTCTGGTCTTACATTTAGATCTTTAATCCATTTTGAGTTTATTTTTTGTGTATGGTGTTAGAAAGTGCTCTAGTTTCATTGTTTTACAAGTGGTTGACCAGTTTTCCCAGCACCACTTATTAAGAGATTGTCTTTAATCCATTGTATATTCTTGCCTCCTTTGTCAAAGATAAGGTGTCCATATGTGCATGGATTTATCTCTGGGCTTTCTATTTTGTTCCATTGATCTATATTTCTGTCTTTGTGCCAGTACCATACTGTCTTGATGAATGTGGCTTTGTAGTAGAGCCTGAAGTCAGGTAGGTTGATTCCTCCAGTTCCATTCTTTCTCAAGATCGCTTTGGCTATTCGAGGTTTTTTGTATTTCCATACAAATTGTGAAATTCTTTGTTCTAGCTCTGTGAAGAATACCGTTGGTAGCTTGATAGGGATTGCATTGAATCTGTAAATTGCTTTGGGTAGTATACTCATTTTCACTATATTGATTCTTCCAATCCATGAACATGGTATATTTCTCCATCTATTAGTGTCCTCTTTTATTTCTTTCACCAGTGTTTTATAGTTTTCTATATATAGGTCTTTAGTTTCTTTAGGTAGATATATTCCTAAGTATTTTATTCTTTCCGTTGCAATGGTGAATGGAATTGTTTCCTTAATTTCTCTTTCTGTTTTCTCATTATTAGTGTATAGGAATGCAAGGGATTTCTGTGTGTTGATTTTATATCCTGCAACTTTACTATAATCATTGGTTGGTTCTAGTAATTTTCTGGTGGAGTCTTTAGGGTTTTCTATGTAGAGGATCATGTCATCTGCAAACAGTGAGAGTTTTACTTCTTCTTTTCCAATTTGGATTCCTTTTATTTCTTTTTCTGCTCTGATTGCTGTGGCCAAGACTTCCAAAACTATGTTGAATAGTAATGGTGAAAGTGGGCACCCTTGTCTTGTTCCTGACTTTAGGGGAAATGCTTTCAATTTTTCACCATTAAGGATAATGTTTGCTGTGGGTTTGTCATATATAGCTTTTATTATGTTGAGGTATGTTCCTTCTATTCCTGCTTTCTGGAGAGTTTTTACCATAAATGGATGTTGAATTTTGTCAAAGGCTTTCTCTGCATCTATTGAAATAATCATATGGTTTTTATTTTTCAATTTGTTAACGTGGTGTATTACATTGATTGATTTGCGGATATTGAAGAATCCTTGCATCCCTGGGATAAAGCCCACTTGGTCATGGTGTATGATCTTTTTAATGTGTTGTTGGATTCTGATTGCTAGAATTTTGTTAAGGATTTTTGCATCTATGTTCATCAGTGATATTGGCCTGTAGTTTTCTTTTTTTGTGGGATCTTTGTCAGGTTTTGGTATTAGGGTGATGGTGGCCTCATAGAATGAGTTTGGAAGTTTACCTTCCTCTGCAATTTTCTGGAAGAGTTTGAGCAGGATAGGTGTTAGCTCTTCTCTAAATTTTTGGTAGAATTCAGCTGTGAAGCCGTCTTGACCTGGGCTTTTGTTTGCTGGAAGTTTTTTGATTACAGTTTCAATTTCCATGCTTGTGATGGGTCTGTTAAGATTTTCTATTTTTTCCTGGCCCAGTTTCGGAAAATTGTACTTTTCTAAGAATTTGTCCATTTCTTCCACGTTTTCCAATTTATTGGCATATAATTGTTGATAGTAGTCTCTTATGATCCTTTGTATTTCTGTGTTGTCTGTTGTGATCTCTCCATTTCCATTTCTAATTTTATTGATTTGATTTTTCTCCCTTTGTTTCTTGATGAGTCTGGCTAATGGTTTGTCAATTTTATTTATCCTTTCAAAGAACCAGCTTTTGGTTTTGTTGATTTTTGCTATGGTCTCTTTTGTTTCTTTTGCATTTATTTCTGCTCTAATTTTTAAGATTTCTTTCCTTCTACTAACCCTGGGGTTCTTCATTTCTTCCTTTTCTAGTTGCTTTAGGTGTAGAGTTAGGTTATTTATTTGACTTTTTTCTTGTTTCTTGAGGTATGCCTGTATTGCTGTGAACCTTCCCCTTAGGACTGCTTTTACAGTGTCCCACAGGTTTTGGGTTGTTGTGTTTTCATTTTCATTCGTTTCTATGCAAATTTTGATTTCTTTTTTGATTTATTCTGTGATTTGTTGGTTATTCAGCAGCGTGTTGTTCAGCCTCCATATGTTGGAATTTTTAATAGTTTTTCTCATGTAATTGAAATCTAATCTTACTACATTGTGGTCAGAAACGATGCTTGGAATGATTTCTATTTTTTTGAATTTACCAAGGCTAGATTTATGGCCTAGGATGTGATCTATCCTGGAGAAGGTTCCATGTGTGCTTGAGAAAAAGGTGAAATTCATTGTTTTGGGATGAAATGTCCTATAGATATCAATTAGGTCTAACTGTTCTATTGTATCATTTAAAGTTTATGTTTCCTTGTTACTTTTCTGTTTAGTTGATCTATCCATAGGTGTGAGTGGGGTATTAAAGTCTCCCACTATTATTGTGTTATTGTTAATTTCTCCTTTCATACTTGTTAGCATTTGTCTTACATATCGCAGTGCTCCCGTGTTGGGTGCATATATATTTATAATTGTTATATCTTCTTCTTGGATTGATCCTTTGATCATTATGTAGTGACCGTCTTTGTCTCTTTTCACAGCCTTTGTTTTAAACTCTATTTTATCTGATATGAGTATTGCTACTCCTGCTTTCTTTTGGTCCCTATTTGCATGGAAAATCTTTTTCCAGCCCTTCACTTTCAGTCTGTATGTGTCCCCTGTTTTGAGGTGGGTCTCTTGTAGACAACATATGTAGGGGTCTTGTTTTTGTATCCATTCAGCCAGTCTTTGTCTTTTGGTTGGGGCATTCAACCCATTTATGTTTAAGGTAATTACTGATAAGTATGATCCCATTGCCATTTACTTTATTGTTTTGGGTTTGAATTTATACACCCTTTTTGTGTTTCCTGTCTAGAGAATATCCTTTAGTATTTGTTGGAGAGCTGGTTTGGTGGTGCTGAATTCTCTCAGCTTTTGCTTGTCTGAAAAGCTTTTGATTTTGCCTTCATATTTGAATGAGATCCTTGCTGGGTAGAATAATCTGGGCTGTAGGTTATTTTCTTTCATCGCTTTAAGTATGTCTTGCCATTCCCTCCTGGCTTGAAGAGTTTCTATTGAAAGACCAGCTGTTATCCTTATGGGAATTCCCTTGTGTGTTATTTGTTGTTTTTCCTTTGCTGCTTTTAATATTTGTTCTTTGTGTTTGATCTTTGTTAATTTGATTAATATGTGTCTTGGGGTGTTTTGCCTTGGGTTTATCCTGTTTGGGACTCTCTGGGTTTCTTGGACTTGAGTGATTATTTCCTTCCACATTTTAGGGAAGTTTTCAGCTATTATCTCCTCAAGTATTTTCTCATGGTCTTTCTTTTTGTCTTCTTCTTCTGGGACCCCTATGATTCGAATGTTGTAGCGTTTAATGTTGTCCTGGAGGTCTCTGAGATTGTCCTCATTTCTTTTAATTAGTTTTTCTTTTTTCCTCTCTGATTCATTTATTTCTACCATTCTATCTTCTAATTCACTAATCCTATCTTCTGCCTCTGTTATTCTACGATTTGTTGTCTCCAGAGTGTTTTTGATTTCATTTATTGCATTATTCATTATATGTTGACTCTTTTTTATTTCTTCTAGGTCCTTGTTAAACCTTTCTTGCATCTTCTCAATCCTTGTCTCCAGGCTATTAATCTGTGATTCCATTTGGATTTCAAGATTTTGGATCAATTTCACTATCATTATTCGGAATTCTTTATCAGGTAGATTCCCTATCTCTTCCCCTTTAGTTTGGTTTGGTGGGCATTTATCCTGTTCCTTTATCTGCTGGGTATTCCTCTGTCTCTTCATCTTGTTTAAATTGCTGAGTTTGGGGTGTCCTTTCTGTATTCTGGCAGTTTGTGGAGTTCTCTTTATTGTGGCGTTTCCTTGCTGTGTGTGGATTTGTACAGGTGGCTTGTCAAGGTTTCTTGGTTAGGGAAGCTTGTGTCGGTGTTCTGGTGGGTGGAGCTGTATTTCTTCTCTCTGGAGTGCAATGAAGTGTCCAGTAATGAGTTATGAGATGTCTATGGTTTTGCGGTGACTTTGGGCAGCCTGTATCTTGGAGCTCAGGGCTGTGTTCCTTTGTTGCTGGAGAATTTGCTTGGTATGTCTTGCTCTGGAACTTGTTGGCCCTTGTGTGGTGCTTGGTTTCAGTGTAGGTATGGAGGCGTTTGATAAGCTCCTGCCAATTGATGTTCCCAGGAGTCAGGAGTTCCCTGGAGCTCCTGCTGGAAGCCTCCTGCTTCCAGTTATCGGTCTTATTTTTACAGTAGTTTCAAAACTTCTCCTTCTATACAGCACCATTGATAAAACATCTACGTTAAAGATGAAAAGTTTCTCCACCATGAGGGTCACCCAGAGAGGTTCACAGCATTACATGGAGAAAAGAGGGAGGAGGGAGTTAGAGGTGACCCGAATGAGATGAGGTGGAATGAATAGAGGAGAGAGTGGGCTAGCCAGTAATCACTTCCTTATGTGCACTCCACAACTGGACCACTCAGAGATGTTCACGGAGTTATACAGAGAAGAGAAGGAGGATGAAGGAGACAGAGGTGGCCAGGAGGATAAAAGGGGGAATGAAAAGGAGGGAGACAGATCCAGCCAGTAATCAATTCCCTAAGTGTTCTCCACCGTCTGGAACACACAGAAATTCACAGAGTTGGGTAGAGTAGAGAGGGTTTAGGGAGGAGACACAGGCGACCTGGTGGAGAAATAGGAGAGTCCAAAGGGAGAGAGAGCAGTCAAGTCAGTAATCTCGCTCCCTAGTGAAAAATGGGTACTGAAGATTGGGTTCTTAAAGGTACAAAATTGGTAACAAGTACCAAAAAGCTAAAATTATAAATCTAGAGTAAAATTTGAAATTTCAAAAATACAATGTTAAAGAAAAGGAAAAAAAAAAAAAAAACGAGGTCAAAAAAATAAAAAAATATATATAAGAAATTTGCTTTAAAAAAAATAGGGTCTTTTTTTTTCAAAGTAATAGTAGGTTATAAAAGTGAAAATTAAAGGAATAATAGAGGACTTAAAATTTTTTTAAAAAATTTAAAAAAAAAGAAAGAATGATCATAAAAATAGTAAAAATATATCTAGGACTTTCTCTGGTTTTGTTGTGGGTATTGTGGGTTCAGTTCATTTTCTGCTAGTTCCTTGGTCCGACTTATATTTCTCAAGATCTATAGGCCCCTTCCTATGTAGTTGGTACTAACCACAGGGTTTTAATCTATTGCCAGTAGCTTCCAAGGCGGTTCCCTCTGTTATAGCTTCTTCTGTTTGCTGGTCTCTTCAGTGTCTGGTTTCTGTCCTGACACAAAGTGGACTGTGGAGAACACTTTTTTATTTTTTTTTTAGGCTCACTAGTTCAGTCGCGCTGTGGGGAGGGAGGGACGCTGCAAACAAATAACACTGCTGTGTGCTCGCAGTGCCTCAGCCACACTGGGTCTGCCCCTGCTTACGGCGCGTGTAGCCTCCCTGCCCACACTGCTCAGGCTGTAGGTTGCTCCGCAGGGAACCATCCGTGGCCGGCCCTGGGCTGCTTGCACTTCCCAGATCCAAGCCGCTCAGGTTCAGGCACTCGGGTAGTCCTCAGAGGCGCAGACTCGGTCGGGCCTGTGTTTTGTGCCCTTCCCAGGTCCGAGCAGCTCAGGTGATGAGGTGTTTGGTGAGCGGATTGCTGCGACTTATCGCCTCCCCGCCACTCGGTTATCTGGGTGTAAAACCGGCGCACCTTCTCAGGCAGATGTTGACCGTCCAGACCCCCAAGAAGTTTTAGTTAGCAAAGAAGCCTGCTTACAGTTTTATAGATAATGTCTCTCTGGGGCTGCGATTGCCCCCTTCCGGCTCTGGCTGCCTGTCACCAGAGGGGGATGGTCTGCAGCCGGCTATCTCTGTTCAGTCCTTTGTTCCGTGCGCAGGCCTGGCGGTGTCTTAGGTTAGGGCTGGCTTTTTGTGTGGTAGATATCCCACAGTCTGGTTTGCTAGCCCAAATTGTTTCGCTCAGATAGCGCTCAGGGTATTCAGGCCAGATCCTTACTCTAAGCGATGCAGCTGGCGCTGAGCCTCCCTGCCCAGCCCCCGCTTGCTAGTGGCATGTGCAGGCGTCTGTGCTGCTTCTCCACTGGGGGAGTTACCGTAGGGCTCGTAATCTGCAGATTTTAATTGTTTATTTATTTTTCCTTCCTGTTATGTTGCTCTCTGTGCTTCCAAGGCTCGGCACAGATTCGGCAGTGAGAAGGTTTCCTGGTGTTTGGAAACTTCATTCTTTTTAAGACTCCCTTCCCAGGAAAGAACTCTGTCCCTCTCTCTTTTGTCTCTTTTTTTGTCTTTTATATTTTTTCCTACCTCCTTTCGAAGACTTGGGTTGCTTTTCTGGGTGCCTGATGTCCTCTGCCGGCATTCAGAAGTTGTTTTGTGGAATTTACTCAGCGTTTAAATGTTCTTTTGATGAATTTGTGGGGGAGAAAGTGTTCTCCCCATCCTACTCCTCCGCCAACTTAGCTCCTCCTCCTTAACTCAATTTCTTGGAGCAACAAGGTAGCTGGATTTAAAGTTATCAGTTTTCTTTTTTTTTCCATGAATTTTTCTCTTTATCAGGTTTGTTTACATTTATCAGCACATAATAAAGTGTATATATTTAAAGTGTAAATTGTTGAAGTATTTAACATGTATACACCTTTGAAACTAATATCACAATCACTATAATAAACATATCCCCATCATCCATTTGTCAACCCATCTTCCTGCTTCTTCTCCTTCGTGCTCTTTCCAACCCTTACCTCATATCATATACAAAATCTAACTTAAAATTGTTAAATGAACTGAATATGTCATAAAAGTAAAATTCTTAAAAAACAAGTTTTCATGATCTCAGTTTTTTCAATAGATTCTTGTTTGACACCAAAAACACAAGCACTAATACAAAAAACAAACAAACAAAAAAGATGAATGGAACCTCATCGAAATTTTTAAATAATTATGCATCAAAGGACATTGAGAAGAAAATAAAAAGTCAGCCTTCAGCACATAAGAAAATATTTTGAAGCCATATACCTGGTAAGGATCTAGTGTCCAGAATGTATTAAAAAGCCTCTTACAATTCAATAACAAAAAGACAACTCAATTGAAAAATGGGCAAAGGAGTTGAATAGATATTTGTTAAAAAAAAAATGCAAACTGACAATAAGCACACGAAAATACGTTCTAAGTGATTGGTCTTTAAGGGACCGTTAAAGGATTACTTTTATTTCTGAAAGACATTTTTGCTTGGTATAGAAATCCAGCCTCAGAGTTCTGCTTCTGACAGAACTCCCAGCCTGCCAGTGAGAAGTTCTGCAGATATAATGCCCATCAAAACTGGTGAAATTATTTTTTTTTTAAAACAACCATTTGGAATGGCCTTATAAGCATATAACAAATGAAAAAAAAAAAAAAAACTTTTACTCCATAAAATATACTACAATTTGATAGAACTGCAAAGACCTATGTTATATGAACCAAAACCCACACCCTACTCCCCACCTTCCTGCTCAACAAGATGGAAAGTTCTCTCCAGATTTATATGGTATGGAACACAGGGCTTGCTGTGACTCCAAGTTGGAGCTATCTTTCTGGGAATGGCAAGACAGCATTCGTTATCTTGTTCCCAGTTATCTGTTAACTGAGGCTAAATTCTACTGTGAAAAAATAAATAGGGGACGTTCTTGGCAGCCTAGTGGTTAAGACTCTGTGCTTCTGGTGCAAGGGGTGCAGGTTCGATCCCTCATTGGGGAACTAAGATTCCATATGCCATTCAGCGCAGCCTAGAAAAAACTTTTATTTTATATATATATATAAAATAAAAGGGAATTACCTTCCTTGCCCAGCCCTCTTCTGGGGGGACAGAGGCTCTATCTTAAATGTGACCCTGCTGATAATACTGGGACCTGAATCAACTTTGCTTTGAATCATGGAGTGGGTTTTCCATGTAAAGAGACTCAGAGCAAAGAAACTTGGGGCTGCTGCTCCCACATTAACTGAGAGCTCAGCTCCTAAATGAGGGTATCACTCAGTGCGTATTTTCCCATCCTCAGCACCAGTGCATTATATTCCCATCCTTAGCACCAGTGCCATAGCGCAGAGATTTTGCCTGGGAAGAGGAAGACACAGGGGAGAGACCTACCAATTCCTCTCCAGATGAACTGACTTTATTTGCAATAGAATTTGGAGAACATCAAGCCTAAGAGCATTCTGCACAAACAGTGGCTTTGGGAGGTGGAGGCATTGGAGGAAGACTGACAAATTAGTTGGAAATACGAAATTGTAGGTTGACTAGTTTGCCAGAGTGAACTGGGGAAAGAACCCTCTTGAAGTCAGAATAAATGTCAAACACTGGTCTGTGGAACTGTCACCTCAAAGGAGCCTGGATTTGATTGTCTGTGAAGCAAATGATGTACCAATGCATTGTTCAAAACAATAAAGCCTACAAGGTGGAAATTGGAGGAGCTGAACAGCTGGGTGTCCCATGGACAGAGGAATCTGGCAGGTTACAGTCCATGGGGTTGCAAAGAGTTGGACACAACTTAGTGACTGAGCCTGCACACAACAGCTAGGTGTGGCAAAAAGAGTCCTTGATCACATTTTTATCCATTACCACACCTAGCTGTTGTGTGCAGGCTCAGTCACTAAGTTGTGTCCAACTCTTTGCAACCCCATGGGAAGATTTGGGAGAATGGCATTGAAACATGTAAAATATCATGTATGAAACGAGATGCCAGTCCAGGTTCGATGCACAATACTGGATGCTTGGGGTTGAGCACTGGGACGACCCAGAGGGATGGTATGGGGAGGGAGGAGGGAGGAGGGTTCAGGATGGGGAACACATGTATACCTGTGGTGGATTCATTTTGATATTTGGCAAAACTAATACAATTATGTAAAGTTTAAAAATTAAATTAAATTAAAAAAAAATTTGTTATCCCAAATTGACTGTGTGCATCTTGAAGCCTGCTTATTCTAAAGATTTATGTTACAGACTTACGATATTTGGACATTAGTTCAGTTCACAGTCATGATGAGTAATGCTTTCCCAGCTTAAACTCCAGTTCCATCAGAGGACCAGTTTAATTTTCTTTGTTTCTTCTCCTGCATTAATAACATAGAAACAAAGATACTTGTTCATTGATGCCTGAAAGCATATGTGGATAAATGATAAAGTGGGATGCCAATAGCATTCATTAATATTCTCCCCAGTATCAATAAGCTTCCATTTAAAGCAGAATTCAGTCTGGAGTCAATCAGTCTTATATGCAAAACAGATTGAAAATTGCTCTCAAGTAGGCCCATGTGTCTACACTTCAGAGGAAGGGCAGCTTGAATTACGCAGATAGTTCCACAACTGTAGGCTTGCCCTGGTTAGAATTTAACAGATAACAGCACTTCACCTCTGCCCTGGCTGTTTCAAAGTTCTGGGAACCAGCTTCGGTGCCTTGTGGCTGCTCCTTCAGTCACATTTCAGTTCCCTAAGTGGAAGCATAGCCAGAACAACTTTAGAGACAGATGTTACTCTGAAATAACTCAGGGGATATAAAGAGCATGTATACGGGGGGCATTTACAATGTATAGCTTGAAACGAATATTTGAATTATACTATTTCAAAGTCTTTGATTGATGATTAATTGGAAGAAATTAAGGGATACATTGTAACTTCACAAAGATATCCCAAGGCACATTCTTGATGAAATTTCAATACTGTAAATTTTAAAATAAATCTTGTCTCCATTCAAATCATTTACTTCTTGTTTTCCTTGGAGAATTATTCCCACAGAAATACTACTTTACTCCAGAGATCTCTGGAGTAAAGTAACTGTAAACAAGCACAGATATAATAATTGCAGGTCCCATAATGTGTTGAGATCAGAGAATTAGAATGTAACCAAGGTGTCAGGGGAGAAAGTTTTAGCCTCATTTCATAGATGAGTTAACAGAAACCCTACCTAAATGCATTTCACATCTGGTTGGGTAGGTGTGAGTGGAAATCAAAGGTAAAAAGAAAACTGTGCATGCTTAGTCATTCAATTGTGTCCGACTCTTTGTGACCCTTTGGACTGTAGCCCACCAGGCTTCTCTGTCCATGGAATTCTCCAGGCAAGAGCATTGAAGCAGGGTGCCATTCCTTCTCCAGGGGATCTTCCTGACTCAGAGATTGAACCTGTGTCTCTTGTGTCTCCTACATTGCAGGTGGGGTCTTCACCCACTGAGCCACCATGAAGAAGATTGGTCCAAGTCAATCATTTTCTTTAGATGGGACTGAAAGGCAGAGACCAGCTTTTAATGCTTAATGTATCTGACTTGACAAACTATTTTTAATACACTATCCTTAGGGATCTGGATAATTCCCATTCCCATTCCACTATGTTGAAAACATAGTGAAGATGACCTATTTGAAACAGAAGAAATTTTTACAATGTACTTCTTTTGCTTAAGCATTATTAATGACTTTTTCCAAATATTAATTTTAGTTTCTGAGGAATTGTATGTAAAATCTCTCCACCAGAGTAAACAGTACAGTGAAACTATCAATTCCTCAGAAAATAAAGCCTACAGATATTTTTTGAATTTAGTCTTGGAAGAGAGATCTTCATGTGTTTCCAAACACATTGAGCATGTTTTTCATTTAATTCTTATAGTATAAATTCTGCAAACTTTCAAGGAAACGATACTTTAGAGTGAGATGACGATATTTTAAAACACATGATATCTGCTTTTGATGCTTTTTGTTTTTTTCTAAGGCCACCCTTTGCAAGGCCACCCTCCAATCCATGATCCTTATTACATCACTTGTTTGGCCCCTGGCTTAAGCAGACTTGTACTATGATCTGTGGACTTCCCTGGTGGCTCAGTGGTAAAGAATCTGCCTGTCAGTGTAGGAGATGTGAGTTCGATTCCTGGGTCAGGAAGATCCCCTGGAGAAGGAAATGGAAACCCACTCCAGTATTCTTGCCTAGGAAATCCCATCGACAAGAGGAGACTGGTGGGAGACACTCCCTGGGATCAAAGAGTCAGATGTGACTTAGCAACTAAGCAACAATATTGTGATCTATGGAAATGCTCTTGTTTTATCTGGCTCCTTTTTTGATGTCAAGGACAAAGTCCTTATTTCTCTGGAAACATCATTGCACAGAATGATCTCTAGTGGCAGGAGCTGATTCCACAGAAATGCTTTTCTTACCTTAAATATCTCTTAGTATCAAACAACAGATCACAGAAATAGAACCATATTTGTGCACAAACTTGCAAGAAGCACTTATTTTCATTGTTTTTGTCTGAAAACCTAAAGGGTAAAACACTTTCCTTTATATCAGACAGCTAGGTGGGATATCTCTCTCTCCTTACATAACAACTGCTTTCTTTAAGTGATGGATCCATGTCATTCAAGTAGCTTACTGTATAAGTAAAGGGTATATCATTCCTAAAAATTAAGCTCACTCTCACTTGAAAATGATCAAATGTTTCAGACAAAAAGAAAGCTGTAAGGATGTATTTTCTTGGCATGAAGATGGTTGGTTGATAGTATTATATGCTTTATTCTTTTTAATGAGTGGCAATAATGCACTAAATGCTATTTTATTAAAAGTTAATATCTATTTTGTGAATAAGTGGATTTAGGTAGGCAAAATAAAATCTTCACTTGGCTATTAAATCACTTTTATATTATCTGAAGCAAAATCTTCACACTAAATGAGTATAAGTCACAGACTTTCAGAATATCCCTGAGAATGTACTTTACACTATAACTTAAATAGTAATGAAATCAACTGAAAATGAATGCCATTAGTCAACTGTGCCTTGATAGGGCTCCCTGTGGGCTGATATAAGTCATCATTAGAAATGAATTTTCTCATGTTCTACAATGAGTGTTTAATGTTTTGCTTCAAAGCAGAATTTAAATTTTATATTTAATGCAGGTCTTTCAATTAAAAAAAAAATTTAGATGGCCTATTTTTGTCTTTGCAACTTGTATTTAGACTTCAAATGTTGTAAGACTGTGTAAAATGTATAAAACAGATAATAATCACAAGTGGAGATATACTAATTATTTTAAAACTCAAACTAAAGATTAGTGGGAACAAAATGTTTTCATACATACAACTTTAATCTTGACTTAAGAATAGATCTGTAGAAGTTAAAGATTAAATATGTGTAATATTATTATATCCTTCTGGATTGCTGCTGCTGCTAAGTCCTTTCAGTTGTGTCCGACTCTGTGAAACCCCATAGATAGCAGTCCATCAGGATCCTCTGTCCCTGAGATTCTCCAGGCAGGAATACTAGAGTGGGTTGCCATTTCCTTCTCCAATGCATGCACGCATGCCAAGTTGCTTCAGTCATGTCTGACCCCGTGTGACCTGATGGACAGCAGCCCACTAGTCTCCTCCATCCCCAGGATTCTCTAGGCAAGAATACTGGAGTGGGTTACCATTTCCTTCTCCACCTTCTGGATTAAGAAATGGTAAACATTTTTAGATTTTGATATTGAAAATAATGCCAGTATTTACAAGTTCATCGTGTATTTCTATAGCAATGTAAATATATGCACATATGAAAGTAAAACACACTAACTCCTTGGAAGGAAAGTTATGACCAACCTAGATAGCATATTCAAAAGCAGAGACATTACTTTGCCAACAAAGGTCCGTATAGCCAAGGCTATGGTTTTTCCTGTGGTCATGTATGGATGTGAGAGTTGGACTGTGAAGAAGGCTGAGCCCCGAAGAACTGATGCTTTTGAACTGTGGTGTTGGAGAAGACGCCTGAGAGTCCCTTGGACTGCAAGGAGATCCAACCAGTCCATCCTGAAGGAGATCAGCCTTGGGATTTCTTTGGAAGGAATGATGCTAAAGCTGAAACTCCAGTACTTTGGCCACCTCATGCCAAGAGTTGACTCATTGGAAAAGACTGTGATGCTGGGAGGGATTGGGGGCAGGAGGAGAAGGGGACGACAGAGGATGAGATGGCTGGATGGCATCACTGACTCTATGGATGTGAGTCTGAGTGAACTCTGGGAGTTGGTGATGGACAGGGAGGCCTGGCGTGCTGTAATTCATGGGGTCGCAAAGAGTTGGACACGACTGAGCGACTGAACTGAACTGAATGCATGTGTGTGACGTTTTGAATGTTTCAGTATTCTGAGACCCAATAGGATGGAGAAGTAAAGTAAGGAAAATTGTATTAAAAAATTATGTGTTCTGTTGTCACACAGAAAATAATTAGTTTCAAAAATGAATATAGTACATCTTGATATATATTAATAGTTACAGCAGAGTACTCAGTGTGGGAATACACAAACCTTAATGTTGTTCAGGAGGTTTAGAATTTCAGTAGAAAACTTTCACTGTGAATTTATAGCATAAACCACCCAACTGACTTCATATAAAATGCTTAGAATTTATTTGATTTCCTACCAAATATCCCACTGTACATAGATATATAATTACTTTAATTATCTCAGTATCTGAATTACTTGTTGGGGATCTCCAGAAGGGTATTTAACTCTTCCTGGCCAGTATAATATTAACAAGTACAGTGATAGATGTTATTAATTAGCTTCTGTGGGTCTGTGCAGTTTGAAAGCAAACAGTATTGTATATCTTTCATACAATATCAGTAATTGAGCTTCAGGGAAAAGTGTTGTAACATTTTCCCTAATTTTTGTAATATGTTTTCTCAATCTAAAAGTTACTAGGATATAATATTGTGTTTAGTTTTATCATTAAAGAGTGAAAAGTGGTGAAGAATTTTCTTAACATAAGATGTAAATAAGCACAAATGGGCAAATAAACCAAAAGGATGAATAAGTAACTTATAAAGAGATATAAACATGTTAAGAAGATTCATGACTCTCAGTTGTATATTAATACAGTTCAATTCATAAAGAGATACTAGTTATGTCTACAGGTCTTCCTCCACTTACTATGGGGTTACATCCCAGAAAACCCATCTTCAGTTGAAAATGCATTTAATACACAACATGTAAAACATTATAGCTTAGCTTAGCCTACCTTAAATGTAGGCTCAGAACAATTACATTAGTCTACAGTTTGTCTAACACAAAGCCTATCTTTTTTTTTTTAATTAAAAAAAAAATTTTAAATTAGAGGACAATTGCTTTACAATTGTGTTAGTTTCTGCTATATAACATGGATCAGTCATAATTATTAGTATATACACAATCCTATCTTATAAAAAATATTGAATATTTCATGTAATTTATCGAATACTGGATGGGAAGTGAAAAACAGACTGGCTGTCTAGATACAGAATGGTGTATCTGTTGTTTATCTTCCCGGTTAACTGGGAGCTGCCACCACCCAGCATCACAAAGGAATACTGCATACTGCTACTCCAGGAAAAAAATCAAAATTCAAACTACAGTTTCTACTACATGCAAATTGCTTTTGCATCATCATAAAGTAGAAAAAAATTGTAAGTCCATCCTAACTGGAAGACTTTCATTTATTCATATTTTAAAATTACTAGGTATCCAATTGCTAGGTCTTATTGAAATACATACATTTAATATATATGTAATATATATTATATGTAATATATATGTAATATATATTATATGTAATATATATGTAATATATAATATACGTATATATGTAATATGTACGTATATACCTATATATGTAATATGTACATATATACATATATGTAATAAATGTATATATATATATGTAATAATATATAAACATATACCTAGATGTACTTATATATAGAACTGATGACGTTTACATTTACATACGTTTACATACATTTAATATATATGTAATATATATTATATGTAATATATATATATGTAATAATATATAAACGTATACCTAGATGTACTTATATATAGAACTGATGACGTTTCACTGAGTAGATATCTTTTGGCAAACTATTTTTATCCTTTAATTACCAATCTTGTGAATTTTTCCTAAAGAAATAACAAAGCTATCTATGCAACTGGGTTCCTTATAACATTTAGAAAATAATTTCTTTAATCTTTTTTTTTAAACTAGAAAACATTGCATTGTAATATTTATATTAAGCTATAATTTTTATTTTTAAATACAAAAGCAGTGCAAACAAAGCAACCGACACAGGGTTATCTCCAAAATATACTGTTTGGCTCATGCAGCTCAATACCAAACAAAAAACAAAAAACAAAAAAAACCCAGTCAAAAAAAAGGTGGAAAAGATCTAAACAGACATTTATCCAAATAAGATATACAGATGGCCAAAATACACATGAAAAAAAAGCTCAATATTATTAATTATTAGACAAAAGCAATTCAAAATTGCAATGAGGTATCACCTCACACTGATTAAAATGGCTATCATCCAAAAATCTACAAGCAATAAATGGTGGAGAGGGTGTGGAGAAAAAGGAACTCTCCTACACTGTTGCTGGGAATGTAAATTGGTACAAACAGCCACTATGGAGGTTCCTTAAAGAACAAAAAATATTTATAATAGAACTACCATCCCACTCCTAGACATAAACCTGGAGAACATCATAAGTTGAAAAGATACATGCATCTCAGTGTTCACTGTAGCATTATTTACAATAGCCAAGACATGGAAGCAACCTAAATATCCATCAACAGATGAATAAATAAAGAAGATGTGGTACATATATACAATGGGATATAGGTCATAAAAAGATAAAAATAATGCTATTTGCAGCAACATGGATGACCCTAAAGATGGTCCTACTGAAAGAAGTAAGTCAGACAAAGATAAATATCATATGATATCACTTATAAGTGGAATCTAAAAAAAAAGGGTATAAACAAACTTATTTACAAAACAGAAATAGAGTCACAGATATAGAAAACCAGCTTATGATTACCAGGGGATAAAGAGGCTTGCATGCTTGCTCAGTTATGTCCAACTCTTTGTGACCCCATGGACTGTAGCCCACCAGCCTCCTCTGTCCATGGACTTCTACCAGGCAAGAATACTGGAGCGGGTTGCCATTTCCTGTTCAGGGGATCTTCCTGATCCAGGGATCAAACCCAGGTCTCTTGCATCTCCTGCATTGGCAGGCAGATTCTTTACCACTGCCCACCTGAGATAGCTTAGATGGTGAAGAGTCTGCCTACAATGCAGGAGACCTGGGTTCAATCCCTGGGTCAGGAAGATCCTCTGGACAAGGAAATGGCAACCCACTCCAGTATTCTTGCCTAGAGAATCCCCATGGACAGAGGAGCCTGGTTGGCTGTAGTCCATGGGGTCACAAAGAGTCAGACGCAACTAAGTGACTAACACACACACTTGAGGTAAAGGAGAGGGAAGCATAGATTGGGAAACTGAGATTAATACATGTACCTACTATTATATCCTGTGGTCATGTATGGATGTGAGAGTTGGACTGTGAAGAAAGCTGAGTGCCGAAGAATTGATGCTTTTGAACTGTGGTGTTGGAGGAGGCTCTTGAGAGTCCCTTGGACTGCAAGGAGATCCAACCAGTCCATTCTGAAGGAGATCAGCCCTGGGATTTCTTTGGAAGGAATGATGCTAAAGCTCAAACTCCAGTACTTTGGCCACCTCATGCGAAGAGTTGACTCATTGGAAAAGACTGTGATGCTGGGAGGGATTGGGGGCAGGAGGAGAAGGGGACGACAGAGGATGAGATGGCTGGATGGCATCACTGACTCTATGGACGTGAGTCTGAGTGAACTCTGGGAGTTGGTGATGGACAGGGAGGCCTGGCGTGCTGTGATTCATGGGGTCGCAAAGAGTCGGACACAACTGATCTGATCTGACTATTATATATGTAAGATATGTAGCTAAATAAGAACCTAATATATAGCACAGAGAACTTTACTCATTACTTTGTAATGGCTTATATTGGAAAAGAATCTTAAAAAAGAGTGGAGATATATATATGTGTGTGTGTTTGTGTGTGTGTGTGTAACTAATTCACTGACTCACTTTGCTGTACAGTAGAAACCAACACAACATTGTAAGTCAGCTACACTCCAAAAATTTTGTTTTAAAAAAGCAGTGCATTGTACTTTTTTATATTGTATTATCATTTGTTGGTGTAAAGTAAGTAGAAAGACTGGTAAAATGACAGTAAAGGATGTTATAGATGTCAAACTTGTAAGCATTATATCCAGGCAGTCATTCCAGATGTGGGAAGTGCTCTTCTGGACCAAATTTATGAACTGCATGTACTTCAACTCTCCAAGCCTCCTCTGCCCGTCTCAGGTTGCTAGTAGAAAGCCACATCCTTGGGGACAGGGAGTTTTACCCCATGTATGTTCTGTGAGGGACAAAAATAATTAACTCAGATGACAGGTCAGAACAAAACTTTGGCTATATAAGGCAAAGCTTCCGGTAGGAACGGAAAATCAGAGAGGCCTTTGACATAGCTTCCTGTTCCTCCTAATTACCTTTCCTGCTTTTACCTCTTTTCTGATTAACCTGTTGAGACCTTAAAGTGATTTATCTGTGTCGATGAAGAGAAGACTGAGAAAAGGATGAAAGAGCCAAAAACATAATATTATAAATAAGAGAGCCACAGAGACCCCTAGCTGTATTACACTAGTTAACTATAGCTTCTCAAATCACAGACATTTCAGTCTATTCGTGTTTACTCTGCAGAATCTACACGCAGGGCACCATGCATGCAGCTGGTTGGTCTAGGCAAGAATCGAAGCAGAACTAACACACCACACAAATCCTTAGTGTGAGGACAAGGTCTGTTTTGGGAAAGAAACCAAGAAAAACATGTTACAGAAAAGCTTCTCTAGCTGCTGGAGTACATTTCCTGTAGTTCCATTGTAATAAACGATCCTTCCTCCCAGGGGTTGAGGACTATTGTATTTCCGTTGTAGCAGTTTTCCTTTGAAACTACTGGCCCTGGCCCCAGGAAAGCTGTCAGCAAAGCTGCCAGCAAAGGAGAGGATTGAAGAAAAGTCTGTAGTCTTGTCACTTTGAAAAGATGACAAAGTTTCAGAAGCAATATTGAATATTTGATAATGTCTGATTTTTTCCTCCTCCTCTAACTTATATTTCATTCTAGATGTTCTAGAAGGAAAGGACAAAAACAAAAATTGTTTAGTGTCTCAGCAAAAAGTCCTGGATTTCCCTCCTTTTAGGCACTCTGCAATGTTGGCTTTCTTGTTGGTGTTGCACTGTGACCCTGAATCTGGCCAAGTGTTAAATTTAATTGCTAATGTGACACCCTTAAGTTTCTTTTTTCTTTCTCCTAAGGACCAGCAAAAAGTGCTTACGTATGAGTTGTGTGATTCTGAATTTGAATTCATATTATCACTAATCGAATGTGGCTTGTGAATGAATTAAGAAGAATTCATTTATTTGTTTTACAGGGTAGAAATCTGATAGGTGTCCGAATAGTTCAAAGGCCAGAATTTCATTGGCTCTTTTGTCTTTCACAAGGTATAAGTGTATTCCAGAACTGTCTTAGTGAATCAAAAATAGTTTGTCTTCAGCAATTTCCATTTAAGTTTAGCTTGTCCAGAAAGGTGTGATACGATTTTGTGATAGCTCCGTTTCTGAATCAAGTCTGACAACTGAAGAGTTACCTGTGGCCTGAGACTCTAAGGAGCGCTGGGTTAGAGTATAAAACTCACTGTGAACTATCATTGATGAGTAGGGCTGTGAATAGTATTAATCTTAACGTCCTCTTGTGGCAAATTGTTTGGTAATGACACAAGGCAGAGGGTAGCCTTTCCTTCCCCATGTCGTGATACCCTGGTGGAAGAGTTCCTTTTTAATCTGTCAAGACAGTAAAATTTACCTCCCCTGAACTTCACACCCTGTGGTTGTGAATATTCCAATTTCCCCTTCCTTCACTATCTCTATGCTCACGTGGCTGTTGTCTTTCCTGTTCTTTGCCTTTCAGACAATCAATTCTTTGGCACCTCTTTTCTAATATTACAACAGTTACCAAGTCTAGCTGAAATGTTTTTCTTCTCTGGCCACTTCAAAATATTTCCAGTCACTTTTTATCTGTAGCGCCAAGTCTGGTGAGCTGAGAAGAAGCAAAAAAAAAAAAAAAAAGCCAAAGGACTGAGCTCGATTTGCTGCTTGGGAAAGCTTGATGCATTGGGCTGCAGAGCTTTGTGCTCAGTCTAGTGTAATTGAACACAGAAACCAAGCTGATAAACAGGAGTGAGGAGAAAACTGCCCCGTGAGTGTATGTGTTATGTGTACAACAGAGAGAGAAAGACAGCCACCAGGTCCTGGAGAGTCACGTTCTTCACTTCCGCAGACTTGCTTCAGTAGTCAACTACATTACTTCCCTGGGATGGCGAACCACTTAAACCACACTCTGTTAGTTTTTCATGTCACACCGAAATTGAAAACGGAGACTTCTGAGTTATAATAGGCAGTTCTGATGAACTTCATGAATTCTCTGAATAGGTCAGAACCCTACACAAGGCAGGATTTTGCATTTTCTTTGGCAGTAAATTGCCCTGCGCCAGAGTGAGAAATCATGTCATATTTTATTACTAAACCTGGGAACTCAAATCAAGGATCAATGAGATTTCAAAAAGTATACTTATTAAGAGCTGGCAGTCACAAGCAAGGCCACAAGGCTTCAAAAGCTTTACCTTTCTCTTCTGTTTTTCTCAACTTTTTCATTTCAGACTGTCTTTTCACAGTTTTCCCAAATATTAGAAGCGGCAGTTACTAAATCCCAGTGCTAGGATAAAACTAAAAATCTCAAAATACAGACTTAAAAAAAAAAAAAACTATGAAGAACTCCACTTATAAATCACAATGTTCTTATTTTATGCATATGAAAGAACAATTATTCCTAAATAATTGCAAAATTTATTTGAAATACTTAAAGACATGTTACCCAAACACCACTGAAATGCTTCAAAACACTTCCACAAGGCACTCACTTTTGTGATTTTTCTCTCTTATTTTGAGTTTTTAATGTAAAATAGGCCTTTATCAATATGTCCTGAAACTGCAATGCAGTCCTTTCTGTTGGAATCCGGAACTTGTTTATTTTAGTCATCTGAGTTCAAAATATTAAGGATGTCACCAAAGCATTGTTCACACAAATGCCTATAAACTATGCAAAGCAGTAACATTTGCTTGGTGGTGGTTTAGTTGCTAAGTCGTGTCCGACTCTTGTGACCCCATGGACTGTAGCCCACCAGGCTCCTCTGTCCATAGGATTTCCCAGCAAGAACACTGGAGTGGGTTGCCATTTACTTCTCCAGAGGATCTTCCGACCCAGGGATCGAACCTGGGTCTCCTGCATTGCAAGCAGATTCCTCAAGATCTGAGAAGCCAAACCTCTGCTTAATTTTGTCTAATCTGAATGATCCTGTCCCTGTACAGGTTGATTATTCTTTAAATATTTATAGAGAAATGCACAGCTGATTTTGAGCAAATTTGTGTTTGATTTCCACCTTGGTTCATATACATGCACTTGTTCGTCTATATAGGCTTCCCTGGTAACTCAGCTGGTAAAGAATCCACCTGCAATGCAGGAGACTTCGGTTTTTTGATTCCTGGGTTGTGAAGTTCCCCTGGAGAAGGGATAGACTACCCACTCCAGTATTCATGGACTTCCCTCATGGCTCAGATGGTAAAGAATCCACCTGCAGTGCGGGAAACCTGTGTTGGATCCCTGGATTGGGAAGATTCCCTGCAGGAGGGTATGGCAACCTACTCCAGTATTCTTGCCTGGAGAATCCCCATGGACAGAGGAGCCTGGTGGGCTACAGTTCATGGGGTTGCAAAGAGTCGGACACAACTGAGTGACTAACCCAGCACAACACATACATCTATATGTTAAACCCTACATATCTGCTTGTGTATATTAATTTATCTCCTTGGTCAAAATGAAGTCTTTATTCTTCTACCTACTTACAGCTTGTAGTGTGTAAGAGGGGTGTCAAATGCTATCAGTTAAATTAGCAAGGGCATTTTCAGGGAAATTTATTTTTGGAGTCCGAAATCCCTCAAATCACTCAAAGTCCTTGTTGTTTTTCAGGGGCCCCATTAATCTTTATAGCACTCTATTGACATTGGTGGCGGCTGCTTTCCCATGCAGTGCTTAGGGCAGATGTGAGCTGAAACACCATGGCCCAGAGATTCAGGTCTAATTCAGCAGAACTCACATTAGGCTTTTAAACTAAACAGAAAATGATATAGAAGGGATTTGTAAAGACAGGGGTGTAAATTACAGCAACGGTGCTGAACTATTCTCTGATGAAGCTGGTTTCAGGGAAAAGAGTTTGTTTTTTGAATTACCTCCATTACCACTTGATGCAGCTTAAAATTCAACAAGCACAGACCTGAAAGCCAAGGAGGTGCTTCTCATTCTAATGCCACCCCTTCTGGTGAACGTGTAGGATGTGGGGTAGCTACTAGGACTGGAATTGTTGGTAGGAAAAAAAAAAAAAAAAGAAATTGGACCCAAATCTGCATACCCTGGCTCTAGGGAGAATAAGATGTAATAGTGAAACTGAAGCTTAAATTACCAAATAAGGTAAAACCACGTAAAATGCTACAGTGATGAATCTTTATTCTCCAACCCAGGTGAACCTATTTTGGGTAGTCTGTGCCCACCCTAATTTGATGATGCTTCTACAGAGAAAAGCTCTTCTGAGGAAAAGACAAAGATAAAAAGCTGCTTTGGAGTTTCAGAACTTTTAACAAGAGCAGAAGTCCTCTCATGGTAAAAGGAACAAAAGTCAAAAGGGTTAGAAAGTTCTGGAATTATGTCTAGAAAACAAAGCTGTGGCTAGGTTTCTTTCTGGCCTATGATTTCAAACTCCATTGCCATCATGGCCTCTTAGACTCAATATTCAGAGTACAGCGATTAGCAATTTATTTGAGAATGTAGACTGTCATTCCAACTGACTCTTTCTGTCCCCATCTTCTCATTTCTGCACACAGTCTAGATGGTGTTCAGGAATATTGATGATTTGCTGGAAATATGAACATTTCTAGAGCAAACATTCAAAAGTAAGAGGCAGAAGTAATAATTTGGGTGATGAATAACAAAAGACCGTAATCATTGCCATGATGTCATTATCCCAATGCTTGGAAAATCAGAATAAGTATGTTAAACCTGGAGATAACAAATCTTTTCCTCCAAAGCAGCATCCTCTTTCACATGAAAATGAGAGAAATTAGATATAGACAGACAGATAAAAAGGATTTACTTCAATTTCAAGATAATTTATTGTCAGTGCTTACTTTCTCAGCTTTATTTTCTGTATTAAACTCCATAAAAGCTCTCTTGATTAAGTTCCCCCAAGCATCTCTGAGTGAAGCAGTCCAAAACATGCATGGATTTGGTCATAAAGTGTATTTTATTCATCTTGTCAAAACAACAAAAAAAGTCAGGAGGATATCTGAAATCACATAAAACAAGCTTGAGGGAAGAGAGATGCATTAAAATCACCTAATACCAGCCACTCCTTGAGTATAATTTCATGAGGATGATTTACACACTTTGTTTGAAATTAACCTCAAAAAAACATTCACTTTCTGTTTTAAGAGTTGTATATGGACACTCTTTCCTTCTCTGGGAATACAAAGAGAACAAAACAATGGCATATTCAAATGTATTCACCATCTTACCAAAAGAATATGGTAGTTTATGTGAATTATACAGCCCTGCCGTTTTAAATAAATGTTGAATAAAAAGTGTTGGATGCACATTCTCATGGAAATTTTTTAATACAAAGTCTCTTGTGCACATGAGCAAGAGCTTTTTTTTTTTTTTAAGATTTACTGGCTATGCTGGATCTTCGTTGCTGCAAGCAGACTTTCTCTAGTTGGGGTGAATGGGGGCTACTCTCTAGTCGCAGTCCTCAGGCTTCTCACCGTGGTGGCTTCTCTTGTGGAGCACAGGGTCAAGGGCATGCGGGCTTTGGTAGTTGTGGTTAGTTGCACTGCAGCATGTAGGATCTTAGTTCCCAGAGCAGGGATTCAACCTGTGTCCCCTACATTGGCAGGTGGATTCTAAACCATTGGACCACCAGGGAAGTTCTGGACAAGAGTCTTTTAAACAACTTAAATATTGATCTTCATAAAGATGCTTGCTCCTTGGAAGGAAAGCTATGAGAAATCTAGACAGCATATTAAAAAGCAGAGACATCATTTTGCCCATAAAAATCCCTATAATAAAGCTATGGTTTCTCCATTAATCATGTACAGATGTGGGAGTTGAACCATCAAGAAGGTTGATCGCCAAAGAATTGATACTTTTGAACTGTTGTGTTGGAAAAGACTCTTGAGAGTCCCTTGGACTGCAAGGAGATCGAACCAGTTACTCCTAAAGGAAATCAACCCTGAATATTCCTTGGAAGGACTGATGCTGAAGCTGAAACCCCAATTTTTTGGCTACCTGATGTGAAGAGCCGACTCATTGGAAAAGACCCTGATGCTGGGAAATATTGAAGGCAAAAAGAGAAGGAGGGTAGCAGCAGAGAATGAGATGGTTAGATAGCATCACCGACTTAATGGACATGAATTTGAGCAAACTCCAGGAGATAGTGAAGGACAGGGAAGGCTGGCAAGCTCCCAGCCTATGGGATCACAAAGAGTCAGACACGACTTAGCAGCTGAGCAACAACAACAAATGATCACCCAAGACACATGAGCAAGGTACAGACAGGGCTGCACAAAGCTCTCCCACAGGCAGAGGGGATCTGCAGCCAAAGTTACAACCTTGGATGAAGCATAATATTTTCCATAAGCTTTCCAATATATAAAATAAATATATGTGAGCTCATTTTATCCTTATAATAACTAAATGGGTCAGCTTACATGAGTGATACTATCTTCACATTACCAATAAGGGGGGAAATAAGTTTGGGGGACATTATGTGACTTACATAAAGTTACAGATCTAAGTGACTTAGTTGAGATAAGCCACTCCTTCTTCAAGTTCCTAGGCTAATGATCTTTCCACTGGAGATTTTCTCATTGTTTTTACAATCCTTGTTTTTTGCCTTTTGTTGTATGGGCTATGTGTTTTGAAAGATTTTGTCAACTAAATGAAACCCACTTATCAAATAGCTTACATAGTATTATCAGGAATAAATGTGGAATTTCCCTCATGGTCTTAAATGTGAAACAGCTGGTGTAAACTTCCTTCTATCACTGCACTATCCCCATCCTACTTACCCCTGGAAAGAGACTCTTCAGGCTTATCAGTCCTTCTTATTTCTATGTCAGTTTGACAGGTTTCCTTCTGCTGCTCCTGAAGCCTGGGCAAAGTATTTAGATGAAAGTGGATGGGAATGAAAACTTTCAAACCAGTGAGCTGCCTGGCTAAAGACTCCTAAAGGCAGGAAAGCGAAGGAGGATATTGCATGTATCATAATTTCTCCCCAGTGCTGACCTTGCTTCATATATAAAATGAAAAACAACAATGAAAAAATGGCCATAATTTAATGACTAGAGTAAATGGTTCAATGCAGGTCAGATGGGGTATTTTTAGCCTTTTATAATGACCAAATCAAATCACTGCCGGATTCACTTGGTCAAATAATGCACACTCAACTATAAAAATAACTGAACATGACAGATAATTTGAACTGTACCAAGTTAGCAACTACATGATCTTGTGCTAACTTCATAAAAGCATCTTGCTATAGACCCACAATAGCAAACTTCTACACAGATGTTAAAGAAGTAGTAGGCTTAAGCAGAGCATGCTGAAAATGCAGTCTACTCAGTGATAAACAGGAAATTTAGGAAGCTTCTGATTCACACAATTCTAGTCACATTATAGAGAGTTGTGGGGCTTCCCTAGTGACTCAGACAGTAAAGAATCTGCCTGAAATGTGAAAGACCCGGGTTCGATCCCTGGGTCAGAAAGATCCCCTGGAGAAGGGAACGGCAACCCATCCAGTACTCTTACCTGGAGAATTCCATGAACAGAAGCCTGGCAAGCTACACTTCATGGGGTCACAAAGTCAGACATGACTAAGCAACTAACACACACACACACACACACACACACACACAGAATTAGGAAACACATATGTCCTTATGAATTGATTCCACTTTGTAAAATGCTGTTGGGGCTTCCCAGGTGGCACAAGTGATAAAGAACTCATCTGCTAATGCAGGATACAAAAGAGACTTGGGTTCAATCCCTGGGTTGGGAAAATCCCCTAGAGGAGGGCATGGCAACCCACCCCAGTATTCTTGCCTTGAGAATCACAAGGTCAGAGGAGCCTGCTTGGTTATAGTCCATAAGGTTGCAAAAGATTTGAACATGACTGAAGTGACTTAGCATGCAGCATGCACGCAAAATACCACTGGGTCCTAAGTCAGCAATTAAATTCACACAAATAGAAGATCCAATATTCACAAAAGACATATTGCATGTGTGCTAGCTTTGTAGTTTTTGCATTTTTCCGTTGCATCCTTGATGATTTTTATTTTGTACAATCCAAACTCTTTAGAATATCATGTCTTTTATAATTAATGTCTCATGTAAAAACACATATTTACAAAAGGGCTTGAGATTCCCTATTCTTGCCTTGTTTTTTTTTTTTTAAATGTCATTACATTTTTCCACGAGAACATTCCTCTTCCCTTTAAACCCTTTCTATATCAATTTGATGAATTCCTATTTATCATTCATGAGCTTCTTTGCAAAGTCTTTCATTATCTTCCTGCTTTCTCTCCCACTCTAGACACAGCTGTCTACGCTCTTTACTTTTATCCCATGTCATTTTTTTGACAGACCTCCTCTCTTATGGTTTTTTTCATATTTCATTAGCTGTCTACAAACTGTCCCTCCCCCAGATACAATCCTGGAAAGAAAGAACCATAGGATGTTGATTTCTGAATCCTGGCAGTTTAGCTCAAAACCAAAACAAAGTAGGTGTTCAATAAATATTTGTTGTTTATTTAAATGTCTTAAGTTGGGTTCCTTGGAAGTGGAGCCTGAAGTTGAATTTCTTTTGCAATGATTTATTGTGGGAGACATCTCAGGAGAAGCTATAAGTAAGTGAGGGAAGGACTTCCCTAGTGGCTCAGTAGTAAAGAATCCGCTTGCCAATGCAGGAAATGCAGGTTCGATCCTTGGGGGTCGGGGAAGACCCCCTGAGAAGGAAATGGCAACCAACTCCAGTACTCTTGCCTGGGAATTCCCATAGACAGAGGAGCTTGGCAGGCTACAGTTTGTGGGGTCACAAAAGAATCAGACACCACTGAGCAGCTAAACAACAAGTGAGGGAAACAAGATAGGAAACAGGGAAGGGAACCATGCAAGTATGTGATCAGCTGCAGTCTTGACTTAGCTGGTACTAGGGTAGCTTTGAAGTGTGAGAGTAACCCTTGAGATGTTCCTTCTTGAGGACCTCTGTGCCTTATGCTGCTGCTGCTGCTAAGTCACTTCAGTTGTGTCCGACTCTGTGTGACCCCATAGACGTCAGCCCACCAGGCTAGCTGTGGGTCTCTGGGAAAAAGGGGGAGCATAAGAAATTCCAGACATTTTCAAGCAAGACAGCTTAGTCTGTCCAGCCAGTCTGAAGTTAGCTGTCATGACTCAAAGCAATGGAGGGAGGGTGCTCCAACCAGGAAAGAGACCAAAATAGAGCAACAACAGTACTATTAAAAAAAAAAAATATATATATATATATATATATATATATATATATACACCAGAAAAAAATACAGATCCAAAGTTTTGCAGATAATGATTCATGTGGAATAGAACTATTCATGTGGAGTATCAAAAAATAATTCAAGCTTAGAAGTCAGACGTGCCTGCACACTAAATTGCTTCAGTCCTGTCTGACTTTGCGCTACACTATGCATTATAGCTAGCCCACCAGGTTCCTCAGACCATGGGATTCTCCAGGCAAGAATACTGGAGTGGGTTGCCATGCCCTCCTCCAGGGGATCTTCCCTACCCAGGGATGGAACTTGATCTCTTATGCCTCCTACATTGGTAGGTGTCTTCTTTACCATTGGCGCCACCGGAGTCAGAGACCTGGTTCAAATCCATGTTTTACGTGTATAACTCAGGGACAGATCTTCATTCCTCTCTCAGTCTCAGTGTTGTCTGAGTAACAATGTTAATAAGATTTATTTCATGTAATTCCAGTAAAGACTATACACAATATATATAAAGGACCTTACAAAGTGCTCAGACCAGAGTTAGTATAATGTTATTTAATGTAGATTATTTCATTGTATTCATTTACCAAACTCAGAAATGAACAGAGTCCTAGGCAGAGAATTCTACTGAGATCCTTTGATACTGAGAATCCTTTCCCATAGGTTAGGGATATTTTTTAAAATATAGGGTACAGACTCTTCTGGTGGCTCAGATGGTAAAGTGTCTTGTCTACAATGCGGGAGACCTGGGTTCTGTCCCTGGGTCAGTAAGATTCCCCGGAGAAGAAAACGGCAACCCACTCCTGTACTCTTGCCTATAAAATCCCATGGATGAAAGAGCTTGGTGCAGGCTACTGTCCATGGGGTTGCAAAGAGTTGGGCACGATTGAACGACTTTACTTTCTTTCACTTTCATAGGGTACAGAGCAGAGAAGAAGCTGGGCTGATCCTCAGGTTCAGTTCAAAACCACACCTGACAACTTTAGCAAATGATTGCCCTTCATTAATCACTCTTTGCTATTATACTAATTTCCTTGCTTCACAGCACCAGTAAATTTGATTTAATTTTGTCTAAATTTATTATCTCTTTTGTTTTTATTTCTGTTCCCTTCCTCAAGTAAAATCTAATCTTTTTCAGGGAAGCTACCTTCTTTCTTGTTCCGTGCAGTTTCCTTGGCATAGAACTCTGCCTTGGCACATTATTGGCGGTACCTAAATAGCTGACTGACTGCCTTGATGCTATTTTAAATTAGGTAACCAAAGTGTGGAAGCAACCCAAATGTCCATAAACGGAGGAATGGATAAAAATGTGGGGGTACATATATGCAATGGAGCATTACACAATCATAAAAAAGAATAAAGTAATGCCACTTGAAACAACATAGATGGACTTAGAAATTATCATACTAAATAATGTAAAGCAGATAGAGAAAAATAAGTATTATATGATATTGGTTGTATAGAAAATCTAAAAGAAAAAGGAATAAACTTATTTACAAAACAAGAGACTCCCAGACATAGAAAATAAACATATGTTTATTTGTACATACTGTACATAAAATGTACAGTAGTATATATCTATGTACAGTAGTATATATCTATGTACAGTAGTATATATCTATGTACAGTAGTATATATCTATGTACAGTAGTATATATCTATGTTGATCCCAACCTCCTAATTTATTCCTCCTTTTCTGGTTACAAAAGCAGAAAGGAGGGATAAATTAGGAGGTTGGGATCAACATAGATATATACTGCTAAGCTGCTGCTAAGCCACTTCAGTCATGTCTGACTCTGTGTGACCCCATAGACGGCAGCCACCGGGCTCCCCCCTCCCTGGGATTTTCCAGGCAAGAACACTGGAGTGGGTTGCCATTTCCCTCTCCAATGCATGAAAGTGAAAAGTGAAAGTGAAGTCGCTCAGTTGTGTCCGACTCTTAGTGACCCCATGGATGGCAGCCCACCAGACTCCTCCATCCATGGGATTTTCCAGGCAAAGCACTGGAGTGGGGTGCCATTGCCTTCTCCCAAGATATATACTACTTTACATAAAATTTATTAACAACAAAGACCTACTTTATAGCACAAGGAACTATACTCAATATTTTATAATAACTTATAAGGAAAAGTAATATGAAGAGGAATATACGTATATATGACTGAATATGCTATATGCCTGAAACTAACAAGACATTGTAAATCTCCTAATTTTTTTATATTATGTTATCAAAATTTTATGCTTATTTTAACTTACAGGCTAAGCCATGTGAGTTGGTAGAGATCAAAGGCCATGACTGCTATAGCTGTTCCGTGACCTTTGTGAGCACAATTAGTCTCAAAGAGACATGTATGTGACTAGTATTATTATTCACTTAGCCACTGATTTTGACAAGTCTTCACTGACTCATATTTCAGAGTCCCAATTCATGCAAAGTTCAGAAGTTGTATGCACTGTAAAATATTACCACTACTCAGTGAATATAGTCAGAACACAAGACAAAGAATTGTCACATCGTTCTTGAACTAGAATGACAACATAGAAATGATACTGCACGAGTATAGCAATTCTATGTGCATCTTCTTATTTTATCCTGCAAATGCCTCTGGACAAAGTCAGATGTTGCCTATTCATTTTATTTTTCAGAATTTGCTACTGGATGTTCAGGTCTTTTGGCATATGCAAATATGAATTCATATTTTTGAGATTATGACATCTTTGAAGATGTTGTAAATTCCTAATTTGCTTGATGGTGCTTGAAGATAGAGATGAATAGTAATCACACCCACTTTTTTTCTGTATTGCTTGATAGAACATATATTAACTTGGAATTGTGGATGACTAAGGGCTAATTTATTAGCAAATTCCAATATCTATCAAAAGAACAAAGAAAGAAAAGGCTGAAGGTTTTACATAATTACATTATGCATGGATACTTGAGAAATTCTGGTGTTGACTTGTATTTGTCAAGGACATGGTCTTGATGGATATAAATATATCAGTGGGGTGTGTGTGTGTGTGCATGTGTGTTCAGTCATGTCCAACTCTTTGCGACCCTATGGTCTGTAACCCGCCAGGCTCCTCTGTCCATGGGATTTCTTGGGCAAGAATACTGGAGTGGTTTGCTATTTCCTACTTCAGGGGATCTTCCCAATCCAGGGATCAAACCCATGTCTGTGTCTCCTGCATTGGCAGGTGGTTCTTTACCACCAGGGCCAACTGATTGACATTGCATTGATGTTTTCGTCCTCTGTCTATTGATATGCGTGCAGGAAATGATTCAACTCTGCCAAAGAAGGCTCAGAAAACTAAAGAATACAGAATAAGTACCTCAGAAATAGAGGTATTTTCTTTTATTTTAGATGTTGATATACTTTTTATAGTGATTTAACACCACAGGTTTTATTCATTTTTTGCATTTTAAGAATCCTTTCAGATACATATAAAAAACTGGCAAAATTCAAGCATACTCTGGACCAAATAAAATGTGATATTATGTATTACCAGGTGGTGTATTAAATATTTGTTGAGAAAATAAAATATGTTCAATGATTTAAGAATTAAGCATTGAGTTAGCTCTACTTATTTTCAGTCTCACATTGAAATTTGAAAAACGCATGTTGAATAAGTAGACTCTATTAATATTTCACTTAAAACCTAGAAAGTCTGCTCCACTCAAAGTGATGGATGAATAACTGAGTCCATAACTTCTGTGTTAGAAAATAGTTTCCCCCATTGACCGAATTAGTTCTCAGTGGCAATTTAATAGGTAAAGGGGGAAAAGAAATACTAAAAAAGAAAGTGAAAGATTTTCTAGTCTCTCAGAATTAGTGAGAAGGGACTTTTTCAGATAAATGCATGGACTCTTTCAATAAAAGGGACTTTCCCGGTGGTTCAGTGGTAAAGCATCTGTCTGCAATGCAGGAGACTCAGGAGATCAGGGTTCAATCCCTGGGTTGGGAAAATCCCCTGGAAGAGGAAATGGCATCCCATTCCTGGAAAATTGCCTGGAGAATTCCATGGACAGAGGAGCCTGGCAGGCTACAGTCCATGGAGTTTGCAAAGAATCGGACATGGCTAAGCATACATGTACCTCTCAATGAAAAAACACCTGTTTTAAAAAAGAAAAAGAATGCTTAATACTGGAATAAATTGAAATCCCCCAGATCTCTGCTAAAAATTTCATTGCATTTCTGAATTAAACAACTCTTTCAGGAACTACTCAATATGTCAGCCACCTTTAATAACTGAATTTGCTCCAAGAAACTAGCAAATAAGGAGCTTATGACTTTTTTCCCCCCTGGGTCCTCATGACTTTGGAAAACTTCAAAGTTTGAAATTTAATTTGATTGTTTGTTTCATAGTATCTCTTTTTGATTTGTTGAACTTCCCATGGTTGACTATATCTTGACATTGACTTTATCTGTTTATGATAGGACAGACCAAATTACCAAAGAGAAAGATTTTGCAAGTGCGTAACCATAGGCTGCATTGACCATTTGGGTTATCTGCAAATTTGACTGCTTTTTGACTTGCCAGCACCCTTTTATATATATATATATATCCTGTACTGTGTTAGTTTGCTGAATGTCTGAATGTTACTTGTGTCCAAAACAAAAATACTAAGGCACATGAGATGTGCCATTGTATAAGTGTTTTGGGATGGTATTTACAAAATCTTCTAAATATAAATTTCTATCCAAGTAAAAATTGTGTAATTTCAAGACAAGTAACTGATGGATCTCATGAGTAGTGCTTGAGTGTTTTGGTCTATGTTAAATAGTGCATGTTTGATGATAGGCTACTCTATATTTACATATACATTAAGCATGTTATGCTATAGGTCCAGCATTTATTCTCAATAAATCAATGATTTAGTAAATAAAGTTTTACACTTAATTCAATTTTCTTTTATTTAACTAGGAACAAGGGCTTCCCTGGTAGCTGACCTTGTAAACAGTCCTCCTACAATGCAGGACACCCCAGTTTGATTCCTGGGTTGGGAAGATCCCCTGGAGAAGGGATAGGCTACCCACTCCAGTATTCTGGGGCTTCCTTGGTGGCTCAGATGGTAAAGAGTCTGCCTGTAACCCAGGAGATCTGGGTTTGATCCCTGAGTTGGGAAGATCCCGTGGAGGAGGGCATGGAACCCACTCCAGTATTCTTGCCTGGAGAATCCCCATAGATAGAGGAGCCTGGCAGGTTACAGGCTGTGAGGTCGCAAAGAGTCAGACATAATTAATCGACCAAGCACAGCACACCAATCTTCACTTTTCCTTTATCAAATGAGATACAGACAATAGAAACAATAACTTGAAAAGAAGGCCTTTGATAAAATTCAACATCCATTTATGATAAAAACTCTCCAGAAAGCAGGAATAGAAGGAACATACCTCAACATAATAAAAGCTATATATGACAAACCCATAGCAAACATTATCCTCAATGGTGAAAAGTTGAAAGCATTTCCCCTAAAGTCAGGAACAAGACAAGGGTGCCCACTCTCACCACTACTATTCAACATAGTTTTGGAAGTTTTGGCCACAGCAATCAGAGCAGAAAAAGAAATAAAAGGAATCCAAATTGGAAAAGAAGAAGTAAAACTCTCACTGTTTGCAGATGACATGATCCTCTACATAGAAAACCCTAAAGACTCCACCAGAAAATTACTAGAGCTAATCAATGAATATAGTAAAGTTATAGGATATAAAATCAACACACAGAAATCCCTTGCATTCCTATACACTAATAATGAGAAATTAGGAAGAGAAATTAAGGAAACAATTCCATTCACCATTGCAACGGAAAGAATAAAATACTTAGGAACATATCTACTTAAAGAAACTAAAGACCTATATATAGAAAACTATAAAACACTGATGAAAGAAATCAAAGAGGACACTAATAGATGGAAAAATATACCATGTTCATGGATCGGAAGAATCAATATAGTGAAAATGAGTATACCACCCAAAGCAATCTATAGATTCAATGCAATCCCTATCAAGCTACCAACAGTATTCTTTACAGAGCTAGAACAAAGAATTTCACAATTTGTATGGAAATACAAAAAACCTCGAATAGCCAAAGCAATCTTGAGAAAGAAGAATGGAACTGGAGGAATCAACCTGCCTGACTTCAGGCTCAACTACAAAGCAGCAGTCATCAAGACAGTATGGTACTGGCACAAAGACAGAAATATAGATCAGTGGAACAAAATAGAAAGCCCAGAGATAAATCCATGCACCTATGGACACCTTATCTTTGACAAAGGAGGCAAGAATATACAATGGATTAAAGACAATCTCTTTAACAAGTGGTGCTGGGAAAACTGGTCAACCACTTGTAAAAGAATGAAACTAGAACACTTTCTAACACCATACACAAAAATAAACTCATAAGGAATTAAAGATCTAAACATAAGACCAGAAACTATAAAACTCTTAGAGGAGAACATAGGCAAAACACTCTCCGATATACATCACAGCAGGATCCTCTATGACCCACAGCCCAGAATTTTTGAAATAAAAGCAAAAATAAACAAATGGGACCTAATTAAAATTAAAAAGCTTCTGCACAACAAAAGAAACTATAAGCAAGGTGAAAAGACAGCCTTCAGAATGGGAGAAAATAATAGCTTCTGACAAGCAACTAATCTCAAAAATATACAAGCAACTCCTGCAGCTCAATTCCAGAAAAATAAAAGACCCAATCAAAAACTGGGCCAAAGAACTAAATAGACATTTCTCCAGAGAAGACATACAGATGGCTAACAAACACATGAAAACATGTTCAACATCACTCATTATCAGAGAAATGCAAATCAAAACCACAATGAGGTACCATTTCACGCCAGTCAGAATGGCTGTGATCCAAAAGTCTACAAGCAATAAGTGCTGGAGAGGATGTGGAGAAAAGGGAACCCTCTTACACTGTTGGTGGGAATGCAAACTAGTACAGCCACTATGGAGAACAGTGTGGAGATTCTTAATAAACTGGAAATAGAACGGCCATATGAACCAGCAATCCCACTGCTGGGCATACACACTGAGGAAACCAGAACTGAAAGAGACACGTGTACCCCAATGTTCATCACAGCAATGTTTATAATAGCCAGGACTTGGAAGCAACCTAGATGTCCATCAGCAGATGAATGGATAAGACAGCTGTGGTACATATACACAATCGAGTATTACTGAGCCATTAAAAAGAATACATTTGAATCAGTTCTAATGAGGTGGATGAAACTGGAGCGTATTATACAGAGTGAAGTAAGCCAGAAAGAAAAACACCAATACAGTATACTAACGCATATATATGGAATTTAGAAAGATGGTAACAACAACCCTGTATGCGAAACAGCAAAAGAGACACAGATGTATAAAACAGTCTTTTGGACCCTGTGGGAGAGGGAGCAGAGGATGATTTGAGAGAATGGCATTAAAACATGTATAATATCATATTAGAAATGAATCGCCAGTCCATGTTCCATGCAGGATACAGGAAGCTTGGGGCTGGTGCACTGGGATGACCCAGAAGGATGGTATAGGGAAGGAGGTGGGAGGGGGTTCAGGATGGGGAATATGTGTACACCCGTGGTGGATGCATGTTGATGTATGGTGAACCACTACAATAGTGTAAAGTAAAAAACAATAATAATAAAAAAAAATAAAAAAAAGAAAAGAAGGAAAAATAACAAGGATAAATCTAGGAGACACTGGCCACAACCACATAATAGTTATCCTCTTAATAACATCTACAAAGCTATGTTTCTAACCCAATCCCATTTCTAACTCATTTCACATTGTTTTAGCCTTACTGCTTCTCATCTGGATTGAAATTGTTCTTCTGTGTATGAGATAATTTAGTGCAGTATTCAGATTGACAATAATAATTGTCAATAATAAAATAATAGTATCTTATTTTAAGATACTATTTTGTCCCTTATTACAAATGCCATATATATTTTGTTACACTTTTAATATGGACAAGAATAAAATAAAGAAAATGTACTCTCATTACTCATTACTGTAGAAAAATCACTATGAACATTTTCACTGGGTAACTTTGTCTTATGTTGTTATTGTTCAGTCCATGTTAAAGAGAAAGTGAAGTCTCTTAGTCATGTCCGACTCTTTGTAACCTGGAATTCTCCAGGCCAGAATACTGGAGTGCCTTTCCATTCTCCAGAGGATCTTTCCAACCCAGGGATTGAACCCAGTTCTCTTGCACTGCAGGCAGATTCTTTACCAGCTGAGACACAGGGAAGCCCAAGAATACTGGAGTGGGTAGCCTATCCCTTCTCCAGCGATCTTCCTGATCCAGGAATCAAGCCAGGGTCTCCTGCATTACAGGTGGATTCTTTACCACCTGAGGTATCAGGGAAGCCCATGTCCATTTTAAATTCTGTGTTACAATTAAGCCATAATTTTTGCTTTTCTTTATCTTAAACACGTCCTTGCATAACAAGTAATTTTCACTTGTAACTTCTTAAAACTTTTCTTTCTTTGGAGTAACAAAATAGTAAAATCATCTTGGCCTCAAGTTTCTGGTCTTTTTATTTTTCCCATGTAGCAGCATATATATCAGCACATGTATATTAGCATATATATCAGCACATGTATATTAGCATATAAGGCTTCCCAGGTGGCCCAGTGGTAAAGAATCTACTGGCCAAAGCAGGAGATGTGGGTTTGATCCCTGGGTCAGGAGGATCCCCTGGAAAAGGAAATGGCAACCTGCTCCAGTATTCTTGCCTGAGAAATCCCATGAATAGAGAAGTCCAGCGGGCTACAGTCCATGGGTCACAAAAGAGTCTGACAAGACTTAGCAACTAAACAACAATTAGCATACACACACACACACACACACATATATATATACACACACATACATTTATAAGTAAATATATATAATAGAAAGTTTCCCTATGCTATATTTACTAATTTTTCACAAAAATTTAAATTTGTGCATATGTTTAAAAGATTATTTAATGGACTTCCCAGGGGGTGCAGTGGTAAAGAATCCACCTGCCAGTGCAGGAGATGAGTGTTCAATCCCTGGGTCAGGAAGATCCTCTGGAGGAGGAAATGGCACCCCACTCCAGTATTTGTTTAAAAGATTGTTTAATGACTGATTGTAAAATACAATTAATTTAAATCTCTGTTTTATATTTCAGCACTGCAAGAACTAAACTTAATTTTGAATTTCTTGAGAATCACAGAAAATAGAAACATAATTTTTTATGAGTAATGAAAGCATACCCATAATTCAAATTAAGAAATAAACTGAAACTAAATTCTAAAATTACATATTATACTGTAGTGTTTATTCGCTGGCCTTTGTACAACATAGACAAATTGCATTTAGTTTTGTGGAAAAATGTTGTTTTGAATATTGTGCACCTTTAATTGTAATCACTGTGATGACCCAGTGTGATGAGTCTAAAGGATCTGAGATAAAGTTTGTAAGGGGAATTAATGGTTCTGATACCTGGGGTATAATTTAAGGTTATTTATTGCATAAAAGATTAGGTGGCATGAAATTAGATAAACAACCAACAGGATACAGATAACTCTCACATGTGGCTGTGTACTTTCTGTAATCTGGCTCAGTGGCTCTCAAACTTGAATGCACATTAGAATCCTCTGGAGGGCTTGTTAAAATTCAGATTTCTGGCCCCATCCCCAGAGTGTCCCATCAGTAGGTCTGAGGTGGAAGCGTGGGGTTTGTAGTGATCATGGTTCCCAGATGATGCTTGTGTTGCTGATTCCATTCCACATGTTGATCGTTACAGTTCTAGAGTGTCCTGCGTTAGAGGAAATGTATTCATAGAAAACTTTTGGAATTAGTGTGGATGTAAAGGTAAACGATGGAGAAGGAAATGGCAGCCCACTCTAGTATTCTTGCCGCGGAGAATCCCAGGGACAGAGGAGCCCGGTGGGCTGCCATCTATGGGGTCGCACAGAGTGGGACACGGCTGAAGCGACTTAGCAGCAGCAGCAGCAGAGGTAAATGAATGTGCCAGTTTCACAAGGTCAGCCCGAATTTACTTCTAGCAGAAAACTTATATTTCTTTCCCTTCCTTTCTTCCCTCCAGCCAGAGGCACATAAAATTGTGAATTTTCTGGTAAGCAACTAAACAACAGTGTTATGGAAGAACACCGGCAAGGTGACAATGCCTTTGTCCCACAGGAACTGTGTTTTTTCCCTCTTTTTTCCCTCTTCTCTGAGACAGGGAAAAACTGAAGCTCTGGGAATCAACAGGCTTTTGATGAACGTAAAGTGCAGAAGACACAAAGAAATAATAAAAAACACATATTTGTGTCTCAACTGGAGGGACACAAAAGGCCTGGCATGAAAGTAAAAGTGTGTGACTCTGCAAATATTCAATATGATGATGGATGTGGTAAAAACTGTGTAAATTTCCTCCTTATTCTCAAGAGTAGGTGGTTAATGCATTCTATTGTGTTAAAGGATGGAGCCACTAGGGAAAAAAAAAGAGGCGGGGGTGATGAAGACTAGTGCAAATGGCCATGCAAATAAAATAATTTGATTATTAAACAGTTTGACTGGTTTCAGATCATCATGCTTTATAAGATTCTGTATACTCTTTAATTTCGTTATGTCTAACTCACTTAAAATGGAACAAAAAATATTATAACAAAATAAAATTTTAAAGTTAAGGGATTTCTACCAGCCACAGGTCTCTCCTTTTTAAAATCTCATTAACTCTATGAATTATTTGCTTTGGTGTTCAAAGTAATTTTAAAATAATAAAATATGAGGTTGGCACATTGCATTCTCGGATTTATGTTCTATTGAAAATAATGAAAAGTGACAGGAAAAAATATTAATTAATAGGAAAAAAATGAGAGGAAAGTCAGCATTACTTGGCATTCTAAATGTACATTTTGGATATACTACTGTTTACTCTGTTTTATCTATTTACATAACTGTTCCCCAACTAAATTGCTGAAACCTAAAAAGCAGGGGGGCTCCCAGAGATCTTTGACATTCCCAGCTCCTAATTGTTCGTGCTTAATATACATTTACTGAATGAAGGGAATAAAGTACACACAATTGTGTAATTTTAAATGGCTCTGTGTTTCACCAAAGAGGAAACTATGGGACAGGATGCAATAGAAAAACATCAAATTTTGCTACAAAAGAGAGCCTTGGTATTCTGAATTTGAGTTCAAGAGTTTTAGAATCTAAAAAACAAAAAAAGAAAAGTCCACTCAGGACTGATTTCATCTTTTCTTCCTTTCTTTTTTTTGTGGCTGGACCATGTGATGAGTGGGATCTCAGTTCTCTGGCCAGGGGTGAACCTATGCCCCCTGCACTGGAAGCGCTGAGTCTTAACCACTGGACCTCCAGGGAAGTCCCAAAAGCTCTCTTTAAAGCACCATTCAGATTAAGCTTGACTGGTGAGTGGGAAGATTTTCAGTTCATTCAACAGCTAAACCCAAATTTTTAATTATTTTTATAAAATTGAAGTGACTTTTGGTATTTTCAGCTTTGACAAATAGCCCCTCCTGAACCATGGAGTGTTCAGCTTCAAAGCTCTAGCCTTCTTGTTTGCTCTAGGTTCCCCTCTTCATTCAGGTACATTTGTGGTTCACTCCTCTCTCTTCCCTCAGGTCTCTGCCTAAATGTTACTTCCCAAGGTCTTTCTTAACCACCTGCCCCTAAAGCTCCTAGCTTCTTGATTCTCTACCTCTATCCTGGTCTCTTTTTATAGACTATCACCCTGGGTATAAACTTACTCTGTAGTAAAAGTCAAAATATTTACTTACCAGGGGATAACACAGAGGTGATAATCCCATCAATCAGAATGGATGCTTGCCAGGCTCTTGCTGGGTGGGAAATTAGTCCTTGTGCTGAGATCAAGAGGAAGCCTGGGACTTCTCTAGTGGTCCAGTGGTTAAGAATATGCCTACCAATGCAGGGAACATGGGTTTGATCCCTGGTCCAGGAAGATCCCAACTAAGTTGGTGTGCCCCAACTACTGAGCCAGTGCTCTAGGGCCCATGAACTGCAACTACCGAGCCAGCGGGCTCCAACGACTGAAGCCTGAGTGCCCAGAGTCTGTGCTCCACAGCAAGAGAAGCCACTGCAATAAGAAGCCTGCACACCACCACGAAGAGTAGCCCCGCCTGCTGCAACTAGAGGTGGCCTGTGTGCAGCAGACTCACCACAGCCAGACAATAGAACTAATAAATAAATGTTTAAAAAAGAAAGAGGAAGCCTGGGAGTTCTCCAGGGAGGTCTAGAGTGGCCAGGATGAAGGAGGTACACTTTAAGAACTACTTACCATGCAGCATAGAAATCATTCAATATTTTCACAATCTGTACAGCCACCCCAGCTCACCCCAGCAGAATATCAGCCTGTTGCTTTTTTGACATTTATGTTCATACTTTTGAGTCTTGATCCTATGCTTCTCTGTAGGCTTCTATTTTGTTCCCTAATGTGCCCCCGGGTCCCAGAACAATGTCTTCCACATAGTAGACATGCCATAAATATTTGTTGAATGAATGAATGAATGATATGTAATGAATGGTATGTAACAGACTTTCATGATACAAGGGAATACTCTCAGGATTTATTTCTTTCTTAAATATTACAAAAACATACTTCATAAAATGAATTTGCAGTAGCTCAATATTACTTGCTAATCCTTGAGAATAACATTCTCTATTTTAATAATACAATGCTTCTCAATTCTGTATGTACAGATGGCTATGCCACTGAATTCATAAAGAAATGATAGCCAAACACTTTTAATACAGCACTCCATTATTAAAATGTTTTGGGACTATAATATATGCATACATATTTATTTTGAAATAATAGGTACATTCTACTAATTATTACATGCATAAAACACATACCAAAATAGAAATACTAAAATAAAAGCTAAAGAGCAATTAAGCAATATTGTATTTTATATTAAGCAACATTATATTTTACTTACTAGTGTTCCAAAATTTTTCATTATTTTATTATAGTTATTATACTAAAACATCATTGATATCTATTAATAGTGACTTTTAGTGCCAGCAATATTATTTACTCTGTCACATTATTCTGGTAAATATTGCTATAATACTTTGTGACATAGTTGGACAAATTTTTTGGTTGGAAGTTAATCCATTTGATTTTCATGGCTCTCATAGTTGAGAATGATAACCTCACACAGACACAAAGATCCAAAATGCAAAAAGAAGTCATCAGCTACACTTATATCAAATCATGCTATTGATTTCTAAACTTTATCCAAGCAATTATGAAAAGGATTTTGTTAAAATTCAGCTTGTCTAATTCTCTCTTTCCTAATGTCCACCAACTGATATTTAAGTAATTTTGAAGGTGTTAAATGGTTATATTTTTAGCAACTAGGCTTAAACCCTCCTAAACTCTTCATTTGGAGTATCTTAAAACAGATTTGAAAATCTGCTTTTAGTGGCTTCATATTGATAAGTATAGAAGACTTCCCTGGTGGCTCACATGGTAAAGTGTCTGCCTTCAATGCAGGAGACCCGGGTTGGATCCCTGGTTTGGGAAAATCTCCTGGAGAAGGAAATGGCAACCCACTCTAGTATTCTTGCCTGGAAAATCCCATGGACGGAGGAGCCTGGTGGGCTACAGTCCAAGGGGTCGCAAAGAGCCAGACACAACTGATAGACTTCACTTTCACTTTATTGATAAGTACATAGATGAGACTCAGGTAAATTTTGGAAAGTGGTAACCTAACTCCAAGGGCTTCTCTGGTGGCTCAAAGGTAAAGAATCCGCCTGCCAATGCTGGAGATGTGGGTTCAATCCCTGTATCAGGAAGATACCCTGGAGAAGGAAATGGCAACCCACTCCAGTATTCTTGCCTGGGAAATCCCTTGGACAGAGGAGCCTGGGCGGCAACCATCCATGGGAGTCACAAAGAGTCGGACACGACTTGGCAACTAAACAACAACAAACCTAACTCCGAACATCTCCAAACAACATTTTTAAAAGTGCTCTCTTCACTGCGTGGATATGTTTTGAAAAATCATTCCATTCTTATAATTTTATTTTATTTTATTTTTTTAAATTTTATTTTATTTTTAAACTTTACAATATTGTATTGGTTTTGCCAAATATCAAAATGAATCCACCACAGGTATACATGTGTTCCCCATCCTGAACCCTCCTCCCTCCTCCCTCCCCATACCATCCCTCTGGGTCGTCCCAGTGCACCAGCCCCAAGCATCCAGTATTGTGCATTGAACCTGGACTGGCGACTCGTTCCATATATGATATTATATGTATTTCAATGCCATTCTCCCAAATCATCCCACCTTCTCCCTCTCCCACAGAGTCCAAAAGACTGTTCTATATATCAGTGTCTCTTTTGCTATCTCATATACAGGGTTATTGTTTCCATCTTTCTAAATTTCATATATATGCGTTAGTATACTGTATTGGTGTTTTTCTTTCTGGCTTACTTCACTCTGTATAATAGGCTCCAGTTTCATCCATCTCATTAGAACTGATTCAAATGTATTCTTTTTAATGGCTGAGTAATACTCCATTGTGTATATGTACCACAGCTTTCTTAGATGTCCATGCTGATGGACATCTAGGTTGCTTCCATGTCCTGGCTATTATAAACAGTGCTGCAATGAACATTGGGGTACACGTGTCTCTTTCAATCAAAAAATGGGCCAAAGAACTAAATAGACATTTCTCCAAAGAAGACATACAGATG
Source organism: Bos javanicus (assembly GCF_032452875.1). NCBI lineage: Eukaryota > Metazoa > Chordata > Mammalia > Artiodactyla > Bovidae > Bos > Bos javanicus. The sequence goes on along the minus strand of NC_083891.1, from coordinate 28,164,674 downwards.
GCTAAGAAACACATGAAAAGATGCTCAACATCACTCATTATCAGAGAAATGCAAATCAAAACCACTATGAGGTACCATTTCACACCAGTCAGAATGGCTGTGATCCAAAAGTCTACAAGCAATAAATGCTGGAGAGGGTGTGGAGAAAAGGGAACCCTCTTACACTGTTGGTAGGAATGCAAACTAGTACAGCCACTATGGAGAACAGTGTGGAGATTCCTTAAAAAACTGGAAATAGAACTGCCTTATGATCCAGCAATCCCACTGCTGGGCATACACACTGAGGAAACCAGAATTGAAAGAGACACGTGTACCCCAGTGTTCATTCTTATAATTTTAAAACATTCCTTTTATCTTGAAGGACAAGTTAAGTGTATTAATTTTTCTCTAAAATATGAAGCTTCCCTTGTAGCTCAGACTGTAAAGAATCTGCCTGCAATGCAGAAGACCTGGGTTCTATTCCTGGGTCAGGCAGATCCCCTGAAGAAAGAAATGACAATCCACTCCAGTAAGAATCTGCCTGCAATGCAGAAGACCTGGGTTCTATTCCTGGGTCAGGCAGATCCCCTGAAGAAAGAAATGACAATCCACTCCAGTAATCCTGCCTAGACAGAATCCTGCCTGGACAGAGGAGCCTGGAAGGCCATAGGGTTGCAAAGAGTCAGACCCAACTGAGTGAATTTTCCTTTCACAAGAGACTGATATGTAATTACTAATCAAATTCATTAGCTTTAGCCTGATTGGATCCTTATATTTTTTTAAAGCTTCAGTGAATTAAAAAATTAGACTAGACAGATATTAGAAATTGATAGATGTACTAAGTCAGCTTGTATGTCTTAGTCCTATTTAAACTTTCTCTTCCAATATCTCTTATTCATTTCACTAAATTTTAAAAATTCAGTGTTATCATACAAGATACCAGTAGGAATGTCTAAATATAGATTCCACCTGTTTCTTTTGTTACATTTGGCCTCCACTGCTTCAATATTTTCAAGTCAATTCTGCTTTGTTCTTTTTTTTTTTTTTAAGAAACTTGAACTTTTTAAATTCATGCATTTCACCTATTTTAAACAACCTGCTAACTTTCATATTTTATTAAGGCTGTATAAGATTGTAGGTAGAAAAATATCTCCAGTGACTAGGTAGGGTGCTTCTCTCTCCTCCTTCAGGGCTTCCAAAGGAATGAGAAGATGAAGCTATTTAATTGACAGCACTCTGTAAGGCTCCAAACTGTCAGAATAATTTGAAGGCAGATTAGCCTTACAGATTGTTTATTAGCATACTGGCAAAGGGATGGTGACAAGGGGACTGCTTCCCGCTTGGCTCTGCATAAATTGGATCTTCCCGAGAAAAACACTTTTTTTGTGTGTGAAATTGGGAGTAGGTAGTGGGTCAGGGAGGGACCAAGACAAACCCATTCTGCCATTGAAAGCACATTGTGGTGTCTTCATTTCTGATATTTAGCGAGCAAGGCTGAACTACGTCATTTTTTAAAATTGGAGTCCATGAGGTAGCAAAGAGTCAGACACGACTGACACTTAACACACAGATAGTTGCTTTACAGTGTTGCATATGTTTCTGCTGTGCAGTGAAGTAAATCAGCTATGTGTTGTTGTTGAGTCACTAAGTTGAGTCCTACTCTTAGCGGCCCCATGGACTACAGCATGCCAGACTTCCCTGTCCTCCACTATTTTCCAGAGTTTGCTCAAATTGATGCCCATTGAGTCAGAGAGGCTATCTAACCATCTCATCCTCTGGCACTTCCTTCTCCTTTTGCCTTCAATCTTCCAATCTTTCCCAGCATCAGCGATATGTATACATATATCTACTGTCTCTTGGACCTCCTTCCCACACTCGCCTCATCCCCTCTATCTATGTCACTAAAGAGCACCAACCTGAGCTCCCTTAATACTTCTAAGAGCTATTAATACCATGTGACCCAGAAGTCCCACTTCTGGACATATACCTGGAGAAAACCATGATTCAAAATGGCAAATGCACCCCAATCTTCGTTGTAGCACTATGCACAATAGCCAGGACTTCCCTTAAAACGCAGTTGGTAAATAATCTGCCTGCAATGCAGGAGACCCGGATTCAATCCCTGGGTCTGGAAGATCCCCTGGAGAGGGAAATGGCAACCCATGCCAGTATTCTTTCCTGGAGAATCCCTTGGACAGAGGAGCCTGGCAGGCTACAGCCCATGGGGTCACAAGAGTTGGACATAACTTAGCGACTAAATCACCACCAGGACATGGAAGCAACATAAATGTCTGTTGACAGATGAATAGATAAAGAAGATGTGGTACATATATACAATGGTATATGAATGAGGGAATCTTAGTCGCTCGGTTGTGCCTGACTCTTTGCAACCCCATAAACTGAAGTCCACCAGTCTCCTCTGTCCATGGGATTTTCCAGGCAAGGACTGCCATTGGAGTGGGTTGCCATTTCCTTCTCCAGGAATGTGAATATCAGTTCAGTTAAGTCGCTCAGTTGTGTCCAACTCTTTGCAACCCCATGGACTGCACCATGCCAGTGTTCCCTGTCCATCACGAACTCCTGGAGTTTACCCAAACTCATGTCAGTTGAGTCGGTGATGCCATCCAATCATCTACTCCTGCCTTCAATCTTGCCCAGCATCAGGGTCTTTTCCAATAAGTCAGTTCTTTGCATCAGGTGGCCAAAGTATTGGAGTTTCAGCTTCAGCATCAGTCCTTCCAACAAATATTCAGGAATGATTTCCTTTACGATGGACTGGTTGGATTTCCTTGTCCAAGGGACTCTCAAGAGTCTTCTCCAACACCACAGTTCAAAAGCATCAATTCTTCGGTGCTCAGGTTTCTTTATAGTCCAACTCTCACATCCATACATGAACTGGAAAACCCATAGCTTTGACTAGACAGACCTTTGTTGGCTAAGTAATGTCTCTGCTTTTTAATATACTGTCTAGGTTGGTCATAGCTTTTCTTCAAAGGAGCAAGTGTCTTTTAATTTCATGGCTACAGTCATCATCTGCAGTGATTTTGGAGCCTCCAAAAATAAAGCTGCTCACTGTTTTCATTGTTTCCCAATCTATTTGCCATGAAGTGATGGAACCAGATGCTATGATCTTAGTTTTTTGAATGTTGAGTTTTAAGCCAAGTTTTTCACTCTCCTCTTTCACTTTCAACAAGAGGCTCTTTATTTCTTCTTCATTTTCTGCCATAAGGGTGGTGTCATTTGTGTATCTGAAGTTATTGATACTTCTCCCAGCAATCTTGATTCCAACTTGTGATTCATCCAGTCTGGCATTTCGCATGATGTACTCTGCATATAAGTTAAATAAGCAGGGTGACAATATTCAGCCTTGACATACTCCTTTCCAGATTTGGAACCAGTCTGTTGTTCCATGTCCAGTTCTAACTGTTGCTTCTTGACCTGTGTACAGATTTCTCAGGAGGCAGGTAAGGTGGTCTGGTATTCCCATCTCTTGAAGAATGTTCCACAGTGTGTTGTGATCCACACAGTCCAAGACTTTGGTATAGTAGTCAATAAAGCAGAAATAGATGTTTTTCTAGAACTCTTGCTTTCTTGATGATCCAATGGGTATTGGCAATTTGATCTCTGGTTCCTCTGCCTTTTCTAAATCTAGCTTGAACATCTGAAAGTTCACAGTTCACATACTATTGAAGTCTGGCTTGGGGAATTTCGAGCATTACTTTGCTAGCATGTGAGATGAGTGTATCTGTGCAGTAGTTTGGACATTCTTTGTCATTGTCTTTCTTTGGGATTGGAATGAAAACTTTTCCAGTCTTGTGGCCACTGCTGAGTTTTCCAGATTTGCTGGCATATTGAGTGCAGCACTTCCACAGCATCATCCTTTACGATTTGAAATAGCTCAACTGGAATTCCATCACCTCCACTAGCTTGTTTGTAGCCTTGTCCAGCTTAAAAGAAATGAAATAGGGTCATGTGTAGAGATGTGGATGGTCTAGAGTCTGTTATGTAGAGTGAGGTAAGTCAAAAAGAGACTAAACTGCTTCTGAAGAAGCAGTTCAATCAAAACCACATCCCCCCCCTCAACTGTTTACATAAAACATGCCTAAAGAGTAAAGATATCTTGGAAAGAAGTATTTTTGTTTTTACCAGTGAGTGTACACATGCACTCCATTATGTGTGCATGCCTATGTTGGAGGAACGTTTATGTATTTAGTGGGTATTTTCCATGTGGTTTATATAGTCTAAGCCAAGGCAAGTACAGGGTTAGCAAATAAATCTTCCACCTCCCTAAGAAAACAGTGAAGGAAAATGAAAGCTGCACATTACGTTTTGTTTCAGTACCAATTGAGTTTGGTTTTGCTATTTTAGGATTCTAGTTTATCTATGTACTACCCTGGGCTTCTCAGGTGGCTCAGTAGTAAAGTGTCCATCTGCCAATGCAGAGGATGTGGGTTTGATCCCTGGGTCGGGAAGATCCCCAGAAGGAGGAAATGGTGACCCACTCCAGTACTTTTGCTGGAGAATTCCACGGACAAAGAAACCTGGCAGGCTATAGTCCATGGGGTCACAAAGAGTCGGACATGACTGAGTGATTGAGCGTGCTTGCCTTGTTTTTTAGAGTGCCAATGACTATTGACAACTATTTGAAGTAACTGTGACAAGCCAGAAAGACTGAATGCTTTTCAAATTTGTGCTTAGGATTTTGCAAGCTTTTATACATTTTTGCCTAATAACTGAACCTAAAAGGCACAGCACACCAAAAGCCCTCGGCCAGCAAGGAAGTAAATCCCGGAGCGTTGTATCACGCTGCTTATGTTTCATGCTTATGTACTGATAGATAGAATTCAAACTCACTTTGAACTTTACTTGTTACCCAAGAATAGGACCCAGTTTCCATTTTGCTCACTTTCTTATATTTATTTGATCTATGCTATCATATCAGAGAAGGCAATGGCACCCCACTCCAGCACTCTTGCCTGGAAAATCCCACGGATGGAGGAGCCTGGTGGGCTGCAGTCCATGGGGTCGCTAAGAGTCGGACATGACTGAGCGACTTCACTTTCATTTTCACTTTCATGCATTGGAGAAGGAAATGGCAACCCACTCCAGTGTTCTTGCCTGGAGAATCCCAGGGATGGGGCAGCCTCATGGGCTGCCGTCTATGGGGTTGCACAGAGTTGGACACGACTGAAGAGATTTAGCAGCAGCAGCAGCAGCAGCAGCAGCATGCTATCATATAAAAATTGGACTGCAAGTAGATCAAACCAGTAAATTCTAAAGGAAATCATTCCTTGAGTATTCATTTGAAGGACTGATGCTGAAGCTGAAGCACCAATATTCTGGCCACCCGATGTGAAGAGCCAGCTCATTGGGAAAGACCCTGATGCTGGTAAAGGTTAAAGGCAAAAGGAGAAGATGATGGTATGGGATGAGATAGATAGCATCACCAACTCAATGGACATGACCTGAGAAAATTCCAGGAGATAGTGAAGGACAGGGAAGCCTGTAGTGCTGCAGTCCGTGGGGTCGCAAAAACTCAGATACAGCTTAGCTACTGAACAACAACAACAGCAATCACCCAAAATCCAGTTGCAGATGGTAACAAATCACTAGTATAACTACTGGAAAGTGAATTTTGTTCCATTTTAGCCAAAGGATTAGGCCTTCAGTTCAGTTCAGTTCATTTGCTAAGTGGTGTCCCACTCTTTACGACCCTATGGACTGCACCATGGACTGCCAGGCCTCCCTGTCCATCACCAACTCCCAGAGTTTACTCATGTCCATTGAGTCGATGATGCCATCCAGCCATCTCATCCTCTGTCGTCCCCTTCTCCTCCTGCCTTCAGACTTCCGGAGCATCAGGGTCTTTTCACCTGAGTCAGTGCTTCGCATCAGGTGGCCAAAGTATTGGAGTTTCAGCTTTAGCATCAGTCCTTCCAATGAACAACCAGGACTGATTTCCTTTAGGATGGACTGGTTCTATCTCCTTGCAGTCCAAGGGACTCTCAAGGGTCTTCTCCAACACCACAGTTCAAAAGTATCAATTCTTCAGTGCTCGGCTTTCTTATAGTCCAACTCTCACATCCATACATGACCACTGGAAAAACCATAGCTTTGACTACACGGACCTCTGTGGCAAAAGCTTTATTTGTAATGAAAGTTTAGGATGGAAACTTATATATATAGGGGAATTAAAAAGCAAATTAAAAAGAAACCGTACTGGGGTTAGGAAAGATGGAAACTAAGGACTCATGTGATCGATCCAGGATTGTGTCAAGTTGTAAGTGTTACAGCAAAGAATCTGTAAAGAATTCATAAAGAATGTGATAGAGATAAAATGAAGCACAAGTCAATTTGGGGACCTCTATTTTCATATGTCAGGGTTTCTCTTTTCCACAGCCTACCATGTTCCAAGGAGATCTGGAGTAGGACCTTAGAAAGAGGAAGATGCCCTCAAAAGTGTCAGCTTATACCTTATAAAAAACTCTCTATTAACTTCAGTAAATTGTCTAAACACTCTGTTCCTTAGTATTGATTCATGCTTTTAAAGTGTTCATTGCTTTTTGATCATAGAGGTATACCTCTGAGGTAAAATAAAAGGTGTGACATAACTCAAGATAGAAAATTACTGTGTTCTTTAGAAGTATACAGGATCTTCCAGGAATCTGAGCACTTGAAGAAAAGATACAGAAATAACATTTTAAAAATCATTTCTTCTCACAATAGTTTTAAAATGTCTGTGCTTGAAATGAAGCTCATGACTTCTCAGGTCTTTGTTAAATACCTTACTAAGTCTCTTTAAATTGAGGGATATTAAATTTTTATAAAATTTTAGTAAAGTTTCTCAGCCTATTAAAAAGAACACATACATTAGAAAAGTGGGGAAGAAGTTTTCAGAAGCAGGCACAATGGCAGAAGTAACAGATCCTCAAAAGAAAAAAAATAATTAAAAGCTAAAAAATAAACATGGGAAAAGTACTACAATAATAGCAATGTTCTAAATAGGGGCTAGGAATCATTAAAAACATTAAAATTCTATGTAGCATTTTTCTTTTTAGAAAAGTTAGAAATTTGTGATCATATATTTGCTTTTAAAATAATTACAATTTTAAAGTGGCATTTCAATCTTTAATATTTTTTATCTTTTGAGAGATCCAGGTATATCAACCTCAACTCCTAATGGTTATATAACTTATGAAATATCACTGAACTGTTAATATTTTCAATTATCCAAATAAATATGGGTGTAGATTATCTATGAGAAAGTCTCAATAGTGGATTAGGTTTTATAATAATATCTAAAATTATTAAAACTTCCTCTTATTCTTTTTCAAATAAAATGTGTTGAGGAATGTAAACTTACCCAAATATTAATCAAGCAAATATAATAGAAGGAAATATGTGACTTATTGCCCTCTTTGACATGATTAAAAACTGACTTTACCAATAATGAAAGCATCATTCCATATATGCAATGTGCTAATGCTGGGGTGTTTAATATGCTGACAAATAACCTTTAAACCGTTAGTCTTAAATCATCCTCATATTCTAGTTCAGTCCTCACCACATGGATTCAGTTGCCAGTCAAGACAGCATCCTTCAGAACCCAGAGATGATAAAACTTCTGTAGCATCTACCTGGAGGGCTGGAACATCTTCCTTCATTACCTGTGTCACCAGAAACCATCATACCTTATAACAGTAGTCATAGGTTAAACTTCACATAATTGTTAATTCAAGCCTTACATTAATATCTTATGATTACAGCTCTAAAAATGATCTGCTTTGGTCTGCCAGACTCCAAAGGCTGTGTCTTTTCTATTTTTCAAATATGGGACTTTTTCTTAGGGAAATTGTAGAAGAGTCAATGTATTTAATGCAGAGAAGAGAAGAATCAGACCCAAGAGTACCTTTCTGTGTGTGGACATCCCAGTGGAGTGAGGTAGGGAGAGAGGCAAGACAAGTATATGAGTAATGATTAATTTTAAGGAAATAGAAATAAGGAAGTATAAAAATGAGAAACCTCATTACTTTCCTCTGCTATTTTTCTTGCAGAATGACTGCATGTAAGATGAAATGTAAGTGCTTTGGGACTGTCTCTAGAGAAAAAAACTGTAATATAATTTATGATGAAATGAACAAAACATAATTTTAAATTTCTCAGAAAAATTCCATGAAGTCTAGTAAAGTTAAAATTAAGTTCTTCTAATAAACATAATTTATATTGACTCCCAATATATTTCATATACGTTTATCTCATATTTGTAGTTTGTGCTTAAAAATACAATTTAGTGATAATTATTATAAAAATCATAGCAAAGATGATTGAATAGAAATTACATGTTAGACACTACTTTAGGCACTTTATGTGATTTTTCAGTTATTATTCATGATAGTCATATGAAGAAGATAATTTGAACCCTATCTTTTTTACATGTTAGAAAAATGAGATGTACTTGAGCAATTTACCTAGATTCTCCACAGATCATATGAAGCATATCCAGAATTTGAACCCAGATCTGTCAGATTTCAGAACCTGAACTCTGTTTAAATTCTTTTTTTGTTGTTGTTGTTAAATTTCATTTTCTATACATGCATGAAGTCCTATTCTATAACATTCAAATGTGCATTAAAAATGTAAAACCATGGAGATGATAGGTACTCAGAAAATAGTCACACAATAGCTGAATGGGCATTTGAACAAACAGTGGTATTAAACTTTAAAGAATATATAACACAATGTGGAGAAATACAATAATGCTCATATGAGTAATAATAGAATGTATACATCCTAAAAGTTTCCAAACTGCTTATTGTACATTTAATCTTCTTTGTTCATGGGAATGTCCCTGTGAGGGGGCAATTGTATTCTCATTACACTTTATGAATGAAAAAAAGTAAAGCTCAGTTTTATTACTTTGCCCAACTTAATACAATATTAGGTGGCAGAATCTAAACTTGAGTCAAGGTCCTGCAGCTACCCACCCCATCCTCTTTTGGCACACGAGTTAGCCTTGGGAATCGATCACACCAAATTTATTACCTTCTTCTTTTCTGACTTCTGGTTTGCCCTAAACATATATATTCTAGAAGCAAAAGTTCTTTTTTACCTCCTGTTGGAATTTTATATGATCACATTTACTTTATCGCCTAAGTCATTATGTCACCACTCTGTGAATCCTTCTCCAGTGCTCAGAAGCCCTAAGCTATTCTGGGAGTGTGTTCCTGCCCTATATTTAAGACATTCCTTTGAAAATTAGATGAGTGGTAACCTTATTAATATTTCATATTCTCAATCCTGCTTGAATTGATAATGTTGCAGTAATTTTAGGGTGAAATAATGTAATATAATAAGCATAGAGAGTAAGTATTCCTGTCAGAGAATTAATAAAACAGTTGTGAGAGGGGAAAAAAATAATTCTCACTGTTTTAGCCCCAATTCAGGAGGATTTAGCCTTTCTCTCTGCCCTATGCAAGCTGCCATATTACTAAATAAAGTATATTTATGTCCTGGACTGGAAAGAAAAGCTAGCATTGCTATTCACCGTAGCTGAACACAGAACTGTTGAGTCTTATGTATCCCCACAGAGGTGCACTGGGATCCATGAACCACTGTGGCATTAGCAGGGACCCAAGAAATGGGCTGTCTCAGCAGGATGGGCCAGCTGCCCCTCCAGCGTGGCTCTGTGAAGGGCAAGCACATACATTCATTTATTCTTTAAGACCAATACCAATGCCGTGGGTTCTATATATACTCAAGATGCTAATTCCCAGTGAACAGAGGGGCTGAGCCCTCTATGGAAGTAGGATCCAGCCTGCAAACTTGGTCTCATCCACTCTTCCTACTCAGCCAGTGCTGTGTCCTGCTGTTCTGAGCAATTTAAGACACAGAAACATTGGCAAACTTAAAGACCAGTTACTGCTAACATGTAGGTACACAAAGGGATTCATAAAGTGAAAAAAATACATAAATGATTGTTTCACCAGCCATCTAAATTTACAGTCTTATTTTCACACAGTATCTCAAGATCTGTTTAGAAAGATAACAATTGATTCATTCAAAAAATCCAAATATAGCCCAAGGTATATATTTAGTTCAAAGTAGACATGGTTAAAGCTCAAATTTCTTTTGTTTCCATGCTTTAAATACATTAATAGTCATTATCAGTGGGCTTTAAATCCTTTTAAAATAAACTTATTTTGCCTTGAGCATGTTCTGTTATCACTGGTGTTTTATTTTTTCCATTGTTCATTTTTTCCATCCATTCTTTAGTTTATACATTCTTTCAAATTGAGAAGTTTATCATATATTTTGTAGTCTTTATTGAATTTCTTATACTATTGCTTCTGTGTTATGTTTTGGTTTTATGGCCACAAGGCACGTGGGATCTTACCTCCCAACCAGAGATCGAACCCATACCCTCTGGATTGGAAGGTGAAGTGTTAACCACTGGACTGCAAGGGAAGTCCTTATCATATATTTTTTAAAGTGATATTGTTCATGTTCAGCTCTTTTATCATACTTGCTATTTTCTAAATATGAAATTTTGCATGTTACACGGCCCTCTATACATTTCTCCCTTAATCTACAGTTGAATCTTCACAATGTTTTGCACATGAAAAGAGAGAAGAGTCAGGACAGGGAAAAGTCACTTCAATAAATCGTTTAATACAGAGAACTATCAGCAGCTGTGAACCTCAATGAAGCAGTGAATGGAAAATGGGTGTTTCCTGACCTTCACGGGTCTCCATGTCTATCTAATGTATGGCTACAGGATTCTTTGACAGAACAAGCATATTAGATGTATTCCAGCCCTTAAGCTACCCATTTAGGGATATTAATTTGTTAAATTATTTTAGGCATTTAATTTTGATGTCTCATTTTGAAAGGGCTCATTCTAGTCTCTGTTTCCTGGCAAGGTTTTCTGAATATCTAGGACTGTCTAAAATTCAGCATATAACTTGTCAAGAAGATAAATGATGTCCTAAAAACTTGAAAGAACTGATGTGCTTTACCAAGTTTCTCTCATTACCAGGTGTGACATAGCCATTGAGGGGAGGAGAGGCCGAACAGAGAAGCATCGTGAGGTGAAGATGGCTTTCCACTTGTTAAATTGTATAATGTTTCCATTGTTGAGTTCAGCTGGTTGGTAAAAATATTAGGGTTAGGGTTAGGGTTAGGGTTAGGTAAACCTTCATTCCTTATAACCATTTCCCTGGAACTGTCCTCCATCCAGCTCACTTATTTTAAAAAAGCACCTGTTGAACGGAAATTCTTCAAAGGTCCACATGTTTAGGTGGAAATTTTTAGTACAGTTTGCTAAAAATCCCAGGTTTCCCTCTTTTTAGGCACATCATAGAAATATTGTTGTTGTTTAGTTGTTAAATTGTGTTTGACTCTTTTCAACTGTAGCCCACTAGGCTCCTCTGAGCAAGGATTTTCAGGCAAGAATATTGGAGTAGGTTGCCATTTCCTTCATTGGGGCATCTTGCTGACCAAGGGATCAAAATACGTTCCCGGCTTGGCAGGTGGATTCTTTACCACATAGCCACTTGGAAAGCCCTCATAGGAGTATATCCCTGGCCTTCTTGTTGGTGATGTATTGTGTGCCTCAATGTGATCAAAAAGTATTAAATTAAATTTACTTTAATTGCTAATGTGACACCCTCCTAATTTCTTTTTTCTTTTTTCTAAGGACCCAGCAGAGTTTCAGATAGTGATCTTTCTATCATCCATGGTCCTCCAGTAAGAGCAAACTGAACAGCGACCCCTAGTCAACCCATGATCACATGTGTCATGAGCATAAACCTTTGCTGTGTCAAGACACTGAGAATTGGGTTTGTGGTCACTGAAGCATGACCTCATCCCTCCTAACTGATGTCCTGTGTAATTGAATATTTTCAATACTTTTTAAAAGTTGCAGTTTTATCCTTTAAACTACTTTAATACTACAACATGGCTCATTTTCTAATATCTGAGTTCCATAAAGATAGTTTCCATTGTTAAATGTTTTCCTAGTTGTAGATGAAAGATCATGAGTTGAAAGAATCTGTAGAATTTATCCTGAACCTTGACAAGGAGTAATGACATTAAACATCAATCACATGGTAATTTGCAGTTATCATTGGGCTGTTATTGTGTCTTTATTAAAGGCAAAAACTTCAAATATGTGCGAGAAATCATTTTTGCATTCTAATATGACTGTGCTTGCATGCTCAAAAACAAACTTGGGAGTCGATAAATTCCACTGGGAAATAGTCATTAAAATACATGAGTATCTGCTGCTGGTTCAGAATTTTGACACAAGTTCACTTGTTTTTCTGTGTATCACCATGCTTCAGAGCATGTTAAATATAGTTTAATGCCTGCATGAGACTCAGAGAACATGGACATTTTGATCAGGCATCTATGGATTATTCTACAGTTTCACCTGGGCACTTGATTCCACTGATGACGAAAATCATTCACTGAGGTCTCATTTCCTTTCTGTGTAGGGGAGAATGAAGTCCCTGGCAAATGCCTTTCTCTATTATATCTGAAAGCTCCCCAGTTACACCTCAATTTTAAAATCTTATCCACCTCATCTTCAATTTGTTGTGTTTGGGGTTGAAGAAATATATCAAAAGAATTTCCATTGTACTTTAACTTTGAGGATTCAAAGACCAATCTTGAAACTTTATCTCTTGAAAGTTATCATGCACTGTGAATCACAATTTTCTGTAGCACCTAAGTAATGACACTGGTTCTGTTAATGTTCATGTTTGAGAATCAAGTAGTATTCAAATATCTTTCTCTCATAAGACATTTAAAGGCTTCTTGTTCAATCTCCAGCAGGGGCAAGGGGGTAGAGAAAATTAAAGAACTGAAGATAAAAATCATCAGATCTTATGACAAAGGAAATCGTTATAATTTGATGGCAGAAAAACTGGAGTACAAGGTTGAAAAGGTTAAGACATAGTCACACACCAAAAAGCAAAGGGTGAGAATCTTGTTGGTTAAATTAATATTTAGAAACCTAACACACAAATGGATTTGGTACAGTAGCTGTAAAAGCATTTCTGAATTTCATCATCTTCACATTAATTTTCTGAGCACTTCTGGAGAACGGGATAGATGCCAGGCACAATGAGGCCTTATGTGGTGCTGATTCATGCGAGTCAATCAGTGCATTGTTACAGTTAAGGCTTTTTTTTTTTTTTTTTGAGAAAATGGGGAAAAAATACCAAGATGAGGCTCTGACATTTCACTTTTCATGTGAGAAAAAGGAGTGTATATATTACCTTCATTTCATCTAATTTTATAAAAGTCAGGTTCTAATTCTTATTGCTGCACAGTGATGGGAAAGGTAGGTTAGGGGCAAATTAAGTGCTTTGTAAAATAAATTTCAGAAGGAGAAGACATTAATTTATAGGGGACTGAAAGTATAAAGATAATATTTCAAAATTTCCTTTTATGCAAAGGCCAAATCCTGGTACATCTTCTCGTTTCTGTGGCTGTAGAACTCTGCTTTGTAATGCACAAGAGGTTGCCATCATGTAAGGCAAGGCAAACTTCTTTAAAGAAAATCAGGGTGAAATTCAACTTGATAGAGATGGCAAAGCATGATACAGATGGCATGGTTGTGGCTTATTTGCATCCACTAAGCAATTTTACAGCAAGAGCCACTAGGATCCATGGACAACATGTGTTTGTTAAGGCCTCTGCAGCAGAAACATGTCTGGCATTTCCTTTAAGACATCCCTGATCACCTGTCCTTCACATCATAAGATGTCCCCTTAAGAGGTGATCTATGAGTTGTAATGAGTGAATCCTGAACAGCTAAATGGATCTGGGCATGTTAGACATGGTGACTGGGACAACTTGTCATACTGCTGCTGTAATTAGTGTTCTCCTTCCCTATGTGCATTTCTCTGCAGGAGACCAGGTCTCTGTACTCTGTGGAAATCAAGCAATGCCATACTACTTACTTGGGCCAATGGACCATGAAGTCTAATGAAGAAGATCATTGTCAATGTCCTGGAGTGAAGAAAACATGAATCAGAGACTCAGCCAACTCAAAGTGGTTGATATATATATATATATATATATATATATATATATATATATATATACACTAATGTAAACCACTGATAGATGGGACTAATGAAAAAACAAGGAAGTCTTGCCATTTGTTAAGGTCCATGGATGAACCTTAAGGACATTATGCCAAGTTATATAAGCCAGACAGAGAAAGATACATACCATATGAGCTGTCTTACATGTGAAATCTGAAGACAAAATGAAACAAAACACCTCACAGATACAGAGAACAGATTAGTGATTACCAGAGAGAAGGTCAGTCAGTCAGTTCAGTCGCTCAGTTGTGTCCGACTCTTTGTGACCCCATGAATTGCAGCATGCCAGGCCTCCCTGTCCACCACCAACTCCCAGAGTTCACTCAAACTCATGTCTATCAAGTCAGTGATGCCATCCAGCCATCTCATCCTCTGTCGTCCCCTTCTCCTCCTGCCCCCAATCCCTCCCAGCATCACAGTCTTTTCCAATGAGTCAACTCTTCCCATGAGGTGGCCAAAGTATTGCAGTTTCAGCTTTAGCATCATTCCTTCCAAAGAACACCCAGGACTGATCTCCTTTAGAATGGACTGGTTGGATGCCCTTGCAGTCCAAGGGTCTCTCAAGAGTCTTCTCCAACACCACAGTTCAAAAGCATCAATTCTTTGGCGCTCAGCCTTCTTCACAGTCCAACTCTCACATCCATACATGACCACAGGAAAAACCTTAGCCTTGACTAGATGGACCTTTGTTGGCAAAGTAATGTCTCTGCTTTTGAATATGTTATCTAGGTTGGTCACAACTCTCCTTCCAAGAAGTAAGCGTCTTTTAATTTCATGGCTGCAATCACCATCTGCAATGATTTTGGAGCCCAAAAATATAAAGTCTGGCACTGTTTCCACTGTGAAAGAGAGAAGGTAGGGGGAGCAAAATGGGTGAAAGTAGTCTGCAGCTACAAACTTTCAGTTATTAAAAAAAAAAATCCTATGAGTGTGTAATGTGATTGTAGTTAATACTACTGATTGTATTTTTGAAAGGTTTATAGGGAGTAAATATTAAAAGATGCAATCATAAGGAAAAATTGTAACTAAATTGTAACTAAGTGTGGTGTTGAAGGAGGAAACAGACAGAACAGGCTCCATCTTGAAAGCAGGACTCCATCTTGGGCCGGACTGTGGACTTTGAGCTATATGCCCAGTATCTATGGAAACGACATACCAACAGGAAAACCAGGCCCCCAGAAGGAAGAGCCCCAGGGCTTGTACCTAGACTCTCCCTAGCTTAAAAGAATACCCTAATTATCTGTGTAACCAAATAGAATCATAAATTCTATTATGCTTATTGGGGAGTGATCACAGGCCTATTGATAATTGTCCACTGTTAACTACATAGGCTTAAGGCATATGAATTATGGGTTAACTTTGATTGTATCTTTCTTTTCCTTTGTTTAGACTAGTTTCAGGGAATTTGGGGAGATGGGTTTGGGCACGTACACTTAGGGTATTTGAGGTTTTCACAAAAACTGGTTGGGGTCCTTGGCTAAGAGGAAACTCTTCCTTGGGCCCGCCGGTGTAATAAACTGCACTCCACTGTCTGCATTGTCCTTCTGAGTGAGTTTGTTTCAAAGAACATGTGGCTACAACAGTGTTAGATGTTAATTAGACATTGTCATGGTCATTCGACACTATATACAAATATCAAGCCATTATATTGTACAAGTGAAACTAGGTAATATTTTATGTCAATTATGTCTCAATTTTTTAAAATATTATTTTTTGCCATAAAAGCAAGTCTTTTTTTTTTAGGGCACAGTTGGAGCTCCCAGGACACTATGGGACTTCAGACTTCAGGTGTCTTGGGGAGTAATATGGGTCCTGCTGAGGGGCAGTGGAAGGAGAGGATGGGTTGAAATGGGTGGATGCTCAGAGAACAGCCTAATCACACAGGAGGCACTGGCCCTGAGACCACGTTTCCCAGAGGAAGCGATCTCGTGCGATCCCGGGAGATCTACAGGTGCTTGGTAGGTGAGTCTTGGTCTGAGAAATATCTGTGCGCTCCAGGTGCCAGAGGCCAATGTTCCACACTCCTCCGTAAGCTGTCTGTCTCACACCATCTGTCAGGCAAACCCCAAAGCTTGTGGATGACTCACCCCCTTTCCACCCCCGCATTCAGAGTTACAGTGCAGCCAAGTGCCAGGAAGAGATGCCAAGCCAAACACAGGTATACATGGCACATTCCCCAGGCTGCAAATCTGGAGTCCTATTGAGGCCAGAGGAGCTCTGGCAGTAATGTGGGCTTCTAGGGAGGAACCCTGGAACCCTGATCCCAAGTCTTCTAAAGTCCAAGGCCAAAGCAACCCAAAAGTACTACCCTACTGCACATCTTTGGGACTGGTTGTTCTTCTCATCAGCTGCAAGGAGTTTATAACTGCAGCAGAACCTCCGACCCTATCCTGAAAAATATAGAAATCAAAGATAGAAGTGGATGCTGTAACAATCAAATCCACAGTGAGAGGCACTGGCTTGGGAAACTGGGATATAGGTAGTGAAAAAAATTCTATGACGCTGGAGAAATGGCCATTGATGTTACAGTATGGGGAAATATCTTGGGAAAACACTGTTGGTTGCAATAAAGGAAAAGGTAAATAGTGTCCCTAATGAACTTGTTCAGTCGCTAAGTTGTGTCTGACTCTTTGCAAGCCTATAGACCTCCATGGACTGCAATCTACCAGGCTTCTCTGTCCATGGAATTTTCCAGGCAGAAATACTAGAATGGGTTGCCATTTCCTTCTCCAGGGGATCTTCCCGACCCAGAGACTGAACCCACGTCTCTTGCATTGCAGGTGGTATCTTTACCTGTATGTCA
Source organism: Bos javanicus (assembly GCF_032452875.1). Classification (NCBI taxonomy): domain Eukaryota; kingdom Metazoa; phylum Chordata; class Mammalia; order Artiodactyla; family Bovidae; genus Bos; species Bos javanicus. Next base: position 28,147,778 of record NC_083891.1, on the reverse strand, counting down.
CTGTGGAATCTGCAATGAAGTTATTAGTTTAGGGTTTTTTTTGTTGTTTGTTGGTATTGTTTTTTCAAGTAGGAAATGAGACCATAACATGAGTTAGTTACCACTGGATATTTTTTTTCTTAAAAGGTAGTGCAACAAAGAGGTGGTCTCAAAAAAGCAAACAAGAAAGATTGGCCTGTTTACAAGCAGGAATAAAAGAGCACTTGGACAGCTCAGGAAATCAGGGACCTGCAGGCTTGAATGATGTTATTGATTCTCATCAAATCAGTACAAGATAAAACTGAGGGACCCTTTGAGTGACAGCCTCAGACACGGACAAAATCAAGACTTTGCCCATTGCGTCCACAGCTAAAACTCATGAATGAGTCACATGGATTCCAGCAAAATCTTACCAGCTGCTGGAGAAAACAATTTCTCAGGGAAATGAGGTTAGGAGTGTGACTCTCCCACAGAAACCTGCCAGGCTCAAGGTATTCACAATGAAATCTAGAAAGGGGCATATGAATGTTCATGCATAGAAGAAATGACAAGACTCAAACAGTAAATAGCCAAGTATACTGGATACTTTATGTATTATATTGTATATATTATGTATCATTGGGCTTCCCTGGTGGCTCAGGCAGTAAAGAATCTGCCTGTAATGTAGGAGACCTGGATTCAATCCTTGGCTTGGGAAGATTCCCCTGGAGAAGGGATGGTTACGCACTCAAATATTCTTGCCAGAATCCCGCAGACAGATAAGCCTGACAGGCTGTAGTCGATGGGGTTGCAGAGTTAGACACGACTGTCTGTTACACTATTGAATATTCTGTGTGTGTGTATGCGAGTGTGTGTATACACGCGTACACAGCAGGGGTAGTCAGATAGCATATCCTTCTTGTTCCTAGGTCTCAAACAGGAAGAATTGCAGGCAGACTTGGTACAAAGACTCCTAGGTACCACTTAGAGATCCTGGTCTTTGAACCCAAAACAGAGACAGAACAAGGCTATCTTGTTATTTTGCTGTGTCAGGGGAACAGAAAGAAGTATTAGTGTCTAGAAAGGTTGACTTCAGTGCCTATAATTTACTCATCGTTTTGATGGCAGGGAGGTTTATAACACAGTGCACCAAAAACATTATCTAATTAAGAAAATGAAGCTAATTAGGAGAATTTCTGTGATATACATTTTTTTCAGCAACCAGTAGTTTCAGAAAGATATCTGGATCCATGGGAGGTCTTCTTACCCATTTTGACACTGGAGAACATTCAGTTCCATTTCTCTTGCTTTGGAATGCTCCTGATTTACTAATTAAAGGTTGTTTTGTTGGGTTCTGAGATTTCAGCCCCATATTACCTAATCACAAGAAGTCAGTGATCAAGAACCTGGATTCTGAGAAACAGAAGCCTGGAGCAATCGTAAGAATTCTTAGTTTCTAAAACTGATGGCATATTGTTACACAGTGCTGTGAGCTTATTGCGACCACGTTTTTGTAGTGACACATCAAAGAGGTAGTCTTGAAATATCAGTGAATTTCAGAAGAACTATAGCTTATGCAAATAGTGCTTTTTTGGTGGTCTTCCTGAAATGGATTTTGCCTTTGGCTTCCCCCAAAACTTGGAAATGAAACAGCTTAGCTCATATCAACCCATTTGAGAGTAATTCTAACAGGATATTTGCTAATTAACAGCGGGCAAAGGATCAAAGAAGGGATAGATCAACATAATCAGAAGTGGCTCATGGAAAAGCTGAACCATAAAGGATGAATAAGAATCACATGGGAATGCAGGAGATGCTTCAGTTAACAATAATGTGAGTCTAGGCATGTGGCAGGCATGAGCATAGTAGGAGAAAAATATTGGAGATGCCATCTGGAGATGCCAACTACCTAAGGCTACAGATGTATGTTGAGCACTGGAGAAAGATTAAACAATTATTATTCTAGGCTAACACTATTTTGGCAAATTTCAGACTGGAAGGAAGCAATAGAGTCTCAACTGTATCTTTAAGAGCAATTATAATAATGTGATGTGCAGGGAGAACAGGATCAATAGCTTCTCAACCTCTTTAGTGTGACAACTACTCATATAGATATCTGTTTGCCTAAATATTTACATTCTGACTTATAGGGCCCTGGGGTCAAACAGACCAGGGGAGCATCAGTCACATGAAGGCAATGTGACTCACTCCCCTAAAGTTCTGCAGTGTGGAAATCATAATTCTAAATAAGAAATGAGGATTATTGGCATAAGTGGGATAGGGGTGAGGAACTAAAGAGGGCAGTCGCCCGAGGATGGGAAATACAGGGGATTAAAAAAAAAACAAAAAAAAACGGTTAACTCTTATGAAGTACTGAAACCTCTGCTTATTGTTTCCACCTGTGAAGTGATGCTATGTTTTATTCCCATTTTACAAACGAGAAAGTTGAAGCACAGAGAGAGTAATTAACTTGCTCTAGTTCTCAAGCTCAAAACTCTGAAGTTTGAACCTAAAGCTAAGTCTATCAGATTCCAAATTGGCTTGCTTGTAACCATGATAAAAGACTTTCCCCTTAGTGTTTAAATCTTTCTCACCTGGCTTCAAGAAACAGTCAAGATATTTCTTTATTATCATGAACTATTTCAGTCTTGAAAAGGATTCCAGGTAATTCCTAATTATAATCTTGATTGACTCCTTTTCTAGTGTTTTAGAATTTTATTAAGGAATAATAACATCAGGGGACTTACTTGGTGATCCAGTGGTTAAGACTCTGAGCTTTCATTGCAGGGCACTCAGGTTCTATACCTGGTTGTGGAACTAAGATCCCCCTTGCCCAGAAGAGACAGCCAAAAAATAATAGTAATACATTAACTAATTAGTTAGTTAGTTAATCCTATCAGTTCAGTTCAGTCACTCAGTGTGTCTGACTCTTTGCGACCCCATGGACTGTAGCACACCAGGGCTCCATGACCATCACCAACTCTTGGAGCTTGCCAAAACTCATGTCCATCAAGTTGGTGGTGCCATCTAATCATCTCATCCTCTGTCATCCCCTTTTTCTCCTGCCTTCAATCTTCCCCAACATCAGGGCCTTTTCTAAGGAGTCAGTTCTTCACATCAGGTGGCCAAAGTATTGGAGCTTCAGCATCAGTCCTTCCAATGAATATTCAGGACTGATTTCTTTTAGGATGGACTGGTTTGATCTCCTTGGTATCCAAGGGACTCTCAAGAGTCTTCTCCAACACCACAGTTCAAAAGCATCAGTTCTTCAGCGCTCAGCTTTCTTTATAGTCCAACTCTCACATCCATACATGACTACTGGGAAAACCATAGCTTTGTCTATACGGACCTCAGCAAAGTAATGTCTCTGCTTTTAAATATGCCATTTTAATATGTTTGTCATAGCTTTTCTTCCAAGTAGAAGAAAAGCTTCTACTTCTTTAATTTCATGGCTGCAGTCACCATCTGTAGTGATTTTGGAGCCCAAGAAAATAAAGTCTGTCACTATTTTCATTGTTTCCCCATCTATTTGCTGTGAAGTGATGGGACCGGATGCCATGATCTTAGTTTTTTGAATGTTGAATTTTAAGCCAGCTTTTTCATTCTCCTCTTTCAGCTTCATCAAGAGGCTCTTCAGTTACTCATCACTTTCTGCCATAAGGATGGTATCATCTGCTTCTATCTGAAGTTATTGATATTGCCTTAATGCATCTATATGGATACAATGCCATATTTTATCACTTTTATTAACAACTTTAAAAATAATTTTCAAATTTGTAATTTATATTTATGATGACATTTTTTTTAAGTTGAAATTTTTAAACTCCTCAAATCAGATGGTTGGTAAAAAAAAAAAAAAAAACTGAGCTGTGACTTCTAATGATAGATTTTTTTTTTTTCCCTTTAGGATATACATCCATCACAGTCCATGACCCAATACCTCTTACCTCTCATCCTCCAAGTCTCTTAGGTTAGCTCTCTGAAAGATATTTGAGGCTAGTGACCTCCTATAGGTGCCCTAGAATAAACTTTTCAGATCTTGTTCCTTACCCTTTTTTTCAGAAGATTTGTGACTATTCCATAAGATAATTGTTGGGCAACCATTGATGTATAAAGGCTAAAATATATATATTGCAGTGTATGTAATACTATATTATAATGCAGTGATATAGAAGTTACCAGAGTATTTTCTTTTTATTGTTTTCTTAATGCTGTTAAGCAACACACAATTACTAACGTAAAATGAGGAGAGGACATCATAACTTCTAATTGCTGTTTCGTTTTGTTTTGATTTTCTGAATTCTTACATTGTTAAGCTTCTTGGGGTCTGAATCTTATGCTTCTGGCTTGTTGAGTTCTTACTACACATCATATTAACCTCAAACCCTCAAACTTTTTATGAATGTTGTGAATTAAATAGTCACCTAGGTGAGGTCACAGGTTGTCTTCATGTTTACTGAGGTCAGGGGCTGGAAATCATTAATACCAATCAGGTGTCCTAGGACAATATATTCATCTTTATAAAATGATTTAAATACAATGCCTTATTACAGCACTTCTTGAATATTATTTAGTTTCACACAACCCATTACATTAAAACAGTTAAAGAAATGGGACAGAAATTTTCCTTTTCTATTTCATCTATTATTAGTCATCTGATCCCAAAGTCCCTATAATAATATTTGAAATAGATGGATGCTCTCCTTCTTGCTGTCATTTCAAGTTTTACATGAGGACTGCTTTTGGATCACTCCACAAATAAAATGAATTTGGAGCATTCTCACTCCTGATATTATAGACAAGTCACTGAAACATCACTTTTTATATTCTACTAAACTAGTCTACCTGCATTTTATTGTAGGAGAAAAAGACTGGCCAAGCCCAATGTCGATTTGTTTCCCTTTAGACTGAATGAGAGAGCTTACAAGATCTTACCCACAGATGAGTAACTATGGCTATATTACTCAATTATCAATTTAAGCCAGGAAGCAGATGATAAATCTATTATGTTATTCAATTTTAAGCTGCTGTATAAACAGTAATGTTTAGGCCACAGTATTTGACTTCATAGATAACACTGGAAAAAGTTTCAGATTCTATTTGTAAATATCAATCCATTTTCATTTGAGCTTTAAAAAATCACCAGCTTTCAGAACACTGGAGATGACTATGAGCATTTTACCTATATTTTAAAAAGGGTACATGGTCTTTATAGTAGTTCTGACTCAATTATCAACCCTCAGCTTGATAAGAAGATGCTTCTATTCATCAATAGACCCTGGTCATTGATTTAATAACACCTCCTTTCTAAGGCTAGAATTTTATAGACTGGGAAAGATAACAATTCTTTAAATATGGTAAATTGAAAGAAATCCTATAGATTTAATATTTATTTGCATAAAAGATAAAATAATATATATATATATTTTGTATGCATATAGTTTGAATTCTATCTTTAAGACATGTTGTAAAATAGTGCTGAGTAACTGTGTGAGCTCTGCAAAGAAACAATTGCAGTACCTTTATGAAGGCATAACTTCATACCATACAAGTTACAAACCAAATCTCTTTACTAGGAAGGGTCATGTTTGAGAAAGTGTATATTTAAGCCTAAATGTTAGCAATAGTGATATACAAATGCCTGTGAAAGATCTATAAAGTGGAGGAATACCCACAGTGCAACATTATGTGTGCGAGCTTGGACTCTTTGGCCAGATAGCTGGTCCTGAATTCCAGTTCTGCCACAGACTGATTGTCCTTGGTAAAGTCACTAAACTGATGCCTCAGCTTTCTAGGTGAATAAAATAACTATAATAATGGTACTTACATCACAGGCTCTGTGTGAGGCTTGGATAAGTTGGTATGCACAGCTCAGAAGAGTGACTGGCATACAGGAAATGCTACAAGTATTAGCTGCTGTTTTTAAATAAACTCCCAGAAACCACCAAATTAGTCAATTCAATTTAAGAGCCAGGCTACACGAAGAACAATTTAGTCAAGCAATCATTTGCTGTCATGGACTGATTTCTTTCCTTCTTTCCTGACAGTGTTGATACGGGCTGTGAAAATAATGTATTGGTAAAATGGGGAACATGGACATTTGGAGTCCGACTGGGTCTGACCAGTAATTCATGACTCATCTTCTTCCAATCCCTTCCTGATATTCATAACAAATGAAAAATCCTCATGCCATGAAAATTAACTTTCTTAGACACCCTATTCGGAGAAGGCAATGGCACCCCACTCCAGTACTCTTGCCTGGAAAATCCCATGGACGGAGGAGCCTGGTAGGCTGCAGTCCATGGGGTCGCTAAGAGTCAGACATGACTGAGCGACTTCACTTTCACTTTTCACTTTCATGCATTGGAGAAGGAAATGGCAACCCACTCCAGTGTTCTTGCCTGGAGAATCCCAGGGACAGGGGAGCCTGGTAAGCTGCCGTCTCTCGGATCTCACAGAGTCGGATGCGACTGAAGCGACTTAGCAGCAGCAGACACCCTATTGCTAAAACCTGCCAAGAATTTTCCACATTATAAAACCAATGGAGCTGAAAGACAAATTACAATCATGATTTATAATGACGCGTGTGCTGCTGTGTTAGGGAGAATCAGTCCACTGGCCAGAAGGATGGTGGGAGATGCTTTATTCCTTTCCCCACAGGCTGCAATCTGATCCACAAACCTTGGCTCCACATGCAACAGAAAACTGAGGAGCCATTTCTCCATTGCACCCATATTTATTTTGATACAAGAAAGAGAATTTTTGTTTTGTTTTCAGGAAATTTTACTACTCTCTGCCCCACCCCACCTCCACACACTACATCTTTCATTTTATAGAACTCAATAGCAAAGATTCTTTATACCTAATTGGAAAGAATGGCAAGCCTTATCAATAATCTACCTGAGAGTACGATCGATTAGACAATGAGAACAGCGGTGGAACTAGGGAGACGTGAACTTGGCACTTGATTGGATGGAGGTGTTACAAAAGAGGGACAGGTCAAGAATGACTCCTGTTTTTCTAAAGAACTATAGAGTGCATGGTGGAACAATTTACAGTTTAGGGAAGCTGGAAGGGAGTAGGAGGCTTGAGGAAAGGATCCTGTTTGAAGTGGTTGGCCATCCCACATTTGTGTTGTGTAGGATATTCAGGTTAAGTCTTGAGTAGAGACATAGGAGTATGGGGTCAAGATAAGAGGAATGGATTGGATTGGTAGTGGTCGTGAACAGATGATAATCCAAGTTATGTGAGAACATGATATTGAAAGAAATTATACTCTGAGCAGAAAATAAACTGAGAACCAAGTCTTGAGGAATCAGCATTTAATGGTTGAATGGATGAGGAGAAATCACAAAAGACATTGAGAAAGACAGGCAAATGGAAGAGAAAAAAATATTTAGAAGAGTTGGGAATTACCAAAAGAAGGATGTGAGCTTCACAAAACAGCAAATATTTAGAGTGAAGCCCACCCAGGAATAATTCATCTCTTGTCTGGATGGATGAATTCAGGTCATGAAATAGCTTAGCAGGATCATATTAGCTGTAATCAAAATAAATAGTTACATGATCTCTGCATATCAGAGTGAGGGGGTGAAAAATTGTGAAGTCTTATTCTTAAATTGTGGGCAAATTACTTTAGTATTTTTATTTGGTAATCAAATTGATCTACTTATTTTAAAAGACCAAGAACCATAATAGCTACCATTCATTGGACACCTGCTACTCACTGTATTTATTTCTCATGTCTGTGCATGCTAGGTTGCTTCACTCACGTCTGATTCTTTGAGACCCCATGGACTGTAACCCACCAGGCTCCTCTGTCCAAAGGATTATCCAAGCAAAAATACTGGAGTGGGATGCCATTTTCTTCTCCAGGGGATCTTCCTGACCCAGGGATCAAACCCACATTCTTGCATTGCAGGCAGATAGTTTACCACTGACCCACCTGGAAGCCCCAACCAGTATTCATACTGATTTCCCTTTCTTTGCTAGTCTGTCTCAGTATGTCTGATTGGAGCATGGAATATACAAATTATATTTTCTTTTGAGCTTATTCAATATAAGGACTTACGGGTAGAGAGTAAGAATACATCTTCAGCACTACAAATGCTCTTTCAGTTTATTTGGGAATAAAACAAAAGATCAACGAAACATAAATTGAGCTAAAAATATTTATTTAATTAAAGATGAATGAAAACAAAGTACTTTCTACTCTAAAGGGTAGTTTGGAGATGTGTGCAAACAATGGCAAAAAATGGTTCAGATCATAAAATATGAATACACAAAGCATTGAAAATTAAATTAGAAAGGGAAATAGTTGCTGTGAGCACGTAGCTGGGATTAGAGCCTGTGGCAGGCAGGATCCTTTGCAGCCGTAAACAGTGAAACAGGATAATGAATTCTGGACACTGACTCCTCCTTTCTCTCCTGTGCTCGGCTTAAAGCCCCTTGACTTCTACATGGCTCACCCAGAAACATGATTCTCCTGGAAGTTAATTCTTGCCCGCAGGCCAGAACTTTGCTGGTTGAAGCAAGAACGTAACAGGCTCAGAGGGACTTTCATCATCAGGCGTGGCAACGGGAGCAACTGAATCAAGATCTCAGAGCACTCATTCCCTGAGCCTGGATTTCCAGCTTGGAAATGTCCTCTATGTAAGAATATTTTCTACAATTGCTTCCATACCATCTCAGACGTAGATGTAATCAGTTCCAGTACATGGAGTAAATATATTTCTTCAGACAAACTTGCTTTAAGTGACTGTCACTCTGCATGGAGCTTGTGCTTTGGGATGAGAACAAAGAAATCAGGCTGGATTGATTTTGTTACTTTATTCGTGTGTTTATTAGGTGAGGCTGGTGATCAAAAGAGAAATCTGGGAGAATGCAGAGAGAGACTTTGTAAAGGGCTAGAAGACATTTAGAAAAGCACACATTAACAGATGGGAGACCAGTGGGAGTATTTGAAAGAAAAAACAAGTATTGTTTGGAGATAGGTCTGTCAGATTAAACAACTCTTACATATTTAGTTGGAGAGGTCATGGGTTATAATTATGTGTTATGAATGCTTAGGACTATTTTGAGTATGTTAATAGAAATGAAATCTAATGAATCCTTGGCTTTGGGAAAGTATATCTTTTTCAATAAATTTATTAACTGTGGCTTTAGGATAGCCAGGTATAGAAATTAATTAAAAAAAGCTTAAGTATAAAAGAGAATGTATTGACTTTAGGGGTAAGGTTTCTTTTCTCATCAAGTCCTCTTTTGGTGCTCAAATACTTTAAGGTGATGAATTTCACCATTTATCTCTTAGTTATGATTTCCTCCTTTTTTTGGCTTCATCATCAGGCAGCTTCTCTTTACTTAGAGAGGGGCCACCCCAGGTTTCCTTTTAGACCTTTCCCTCAGGAGGAAAAATGACGTCTTCCTCAATAGTAGCCACAAATTCCTGAAATGATGTCAGGAGGCTTATGTTGCATCTCCAACCTTGGATAATTCCCTCTGTCCAGAGTGTGGACTACCAGACTCACTCTCCAGGATGATGGAGACCCCCTTGTGCAAATTGAAGCAATCAATTTCACTAAAGCACATGGACCAAAAGCAGGGAAATTGGAGTATGACAGTGGAAGAAAGGAAGTTGAAGCTTGACAAATGAAATAATAGATGGTCATCCTGGGAAAAAGTGTTCAGATAATAGGAGAGATGATGAGAATGTTGTTGAATAATTTTGCTCTTGTGGCCAAAGAATAGAAGTCAGCCAAGCAATTTAAATGTAACCAACCAGAACAGAATGGCTGAGCTCAAGCTACAGTTTCATTTCATCTCAAATGGAGAGTTCCCTTCTGCCTTAGCTGAAGAGCATCTTCCTGGTTCCCTAAACAAGCTCCAAAACTTAATAATTTTATGATTTTGAAGAAGATCCTTAACATTTCTGTACCTCACTTTTCTTTTTTGGCAAACACATATACATCTTTCATGGGGCCACGGTGAAGAGCAGTTGAAAATATAAAGTGCTTAGAAGGGCATGTGGTCCACAGGACACTTACATTCAGTGTTTTTCATTCTTGTTTTTATTAATATGATTATAATAAGAAAAACCATAGGCAAATGTGAACATATATAAGGATGACACAGTGTCTGATATTAGAAGTTCATCCTCAGAGAAAAACACCAAAGGGATTCAAGTTGAATACATACAAAGTGTGAGATCACAAAGAAAATCACTAAGAGTTACCTGGTTGTAGTATTAGCCGGTTCTTTCTCCCAGGAGTGTGTTTGTCATCAGAGTCAAATCAAATAATAATCAATTAAATTTTTCTAACTCATTGCACTCTGGGTGTCACTTCCTGGAAGAAATTTGTGATCAAAAACTTTTAAGGTTGTTTCCAATCCTACCTACCTCCTGATAGTCATGTCTTTGTGGAATTTCCTCCCCTTGGATGTGGGATGGATTTATTAACTTAGTAGTCACATATATTAACTTATTAACTTAGTAGTGAGAGTTGGGCCATAAAGAAGGTTGAGCACCAAAAAACTGATGCTTTCAAACGATGGTGCTGGAGAAGACTCTTGAGAAGCCCTTGGATTACCAGAAGATGGAAGCAGTCAATTCTAAAGCAAATCAACCCGGAGTATTCATTGGAAAGACTGATGCTGAAGCTCCCGTACCTTGGCCACTTGATGAGAAGAGCGGACTCATAAAAAGACCCTGATGCTGGGAAAGATTGAAGGCAAGAGCAGAAGGGCAGAAGAGGATGAGATGGTTAGATAACATCACTGACTCAGTGGGCACGAGTTTGAGCAAATTCTGTGAGATAGTGGAGGACAGAGGATTCTGGTGATCTACAGTCCATGAGGTCACAAAGGGTCGGATATGACTTAGCAACTGAACAGCAACAACAGTAAATGGAACATGGCAGAATGTGTCGTGGATGCCACTTCTGAGATATGGTTATAAAACTTCTTTGGCCACTGTCTGGGCATGCTGTCTAAATCCCTCTCTCAGGTCACTTAACCTGGGGGTATCTATTTGCTGTGCTGTGAGGCAGTCCTGTGGTGAGGGGCTGAGACCCATCAATAACCACAGAGTGAAATGGAAAGCAAATCCCTCCATCTCTAAATGAGCCTTCATCTGAACACACAGCTGACTGACAGCTCAACTGTAACCTCATGAGAAACCTGGAGCTAGAGGCAGTCAGCTAAGCTACCTCCTGAGCTCTGACCCACAGATGCGGTACAATAATACACATTTATTTACTTAAAACAGTACTCAGAATGGCTGCGATCCAAAAGTCTACAAGCAATAAATGCTGGAGAGGGTGTGGAGAAAAGCGAACCCTCTTACACTGTTGGTGGGAATGCAAACTAGTTCAGCCACTATGGAGAACAGTGTGGAGATTCCTTAAAAAACTGGAAATAGAACTGCCTTATGATCCAGCAATCCCACTGCTGGGCATACACACTGAGGAAACCAGAATTGAAAGAGACACATGTACCCCAATGTTCATCGCAGCACTGTTTATAATAGCCAGGACATGGAAGCAACCTAGATGTCCATCAGCAGATGAATGGATAAAGAAAGCAGTGGTACATATACACAATGGAGTATTACTCAGCCATTAAAAAGAATACATTTGAATCAGTTCAATGAGGTGGATGAAACTGGAGCCTATTATACAGAGTGAAGTAAGCCAGAAAGAAAAACACCAATATAGTATACTAATGCATATATATGGAATTTAGAAAGATGGTAACAATAACCCTGTATATGAGACAGCAAAAGAGACACTGATGTATAGAACAGTCTTTTGGACTCTGTGGGAGAGGGAGAGGGTGAGATGATTTGGGAGAATGGCATTGAAATATGTATAATATCATATATGAAAGGTTCGATGCACGATACTGGATGCTTGGGGCTGGTGCACTGGGACGACCCAGAGGGATGGTATGGGGACGGAGGAGGGAGGAGGGTTCAGGATGGGGAACACGTGTATACCTGTGGCGGATTCATTTCGATAAATGGCAGAACCAATACAATATTGTAAAGTTTAAAAATAAAATAAAATTTAAAAAAAATAAAAATAAAAAAATAAAACAGTACTTAAAACAATAAATACTGCTTTAAGCTTCTAAGTTTGGGAGTAATTTGTTTTATAATGATAGATATTTAATAAACAATTTCTAGACTAAAACTGGTAGGATATAATCATCCAATAGTTTTCATGACTTGGCCGCGGCTGCTAAGTCACTTCAGTCGTGTCCGACTCTGTGCAATCCCATAGACAGCAACCCACCAGGCTCCCCCGTCCCTGGGATTCTCCAGACAAGAACACTGGAGTGGGTTGCCATTAAGTTACTTGTAAATGTGGCAATTTTTTGCCTGAATGGATCTCCGTGGCCTTTATTGCTGTCACAGAGAGACAACCCATTCCCAAATAGAGAGAATGGAGGAAGATGTCAACTAATTTATGTTAGTATTTAAACAAACACACTTTTACATACTTCTGATCATAACCTTTACTAGACCATAATATGTATGTATATATCATGCCACAAAGAGGAGGGAGAAAGCATATAAAATTATTTTGGGCCCCCAATCTCTGTAAGTTCAACCTGGGGATAAGATATATACAGGTAATTCATTAAGTTAAACTACAGTGCAATGATTAAGTGCCAGAGTGGTATACTATGACTGAGTTGTGACTCCAGTTAATTTGAAAGATCAGTAGCATACTTTATTTTGATAAGCTCAATCTTTCATGCCCCCTTCCCTGCTCAGCAGAAGGCAAATTATTTTTAGGCCAAACTAACAAGTTCAATCCAAACCAATAACTTTTATTCTAGCCTAGGTAATCAAAGAGCAGATTCTCCCAGGAAATAATCAAATTCAAGTAGTCTCTTTCAGTCATTGTTACAATTTCAAGTTTTCTTTCTGAGTTTCCTCCCCAGTTCTCCATGCTTCCTTTTTTTCTTTCTTTCTGTTTTTTTTTTTTTTTTTTTTGTATGTCACAAGGAAAACAGGAAGGATGGGTCATCTGCTGCTGTGGTTGAGAGACTGTGAAGGTGTATGGTTTATTCATTGCCATTTCTCTGTGGCTTCGGGCATCTGATGTCTTCACGTATCCCTGTATTGTCTCTGGTGTTGATGGCAAATGATGCAGAATATCTTATGGAACATTTCAGGGTTCTTAAACTTTCAGCTGGGCAGCTGCTGTAGCTCTCCAGGGTGGGGAAGTCTCTGTGAAATGCCACATTCTCTTTATTCCCTGATCTCTTTTGTGTGAGTAGCAAACTGGTTCAGCTGTCAGCTATGATGCACTGTCTTCAGGGAGCTTATTAGAAATCTTGGAGTCAATACCATTTCCAACTAGGATTCCCATAGGATGGACAGTTTTTAAGAATAGTGGGGGGAGGGCTATTCTCTCTCTCTCCCTCTCATTCTGTCTCTTTCTCTCCTGTTTAGACTGCTTACTCTGGGGAATCAGGTGCAGTGATAGGTCCTGTGGGCATGTCCATGTGTCTAGGCACTGAGAGAGAGCTCAAGTCCACAGTCAGTGAAGGGTGTAGGATCTGCAGGGATTTCCCTCAATCCAAGAGTTCACAATGAACAGAGGACACACGAGCAAGCTTGGAAATGGACCAAACCCAGTAGTGATCACAGATTTTAGTAGAGACAACTTGACTGCCACCTCATGAGAGACTTTGATCCAGAGGTACACACCTAGGCCATGCCTGGGTATTTGAACTATAGAAACTATGATAATGTATGTGTTAAAAGTGCTAAGTTTCAGAGTAGTTTCTCAAAGTGCATAGATAACTAATACATCATGCTACCTGGGGAGTGTTGTATATTACTTCTCCTGAGCCCTGGCATCACTATAAGTCATGCATATATCAAGATAGAGATTATAAACTGGGACCATGCCCTTTTCTCAGAAACCATCCCCAAACTGCAAGGGAGATTCTCTCAGTGTCACAAATTTTTACTGGGTAATATATTAAGCATTCTTCTACCCATACCCTGCACAAATGAGGAAGAAAAGATAAATTACCCAAGTCTAAGGCTCTCCAGAGGCTGTTCTCTAAAGCTCTGCCATCCATTCCCTGCTAACACCTCTTCATATCTTCTAGAGGTAGAGGCTTCAAAAACAGCTTTGCTTCAATAATAGATATATTATATATATAAAAACTTACGGTTACCAAATGGGAAAGAGGGAAGTGAGGGATAAATTAGAAGTTTGACATTAGCAGATACATACTACCACGTAGAAGATAGATAAACAGGGGTTTCCCTGGTGGCTCAGTGGTAGGAATCTGCCTGCCAATGCAGGAGACCTGGGTTTGATCCCCAGTCTAGGAAGATCCCACATGCTGGGAACAACTAGGCCATTGGAACACAACTATCGAACCCTTGTTCTAGAGCCCAGGAACTGCAACTGCCGAGCCATGTGTCACAGCTACTGAAGTCTGCGCCCCTGGAGCCTGGACTCTACAATAAGCGAAGCCCACACACTGCAACTAAAGAGTAACCCCTGCTTGCCACAACTAGAAAAAAACGCATGCAACAATGAAGAACCAGCAGAGCCAAAAGTAAATAAGTTTTTTTTTTAACAAAATAAACAACAAGAACCTACTCTTTAGTATAGAGAACTACATTCAACCTATAATAGAAAGGAATCTCAAAAAGAATAATATATATATGAATCACTTAGCTGTAGACCTGAAACATCATAAATTAGATATACTTCAATAAAAAATTAAATTAAAAAATAACAAAACAGTTCTAACTTACTTTAAACTTGTAGACTGGGAAAGCCCTGAACCAGAAATAAGACTTTCTTAATATTTAGCTGTTTGAGATAATGTGTCATGATCATCAGACATGAATGAACTCCCTAGTCATTCATATGCACTCCATAGTTGTCATGGACAGACAGCTGGTAAACCAGGAAAGCAGGGGATAAAATCACCTAATGTTAACTCACATTATAATGTAGCAGAATTCTCTGAGGAAGAGATCAATGGAAGCTGGTCTTGTGGATGAGGTGGGATTTGTTCTGAGCCTTAAAGGATTGGAGGATTTGCATAAATAGATAGGTGGTTTATGATCATTTCAGAAAGTGCAGGGGAAAAAAAAAAAAAACTTGTGCAAAAGGCACAAAGTTCAAATTGTGTTTGGGGGCACAATCAGAGGAGGGTTGTCTGTTAGGCAGCTGAAAGAGAAAGGTTTCTGTTGCAGTGGATTACTTAAGAGTCTGACCATTATTTTGAGTAGAGGAGTAAGACAGTGAAATAAATGTCTTAATGAATTGATGAAATGGCAATTGATAACCAAAGAATAGATACTTATTTAGGATCTTCTATGGACCAGGCATAAAACTGAAAGTACAGTGGCAAACATTGTAGATATAGCTGCTACTTCCATACATCTCACTCGCCATGGTGGAAAACCTTAATTATTAAAGTGAAACATAGCTTCAGTGTGCAAAATGCTAGGAAGTTTAAATTCAGTATTACACATAAGGTTATAATGGGAGAATCTCATGGAATTAGGCTTTCCTAAGGATTTTTTTCAAAGGTAGCTTTTTGTTTTGAGCTAATTACAGATTCATATGCACTTGTAAGAAATAATACAGAGATTCCATGTATCCTTTGCCCAATTTTCTTCAGCGGTAACATCTGAAGTAACTATATTACATAGCCAGGATATGGACTTGGCACAGTGAAGATACAGAGCATTTCCATCACAAGGATTCGTCAGTTTGCCTTCTTTAACCATGTCTACTTCCTTCTTGCTCCACTCCCCATAATCCCATCAACTATAGCCCATCAAGCTCCTCTGTCCATGGAAATCTCTAAGCAAGAATACTGGAGTGGGTTGCCATTCCCTGCTTCAGGGAATCTTCCTGGTCCAGGAACAGAACCTGCGTCTCCCTCCTTGCAGGTAGATTCTTTACTGTTTGAGTCATGGGGGGCTGAGGACTATTAATCTCTCGCAACTACTAATCTGGTCTCAGTTTAAAATGTTGGCATTTCAAAAATACTATATAAATGGAATCATACAGTGTATAGTTTTGGTGACTGACGTTTCATGTTCTGCATGATTTTCTGGAGATTCATGCAGGTTTTTGCATGTATCAATATTTTATTCCTTTTTTATGGCCAAATAATTTTCCTTGGTATGGAAATATTACAGTGAATGTTTTGAGACTGCCTTATCACTTTACAGAGTGATACAACCAATATTATTTAAAATTCCTTTCAATAACATATAAGTGATTCAGTTTATCTACATCTTCTCCAACATTTGACATTATCACTCATTTTTATTTTAGCCCTTCTGATAGATAGGAAGAGATAACTCATTGTGGTTATAATTTGCATTTTCCAAGTGGCTGATGATGTTGAAACATTTTAATGTACCTATTTACAATCTGTATTTGGAATATCTGCTTGTGTCTTTTGTCCATTTCAAATTGTTTGTTTATTTTAATGTGTGTCTTGAGAGTTTTCTTTATGCTCAATACTTGTGGTTTGCATTATTTTCCCTCCCAGTCTATATATTGGCTTTTCAATTCTTAAAAGGTCTTTCACAGAGCAAAACATTTAAAATTTTTGATTAGGTCTAACTAATTTTTCCTTTTGTGGATCATGATTTTAGTATCAAGTCTAATTGCCTAGCCATAGGTACTGATTTTTCACTCTTATTTTAAAGGTTAATAGTTTCACATTTTCCATTTAAGTGCATGATCCATATTAAGTTGATTTTTATATCATGTAAGAGACTATATCAAGGTTTATTTTTACCTGTCTGTAAATGTCTAATTACTCCAGTGCCATTTGTTGAACGGTTCTCTTTGTTTCTGTTTTAATTTTCCTGCCTCCTGTGGTTTCCATGAACATATTTTAGAATACTATTTTGATTTATCTAAGCATTTTTGACTGTTTCTCTTTGTATAGCTTTCTTAGTGCTTGCTGTAGGCATTACATTTTATGCACATAACTTATAGTCCAATGGTGCTATGATTTTACCATTTCAAATAAAATCTACAAACCTCATCTCCCTCTGTCTCCTGACCACCCTAATTTGTATTATTTATAATAATATTTAATGTAATTAATGTATCTACTTTGTTATTAATATATTTATGTTCATGTATGTGTTTATATTTGATAAATATTTATTAAATATAAACTTTTCCTCTATATACTTCTAGTATCATAACAAAAAGCATTTAAAATTTTTTTGCCACTCTTAAAACACAATTTATTTATGTTGATGTATGCATAAGCCACATATTTAAATTCATTAAAAAATAATTTAGAAGACTCGGGCGAGAATAATCTTTTGTACTATTCCATATTTTTGCTTACTATGTTATTTTTTTTCCCTTTGATGTTTTAAAATCCCTTCACTTATTTCTTTTCTGTTTAGAGAGTTTTCTCTATCCATTCTTTTAGGGTAAAGTGCTGCTGGTTAAAGGTTCTTTTAATTTACCTTCATCTAAGAATATTTTGATTTTTCCCCCCTCACTCCTGGAGGATATGCTCACGAGGTGTAGTACCCTTGGCTGCCAATTCTTTTTCAGATCTGAAAAATGTTGGGCCACTTCCTTCTGGCTTCTATGTTTCCTGATGAAAAGTCCTCTATCATCAATAATGTTCTTTCTATAGGTAACATGTCATTTCTTTTTCACTGCTTCCAAGACTTTCCTTTTCTTAAGTAAGTTTGACTATGATGTTTCATGGTACAGAATTCCTTGGATTTTATCCCATTTGGAGTTTGCTCAGCTTCTTGATGGAGAAGGCAATGGCACCCCACTCCAGTACTCTTGCCTGGAAAATCCCATGGATGGAGGAGCCTGGTAGGCTGCAGTCCATGGGGTCGCTAAGAGTCGGACACGACTGAGTGACCTCACTTTCACTTTTCACTTTCATGCATTGGAAAAGGAAATGGCAACCCACTCCAGTGTTCTTGCCTGGAGAATCCCAGGGACGGGGGAGCCTGGTGGGCTGCCATCAATGGGGTCACACAGAGTCAGGCACGACTGAAGCAACTTAGAAGCAGCAGCAGCAGCTTCTTGAATCTTTAGGCTTATGCCTATTGTCAAATTTGGAGATTTTTCAGCCTTTTTTTCTTGAGAGTAGAGAGATCTCTACTCTATCTCCTCTTCTTGAAAAAGTTTTCAATGAATTTTAAAGGATAAATGGGAAGTGACTGATATATTTTAATCAAAGAATTTGTATCGTTAAACTTTTAATGAGAAGCCATTCCACAACTTAGTGGTTTCTAACAACAATTGTTTAATTAGCTCACAGCTCTGTGGGTTGACAATTTGGGCTGGTCTCAGTCAGGTAGCTTTTTTCCTGGTCTTAGTTAGTGTGCCGTCTATGGGGTCACAACTGAAGTGACTTAGCAGCAGCAGCAGCTGGTGTTAACCATACATCTTCACTTAGCTGCTGTGTTGGGTAGAGGCTGGTGGCTGAAGAAGGTTTTCACTGGTATGGCTGGTCTCTACTTCAAATATCCCTTCACCTTCCAGCAGACTGTGTGTGTGATAGTCACTCAGTCATGTCCGACTCTCTGCCACCCAATGGACTGTAGCCCATCAGGCTCCTCTGTCCAGGGAATTCTCCAGGCCAGAATACTGGAGTGGGTAGCCATTCCCTTCTCCAGGGTATCTCCCTGACCCAGAGATCAAACTCTGGACCCTGCAAAGCAGGTGGATTCCTTACTGTCAAAGTCACCAGGGAAAACCTAAGCCCGGAAGACTAAACTGAGCTTTCTCGCATGATGCTGGAAGTCCTGCAAGACCTATGAGAAGCAGGCTCCAATGTGTAAGACCTTCCATTGGCCAGAGTAAACAATATAACCAACTCAAATTCAAAGGATAGAAAAGTAGATTCTAACTTTCAGTGGCAGGGGAAAATTTTTGCAATCCAGCTTGGGGCTATTTTAATCAACTTCACCTTTTAAAAAGAGTATTTAATACTGTGAGAGGTGTAATTTGAAGGAAGCAAGAGTTGAGGCTGAGATATCACTTTAAATAGGAATAGAGAGAAAACTGAAGCTTTAAACATGCTTAAGGAGTAGTATTGACAAGTGATCGATTATATGTAAGTTGAGGGAAAGGATCTGTCATGCATTGCTATTAGGTTTATGTCTTGAGCAATTTGGGGAATAGTAATCACATTTATTGAATTGGGAACCCTAGAAGAGGCAAGATAAAGATAAGGGTAATGAGTTCCGTTTGGGATAAATTTTATTTGAGGTACTAAAAGACATCCAAGTGGAAATATTGACTATTTAGTTCATTAGAGGGCCAGGGTCTAAGAAAAGAGGTCTGGATGGAAAGAAAAAAAAAAACTATCTGTAAGTTAGCAACTTACTGACCATACATAGTTTTGGCTATGGAAATGAGTGAGTTAAATGTTAATATTCCTGAGTTGTACTGTTCTGAAAATAAGAAAAACGGAACAAGGGCAGGATTCCATTGAGCTCAACACTCTTTAGCAGTAGCCCGAAAGATATTTTATTTGTATTATTCTTATTAAGCACACATATCTTTAGTATTTGTTGAAAAGGTTTGCCTATACCTCACATAAGTGCAAGATCCAATCTTAATTATCACTCATGGTGGAAGCTACAGACTTCCATGAGTACAGAAAAGGGTCAGGTGATTATATGCATGTAACAAGGAGTCAGGACTGTATGGTCATAGCAGCTCCAGATAGTGTCTACTCTGTCTGATCAGGGTTGCTGTCAAGAGCTCACACAGGAAAAATAATAATAGACAAAACTCAAAAATACTTGAGATAATATTTGACTTCGTTTCAAGTGGTGAGAATTGAACAGGATTTCTGAAGTCCAGAGATCATGACCAGCCAAAATTTCTGGCCATATGTTGCTTCCATCACATATATTTCTTAGTGTGTTTATGCATCCTTCAGCTCTAGGGGCAATTAGAATAAAGTAAAGAGAGATTTTGAGAAAAGCAAATGAAGATATTTTTATCTTTGGATAGAATCTATACATTTCTTTCTGTATATGTGAAATTTAATAGAATTTGGCATCATTGAGTGACAGCTTCGTAACTCCAATTTAAAATGTTATTGAGTAATTGATTTGGAATGCTGATGTAAGTTGAAATCTTGCTGTTTATGTACAGTATGTTATGAACATTTATATAAATTCTATCATATTTATAAATTAGTTTCTGGGATTTATAAAAATCTCTAGTACTTGAGATTTTTTTCTCAGAAAATTGAAATGTTTAAAATGAATCTAAATTATATCTTATTTATAAATTCTATTTAAAATATTTAAAGTAGTATTCAAAGGCCCTTTAAAGATTATTGTTTTCTTAGATTTAAAAGTTGAATAAAATTTGCTAACTGAACCTAAGTACCTGACAAGGGATTTTGGAAGGAAAGTTATGTCCAACCTAGATAGCATATTCAAAAGCAGAGACATTACTTTGCCAACAAAGGTCCGTATAGCCAAGGCTATGGTTTTTCCTGTGGTCATGTATGGATGTGAGAGTTGGACTGTGAAGAAAGCTGAGCACTAAAGAATTGATGCTTTTGAACTGTGGTGTTGGAGAAGACTCTTGAGAGTCCCTTGGACTGCAAGGAGATCCAACCAGTCCATTCTGAAGGAGATCAGCCCTGGGATTTCTTTGGAAGGAATGATGCCAAAGCTGAAACTGCAATACTTTGGCCACCTCATGCGAAGAGTTGACTCATTGGAAAAGACTCTGATGCTGGAAGGGATTGGGGGCAGAAGAAGGGGACGACAGAGGATGAGATGGCTGGATGGCATCACTGACTCGATGGATGTGAGTCTGAGTGAACTCCAGGAGTTGATGATGGACAGGGAGGCCTGGCGTGCTGCGATTCACGGGGTGGCAAAGAGTCGGACACGACTGAGCGACTGAACTGAACTGAACTGAACTTCAGAAAGTTAGATTTAAAATAAAGTCATAAAACTCTATACAAAGTCTTTCTTATATACAGAATCTACCCTGAACTCAAAACAAGAAGTAAGGAAGTTAGAGGACTGTTACATGAAATGATGAAATCAGTTACACAGAGGCACAGGATGAGGGGCCTCTGGAGGGGGAGTAAAAAGGGCAGAGGATGAGATGGTTAGATATCATCACCACCTCAATGGACATGAATTTGAGCAAACTCAGAGATAGTGAAGGACAGGGGAGCCTGGTGTGCTGCAGTTCATGGAGTCACAAAGAGTCGGACATGACTTAGCGACTGAACAGAACAACAAAGTACAATACTAGAAGTAGAACGAGATGCCAGGAGTCATGCAGCAGAATTAACCTTGGGTTATACAGTGTCTGACTAAGGTTAATGTTTAACACATGGAGAAGGCAATGGTACTGCACTCCAGTACTCTTGCCTGGAAAATCCCATGGATGGAGGAGCCTGGTAGGCTGCAGTCCATGGGGTCACGAAGAGTCAGATACCACTGAGCGACTTCACTTTCACTTTTCACTTTCATGCATTGGAGAAGGTAATGGCAAGCCACTCCAGTGTTCTTGCCTGGAGAATCCCAGGGATGGGGGAGCCTGGTGGGCTGCCCTCTATGGGGTCGCACAGAGTCGGACACAACTGAAGTGACTTAGCAGCAGCAATGTTTAATACAAGGTACAAGAATATCTGAAATTGAAACCTAGCAAACAGTAAGGCAAGGAGTTGATCCTCTCTACCTTCCCACTAAACTATCTGGAGACCCATTTGCAACAAACTTCCCTTCAGTTCTTTTATTCCCTTCATCTCCAAAGTAATGGATAAAAAGAGTTGTAAGAATGAGCTTGTCTACATTGGCTGGGGTGTTATGGGGAAATGGGTGCTCTGAACAAACTATGAGCACATGAGAGCTAATTTTCAACCTCTGCATGTAAATTGCATGCATATTCAGTTGCGACTGACTCTGTGATCCCCTGCACTGTAGACCACCAGGTTCCTCTGTCCATGGGATTTTCCAGGTAAGAATATTGGAGTGGATTGTTATTCCCTTCTCCAGGCATCTTCCTGACCCAGCGATGGAACCCAGGGATCTCCCGCATTGGCAGGCAGACTCTTATCACTGAGCCACCTGGGAAGCCCCATGTGAAGTAGCCTCGTGGTTTTATTTCTTCCTTTCCCCAGAATTGGAAAGATACACTAGGTGTCCTCCTTGCTTCATACTCTCTCATATTCATACCACAACCTCTAAGAATGTTTAGAATTCTACATGCTTTTGAGGCTCATGGTATAAAACTATATAACCTTTCCTTTTTCTTTGTTTTAGCCACTGATGTTTAACTCTTTCTGCATTAATTTGAAAAAACAAAACAAAAAACAAATAGCACTTAACTGACAATCTTTTGTTTCTCACTGATCTCTTCTGCTATTTGGAGTGACTTCTGTTTTACCCATATCCTGATCCTCAATTTCTTGACATTTCCATCTATACTCAGTATTTGCCCCATTCTAGTTCAGCCTTTTACTCCCATAACACCATCATGAAGCTTATGCCTTAGATCTTTGCTTCTTTTTTTTTTTTTTCTCCTTTTTTGGTTCTTATAACTTTATTGGACAATCAGCAGTTAGTTCTAATTTACATTAACTGTAGATTTTGAAAAATGGTGATGAGTAGGTAACCAATGAATAGAGCTTGTTTGGTAATTCTTCATCTTCATCTTCAGACAACCTTGCATGGATATGGTATGGGACATTCCTTATTCCTTTAGCCCAGACAGCTTTGTGGAGCCTGGGGTCAATGCTTAGATCTGGGGTTCCAATCTCTTTCATGGCAAATTTCCAGATTTCTTTGAGTGCCTGAGGAGCACTCTTCTTGAAGCCCACTCAATGATGCACTTGTGAATGTTGATAGTGTATTCTCTGGTCAACACTTCATTGATGGCAGACTGACCATTCTTGTCACCACTTCTAGCTGTGGGAGCCATCCTGCCAGGTCAGGGCTGGAAAGGAAGAGTGCAAGGGATTGTGGGAGGGTCTTCTCTACTCCTGATATCATATAGACAGAATCACAGAGATGATCACAACCTTCTAGCCTTCCATACTTCCAAATACAATCAAATTCATTTCCCTTCATTCCTAGCATCACTATCCATTGCTCTTTCATCCCATCCTCATCCCTTTTCTGGATTATCACTTCCAGCTCTTACCTGATCTTTTTGTAATTCATTCCTGTCTGTTCCCTGTTTTCAGTCTTCCCTCTTTAGAAAATACAAATTAGATCATTGCCCTTAGGATATTGTCCAAACTGTTAATGTACGTCCTTTGTTGGAGCCCATTTATTTTTTCCCAGTTTAGCTCTCATTCCAACTTCAACTCACTTCAACAATATCACTCCATATACATCTCTCCATTTCAATAAGATTGAAATTCACTGAGTTCTCCCCAAATTCCATACAATCTTACCTCCAAGTCTTCACATATATTATTTTCTGCCTGAAATATCACTCTCACATCTACCTGTAGGTTTCACTCCCACTGTACTCTTTGTCTAGTTCTTTACTATACATTTGTAGGTCCTACCTTAAATTTTACTTTCTTTATAAAGTTTTCCCTAAATTTCCCCTGGACCAGGCAGCCCACCCTGGATTTTGTGCACCAGTTTCCATGTTGCTAAAGCTTTCTCTGCTTCCCAATTGGATAACTTGTTATACTTTCTGATCACTGTTATTCTTTGTAAGTTCTTTGATCAATACATATTTTGATACGTTGAGTTAGACTTTTCTACACACCTCTTTTCTTCTTTTTGCCACTGTCTTTTTATTCTTAACTATTAAAAAAAACTTTTTATTTTATTTTATATTTTATATTATTTTATTTTATATTTTTAGCTGATTAACAATGTGGTGATATTTTCAGGTGAATAGTGAAGGGATTCAGTCATACATAATACAGGTATTCATTTTCCCCCAAACTCCACTCCCATCCAGTTTGCCATAAGACACTGAGAAGAGTCCCCTGTGCTATATGTGCGTGCATGCATACTAAGTCACATCAGTTGTGTCTGACTCTGTGTGACCCTATGGACTGTAGCCCACCAGCCTTCTCTGTCCATGGGATTCTCCAGGCAAGAATACTGGAGCGGGTTGTCATTCCCTTCTCCAGGAGATCTACCTGATCCAGTGATCAAACCCGCATCTCCTGAGGCTCCTGCAATGCAGGCAGATTCTTTACTGCTGAGCCACTAGGAAGTCCCCTGTGCTGTACAGTAGGTTCTAATTGGTTATCCATTTTAAATGTAGCAGTGTGTACATGTGCATCTCAAACTCTGTAACTACTCCTTTCCCTTACTTCCCCCTGACTCACTAAGGTTCACTAAGCACCTCTTTTCTTTACTGTTTATATGAAATGGTCTGAGGAATAAGACTACAATGTATTTCAGAAATATTTCCCCATTTAGGCTGATATTATCTCTTTTCTTGTTTCTTTTCTTGGCCACACTGTGAGGCTTGCAGGATCTTAGTTCCCCTACCAGGGACTGAATCAGGGCCCTTGGCAGTGAAAGCACAGAGTCCTAACCACTGGAACACTAGGGAATTCCCTAATGTTTCTTTTCTTGATGAAAAATATATACACTATAAGAAGATGTGCTTTAAGGAAATGGGAACCCAAGACTCACTGACAATTATGGGATCTTAATATTTGTTTCTTAAGTCTCCCTTGGTAGTACTTCCATTAATGTACTAAGCTAAGCTGGACCTATATTAATGAAAACTTAACATTTATTCATTGAATACTGGAGTAAGTCGCAATTTCCTTCCTCAGGGTGTCTTCCTGACCCAGGTATGAAACTGTGTCTCTTGTATCTCCTGCACTGGCAGGCTGATTCCTTACCAACTGTGCCACCTGGTAAGCCTGAACACATATACTAATCACCATGGCACTTTGCATGCATTTACTCGTTTGCTTCTTCATACCTTTCTAAACCTTTCTTAAGCCTTTCTAGTGTAGGCATTACTTCTATTATCACAGTCTAAGAAATAAGGGAACCAAAGCAGGTAGAGCTTCAGTGACTCGTCTAAGGTTTATTACATCTCCACGTGGGAAGATGCAAGTGCACATCTGGCAGTTAGGTACCAACGTTTGAACAAAACAAATGCTTTAGTGAAAGCACACTCGGTATAAGGAAGAAACAGTGTGATGTCAAGAAATCAACATTTGAAATAGAAGCAAGGCCCTTATTTACTGTTTCTCTGACTACTTTCTGTTTTTGAACCTATTTATTTATGAATAACTACCTGTCCTGTTGGACACAACTAGATATTTTCATTTTATGTTGATATTCACGATAAAAACATAGTATGCTTGATCTAGGCCATGAAAACTGAAGGTGTTGCTTGCCACGCTCATTATCTGCTAAAAGGTAACCAAGTGTCTTGTGGAAAATACACTTAATGAGGAAATATCATATGGTCTACCACAGCAACAAAATCAAGCCGCTTACCAAGAGCATGTTCAAGAATTATGGCTTGTATAGTCCCAAAGCCTTAATTAAGTGCCCTTTCCTTTAAATTCCCTGAAGTGTAGTCTATTTCAGTAATAGCTACAAATATCTTTGGCACAAGAATGCCTTCTTTGCACATATGCAAAGAGAATGAGCATGACAAAGAATAGTAAGTAAAATTGATTTCTCTAAATTCTGCGCTATAAGGCTAATTTCTCTATATTTTGTAATAACCTATGTGGGGAAAGAATCTGAAAAATAGTTGATATATGTATATATATCACTGATTCACTTTACCATATATCTGAAACTAACACAAACTGGTAAATCAATTGTGTGCTTAGTCGCTCAGCCATGTCCGACTTCTTTGTGACCCCATGGACTGTGGCCTGCCAGGCTCCTCTGTGCATGGGGAATCCTGGCGTGGATTGCCATGCCCTCCTCCAGGGAAATCAACTATACTCCAATATAAAATAAAAATTGAAAATTAATAAACTAAGTTCACATAGCCAGGAATGAAACTCATGTGAGGGAGGGTTCCACGGTCCATACTGAGATTTGAAGGATAAGGTGGCAGGCTGGGAAGAAGAAATAAGAAATGGCAACAGAGGTGATGCATTTCCCATTATAGACAAGGATAGTTCTCTGCATGACCCTTCTTTCCTTCCTCCTTCCTTTCCTCCCTCATTTTCTTCTTTCCTTCCTTCCTTCACTTTATAGTAGGGATTCAGGTATATGAATTCAGGGAAGAAACATGTATTTTACTTAAAGAAAGATACAAACTCTGTTAGAAGTGCTGGACCGCACCACTTTAGACAACAAATTTGAAAATCATCTACTCAGCCCAATCTGTTTATTTAAAAATAAGCACACAAAGAAATAAACTATGTGAAAGATTATTATCCATTTTATGTTAATGCTTTGGGTAATCATGAAGCCGCATTGTGTAAGAAATGTAGAATAAAACACAAATCCAAGTTTTACTAACTTCTCTTTGTATGAATGCTGGTAATTTCCTTATTTTCTGGAATTTACATTTCTCCTCCACAAATTGAGGACACTGATACCTCTCCTATTTCACAAAGATTGAGGATCAGATTTGAGAAGGCACTTTGTAAATGCTAAAGGATTATGAACATGTTTGTAATTATAATGATGTGTTGTCTATTGTTTTCCCAGCTAAGCCTTAGTAGTACTTGCAATTACTAAATCAGTATTCATGTAGATTATATCATTCAGAAGGCTCCAGAGATATCTTAATGAGATTATATAAAAGCAAATATTTTATCCAGTATTGAAATGCATCACTTTTGAAAGTTAATGGATCAATTGCCTAATAGGAACAATAACTGTAATGGTTTACAACAGAAAGTGGAAATATCTCTTTCAACTGACATTCTACAGGGAGTTAGGTGGGAGGGAATCAATTATTCAGAGTGGGTAACAGTGCTCAGAATTGTAAAATGTGCCCTGGAATCTTAAATAAGTTCAAGTAGACAGATGTTCAAAGATGCACTCATCAAGACTAAGAGAAATGCTTTTCCTACTCGTATTTTAAACTTTAAACTTAAAAAAAAAAATTTGAATTCTTCATCTTAAAGTTTTTTATTTCCTCCAGAATAAATTGCCTAAAATTGTCACTTAGTATCTCTGAAATTAAGTCATTTATAGTTATTTTCTTTTCTAATCCATTACTGAAACACTTTTACAGAAAACAGATCTATATGATTTAAAATATTTATTTATGTTTTTCCATTCTCCCTCAGAGACTTTTTCCAGTAGTACAATTCTTATGAAAAGAATTCCTGAAAAAAGATACTTTTTTTCAATTCTGCAGTCAAACTTTACAGGAAACCCTGATTACCATGTATATTTCTTTGAGAGTCACCAATGCATATTAGCATATTAAAAGTTTTGTATCTTTTTTGTTGTTAGGGAAATGTACTTAATTGTTTAAGTCAGTGTTCCTTTTTCAATTTCTTTGGCCATTGGTGAAGCAAAGAGGCTTCCTCAGTGGCTCAGTGGTACAGAATCCGCCTGCCAAACCGGAGATGTGGGTTTGATTCTTGGGTTGGGAAGATCCCCTGGAGAAGGAAATGGCAACCCATTCCAGTATTCTTCCCTGGAGAATCCCATGGACAGAGGAGCCTAGTGGGCTAAAGTCCATGGGATCCCAAAGAATAGGACACAACATAACAACTAAACAGCAACAAAAAGCAAAAGATCCTCTGTAGTAAGGTTGCCTAAGCTGAATCCCAGGCCCATCATTTCCCCATCTGAATCAAAAACTCCTCATCTATAAAATGTGAATAATAAGATATATAGATCACAGATTTTTATAAGGATTACCTGAGGTGACATCTGTAAACTGCTTAGAACTTTGCCTGACATGATTATGCAAGAGTTTATTAAAAATAGTATAAACTTTTCTTTCATGCCCTATTGTTTTTTTTTTTTCAGATCCCTGCTACTTGAGAGATTATATAACTATGGGGATGGAGCAAGTGGTATGGAATCTAATTTTAATAGCCCCCAAACTTGTAGGCTCCTTGAGGCTCCCTGGTGGCTCAGTGATAAAGAATCTGCCTGCCAATGCAGGAGACACAAGAGATGCAGCTTTGATCACTGATCTGGGAGGATCCCCTGAAGAAGGAAATCGCAAGCCATTAACGTATGCTTGCCGGGGAAATTGCATGGACAAAGGAGCCTGGCATGCTACAGTCCCTGGGATTGCAAAGAGCTAAACAGCAACAACAAGTCTTGGAGGCTTCTTGGGGCTCAGAGACGTTGAATAATTTATTCAAGACATTGTGGTGGAGATTCAAATCCAGACAATTTTTAGTCCTTTTATTAAACCACTGCAGTAACTGTCTCTCTGAGGGATAAACCGCAGATTCTTGTTTTATGTAAAGCTTCTCCTAGAAATGTTTGTTCTAAGTAAACCTTTATTTTCTAACGCACATAAAGGGGGAAATAGAAAAAGGAGAATTTTTCTGTCCTTTGAAAACTGGTTCAATTCCTCAACAAATTTGATTGTCTTTGTCACTTAAGTAAAAGATGAGGATCAAAATATAAAGATGTAAAGGAATGAAAAGGTTTCAACCAATATCTATCCAAATCCTAACCAAAACTAAAAAAAAAAAAAAGACTTAGGAATATGACAAATTGACATGGGATGGTGTGAGAAAGAGGAGAAAGTGCCTAAAACTAATTTTATGATGTTTTAGTTAGCAAGAAAGGAAAAACAAGTGTAAATGAATGTCCGGGTTTCTTTTCATGCCCTTTTTTGCAGTTTAAAAATGATCAGAGAAATGTATTTACCATTTCAAGTCACTTGGCTCCTTCTGGTTAAATTTCTGTGATACCCCCAATTTTCAACCTTGCTGCTTATGATTCTTTTTGATCAATGCATTAAGAAAATCTGGTGACATTATTAAAAATAAAAATGCCTGGAGTTCTCCTTATTAAAATGACATGGTTAGTCAATCTTGTAAGCATTCCTACTTGGTTTCCTTGGATAATGTATATTAAATATTTGTTTTTTACTTAGAATTGGGCTGAAGTGATAAACAGCCATGTACTATATTTTATCAATCCTGTTCCAACATTCTTTATAAACTTGCAGAGGATTTGTATTTAAGACTTGGAGGAAAAATAATTAGCATATAAAATAATTAGAGTAAAATAGTTTGAAAAATCCAATCAAATACCAACATGTGTGGTGGATCACTAAGAAGGAGAGAGATGTGGGCTGATTGCATTGATAAAGGGTATCTCTCATTTTGTAAATCAAGGGTGAGGAGAACTAGGGCTTGAATTAAGTATCATGATGCGATGGGTACATTTGAATTTGGGCAAATTATGGAGGTCATCTAAGGATGGTCCCAGGGGTGTGTAACATGATGGGCTACCTCCCTGTCAGTACTTTGTCCCCTAGAATGTTGAGGTGGGGGCCTCCCGTCAGATGATGTGTAGTGGGCTGGCTTCCTTTAAAGAGTAGAGGGATAAACCCAGTCAGCTGCTACGTTGCTGTTCTTGTAAGATGTCCCTCTTATTCCATAATCTGCCTTTCCTATGCATGTTCTGTACTCCACCAGTATTTCCCAAATTGAGTTATCAAAAGCATGTGTATTAGACACATTAATGCATATTATGCAAAAATAATTAGCCTAGATGTTAAATTTTACCCTGTGTCAAGTTTCTTGATCTTAGGAACATGCTTTTTCATTGAAAAAAATGCTGTAGGATTGAGTGGTCTAAGAAAACTTTAAGAAATGCCTAAGAAAATGATTTCAAAGGATCTAACAATAGGGAAATTTTACAAATCAAGAGTTTTTGAGTTTTATTATTCAATAGGCGCAAATAAAAGCACTTCAAGTCAGTGTTCTGCATATATCATCTGTGTGACACTGAATTACTTCATACTCATAAAGGATGAATGTATTTGTCAAATTTAATCTAAAAATTTGGCATTCTAGATATGTGCTTATTTCTCTAAACTTTGCATATACCAAATAGATAATTCTTAAGATACAGGAGAGAAAAAAATTAGAAAAATTGACTATCATTTATGTGGTACTTTGATGATCAATTGTATTAGTGGTTAATCCAGTTAGTGTAAGTATGCTTTATTATGCAAAGAGAAGTTTGGTTCTATGTGGTTTTTCTGCCTTTGGGGAAAAAAAAAGTCTATTCAATTTCTACAGAGAATTATTCCAATAAATGGAGATAGTATTGCATAGTATAAACACTAGATCTGGGGAAAGAAGAAATGAAACATTATTCTAGTTTTCCTTCTAATTTGGTATGTGATTGTGGGCAAAATTTCAATGTAGTAGCAATGTAGTACAGAAGCTTGAAGCATAAACTCTGGAACTCGATGACCTAAGTTGGAAGCACAGTTCTACCAGTGATGAGCTCTACCATTCTGACAAGTTTTATCACCTCTCCCTGTCCAGTCTCTTGATCTGTTGAAGGGATATTATAAGTACTCACCTCATAGAACAATTATCTGTTTAAATTATTAATTAGTCTGAACTTCAGTATCTTCAACTGATGGAATTGGACTAGATGATCCTCAATACACTTTGTTGCTAACATCCTAGAGTTTTGTGAACTAGATCATCCACAAAGAAATAGATGCGTATCTGCCTTCATGCCCATGAAGAAGCTATACAAAACACTAAGAAATATACTAAACCTATATTCAAGGAGATGGGATAGGATCAGTTCAGTTCACTTCTGTCGCTCAGTCGTGTCCAACACTTTGTGACCCCATGAATCGCAGCACGCCAGGCCTCTCTGTCCATCACCAACTACCGGAGTTCACTCAAACTCATGTCCA
Source organism: Bos javanicus (assembly GCF_032452875.1). Classification (NCBI taxonomy): domain Eukaryota; kingdom Metazoa; phylum Chordata; class Mammalia; order Artiodactyla; family Bovidae; genus Bos; species Bos javanicus. Next base: position 28,116,996 of record NC_083891.1, on the reverse strand, counting down.
TCGAGTCGGTGATGCCATCCAGTCATCTCATCCTCTGTCGTCCCCTTCTCCTCCTGCCCCCAATCCCTCCCAGCATCACAGTCTTTTCCAATGAGTCAACTCTTCCCATGAGGTGGCCAAAGTATTGCAGTTTCAGCTTTAGCATCAGTCCTTCCAAAGAATACCCAGGACTGATCTCCTTCAGAATGGACTAGTTGGATCTCCTTGTAGTCCAAGGGACTCCCAAGAATCTTCAACACCACAGTTCAAAAGCATCAATTCTTTGGTACTCAGCTTTCTTCACAGTCCAACTCTCACATCCATACATGGCCACTGGAGAAACCATAGCCTTGATTAGATGGACCTTTGTTGGCAAAGTAATGTCTCTGCTTTTGAAAATGCTATCTAGGTTGGTCATAACTTTCCTTCCAAGGAGTAAGCATCTTTTAATTTCATGGCTGCAATCACCATCTGCAGTGATTTTGGAGCCCCCCAAAATAAAGTCTGACACTGTTTCCACTGTTTCCCCATCTATTTGCCATGAGTTTTCTGAATGTTGAGTTTTAACCCAACTTTTTCACTATCCTCTTTCACTTTCAACAAGAGGCTCTTTAGTTCCTCTTCACTTTCTGCCTTAAGGGTGGTGTCATCTGCATATCTGAGGTTATTGATATTTTTCCTGGCAATCTTGATTCCAGCTTTTGCTTCTTCCAGCCTAGCATTTCTCATGATGTGCTCTGAATAGAAGTTAAATAAGCAGGGTAACAATATACAGCCTTGATGTACTCCTTTTCCTATTTGGAACCAATCGGTTGTTCTATGTCCAGTTCTAACTACTGCTTCCTGACCTGCATATAGGTTTCTCAAGAGGCAGGTCAGGTGGTCTGGTATTAGTATCTCTTTCAGAATTTTCCACAGTTTATAGTGATCCACACAGTCAAAGGCTTTGGCATAGTCAATAAAGTAGAAATAGATGTTTTTCTGGAACTCTCTTGCTTTCTTCGATGATCCAGCAGATGTTGGCCATTTGATCTTTGGTTCCTCTGCCTTTTCTAAAACCAACTTAAACATCTGGAAGTTCACAGTTCACATATTGCTGAAGCCTGGCTTAGAGAATTTTGAACATTACTTTACTAGCACGTGAGATGAGTGCAGTTGTGCGGTAGTTTGAGCATTCTTTGGGACTGGAATGAAAACTGACCTTTTCCAGTCCTGTGGCCACTGCTGAGTTTTCCAAATTTGCTGGCATATTGAGTGCAGCACTTTCACATCATCATTACATTTCAGGATTTGAAATAGCTCAACTGGAATTCCATCACCTCCACTAGCTTTGTTATTAGTGATGCTTTCTAAGGCTCACTTGACTTCACATTCCAGGATGTCTGGCTCTAGGTCAGTGATCACACCATCGTGATTATCTAGGTCATGATGATCTTTTTTATACAGTTCTTCTGTGTATTCTTGCCACCTCTTCTTAATCTTTTCTGCTTCTGTTAGGTCCATTTCTGTCAGTTATCGAGCCCATCTTTGCATGAAATGTTCCCTTGGTATCTCTAATTTTCTTGAGGAGATCTTGAGTCTTTCCCATTCTGTTGTTTTCTTCTATTTCTTTGCATTGATCACTGAGGAAGTCTTTCTTATCTCTCCTTGTCATTCTTTGGAACTCTGCATTCAGATGGTTATATCTTTCCTTTTCTCCTTTGCTTTTCGCTTCTCTTCTTTTCACAGCTGTTTGTATGGCCTCCCCAGACTGCCATTTTGCTTTTTTGCATTTCTTTTCCATTGGATGGTCTTGATCCCTGTCTCCTGTACAATGTCACGAACCTCATTCCATAGTTCATCAGGCACTCTATCTATCAGATCTAGTCCCTTAAATCTATATTTCACTTCCACTGTATAATCCTATTCCATCTTCTTCTTTTTTTTCTCCCCTTCCTTTTTTTGGGGATGGGCAGAACTATTTCTCTTTTAACAGTCATGCCACCTTACTCACATAGGAAATTATGTGAGTAATGCATAATGCATTACTCACAATGCAAAATTATTTGACTATTGAGAAAATAAAGTCCTCTTTTTGCAGCATAGAACCTGCTTGCCTTGATCTAGTTAAATGACAATTATGAATAATCTATTCATCAGTATTCAATGCAAATAAATCTATTTGCAAGGATTTCCATCAGAAGGAGGAAAAAAATCTTTTGGGAACTTACAGCTTGATGGAGGATTCTAGGCAGCCTGAGCTCTCCACATAGGTTTAGCAGTGGATCCTGTACTGTGCCTGGAAAGATGAGTGGGATTCAAAGGTGGAAGGGCACTATGGGATTAAGACTGGAATGACATCATGAAGAAAGCTAGGAAGGAATGTGCAAGATTTTTTCCAGGTATCATAGATTGGCCAGGCTAATTTCTTAAACCTCAACATTATTGATAGCTGAGACTGGATGATCCTTGTAGTGGGGCTTCCTAGCTGGCACTAGAGCTAAAGAACCCACCTGCTAAATCAGGAGACATAAGAGATGCTGTTTCAAGTGGGGAAGATCTCCTGGAGGAGGGCAGGGCAGCCCACTCCAGGATTCTTGCCTGGAGAATCCCATGGACAGAGAAGCCTGACAGGCTACAGTCTATAGCGTCACACAGAGTTGGACACGACTGCAGTGACTTAGCACACACACGGGATCCTTGTAGTGTGGGATCTTCTGTGCACTGAAGGATATTTAGCAGCATCCACATGCCAGTCTCCTTCCCCCACTTGTGACTATCAAAAATATCTCCTAAGAATGACAAATATGATTTAAGGGGGCAAAATGACTCCTGATTAAGAATCCATGTCCCACAGGTATTTGTGTTGTGTTCAGTCACTTAGTCATGTCCAACTCTTTGCGACCCCATGGACTGCAGCATGCCAGACTTCCCTGTCCTTCACCATCTTCCAGAGCTTGCTCAGACTCATGTCCATTGAGTCAGTTATGCCATCCAACCATCTTTTCCTTTGCTACAGGTATAGGGTTCCATAATCCAGTGGGTGGTAATTTTGTTTCAAGGGACAAACAGCAGATAGTCTTGAATACTTGAAGGAAAATGCTAGCTTTTTCTTCAAGAAAAAAATGAAATGAGTAAAAAAGGAAGTGTTCTTTTACAATGGCTGTATATATAAGTAAGTTCAATTGTGGTCTATATAACATAGAAGAGGGACCATATAGAGATGAATTATATGTCATCACACTATCATGACTCCCCCTTTTATTAATACAAGATAAAGACTTCCCTTGGTGGTCCAGTTGTTGGAAATTTGCCTGACAAGGCAGGGGACACAGGTTCAATCCCTTGTCTGGGAAGATTCCACATGCCTCAGGGCAAGTAAGCCTGTGTGCCACAACTGCAGAAGCCCACGTGCTGACAGCCTGTGCTCTGCAGCAAAAGAAGCCCCTGCAGTGAGAAGCCCAAGCACCGCAACTAACGAGTGGCCCCTGCTCACTGCAACTAAAAAAAGTCCTTCCATAGCAACAGAGACCCAGCACAGCCAAACATAAATAAATAAGTAAAATTAAAAAAAAAAAAAAAAGGTAAGGTGAAATTGACCACTTGCTACCATTAGGAAAAAAAATTAGTTTTAAGATGATTCAAAGTAAAGTCACAACTTACCAATGCTTCAAAATAACTGGAGGAAATTATTGAATTCATCTTTGGACACAAGGAGAAAGACTAAATATGATCTGCACCTTTGATGCCCTTCCCTTCATTTTTTCCTCTGCAATCTTAAGTATCTGTCTTGCCCCTGAACTTGGAGAGCTTGGAACTAGGCAACTCATCAATACATCCATGGCTTGAGGCCAGTAGGTCTCAATGACTGGTATTCTCAGTTAAGAAAAGTGAAAGGGCAAGAGGGCATAAACATTAATTTTGGGGGAAGGTGAAAAGTCAATATATTTTGCTGAGGTCTTCGGCCAGTGTCAAGCTATCAAAAAATGCTTTTAGTTTAACTTTTGGTCTGTCAAACTGAGAATAAAACATGATCATGGTCATAAAGACTTTGCTGGTATATTTAAGAAATAAGAAACATGGGGAAAGGTTATTAGATGGTAAAAGCATGTTTGATTTTCTTTTTTAAAATGAGATGAAAGAGAAAGAAGACTGATGCTGTACATGGGAATGATGTGAGAGAAGAATAGTAATTTCCAGTTTTATGGGGATCTGTTGCAGTGCTGTTAATTTCCATCTTTAGAAAACCTTAATGCAGAATCTAAGGAGAAATCTATATTACCACATAGAAAATGTGACTCTGAATTGTATGCGAAAACAAGAGAAATCCTATCTCTCAGATAAAACTTTGTATTTACACGCGTGCGCATATTCACATGCCAATTAGGTGACTGAGAGATTACTACAATCCTGGCAGGGACTGCCACGTGAATGGTTTTGAGTCATGTTCATTGCTCCTATTCAGGTCACTATCTATAATTCAGGCTTATTCAAAAACACTCCACTTTGTCAGTTTCCAGTGTGCTATTTTTAGTGATAAAGAGTTGCTGTTAGGGAGAAAGATATATGGTTCTCCCTCTTTTGTTAAAAGAGACCTCTTCTGCAGCAGAAATACTTATGTATCTTTCACTTGTTCTCTAGCATTTACTTACACTTTGACATGGAAAGCTTGAGGTCTTTTGTGGCAAATTATTCATCCTTTGCATTTTGGTTGTTAAGATGACTAGATGCTATTCTGTTATTATTATTTTAAATGAAAGGATGTCTTAAAATTCCTTGCTATTTTAGGCAGATCATTCAAATCTTTTGAAAGACATTAGTATATCATTTCCCAGGAAGCTAAGTTTATTGAATTTTTCAAATACTCTGCTTAGCTTGGCTGTCATCACACCATCAGTTGTGAGGTATATAAATAACCTCACTTTAACATGTGAGAAATAATAAAAAAGACTCCTTCTGGATGTTAAGATGCAAAATTAAACTCCAGGTGCTTTTCAGAGTTATTTGGGACATTTTGCAGTTGTCAATATGGAAATCCTGTCACTCAGGGCAGGGATCTATTGCCAAGGGGAAACAAAAGCTTCACCATTCGACAAGTTGGCAGTTGTTACAGTTTGTAGAAAAGAAAAAAAGAAAAAAACACCTTAGAGACAGGTATTGGAAGACGGTCATTCACAAGGGATTGGTTAACTGGCTTGGAAATAAATTAATTACTCTTCTTTCTGTTTCAGAGACATTTGTTTGTGCATAAAGAGTGTGGTCTTTTAGGTACATTGATCCTAGAACTTTGGCCTAAGTATGTCCCTTAAATATGTAAATTTATTACGTTCAAGCATTTTCCTAGTTCATAACTAAGATTCTGATTAGCCAGTTCCACTGTGTGGGGGATTTTCCGTATTCTAGCAAGCAATTCTCTGACACCAGCTGGTACCCTACAATTCAACTCAATCCTGACACTATTACCTGGAGAGAGTGTCAGGTCCCACAGATTAAGGACTCAGGGCTACAAGACTGCCTCCACTTCAGATGCCAATCGCAAATCCAAGCTGTTATCTGTACTTCTGATTGACCGGCTATCAATCAGATGTTCCCATGACCCCATCCTTGGATTTAGTGGTTCAGTTGTGTCCGACTCTGTGACCCCATGGACTATAGCCCAGCAGGCTCCTCTGTCCATGGTATTTTCCAGGCAAGAATACTGGAGCTGGCTGCCTTTTCCTACTCCAGAGAATCTTCCCCACCCAGGGACTGAGACGACATCTGTTTTGTCTCCTACACTGGCAGTCGAATTCGTTACCACTGTGTCACCTGGGAAGTCCTGACCCCCTCCTTAGGTCTGATTAATTTGCTAGAGTGTCTTGCAAAACTTAAGAAATGAGTTTACTCACCAGATTATCAGTTTATTACACAGGATATTAAAGGATACAAATCAATAGCCAAATGAGATATACAGGGCAAGATACAGATATAGAGCTTCTGTGATCCCTGAGCAGGTCATTCTCCTTGACTCCCCAGATGTTCATCAGACTGAAAAAATCTTCCCCTTTTGCGTTTTTATGGAGGTTACATTACACAAACCTGATTGGTTAAATCATTGGCTATTGGCAGTAGATTCAAACTCCAGCTCCTCTCCCCTCCCCAGAGATCTGGGGAGTGGAACTAACAGTTCCAACCTTCTAATCATTTGCATGGTTCTTTCCTTACCTACCTTACCGGGGGTTGAGAAGTCATCTCATTAAGATAACAAAAGACACTTTTATCACACTCATCACTTAGGAAATTCCAAGAGTTTAGGAGCTCTGGGCCAAAAAAGATATAAAGATGAAATGTATATTTCATATTACACATCGCAATATCACAAATACACGTTTTAGATTGATGTGATGTTAGATAGAAAATTTCACATTAACTTGGATTGGGTGATGGCTTCTAAGAGAGTCAGACACCACATTGCTAGGTAAGGAGATTAAAGGCCTCTTTTGTTTAGTCCTAGTGAGATTTCCATTAAATATATTGTATTTTATTCCATTCCCTTAGTCCTCTCAAAGAGGTTGACAACTGGGCAAAAGTTCAGAAAAGAACAAGGAATGTTAAGAGGATTGAGAAATTGATTTTTCAATAAAACAACCCCCCCCCCACTTCACACTTGAAGCAGTGTGTCAATTATTAATTTCCCTTTAAATTCAGGAGGACACATTCTAATTTCTCATGGAGAGAATACGACATCAGTTTCTCTCTAAAGCAGAATCCACTACAGTCCTGGTGTGGCCTATATCTAGTAGGAATTAGACTCTACCTAAGATGTTTAACATTTGGAAATATTAGAATGTGTGTCATAGTTCAATCGCTTCCATATAATACTTTTGCTTGACAAAGAGGGTTAAAAAAAAAGCCTATTTTTTTCTCCAATCAATTACTTTTAATTCTAGATAGAAATAAAAATAGTTAGATTTTTAGAGTAAATTTCCAAAGCCAGCTGCTCTGATAAAACATCATATAATCAAGTAGAAAAAGTATAAAGGAAGGTCAAACAATAATCAGTATCAAGGCTGCAAAGAGCAAAGAGATTTATTTGGGGTTTTAGGAGTTGCAGTTCAGGAGACACAGATTTGGGTAAAATCCAAAGAGTGTTCCAAGGAAGAGAGTCAGGAGCTTATAAAGGCAAAAGCTACACAGTTGTTAAAGTTTGTTTTCAAAAATTATAGTTGGCTGGGATGCATAAAGGAAATAAAGGATAGGCTGTCACAAGTTATTTAGGGTAAGGGTCCAATAAGTACCCTGAGTTTCTGGAACATTTTGTAGATGTTCTGAATGTCTGTAATCAGACAAGAAGTGATCAGGGTTCAGATTATGGCCAGACTGAGGCATGCCTACGTTTTACTTCCTCGATGGCCTCCAGCTCCCTTTTAGAAAGCTCTTTTAGCAAAAACAAACTCCATTTTGATTTTCCTTCTGCAGGAAGTTGGTTTTTTCCACATCTACTGATTGACTTATTGTGGAAGAGTATTCTCATGAAGATGGAGGAGATAAGACTTCTCTTTCTCCCTTACAGAGTTAAGCAACGCAAGACTGTTCCTTGTGGCCAAGCCTTGTTTTTATTGTTTTGATTTTTGAATTGCTTCATTGACTTCATAGTGGATAGTAAATATATGGGTTTTTGGGTGAATGTTTGCTAAATAAAGCATAGAATTCTTTGAAGGCTTATGAAAGTATGAAAGAAGAGGAGGGTATATGAAAATAAGAATGATAAAGCCCAATGTATAACAGGCAATCTACTTGACAAAGTGAACTGGAAGTGGAAAATGCACTTGGAATGAACTTTAAAAGTGTAGTTTGATTCTCAAGTGAGTTCTAGGAAATTTAAATATCAGGTGATATTACCTATTTTTGTAATATGGAATGTATTAACATATATTTCCCATAAAACAAAGTAGTAGCTAATTCACTTAGAATAAACTGGGAAACAGAAAATGTGTCTAAGAATAAAGAACTGTAAGAGAAAATTGTTAACATTGGAGGAGAGGAAAGGAGTTTACAGAGCAGACACTACATGACAGGCATGTTGTGCCTGGTAATATGTTGGGCACATTTCTTCTAGTGATTTCTAACATAAAAATGGGGGCTCAGTGTTTGTGACATTTAGATTCACTAAGTAAGTGATGCACCAGTGACTAGAAAACAGATGTCTCATATTCCAAAACCTGAATTTTACCATAGTTCTTTATTGCATTCCAACAGGATAGATTTAAAGACTACTAGAAATCTACTCTTTTTAGTCTCTGCTCTGCTCAATATTCTGTAAGAGCCAAATGGGAACAGAATTTGAAAAAGAATAAATAGATGCATATGCATAACTGAGTCAGTTTGTTGTGTATCCGAAACTCACACAGCATGGGAAATCAACTATGTGGTGGTTTAAGTTATGTCTGACTCTTGCGACCCCATGGAAGCCTTTCAGGCTTCTCTGTCCATGGGATTTCCCAGGTGAGAATACTGGATGGGTTGCCATTTTTCTTCTTCAGGGGATCTTCCTGACCCGGGGATCGAACCCACATCTCCTGCACTGGCAGGTTGATTCTTTAGAACTGAGCCACCAGGTATCTACTGCAACTGAACCCGTGTCTCCTCCAAAATAAAATAAATTTTACAAACAAATTTAAAAATGAAATCAGTCTCATACTTACAAACTCAATTCTTAATAGTATCTTTTGTCTCTTAAACAAAGTCTGTCTGTTTCTCTGATTGAGTTGGTGTTTGCTGTTCTTCCTAATCTGTTTCTTTTCATCTACTTACCCCTTTACACACATTGCTGACTTCCCCTACCAGCCAGTGTCAAGCTTCCTTGAGCAGTTCAATACCAATATTCTCCATCTCTGACAAAGTCTCTCTCCTTGACCGAACTTTAGTCAGGCTCCTCTGGTCCCTTGCCTTGACTAGGCCTAGACCTTGGACTTCCCTGTTCATCTTCTCATCACCCAGTTTTAGCCAGAATTCTCCTTAGCAGTTCAGAGTCCCCCTCATCCTCAATATCAGATCATCTGAGACGTTGAGTCAAAATCCTCATCCTGCCCTCCATCCCTCAGATGATGTCTGACTTTTCTGCCTTTGGCATGAATCTTATTAGGTCAGTTTAGCAAGAATTCTGTACCCCTGATGTCTGTACTTAGTAATTTTCTGTCTGCTGACCTGCCAGCCTGCTCCTTGATTATAAATCTCTGCTTTTCTGTATTTGAAATGGAGCCCAGGCCTATACTAAGGTCTCTTTTCCTTTATTGCCAAAGTTCTTAAATAAATATGTTTTTTACTAAGAGAAAAAACAAACAAACAAACTTTAACTATCATACCTCTTTAGTTCTCTTTGATACCTCCAGGATAAACAAAATAAAACAAACTACAAAGCTATAATTTTACTCTAAGGTCTTAAATTCTGATTTTAACTTTCTTCTGACTTCAACTACTCATCTTTTCCTTTTCCATTTTTTAATATTTATAGAACTAGTTCTTTATATTTATTTTCAACTTCTGAAACATGTAGCATAATAATAATGAAGACATGTCATGAAGAACACTAAAATAGTCATGTTATTTTTTTTACCTGCACAAAGTTTATAGTCTAAAAATTATTTTGTATCCATTTTCTCAAGATTAGAATTGAAAGCTATATTTAGACACACTGTTTTTATTTATTTATTTATTTTCTTTCCAAATTTATTGAGATGTTATTAACATAACATACATCATACAATAGATTAGATGCAGATATGTATCATCTTAACAAGTATAAAATTACGTGGTGAATATGGATTTTAAACCCAAAATATAATTAATAAAATTAGCATTGCTCCAATGTGGTTCATCAATCAAAACATTTCTCCTCATTGGAAAGTCTTTTTTAAAAACAAACAAACAAACAAAAAAAGTAATCTTTTGTGAGGTTCTTTCTAATTGTAGGTGTAATACTTCATTTTAATGTTTGTAATTATTCTAGAATGAGGGTTATTTTGCCTACCTGGTACTACTTATGCCTTCAGGAATTGATCCGAAAATTTGTCATGAAGTTATTCTGCATCTGATGTCTTTCATTATTATCTTTATTTTCAAAGAGTGGTATTTTAGAATTTGGATTCTGGTCTATCTAGGAGATAGATATGAGTTATCTGTCAGTGGCAGTAACTCAACTGCCCCTTTCAGAGGCATCAGTAGAGCACAGAACTCTTCTATATTATTGCTATAAAATAGAAGGTCTATGTTTCTTATGGGATTCAGGTGCTATATTATGCTATGAATGTTGAATATTTTATGTTGAAGGAAAATGGCAAGTGCAAAACAGATTTGCTGACAAACTGCATCTCTCCTGATGCAGGTCAAAAGACCCTTGTGTAAGCGGTACCTTCCCCATACCCAGTGAAAAGGAGCATGCTTATCTCTGAAGACGGAATAGAAACCCAGAACAATCTAGAAAAAAACACAAGCTTTGCTAAGTTTCCTCCAGATTACTACCTTTAGCTCTTTTCTCTTACATGTTTTTCACTCTTCCTCAAGCTAGTATAAAAACATTCAGGTCTTCATTTCCTTGGTGGTTTAGTTGCTAAGTTGTGTCCAACTCTTGCAATCCCATAGCCTGCCAGGTTCCTCTGCCCATGGGATTTCTCAGGCAAGGATATTGGAGTGGGTTGCTATTTTTTATGAAGGCTAAATAAATGTATGTGCTTTTTTCCTACTCATCTGTCTTTTGTCAATACAGTTTACAGGGTCCCAGTTGAGAAATCTCAGCTAGAAAGAGAAAGAGACTTTTTTCTCCCTTACATGTCCGTATAGTGAAAAGAATTAGGGCTGTAGCATGAGACAGATTTCGTTTGGGTCCTGACTCTTCAAGTTAATAGCTTTCAACCTCTCTCCACTGTAAAATGGGGAGAAAAGTATTTACTTCTCTGCTGCTGCTAAGTTGCTTCAGTCGTGTCCGACTCTGTGCGACCCCATAGACGGCCGCCCACCAGGTTCCCCCGTCCCTGAGATTCTCCAGGCAAGAATACTGGAGTGGGTTGCCATTTTCTTCTCCAACGCATGAAAGTGAAAAGTGAAAGTGAAGTCGCTCAGTCGTGTCCGACTCTTAGCGACCCCATGGACTGCAGCCTTCCAGGTTCCTCTGCCCATGGGATTTTCCAGTATTGGAGTGGGGTGCCATTGCATTTACTTCTCTGAGTTGTTGCAATAGTAAGTGAGACTAGATTTGTAAATAGGTGGCATTGTAAATGAAATGCATAGAAGTTGGCTAGATGCCACTAGTGGTAAAAAATCTGCTTGCCAATGCAGAGGACTCAAGAGATGTGGGTTCAATCCCTGAGTTGGGATTGAATACTAGACCCACTCTAGTATAGTACTCCTGCCTGCAAAATCCTATGGACAGAGGAGCCTGGTAGATTACAGTCCATGTGGTCACAAAGAGTTGGATGCAACAGAGTACTACTATCCCATGGTGGTCTTCATATTATATAAATCTTTTTTAATAAGTAATTGGTATGAGATTATTCAATGAACCACAGTGTAACCATCTTAAACATTTGTTCTTGTATTAAAGTTAGAATTTATTCATGGCACCGGGACAGAATTTTATAGCCTTTTCATTTGTATAGTTTTCTTCTTTTTAAATGATTTTTCCATGTACTGTCAATTGTCTAACCTGTTTTGTCTCTGCCCAGGTCAACCAGCTACAACATGCAGTGCCAGTTCAACAAAGATATAAAACTACAGCTGACCACGGAAAATATCACACACCCTTGGACATTGCTATAAGGACTCTGAGGATTGAGACTAGCAAGAGGGGGAGGCCCAATACCCCTCGCCACCCCAGTTCAGCAGGAAGTAGCCAGAAAGACCTCGACGCCCCTATTTCCAAGGAATTGGGCCTCCCATCTCTTGAGGGAGGAATGTTAGGTAGGTAGAATAGGGAAAAGGAGTCCAAAATGGCGGTGGCTAAAAGACTCCGAGGACCAGAGTGAAGACTTCAGGCAGAACAAACAGCACTCCTGGCTAAGCCCAATTTGCATAGGGCAGGCCCAGGTGGAGGAAAGAAACATAAAAGGAGGAACCAAAGCGCTTTCTCACGGACTCTCTCCCGCGCGCTCTCTCTCTCTCTTTCTCTCTCTCTCTTTCTCCCTCCCCACGCACTCCTCCACTCCTTTCTCTCTGAGTCTTGGATTCTCCTGCTATCTTCTAAATAAAATGGAGCTGTAACACTGAAAAAACAAAATAAAATAAATAGTATCCCATCCTTAATGACAAGAGAGGAAGAGAAAGAGGGAGAGGGGGGTTGAGAGAGAGAATGAGACAGGGAGAGAGAGAATATTGACCATGGAGTAATAACTAAACATAGAATATTTTCTCTACTGCCTTTTCTCTATTTAGAAACATAAATATGTAAGATCAATAAATTTAAACCTAAGACAAGGTAAATTTAGGAATATTAATATCCAGCTAGGGTATTAATATTAAGATCGTGTTACTAAAAATAGTAATAAAAAATTAAATTAAACTAAAAAAATTAAATTAAATATTTAAAAAATTAATATTAATATTAAGATCGTGTTACTAAAAAAAAAAAAACAAAACCAAAAACAAAGATGCTGCTTAGTATTCAAAGAGGTGACTGTCCTCTCTCTAATGAGCAGAATGAGTGCAAGGGGTGGTTTGGGGGATAGGAATAGACTCTTTGAAACCTTTAGCAACTACTGAAGGCACCTTGAATACATATGCCCTCTAAGTAACTATTCCATGCCATGCACATACAGCCCTAGAATATTCTCCTTGTTTTGTCCTCTCAACTAAATTGTTGGCCAAATTCTGGATCTGTCACTGCCTCTCTCTGTCACTAACTCTTAAATCTTCTGCTAACCTGGTTTTACTTACCATATGCTTTCCTAATAATCTCCCACCTGTGAGAGTTTTTCTCATCTCATCACTAGTACATTTTTTTTCACTCAGCTGCCCTATCTCCATACTTACCTATACACACATGGGTATCTTCCCTATGTAAATGTTCTAGGTCTTTTTTTGATCTGGTTTGAACTTCAGCTTTTCCATGTTAAGCTCTAGTTCTGCAATTACATGGAATGTTTCATCATTGTTATCAATGATCCATCCATTCTCTTTATTTTATTTTATTTTTTAAATTTTTTTTATTTATTTATTTTTTTCTTTAATAGAAAATTATTTAATTAGTATACATGTCTTCCCCATCCTGAACCCTCCTCCCTCCTCCCTCCCCACACCATCCCTCTGGGTCGTCCCAGTGCACCAGCCCCAAGCATCCAGCATCGTGCATTGAACCTGGACTGGCATCTCGTTTCATACATGACGTTTCACATGTTTCAATGCCATTCTCCCAAATCTTCCCACCCTCTCCCTCTCCCACAGAGTCCATAAGACTGTCCTATACATCAGTGTCTCTTTTGCTGTCTCGTATACAGGGTTATCATTACCATCTTTCTAAATTCCATATATATGCGTTAGTATACTGTATTGGTGTTTTTCCTTCTGGCTTACTTCACTCTGTATAATAGGCTCCAGTTTCATCCACCTCATTAGAACTGATTCAAATGTATTCTTTTTAATAGCTGAGTAATACTCCATTATGTATATGTACCACAGCTTTCTTATCCATTCATCTGCTGATGGACATCTAGGTTGCTTCCATGTCCTGGCTATTATAAACAGTGCTGTGATGAACATTGGGGTACACGTGTCTCTTTCCGTTCTGGTTTCCTCAGTGTGTATGCCCAGCAGTGGGATTGCTGGATCATAAGGCAGTTCTATTTCCAGTTTTTTAAGGAATCTCCACACTGTTCTCCATAGTGGCTGTACTAGTTTGCATTCCCATCAACAGTGTAAGAGGGTTCCCTTTTCTCCACACCCTCTCCAGCATTTATTATTTGTAGACTTTTGGATCGCAGCCATTCTGACTGGTGTGAAATGGTACCTCATAGTGGTTTTGATTTGCATTTCTCTGATAATGAGTGATGTTGAGCATCTTTTCATGTGTTTGTTAGCCATCTGTATGCCTTCTTTGGAGAAATGTCTATTTAGATCTTTGGCCCATTTTTTGATTGGGTCATTTATTTTTCTGGAGTTGAGCTGTAGGAGTTGCTTGTATATTTTTGAGATTAGTTGTTTGTCGGTTGCTTCATTTGCTATTATTTTCTCCCATTCTGAAGGCTGTCTTTTCACCTTGCTAATAGTTTCCTTTGATGTGCAGAAGCTTTTAAGTTTAAAGCAGGAATAGAAGGAACATACCTCAACATAATAAAAGCTATATATGACAAACCCACAGCAAACATTATCCTCAATGGGGAAAAATTGAAAGCATTTCCTCTAAAGTCAGGAACAAGACAAGGGTGCCCACTTTCACCATTACTATTCAACATAGTTTTGGAAGTTTTGGCCACAGCAATTAGAGCAGAAAAAGAAATAAAAGGAATCCAAATTGGAAAAGAAGAAGTAAAACTCTCACTATTTGCAGATGACATGATCCTCTACATAGAAAACCCTAAAGACTCCACCAGAAAATTACTAGAACTAATCAATGATTATAGTAAAGTTGTAGGATATAAAATCAACACACAGAAATCCCTTGAATTCCTATACACTAATAATGAGAAAACAGAAAGAGAAATTAAGGAAACAATTCCATTCACCATTGCAACGAAAAGAATAAAATACTTAGGAATATATCTACCTAAAGAAACTAAAGACCTATATATAGAAAACTATAAAACACTGGTGAAAGAAATCAAAGAGGACACTAATAGATGGAGAAATATACCATGTTCATGGATTGGAAGAATCAATATAGTGAAAATGAGTATACTACCCAAAGCAATTTATAGATTCAATGCAATCCCTATCAAGCTACCAACAGTATTCTTCACAGAGCTAGAACAAATAATTTCACAATTTGTATGGAAATACAAAAAACCTCGAATAGCCAAAGTGATCTTGAGAAAGAAAAATGGAAATGGAGGAATCAACCTACCTGACTTCAGGCTCTACTACAAAGCCACAGTTATCAAGACAGTATGGTACTGGCACAAAGACAGAAATATAGATCAATGGAACAAAATAGAAAGCCCAGAGATAAATCCATGCACATATGGACACCTTATCTTTGACAAAGGATGCAAGAATATACAATGGATTAAAGACAATCTCTTTAACAAGTGGTGCTGGGAAATCTGGTCAACCACTTGTAAAAGAATGAAACTAGAACACTTTCTAACACCATATACAAAAATAAACTCAAAATGGATTAAAGATCTCAACGTAAGACCAGAAACTATAAAACTCCTAGAGGAGAACATAGGCAAAACACTCTCTGACATACATCACAGCAGGATCCTCTATGATCCACCTCCCAGAATATTGGAAATAAAAGTAAAAATAAACAAATGGGACCTAATTAATCTTTATTTTATTTTAAAAATCATACAACGGTACTCCTAGTCACCTCCCAGGAAAATTGAAGCTTTATCCAACATTTTACTTTCTAATAAGTCCTCGAATGCTGCTCTTGACTTCTCTCCCTAACACCTGCTGTCTTTCTTTTCAATTCTACTGCAATTGGCCTTTCCCTTCTCCAACCTCAACAAGTGCCATTGTTTAGCATATCTCTTTTTTCAGTGTCTCTCCTTTTGACTCTTTTGACTCAAGAACACATGTATTGAATCTACTTCATTCTAAATGAGTCTGATGAAATGACCACAGCCCATGAAATAAATTTCCAACTCCCAAGCTTCATTCCACATTCCCTCTGCATCCTCTACACCTACTAATTCGGAGGCAGGAGATAGAGAGCCCCTGGTCTGAGGAGCTGCAGTTCATCCCTTTGTGGACTGATACTCCAAGATGAAGAGGAGAAGGAGCTAAGCCCTACTCAGATAAGAGACCACATATTTCTCATTCTTGTCTTCAGGGACACCTTCTCAAATATACATGCACAGAGAGTCTCCTTGGAGGTTAACTCCCCCATAGTCCTCTTCTCTAGAATCCATCTTGGCTGAGAGATAGGCATGCATACATAAGAGGACCCGGTGAAAGGGAAATTGTTAGCCCTTCAGTCATGTCTGATGTTTTGTGACCCCGTGGACCACAGCCTGCCAGGATCCTCTGTCCATGGAATTCTCTAGGCAAGAATACTGGAGTGGGTTGCCATGCCCTTCTCCAGGAGATCTTTCCAACCCAGGGATCGAACCCAGGTTTCCTTCATTGTGAACAGACTCTTTAATGCCTGAAACACCAGAGAAGCCCCTGAGATATACCAAATTCAGACTCAGAACCAGGCAAAGCAAGATGACTGGTCAAAGGAAATTTGGAATGACCCATATAAGTAATTCAAACTACCACCAGGGTGGGACTCTCTCTGAGCCTGCCTGTGTGCCTATCCACATATGCCTTTTTTCCTCCTAATAAACAGTTGTTTCACTACTTTCCATCTTTGTGAGAATTCATTTCTGCAAGGCTGTATGGGCAAGGGCCTTGTCACTGGCCACTGGTCTAGTGGCTAGAATTCATTACTTTCACTGCTGCAACTTGACTTCAATCTCTAGCCAACAACCAAAAACCTGCTTCAAGTCGCTGCAGGCCGAGGCCACTTGAGACCACTTGTATTCAACAAAGCTTGTGTGCATGCTTGCTAAGTCCTTCAGTCATCTCTGACTCTTTGCAACCCTATGGACTGTAGCCCGCCAGGCTCCTCTGTCAGTGGGATTCTCCAGACAAGAATACTGGAGTGGGTTGCCATGCCCTCCTCCAGGGGACCTTCCCAACTCAGGGATCAAACCCACTTCTTTTATGCTTCCTGCGTTGGCAGACAGGGTTTTTTTGTTTGTTTGTTTGTTTTTAAACCGTTAGCGCCACCTGGGAAGCCCCAACAAGGGTTACCTCTAGCTAAAACATTTCCTGCAAGTGCATTCCAGTGATTTTTGTCATCCTCTATAAATGAAATGCTTTTTTTTCTCCTATAGCCCACTGTAAGTCTACACGTCCTTTCTGTCGCAACTTAAATGCCACGAAATTCAATTCATTTTCTTACCATAGCACTTCCCTAAAATTTATTTGATAGAATTTATCACATTCTACCTTGCATTACAGCTTAATAGTCACCAATGCTCTTCTTTTTATCTCTTCTATTAAATTGTAAGCTCCTTAGAGATGAAGTCATCTTATTTATTTTTACAGCAACTGCCATCTTTGCAATACTGCTAATCTTTTTGCCTTGTTTGTTTTGTTTTCCTAAATCAAATAAAAGGAAGCAGGCTAATGTTTGGTACATAATTATGATGTGATAAGTACCATGTCATGTATTATCAACACAATTACAGTAGGAATGAAGTTATCCTGTCCATTTTATTGATGGAGAAACTTAGTTTTGGAGTAATCAAGTGGTGCAGTCAGTACTCTGTACCTGGAGTCAGTTCGGTTCAGTTGCTCAGTTGTGTCTCACTCTTTGCGACCCCATGGACTGCAGCACGCCAGGCTTCCCTGTCCATCACCAACTTCCAGAGCTTACTCAAACTCATGTCCACCAAGTTGTGATGCCATCCAACCATCTCATCCTCTATCTTCCCTTTCTCCTCCTGCCTTCAATCTTTCCCAGCATCAGGGTCTTTTCCAATGAGTCAGTTCTTCACATCAGGTGGCCAAATTATTGGATTCAGCCTCAGCACCAGTCCTTCCAATGAATATTCAGGACTGATCTCCTTTAGGATAGACTGGTTGGATCTTCTTGCAGTCCAAGGGACTCTCAACAGTCTTCAACACCACAGTTCAAAATCATCAATTCTTCAGTGCTCAGCTTTCTTTATAGTCCAACTGTCAGATCCATACGTGACTACTGGAAAAACCATAGCTTTGACTAGACAGATCTTTGTTGGCAAAGTAATGTTTCTGCTTTTTAATGTACTATCCAGGTTGGTCATAGCTTTTCTTCCAAGGAGAAAGCATCTTTTAATTTCATGGTTGCAGTCACCATCTGCAGTGATTTTGGAGCCCTTTCCCCCAAAATAAAGTCTGTCACTGTTTCCATTGTTTCCCCATCTATTTGCCTTGAAGTGATGGGACCAGTTGCCATGATCTTGGTTTTCTGAATGTTGAGTTTTAGGCCAACATTTGCAACTCTCTTTCACATTCATCAAGAGGCTCTTTAGTTATCCTTTGCTTTCTGCCATAAGGGTAGTGTCATCTGCGTATCTGAGGTTATTGATATTTCTCCTGGCAATCTTGATTCCAGCTTGTGCTTCATCCAGCCCAGCATTTCTCATGATGTACTCTGCATATAAGTTAAATAAACAGGGTGACAATATACAGCCTTGAAGTACTCCTTTCCCTATTTGGAACCAGTCTCTTGTTCTATGTCCAGTTCCAACTGCTGTTCTATGTCCAGTTCCAACTGCTGCTTCTTGACCTGCATCAGATTTCTCAGGAGGCAGGAAAGGTGGTCTGATTCCCATCTCTTTTAGAAATTTCCAGTTTATTGTGATCCACACAGTCAAAAGTTTTGACATAGTCAATAAAGCAGTAGATGTTTTTCTGGAACTCTATCACTGTTTTCGTGATCCAGTGTTTGTTGGCAATTTGACGTCTGGTTCTTCTGCCTTTGCAAAATCCAGTTTGAACCTCTGGAAGTTCTCGGTTCATGTACTGTCGAAGCCTGGCTTGGAGAATTTTGAGCATTATTTTTCTAGTGTGCGAGATGAGTGCAATTATGTGGTAGTTTGAGCATTCTTTGGCATTGCCTTTCTTTAGGATTGGAATGAAAACTGACCTTTTCGAGTCCTGTGGCCATTGCTGAGTTTTCCAAATTTGCTGGCATATTGAGTGCAGCACTTTCACAACATCGTTGTTTAGGATTTGAAATAGCTCAACTGGAATTCCATCACGTCCACTAGCTTTGTTCATAGTGACGCTTCCTAAGGCCAACTTGACTTCACATTCCAGGCTGTCTGGCTCTAGATGAGTGATCACATCATTGTGGTTATCTGGGTCATGAAGATCTTTTTTGTATAGTTTTTCTGTGCCTGGAATAGCCAGTTCTGATTCCCAAACTCATCCCCTGTCTTTTCTTTGTTGGTACCTCTTTTTATTGCCCTTTCCACATCTACTGCAATTATTTGCTTATGTGTCTGCTTCTTCCACTGACTTTGAGCTTCAGAAAACTAAATGTTTTTAGTAGGTACACAGTATATGATTGTAAAGTGGTGTCTGATAAGTAAATGGAAATTTGTACTACATTGAAAATCAACATTATTGCAAGATGGGAATCTCTTAGGTACCTTTTTTTCCTTGCTTTTTTTTTTATAGCATCTACTGGGAACATTTTAATTTCCTGGTAAGTGAAAAGATCAAAAATTGTATTTACTATTTTCATCCTGCATTCTCAGAGCCTGGAACCTTGCCGTGTAAAATGTGGTCCTGATTCTGAGCAATGCCCTATGGGGTTCCTGGGTGCAAAGACTTCATGTGTCCCCCATTTATTCAATTATAGGAAACAGCCTTCACTTAGCATACATGGCCTTCCCTGAGTTCCAATGGGCAGGTTCAAACAATTGTTAATTAGAGAAGAGAAGGGATTTGAGACCATGGAGAAATAGACAAGAGCAGCCTTGGGGCTGCTGCTGCTACTGCTGCTAAGTCACTTCAGTTGTGTCTGACTCTGTGTGACCCCATAGACAGCAGCCCACCAGGCTCCCCCATCCCTGGGATTCTCCAGGCAAGAACACTGGAGTGGGTTGCCATTTCCTTCTCCAATGCATGAAAGTGAAAAGTGAAAGTGAAGTCGCTCAGTCATGTCCGACCCTCAGCGACCCCATGGGCTGCAGCCTTCCAGGCTCCTCTGTCCTTGGGATTTTCCAGGCAGGAGTACTGGAGTGGGATGCCATTGGGGCAGGTGCTATCAAGGGATACATCCAACGATATCTTTGAGCTTTTTTGCAGATACTGAAATCCCCTCCCGTGGAGAAGTTAATGATTAACAGTGCCGTGCTGCTCACAAGCAGGTAGACAGACCAGCTGGACCTGAACGTTGATGCTGCTGACTCCTACTTACCACCCATCAGAAGAATGTCCACAAGCTGATCAAGCTGTCTTTAAACCATTACTATAAAACTTCTCACTATCTTCTCCAAGCTAGGACACTCGATTTTGAAGGCATTAGACTGCTGGGGCCCCCTTTGTCTGCCAAAATAATTAAGCTAGTCTTTTCTACTTCATCCAAAACTCTGTCTCTGAGATTCGATTCAACACCATTGTACAGAGAAGCTGAGCTTTCAACCTCAGTCCTTAAACCAACAGCATGTGCATCACGTAGGAGCTGGTTAGAGAGGCAGAATCTTGGGTCTCTTCCCAGATCCACTGAATCAGAAACTTCACTCTACAAGAATCCCAGGCGAGTCATATGCATGTTAAAATTTTCTGGGCACTGACTAAGGTTGCCATCTTCCTGAAGGTAAAATTCACATAAGTAAAAAAGTTAGAACTTTGCTTTGATTAGTAGATTCCTAGGATGAAGTACCATGTTTATGAGCAAATGATGAGGCAGCCAATCATCCATTTTAATATAATCAGAACTAACAGGCAACGCAGTCGACAATTACTGTCAAGAGACTTTATCGCTCTCGCCTTTTCCTTGCCCCTGCCCAGGCCATTCCATTAACTGAGCCCTGGGAAACATTTCAATGACAAGAGTAGCAAAGGGTTTGATTTCCCTTTCAGTTTATACTTGCAGGCGAAAAAAGAAAGGAGGAGGCATAAAGAAAGCACATTGCAAGCAGCATAATGCAAATGAGGTCCCTTTAAACAGCAAGCAATCAGCATAGGTACATGCCTTATGCTGTAGTCCCAAATGCAATCATTAGATTTCTTTCCCACCAGGGAAAGGCAAGACATCGAGTGCTATTGAACATTGCCAATTTTTACAGTGGATCAGCTTGAAAATATTTAGCACAGATGTTTCTGTAATTGTGACACACTGGGAAAATTCACATGTTCGATTGCCCTCTAACGCTCTCTTCCATCTGTGCTGTGTGATGGTCCAGTTACTGCACTGGGCCATTATATGAAGCAGAGAATAATGGGGTCTGGCTCAGGACCTATAGGAAGGATCTCTTGTACCATCTGTGCAACTCTATTCATTTGCAGGTATAGGTGTGCTTGTCCTTATTTACGGTCATTGCTATCACATACCTACAAGGCTGCATTTATTATCTGTGCTCCATGATGAAGCAGAACTTTGCTGGCAACCAGGATCTAGAGAGAATGAGTGGCATAGGGAATTGGAAAGCAAAATCTCCACTTTTCTTTCCTTGGCTCCAGCCTGAATTCTAATCAAGGTCAGCAATGACTGAAAGTTTTTATGAGCTGCTGGTTGTTTGGTGTATGCAAAGTAAGCTAACTGGCTCATTTGGGTTCTCAGTGAACAGTTGCCCAAGTTACAAACCATTGACTTCATGTTTTTTTTTGTTGTTGTTGTTTTTAATCTGAGCAAAGAGATCTCTTAGCAGTGTGTTTTCTGAGTATTCCAGTCCTCCATGTTATGATTTTCTTCTCTCGAATCTAGGAGTGCTTGAATTTTTGCATTTAGACATGCCTGGTCCTTTCTTGGTGGCTATGCTTCTCAGACTCTTATTCTGTCTTCTAATATATTACAAATCTCTTAAGGAGAAGGGTCCTTTCTTCCATTACCCTTCTTTCATTGTCACTCTTGACTGCCAATAAGTTGCCATTCCTGACCCACTGAAGATAGAATTAATGCAAATAGAATTAACTCCCATAGACATCTTTGGAGAATACATTTGAAATATACAATGGGAGTGGAAAGCTTGGACTATCCAATCTTTCATGATATGCTACATTTTCCTCTAGCCTCTAGCCTATGGTCACTTGGACATGAAAAACTACATGCAGAACACCAAACTGTTTAACTGACTTTTCTCTCCTGCAACAAACCACCAGGCCAATAGACTTTTAAAACCACTCAATCATTTTTAATGTGACCCCAGAAACATTTTTAATATTGTATTTTCAACTTGAGCTGTAAACATTTCATATATTTTGCAAGTAATTTGCAGGTTGAGTAAGCAATCCTGCCTAGATTGCTCATAAATTGAGGTCTGCCTTATTATCATCATGGCCACCTTATAGGAACTCCTAAACCAAATTAAGGAGCTAATTTTATCTCTAAACAATGTTTAGCAATTATAAAGCCTCAGAAAATAGTATACTTGAATTCTGACCTTAAGAGATAAGAAATATTTCCAATTCTATGCTCTATCTCTCAATGATTATTTCACTCCACCTCACAGCTTGAAGTCCCACACTGATGCTAGTGAAATCAGATGTACATATTTGATGACAGAATCTAAAATCTGCATTAAAAGGACTTTGATGCAAATGGCTCTGGTCATTGAAGAGAAACATTATCTTCTCAGCTATCCACATTGTGACTGTGTAGGAACAAACATTTTGTTGTCGTTCGGTTGCTGAATTGTGTTCAGTTCTTTGCAACGCCATGGACAGCAAAATGCCAGTCTCCTCTCTCCTTACTATCTCTCAGAGTTTACTCAGATTTGAGTTCATTGAGTACATGATTGACCTATTGCTTGTATTTTCAAACACATATTCAATTTTTATTTAACATGTATGATTATGTCTGTTATGTGTTTGGCACTAAGCTAGAGTGTTGATATACAAATATGGAAAAACTAAAACATATGTGTTATCCTTCTCCTTAAAGTTTGTAATCCACAAGGGATATAGGAAAACAAATGGACAATTTAAATGTGAGTTGAGTCATTATTTGTGCAATATGGGATATGATGGATGCCCATAGAAATCACCTAACATTTACTTGTGGGATGAAATACAGCTTCTCCTAAGATATAATATCTTAGCAGCCATCTGGAAGGTAAGTGGGCATTTTCAAAAAGATGTGGAGTATAAAAGTATGTCACTTCAAAGGAGAAACATCAGAAAGTTCTTTACATAATAAGCAGTTACGTAATTATGTCCTGAATTTAGTTCTGTGTGACTTTATACAAGAGCCAACCCACCCATTTCCCAGGACCTAGAAGAATCTTAAGGGTAGCACCTAAAAATATACCACTTTAGCACAAGGATTATTGTGAGCTGAAAGCAATTGGAGAGAAGTAGATACAAGAAAGGCTGTCTGTGGTGGTTTAGTGACTAGGTTGTGTCTGACTCTTGTGACCTCATGGACTGTAGCCCGCCAGGGTCCTCTGTCCTTGGGATTCTCCAGGCAAGAATACTGGAGTCGGTTGCCACTTCCTTCTCCAGGGGAATCATCCTGACCCAGGAATCAAATCTGGTCTCCTGCATTGCAGGCAGTTTCTTTACTGACTGAGCTATGAGGGAAGCACTTTAGGTCCCCACATATTGGCCTTCCCCCAATTTGCTCCTTCCAGTGTCTTGGAGTTACTGTTTTTTGTCTTGCTACTTCTCTACAAAATTATTGTTCTTTGCTAAGATTCTCTATAAGCCCAAGTCCTCATCATGCCCACTGAGTTCCTCCTCACTGAGTACTCTTATATATGTGTGCGATACACATGTTATTAAAATTCTGGTTTTTTCTTCACTTGCTAATCTGTATTTTGTTAGTCTAATTTACAAGAGCCAAGCCAATGAACTTAAGATGAATAGAGGGAATTTTTTTTTTCTTTCCCACTGTATATATAAAATCCCACTGCATCACTGCATACACACACACACACACACACACACATATGCATTCCTAACGATCACCATGTTCTGCAAAATTGTACAATAAAGACTACAATGATTTCAGAAGAAAATGGGGTTTGAGGTCAGAAGTCAAAAGCATCAGTGACACACACACAAAAAGATAGGAACCTAATAAAGATGGTGGTCATTTTAGATGCATTAAGTGATTAAGAAATATATAAATAATCAGTAAATATGGCATTTTTCCTTGAAAAAAAGTCCTGAGATCTGCTTGCAGAAGTGGATATAAGGAAGGTCGCAGTTTGTGAGTGCTCACAAATGCTATGAGGAAGGTTATCTGAAATCGGACGAAAATTGTAAAACCAGATGTGGAGAGGGATGTTAGTTTTCCCTTGCTACCATAAAAACTGTCACAGATTTGGCACTTTCCATGAAGTCTGGACACAGGTTTGTTGTTGTTTAATCACTCAGTCGTATCTGACACTTTGCAATCTCATGGGCTGCAGCATGCCCGGCTTCTCTGTCTTTCACTAACTCCCAAGTTTGCTCAAATTCATGTCCATCGGGTCAGTGATACTATCTAACCATCTTATCCTCTGCTACCTTCTCCTGTTGCCTTCAATCTTTCCCAGCATCTGGGTCTTTTCCAATGAGTTGGCTCTTTATATCAGGCTCTTTATATCAGATTGCCAAACTATTGGAGCTTCAGCTTCAGCTTTAGCATCAGTCTTTCCAATGAATATTCAGGGTTGATTTCTGTTAGATCCTTGATTTATGGACCTAACATTCCAGGTTCCTATGCAATACTGTTCTTTACAGCATTGGTCTTTCATCACCAGACACATCCACAACTGAACGTCATTTCTGCTTTGAGCCAGTTGCTTCATTCTTTACGGAGCTATTAGTAATTGACTTCCACTCTTCCCCAGTAACATATTGGACACCTTCCAACCTGGGGGGCTCATGTTCCACGGTCATATCTTTTTGCCTTTCCATACTGTTCATAGGGTTCTTGTGGCAAGAACACTAGAGTGGGTTGCCATTTCTTTCTCTAGTGGATCATGTTTTGTCAGAACTCTTCACTATGACTCAGCCATCCTGGGTAGCCCTGGGCAGCAGGGTTACTCAAGCCCCTTAGCCATGACAAGGCTGTGATACATGAAAGGGGGGCACAGATTTAGTTGGGTTCTAAATTAAAGTGTTGGTGAGGTCAATTCCCTTTCTGAAGGCTTTGAAGAATCTGCTTCCAAGTTCATCCCGTTGCTGCAGAATTCCATTCCTGAGGAATATAGTTGAAGTTCCCACTGTCTGGTGACTGTTAGCTGTAAGCCCTCAGCTACTAGAGAGCTCTCTCAAGTCCTGCAGGTGTTGAATTCTCCCAATGCTGGGAATCTCTCTTACTCTTTTTTTCTGCTCCATATCTGGCTCTAAATGGGGTAAGTTCTCTGTTTTTAAGGGCTCATGAGATTAGAATAGGCTTGACTTCCCAGGTGGCACTGGTGGTAAAGAACCCACCTGCCAATGCAGGAGATATAAGAGACTCAGATTTGATTCCTGGGGCAGGAAGATCCCCTGGAGAAGGAAATGGCAACCCACTCCAATATTCTTGCCTGGAGAATTCCACCGAGAAACCTGGCAGGCTACTGTCCATAAGGTTGCAAAGAGTTGAACATGACTAAAGTGACTTAGCATGCATGCATGCACCTAGATAATCCAGGATAATCTTCCTTACTTCAGGTCAGTGATCAGTAACCTCCAGTAATCTGCAAAGTCCTTTTCACCATGTAACATAATATATTCACAAGGTCTAGGGATTCGGACATAGTACCTTAAGAGACCTATTCCATCTACCACCTATGGACATGACTCATAAGACATGTGGTGGGCTGAGGGAACTGGCAGATGTTTGAAATGTATGCATTTTGTGTGTTCCTAGTTGGATCAGTTTATCCAGGTATCAGTTTCTTTGGTCAACTAGTACATCTCCTGGATGAAATCATACATAAGAAAACATGAAATTTACATCATGCCCAAGTTGTTCCTTAATATGTCATTTGCATTGCGACAAATGTGTGTTTTTAAAACAATTTCTCTAGCAACCCTGATCATATATACTTTAAGGAAAAGAGAATTAGAGTTGGCTTATACAAACATAGCTATAGTGGCAGGCTCATAAGCACAGTGGATACAGAAATCTTTCTGATCTCATATCTATTCTAACTATAAGAATGTAAGATAATTACCACGTATCTTTAGACTTTAATTCCCTTATTGGTCAAATAAAAGACTTGGCCAAATAATCTCATAAGTCCCTTCCAAACAAAAAAGATAATTTCCATAATAAATCTAAGTTCTAAGTAAATGGATAAATAACTTATAAATAAGATTTGAAGAAGCAATGACTGTTTTCATATTTGTTGATAAGTACATCTGGCCAAAGGCCTCTAACTCCATTATCTGACAAAATGACACTTTCATACTGCTTTTGAAATTACAGAAGAATATGTTTTTGAATGAATATATTTTTGCCCTTGAGGATGAGAATAGAAATAAAAAACAAAGCACTTAGTGCAGAAGAAAAAATAAAAAGGATAATAGGATGTAAATACTAGCTTGTGATGAATTCCTTGTTTTGTTTTGTTTTTTTTTTTGTAGAAAAATAAATGCGCTCCCCTGAGTTAATAACAGAGATAGGTGAATCTAGATTTTGAATCACATTTGATGTTAGGTAGGCATTGATGAATGTTGTATCAAGAAACAGAATGGAGAATCAGCCACCCCAGTGAAATATTTCCCTTTCTTTGAGTCAGTTCATTAGATCAGCCCCAAGCTGTCAGTTCAAAAGATATGTCTAGGCTCAACTGCTCAGCTACGATTATTTGGTCAGAGCTAAAAAATGTTCTTCCTGGCAATGATGTTTTAATCTAACCAAATTTACTGAACTTCCCCCCACCCCACATGTCTTAGGTTTTTTGCCAGGTGGTGTAGGAGTTTATAAATGCATGATCTCAGGTTCCAGAATCAAGAAACTCACAGCCACAGTGGCAACTCTCTCCTTCAGCATCCCTTCTATCTGTTTCAACCCACGGATAACATGATGAGTCAGAAGGAAACCCCGTTAGACCTTACTAACTTGCAATTCCCAAGAAACTCCTTCTTTCTTTATCAGCTATCAGTTCCAGTGAGCTAGCTGCCAGTTATAGCTGACATTGGAAACTTGCTAGCAAATTACATCACCTCCCACAGCAGTGTCTGAGTCATGTGGTCGTTTTCCTTCTCAACACCCTCTCCCTTCATCTCTCTCCCTCTTCCCTAAAGTCTCATTTTCCTTCTCTGGGTTCTATGGGTGTCCTGTGACCTTTACTCTTGGTGCACGTGTTATACTGCAGTGTCCTGGATGGCTTGCTTTTATGACTCAGCTACTAGACTGTGAACGTTAGAAGGGCAGGGATGTGTCTTATGTCTTTTTGTCTCCTCAACCTTCAAAACTGATTAAACTACAGATGGAAGTCAAATCAATGTGTGATGAATAAGTGATAGTATTGGTGGTAGTGCCATTGATTGAGTCAAATTGAAACTTCTCAATAGAAAGTCTTAAAGAATTCAATAGTCTTAACTAAAAACCACTTTTCATAATATGTGCCCTGTAGTTTTAAAGTCTTCCCGGCCGTGGCATATAATTTCATTCACCTCATACAAATGCAAAACAAGTTTATGTGCCTGATACCAGTATGACCAGTTGATTTTCCTCATTTCACTCATATATCAGGTTCAGTTCAGTTCAGTTGTTCAGTTATGTCCAGCTCTTTGCCACCCCATAGACTACAGCAAGCCAGGCTTCCCTGTCCATCACCAACTCCCAGAGCTTACTCAAACTCATATCCATTGAGTCAATAATGCCATCCAACCATCTCATCCTCTGTTGTCCCCTTCTCCTTCTGCCCTCAATCTTTCCCAGCATCAGGGTCTTTTGCAATGAGTCAGTTCTTCACATCAGGTGGCCTAAGTATTGGAGTTTCAGCTTTAGCATTAGTCCTTCCAATGAATATTCAGGACTGATTTCCTTTAGGATGGACTGGTTGCATCTCCTTGCAGTCCAAAGGACTCTCAAGAGTCTTCTCCAACACCACAGTTCAAAGGAATCAATTCTCTGGCACTCAGCTTTCTTTTTAGTCCAACTTCACATCCATACATGACTATTGGAAAAACCATGGATTTGACTAGACAGACCTTTATTGGCAAAGTAATGTCTCTGCTTTTTAATATGCTGTCTAGGTTAGCCATAGCTTTTCCTCCAAGGAGCAAGTGTCTTTTAATACTAAGGCTGCAGTCACCATCTGCAGTGATTTTGGAGCCCCCAAAAGAAAGTCTGTCACCATTTTCATTGTTTCCCCATCTATTTGCCATGAAGTGATGGGACCAGATGCCATGATCTTAGTTTTCTGAATGTCGAGTTTTAAGCCAACTTTTTGACTGTCCTCTTTCACTTTCATCAAGTGGCTCTTTAGTTCTTCACTTTCTGCCATAAGGGTAGTATAGTCTGTGTATCTGAGGTTATTGATATTTCTCCTGGCAATCTTCATTCCAGCTTGTGCTTCCTCCAGCCCAGCATTTCTCATGATGTGTTCTGCATATAAGTTACATGAGAAGGGTGACAATATACATTGCATCTAATCAGGACTTGGATGCGATCTCAAAAATGACAGAATGATCTCTGTTTGTTTCCGAGGCAAACCATTCAATATATCAGGTTACTTATGTCAAAAGTAGTCATATGGGAGAATGGACGCAGTTGTGAATAATAAATGCAGTCAACAATCACCCAGGCAAAACAATATTATATTATAACCATACTTTAATGTTCATTGCAGGTTAGTCAGTGGTTATCATCAAAATTGAAGTTCAGGATATTCTATTCATTCTTGAAATGAAATAAAATGGGACTATAATAAACTTGAAATATTCCAGGGTTTTGCTCTTTAGTATTCTTTGCTCTTTAGTATTCAAAAATAAAATCTTCATTTTTTATATGTTTTTTGTAACACAGTAAGATATTTTGTTTACAGATTAGGAAACACTTTTTAAAGTCAAATCTGCTCCATTATTTTGCAGCTCTGATTAAATACTAAGATGATTCAGAGTAAAAATCAACAACAACAAATCAGTCTGTGTCTCTAGAAGCATATGAAAATTTACATAATGATGGGCCTTCCATCTCAGAAGTGATGGTGTCATGAACCTTGACTAAACTGATCTATTTATTTAAAAAATCAGTATATGTAGAAAGCATTTCAGCTAAAATAGAGAAAATATGCCAGATAGAGGCCATAATGTTTTTAATATATCTTTATTTTTTAAAAGCTTCAAGATTATTTTAATTCTTTATTCATTGGCACATCTAAAGTTTCACCCCAGCTCTGCCAGATTACTGTTTTAAACTTGTCAGGGGGTAGATTTTGCTTGGACCTCAATCTCCTTATGTGCAAAATTAAAGAGTTGACAAAATGAATTTTAAGGACTCTTCCAGCTATACCATTTACAACCTCTTTTTCTTTTTATTTAATATTTAAACTTCATTAAACACAATAAGACTCAACAAAATATCACTGGCCTTCAAGTTCCTCTTGTGTCCCTTTTCCCAAATGGCAAAACATAACTTGATTGCTATCTTTCCACCACAACTCTGAGTCCAAGTTTCTTTCTTTCCCTCTGATTTTGCCCTCTGTCCCCTCCATACACACACACACACACACACACACACACAGACTTTTATCGTTAAGTGGGAAAGAGAAGGTTTCACTCCCTAGGTCACAGATTTCAGGAATATCTACTTGCAAGACTCAGATTTCAGTTAATTAGGGTACCATGAAAAGGTAAATGCTGTCAGAGTGTTTTGTAATGAAAGTGGGTTTCAGAAGGCACAGCTTAAAGAGCTGAGAGTAGAAATGAAAGGTGGATATAGACATAGAGTTGGTAAGAAATGTAATGCCTGAATGAGACAATGTGTTTAAATGGGTTTGTATTTTAGGAGACACTCAAAAAGAGCAGAGATGAATGACATGAATAGAAATACAATTTTAGTGTAATTGAAAGAGCAGGGTTAGGGAGCTGGGCAAACCTAAGCTAGATGCAGTTTAATAGCTATCTAACTGTGGCTAGTCATTTAACCCTGTGTCACAGTTTTCTTATCTGTGAAATTGGATTAATTTTAATTGCTTAGGAGAATTCAATCATATTATGCACATAAACACTTAGCACGGTGCCTATCATATTTTAAATTATTACAAATTTTCTGAAAGCAAATCTTATTATGGTTGCCCTCCTACCAGCTAGGCTAGTGCCTTGCAATTTCCTCACTTGTAAAAGGAAAATCGTGGGGGCATTATCCTTTGCAGAAATAAAATGTGCTGGTTTTTCAATTCAGTGAGGCTAAATGCCTCTAGCAATAGCCTTTCTGCCAGCTATCCCTCCACTTTCCATATAAATTCTCAGTTTGGGCCTCATTCTAATACGTGTGTAAATGAGGGCGACTACTCAGAAAGGAGAGGTAGATCATTCAATCATTCGTTTACTCGGTAGGTGTTTATTGAGTGCCTAACGTGCACTAGGCATCCTGTAGTGTGAGAAGACACACTAGTGATTAAAATAAACAATTCTCTGCTCTCATGGAGCTTGGAATCTAGAGTCAGAGGAAGACGATCAAAGCATTACATGTGTTAAACTGATTTTGTGATTTCTATAAAGGGAAGGGACACAGTGCTTGGAGAATCTACAACAGTTGAATATCACGTTAAGAGAATCAGGGAGGGATCCCTCAAGTGAGGACATAATGCTTGAGCTGAGATGTGAAGACTCATTAGGAGAGGAAATTTCAGTCAGAAAGAGCTGTGTATGAAAAGGCTCCATATAGGAAAGGAGCTTGGAATTATGTAGACTTGACTAACAAGCAAATTGTCTAAAATTTACAGAGTAACAAAGGTTAAAAGAGGAGGAGGGAGGGGACTAGGAATAAGAACCTCTTTATCTTAAGAGAATTAGAAAGCTGTCGAAACCTTTTAAGCAAGAGTGGAGGATTTTATTTTTTACTTCAGTGTGCAGAATGGAATTAAGAGGGGCCCAGGTGCATAAGAGCAATCCAATCAGAAAGCTGTTTAATAGTAGAGGCAGCCAGGGATGGATGAGTGGTGAAGATGAAAATGGACATGATGCCAATCACATGGATAAGGACACTTTGAGAAGAGTTGGTCTGAGGGGGACTGAAGACACAGAGACCCCTTTGGAAAATCCAAAAAGAGTTGTTAAATAGGCCATTATAACCACAAGATAGGACCTCAGAAAAGAGAACTGGAATGAGTGATGAAATGGATGTCCTCCTTATATAGATGGTAATTGAAGTCATCTGCATGAATAAGGATGAATAATGAGGAGACTTGAGTAAGAAAATGAGAAGAAAAGGAGGACTGGGACAGCACTGATATCGTCTCACATTTAGAGGTAAGGAAGAGGAAGGTGAAACTAAGAGAAAAACAATGAATAAAGGGGTGGGAAGAAAACCAGGAGAGGCCTATGAACTCTCCTGTCAAGTCAAACAGGCCCCTCTTTAGTTAAATTTAACCTGATTACTATGAAACCAGTTAAGATGGAAGTAGCAAGTTTACTATAGAAAGTTTCTATATACGGAGACAACTTACTGTTCACATTAGTCTTGCATTTACAACCATTTAGAAAATCTGAATAAATGTAATGAGTTCCATGGAATTCTTTTTATATAACTAGAAACCTTGACATTGAAGGCAAAGTTGTGTTATCAAAACTGTGTTTAATGTAATCAATCCTATGCTTATTATTATATATGTATTCCCCTGTTCTGTTGTAAAATGTGTATCATTTTATGCATCTGTTATTTATTCAGTCTTTAGCATATTAAATGTAGTAATGCCCATGAACAATTTACTAGTTTGCATCTAATGACTATTTTAATCCTTACACCCTTTGGGGAATTTGACTATAGAAATATATTTTTTTTTCCAAAGAATGGGCCAGTCTTGATAAAAGAAATTTTTGATGAAATGATTTGAGACTATATAGATATGGTATTAATTTTCAAATCCATCCCCTCTCCTCTAATTTGAGAGCTGAACTATTAATAATTCCTGCCTGAATTAATTTTTAGGATTGTCAGGGGAGTGTGTGAATTCCTTGGTTCTGCCTCATCACCGCAGAAGTTTGAAGCAATGGACAGACCAGTTTTATTGGTGGGCAAAGGAAAATATATCCTTGAGGCATGAGGGCATGCCCACCCAAAAGACGTGAAGGGAAAAGAGGCCCTGGCCCAATTTTGGCTCCTCTGCTTTTTCTCCTTCCCCTGAGCCTGCCCTAGGTAAAGTGGGCTAGCCAGGAGGGCTGTCTGTTTTACCTGAGGTCCTCATTCTGGTCCTCGGACCTTCCTTTGTTCTATTTTTGTGGGCTTCTCCCTTCTTTGTCTTTCAGCCACTGCCATTTTGAACTCCTTTTTCCTATTCTAACTACCTAACTGTATAACAGGTGTTATATAGTGAGCTTTCTAGCTCCATCTTTTTTTCCCCTGTATTTATTATTAGGAAGTAGATTGCAAACCACTGTTACTTTTCTTTCTTGTGCTGTGTGCTTACATTTTCATAGATTTAGTTAGTTACGGCCTTTGCAAGCTGGCTTTTTTTTTTTAAGGGTAGAAATATTGTTTTATTTAAGAAAGTTATTTTCAAATTACTTTTATGTGTTTTAAAAAGTCATATATAACTTATGACTGAGTCACATTGTTGTACAGCAGAAACCAACACAACATTTTAAAGCAAGTATGCTACCATTAAAAATAATTTTTAAAAAAAGAGAAGAAAAGTCATATATGAACACACCACATATGTCCAAATATATGTGTGTCTGTCTATGTTTTAACATACTTTATTACTTTTTGGTCAATTACCTTCTCTAACTTGGTCATAAACCCAGCCATTCCTTCAAAGGTCTCTGGTTTCTTTTGAGGGATAATGGAATTTAGAAGCCAAAATGTAGGTGCTAGCTATGTTTATCAGTGCAAACATCTTTTAAATGAAATTCTAATGCTAGTTTTCTTTTTTAGCCCCTTACAAATATGTCAACACACCAAGAAACAAACACAAATGCTGTTATAAAACAATATTCAACCAAGTAAATCTGAAATCTAATTGGCTTTAGTCAACACTTCAAGAGTCAGGCAGCATCGCAAGTAGTAAATAGAAAGGCATTCCCAGGGGGTGTGCAACAATGGAAGGCTTTTATAGCTTGGCAGGACAAGGACGCAAAAAAAGGAAATAATTGTTTTCACCAAGGTTACCTCACTAACGCTGACCAGAAAATTCCAGAAATACCATTCCTGGGAGAAACTGCAATTAAGTCTTGGTTTGCTGTCCTGGGACAAGTGACTTGACCCTGGGACTATTGTTTCTTTTTTCTTCTTTTACTTTTTAAACAATTTCCTCTTTTTGACCAAATTCTCAACCTGAGAGATGTGATCAAAATTTAAGGCACTACTGCTGCTCTCAGCTACCACTCTATAGTTTCTCCACAGCTTTGTTGATCTTTGGTGTGGTATCCACAGGTCATGATGTTTCTGCCTATTATCCCTGTAACATTCACAAGTAATAGTTCCAAGTTCATAATTTCCTCTTGGAGTCTTTTCTAAAGTTCTGGTCTTAGGGAGATCAGCTGCTTGGTGCTTAGCAGCTGTGAACATGCACTTAAAGCTTTTGAGAGAATATAATGTGCCAGGGGTGATCTTGGGGAGCTGTAGGGTATAGCAGATTGAAGTGGGGTCTTACTTCCCTGATTGGGAATTGAACCCACGGTTCAGAGATGAAAGCACCAAATCCTAGCCACTAGACCAAAAGGCCCAGCAGGGTTGAAGTTGGACCACAGTTCTTGTCTTCTTTGAGGAAAGAATTCAGCACAGAGGCCGAGACAGTAAAGCAGGTGAAGTGTCTGTTCGAAGCAAAGTATGTCTGAAAGGGCACATGGGTGAACTCAGAGAGATGTGCACTACAGCGGGAATTTAAATCATTTATAAGGCAGAAGATTTCTGGGTTCCCTCCGACCAGTCATCTGGCTCATGTCCAAATTTGGTCTGACTCAGGACCCTCCCAAAGAGCATGTGCATCTTTTAGCCAAGATGGATTCCAGCATGAAGGTTTCTGCGAGGTTGGAAGGATATATTATAGGCTGGTCTCCCCTCCCTTCTCTACTCCTGAGGATGCTTTCTGCACACGTGTGGTGTGAGAGATCTCCTTGACCTCAAGAATGGAAAACATGTAGCCTCCTTATCTTTCACTCAAGAAGAGCTCAGCTCCTCTCTGCTTCTGCCTTATTTTTATATTGAAGTGTCTACAGGAGACAAATTCCAGGTGTTCAGCCTAGGGTCCAGCTACCTCCTGTCTCAATATTATCTGAAGGTAGAAAAACACCACACATCTATTATATATACACACTCGAATATATAGACAGAGGCAGAGATCTTGTAATTATTAATATTTGTGGGAAAGATTTGTAAGATCTCTTAGTAGCCCAATTTGCAAATACTTCCTTTTTATCTCTTTCTTGCTCTTCTGATGAGAAACTTCTTCCTAAAGTTTGCATTTCAAAGAATGTCTCTTAGGTCCTAGAGAAGAAAAAATGGAGGTGGAAAATCTACAACAGAAATGGAAAGAATAAGTTCAGGACAATTTTTGTTTAAAATTCCTTATCTTTTCAAACATTTTTAAAGAAATAGGTGAAGTTTGGAGGATTGATTAAAAAAAAAAAAAAAAAGGCAAGTAAACTTTGAACTTCTAGAGCTCCAGAGTTACACCTTTGACCCTGCAGGACTTTACAAAACAGAGATAGTTACTCCCAACTCTACAATATTGGATTGTAGCTTTTTTGTTTTAGATACATTTTATCTCTTAAATTCTTAAATTTTTATAAGACTTTTGCAATGAATCTTTCAATTAAGCTACCTTGGAATTTCAAAATCTTTTGTAGTCTTCTACATATTAATTAAAATTGGTATCCCATTCTGTTTGATTTGGGAGCTATTGCTTTTAAGTGTACTTCTTAAGTGAACTTATCTATTTGGAACATTTTCGATAATGACCACTGTAATTTCCCCTGAAGTCTGGAAGCAATTTGATAGGTCTCCAGTTGCAAATGGAGCTCAACCCATATTTCTGTTGAGCCAAGCCTAGCTACTAATGGTGTGCAATTCATGTTTCTATTTGGCCATATTTTGGAGCCTCCAACTTGACAGCTACCAAGCCAAGCTCTCAGGACATGAAAAAGGCTTCAACAGCTTCCAGGATCACAGTTCTCAGACAAAAAATTAGCAGGTATGCCAGAAGAACGTGTGCTCAATTCTTTAAACACAAAGAACCCCATTTAAATAAAACTATTCAGATGAGGCCTTCTGCCTGCCCCAGTCCAGTTTAAATCAGACCCAGTCTGATCCAGTCCAGTTCTTTGAATGGACACAGTCTAACTAAAATTGGACCCAGTACAATCCCAGACCTCAGATGATCTTTAAATTGAACCCCATCCAACTCTGGCCAATAACCCCTAACAGTTCCTGTGGAACCTAGGAATTGCAGTCTGTAAGGCTAGGGCCTTGGCTCCCAGCAGAACCCTGTGCAGTTTAATTGGGATCCAGGAAGAATTTTCAGCCAGTTTAAGGTGATCTGCCCTGTAAAGAAAAGCCAGTTACACTGGCTCGATGGAAAAAGAATGGAGCTCCAAACGAGGAACTTGGAAATGCTGAGAAAGACAAGAAAATCCTCAACTCAAAGGGTTTTCAAGGTGCTATAGGTATATTTCCTATTATGTCTGAAGCTGCCAAAAGTCTCCTTTGATCCCACTGCTGCCACCAAATCTGTTAAAAAAGCAAAATCAACCAAGGAATTTTGAAGATCTAATTGACTTTATCTGATGATTCATGAATCAACCAGCACTCCATCTAATAAACAGAAAACTGTTCTGAAGAACTATACAGAATGGAAAGTATTTCTAAAAATGGGCAGGTTGAGGAGGTTATTAACAAAAAGAAAAGAAAGGACTATTTCTGGAAGGTTACCTCATTAGTGATGACCTGGAAATTCCAGAAATTCCATTCCTCAGCCAGTTTGAAACTTTAAGAAGTGTTGCAATTAATTTACTGCCCTAAGGACTGTTGGTTTTCTTCTCTTCCTCCTCCTCCCCCACCTCTTTCCTCCTCTTCTTTCTTCTTCTTCTTCCTTTTAACAATGCTAAGTCTTAAATTGAACTGTTATCAAATGGTAGAATTTACATACAGATCGCACTGTACTGTCTTCAAATGCTATAGAACATTTAGTTTTGTAATTAAGTACATCAAAATTCTTATCAGGCTTGAACTAATTCTTATAAAAATTAAGCTCATTTTTAAATTTGTTTGTAGTTAGACTTTGAAATACTTAATTAAGATTTTATAACTTTGAAAATTGGGTTCCTTTTCATCTTAACTGAATTAAAAACAATGCTAGATAAACGTAAAATTGCATTAAACATTAAAATATCATTTTTCTAAGAATCTAAGCTTTTTTTTTCCAAGCCAGGAAATAGTTGCACCATTTAAAATTAATAGCTTGGTTATATATACATCTTTTGTTAACAGTTAGAGGTTTAAGTGGGTGTAAAATGTGAACATGTTTTTACCAAGGCCTGCATTGCCTTAGAATCAAGCAAGCTTTTGCATTAAGATGAGAACATACCTTGTTCATGAGTATTGAGTTGACTAAATCCAAAATCTGGTTGTGATTACATACATATGAAGTTAAAAACATATATGTTAAAGAAGAATATTCTATAATAAACAGTCATTTTCAGACTCAATATACCCCACTATGCAAGTCTTTGTTATTGTTGCTTATAGTACTTAGGAGTACCTGATATTATTTCATGACTTTGTTCATTTGTTTAGTGTCTTTCTCCTCTATTAAAATATATTTTTCAGGAAGGCAGAGGCTTTCGCTTTATCCCCATTACTGAAGAGTGCCTAATTTATAGTAACTGTTAAGTGCATAGTTTTTCAGTGAATCAGTCATTCATAGTAGAAGGAATGAAAATACGGAGTGGATTATAATTTTTTGTTAGAAAGACATATAGTCAGACATTGTATTATGGGAGCTCTGGAAAACTAAAAGGAAATTGAGGGAATAAGGTGAATGTGTAGAAAAGATAGGTCGGAATATGAAGTTCAGGACAAATCAGATCAGATCAGATCAGTCACTCAGTCGTGTCTGACTCTTTGCGACCCCATGAATCGCAGCACGCCAGGCCTCCCTGTCCATCACCAACTCCCGGAGTTCACTCAGACTCATGTCCATCGAGTCAGTGATGCCATCCAGCCATCTCATCCTCTGTCATCCCCTTCTCCTCTTGTCCCCAATCCCTCCCAGCATCAGAGTCTTTTCCAATGAGTCAACTCTTCGCATGAGGTGGCCAAAGTACTGGAGTTTCAGCTTCAGCATCATTCCTTCCAAAGAAATCCCAGGGCTTATCTCCTTCAGAATGGACTGGTTGGATCTCCTTGCAGTCCAAGGGACTCTCAAGAGTCTTCTCCAACACCACAGTTCAAAATAGGTAAGGATATGTAAGAAAATAAAGTAATGACTTAAATTCCTCTGCTTATCATATTCTTCAGTGAACTGTTCATATAAATAGAGACTAAAGGTTTTCATTTTGAGGTTAGCTTGCTTCTTAACTTCCCTGGTGGCTCAGATGGTAAAGCATCTGTCTACAATGAGGGAGACCTCAGTTCGATCCCTGGGTCGGGAAGAGACACAGGTTCAGTTTCTGAGGTGAGAAGATCCCCTGGAGTAGGAAACAGCAACCCACTCCAGTACTCTTGCTTAGAAAATCCCATGGATGGAGAAGTTTGGTGCAGGCTACAGTCCACGGGGTCACAAAGAGTCGGGTACGACTGAGTGACTTCACTTCACTTCACTTCACTTATCTTAGTATAAATTTAAATGATTAGAAATGTAGTGATTAATGTGTGACCATGAAACCACTAAGCAGTTAAGGGAATTCTGGATCACAAGTGGAAGTTACATTTTTTTTTTAATGTAAAATATCCCCCCTGCAAAAGACAGCTTGTAACACCATAGCACTACTATAACAGTAGATCGTCTTGCTTTGTGTGTGTGTGTGTGTGTGTGTGTGTGCTCAGTCATGGGCAACTCTTTGTGACCCCATGGACTGTAGCCCACCAGGCTCCTCTGTCTATGGAATTTTCCAGGCAAGAATACTGAAGTGGCTTACCATTTCCTACCCAGGGGATCTTCTCAGCTCAGAAACTGAACCTGGGTCTCTTGCATCTCCTGCATTGGCAAGTGGATTCTTTACTACTAGTGCCACTTGGGAAGCCCGTATTGTCTTTTATACATACAGAATAAGTAAAAAGAATAATATCTATATAGTATCTCATTTAATCTTCACAGTAGCTCTCAAGGTACTAGTATTATTTTATCTTTTATAGAGCTTAAATCATTTGTACACATATCTAGTCACCGAGCCAATTAAGGCAACCATTGGTACAGGTTTTCCTTTTGTTAAACCTCTTTTGATATCCAAAGTCCTATATCTATACCTCAATGGCTGTGAATATATTCTTTCCTGTAACTGGAAGCACTATTCCTTTGTTTGCTTTGTTTTTACTCCGGTATAATCTGAGTGTTAGGATTAGTATCTTTTAGAGATCACTAGTTAAAAAGTCATGGCAGAGGTCATCCATAGAAAAGAGTAAGGAAAGAAAGGAGAATCTGAATGTGTAATTAATGTTTAGGAACCATGAAAAGCACACATGAGAGAGAGTTCAAAAGAAGCTGCTCAAAATTGCAGCTTTGTCTTTCATAGGTTGTCTTGGATTCGAAAAAAATGGAGCTGAAATATAACCATCAATGGAGCTGGTGGTATGGACCAGAATGAGTTTAATCAAAAGAAAGGAGCTGAGTCATTGTGTCCTAATTTTCAACATCCATACCTGCTAGAGAGGAGGGGTGAGGACTGGTTCTGGCTGTGATTGCCAGGATAGAGTTAAAATTTCCAAACCCTGATTGTTAAAGAACTTACAAATCCTTTGAGTGGAGCCGTGAAGTTTTCTTCATGAATAAGCAAACGACATATGGAAAAATATCTTCTTTTGTCCATAAAAAATAACTACATCATGTCAGAGATACTTACAGAGGCAGAAAACTAAAAACTCTCTTTGAAAAAGTTTCTCTCTTTCCTTCGTATTGCTGCTCTCCTTTAAATGCCACAAAAGCCTCGGTCATGGCATTTATCGTATTGTATTGCAATTATATATTTATGTCTTTCTGTGTGATATAGCACTGACCTTGCCTTATTCATTTTTTTCAAAGTTCCGAGGCTTAACAGAGTGCCTGGTACGTAGAAAGCGTTCAATGCACTTTTGCTGAATCAATGAATTCTGTTTGCAGATTGAAAGACACAGCGATTGTGCAAGGGAAAGGTGACTTTTAGAGAGGATGCTGATCACATGCTATGAGAATGAAGCTCAGAAACTGCTAATGTCACTCAGCACATTTGGTATCGGGGAATCCTGATGATACATAAGTGTTAGAGGACTAGAAATAGCTTATATGAAGAAAATTCAGGGAAAGGTGCCTAAGAATATTTGTGCGTTTGCTGCACTGTTCGTTAATGATTGTGAGTATAAAAGGAAAGGTCACTAGGTACTTTGTAATGACAGTTGGAAGAGAAAGCATCTACACATTTTTTTCTCCCAAAGTCCTAGCTGAAGGTTATTGAGGTTTTTGCCAAGATTACAGAGAACATCACATGTCCTCTGTTATTGCTGGAAACTCCTCTGTGAGCTTAGAGAAATTTTCTTTTGTTACTACAAAGAGTAGAATAAAAATTTTTAGTGAAAACAAAAATGTCAAGAAGTACTTCCTGAGATTTGATCCCATGAGACATCCGAATTACATACAGTTTTATCAACATATTCTCCAAATATTGGGATTATAGTTATGCCATAGGACATATTGTTTTAAAGGTTTTTTTTGATGTGGACCATTTGTAAAGTCTGTATTGAATTGTCACAATGTTGCTTCTGTTTTGTTTTGATTTTTTGGCCTGAGGCATGCAGGATCTTAGCTTCCTGACAGGGAATCGAACTGCCCCCCTCCCCCCAGGAACTGAAAGGTGAAACAGACACCAAGGAAGTCCCTATTTTGATCTTTGACATACTGTAATTTTCTTTCTACCTACTAGTGGGGTAGTATATGAAGTAGATCCCATGTATCCTAGGTACATAGCTTTTAGCTTACTTTTATTTAAACACCTCCTTTTTGCCACCAAGACTGCAAAATTCTTAATTGGAATACAGAATGCCTTTTCTGTATCTCCTGAGCCACAAATTATGGGAACAAGGGCTTCCCTGGTGGCTCAGATGGTAATAAATCTGCCTGTAAATGTGGGAGATCTGAGTTCGATCCCTGGGTCAGGAAAAGCCCCAGGAGAGGGAATGGCAAGCCACTCCAGTATTTTTTTTGCCTGAAGAATCCCATGGACAGAAGAGCCTGGTAGGCTACTGTCCATGGGGTTGCAAAAGAGTCAGACACGACTGAGTGACTAACACACACACACACACACACACATTAGGGATGAGCGAAGAACAAGACAACAAAGTCCTCTGCTCTCACGGTCCTTACTGCCTGGCAGTAAAAAAGGATTCTACAAAATATACTTGATGATGGGAAACGGGAAATAAAAGGTACTCAGTTCAGTTCAGTTCAGCGCTCAGTCGTGTCTGATTCTTTGCAACCCCATGAATTGTAGCACGCCAGGCCTCCCTGTCCATCACCAGCTCCTGGAGTTCACCAAAACTCATGTGCATCGAGTCAGTGATGCCATCCAGCCATCTCATCCTCTGTCGTCCCCTTCTCCTCCTGCCCCCAATCCCTCCCAGCATCAGAGTCTTTTCCAATGAGTCAACTCTCCGCATGAGGTGGCCAAAGTATTGGAGTTTCAGCTTTAGCATCAGTCCTTCCAAAGAACACCCAGGGCTGATCTCCTTCAGAATGGACTGGTTGGATCTCCTTGCAGTCCAAGGGACTCTCAAGAGTCTTCTCCAACACCACAGTTCAAAAGCATCAATTCTTTAGTGCTCAGCTTTCTTCACAGTCCAACTTTCACATCCATACATGACCACAGGAAAAACCATAGCCTTGACTAGACGGACTTTTGTTGGCAAAGTAATGTCTCTGCCTTTGAATATGCTATCTAGGTTGGTCATAACTTTCCTTCCAAGGAGTAAGTGTCTTTTAGTTTCATGGCTGCAGTCACCATCTGTAGTGATTTTGGAGCCCCCCAAAATAAAGTCTGACACTGTTTCCACTGTTTCCCCATCTATTTCCCGTGAAATGATGGGACCAGATGCCATGGTCTTCGTTTTCTGAATGTTGAGCTTTAAGCCAACTTTTTCACTCTCCACTTTCACTTTCATCAAGAGGCTTTTGAGT
Source organism: Bos javanicus (assembly GCF_032452875.1). Lineage (NCBI taxonomy): Eukaryota > Metazoa > Chordata > Mammalia > Artiodactyla > Bovidae > Bos > Bos javanicus. The sequence goes on along the minus strand of NC_083891.1, from coordinate 28,075,750 downwards.
TCCTCTTCACTTTCTGCCATAAGGGTGGTGTCATCTGCATATCTGAGGTTATTGATATTTCTCCCCGCAATCTTGATTCCAGCTTCTTCCAGTCCAGCGTTTCTCATGATGTACTCTGCATATAAGTTAAATAAACAGGGTGACAACATACAGCCTTGACGAACTCCTTTTCCTATTTGGAACCAATCTTTTGTTCCATGTCCAGTTCTAACTGTTGCTTCCTGACCTGCATACAAATTTCTCAAGAGGCAGATCAGGTGGTCTGGTATTTCCATCTCTTTTAGAATTTTCCACAGTTTATTGTGATCCACACAGTCAAAGGCCTTGGCATAGTCAATAAAGCAGAAATAGATGTTTTTCTGGAACTCTCTTGTTTTTTCCATGATCCAGCAGATGTTGGCAATTTCATCTCTGGTTTCTCTGCCTTTTCTAAAACCAGCTTGAACATCAGGAAGTTCATAGTTCACATATTGCTGAAACCTGGCTTGGAGAATTTTGAGCATTACTTTACTAGCGTGTGAGATGAGTGCAGTTGTGCAGTAGTTTGAGCATTCTTTGGCATTGCCTTTCTTTGGGATTGGAATGAAAACTGACCTTTTCCAGTCCTGTGGCCGCTGCTGAGTTTTCCAAATTTGCTGGCATATTGAGTGTAGCACTTTCACAGCATCAGACTCAGAATAGTAGTCATCAAAAAGCCCATTTCTCTTACAAGCTGTAATGGGAATTCAGATATTCAAATTGACAATATATTTCTGGACAGTAATTACTATTTCTATAACTTTAGTTATTTTCATGACATACATTATATAAATACCATAAATTTATTATTATATATGATAATCATCACACATATTATAATGAGCTTTCCTGGTGGCTCAGATGGTGAAGAATCTGCCTGTAATGCTGTAGACCAGGGTTCGATCCCTGGTTGGGAAGATCCCCTGGAGAAGGAAATGGCAACCTGCTCCAGTATTGTTGCCTGGAGAATTTCAGGGACAGAGGAGCCTGGCAGGCTACAGTCCACTGGGTTGCAAAGAGTGTCATATATACTATATACTACAACATTGCAGTATAATATGTTAATATTTTATAATTATATACATATATACATATATACTGGAGAAGGCAATGGCACCCCACTCCGGTATTCTTGCCTGGAAAATCCCATGGGCAGAGGAACCTGATGGGCTGCAATCCATGGGGTTGCAAAGAGTCAGACACGACTGAGTGACTTCACTTTCACTTTTCACTTTCATGTATTGGAGAAGGAAATGGCAACCCACTCCAGCGTTCTTGTCTGGAGAATCCCAGGGACAGGGGAGCCTGGTGGGCTGCCGTCTATGGGGTCGCACAGAGTCAGACACGACTGAAGTGACTTAGCAGCATACATATATACATACATTCATATATATGTAATAGCACTGAGTTGGTTTGGGACTGAGCTATCATGCCCTAGTTCCATTATGTTATATACCTATCGAGTCATATATTTATATATGTAAATATAAAACTGCCAGTTTAATTTTTGACTTGTTAAAAAATTAAAAGAGTTTCTTTAAAGAATTTTTATGGTTGTTAGGAAATATAATCAGACCTTTTTTTTTTTTAATGAAGCAAAGCTTATATTATCTAAAATAGTCACTCACTGAGAAAGCATTGTTTAAAATATAAAATATCTGGATAAGTTGTTTACTTTCTCTGCAATTTGGAAGTAGAATTCCAGTCAGCAAAAATCATTCTATTTTAGGAAAAAATGACATACTCGTAGAGTTTGTAAATGATTCACAAAAGCTATGTAAAAGGCAATTTTTACTCACTAAATGCTGCTGCTGCTGCTAAGTTGCTTCAGTCGTGTCTGACTCTGCGACCCCATAGATGGCAGCCCACCAGGCTCCCCCGTCCCTGGGATTCTTCAGGCAAGAATACTGGAGTGGGTTGCCATTTCCTTTTCCAATGCATGAAAGCGAAAGTGAAGTCATTCAGTTGTGTCTGACTCTTTGTGACCCTGTGTACTACAGCCTACCAGGCTCCTCCGCCCATGGGATTTTCCAGGCAAGAGTACTGGAGTGGGTTGCTATTGCCTTCTCTGAAATTCACTAAATTAGTTTTCTAGATATACGATCTAAACAAAAATAAGTATCTGATCACAATTACTAGCAAAAAGAAAAAGTTGGATTTATTTAGGTTTCAACTCAAATCCTTTTGATATTTGAGACTGGGTATTTTTTTTTTTAAGAGAATTGTATTTTTTAAATTTTTTAATTGGAGGAAAATTACTTTACAATGTTGTACTCATTTCTTGTGTCAAACAATGCAAATCAGCCATAATTATGTGTATATCACCTCTCTCTTGAGCCTTCCTTCCCTCCCCCCATGCCATCCCTCTAGGTCATCATAGAGCACCAGGCTGGGCACCTTGTATTATATAGCAACTTCTCATCAACTATCTATTTTACTCATGCTAGTGTATATATCGGAGAAGGCAATGGCACCCCACTCCAGTCCTCTTGCCTGGAAAATCCCATGGGTGGAGGAGCCTAGTAGGCTGCAGTCCATGGGGTTGCTAAGAGTCGGACATGACTGAGCGACTTCACTTTCACTTTCATGCATTGGAGAAGGAAATGGCAACCCACTCCAGCGTTCTTGCCTGGAGAATCCCAGGGACGGGGGAGCCTGGTGGGCTGCCGTCTATGGGGTCACACAGAGTTGGACATGACTGAAGCGACTTCGAAGCAGCAGCAGTGTATATATGTCCATTTTATTTTCTCCATCCCTCCCACTTTTCCTTTGTCAACTATGTTGACAAATTCAGTCTCAATATCTGTGTCTCCATTCCTTCCCTGCAAATAGGTTCATCAATACCATTTTTTCTAGATTCCATTATGCATTAATATACTATATTTGTTTTTCTCTTTCTGTATAACTTCACTCTGTATAACAAGCTCTAGGTTCATCCATCTCACCAGAACTGACTCAAATTCATTCTTTTTATGGCTGAGTCATATTCCATTATTTATCTGTAACACATTTTCTTTATCCCTCCATCTGTCAATGGACATCTAGGTTGCTTCCATGTCCTCACTATTGTAAATAGAGATGCTATGAACATTTGGGTACATGTCTCTTTTTTAATTATGGTTTTCTCAGGGTATATTCCAAGTAGTGTGATTGCTAGGTGAGACTATTGTTTTACTGAAATCTATGAACAAAATAATACTAACAGTGGATATATTTTGCTTTCTCTGTTCTTCTCTCTCTTTCTGTTCTAGAACTGGCTTTGAACAAACTCTGTGTTGGGACTATTTCCATCATGTCATATATTTAGCAAGATTCTGATCACATTTTTTTTCCATTTGCAATTTTTTAAGTACTTGAAATTTGGAACTTCATGCACTAAGGACATTAGAACAACAGCAATAAACATGATAACATCATCAGCATATTGCAGGGAAAATAACATTTTTAAAGACACAAGGATGAATAGGACATTCCTTTGACACAAAGAAAGTTACAGTCATGAAGTCCTACTGCATCTCTCTCTCTCTTATTTTTCTCATTTTGCTGCAGAATGGTGAAAGTGACCTCTTAAACTACTTCTTCCCAACCCAGGGGTTGAACCCGTATCTCCTGTGTCTCCTGCATTGCAGGCAGATTCTTTACCCACTGAGCCACCTGGGAAACCCTCTGACCTATAGGTAAGCATTCAGGAACCTTTGATATATATCATCATGGCTGCTCAGTGCCATGGATAGGTTCAGTAATTCGCAGAGATATTAACAATTAAGCAACCACGTGTAGTTGAGTCTTTACTTTCTCATCTACAGATCAAAACATTGTGCTACAACCCACGAATGAAAGAAAACATTTGCAAAATGTATGTCTGACAAGGGGATAATATCTAAAATATACAAGGAACTCATATAATTCAACAGAAGAAATCATCATCATCACCACCACCATCATCATTTGATTAAATAATGGGCAGAGGATTCGAACTAACACCTCTCCAAAGATGACACACAAATGGCCCACAGTTATAGGAGAAGGTGCTCAAGAAGACCAGTAATAAAGGGAATGCAAATCAAAATCACACTGAGATAGTACCTCACAGCTATCAGAATGGCCATCATCAAAAGATAAGAGATAGATACTGGTGAGAATGTGGAGAAAAAGGAACCCCTGGATTCCTCCCAGACCAGGAATCAAATCCTTGGCCCCCCTGCATTGGCAGGCAGATTCTTAACCATTCGACCACCAGTGTTGTTGGAAATGCAAATCTGCAAAGCCACCATGAAAAAAGATATTTTGAGATTCCTCAAAAAAACAAAAATAGAACTGCCATGTGATCCAGCAATTCCAACTCTAAGTATGCATTCGAAGTAAATGAAACCACTGTCTCAAAGAGATATCAGCACTCTCTGTTCATTGCAGTACTATTCACAATCGCAAAGCCACAAAAAACAACCCAAATGTCCACCAACCAATGAACAAAGAAAATATTGTATACCTGATCACATTTTTATCCACGTGTGATATACAACTACCTCAGTATTTCAATAAGCATTGTTTGAACATCTACATAATGATTTTGTAACTGTGCTAGACCATAGACAAATCTGAATGGCCAAGAACAGTTCCCAGCTTACTTCTCCCACCTTTTGCAGTGTGAGGTGCTAAGATTTGCTTCCTTTTTCTTTTTCAGCAATTATAAAAATTTTTTTCTTCCAACTTTGAAAAGTCACAACATCTGTTTTGTTTTGTTTTTCTAGGTACCAGTCATAAGTGACAGTTTCTATAAGAGAAAAAAAAAAAAAAATCCTTCGGCTACCTAGAAGAGACATTCATGTCTGGAAAGGGCCTCAAAGTCATCTAATCTAGGTTCACTTTATTTTTTTAACTTTTATTTTGGAGTATAGTTGATTAATGAGTTTCCCTGGTGGCTCAGATGGTAGAGAATCTGCTTGCAATGAGGGAGACCAAGGTTCTGTTTTCCTGGGTCAGGAAGATTCCCTGGAGAAAGAAATGGTAGCCCACTCCAGTATTGTTGCCTGGAGAATTCCATGGGCAGACGAGCCTGGCAGGCTACAGTCCATGGGGTTGCAAAGAGTCGGACACCACTGAGCAACCAACATTTTCAATTTCATAGTTGATTAACAATGTTGTATCAGTTTCAAGAGTATAGCGAAGTGATTCAGTTGTATATATACATATAGCTCTTCTTCTCCCATTTAGGTTGTCACAGTATATTGAGCAGAGTTCCCTGCGCTATAAAGTAGGTCCTTGTTGGTTATCTACTTTATTTTTTTGTTTGTTTGTTTTTGGTATATTTTTTGCTTGCTTTTTTGAATCTTTTTTTTTTAAGTTTATTTATTTTGGCCTCACCAGTTCTTCACTGCTATGCATATGCTTTCTCTAGTCGCAGCGACTGGGGGCTTCTTTTGTCATGCAGCACAGGCTCTAGGATGCACAGGCTTCAGTAGATGTGGCACACAGGCTTAGTTGCCCCTTGGCATGTGGGATCCTCTCGGACCAGGAATCGAACCCTTGACCCATGCATTGGCAGGCAGATTCTTAGCCACTGGACCACCAGGGAAGTGTCATTATGTATTTTAAATATAACAGTATGTGCACCTCATTTCCAAATCTAGGCTCACTTTAAATGCTTGAGTCCTTTCTACAATGTGGTGATCAAGCTGCTGTTTGGATGCCTTTAATGACAGTGTGCTTTGCTGCTTCAGAAGCTGCCCATTTTCCTGATGTCAATCCAGGTTTAGACATTTATTCTTTTTTTAAACCCAAATATATTTTCTGGTAATTTTTTCCCATGACTTTTAATGTGGTTCCTCAACTCTGGGCCATGTATAGCGTATCTGCTTCTCTGAATCTCACTCCGTGCAAACAGCATCTGAGATTCCTGGATAGGGCTCTTATTCTCTTGGGCACTAAGAGACTGGTCAGGGGCCAAGGCATGTGTATAGTTCTTGACATGAGAGGGGTTAGGGGTGGGGCTTCCCAGATGGCTCAGTAGTGAGGAATCTGCCTGCCAATGCAGGAGACAAGGGTTCAATCCCTGAGTTGGAAAGATCCCCTGGAGAAGGAAATGGCAACCCACTCTAGTATTCTTGCCTGAAGAATCCTGTGGACAGAGGAGCCTGGCAGGCTACAGTCCATGGGGTTGCAAAGATGAAGACAGAACTGAATGACTAAACAACAACAACAAGGGGTGAGGAAGGTTCCAGGGTTTATCTCAGAAGTAGAAGGAAATCACGAGGGCACAAGCCACCTAGAAAAGATGGCCTAAGAGTTGATGAGAGGGAACAGAGCTTGCTGGCAGAGAAGTTTGAAGGCCTACTTAACTGACTGCATTGTTTGTCTAAGACTGTATTTAAATGTATCATGGTAAAGTGATTGCTTAAAATTGTTTGATAAGAGGAGAATTTTGTTTACATAAATGCTCCACCATTTTGTTTCATTTTGGTCAAGCCATGTGGCATGTGGGATGTTAGTTGATCTTAGTTCCCTGACCAGGAGTTGAACCCACACCCACTGCAGTGGAAGTACAGAGTCTTAACCACTGGACTGTGAAAGAAGTCCCATTAAAGTGATATTTTACTAAAGGAGATTATGAATTATTTTCTGTCTCTTCTGTCAATTAGAAAACCCCAAACATGCTCTTACAGCTCAAGGTAAAATCACATGTAATTGTAAAGTGGCTACAAGGCCAATGTGCTATCAAAAAAAAAAAAAAAAAAAATACTGATTCAAGGATTAGACTCTGGTGTCAGAATACTTCAGTTCAAATTGAAAATCTACCACAGAGGCTGTTTGATCTGTGAGTTTCAATCTCCTCATAAAACAAAGATAATGATAGGAACTACTTCATCTTATGGTTGTGAGGGTTAAAGACACTCATATATTCACAATGTGTTCATTTCTTTCAACCTTATTTTATGTCTTCTATAAGCCTGATATCCTGGCTGATATGAACCATTTGAAGGAAGTAGAAATTTCAACTTGTTTTTGAATATTAGACCAAATGGTATTGTACTGCACTCTCCAATGATTGATTAATATTTTCAATAACTTTATATTAAATGTCAGATTTTGGAAATGAAGTTAACTGACTTCAGAATTCATGAAAGATTAATATAGTTAACAAGCCATGTATGGCTTCACCAAAGTATCGACATAGATAGGAAGAGAATATGAAAAACTATTTTGTTGCTAAGTTTTGTGTGTCACTTTTTTGTTACTGTTTACTAGACTGTAGATGCTTGGAAAATAGATCCCCAAAGCCTCACTTTTAACATCACATTTTTTATAAGAAGGAATGTCAAATATTTTTCAAGAAAAAAAAGATCTAGAGCTAAACTTAAACTGATTGAAATGCATAAAATAAATGAACAGTTTTTAACTTGTGTTACCAAGATCATTTATTTCAAACCCAAGGTTCTCTCTCATAAACATTTCTGTGTTTGAATAAACTCTGTGAAAAAAGAACAAAAAAAATCTACAAGCTCAGTTTATGACCTTAACTTCACCAATACATATTATTTTTTAGCATCAGAGCCTTTTGGTTTTGTTTTCTTAACAAAGAAGTCAAGGACTAAATATCTTCTTATTGGCTTTCCTATTGTATTAGATGAAATAACTATAATATTTATGGTTTAGAATGTCACTAAATATTTAACATTTTTCAGTGTCAACAAACTATTCTGATTGTTATTTTTCATAAGAAAATACATGGTTAGCAGGCTGTTCTCTAAGTACTTATTTTCAAGTATCAATAATTATTGGGTACTTATGAGGTTTGCAAAGGTATATGAAAAATGAAGAAAGGGGATCAACTAAAAAACTAAACCTTCTCGTATGTATGAATGAGTGTCAAGTGAGGAAAGAGCAGTCCCAAACAAGAGGCCATGGTCCTTGAACTTCAATACATGAACTGAAAAGAAAATGTTATATTTGGCCATGAATGCTACATGGAAAAAACAGAGATTCAGTTACATTTTACAACTTTGTTAATATGACAGATTTATTATTGGTTTGGAGTGCTCACTCAATCATTTTGGAAGCTTGCTCATAGTCTTCCTCCTTGCATGTAAACAGAAGGGCACTGGTGAAGAATTCTACTTAGAGGTTAGCCAAGCTTCACTGTTGGGCTTCCAAGGTCGTTCTAGTGGTAAAGAATCCACCTGCCAATGAGGAGGTGCAAGAGACACGGGTCCCATCCATGGGTCGGGAAGATCCCCTGGAGAAGTGATTTTGGAGCCCAGAAAAATAAAGGCACCCACTATTTCCACTGTTTCCCATCTACTTGCCATAAAGTGACGGGACCAGATGCCATGATCTTCGTTTTCTGAATGTTGAGCTTTAAGCCAACTTTAGAACTCTCCTCTTTCAGTTTCATCAAGAGGCTCTTTACTTCTTCACTTTCTACCATAAGGGTGGTGTCATCTGCATATTTGAGGTTAATGATATTTCTCCCGGCAATCTTGATTCCAGCTTGTGCTTCCTCCAGCCCAGCATTTCTCATGATGTACTCTGCATAGAAGTTAAATAAGCAGGGTGACGATATACAGCCTTGATGTACTTCTTTTCCTATTTGGAACCAGTCTGTTGTTCCATGTCCAGTTCTAACTGTTGCTTCCTGACCTGCATACAGGTTTCTCAAGAGGCAGGTCAAGTGGTCTGGTATTCCTCTCTCTTTCAGAATTTTCCAGTTTATAGTGATCCACACAGTCAAAGGCTTTAGCATAGTCAATAAAACAGAAATATATGTTTTTCTGGAACTCTTTTGCTGTTTCGATGATCCAGCAGATGTTGGCAATTTAATTTCTGGTTCCTCTGCCTTTTCTTTTTTTTTTTTTTAATTTTATTTTATTTTTAAACTTTACAATATTGTATTGGTTTTGCCATATATCAAAATGAATCCACCACAGGCATACATGTGTTCCCCATCCTGAACCCTCCTCCCTCCTCCCTCCCCATACCATCCCTCTGGGTCATCCCAGTGCACCAGCCCCAAGCATCCAGTATCATGCATCAAATCTGGACTGGCGACTCATTTCATATATGATATTATACATATTTCAATGCCATTCTCCCAAATCATCCCACCCTCTCCCTCTCCCACAGAGTCCAAAAGACTGTTCTATACATCAGTGTCTCTTTTGCTGTCTAAAACCAACTCGAACATCTGGAAGTTCATGGTTCATGTATTGCTGAAGCCTGGCTTGGAGAATTTTAAGCATCACTTTACTAGTGTGTGAGATGAGTGCAATTGTTCAGTAGTTTGAGCATTCTTTGGTATTGCCTTCCTTTGGGATTGGAATGAAAACTGACCTTTTCCAGTCCTGTGGCCACTGCTGAATTTTCCAAATTTGCTGGCATATTGAGTGTAGCACTTTCACAGCATCACCTTTTAGGATTTGAAATAGCTCAACTGGAATCCTATCACCTCCCTTATCTTTGTTTGTAGTGATGCTTTCCAAGGCCCACTTGACTTCACATTCCAGGATGTCTGGCTCTTGGTGAGTGATCACACCATCTTGATTATCTGGGTCGTGAATAATCTTTTTTGTACAGTTCTTCTGTGTATCCTTGCCACCTCTTTTTAATATCTTCTGCTTCTCTTAGGTCCCTACCATTTCTGTACTTTATTGAGCCCATCTTTGCATGAAATGTTCCCTGGGTATCTCTAATTTTCTTGAAGAGATCTCTAGTCTTTCCCATTCTATTTTTTTCCCTTTATTTCTTTGCATTGATTGCTGAGGAAGGCTTTCTTATCTCTCCTTGCTATTCTTTGGAACTCTGTATTCAGATGGGTATATCTTTCCTTTTGTCCTTTGCTTTTCACTTCTTTTCTTTTCACAGCTATTTGTAAGGCCTCCTCAGACAGTCATTTTGCTTTTTTGCATTTCTTTTCCATGGGGATGGTCTTGATCCCTGTTTCCTGTACAATGTCCCAAACCTCCATCCATAGTTTATCAGGCATTCTGTCTATCAGATCTAGTCCCTCAAATCTATTTCTCACTTCCACTGTATAGTAATAAGGGATTTGATTTAGGTCATACCTGAATGGTCTAGTGGTTTTCTCCACTTTCTTCAGTTTAAGTCTGAATTTGGCAATAAGGAGTTCATGATCTGAGCCACAGTCAGCTCCCAGTCTTGTTCTTGCTGACTGTATAGAGCTTCTCCATCTTTGGCTGCAAAAAATATAATCAATATGATTTCAGTGTCAACCATCTGGTGATGTCCATGTGTAGAGTCTTCTCTTGTGTTGTTGGAAGAGGGTGTTTGCTATGACCAGTGTGTTCCTTTGGCAGAACTCTATTAGAGCCTTTGCCCTGCTTCATTCTGTACTCCAAGTCAAATTTTCCTGTTACTCCAGGTGTTTCTTGACTTCCTGCTTTTGCATTCCAGTCCCCCATAATGAAAAGGACATCTTTTTGGGGTGTTATTTCTAGAAGGTATTGTAGGTCTTCATAGAACTGTTCAACTTCAGCTTGTTCAGCATTACTGGTTGAGGCATATACTTGGATTACCATGATATTGAATGGTTTGCCTTGAAAACGGACAGACATCATTCTGTCGTTTTTGAGATTGCATCCAAGTACTTCATTTTGCACTCTTTTGTTGACTATGATGGCTACTCCATTTCTTCTAAAGGATTCCTGCCACAGTAGTAGAAATAATGGTCATCTGAGTTAAATTCACCCATTCCAGTCCATCTTAGTTTGCTGATTCCTAGAATGTTGATGTTCACTCTTGTCATCTCCTCTTTGACCACTTCCAATTTGCCTTGATTCATGGACCTAACATTGTAGGTTCCTATGCAATATTGCTCTTTACAGCATCAAACCTTACTTCTATTACCAGTCCCATCCACGACTGGGTGTTGTTTTTGCTTTGGCTCCATCCCTTCTTTCTTTCTGGAGTTACTTCTCCACTGATCTCCAGTAGCATATTGGGCACCTACCGACCTGGGGAGTTCATCTTTCAGTGTCCTATCTTTTTGCCTTTTCATACTGTTCATGGGGTTTTCAAGGCAAGATTACTGAAATGGTTTGCCATTCCCTTCTCCAGTGGACCACATTCTGTCAGACCTCTCCACCATGAGCCACATGGCATGGCTTAGTTTCACTGAGTTAGGCTGTGGTCCATGTGATCCGACTGGCTTGTTGTCTGTGACTGTGGTTTCAGTCTGTCTGCCCTCTGATGCCCTCTCTCAGTGCCTATCGTCTTACTTGGGTTTCTCTTACCTTGGACGTGGGGTATCTCTTCACGGCTGCTCTAGCAAAGAGCATGCACTGCTCCTTATCTCGGAGGTGGAGTAGCTCCTCTCAGCTGCGCTTGTGCTCTGTCTCAGTTGCCGCGCTTGTGTGGGGTCACAAAGAGTTGGACAAAACTGAGCATACTCATACAAACCTCATTGTAGCTTATTATCAGTATCCACAGTCCCTTTATGATAGTTGGTAAAGAATCCACCTGGAATGCAGGAGACCTCAGTTCCATTCCTGAGTCAGGAAGATCCCCTGGAGAAGGGATAGGCTACCCACTCCAGTATTCTTAGGCTTCCCTTGTGGATCAACTGGTAAAGAATCTGCTTGCAACATGGGAGACCTGGGTTCTACCCCTGGGTTGAGAAGATTACTTGGAGAAGGGAAAGGCTACCCAGTCCAGTATTCTGGCCTGGAGAATTCTGTGGATTGTGTAGTCCAAAGGGTCTCAAAGAGTCAGACATGACTCAGTGACTTTCACCTTCACTTTCACCTTCACATTCCCTCGTCCATGTAGGGCAGTGCCCCTCAGCTCAGAGATACTGGGAAAGTAGAACACTTTTTACAAACTAGAATAGTTTTCAAAATCATCTATTTCAACCATAACATGTGTGTAAGAGTCAGCTGAGCTCCACATGAGCAAAGTAGCATATGTATAGGAGCTGGGGTAATTTAATGGTTACAAACCTTCACTCCAATTGCCTAAGTGTTTGATTTGGGCAAGGTTATTATTTTATAACTCATCAGGCCTCCTTACTTTCATTATTTATCTAATGATCCTCCAAATAGCACTGCTCTATTCTGAGGAATTAAAAAAGAGAACATCTATATAACAGAGTGGTACATTCCATTACCAAATCAGAAAGGCAGAAAGGTCCTCAAGCAGATTTAATCTGATCATGCATTGATCACGCTGCTACTGCTGCTAAATCGCTTCAGTCGTGTCCGACTCTGTGCGACCCCATAGACGGCAGCCCACCAGGCTCCCCCATCCCTGGGATTTTCTAGGCAAGAATACTGGAGTGGGTTGCCATTTCCTTCTACAATGCATGAAAGTGAAAAGTCAAAGTGAAATTACTCAGTTGTGTCTGACTCTTAGCGACCCCATGGACTGCAGCCTACCAGGCTCCTCTGTCCATGGGATTTTCCAGGCAAAAGTACTGGAGTGGGGTGCCATTGCCTCCTCTTCATAGAACCATCCCTCTGAATATACATACCCTGAGCAATTAATGTGGAGTCATCCAATGGAGTAGGCTTCATGGAGATCTGAAAAAAAGTCCCAGGCTCAGAAAGCTGGTCATCCTGCCAGACAGTCTACTTTCACATATCATTTAGAAAAATTAACTCAAATTGGATTAAAAACTTAAACATAAAATTGAAACCATAAAACTCCTAGAAGGAAATGTAGACAGTAAACTATTTGACATCAGTCATAGCAGGTTCTTTTTGGATCTGTCTGCTCAAGCAAGAGAAACAAAAGCAAAACTAAACAAATAAGACTACCTCAATAGAGAACAGACTTGTAGATACAAGCGGGAGAAGGAGAGGGTGGGATGAATTGAGAGAGAAGCACTGAAACATATAATTACCATGTGTAAAATAGATAGCCAGTGGGAATTTGCTGTATAATGCAGGGATCTCAACCCAGTGCTCTGTGACAACCTAGAAGATTGGGATGGGGTGGGAGGTGGAGGGAGAGGACATGTATATTCATGTCAATGTATGGCAAAAACCAATACAACATTGTCAAGCAATTATCCTCCAACTAAAAATAAGTAAATAAAATTTTAAAACATCAACCAAACAGAAAGGCAACGTGCAAAATGGGAAAAGATATTTGCAAATAATGTATTCTATAAGGAGTTAATATACAAAATATATGAAGAACTCATGAAACTCAATATCAAAAAATGAATAATCCGAGTGAAAAATGGGCAGAAAATCTGTATAGACACTTTTCCAAAGGAGGCAAGCAGGTGACCTGCAGACACATGAAAGGATGCTCAGTATCACTGATTATCAGGAAACATGCAAATCAAGATGGATGGGATGAGGATCCGTCAGATGAGGGAGGAGAGGGGATATATGAATACATATAGCTGGTCCACTTGGTTGTATGGCAGAAACTAACTGAACTGAATACAACATTATAAAGCAACTATACCCCATTAAAAAAAAGTTAAATATCACTTCTCACCTGTCCAAATGACTATTATTAAAAAGACAACAAATACCCAGTACTGTCAAGATACAGAGAAAAAGGAACCCTTGTACACAGTTGATGTGAATATAAATTATTTCAGCCACTAAGGAAAACAGTATGAGTGTTCCTTGAAATATTAAAATATACCTATCATATGATCCAGCATTTGTACCTCTGAGTATCTGTCTGAAGAAAGAAAAAACACTAATTCAAAAAAATATATGATCTCTAATGCTAATTGTAGCATTACTCACATTCAGCAAGATATAGAAGCATCCTTGTGTCCATCAGTAGATGAATGGAAAAAGAAGTTGTGGCATGTATGAAAGTGTAAGTTTCTCAGTTGTGTCCGACTCTTTGAGACCCCATAGTCTATACAGTTTATGGAATTCTCCAGGCCAGAATACTGGAGTGGGTAGCCTTTCCCTTCTCCAGGGGATCTTCCCAACCCTGGGATCAAACCCAGGTCTCCTGCACTGCAGGTGGATTCTTTACCAGCTGAGCCACAAGAGAAGCTCAAGAATACTGGAGTGGGTAGCCTATCCCTTCTCCAGGGGATCTTCCTGACCCAGGAGTGGAACTGGAGTCTCCTGCATTGCAGGTGGACTCTTTACCAACTGAGCTATGAGGGAAGCCCTGATACGTGATATGTGGCACGTGTATATATATATATGCAATGGCATATTACTCAGCCATAAAAAAGAATGAAATCTTAGCATTTGCAGTAACTTGGATGGATCTCATAGGTACTATGCTAAGCAAAATGTCAGACAGAGAGAAACAAAATATTATACAACTTCACGTTCATGTGTAATCTAAAAAACAAAACAAATAAACAAAATAAAATACAAATGGACTCATGGATACAGAAAACAAACTGGTGGTTTCCAGTCAGGAGGGAGTGAGAGAATGAATGAAATAAGTAAAGGGGATTAATAGGTAAAAGTTCCTGTCATACAACAATTAAGTCATGTAGTGTCATAGGGAATATATTCAAGAATGTTGTAATAACTTTGTATTCTGACAGATGGTTACTGGGCTTATTGGTATACCACTTCATAGTGTATATAACTGTCAAGCCACTCTGTTGTACACCTAAAACTGATATTTTATGTGAACTCTATTTCAATAGTGAAAAATGACTTCTTGTTATATTATTAAAAAGGAAACCCTAGGTATTTGCAAACTCTAACTGATGTCCAAACAATACCCTTTCATAAAATAAACGGAAGTCATGTTTAGACATCTGGATCTGAGCAGGGGCCAGAGGAGAAGGATATTCCCAAAACATGACTGAAGTACTTCAGTAGCTTAGCAGCATTATTACAAACTGTACTTTGAAAAGCTCTCCTGTCATATAGGCAAATCGCCCAGTACAATGCCTATCACACAGTAAAGATTTTACGAATTGAACTTAATTGATTATTTTTAGAGGGAGGTTGAAAACTAGAAAACTCATGTTTTCTGACTTCAGTTCCAATGTCCTTTCCACTTCATCACTAGGTGGATCAGTAATACAAGAAAAATCAAGCACCTAAAATCAGTAATTCACTATATGAATGTAACATCTTCCCCTTGGGAAAGAGCCTAGAACATAGCTACCAAATTATAAAACATTCTAAAACACATTATGTACTGTGTACATAGTCACTTTATTTGTGTCTGACTCTTTGCCACCCTATGCACTGTAGCCCGCCAGGCTCCCCTGTCCATGGGATTCTCTAGGCAAGAGTACTGGAGTGGGTTGCCATGCCCTTCTCCATGGGATCTTCTCAACCCAGGTATTAAACCCACTTCTCTTACGTTTCCTGCATTACAGGCAGTTTCTTTACCCACTGAGCCACCTGGAAAGCTCTTATGAGAGCTTTAGTTCTCTATCCCAAAGAACCTCTATTTTTTTCCATTGTTTTCCAGTCATAAACTTATTTGTGTGTATGAAGAAATCAATGAACCTGTTCTACAATAATTCCTTTAAATGCATAAAATCACATGCCTAGATTTTAACAACATCAAAGAAATTAAATGCAGTTAAAAAAACACCTGTATTCCAAAAAATTTTGAAATAATTCTTCCTAGACTGGCGACTCATGACCTGACACTTTAGAAAGTATGTCTGTTAATAAGTTATTGCCATTGTGAGATAAGACATTCTTGAAGAAGATGAATAAATATCCACCATCAAACCAGAGGCTGCCTCTTTGTTCAGCCTTTCTGTGATAATGGGCTGAAGCACTTTTGTGGTTACCAATGGTAAAATGGATTTTCACAAGCACTCACATATAGACACAAATTTGAAAAAAAGGTCATATGTGAAGCTGCCACCCAGGTAATTATCCGGTGTTTCGAGGTTCTCAGAATGAAACCAGAAGATGGAGCAATGCAAAACTATCTGATGATGAAGCTAGCTGTATACACAGAGTGAGACCTCCTGAGTTATCAGATGGAATACGTCTCTTGAATAATAGAGAATCATCACCAGGTGTTGGGAAAGTGTAAGGGCTTCCCTGCTGTCTCAGCAGTAAAGAACCTGCCTACCAAAGCAGGAGATGCAAGAAGCTAACCTGGAGAAGGAAATGGCAAACTAGTCTAGTATTCTTGCCTGGAAAAGCCCATGGATAGATGAGAATGGCTTTTACATATCTGCTGCTGCTGCTGCTAAGTCACTTCAGTCATGTCTGACTCTGCGACCCCATAGATGGCAGCCCACAAGGCTCCCCAGTCCCTGGAATTCTCCAGGCAAGAACACTGGAGCGGGTTGCCATTTCCTTCTCCAGTGCATGAAAGTGAAAAGTGAAAGTAAAGACTCTCAGTCTTATCCCACTCTAGGAACACTCAAACTGTTTTCCTTAATGGCTACAGTCAAACACAACTTAGCAACTAAACAACAACAACAAGGAAAGAGATGTCATGGAATGTGAGGAAAACACATAAAATCATTCCTGTATATATGTGTAGGTATTAACGCTGGACTGGAAGAAACACAAGCTGGAATCAAGATTACCGGGAGAAATATCAATAACCTCAGATATGCAGATGACACTACCCTAATGGCAGAAAGTGAAGAGGAACTCAAAAGCCTCTTGATGAAAGTGAAAGTGGAGAGTGAAAAAGTTGTCTTAAAGCTCAACATTCAGAAAATGAAGATCATGGCATCTGATCCCACCACTTCATGGGAAATAGATGGGGAAACAGTGGAAACAGTGTCAGACTTTACTTTTCTGGGCTCCAAAATCACTGCAGATGGTGATTGCAGCCATGAAATTAAAAGACGCTTACTCCTTGGAAGGAAAGTTATGACCAACCTCGATAGCATATTCAAAAGCAGAGACATTACTTTGCCAACAAAGGTTCGTCTAGTCAAGGCTATGGTTTTTCCTGTGGCCATGTATGGATGTGAGAGTTGGACTGTGAAGAAGGCTGAGCGCTGAAGAATTGATACTTATGAACTGCGGTGTTGGAGAAGACTCTTGAGAGTCCCTTGGACTGCAAGGAGATCCAACCAGTCCATTCTGAAGGAGATCAGCCCTGGGATTTCTTTGGAAGGAATGATGCTAAAGCTGAAACTCCAGTACTTTGGCCACCTCATGCAAAGAGTTACTCATTGGAAAAGACTCTGATGCTGGGAGGGATTGGGGGAAGGAGGAGAAGGGGACGACAGAGGATGAGATGGCTGGATGGCATCACAGACTCGATGGACGTGAGTCTGAGTGAACTCCGGGAGTTGGTGATGGACAGGGAGGCCTGGCGTGCTGCGATTCATGGGGTCGCAAAGAGTCAGACACGACTGAGCGACTGATCTGATCTGATCTGATCTGATTCCAATTTCTACTAATTGCAAATGAGAGCCAAAGCTTTTCTAAAATAAGGATTCAGCCTAGGTAAAATATAGTTCAACCACATATATTAAGTATTCTGTTTTCATATTAGATAGATTTAGAGCATTGCTCATTTCTTTTAATATCAATTGGTTATTTTATCACTTGGTTATTTTGTGCACAATATACAATTCTAAATCACACAAATCATCAAAAACGATTTTCTTGCATTATGTGCATAGTATTACCCAATAAATGGCCAGTCTGTTGTATTGAGCTCCTTATTGGTCCTTTCATACTTTCTTGACAATGAAGAAAACCAAAACTCAAAAAGAAAGTAAAACACTCCCCCTCATAAAAAGATTTTCCTTCCTTTTCCCACACCCTCTGATAACTGTCTTTCAAACCATGATTGGACTAAGTGCACCGAAATGTGCCAGAATATGCCCATACATCTATGGATATATTGTCAAGGTGAAAATCTGTGAGAAATTATTTGTGCAGCAGTGCTTTATAGCTGCCATGAAATGTGGCAGTTTCCTTTTGACCCAGGGACCAATGAGTTGTATAGCTTTTCAACTGAATCAGACTCCTTGCTCTCCCTGGAGGCTCAGATGGTAAAGAACTTCCTGCAATGCAGGTGACCCTGATTCAATTCCTGGATCAAGAAGATCTCCTGGAGGAGAAAATGACAGCCCACTTCAGTATTCTTCCCTGGGACATCCCACAGAGGAGCTGGAGGGCCACAGTCCACAGGGTCGCAAAGAGTTGGACACTAAACAACAAGACTCCCTGGGGCCTGGAGAACCCCACATTCTACCTTGGATTCTGGTTGAAACTTCAGTTCCAGGTAGGACTTGACCTGCTTCTTATTTTTCTCCTTTCTACGGGTATGGCTTTCAGAATCCGGTCTCAGAATCAGTCCTGGAGAGTTGTTTTCACCGTCTGGCTATTAATTATTATTTTATAATATTTTGGCAAAGAATTAAGCTACTGCAACCTTCAGAGATCTATCCATTTAGCCAACTCAGACATGTGTCAGTGGAGATCAGGACATAACCATGCCCAGAACTGCCTATCAGTGGTTTTGGTGTTCCAATGTGTGGAAATATACACCTACCTCAGATTGTTTGAGGCGTTGATCTTGCTTTTGCCTGTGACATAAAAACATGGCATGATTGTGAAATAACGTTTGACTATAATCTTCTGAGTTTGTCATGCCATACATTTGGCAAGACTGAATATTTAAGAGGATTCAAGGTTGTACAATGGCCATTGTGCAGTGTTGTAAAAACTAAATTTAGTAGGCTAAAATTGTTGTGGCATGTTCTATGTCTCTCCAATAATTTGAGAAATTCCTTTTAATTAAAATTGTTTTCATCTGAATTTTCAGTTCTGTATTGTCATACTCTTATTTTTCTTACAACTTTAAATGACTTAGAAATTTGTTTTATTTTAGAGCTCAAACCAGAAAGAGGTTTTTGTTGTTGTTGTTGTTCCTTGAATAGCATGATTCATTGTAATTAATAATTACAAATATCAGTTGATTAGTAAAATATAAAATATTATATACTACCTTTAAACCAAAACTTATGTTGCATTAACAATAGAATTGCCTTCTCACAGTTGGATAATACTGTTTATTTACACAATGAGTGGGAAGGAACTATCCTTATATACACAAAATGAGGAAACAACCTCCAGGTTACAATTAAATGTCTATGAAATGTGAGTTAAAATAAATACAAATATTTTCTTCCAACAGGCATGTCCATTACAATCATAACATTTGCAGATTGCCAGCAATATTTTACACAAACTTAAGTTCAAAGCTTTCTGCTTCCATTTTGACACTATTTGAAGCACTGATAATCAGGTTTGACTAGTACCTATATGCATAATGAAAGACATTATGCATATCTTTCTAGGGCTCCTGCAAAGTATTTTTGTATCACTATTATATTAATGCTAAAACTTAATGCAGAATGTACATGGGAATAGACAGGAACAGTCACTTGAAAAATGTTTAAAAGTAAAGAGGACAAGATTCTGTAGAAGGTTTATGTTAAAAAGAACCAGAGATATTCTATTCAGTTTTATTCTTTATAAATTCATTCAATAAAAATTAAAAAAATATCATCCAACAAATGAGATTGAGCAACAAGTGCTTCCCAGACTTTTAAGAGAGATGAAGAAGATATAATCTTTGGCCTTGATGTATTCAGAGACAAGTGGAATCAATCTGTACAAGAGCAATTGAAAAAAATAATGTTGTAAGTGCTGTAATGGAGGTTTTATGTGGTCTTAAAGAGGGAGTATTGGAGATAGTGGACTGAGGGTATGAGTGAGAGAAAATGAGGGAAGAAACCAATGCTGTATGAAACTCAAGATTTAGAAGGAGGTATAGTTCACGAATTGAGGTGCCATTGGTGATTGGAAGATCAGTTGAACAGGGAGACAAAGAAGAATTTGCATCTTGTATCTCATATGTTTAAAAAAACAGGACAATAGACCCAACATGGAGTCACTTGAGCTAAGAACCACTTCCTCAACTGAGACTTATAGTTCTGGCCCTTCTAGAAATGAAATTCTAAACTAGTCAAGTAGGAATTGCCTGATCAGCACTAGTTACTCCATCTGCCTGATAGACCCCAGTTCAGTTCAGTTTCTCAGTCATGTCGGACTCTTTGCGACCCCATGGACTGTAGCACACCAGGTTTCCCTGTCTATCACCAACTCCTGGAGCTTGTTCAAATTTATGTCCAATGAGTCGGTGATGCTATTCCCTAAAGGAAAGTAGCCTGCCACTACAGCCATATTTGGCTCGTACAACTTCCTCTTTCCTTTTCCCTTCTGGTGAGGAAGGTCTTTCATTTTCGAGTACGGCTACTCAGAGGTCCTTTCTAACTGCTACACTGGATGCTGCCCAATTTAAATACAATTTTCCTTAAAATGAACTCTTAATAAAATTTAAAGTACACCTCAGTTTTTCGTTTAACACATAGAAGTGGCCTTGGAAATAGTAGGCAACTTTTTGTGATCTCATTTCTAAAATAAGGTTAATATTGACTCTATTAATC
Organism: Bos javanicus; assembly: GCF_032452875.1. NCBI lineage: Eukaryota > Metazoa > Chordata > Mammalia > Artiodactyla > Bovidae > Bos > Bos javanicus. Next base: position 28,055,370 of record NC_083891.1, on the reverse strand, counting down.
TTTTGTTGTAAGGAGTAAACAAGATCTTAATATGAGAAGTTTAGTAAAACTCCTAGCACATAGTAATTGCTAAATTGATTTTTATTTCTTTCCTCTACCACTGAACATGTGAGTGATGAGCCTTCAGATGATAATCGTCACCAATCCTGGAACCTTCCAGATGAACCAGATGAGGACCCAGACACTGTGGAAGAGACACAACATCCCAGCTATGCCTTGTTTAAATATCTGACAATTCAGAGTCCATGGATGTAATAAATGATTGTCTTATGTAGCTTGTTATCCAGCATCAAATAACTTATGTAACTTGTTATCCAGCGTCAAATAACTAGAACACACCCCAAACTCAAACATTAACTCTGTCTGGATTTATTGGTGAAGACTAGAGATGACTGGGGGCTTTCCTGATAGCTCAGTGGGTAAAGAATCCGACACAGGAGACACGGGTTTGATCCCTAGTTTGGGGAGATCACCTGGAGGTGAAAATGGCAAGCCATTCCAGTATTCTTGCCTGAAAAATGCCATGGACAGAGGAGCCTGGAAGGCTACAGCCCAAAGGATCTCAAAAAGTTAGATGTGATTGAGTGACTAAACACAGAGATGATGAGGGTCATTCAATAAGCGTATAGATTTGTAAGTTCATTCTTTGAACAAGACTGAAAAGATTGAAGTGCTTAATAGCAAGTGGTTTAAATATTCACTGTATGTCTCAGGTCAATACATAGGACTTCAGGCCAGGACTTAGAGAAACACCATTCCTAGACGTGGGTCTAGGAACTGGAGATCTCAGAGTCAGTGAAGTAAGACTTAGAGAAAAAATAACTAGGATTGTAAGTCTGTGTGGTCATAGAATAGAATATGAAAGAGTAAGACTCATTGATGTAGTAATTTTACCTAATTAAAGTTTTCTTATCCTTACTTTAAAAAATGCTATGAAGCTGACTCAATTGGAGTTTATAAGGAGTTTGGAATACATTTGAAAAAGGCTATTGAAGAAGATTATTACTAACAATGTAGATTTTGTGACATAATTATTAATGCTCACAACAACAATGATAATAATATATCTCTCAACTCTTTGTCATAGTCCAGATTGTTCATCAGAATATTGTTCCTCCTTTATCATTCAAAATAATGGAGATGAAAAGACAGGAACAACGCCACCAGCATCAGTCTCCTGTCATGAAAATTAACTACAACACATCAGGGAGTACCCAAAGGCATGTTCAAAAAAACGATTCATATTGTCTATCATTAGGGCGGGGAAACAATGCAAAAACAGCTAATATTTAAAACAGTGATCCAAGTGAGATATTTAAAAACCTGTAACATGAATGCCAACTAGCTTTCAGACTATGCATTAGAAAGAAAAGAGAAATTAATGCACAAGTGACCACATAGGAATTGAAGCTCTTTTTTTGCCACATCAATCATTACACAAGGTTTCAGGGAAAAAATGCAGCAAAAATAGAAAGACATTAACTGCAGAGGACAATTGAACCCAGTTGTGCATAGTAAAAACAAAACAAAACAAAACAACAACAACAACAAAAATCAAGCAAACAACTGATGAAATAAAAGAAAAGGAAAATGTTAGAGAAAAGGAAGGTATGACTGAAGACAAAGTTGGTAGTGAAGACTTCACATTAGAGAAACTATTATTCTCATATGTCAATGAGCAAAGAAAAACTGGAACTGAATTTAAAGACATACTGAGTTAAAGAGTTTGATAGGAGGGAATCAATAATTAGAGGATCTCAAGAGGAATGCATTTCAACTGCAAAAGCTGTGTGAAGTTAAGAAAGCAGTCAAGAATAATCTCAGGATAGAATTCTAGAAGTTCTATGTGATCAATAATATATAATTCTTCAATATCCAAAAATTTATTGTCAAACTGCAGTAAATGATTTAGACATGGATCTGAGAAAAGAAAAAAGGGATAGTACATAGTGAGAGGTGTAATAGACACAACCAGCACATTTCAGAGAATAATATATCAAAAATGTCTATACTAAAGAAAATTTTGTGAAACTCTAAATGTTGGTCATGCTGAAAGAGGTTCTTTCCAGTTAGTTTGTCATTCTGTGACTCTGCCACAATGCCCTAACTTAAAGAGAACCAGGACTTAGGCAAAATTAGTTATCTATTAGCTAAATTGGTACCTACCCAATAGGCTTTGGGATGATCTCAAGGTAGCTGCCAAGTAAGTACACCAATACCATATTGGATGATCCAGTCAATTTCCTCTCAAATGGGTGATCAGAAAATAAAGAATAATAGTGAAATAGATATAATAGTAGATACAAAATAGATAGCCACAGAGAGAGAGGGAAAAAAAGAATTAGACTCACAGTTCAGTTCAGTTCAGTCACTCAGTCGGGTCCAACTCTTTGTGACACCATGGACTGCAGCACGCCAGGCCTGCCTGTCCATCACCAACTTCTGGAGTTTACCCAATCTCATGTCCAGTGAGTTGGTGATGCCATCCAACCATCTCATCCTCTGTCGTCCCCTTCTTCTCCTGCCCTCAATCTTTCCCAGCATCAGGGTCTTTTCCAATTAGTTAGCTGTTTGCATCAGGTGGCCAAAGTATTGCAGTTTCAGCTTCAACATCAGTCCTTCCTGTGAACATTCAGGACTGATTTCCTTTAGGATGGACTGGTTGGATCTCTTTGCAATCCAAGGGACTCTCAAGAGTCTTCTCCAACACCACAGTTCAAAAGCATCAATTCTTCAGCGCTCAGCTTTCTTTATAGTCCAACTCTCACATCCATACATGACCACAGGAAAAACCATAGCCTTGACTAGACAGACCCTTGTTGGCAAAGTAATGTCTCTGCTTTTTAATATGCTGTCTAAGTTGGTCATAACTTTCCTTCCAAGGAGTAAGTGTCTTTTAATTTCATGCCTGCAATCACCATCTGCAGTGATTTTGGAGCCCAGAAAAATAAAGTCAGCCACTGTTTCCCCATCTATTTCCCATGAACTGATGGGACCAGATGCCATGATCTTAGTTTTCTGAATGTTAAGCTTTAAGCCAACTTTTCACTCTCCTCTTTCACTTTCATCAAAAGGCTCTTTACTTCTTCTTCACTTTCTGCCATAAGGGTGGTGTCATCTGCATATCTGAGGTTATTGATATTTCTCCTGGCAATCTTGATTCCAGCTTGTGCTTTTTCCAGCCCAGAGTTTCTCATGATGGACTCTGCATAGAAGTTAAATAAGCAGGGTGACAATATACAGCCTTGATGTACTCCTTTTCCTATTTGGAACCAGTCTGTTGTTCCATGTCCAGTTCTAACTGTTGCTTCCTGACCTGCATACAGGTTTCTCAAGAGGCAGGTTAGGTGGTCTGGTATTCCCATCTCTTTCAGAATTTTCCACAGTTTATTGTGATCCACACAGTCAAAGGCTTTGGCATAGTCAATAAAGCAGAAATAGATGTTTTACTGGAACTCTTTTGCTTTTTCAAAGATCCAGCAGGTGTAGGCAATTTGATCTCTGGTCCCTCTGCCTTTTCTAAAATTAGCTTGAACATCTGAAAGTTCATGGTTCACGTATTGCTGAAGGATAGCAGAAAGAAGCACAAAAAAGGGCTGAGTCATAAGAAAGAAGAGTCACCAGAATAAGAAGCCACCCTCTTTCTGTGGTACTTGCAGGCTATATGAATATGAGGGTGGGGGATGTAATCAGTTGCTCAATGAGATTACTGATCAAAACTCAGTAATTTGGGATAATCTGCAGTATCTGCAATGTAACTCAGTAGTGTGGTTCATATCAGGAATCAAGTTCTTAATGAACTTCTAAATTGCAAAATAGAAGAGGTCCAAGAATCATGATGTTTGGATCATATGCAAATTCTGCTTGCTGGACTATTCTCCAACATAAAATGGACCAATAGTTTGCATATTCACTTAGATCCAGTCCTTTCACGTTTTCTAAGAAAATCATCAGTACTTTAAAAAAATATAGTCATCTAACATATATTGATAAAAATAATGTTAAGTTTCAGTAACTGCAATGGTTCAATATATTTCAATATCAGTTTAGTTCAGTTCAGTCGCTCAGTCGTGTCCAACTCTGCGACCCCATGAATCACAGCACGCCAGGCCTCCCTGTCCATCACCAACTCCCGGAGCTCACTCAGACTCATGTCCATTGAGTCAGTGATGCCATCCAGCCATCTCATCCTCTGTCGTCCCCTTCTCCTCCTGCCCCCAATCCTTCCCAGCATCAGAGTCTTTTCCAATGAGTCAACTCTTCACATGAGGTGGCCAAAGTACTGGAGTTTCAGCTTCAGCGTCAGTCCTTCCAGTGAACACCCAGGACCGATTTCATAGGCAGATGTTAATTTTTGTTCATATGCTAAATCAGGTGTTTGAGGCATAATCACTGAAAGTTAATATTAAATGAAAATAATGATTAAATCATATTATAGATTTGTAAATATTGACATATTAAAGAAAAAAGTAAAGTCAATTCGTCGACATTGATGTTACGGTGACAGGTACTAGGCTGAGTGCTGAGTGAGTGCTCAGTTGTTTCTGACTCTTTGTGACCCCAGGGGCGGTAGCCCACCAGGTTCTTCTGTCCATGGAATTTTCTAGGCAAAAATACTGGAGTGGGTTGCCATTTCCTACTCTGGGGGATCTTCCTCACCCAGGGATCAAATCCGCATCTCTTGAGTCTCCTGCATTGGCAGACATGTTTTTTACCACTGTTTCACCTGGATAAAAAGCAATTTGCTTTCTTCCTAATGTGTTGTCTTATTCTGTAATACACAGAAGATATTTTATAATTATGAATACTAGAAAGAGTCACCTGAAACTAAAAATTAAGGAAAGAAAGACAGTGTCTTGGTTAAAGTACACGTACATGTTTTTTAGTATTTTGGGGATTATCTGCTTCAATCCAACTTGAATATTAATTCCTATCCTCATAGTAGGCCAGTGCACCTCAAGTTAAAGTACTGTTTTAGGACCTCCTCTCCAATTTGGCTAGATGTCCAGTTATGCAATATGGTTCTCAAGGTAATCTAGGTTCTTTCTTACAGAAATCTTGAAATGATAGCCAGAGAATTAATATATAGGTGTCAAAATACTCTCAAGCTTTGATATCAACTAAAGATCAGAATATTGGTAGATAATACACATATTAAACACTGTTTTCATCACATGAAGGGAGTGACACTCTCTTTCTAGTCACCACCCCTCTTACCTGGTTTCTGCCATAACCTCCTAACCAGCCTCCCTGCTTACATTTGACACCCTGCAGTCTCTCTCAGCAGGACAGCCCAGAGAGAGTTTTTTCAATTATAAGGATTATTTCACTTCTCTACTGCAAACTCTGTAACAGTTTCCCATTCCATTAAAAAGAAAAGCACAAATGCTACCAAGAAGATTTTACATGATCTTTTCTTTTCTGCTCTATCACCCACTAACTTTTTCTTTGCTCACAGCATTGGAAACACTCCGGGCTCCTTACTGTTTTCTGAGGACAGTGTGCAAACTCTTACATTAAGATCACTGGCCCTGCTGTTCTCTCTGCTGGGAATTCTCTTGGGTCAAATACTATCTGCAGAGCTGAGGTCCCATCCCCTTCTGGTTTTATTTAAATGCTACCTTCTCAATGAGCCTTTCAATGAAAATCATTTTGTAAATTGTAACCAGCTCCCAGCACAATTCAGTCAGTCCTAATTTCCATTACCCTGATTTACCTTTCCTTTTTCTACAGAATTTTACATATTTTAATTTCAAAATAATTCACTTATTTATTATGTGTACTGTTTACTGTTCATCTCTACCTACTAGGATATAAGCTCACAAAGGCAGGGTGAGCTTCGTGCGTTTTAATCACCAGTGTATCTCAAGTACAAAAATTTGTGCTTGGCATACAATAGGCACTCAAGAAATAGTTGATGAAAAAAAGCAAATGGGTAAATGCATCTTTTCTTAATGTTTAAATGAAATAAAAGGAAAGTGTAAATTTATTAAACTAGAGACAATCAGGCAAAGGTTTCTCAAGAGTATTTTTACAGCTTTTTATACAAATATGTTATCACTAGTATTCCAGGTTATCCCAGATAACCTGGAAAAGTCATTCCAGCTTTCCAAAAGATACAGGTATGGCAGAGTCAGGTGGATAACTCCAAAACTCTGTGCTCCCTCGGGTTGTTTCTAGGAATAAACTGCCTACCAAGGATTACATTTTTCTGCTGTGTGATCAGTTCACGCCAATGGAATTTAAATAAAATTATGGGTATCAACTCCTAACCAAGGTGACTATGTAGGTGAGTGTATTTGTTTCTAAACCATCTCTTTACCTGTTTGTCAGTTGGGAATAGAGAACTCCCTACATAAGAAGATAGAATGTCATAAGATGAAAAATCCTGGGTCCCTGAATAACTGCATGGAGGAAAGACAGCCTACCAGTTATTAATACCTGCATTTGATCGCTATGTGAGTGAAGTTATTTAACATTGTGAATTTATTGAACATTGGTGTGACTTTAAATGCAAAAAATGATTTAGTTAGGCTCTGAAGTTGAATCTCACATATTTGCAGATGATCACAACTATTAATACAAAATTCTTGGTCTTATAGAAATTCACAGTTCAAATGCCCAGTCAGAAAAATCTAATTTCCCAGAACGAATCATTAGTGCTGAATGACATCTGCAGAGTCAAATATTTGAGGAAGCTATTCCAATGCATAAGATATATAGAGTCTGCTTTTACAACCAAAATTTATTTATAATGTAATTATAAGAAAAATGTAACAGATGAACTAGAAGTACTTGCTAAAGGCTTAAACCACATTTAGTTCATATGAATGACTAATAAAGGATTATATTAAGAAACTATGGTATGAAAGAAGAATCTCTAGTTTGTGATTTTGAAGACAAAGTAGTTCCATGTCACTCACAGCATTAGAAGAAAGTGATATATCATTAAAGATTTGTGACATCAAAGAGTAAAAAATAAATACTGAATTTCAGGAGTCAAGTTTATTTTCAATAGAGATATTGCAATTTTGTAAGGAGAAAAGAAACTTCTTTTTATGGTAATTTCCAAAGAATGAAATCAGTCTGGGCTGGCAGAGGACTGTTATAGTGATGACAAGAAAAGAGAGGTGGAGTTCAATGACTTAAGTGGAAAGAAATAAAAAGGAAGAAGGAAATAAATAGGTGAAAAATTCCCTGTAAAACCAGAAGCATTTAAGTTCTTCTCAGTATCTTAGATTCAGGGCATGCGTGCTATGTCACTTCAGTCCTGTCTGACACTTTGTGACCCTGTGCACTGCAGCCCGCCGGGCTCCTCTGTCCATGGGATTCTCCAGGCAAGAACACTAGAGTTGATTGCCATGCCTTCTTCCAGGTGGTCTTCCCAACTCAGGGATCGAACCCGTGCCTCTTACATCTACCTGCACTGGCAGTTAGATTCTTTACCACTAGCGCCACCTGCAGGGGTCCCCAGCCTCTGGGCTGTAGACCAGTACGTCCTGTCAGATCTGCAGTGGCGTTAGATTAGAAATAAAGTGCACAATACATGTAATGCACTGAATCATCCCCAAACCACCCCCATCTCTGGTCCATAGGAAAATTTTCTTCCATGAAACTGGTTCCTGGTACCCAGAAGATTGGGGACCTCTGATTTAGGGAACTCAAAATTAAGTTTTTATGAGATAAAATATCTTCAGCTATATACTCAAATTTTGATAAATACAATAAAATGTGTGTAGCCTCACAGTATTTTTTTGCTTTATAATTATCTGATCATGTCCCCAGTGCATTTTGGTTTTTTTAACAAGTGGTACATTCAATGTTTTATTGTAATTATATGCTTATTTATGTCTCTTACCCTGGAATGCAGCATCCTTCTATAAATACAATAGATGCTTAGGATGCATTTTTAAAATACATTTATAACTGAATGGGAGGATGTGTAAATAGATGTGAGACTCCAAGAACATGTGCAAAAAGAACTAATGACAGATAACCTTCTCAGATGGATGTAAAGAAAATTTGGAAACCCATTCTTCAGATTCTAATCTAGGTGCCTTCACTTTCTGCATTTCAAAATTTTAAAAGAAAGAACTAGAGCAATTGTAAGATATTACCAGTTGTCATAATAATTGATGAATTAACTCTTCTTGAAAATTCAGAATTAAAAAAATATGTATTTATTCCATAAAGTGAACCTATGCTATCTTCCTCAACAAAACTATCAACTTACAATCTAAATATCAAGACATGAAAATATTACTGCTCCATATCCTCATTTAGAGTCAATTAAAAACATTCTTCCATTTCTGAATAAAAAAATTAAAAAAAAAAAAAGTCCTATCTGTTGAAGCCAGGGAAATTGACTTCACAGCTGACTGCCTGGTTCATTCAGCAAGAAATCGGTCAACTTTCAAAGATCTGAATAAATGCATTTTGCACAGTGCCAAGAATTATAAAATTGCTGAGCCAACTGGGAGTTAAATAACTCAGGCAAATTAGAACTGTTTTAGAAAAATAAGAACTGTTAAAATCTTTACTGAATCTCTCAATCTAAACTATGTCTAACACTTGGGCCCATTTCACTGAATTTTCTAGAGTAAACTTTCTTAGTGTCATAAACATTCTGTCTTAACTGTCCTTCATAGTCTATGATTTCTGCACGGTCATCTGTTTTTGATTTCCTTCCCATGTTCTGTCAAGCTAGCTCACCTTTTCAGTGGACACGTTTCCTTTTTCTGCCTTCAAAAGAAGGGAATGCTTGGTGTTTGTCAAGAATATTATGACTACAATGTAGGACGTGCCTCCTACCAGTTGGGGTGCACTGTGAACTACCTTCTGCTCTGTCCTGCTAGGAAGTGGAGAGGAAGTCTGTCATTTACACTATTTAATATATTTTCTGCAAATGTGTAGAAATGCCTGTTTGAAGTTCTGAAGGAAACTACCTTGATGTTTACAGAGGTGAGATAAACTACTTGATGAAAGAAATCACATTCAAGAAACATCCTATGAGAGGAAGGCAGCTGGTTTATTTACATGAAGATCAAAGAAATTTCACAGGAATTGAAACTACCTGTTTTTTTTCCCCTGAGTGATTTACAAAGAAAAATCTTCATGGCTGAAAGAGAGAATGGGTTAAGTCTTTAATGGCTGTATTTGGGGGATTTTGTATTAAAAAAAAAAAAATGAGTCACAAACTAAAATATTTAGTTTTAAAAAAATTCTGTATTTTCCACACTGATCAACATTAAATTATAATGAAATAAATTAAAATCATAGTTCATTGGTATTGCACTTGGTAATTTTTTATAAATTACCAACAATTGGGCTTATTCAAAACACAAAGAAAGCTACACTTAACAAATAAACGCTATCAATGATTAAAGGCCTTTGTAATCAAAGCCAGGAGAGTATTGTACAGATGCCAGGATGTTTTAATACAACCAGGAAAATTCTTCTAAATACCCAACACCATAATGATTTGCTGCGTAACACAATATTCCTCTTTCTAGAAAAGAATAGATGTTGTCCCCAAATGAGAAACTTAAGAGTGATGTTTCATGTGAGGGGAAAACCACACATTCTTAAATCATTAACTGTTCCTTTCCTTTATGTAATTTACCTCCCTTTTCTCTCTTACTAAGGTTGACTGCGCTTTAAAGAATAGGCAGGAAGGCAAAAATACAATCAGCTTCAAAAATCACTTTGGCACAGCACCACAAAATGCATCCAATTAAAACATTAAACAGTATGCTAATAATTATATTTCCTAATGTGCCTTTTCATCAAGGATTTCAAAGTCAAACTTGAAATTTCTCCATTATGGTTTGGACATCTCTAATCCTGACCTCTGGCAAGGCGCCCTCCCTTCCCCGTTCCTAATGTGTACTCAAAGTTCTAACTGAATTCAATGGACAATCATTTTGCCTCCAAAATCAGCAAGACTTGGATTCTCTTTCAATTTCTTTTGCCTTTGTTCACTAGTTGGTGACTGATTCTGAGTAATTTGTAAGCAGAAGTTAGATAATTTTTAAAATGTTCAAATTTTGAATAACAGTCTTTAAAAAATGAATAAGCCTTTATGACTTTTTAGTCACAAGTGCTTAGCTTGAAGAACATTAGCAAAATTCTGCCTTCACAAGCCAAAGGTGATTAGCACGGAACATAATTTAAGCATGGCAATTAGTGCTTTTAAGGTTCTTATAAACAACAGCATCTCTAAAGAGATTATCTGTTCAAATATGTGCTACTGCTCTCATGATGCTGAAGCTCCAATGCTTTGGCTACCTATGTGAAGAGCTGACTCACTGGTGCTGGGAAAGATTGAGGGCAGGAGGAGAAGGTGATAGAGGATGAGATGGTTGGATGGCACCCCTGACTTAATGGACATGAGTTTGAGCAGACTCCAGGCGATAGGGAAGGACAGGAAAGCCTGGTGTGCTGCAGTCCAAGGGGTCACAAAGAGTCAGACAAGACTTGACTGAACAACTGCCCTCATATCCCAAGTATTTATTTAATGTATCTTCCCTTTACTTAACAGATATATGAAACTGTATTTGACTAAAGCACTGTACGTTGGGTCTAATTAAGACAATTTCACTGAATAATGTTAACTTCTATAATTATCCTGCCTGTGGTCTTTAATCTCTTAGCAGACCCTTTCTGACTTCTGTAACTAGGTTTATTTTTTCTGCTTAAAAAAAGTAGTAACTATCTATCAATATATATATGAATATATGGGTTTTCTTGAAACTCCTTTACGTGATTCAAACATTTAAAGAGTTTGCCTTTACTAAGTTAGAATTCTTTATAACCACAGTTTTGAAAGCCCTAAATGCTTAGCTTGGAACTAAATGCTAAAGGCCTAAATCATCTAGAACCTAATTCCAAATCTGTCGTTAACTGTCCATATATCATTTAACAAACCAAATAAACACTTGTTCCTAGTGTCTTCACTTTTAAAACAAAGTGAATGACCTTAATATGCCTTTAAATATTAAGAACTATGCAGTTCAAAACTAAAGCTTAATGTTGGGTGCCTTGAGTTTCCTGATACAGCAAGTCCCCTATGTATGAATGAATTCCATTCTGAGAGCACGTCTGTAAGTCCAATTTGTTCATAAGTCCAGCAAAGATTCAGACATAACTGAAGCTCTTAGCATGCACGCACATCAGCAAAGTTAGCCTAGGTACCCAAGTAACACAATCAGCTATATAGTACTGTGTTGTAGTAGGTTTGTAATATTTTTGCACAATAATACATAAAAGACAAACACAAAAATAAGGAAAGCATTTTTAATCTTATAGTACAGTACCTTGAAAAGTACAGTAGCATAAAGGGGCTGGCATCGAGTGAACAGGCAAGAAGAGTTATTGACTGGAGGAGGGAGAGGAAGTGGGAGATGGCAGAGCTGAAGGATCATCAGCAACAGGAGATGGAGGGCAAGCTGCAGTTTCACTCACACCTGACATCAATGGCTTGGGTTCTGGTTCCTTGCTGAATTCAATTCAATCTACCCTTTTGAAAAAAGTGATCGAGTGATGTCTGGGTGGTACTGTACCAGATAAATCACCTCTGATTTTACACTCGCTTCTGGACATCCTGGGCTTGAAGTAAAGATACTGCACTGCTGTACTTCATACAACACTGTACAGTAAAGTATACAAAAGCACAGCCACTCGTAGAGAATGCACGCATGTGACAATGTATGCCAGACACATGAACTAGCTTTCGTGATGGGACATGCAAACACACATTTGCATCTTTGAAAATTTAAACTTGAAGGTTCCTATCTAGGGGATTTACTGGACTTTATTAGTTAAAAACAATAATGCAGTGAATATTGAAGGTCTGCTTCTCTACAAGGTCCTATGTCAGTAGGGACACATGTTAATAGAAAGGAAAAAAATGATACTTCCTTCATTTATTCTTGTGTGGGAGTATTCTAAGTCACTTCAGTTGTGTCTGACTCTGTCCGACTCAGTAGCCCACCAGGCTCCTCTGTCCACGGGATTCTGGAAGCAAGAATACTGGAGTGGGTTGCCATGCCATTCTCCAGGGGACCTTCCCAACCCAGGGCTCGAACATGCTTCTCTTATATCTCCTGAATTGGCTGGCAGGTTCTTTACCACTAATGCCACCTGGAAAATCACCCATTCATTCTTACATCTGTACAATTTTTACCTGTCCATATACATTATCTTATTTGATGTTCCTAACAACTTATGAGATAGAAAGGAAAGCTATTATTATCTCCCATTTATGAGACAGCAGCTTCAAAAAAGATCAAGCACTTATTAGAAAATTCTAGAGTGTGCAAAAGAGGCAGAACTAAAACTGTAAGAAGTTATTATTGTCACATATTGATTAGGGGGCACTGTTCTTGAATGACATTCTTTTGGCCTCTCATCCTGAACCACATAATATTGTCCCACTGTGAAATAAGCATTACAATTTTGTATTTACTTCTAATGCATCTCAAAGGGAACCTTGTTTAATGATATAACATTTGTAAATCTCTTTGAATAAAGGAATCATTTAAATGCAAAGTACTCCTGAACATTATTCCCTTTACTCTCCCACTGGGTACATAAAAATCAAATAGGGCTGACTGTGATCTTTTAGGAACATAAAAGTGACATAATTGGACTCTTTGCACCTTCCTACACCACCCCCTGGTGACACTGTGCACCTCAGGCTGATTTCGAAGTGAGGTTATGCTGCCCAGGCCATAAGTCCTCCATAGAGCATAGCAGGGGAAATTGACAAGCTGAAAACCTTTCCTAAACTTGCACTCGGTCTCAGATCAGCAGGTGTTGGGAATTAGTTTTTCACACAGCTTGAGCAAATGACTGGACAGAGATCAGACTTGCACAGGGAGGGAAATCATTGCTCTCGGAATCAGAAATGATGCTACATGACTGAAAAAAGAGAACTCTGTACAACTTTACCCGTCCTGCCACCTTGGACATTGTAGGCACCTTGCCTTCTCTTTTCCTCTTACTACTGCCAATTTCAACACAGGCTGTGAAGATGTTGATCAAAAAATCTAGTATTGGTACCCTAATGGGTTTACTGCTTGAATTTCTTTACTTAATAAACCAAATTTCCCCAAATGCAACTCTCATTAATCCCTTACTTGATTAAGTACCCCTTCACCTATCCAATATTACCAAACTTTAGTTTAGCAAGTTAAAACTTCACAAGCAGTGCCTGAATTTTCTCTTTCAGCCAGTCTGTTATAGTTGGTGTCCTTAATGATTCTACAGGATTTCTCATACTACCTCTCTATATATATACTTCTTCTTTACCTGCGTACCAAATCCGCAAAATTCTGCTTAGACACATCAGCATGTGTGTGCTTACTCATGTCCAACTGAGCAACCCCATGGACTGTAGCCCTCCAGGCTCCTCTGTCCATGAGACATTCCAGGCAAGAATACTGAAGTGGGTTGCCCTTTCCTTCTTCATAGACACAACAGAGAATGACATATTTTAAAATTATTGATGTAAAATTTATGTCATGAAAAGTGTGAGACTTACATGAAAAACTAAATGAGTTTTGATAAATGTGTACATCTTATAAACAACACCCCAAACAAGATAAAGGACATTACTCCTATCCAGAAAGTTCTTGACCAATAAATCCCCATGAGTTACAATTATTCTAATTTTTATTTATATAAATAATTTTTTCCTGGTCAAAAGCTTCATGAAAATGAAATCATACAGTATGTACTCTTCTGTGTCTGGCTTCTTTGCAATTTCATATAAATCCTAGATACCATTTATCAGGTCAAGAAATCCCCCATTTTTGGTTTGTGAAAGGCTTTTATCACAATTGCAGTTTGAATTTTCTCAAATGATTTTCCTCATTATTCTGTCAAAATTTTTATCAATTTAAAAAAATATTAAACCAACCTTGTGTTTTCAGGACAAACCCAACTTTATATTGCTATCTTATTCTTTTTATATATTTTGGAATTTGATTTTCTGAAATATTTTTTACAGATTATTGTTTTATGTATTTATTTTGGCTGCCCTAGTCCTTGATTGTGGTGCATGGGCTTCGCACGACAGTGGCTTCTCTTGTTGCGGAGGCTGGGCTTTAGGCATGTGGGCCTCTGTCGTTGCAGCACGTGAGCTGAGCTGCTCCCTGGTATGTGGGATCCTCCCAGACCAGGGATCAGACCTGTGTCCCCTACATTGGCCAGCAGACTCCACCTGTCCACTGGGGAAGTTCTCTAAATCATTTTTAATTGTTGTATACATATTTGTAAGTGATCTAGAATTTATTCTCTTGTATTGTCCTTGTTTGGTTTGGTCTCATGATAATGCTTGTGTCACAGCATCAGTCGGGATGTGTTCCTTCCCTCTTCTTCCATTTACTGAAATATGTTGTGTAAGATTGCTATTATTTCTTCCTTAAATGTTTGATGGGTATCACTAGTGGTATCATATTGGCTTAGAGTCTTCTTTGTGGAATGGTTTTTAATTCCTACTTCATTTTCTTTAGTAGATATAGAGTAATTTAGATTTTTTATTTACTTTTGAGTCAGTTCTGATAATATTTAATTTTCAAAAAAGTTTTGGTTGCATCTAAGCTAGTTAATTTACTGGCATAAAGTTGTTCATCATCTTCCCTCATCTTGGTTTTGCTGTTTACAACATGCACTGATGCCTCCTTTTTAATTATGAAATTAGTAACTTACATTTTATCTTTTTATTGATCAATCTAGCAAGAAGTTTATCAATCTTTTTTCAAAAAATGTTTTTTACTTTTCTCAAAGTTGTCCATGTTCTGTTTCATTGATTTGCACTTTTAATAATATCATTTTCTATATAATATTATTTTCTTCTATAAATTTAGATTTAACTTCCACTTCTATTTCTAGTCTCTTAATTGGAAGCTTAAGCTCTTGGTTTTGAATCTACTTTCTTATTTAATTTAAGCATTTAAAGTATAATGTTCCTCTAAAATTTGTTTTAATTATAATTCAGGCCATATATATGTATGTATATATATAATACAGATATTATATGCAATACAACCAAAACATACTTTGTATTTCATTTACATAAATTCAAAAAATTAATATTTTCCTTGTGATTTCTCTTTACTCTTTATATTAAAAACCTTTGTATAAATACACAGATATTCTATTGGTTCTTATCTGTAGAGATTTCTGACTCATATAGATTTTGATAATTCTTACAAACCACTGACAGACTAAAGAGTAATCACAAGGAAAATGTTAATTTTTAAAAATTTTATGTAGGTAAAATAAAAGTATATTTTAGTTATATTCAATACAGAGTGATTCTAGGGAAATAAAATTTTAGGAATTAGTTTTCTGACCTGATTCTGAGGTTTCCAGAATGGCTATCTAATCTGGTTAGATTTAAAGACACTAATGTCTCTGTTTCTGGGGATTCCCAGGTGGCTCATTGGTAAAGAATCCACCTGCCAATGCAGAAGACACCAGAGGCACAGGTTCCATCCCTGGGTTGGGAAGATCCCCTGGAGGAGGAAATGGCAACCCACTCCAGTATTCTTGCCTGGAAAATCCCATGGACAGAGGAGTCGGGTGGACTACAAAGAGCTGGACACAACTGAGTATGCATACAAACACACACAAAATGTCTCTGTTTCTAGTAGTAAATAGAGCACTGATAGTTCATGGCATGTTCTAGCCATAGAGATAAGCAAAATATCACCACTGGATACTCCTAATCAAACACTTATAAGAAGCAAGGATCTAGATATGATATGTTTGAATATTTTTGTCAAACTAACAATTAAAATGAAATTGACTGCTAGTTCCTAAAATTTCTGGACAAAGCTGGGAGGTAAAAGGATGTGCTCAGGGGTTAGAATTCTCAAGTAACACATAAATGAAGTGAAAGCTTCCCTGTATGCCCTGAAAGAAAACTTTACCACCTGTAGCCCCAGGATTGAGACTGCTGAAACCAAACCCAAAGTCTCATCCTGTGAGTGGCTGAGTTGCAACCCAAATTGAACTCCCAGCCTCACAGGTTATCCATTTTAATCAAGTGAGGGCACTATTGGGAGGGATGGGATCTTCAGAGTTGGGGAATCTGGATGTATGAGAAGAACTTGATGAAGCTGGAAACACTAATCCCCTAAGATCATGAGTTCTTTACCAATAGAAACACCCTCATCCTACCCCCCCACCCCAAATCTGAGGGAATTAACCCTGCAGTGCCTGAAGAAACTATAATGGCCTCCCCAGAAGCAGTTGCTTTGCAAAATGATGTTAATTCTCCTCAGGACTCATCCCCAGGACACCTCTTTGCTACTAGAACTGTAACTAGAACTAGATTCAGGGAGCCCAGCAGACACAAAGTGATACTATGAAGATGTATACTAAATATAATGACTTGAATTTTTTAATTCATTGTTTTTATTCCATTACTCGGTCATGTCTGATTCTTTGTGATCCCATGAACTGCAGTACGCCAGGTTTCCCTGTCCTTCACTACCTCCCAGGGTTTGCTCAAACTCATGTTCATTGAGCTGAGGATGCCATCTCATCCTCAGTCACCCCCTTCTCCCCCTGCCCTCAATCTTTCCCAGCATCAAGGTCTTTTTCAGTGAGTCAGCTCTTCACATCAGGTAGCCAAAGTATTGGAGCTTCAGCATCAGTCCTTCCAATGAATATTCAGGGTTTATTTGCTTAAGTTTGACTGGTTGGACCCCCTTGCTGTCCAAGGAACTTTTAAGAGTCTTCTCCAGCAGCACAGTTCAAAAGCATCAATTCTTCAGCACTCATCCTTCTTTATGGCCTAACTCTCAGAACTGTACTGACTACTGGAAAAACCATAGCTTTGACTATATGGCAGAAATTCAGAAAATATGTATGGAAATGGATGTTAAAGGAGTGGTATAATGGTGGGAAAAAAGCATGAAATTAGATCAAAATAAATGTATTTCTGTGGGCCCAGTATGCAGAGATGCTGCCTTTAACGTTGAATGCAACTCAGGGAGTTAGAAAGTGGTCTAATTAGTCAGTTGATTGGTTGGTTGGCTGAAACGTGGACCAAAAGGTAACCCACAGTAAATGAGTTAGAAATGCCAGACGGGCCTTGGTTTACTATCGAGGAAAGGATTCAAAGATATGAGGAGCTTGGAATGTTGCAGTAGATTTGTCATTTGAGACACACTCACCCACCTTCAGATGACTCAGAAGACATAATTTTCCCCATGAGTGTAAGAAAAATATTTTAAGCATTCTTGAAGAATTCTAAGATGGCTGTTCTCTGTAGGCCGCATCTCATAGTGGGCACTGTGGTCACTGAAATGGGAAACAAGGGCAATGGGAGTGATAAGTGGATTCTTGAGTAGTGGAGGCCAAGTGGTCACACTCAACTGCTAAAAGCAAGATGGGTAGTAGACAACCACAATAGACAGAAGAGTCACAGCAACATGTGTGGCAGATACGTTATTGTTAAAAAAAAAATTCACTCCTTAGAACATTCTCCTCCTTGGGTTCATCCTGTGAGACTATATTTCCCACCCAAACCTTCTCACACTTGGAAATATGACTTATCTTGACCACTGTAATATGAGTGGACGTGCCATGTATTCTTTCTAAGCAGAAGCTTTGAAACTGTGGTTTGGGTCTTTTGTGCCTCTTTTTCTCCTGTCACAGGAATGGCTCTGTTCTAGAGAGGGGCTCTTCCTTCACCTAGACCCCAGCGTGAGAGGGGTGTAGAACAGAGATATGCAATGCAAACAAAAACTATGCTTTCATTTTTATGAGCTGCTAGACTTCAGAAGATTTTTTTTTTTTTTAATTCTAGCACAACCTCATAAAAGCTGACCATTACTCCGTGGAGTGCCATGTGATAGCTAGAGATCACGTTTGGATCTGAAATACTTAGTGGTGGCTTTACCATCTTGGAAAGTCCTTTAAATAAAATACAAGGTTTTTAACAAAATATTAAGTAAATTGAAAACCTAACGAATCAAACTACATATTTTAAAAGGATATATACAAATTCAATAAAATGTATCAAATACATTACTACGTTTTCTTGGGGGAACTAAGGAGAGTGTGAATGGAGAACAGGAATAAAAAGATATAAAACAATAAATGAATAGTAACCTATGTGTGCACATGTTCATGTATATAATACA
Source organism: Bos javanicus (assembly GCF_032452875.1). Lineage (NCBI taxonomy): Eukaryota > Metazoa > Chordata > Mammalia > Artiodactyla > Bovidae > Bos > Bos javanicus. The sequence continues at coordinate 28,037,209 of NC_083891.1, read as the reverse complement.
TAATCATTGAAAAGATGAGAAATGTAAAAAATGTGAATAATAATAAGAGAAGTACAATTAACTCCAAGTTTTGCTCCTGAGGATCAAAAAAGGAACAAACAAAATTATTAAAGAAGGGGAAAAAACAAATTTTAGAGAAGTTAGCAGAGGATAATGCTTCACCAAGTAGGCAGATATTTAACAGTAGCAAATGCCATGAAAGGTCAAAGTAGAAAGGAACTGACAAGTGACTATTTGTTTTGCTTCTTATAAACTCACTAGTGCAATCCTATGCTTCTATAATTGTAGGTATTATGAAAGCATGGGGCTGATTTAGAAGGGAAATTGGAAGCAGTTTGTCAGGAAACAGTGTAATTGCATCTATCCCTCCCTCCTAACCTTTTGCAAGAGAGGAGAAGATTTGACAGCTTTAATTGCGTATCCAAGCTGGAAAAAATTCTTTTCATGGACTTTGTGGTGACAGCACCTTAGAAGTGTTGGCCAACTTACAAGGTAGCGTAGAAAATCCCTTTGTCATTCACCAAAATTTGTCAGATCACTTTCTGTCTACTCTTTGAGAGATGATGGTTGTCTTACTCTAGAATGTGCAACAGTTATTTTTATATAAGCTTTTATTTCCTTGCTGTGCTCTTTTATTTACTGAGCCCAACGGAATAGCTTCTGGCAGCTCAATGAGGTGTACCTAGCAGGTAAGGGCTGGCTTCAGTTGCATTGCATTCTCCAGGTGTGCTCCGTGTCCTTGGCTGAATATTGGAGGACAGAACTTCTGCACAGTGATGTCGGTAGCTTTCCCCTGCTTCTGATTTCATATTTACCTAAAAGAATTGAATTTGTGGCAAAAAAAAATGCTGTTCTGTAGTTTGTCTTGAGATGCCCATGATTCAAATTTTCAATGGCTACATTATTCTACAATTTTTATGACCTTAGAACTTCCAGATATGACATGTATTTATCTCTCCTTCTCACACTTATTTTATTGGAAAGGTGTTGGGGAGCTTGTGCTAAGGAAGTAGAATCTAAATTTCTCAAACACTTTTGGTTTTGCAGTATCAACAGGAAAAATGTGTGAGAGAAAGGAAGATAAGAAAATAATACATAAACCAGAGGAGATGATTATTTTTAAGATTAGAATTGAGAAATTTTTAAATCATTTAAGTTTTAAATAATGAAAGTAGACTATTGTATTAGAATACATTGAAGGATATAGGCATTTAATTCTGAACCTCAGCTCACTTCCACTTCTCCCAAGTTACATTATGTGTATGGCAATTAGTTTGAGTTCAGGATAAAATAAAACTTTCCTGAAGTTTGATCCAAAGAATAATAGTGTTAAGAGGTAAAGTTTGAAATAAGAAGGAAAAACTGCCTACTATGTTATCTTGGAGACTCCCAATGCATGTAAATACATTATTAATAGAAGCTCTGAGATTAACTAATTTAAAGGAACTTGTTTAATTTGACTTAATATAATCTTTACAGTCTTATATGATCCCATAAAGTTTTTTTCCCTATAATAGCTATTAATTTGCTTTGGAAATAAGACTTTTTAATAGCATTCTTTGGTAAATATGGCAAAGGTATTTGCATGTTAAAATTTTTAAACTTGAAGAGTACAGTGCTTAACATAATATTCATTCTGTAAATATTTTTTGTAAATTTAAAGCCAATAAGTTTATTAAGAATTAAATGCCTATATCCTTCAATCTACTCCAATATAATAGTCTACTTTCATTATTTAAAGTCAATGGATTTATCTTATTTCAGTGGACTATCTAAATGAATAACCTCAGATATGCAGATGACACCACCCTTATGGCAGGAAGTGAAGAAGAACTAAAGAGCCTCTTGATGAAAATGAAAGAGGAGAGTGAAAAAGTTGGCTTAAAACTCAACATTCAGAAAAACTAAGATAATGGCATCCGGTCCTATCACTTCATGGCAAATAGATGGAGAAACAGTAGAAACAGTGGCAGACCTTATTTTTGGGGGCTCCAAAATCACTGCAGATGGTGATTGTAGCCATGAAATTAAAAGATGCTTACTCCTTGGAAGAAAAGCTATGACCAACCTAGACAACATATTAAAAAGCAGAGACATTACTTTGCCAACAAAGGTCCGTCTAGTCAAGGCTATGGTTTTTCCAGTAGTCATGTATAGATGTGAGAGTTGGACTATAAAGAAAGCTGAGTGCTGACGAATTGGTGCTTTTGAACTGTGGTGTTGGAGAAGACTCTTGAGAGTCCCTTGGACTACAAGGATATCCAACCAATCCATCCTAAAGGAAATCAGCCCTGAAGGTTCATTGAAAGGACTGATGTTGAAGCTGAAGCTCCAATACTATGGCCACCTGATGTGATGAGCTGACTCATTGGAAAAGCCCCTGATGCTGGGAAAGATTGAAGGCAGGAGGAGAAGGGGACAACAAAGGATGAGGCAGTTGGATGGCTTACCGACTCAATAGACATGAGTTTGGGTAGACTCCGGGAGTTGGGGATGGACAGGGAAGCCTGGCGTGCTGCAGTCCATGGGGTCGCAAAGAGTCGGACAGGACTGAGTGACTGAACTGATCTAAACAACAGCTTAAGATAATTAGAGGAGGTATTATAATCCCTGTTAACAAAAGAGGAAATGAATATTAGTAGCATAAGTAAAATCCCAAATGTCATGCATTTAGTTGGTTGAGAAAGTCAGGAATTAAGAGAGATTTTTTTTGTTTCAGTTGGTGATTTCTAGTGCTACTGTCAATTTATTAGGCAAATATTCAGTTTCTTTAATAGATTTCCACATTGTATTGGCTTTCCAGATGGCACTAGCAGTAAAGAACCAACCTGCTAAAGCAGGAGACTAAGAGACACAGGATGGATCCCTGGGTTGGAAAGATCCCCTGCAAGGGCGTGGCAACCCACTCCAATATTCTTGCCTGCAGAATCTCATGGATAGAAATGCTTGGCAGGCTACAGTACACAGGGTCGCAAAGACTCAGTTGCAACTGAAGCAACCTAGCATATACACGTATAAAAACACCCCCCCAAATAATTTACACATTGTGTAAAACACCCCCAAAATAATTTTCAAAAACCAGATATTATGCTGTAACAATGTATACTGATAAAATAGAAGAATAATCAGAATTTTGTTCAGGCTTCTAGTGCATAGCCCAGGTATCAGAAAGAATTTAAGAGATAAGATGAAGTTAACATTCTAAATTAAAGAAAAGGCAAATTAAGTTTTAACTGCTGTTAGATTTTTTAAAGTAGCCAAATGCTATAGTCATGGCATTAATTTTGGTATAAGACATAATGAGACCAGAATATACTCTCTTGCGCTGAGCAATAAAAATGGCACTCAATTTTTTAAGTGTGAATAAATATTACAATATATTCTAAAATTCCTAGCAGCATAAAATGACCTATAAATTGACATACATTCTATAAATGCCTGCTGCTGCTGCTGCTAAGTCACTTCAGTCATGTCCGACTCTGTGCAACCCCATAGACGGCAGCCCACCAGGCTCCCCCGTCCCTGGGATTCTCCAGGGAAGAACACTGGAGTGGGTTGCCATTGCCTTCTCCAATGCATGAAAGTGAAAAGTGAAAGTGAAGTCGCTCAGTCATGTCAGATTCTTAGCGACCCCATGGACTGCAGCCTACCAGGCTCCTCCATCTATGGGATTTTCCAGGCAAGAGTACTGGAGTGGAGTGCCATTGCCTTCTCTGCTATAAATGCCTACCATCTTTCATATATCTACATCTTGCAGTGACCACACTGTCTAGAAATGAGCTCTAGCTCATAAGATTAGCAAATAGATAGTAAAAAGGAGTGGGAACAATCTGCTTAGATATTCAGGTCTACATGTCAGCGCTGAAGGAAGGAGGGCCAAGGAAACGTGGTGTATCCTGCTGAAAAGCATGTGGCTTGTCCACTCCTTTAGGAATCTTTGATCATTGTAGACCTGTTAAACACAATTTAAATCTGTATTTACCTTCATTATTACATCCCCAAAGGCCTCAATATTCCACTAAACTTTCACCATCCGTTAACAGATCTTCACTTTATTGTGGAGAAGAACCAACATTAGTCTAATATTATTCATGCCCTATGTCTTAATATTTTCACTTCATGACCCTTGAACATTACATTAAAATGGAGCAAAATAGCACTAATTCCTTAAATTTAAAGCTAGAACTCTTGCCAAGCAAAGTGGCATCTACATCAGTTTATTACAAGACCATTTCTATAAAGTTCAAAGAATCTAGCATAATATTTACATCTAACAGGCATTTAATATTTTCATTTGCATTGAATGGTGAATGTGGCAGAATGCCACAGGCTGTCTAATGTTCATGCTTCCACTCTTTCACTTTAATGACTAAACCACGTTAGCGAAGGCAACTTTGGAAAAAAAAAAAAAAGCTATATATTTCAGTGTCTTTTGTACTTGGTGTATACAGTACAAGTTTTACCAATTTTATTAATGGTATACGAGAAGTTACGTATGACACTCAAGTTTAATCCTGTAAAAAACAAAAACAAACAAACTGGCCACATACTGCCCTGGTCTCTTTTTCCATTTCTATGGCTGAGATAGAAGAAACTGGAACCGGAGACTGAGACTTCCTGTTGAGGAAGGCAGATCTGTTCTTAGAGCCTTGGATTATGCACCTCTAACTGTTAAACGAGAGAGAAATAAACTACATTAAGTCATTGTATTTTGGGATTTGGGGCTTCACAGGTAGCTCAGACAGTAAAGAATCTGACTACAATGCTGGAGACCCAGGTTTGATACCTGGGTCAGGAAGATCCCATGGAGAAGGGAATGGCTACCCACCCCAGTATTCTTACCTGGTAAGTCCCATGGACTGAGGAGTCTGGTGGGCTACAGTCCACAGGGTCACAAAAAGTTGGACATGACAGTGACTAACACATGTTCACAGCCCGACATATAGTGAATTGCATGGAAATTATTCAGAAAAGAAGATAGTCACGGGTCATTCCTCCAAGTGCAGTATCTGTGATAGCTGGAGGAACAATAAATTATTACTTAAAGCAAGACTTCCAACTATCCTATCATTTTGTGGTTTAAGAAGCGTATAAGTGCTTTAATATTTAGTGTCAAGAAGTACTTCCTATCTGTGTGACTGTGCATTCCATTTAAATATTCGGTGCCTAAATTTCTACAATTTCTTAAATGAGTACAACTTCCGTGCAATGTTACTTTGAGGAATAAATAAATATCTGATACGTTGCATTAGTTAGACATTAATAGTCCCACTTTACATAGAAGGAAGTTGAGGTTCAGAGTTATTCTGGGATACTTCACGAATAATTAGCATTGCTAGGCTAGAACTCTAGTCTTTTCTAATGTACTGCATTGCCTGTATATGGTAGAGGGTTTGAGTTTCTCTCAATCTAGGGTATCTGGCAACCTGGGGATCCATGGACATATTTTCAGAAACATGTGATTTTAAAAGAGATTTAATTATTATCGAAAAGTGAAAACATGGTTTATTAAACAAATTTACCAGTTAAGAGATTATGGTTTATCATCACATTTATCATTGTATCTAATGTTATAGTATTTTGTTGTCCCATCGTTAAGTCTCCTCCGACTCTTTGTGACCCCATGGACTGCAGCACGCCAGGCTTCCTTGTCCTTCACCATCTCCCAGAGTTTGCTCAAGCTCAAGTCCATTGAGTCCATGATGCAATCCAACCATCTGATCCTCTGTGGTCCGCTTCTCCTTTTGCCTTTTGTTATGGCATGCATATAGTTAAATTAATGCCTTTAATTATATATTGTGTTAAATACATCGTCTTTAAAAACTATGACAACTAGTACATTGAATTATTTTACCCTGTGGACACTTTATAGTGTTTTTTCAGAAGGGATTTAATTTTTACTTAAAAATATGATTTTAGTGTTACTGTCTCATAGGCAACTAATTGAGGCAAATAGTCTGGATGAATTAGATCAACGAGTTCCATCATCAGTAGTTTTTTTGTTTTTGTTTTTAATTCTGATTTTGTTATTTTATCTTGACACGTGGATAAATCACTCCGTGACTCAAAGATTCTTGAAGTAACTATTCTGTCTGAAGCATATGGAGTTCAGTTTCATGCTATAGGGCAGAGGATAAAAAGAATACTGTTTTAAAATTTATTGTGATTATATTGAATTTTAATAGTTCATTTAACTCAGGATAATTTGCTTCTTAGATTACTAGATAATGGTTTTGAGTATGAAGCAGTATTTTATTCTTTTCTGCATCCCATCATTTGCATAATGCCTGTAAATGGAAGACTGAGTAAATGAATGAATGGATAAGAGAGTGATACCTCATTAAAATACTCTTGCCTTGGGTTATTAGGTGCTGCTTCAAAAGCAGGCTGTGTATGTAGAGCACACTCCTTTCTTTTTCTTACCCTATGGCTTTTTAGGAATTTTTAGATGGAGAGCCTACTGCTATGTTTCTGACAAAGCAGTCTTAACTACGCTATGACTGTTTGCTATGTTCCAGAGTCAGAGACTGCTATAGATTAAATGTCTGTCCCTGCACCAATTCATATGTTTAAACCTAACCCTCAGAATGATGGTATTTGGAGGGGGCTGCCAACTGCCAAGTCACTTCAGTCGTGTCCGACTCTGTGTGACCCCATAGACGGCAGCCCACCAGGCTCCCCTGTCCCTGGGATTCTCCAGGCAAGAACACTGGAGTAGATTGCCATTTCCTTCTCCAATGCATGAAAGTGAAAAGTGAAAGTAAAGTTGCTCAGTTGTATCCGACTCCTAGCAACCCCATGGACCACAGCCCACCGGGCTCCTCCATCCATGGGATTCTCCAGGCAAGAGTACTGGAGTGGGGCGCCAATGCCTTCTCCAGGAGGGGGCTACTGGGAGGTGATTAGATCATGAGGGTAGAGCCCTCATGTATGGGATTAGTGTCCTTACATTAGAGACTAGATTAGAGATCCCAGAGAGCATCTGCACTCGTTCTTCCATGTAAGGTTATGGTAAGAAGACTATTATCCGTGAACCAGGAAGCAAGCCCTCACCTAATGCTACATCTGCTGGAGGCTTTCTTTTGGATTTGCCCATCTCCAGAACTGTGAGAGGTAAACTTCTGCTGTGGGCATCCCTCCTGGCTCAGCAGTAAAGAATCCGCCTGCCAATTCAGGAGACTCAAGTTCAGTCCCTGGGTTAGAAAGATCCCCTGGAGAAGTAAATGGCAACCCAATCCAGGATTATTGCTTGGGAAATCCCATAGACAGAGGAGGCTGGTGACTACAGTTCGTGGGGTCACAAGAGTCACGACTTGGTGACTAAACAACAAACTTCTGACTTCTGTTTATAAAACATCCAGTCTGTGGTATTCTGCTAGAGCAGCCTGAACTAAGACAGAATCCTACCTCCTCCTACCACTGAGGGGAATATATTCCTTTCCCTCATATGTAACACTTGGGCCCTTCCCTCTCTATAATAATTGGATGTTAATATGAACCTTTGTTCACTAAAAACTGATGAACTATCTGTAGTGAAACAAGAAATCTAACAGTTTTGCTCTACTTTCCTTACTCACAGAGTGACAGGAAAACAAAATAAAAATTTTTCTAAATCAAATATCTAAAACAATTAAAAATAACATAAAGGATATAGAAATGCATGTATACATTAGCCTACACTTTTTATATTAAAATATGGTTTTGCTTTTTTAATATTAGTAGGCAACACCTCAGATAGGTAAGAGAATTCCTGTTTTTCCTGAAAAGTTCTAAAATTTGCTGTTTAAATGCATTTTAATCAAAAGTTTCAAAACCTCTGGAAGCCAAATAAAATATTTCAAGCCTATTTGAGGGAATTAATTAAAATGTACATTTTCACAAACTAATTGGATACAAAAGATAACCATGAAGTCCTCAGGTATTTATCCAGAGATGGTTCTCATTTTCTTTTTCTAAATGAGGTCCCCTCCTTTGAAGCAGAATACTATGCAAGACACTAAGCAATTCAACATTCAGAAAACGAAGATCATGGCATCTGGTCCCATCACTTCATGGGAAATAGATGGGGAAACAGTGGAAACAGTGTCAGACTTTATTTTTCTGGGCTCCAAAATCACTGCAGATGGTGATTGCAGCCATGAAATTAAAAGACGCTTACTCCTTGGAGGGAAAGTTATGACCAACCTAGATAGCATATTGAAAAGCAGAGACATTACTTTGTCAACAAAGGTCCATCTAGTCAAGGCTATGGTTTTTCCAGTGGTCACGTATGGATGTGAGAGTTGGACCGTGAAGAAGGCTGAGCACTGAAGAATTGACGCTTTTGAACTGTGGTGTTGGAGAAGACTCTTGAGAGTCCTTTGGACTGCAAAGAGATCCAACCAGTCCATTCTGAAGGAGATCAGCCCCGGGATTTCTTTGGAAGGAATGATGCAAAAGCTGAAACTCCAGTACTTTGGCCACCTCATGCGAAGAGTTGACTCATTGGAAAAGACTCTGATGCTGGGAGGGATTGGGGGCAGGAGGAGAAGGGGATGACAGAGGATGAGATGGCTGGATGGCATCACTGACTCGATGGACGTGAGTCTGAGTGAGCTCTGGGAGTTGGTGATGGACAGGGAGGCCTGGCGTGCTGTGATTCATGGGGTCACAAAGAGTCAGACACGACTGAGCGACTGAACTGAACTGAAGCAATTTCTCCTACTATAAAGGATGTGCCAGATAAACAAAAGAAGTTGATATGTTCAGAAAACTAACCAGGACCTTATATCTGATAAGCTATCAGGATTCAATGGCTAGATGAACTATTTGAGTTTAAAGATACATTGAAGCTACTGCTTAAGAACTTTTGGCCCAAAGCTATTATAAATCACAGAAGTGCCAAAGTTTACCTAGAAGCTTACATGTTTTCCTCTCAATTTCATGAAAAGTTTTCTACTTAGATCACAGAGAATATAATGATTAGAAAAATCTTTAAAACTCATTGAAATGTAGTCAGAATTGTATGTGTTTGCTCTTAGGTATCTATTGCTTATATTTTTAAAGCCATGCTCTTTTAAAAACAATTTTTTTTCTAGCTTGAGATTCAATTGACAAACAACACTGTGTAGAATGATGATTTAATATGCTTTGTCAAATGTTTAATGTGATAGGTTAGTTAACATAGCCTTCACCTCACAAAATTAACATTTTATTTTTATGGAAAGAACTTTTAATATTTACTCTTTAGAAACTTTCAAGTGTACAATATGGTGTTTTTTAACTATAGTTACCATGATGTATATGAGATCCACAGAATTATTAATTATAATTGGAAGTGTGTACATTTTAAGCATCTAAACCCCTTTTTCCTATTTCACCCCACCCTGTCCCCCCCATTACCAATCTGCTCTGTTAATACAAGTTCAGTTTTGTTAGATTTCACAGATAAGGGGGAAGATACGGTGTTTGTCTTTCTATGTCTGACTTATTTCAGTCAGCATAAAGCCCTCGAGATTTAACCATGTTGTTGTAAATGTCTCAATTTTGTGGCTGAAGAAAATTCTATTGCGTGTAATATATATTTATATAATTTACTTATTTATTTATTTACTTTTGGCTGTGCTGGGTCTTCGTTGCTGCATAGGCTTTGCTCTGATTGCAGCCAGTGGGAACCACTCTCTAGTTTTAGTGAGCAGGCTTCTCATGGCAGTGGCTTCTCTTCACTCAGGCTTCAGCAGTTGCAGCATGAGAGTCAGTAAACTCGGGCTCCTGGACTCTGGAGCACAGGCTCAGTAGTTGTGGCTTAATTGCTCTTCTACATGTGGGATCTTCCCAGATCAGGGATCGAACTTGTGTCTCCTGCTTTGGCAAACAGATTCTTTACCACTGAGCTGCCAGGGAAGTCCCATATTTTTGTCTGTTTACTTGTTGGTATGACTTAGGTTGTTTTCATGTCCTGCCTGCTGTAAATAACATGACAGTGAAAATGGGGGATCAAATATCTCTTTGAGATCCTGATTTTCTTCCCTTGAATATATACTCAGAAATGTAATTGCTGGATCACATGGTTGCTTTATTTTTAATGTTTTGCAGAATCTCTATTCTGTTTTCCATAATTGCTCTACCAATTTACATTCCCACCAACAATGTACAAGGGTTTCTTTTTCTCCACATCCTAGTTAGCATTTGCCTCTTGTCTTTTTGATAACAACCATTTTAGCAGGTATGAGTTTTTATTTCACTGTGGATTTGATTTACATTTCCCTGATGATTAGTGATGATGAATCATTGTTTCAGGTACTTTTCAACCATTTGTATATTTTCTCTGGAAAAAGATGTATTCAGATCCTCTGCTCACTGTTATATCAAATTATTATTATTATTATTTGCTATTTATTTCTTTGAGTTTCTTATAGTATACATTTTGAATATTAATCTCTAATTGGATATATGGCTTGCAAATATTTTATCCCATTCCATAGGCTGCCTCTTTAGTTTGCTGATTGTTTCTTTTGGTTTGCAAAAGCTTTTAACTTTTATGTAGTCTCATTTCTTTATTTTTGCTTTTGAAGTATGCCCTTCTGGTGTCATGTGCAAAAAATCATAGGCAAGATCAATATGAAGGAGATTTTCCCCTATGTTTTCTTCTAGTTTTATGGTTTCAGAATGGGGTTGGAGACTATGCCCCCTAGTTTTGCAGGACTACCAATTTGACTTCTCTTCCCAAACATGAACATAGAACTAATAGGAAATTAGATGAGAGCAACAAGAGGCAGCCCCTTCAGCTAACCAACCAACAGTTGCCTAATCCCACTAAGCACTTTACCAGCCCCTATTATACCCCCATCAGTACTCCAAAATAGTCAGGGGGCCATAAAGACCCCACTGCCCTGACAAGTGGGACTTTCCCTATTCTAGCACATGTGCATACCTCACACTGTCCTGTACTAAAGTAACCATTGGTGGCCACTGGACTCATGAATTATTCATAAAGACTCCATGAATACACAGATCTAATTGTAACAGACTGAATTATGAGAAGGACATTTGGGGTAGAGAATCTTGCTATATAACCTGCAGCTGCCAATCAAGGACCCCTCTGGATTATGCAAATGACTCTGCCTTAAAACATCTGTACCCCAGCCCTCCATGGGCACTTGCCTCCCTTGGCATGGCCCACCTCTCTCTTAAGGTGTTCTCTTTACTCTTTCTTTGTGTGTGCTCAGTTGCTCAGTAGTGTCTGACTCCGTGTGACCTGTTCTTTCTTTCCTTATTGTTTCTATTGTTAATAAACTTTCTCATAATGGATAAGACCTAGATTTTTCCTTGTGTCCTAACCAAGAACCGGGACCCACAGGAGGAAGGGTTTCCAGACTCTCCCCCCGCTAACAGAACAGGCCCAATGGCCAGTATGGTCCATTTACTGGGGGCCCAAATGGCCATTGCAACTCAGTGGCCAGACAAGGCCATGAGCTTTGTTCTGCACAAGGACAGAGACACTGACTTGTATCTCTGCTCAGGCTGACAAAAAGAACTGTGTCTGCCCAGATCTGAGCTCTAGTTGCTGTAAGCCCTACCCTCATATCTGTTTCTATCTGATCCCTGGTTATTAAGTCCCACGGATTCCCCCACTGACCCCAGTGAGGGGAGACCAAAGTGGTGTCTGGCAATTCTGGAAAGCTGGATGTTTACCTTGGGGTCTCTTTTCCCCAGTGGAGAAACCATAGGCCCAGGAAACCCCTCTCAGCACAGGGCCATGCTGGTCTAGGGGAGAAGAAATTCATTCAGAACCAACTTGTACCTCTTAACATTTTAATAATTCCTTCTGGATCTCTGGAGTCCATGGAGGGGTTTCAGCCTCATTCCTGGGGTTCTGGGAGTCTCACAATAATGTCTTGTCTGTGGATAGTTGCTAGTTGGTCTTCGTGTGAGGGACAAGGAAGTCAGAAATGACCTATGTTGCCATTTTGATGATATCAGTTCAAGAACTGCAATTTGGAAGGTTTGTATCGATCCTATTAGCTGTGGAGGCTGAAAGTCCAAGATTCAGGTGCCAGTCAGGTTGACTCCCAATGGGGGTCCATCGGGCCCTGATGAGAGTTCACAGAGGAAAGCTTGCTGTGTCCTCATAGAGGAAAGCTTGCTGTGTCCTCACAGAGGAAAGCTTGCTGTGTCCTCACAGAGGAAGAGGACTGACATCTTGGTCTTAATTGTAAAGATTTTTAAAACTATTAAATGATGGCCCTAATCTCTGCTTTTTTGACAGTAAAACTATTTTTATAAAAGACCACATTGTTTAGATTGAGTAATGTATTTATAATGACCTCATTTTGAGCCTTTTTTTTGGATGGATGCTAATTTAAAAAATAGATTATAATTTAGGATTCAAAAGTATGGCTAGAAAAATGAATATTACTTCTCTCTTTTAATTATCTCACTTGAAAAAAACCTAGTAGGATAATCTGGGATGACAACATCATCTCTCACTTTTCCTTTGTAGTGGAAGATATAAAAATTGCAAGTGTTCTTCCCAGAAGGAATTAGAAAGTTTCCCATGGAAAATTGTCCTTATAATTTGACAGCCCAAATAACAAGCATATGTCACAAGCACTCAACAAATAAAAATCTCCTGAATATTTTGTTTTCCCGCTTGTAATTTAACTTGTCACTGAAAATGTAACAATTATTTATTTATTTTTGTATAAAAATGTGATAATTATGCTTAATAACAGAACAAATGCTTATCAGTGGTAGATAAGAACATTATCAACGTGGTTTTCAATCATATCTGTAAATGATTCAATGTAATTGGGTCCCAGGGCATGTCTAACAAAGCCTAACATCCAGAGAACACACGGGAGTTGTAAAAAGATTAGATCTTCTATTTTCTCTGTCATTTTAATTTTGTGTTGATACTCCACGACTCTTGGTATACATATGAGAAAATTAATACCAGATATATTTTGTGAGTATGTGTGTGTGTTCTCAGATAAATTGTTTTGATGAACTCTATTGGGTTGCTCTAGTCTTGTTTATGGTTAAGTTTTACAGATCACCTCACCCTGTAGCTGGACTAATATAACTTTGATAGCTCCATTGATTTAGTTACTACACAAAGTTTTACAAGATAGGAAAGCACTTTAATATGCTTCAAAAATAGTTACAAAAAAAGCATAAAAAAAAGATCCTCCAACCTAAAAATACAGATCTTATTTAGAAAAAAAGAAAAAGAATCAACTCTCTCTTATCAACCACCAACCATGCACTATAATTTTAAACAACTTTTCAGCAGAGTATTTCTTTTTCTGCCCAGTGACTGGTGTTTAAAGTGCTGCTCAGCCTGTGGACCAAAGACTCTTGATTAGCTAGCCGTGTTGGATGAGTCCTCTTAAAAACACTGTACAGCTGTACCTCAGTGCTTCCATTTTGATGTATTTTGTTAAGAGTTACCCGAAGTCATCTGAAGATGTTAACAATTAAGGAGGAGGAGAGAAAAAAGGTTTTGCAAGAAGTCAAAAAATGTAACAAAGAAATGGTAGCTTAATGTGTTGGGTCTGATTATTCAACTGGGGATGATGGTGATGACATTGGACAAAATTTACGTAAATTTGGTTGTTATTTTTAACGTACTAAATATCAATTGTAGCGAATTTAGTGGCTGAATAAGAGATTCTGCTTATACATTTCCTACAGCGAGTTACAGGTGAAATATATATTATTCTATTACATATGTACATCAAGGGTTTTGTAAATACATAGGGACATTAAATCAAGGATTAATCGTACTAAAGAACAACTCTTTGTGAAGCCTCTTTTGATATCCTACTCATTGCACCAAAAGACTGCAGTTTCCACTTTCTAAATGATTATTCATTCTTACCTCAGCTATGCCCATTAAGTTTTTATACTACAATTTCTTATTTTCCTCATCCTTTTTTTATGTTGAGGGATCACATCACCATTTTCTTCATCTTTAATTATAAAACCTATTTTGATTTTCTTCTGTTATATCGTTTCTCCTGTACTTCTTACCCTCTGTCTATATTCCTTTTCATGTCGTTCCTCTTTCTTCTACTTTTCATATTCTCTTTCCTTTTTCTTTCTTCTTTTGTATAAAATTGATTATATAAAGAAGATGACTACTTTTAGGTACTTAGCATGGTTCTTGTGACTGTAAATTTTTATTTGAATACTTCTCGATAGATATTTCCAACTGCAAACAAGATAATATGCTTTCATTTGCAACGTAGCTACATTGTTGTTGTTTAGTCATTTACCTGTCTAACTCTTTGCAACCCCATGGACTACACAACTTGTCAGGATTCCCTGTCCTTCACCATCTCTCGGATCATGCTCAAACTCAAGTCCATTGAGTGGGTGATGCCCTCAAACCATCTCATCCTCTGTCACCCCCTTCTCCTGCCTTCTATCTTTCCCAGCATCAGGGTTAATTCCAGTTGAGTTGGCTCTTTGCATCAGGTAGCCAAGGTATAGGAGCTTCAGCTTCAGCATCAGTCCTTCCAATGAATATTCAGAGTTAATTTCCTTTAGGATAAACTGGTTTGACCTCCTTGCAGTACAAGGGACTCTGAAGAGTCTTGTCCAGCACCACAGTTCAAAAGCATCAATTCTTTGGTGTTTAGACTTCTTTACAGTCCAACTCTCACATCTACACATGACTACTGGAAAAACTATAGCTTTGAGTATAGGGGCCTTTCTCAGCAAAGTAATGTCTTTTTCATACATTGTCTAGGTTTGTTAGAGCTTTTCTTCCAAGGAGCAAGCATCTTTTAATTTCATGGCTGCAGTCACCATCTGCAGTGATTTGGGAGCCCAAGAAAATAAAGTCTCTCATTGTTTCCATTGTTTCCCCATTTATTTGCCATTAAGTGATGGGACCAGATGCCATGATATTTGTTTTTTGAATGTTGAGTTTTAAGCCAGCTTTTTCACTGCTCTTTCACCTTCATCAAGAGGCTCTTTAGTTCCTCTTCGCTCTCGGCCATAAGGGTGGTGTCATCTGCATATCTGAGGTTATTGATATTTCTCCTAGCAATCTTGATTCCAGCTTGCGCTTCACCCAACACAGCATTTCCCTTGATGTGCTGTGCATATAAGTGAAATAAGCCAGATGGCAATATACAGTCTTGACGTACTCCTTTCCCAATATGGAACCAGCCTGTTGTTCCACGTGCAGTTCTAACTATTGCTTCTTGACCTTCATACAGGTTTCTCATGGGGCAGGTAAGGTGGTCTGGTATTCCCATCACTTTAAGAATTTTCCACAGTTTATTGTGATCTACACAGTCAAAGGATTTAGTGTACTCAATGAAACAGAAGTAAGTGTTTTTCTGGAATTCTCTTGCTTATTCCATGATCCAATGGACATTGGCAATTTGATCTCTGATTCCTCTGCCTTTTCTAGATACAGCTTGTATATATGGAAGTTCTTGGTTCACATACTGTTGAAGCCTAACTCAGAGGATTTTGAGTATGACCTTGCTGGAATGTGAAATGAGTGCATTTTGCGGTAGTTTGAACTGTCTGAGCCACCAGGGAAGCTGTTCTAATTAGTACCTATATTTAATAATTGCAGTGGCTCTCCCATATACTCTGATCTGGAACCACATTATTCATTTTCCAGAACATCAAACCAGGTTCTTTCAGGATACCATTCCACTTTTGACATTGGTATTTTCTCCTACCCAATTTTCTTCCTGGGAAACTTCTATTCATTCATAAGACTCAGTTAAAGGGAAAATCATCCTTTCCCACCCAGAAAGAATAACTTCTATCTGAGCCGTGGTAGATGTTCAGTGTGTGGGCTTCCCTGGTGGCTCAGACTGTAAAGCGTCTGCATGCAATTCAGGAGACTTGGGTTTGATCCCTGGGTCAGGAAGATCCCCTGGAGAAGGAAATGGCAACCCACTCTAGCACTCTTACCTGGAAAATTTCCATGGACTGAGGAGCCTGGTGGGCTACAGTCCATGGGGTCGCAAAGAGCTGGACACGACTGAGTGACTTCTCTTCACTTCTTCACTTCATTTGCCTATATTCTAGCAGTTTTTACTGCACAGCTTATATACACAAAACTCGCGGAGGGCATGCACTTGCTTGTTCTTAAGATTTGAATACTACGGTGACTCGCATCTGGAAAGGGGTTATTAAAGTAAATGTGGAGTAACTCAAGTAATAAATATTTTATAATCAGTTCAGGTAGGTTCAGTCACTCAGTCCTGTCCGACTCTTTGTGACCCCATGGACTGCAGCATGCCAGGCCTCCCTCTCCATAACCAACTCCCGGAGCTTACTCAAATTCATGTCCATCAAGTTGGTGATGCCATCCAACCATCACATCCTCTGTCGTCCCCTTCTCCTATACATTTTATAGTACAAAAATTATATAAAAAAGTTATGACCAACCTAGATAGCATATTGAAAAGCAGACACATTACTTTGCCAACAAAGCTCCATCTAGTCAAGGCTATGGTTTTTCCAGTGGTCATGTATGGATGTGAGAGTTGGACTGTGAAGAAAGCTGAGCACCAAAGAATTGATGCTTTTGAACTGTGGTGTTGGAGAAGACTCTTGAGAGTCCCTTGGACTGCAAGGAGATCCAACCAGTCCATTCTGAAGGAGATCAGCCCTGGGTGTTCTTTGGAAGTACTGATGCTAAAGTTGAAACTCCAGTACTTTGTCTACCTCATGCGAAGAGTTGACTCATTGGAAAAGACTCTGATGCTGGGAGGGATTGAGGGCAGGAGGAAAAGGGAACGACAGAGGATGAGATGGCTGGATGGCATCACTGACTCAATGGACATGAGTTTGAGTGAACTCTGGGAGTTGGTGATAGACAGGGAGGTCTGGCATGCTGCAATTCATGGGGTCGCAGAGTTTGACATGACTGAGTGACTGAACTGAACTGAACTGATATACCAGGATACTAAAAAGCAGAGACATTACTTTGCCAACAAAGGTCTGTCTAGTCAAAGCTTTGGTTTTTCCAGTAGTCATGTATGGATGTAAAAGTTGGACTATAAAGAAAACTGAGAGCTGAAGAATCGATGCTTTTGAACTGTGGTGTTGGAGAACACCCTTAAGAGTGCCTTGGACTGCAAAGGAGATCCAACCAGTCCATCTTAAAGGAAATCAGTTCTGAATATTCATTGGAAGGACTGATGCTGAAGCTGAAACTCCAATACTTTGGCCACCTGATGCAAAGAACTGACTCATTTGAAAAGACCCTGATTCTGGGAATCATTGAAGACAGAAGGAGAAGGAGACAACAGAAGATGAGATGGTTGGATGGCATCACCGACTCAGTAGACATGAGTTTGAGTAAGCTTGGGGAGTTCATGATGGACAGAGAAGCCTGGTGTACTGCAGTCCATGGAGTTGCAAAGAATGGGACACGACTGAGCCACTGAACTGAACTGATATACCAGGAAGGCTTCCCTGGTGGCTCAGTTGGTAAAGAATCTGCCTGCAATGTGAGAGACCTGGGTTTGATCCCTGGGTTGGAAAAATCTCCTGTAGAAGGGAATGGTTACCCACTCTAGTATTCATGTCTGGGAAATCCAATGGATAGAAGAGTCTGGTGGGTTACAGTCCATGAGGTCACAAAGAGTCAGACATGACTGAGCAACTAACACTTTCTCTTTTCAGTTTTATTCCTATTATTAGTACAGTGTGATAATGAAATAATTATACAACTCATCATCATGCAGAATCAGATGATCATGCATTACATTCTCATGAGGAGTGTGCAATCTAGATCCCTCATGTATGCAGTTTATAGTAGGGTTGGTGTTCTTTGGAAGGATTAATGCTAAAGCTGAAACTCCAGTACTTTGGCCACCTTATGCAAAGAGTTGATTCATTGGAAAAGACTCTGATGCTGGGAGGGATTGGGGACAGGAGGAAAATGGGACGACAGAGGATGAGATGGCTGGATGGCATCACCGACTCGATGGACGTGCGTTTGAGTGAACTCCAGGTTTGGTGATGGACAGGGAGGCCTGGCTGCTGCAATTCATGGGGTTGCAAACAGTCGGACATGACTGAGCAACTGATCTGATCTGATCTGACACTCCTATGAGAATCTAATGCTGCCGCTGATGTGACAGAAAGTGGCACTCAGGTGGTAACGTGAACTATGGGGAGCAGCTGTAAATACAGATGGAGGTTAGCTTTCTGGCCCATTGCTCACCTCCTTCTGTGTGGCCCAGTTACTAACAGGCCACAAACTGACCTGTCCATGGCTTGGGGTTTGGAGAGCCCTGTTTTACAAGATGGATTCCACTCCTCTTAGCAGAGCAAAAAATGTCCAGTTTCTTTTATGGTCCTTGCATAGATTTTCAGATATTTATCTTTCAGATCCCCAAAGCTGCTTTCACGTTGAAATAGTTGTCATTCTGTCAGCACACACTGTTTCATCAAGCCATGATGTGTATGATCTTTCTCTACAAGAAAGCTGTCCACTCCAACCCCTGTATCCATCTGACTGAAAAAAGCATTGCCACGTTAGGGATAATGCTCAACCATCACTGTTTCCTTGATGACCTTCTAGACAATTCCTTCCTGAGATTTTCATTCCTGAGTGGCAAAGCATATGTAGAAATGTTGGTTCCACAGAGGCAAATTTTAAGAGCTGCAAGTCTTCATTGCTACATGCATAGATGAAAATATTAGACTTTGAATTGGGAGAGACAAAGCTGGTACTGAGATGCAATAAACCAAAAGAACAAAACAGTCTTGTTTTGTGCAAAATTGCAGGTTCCAGTTGATTTCCTTTGTTACTTTTGGGTTAATTTATTGAAAATACAAATTTTTACAATGGGCCTGATATAGTACCAATAAAGATCAAGATGTCTGCATATGGTTTCCTACCTAGATAGTTTGTGAGATTAATGTTGTTACCTATGGGTTATGCATTGCCAATTCCAGCTCCATAGAAATAAACTGTCATGAGCAGCAATGTTACTTTATTACTTAATTTGTGGTCTATCTTCAGCTGGGACAGAGAATCAATGTCCTTCTATTAGTTTCCATATTTTGTTTTATGCATTCCATTCTCAAACAGTCTGGTCACTGATAAGTACTTCGAGTTAAATAGCCAGTCATCTGATGAAGAAAGCTGGACACTAGGGATTAGAAAACTAATGTCACTGACAGGGTAATTAAAGGTTATATCCAGATATTTTGCAGCCCACATAGAGAGGAAAGTAAGACTGGATTCTCATTTTTAAGGGTAGAGAAAAGGCCAAATGAACTACAAATAAAATAAAAAATAAAACAGAAAAGTCAACTTACTTTAACAAGAAGCTACAATTTAAGATCTCACTTGGGAAAACAACCTATATTCAGCCATGTATGTCTCTTCATTTTCAGCTTTTATACAATACGATTCTTTTAGGAATAGAAATTGACAGCTTGAATTATAGTATGTCTAGCTAACTGGAACTCCCCTATCCCTAGATTAGGGGGAAAGAAAGAATGATGCTGGTCATGATGAATGTAAAGAAATTTTCTGGTGCATTTAAGGGTCCTGGCATAAACTGTTTCAATTTCCTTTTAGTCTCTGTGGAATTCAAAGTGGAATTTCCCAAATGGCAAGAGAATGTTATGCCACCGTGGTGTCCTGGATGGCTAATGGCACTCTGCTTTGGAGTATACTTTCTTCTGTAAATGTGGTACATAAGACAGTAGGCAAAAGAGTGTGAATTTTGGAGTCAGACTGTTTCAATTCTGAAACTGTTACTACCTAGTTTTATGAATTTGTAGTCAGTCACTTTGAAGAACAGCTTTCTTACCTATAAAATAGAAATTCACAAAGGGTTGATTTTCTGATTAAACAAAATAAGTATAAAACCTGGCTTATACTATACAAAATATTTCATAAATATTTTACTAATGCAAATTAAAAAGCAGAATCTGTTACTGGTTACTTTAGAAACCAAAGATATTTGATGAAACTTTCTTGCATCATGAGGTCAGCAACCTAAACTATTAGATTAAAAGAAAAAACTAATATTGTTTATAATGCTAATCTAAAATGAACAAATTTACAAAGCACAATTTATTAAGAAAAGAAAAAATGAGTAAATTTTATCCCAAAGTTATTATTCTATGAAGAGTTATGTAGTCAAATATTAATAATTTTTATACAATTAAAGTGAAAAAAATTTTCTTTAAGTACTAATGCTACTCTGTTTTATTATATATCAGCTATTGTAACAGGGAATCAGCTAATTCTATAAATTAGGAGTAAACTAATTATAAAAGTTTTCCCTTCTGCTGTAAATTTATAATTTGGTGCTTTCCACCCCAACCACCCCCCAACTTTAGATAACCCTATTTCTTGTTTGATATTTTTTATTTTAACTTTTATTAATTTAATATTGTTGTAGAATGAGTGTTAGTTGCTCAATCATGTCTGACTCTTTGCAACCCCGTGGACTGTAACACACCAGGCTCCTCTGTCCATGGAATTCTCCAGACCAGAATACTGGAGTAGGTTGCTGATCCCTTCTCTAGGGGATCTTCCCAACCCAGGTATAGTGCTTGGGTCTCCTGCATTGCAGGCAGATTCTTTACCATCTGAGCCACCAGAGAAGCCCCTTTAATTTATACCATGAGGCAATGCTGGGCCACAGCGAAGGAGAATTTTGTAGAGACTATTGCTAGTTGAACAAAGGTAAGTCTACCACTTCTGAAAAGGGTTCCAAAGTTCAGGCTCTGGTCTTGTCCTCATTCTTTGATTCCGTAGTGGAGGCATAGAAACTTTGGTTCCCTCTGCTTTTCAAGGTCAAAATTTCCTCTTCTGAGAGTGCTTCAGCTTCATGACTTGTGGTTGTGTTCAGGTATCTCTGACTCAGTTTCCTCTTAGAAACAGGATGGGGCCACTTTGGGGTTCTGTGGTTGCTTCTGGGCTATCAGTTCCACTTGGCCTCTCTCTGTGCTCACCATATATGTGTGCTCCGTTGCTCAGTCATGTCTGACTCTTAGTGATCCCATGGATTGTAGCCCACCAAGGTTCTCTGTCGTTGAGATATTCCAGCCAGCAGGCGGATTTTTTTTTTTAAACCACTGAGCTACCTGGGAAGCCACCATAAATATCTTATTTCAAAAACAACACTTTTTTTATTCTTCTTATATGGCCCATTTTAGAGAAAGTAACAGTGAAAGTATATTTACTTAGAATAGAATTCTGCCAAATTAGGAGCAATAAATTAGTTTCCAATTAAAAGCACAAGAGAGAAAAAATGAACCTAGTGTTAGTTTCTTGACTGTCCTGTACTAAAAAATAATAATCAATATATGCAACTGCTAATTAAAAAAAGATATAGACTAATTGTAAATCAATACATGTACATGGATGGTATAATAATTAAAATATTTTAATGAATTATTCACATATAAAGGGAAAGTATGGAAAAGGAAAAAAACACCTTTGAAAGTGATTGTTTTTAAAAGTAATGCCTTTGCATTTATTTTTATACATCAAAAAGGGGAAATTACTGATTTTAAGTATCCTGTTTTGGGAATTACATTAGTTCAGTGAAACAAGATTTCTTTCTCACAAAAGAATGAAAGAAAAAGTCCAAACATATTTAATTCATAGCCAAAATGCATAACTGGGAAATGGGAAAAAGTGCTTGCAAAGAGCTCATTAAATTATGACATTCTGTTAGATATAAGATGAAGATATATCTGTAAGATATAAATGCTGGGCTCATTGTATTTTTGGAGGTGATGGAATTCCAGTTGAGCTGTGAAAGTGCTGCACTCAATATGCCAGCAAATTTGGAAAACTCAGCAGTGGCCACAGGACTGGAAAAGGTCAGTTTTCATTCCAATCCCAAAGAAAGGCAATGCCAAATAATGCTCAAACTACCGCACAATTGCATTCATCTCACACGCTAGTAAAGTAATGCTCAAAATTCTCCAAGCCAGGCTTCAGCAATATGTGAACCATGAACTTCCAGATGTTCAAGCTGGTTTTAGAAAAGGCAGAGGAAGCAGAGATTAAATTGCCAACATCTGCTGGATCATCAAAAAAGCAAGAGAGTTCCAGAAAAACATCTATTTCTGCTTTATTGACTATGCCAAAGCCTTTGACTGTGTGGATCACAATAAACTGTGGAAAATTCTTCAAGAGATGGGAATACCAGACCACTGGACCTGCCTCTTGAAAAACCTATATGCAGATCAGGAAGCAACAGTTAGAACTGGACATGGAACAACAGACTGGCTCCAAATAGGAAAAGGAGTACGCCAAGGCTGTATATTGTCACGCTGCTTATTTAACTTATATGCGGAGTACATCATGAGAAACGCTGGGCTGGAAGAAGCACAAGCTGGAATCAAGAATGCTGGGAGAAATAGCAATAACCTCAGATATGCAGATGACACCACCCTTATGGCAGAAAGTGAAGAGGAACTAAAAAGCCTCTTGATGAAAGTGAAAGAAGAGAGTGAAAAAGTTGGCTTAAAGCTCAACATTCAGAAAACGAAGATCATGGCATCTGGTCCCATCACTTCATGGCAAATAGATGGGGAAACAGTGGAAACAGTGTCAGACTTTAATTTTGGGGGCTCCAAAATCACTGCAGATAGTGATTGCAGCCATAAAATTAAAAGACACTTACTCCTTGGAAGGAAAGTTATGACCAACTTAGCATATTAAAAAGCAGAGATATTCCTTTGCTAGCAAAGGTCCGTCTAGTCAAGGCTATGGTTTTTCCAGTGGTCATGTACAGATGTTAGACTTGGACTGTGAAGAAAGCTGAGCGCCAAAGAATTGATGCTTTTAAACTGTGGTGTTGGAGAAGACTCTTGAGAGTCCCTTGGACTACAAGGAGATCCAACCAGTCCATCCTAAAGGAGACCAGCCCTGGGTGTTCATTGGAAGGAGTGATGTTGAGGCTAAAACTCCAATACTTTGGCCATCTCATGCGAAGAGTTGACTCATTGGAAAAGACCCTGATACTGGGAGGGATTAGAGGCAGGAGGAGAAGGGGACGACAGAGGGTAAGATGGCTAGATGGCATCACTGACTCGATACACATGAGTTTGGGTGAACCCTGGGAGCTGGTAATGGACAGGGAGGCCTGGCGTGCTGCAGTTCATGGAGTTGCAAAGAGTCAGACACGACTGAGTGAGTAAACTGAACTGAACTGAATCCTCTAATATTTTATTTAAATATTTCTATTGTCATTTTGGGTTCATTTTTCTGTGAAGTTCCTATTTTTCTCTCCATTCCTACTGATTAGTTCTGCATTTTTGCTTATTGATGTGGACATTTAGCCTGGATTCTAGTTTTAATTTGCTACATATTTTGTGAATGTGTATATCAAAGAAGTATCTACATGTGAAGATAGAGTGGAAACCATGCAAGAAATTATGAGACCTTGATTTTAAGACAATGAGTAGTCTTTGGAAAAGGAAGAAGGCAATGAGTTGAGCATAGGTATGTGTCAACTCTTTAATATTTTATTTGTTAAAAATCTGTGTAAAATAGATAGCTAGTCAGAAGCTGATATATAACATAAGGACCCAACCTGGCAATCTATAGGGCTGGGATCAGAGAGGATAGGGAGGCTCACAGGGAGGCGATGTATACACATATATAATTATGGTTGATTCGCATTGCTGTATGTATGGCAGAACCAACACAGCACTGTAAAGCAATTATCTGCCAATTAAAAAAAAATTTAAAAATTGAAGTAAATATGGCAGAATGATAAGAACTATGAACACCACCTGAGAATGACACTGTACAAAGGCTCAGATTCCTCAAAGTTGAGGGTCTTAGTGGCCCTGAGGTAAGCTCAGATGGACATAGCTTCTAGTCAAGCATGGGGGAGTCTGGAATGGGATGTACAAGAAGGAGGAAATGAAAACCACTTCCAAACTGGAGACCAGCTACAGTCACACAAGCTATCACTCATTGCACAGATCTTCCTCTTTTTAGTTTTCCCTGGATAAGAAGCCAATCAAAATTCTGGAGGAACTGCTCCCAGAAGAGGTGAACTGACTGTGAAATAGATGGATGCAAGCATCACAAGTGGTAGATTGTAGCGGATGTTGTGGTTCATCTTCCAGATTGAAGACCTCCATCCCTTAACTGCTGGGAAGCTTGACTGCAGAGAGCTCACAGCTGCATGCCACTATGAAACTTGTTCTCTATCCAAGGAGGCTTCCTCGCCCATTACGCCCCCTTCCTTCAATAGTTGGCAATCAGTGACCACAGAGTGTAGGGAGACACAAGCCCAGGTCCTCTTGTCTATTTGAGATCTTCAGAAGGGCCTCTCCAGTTTCAGAGCACCTTGTAGGAAAAACTGAAGCCGTTATTTCCACTGCAACACAATTTGACCACACCTGTGCCCACTTCTGCTTCTTTTGTTCTCTCAAAATTAGTGTCTATGAGAGAGCACTCTTCAGTCAACCAAATCTCAGAGCCTCAGATTCTGTTCCTAGGGAGTCCTATCGATGGTAAAGCTCTAAACTTTTAAAGAGAAGGACAGAAGGAAGGACTTCCCTGATGTTCCAGTGGTTAAGAGCCCTCATGCCAATGCAGGGGACATGGGTCCGATCCTTGATTCCACGTGCTTAGTTGTGGATTCCACTGGCGACTAAGCCAGTACACTGCAACTACTGAGGCCACCTGCTCTAGAGCCTGTGCTCCACAATGAGAAGCCACCACAATGAGAAGCTCTTGCACCATAACTAGAGTAGCCCCTGCTCACTGCAACTAGAGAAAGTCTGCACATAGCAACCGAGACCCAGCACAACCAAAAGTAAATAAATAATTTTTTTTAAGAGGGCAATTCTTTTTCACGTACATTTCGATAGTCAGTCTAACTCCGTAGGTGAGACAAGAGACCAGAATTTAGGGTAGAATCTTTTCATCAGTAAGTCATGTTTTGGAACACAGTATGTTGATATTTGTCTGGAAGATAGTGTCTTGATGGTTCTGAGGAATCTGGGCAAAATAGGACAAAGAAGGACTCAGAAATCTTGAGACTGATCTCCATTTATGAAATGCATGAAGGAAGATTGGCCTATTTTCATACATTCTGAGATTTAAGCAATATACTAGTCTCTCCCCACCCCCTGCATTTTTTCACTTATTCAACATCTATTAAACTTTTCTTGTATGACAGTTACTGTGCTAAGTACAGAGCATTCAGATAAGGTCTAGTCCCTGAATGCAAGGAGCTAATGACAATACAGATAATAAACCAAAAGTTATCAACAATGCAATAGTTGCTATAATAGCCATTTACACAGGCTATTCTACAAGTAGATGGGAAAAAATAAATGTGATGGGGCAGAGGGCAATTGAAAGCTCCTTGGAACAAATAAAGATAGAGTTCACCTTTGAAGGACAAGAAGAAATTATACAGGAGATCTGAAAAGACGAATGTGAAAGTATTTTATGTGGGAATTATATGTTCTGAGACACTTAAGGGAGTTCAATATAACTAATATAAACATATTGCAAAATAAGCCTAGAGTGGTATGAAGTTAGCATCCTCTTTGTGATTCCTGGTTAAAGGAAATAGGTTTGAATTTAATCCTGCCAGAGAGGGGATGGATACTTTGAAGGAGTTAAAATAGAGAAATCCCCTGATCAGACTTCTATTTTACATAGATTTTTACAAAGATTACTCTGAAGGTAGGACTCTCTACCTTCCTTCCTAATTTAAAGCTCACAAATAAAATCTTTGGGTCCTGGATTTGCATTCAGTGATATTCAGAGTAGTTCTAACCCTTTTCTAAGACTTCATAGCATGATACCAATAACCTAGGTCTGTGTCAGTCAGGATGATGTCTAATGATGTGGGGATGTGTGTACAAACTGACAAGGGATAGTGAGGCATCATGGGCTGAAATAAGGCAGTGTCCATCACCACAGCTGGGATTGAATGGTTGCTGAAATCCAGCTTCTTCCAACTGGAACTGAGACCCTAGACAAAATTAAATTCCAATTCAAATCACATGGTGTGGGGTGGTGAGGGTGTGATTAGAAAAAAAAAGTCTATAAGGCTGAATGGGGAAAGGCAAAGATTATGAAAAATAAAAGTTGATTGATAGGCACAGATTTACCGGAACCTCTAGTGGCTCTGCCTAAAGGGAAAGCCAGAACACCATGGAGCCCAGCTGATGTCAACCGCAGATGTCAACCCAGATTGCAGATGAGTTCGGCTGGTGGCTCCCACAGAGGTCAAGCTCTAGGGCAGAGAGTAGAATGGAGGTTGCAATGGATGAGTCATAAAAATGGAAGTTACACCACAAGAGCCAAACTATAGGAGAGAAAATAATTCTCCCTCTCTGCTTCTGAGTTCTTAGCTTCATGAGAGCTCAGTCACTGAGTCGTGTCAGACTCTTGGTGACTGTAGCCTACCAGGCTCCTCTGTCCACGGGATTCTCCAGGCAAGAATACTGGAGTGGGTTGCCATTTCCTCCTCCAGGGGATCTCTCCAACCCAAGGATTAAACCTGCATCTCCTGCATTGGCAAGTGGGTTCTCTACAGCTGAGCCATCTGGGAAGCCCTGAGTTCTTAGCTGAGACCTTTGTAATAAAAGATAGATTAAAAGAAAGAAAGCAAACAGAATTTTAACATGTATACCTCATGTTCACATGAGAAATATCCAAGCTAAAAGGTGAAACACTTCCCCTAAGTCTCCTTCTGTCTACCCTGTTTGTAGGGCATGGCCCTTCCAGGCTATTTGTCTTCTGAAACTTAAAATTATGCCAGGACACTTAATCTGCTTCTTGAGAGATTTCCAGCTCACCTCTCCAGCATCTTGTCCTTGGTAGCTTCAAAATTTCTGAAGTTTTTTTGTGAGGGTGGCCAAGTACATATGGAAGTACATACTTCCTCCCTTTACTGTGTTTTCTTTCCTCATCCATGAAACACCAGAGGGATTTCACTGTCGTTATGGACAGTTCAGCTGAACTCTGTATCGGCACAGTACACAAGAATTCTGCAACCATCCATGTCTTTGAGTTTGTCCAAGTATCACTTCCAGTACTGCCTAGGCTAACACTGACCCTTAGTCCACACAGAGAATTGGCAAATTCCCCCAGAGCTAACACCACCTGTGATCATCAGCTCACTTGGAGTGATTCTTCTTTCTCCATGCTCATTATAATTCACCCAGGCTTCATTGTTTTCATAACTCTGCGTGTGTGCATGTGCCTGTGTGCTCAGTCGTGTTTGACTTTTTGGGACCCCCATGGAGTGTAGCCCACCAGGCTCCTCAGTCCATGGAATTTTCCAGGCAAGAATACTGGAGTGGGTTGTCATTTCCTCCTCTAGGATATCTTCCACACTCAGGGATTGAACATACATATCTTGCATCTCCTGCATTGGCAAGTGGAATCTTTACGATTGCGCCACCTGGGCTTGCTGTCTTTAGTACTGAATTTTATTTGTAATTTTGTAGCTTTTCTCAAGTTGGTGCAGTAGAAGCATTGGCCTTCCTGGTTTACTTTATTACCATTTTTCTTTGGCTACATGGCTTCTGCATCTTAGTTTCCTGACCAGGGATTGAATCCTCACTCTGAGCAGTGAAACCACAGAGTTTTAACCACTGGACCACCAGGGAATTTCCTAGCAATTTTAAAATAAGAAAAATTCTACAGGGGTAGTAGATTAAGAGGAACAAACTATTAGGTATAAAATAAGCTATAAGGATGTATTTTACAAAATGGGGATTATAACCAATAATTTATAACTATGAATGGAGCTTAGCTTTTAAAACTAGAAAAACCTTCATATTGTACACCTGTAACATATAATGTTATGCAGCAACTATACTTCAATTAAAAATTAAAAATGAATAAATAAAATATTCTAGACAATGTTTCCTCCCAACATGATAGCAATTTTAGTTTCATCATTCATTAATTTTAAAAGTGCCTAATTAAGTAAGCTAGCATGCATTTACTAGTACTTTAAATAAACCTGAAATTTACTAATCATAACAGAATTAATAAACACTTTAAAAATATAACTACAAGTAGGTTATAATGTATTATCAGACTATAGACCGAATACTATGGTATGTTAATTCAGAAGACATTGCATGGTCACGAGTTAAAGATTGGCAGCCACAGAATTAGTGTTTTAATGAAACAGTCAAATTCAATAGCCACTGTCAAATAGCAGTGTTAAAAGATAAATTGAGGCATATTAAAGTTTTAAGAGTGTATTTGAGCAAAAATCTATTTGAATCAGGCAGTGCCAAAGTTAAGTGGTTAAGAATACTCGATTGCTGGGAGCCAGGGGAGAAACTTTGATAGAAAAATATGTTAAAACTAAGTAAGGAAATTATTTAGTTGGCTATAACTTAAGCATTTGCCTTACTTGGAAAAGCCTAGCTGTGCTTGGTTGCTTTAGGTTTTGGTTTCTCAACCTTGAGGCATTTATAGGCTTAGGTTTTGATTTGTTACATAGTTTGCTAAGGCATTAGAACTGCCTCATCTAATGGCCTTGTTTAATTAATTTAACAGCAGGAATTAATTAAATTCTGCCATTCTAAAGCCAGATCTCAAAACCCTGCAACCTCTTCCAAAAAAGGTGAACTTGTGAGCAAATTAAATTATAGTAAAGGTCTTCTGTGAAAATTTTTACATTTGGGAAATTTTGGTCTAGTAACTGGATCATATAGTATTAACTGCTTGTGGCATTATCATTACTATTAAGAAATCTAAACTTTTTTTTTTTTTCTGTAAAAGGGAATAATGAAATAGAAATACTCTGGAGATAATAGTGTGTTTATTTCACCTGGATGAGATGATTAGATAGCATCGCCAACTCAGTGGACATGAACGTGGGCAAACTCTGGGACACAGTAAGGGCAGGGAGGCCTGGTGTGCTGCAGTCCATGGGGTTACAAAGAGTCTGAGATGACTTAGGGACTGAACAACAACAGCATATAAATGATGTCATATCCTATTTCAAAACTTATATTTTACAAAGTGAGGTGGCAGTTCCTGAAGAGTTAATATTTTAAAAGAATGGACAGAATGAGAGTAAAGGCAGTTTCTAATAGAATTTTTTTTGCAAAAATAAGTCCTATTGTAAAATGTAAGGATTAATGTATTAATCAGAGCTTTGTGAACTCTCATATTAAGCAGCTTTGTTATGCTAATTCACTTGTAAATGAAGAATGGAATGATTCTCACATCATTGAATATCATTTTAAAGGCCTGATTTAGAATAATAAAGATGTCCTTTATGCTTGTAAATGATGCTAAGTTTTAGACCAGAAGTCTATTTTAGTGAAAAGTCACCTTATTTTTTTTCAAGTTACTACATAATCTCAAGTTTATATTTAGCTTTATCCAGCCCATGAAATTTACAAAAGAAATAGCTCCTCAGGAAGGAAATAATGAAAGACAACCTTGGGGATTTATTTCCATATATTCCTCCTCTAGCCCAAGGTGCATGAGCAGAGCCCTGAGTCACTGGGAGGTCGTCGCTGGCCCAGCTCCTAGCCTTGGAGCCCACCGAATTCCATCCCTGGCCTTGGCAGAGAGAGCAAGAGTGATACGCTCCTAATTCTCAGAGCAAGACCCACTCATTTTGCTGCTTTCAAGAATGCGCTTCTCTAAAAAGGAAGAATTTAACTGATCACTAGCGCAGTGCTGGAGCAGCGAGCAGCCAAGAGGAGATACTCTACCTCCAAGGTCAGTAGCAGCGACCCTGAGGAGATACCCCACCTGCAAGGTGAGGAGCAGCGACTGTACTTTGTTGGAGCAGACATGAAGAGTTACTCCATGTCCAAGGTAAGAGAAGTGCCAGTAAGACAGTAGGCACTGAGAGAGGGAATCAGAGGGCAGACAGACTGAAAAAGAGCAGCGACTGCACTTTGTCGGAGCAGACATGAAGAGTTACTCCATGTCCAAGGTAAGAGAAGCGCCAGTTAGACAGTAGGCACTGAGAGAGGGAATCAGAGGGCAGACAGACTGAAATCACAGAAAATAACCAATCTAATCACATGGACCACAGGCTTGTCTAACTCAATGAAACTAAGCCATGCCCTGTAGGACCACCCAAGACGAACAGGAGAGTTCTGACAAAATGTGGTCCACTGGAGAAGAAAATGGCAAACCACTTCAGTATTTTTTCCTTGAGAATGCCATATTTGCCCAAAATGTTACTGGAAATCAGTGGAGAAATAACTCCAGAAAGAAAGAAGAGATGGAGCCAAAGCAAAAACAACACCCAGTTGTGGATGTGACTGGTGATGAAAGCCAGGTCCTCTGCTGTGAAGAGCAATATTGCATAGGAACTTGGAATATTAGGTCCGTGAATCATGGCAAATTGGAAGTGGGCAAAAGGAGATGGCAAGAGTGAACATTGACATTCTAGGAATCAGTGAACTAAAATGGACTGGAATGGGTGAATTTAACTCAGAAGACCATTATATCTACTATTGTGGGAAAGAATACCTTAGAAGAAATGGAGTAGCCCTCATAGTCAACAAAGAGTCTGAAATGCAGTACTTAGATGCAATCTCAAAAATGACAGAATGATCTCTATTTGTTGATATTGAAACCATTCAATATCATGGTAATCCAAGTCTATGCCCCGACCAGTAATGCTGAAGAAGCTGAAGTTGAATGGTTCTATGAAGACCTACAAGACCTTTTAGAACTAATACCCCAAAAGGATGTCCTTTTCATTATAGGGGACTGGAATGCAAAAGTAGAAAGTCAAGAAACACCTGGAGTAATAGGCAAATTTGGCCTTGGAGTACGGAATAAAGCAGGGCAAAGTCTAATAGAGTTTTGCCAAGAGAACACACTGGTCATAGCAAATACCCTCTTCCAACAACACAAGAGAAGACTCTACGCATGGACATCACCAGATGGCCAATACCAAAATCAGATTGATTATATTCTTTGCAGCCAAAGATGGAGAAGCTCTATACAGTCAGCAAGAACAAGACTGGGAGCTGACTGTGGCTCAGATCATGAACTCATTATTGCCAAATTCAGACGGAAACTGAAGAAAGTAGGGAAAAGCATTAGACCATTTAGGTACGACCTAAATCAAATCCCTTATGATTATACAGTGGAAGTGAGAAATAGATTTAAGGGACTAGATCTGATAGACAGAGTGCCTGAGGAATGATGGACGGAGGTTCATTTCATTGTATAGGAGACAGAGAGCAATACCATCCCCATGGAAAAGAAATGCAAAAAAGCAAAATGGCTGTCTGAGGAGGCCTTACAAATAGCTGTGAAAAGAAGAGAAGCAAAAAGCAAAGGACAAAAGGAAAGATATAAGCACCTGAATGCAGAGTTCCAAAGAATAGCAAGGAGAGATAAGAAAGCCTTCCTCAGTGATCAGTGCAAAGAAATAGAGGAAAACAATAGAATGGGAAAGACTAGAGATCTCTTCAGGAAAATTAGAGATACCAAGGGAATACTTCATGCAAAGATGGGCTCAATAATGGACAGAAATGGTATGGACCTAACAGAAGCAGAAGATATTAGGAAGAGATGGCAAGAATACATAGAAGAACTATACAAAAAAGATCTTCACAACCCAGATAATCAGGATGATGTGATCACTCACCTAGAGCCAGACATCCTGGAATGTGAAGTCAAGTGGGCCTTAGGAAGCATCACTATAAACAAAGCTAGTGGAGGTGATGGAATTCCAGTTGAGCTATTTCAAATCCTGAAAGATGATGCTGTGAAAGTGCTGCACTCAATATGCCAGCAAATTTGGAAAACTCAGCAGTGGCCAAGGACTGGAAAAGGTCAGTTTTCATGCCAATCCCAAAGAAAGGCAATACTAAAGAATGCTAATTCTTTAATTGCACTCATCTCACATGCTAGTAAAGTAGTACTCAAAATTCTCCAAGCCAGGCTTCAGCAACATGTGAACCGTGAATTTCCAGATGTTCAAGCTGGTCTTAGAAAAGGCAGAGGAACCAGAGATCAAATTGCCAACATTTGCTGGATCATTGAAAAGGCAACAAAATTGCAGAAAAACATCTATTTCTGCTTTATTGACTATGCCAAAGCCTTTGACTATGTGGATCACAATAAACTGTGGAAAATTCTGAAAGAGATGGGAATACCAGGTCACCTATCCTGCCTCTTGAGAACTCTGCAAGTAGGAAGCCATAGTCAGAACTGGACATGGAACAACAGACTGGTTTCAAATAGGAAAAGGAGTACATCACGGCTATATATTGTCACCCTGTTTATTTAACTTCTATGCAGAGTACATCATGAGAAACCCTGGGGTGGATGAAGCACAAGCTGGAATCAAAAATGCTGGGAGAAATATCAATAACCTCAGATATTCAGATGACACCACACTTAAGGCAGAAAGTGAAGAACAACTAAAGAGCCTCTTGATGAAAGAGAAAGAGGAGAATGAAAAAGTTGGCTTAAAGCTCAATATTGAGAAAACCAAGATTGTAGCATCCAGGCCATCACTTCATGGCAAATAGATGGGAAACAGTGGCTGACTTTACTCTTTTGCGGCTCCAAAATCACTGCAGATGGTTACTGCAGCCATGAAATTAAAAGGTGCTTACTCTTTGGAAGGAAAGTTATGACCAGCCTAGACAACATATTAAAAAGTGGAGACATTACTTTGTCAACAAAAGTTCATCTTGTCAAGGCTATTTTTTTTCCAGTAGTTATGTATGGATGTGAGAGTTGGACTTTAAAGAAAGGTGAGTGCTGAAGAATTGATGCTTTTGAACTGTGGGGTTGGAGAAGATTCTTGAGAGTCCCTGGGACTGCAAGGAGATCCAACAAGTTCATCAGAAGGGAGATCAGTCCTGAGCGTTCGTTGGAAGAACTGATGTTGAAGCTGAAACTCCAATACTTTGCCCACCTGATGCGAAGAGCTGACTCACTTGAAAAGACCCTGATGCTGAGAAAGATTAAAGGCGGGAGAAGAAGGGGACGACAGAGGATGAGATGGTTGGATGGCATCACCGACTCAATGGAATTGAGTTTGAGTGGACTCCTGGAGTTGGTGATGGACAGAGAGGCTTGGCGTGCTGCAGTTCATGGTGTTGCAAAGAGTCGGACACGAATGAGCGACTGAACTGAACTCATTCTCCCACTTAAAGGCCAGTATAGAGGGGCTTCAGCCTGCCACCTCCTCCATCAATGGGATTCTCCAGTCAAGAATACTGGAGTGGGTAGCCATTCCCTTCTCCAGAGGATCTTCCTGACCCAGGAATCAAATCCAGATTTCCTGCATTGCAGCAGATTCTTTACCATCTGAGCCACCAGGGAAACCTCTGATGATTGGGGACAAATCTCCATGAATCCACAACAGAAGTCAAAACCACTGATTTGAGGATTATAAGATTCAAAAATGGTGTCTGGTTTTCTCTTTAATGCTTTGCTTTTTATTTTATTTATTTTATGTTTAATTCAAGGACAATTGCTTTACGGTGCTGTATTGGTTTCTGCTTTACGAGAGTGTGATTCAGCTATAAGTATACACACATCCTTCTCTCTTGAGCATCCTTCCCACTCCCGCATCTTACCCATGTAAGTCATCACAGTGATTTTAAAATATTTGAATCATTTTAAAATATTTTTAAATTAAGAGATTATATCCCAAAGTTCTGATTGCTGGATTTTTTGTAGGAAATAAAAAACTATGAAAATGTTAGGACAGCCTTCAGACTTGGAACAATCATCTGGTGCTGAATAGTAAGTACTATTGCTACTAAACCAATACTTTCTGCACTTCATGCCAAATGTTAGGTGCAATGTCTTATCATAACTTGTGCTACTGTTCATATAAGAGAATTACAAAAAAAAGTGATATTTTTATAATCTGTCCCTAATAAAGTAGGGAAATAAAAGATAAACTTAGCCATCTATAATATTCAAGAAAAAAACATTTTTGCCTAAAGTAAAACTATTATATCTTTTTAAATTAAAAGTTATTCTGCTTTATAAATGCTACAAATACACATAATAGAATCTACCACATTGTCAAGAGTGGCAACCAACATAAGGAAAGAGGACCAACTGATGAAAATCTCAGTGAACTGAAAAAGGAATCAATTGCATTTGTGTTTGTTTCTATATTTTGATTTTTTGAAGGCTTGTTTTTAACTCAAAAGCTGTTATAAATTTAGCTATTTCTAACCTAAAAATAAGGGCTTCTCACTCAGTGGTAAAGAATCCACCTGCCAAAGCAGGAGACTCAGGAGATGGGACTTCAATCCCTGAGTCAGGAAGACCTCCTGGAGGAGGAAATGGCAACTCACTTCACCATTCTTGCCTGGGAAATCCCATGGATAGAGGAGTCTGATGGGCTACAGTCCACGGGTTTGCAAAGACTTGGACATGACTGAGCAACTGGGTATGCACACAATCTAAAAATAATGGTAAAATGTTTTATAGATTAAGTTTATAATGGAGAATCTATTGAGTGTAACACAAAATAAAGGTACCAAGAATTTGCACATTTCAATCTGTTTCAAAGTACTATAGCTCAGCTTATTGTAGAGATAGCTGGAGATTGACAGAGAAAAAGATGAGGGAAAAAGCAAAATAATTCTATTGCAGTTAATTAAAAGGAGATATTAAAAATACTTTCATCCATATTTCTTCTATTTTTGTGAGAACATTTTTAGTATGGAGCTTCTCAGAAGCAAAATATCAAGCAATGAGTAATATTTTGTCTGTTTAGAATTCTGAATTATTAATTGGTTAAGATGAATAAGCAGGAATACAGATGCTTCTCTGATGGTAGCAACAGATTTAAAAATTAAAGTCATTGTGACAATGTTTTTGAGATCATGGTGCTTAAATAAGTCCATCGCTTTCAGAAATCCTTATAAAGCATTAAAATTAAATATATTAGCCCTTAGCAATTAATAATATAAACTGAATTTTCAACAAAACATTTTTACTTTGCTTAATCAGTTGCCCAACAGAATATTTTTTGAAATGAAATATTTTGAAGAGATGAATTGACATTTTATAAGTAAACTATATGTATAAAATCATTAAAATAAAAAATATACTTTGGCCACATGATGTGAAGAGCTGACTCATTGGAAAAGACTGATGCTGGGAAAGATTGAGGGCAGGAGGAGAAGGGGACAACTGAGGATGAGACGGTTGGATGGCACCATCGACTCGATGGACATGGGTTTGGGTGGACTCCAGGAGTTGGTGATGGACAGGGAGCCCTGGTGCGGTGCAGTTCATGGGGTTACAAAGAGTCATACGTGACTGAGTGACTGAACTGAACTTAAACAGGTTAAATATGTCAGGCATTGACTTAATAAGTTGGAATAGAACCTTGAAGGATCATTAAATGTCTGTATCAAAATGGAAGATAGTAATTTATTTGAGTCATATTCTGATA
Organism: Bos javanicus; assembly: GCF_032452875.1. Lineage (NCBI taxonomy): Eukaryota > Metazoa > Chordata > Mammalia > Artiodactyla > Bovidae > Bos > Bos javanicus. The sequence continues at coordinate 28,001,834 of NC_083891.1, read as the reverse complement.
GAGTATTAAAAGGTTATTAGTGTATATTTCCTACTTCTAAAGCTTTAGTGTAAGATTTCTTTTAAATTTGATTTAAATCCCTTTTTCACTAGGTCTTAGAGAAGAGTGTTAGTAGCTCAGTCATATCCTACTCTTTGCAACTCCATGGACTGTATGTAGCCTGTCAGGTTCTTCTGTCCATGTAATTCTCCAAGCAAGAATACTAGAATGGGTAGCCATTCCCTTCTTTGGAAGATTTTTCCCAACCCAGTGATCAAAACCTGGGTCTCCTGCATTACAGACAGGTTCTTTACCATCTGAGCCACCAGTGAGGCACAGAGAAGGGTACCTGAAGCCAGTTCACATACACATGAAATTGATATATACCATACAATGCTCAGTTTCTGTCACCATGCTATAGTTATCCTATCCCCAAGTTTGAGTTTTCTGGCAACACTTGTCTTAGCCCAAATACAAACATACATTTCATTGCCCAAGACAAATAATTTTCCGGACTTGCCCCTGTGTGTCTCAAAATACTTCTTTTAACCAGCAGCAACTGGTAATGTAAACCTATTTGTATTCTTAATGAACAAATATTTAGAATAGCTATACTAACTTGAACAGATTTTTTTAAATGTTGTGTAATTTAAAGTTTAGAGCTGACCAAACATTTGTCTGCAGGATTTTAATTCTGTATAAGGCATTGTTTCAAAGCTGTTGTTCCTGCAAATCTTATTAACAATGGCTTTACATAGACTAACCAAGAAAGTGATGTCATTAAAAGGAATGCTGTTCAGTCCAATCATCACAGAAATTACTTCTTGCATTTCCTTCATTGTAAAAACCCTGTAGAATGTCCTGGAATGTCCTTATTTATGAGTTTAATGGGAAATTAATCAAGAACAGACTCTGGAACAAGCATGCTTTGATCTGAACTCTTATTCTGCCATTTAGAAGATGTGTGACCTTAGGCAGATCACTTTACCTCTTCTTGGCTCAGTTTCTTTTTTAAATAGGGGATAACAACAGGGTCTGATTTACATGGTTGCTGTCAGGATGAAATTAACTTATATCCATAAAGCTTTTAAGGCTGTTCTCACAACAATAAATACTGCATAAATATTAGCTAGAATTTTCAACGTTTCCTTCCTTTCTCTGTTATACATATGTCCATTAAATTTATAATAACTTTGTACTAATTCTTGGAACCTTAGTGACCGCATCCATGCATTTTTCATGTATCAGGTTACTATAAATTAAACAATAATTCTTCTGCTCAACCACATATTCTTCCATATATTTATTCCTGTAGTAACCAAATATTTATTAAATTACCCTTTTTCCAACATCCTTTCAAAATTCAAATGATACATACAGTCTAGTGAAAGAGTAAAACCATGAAAATGAACAATCACAGTAGATTATAATTACATTTATAGTAACAGTAGTTGGATTTGCCTAAAAAGGTTAGGAAAAGCTCTACAAAATAAATTTTGAGTTGAAACCTGAGGTATGAGTAAAATATATCAGCCTGCTAAGGGAGTGTGGGAGGACACGCATGAAAAGGAGAAGAAAGCCTGGCAAATCAACACTCACTCTAAACATTAAGTAGACAATATCTTAGTGAAATTTGAAGACTGTAGAGCACTGAAAGTAACCATAGCAACAATAAACCTCAAATTCAGTCCGACTTCTGTCTAGATTAATTCAAACATCCACATTGATGTCTGGTAGAAAGAAGCATAACAATACTTCACCTCAGTAAGTAATGACTTACTTAAGCTGTCTAGCTTTCAACCAGTATCTATGAAGCATCAAGGAAAAAAAAAAAAAACACATTGTAAAGAAACCAACCAACTAAAAGAGCAAAACTTAACTATAATGTAGATTTTAAACCATCTGAATGTAATATGCCTGTAATTAATATGTTAAAGGGCCTAATAGAAAAGATGGACATCATACAAGATCAGATGGGTAATTTCAGCAAAGAAATGGAAGCTGTGAGAAAGAATAAATGAAATGTTATACACACACACACACACACACACTCACAGAGTGTTGAAGAGGAAGAATTCTTTTGATAGGCTCATGTGCAGGCTTACCAAAAAGAGAATCAGTGAACTTGATAGACAGATACAAACTTATAATTGGAGACTTAAACACTCCTTTCTCAGCAATTGATAGAAGTGGACAAAAAATCAATGAGGACACAAAAGGCTTGAACAAAACTACCAATTGATTTATCTAATTGATATTTATAGAACTCTTCAGCCATCCAACCCAAACCCACATTATTTTCAAGTTCACATGGAACCTTCTCCATGATGGGCCATACTCTCAATCACAAAGCCAACCTTAAGTTTAAAACAATACAAATCACATAAATAATGTTCTTGAATGATAACAGAATTTAAAAAGAAAAAAATAATAGAAAGATGTCTGAAATGTGCAAATATTTGGGAATTAGCACTATATTTCTGAATAAAATGAGTCAGAATCTCAACAGAAATTAGAAATATTTTAAGCTAAATGAAAATAAAAATACAGCATATTAGATTGTTGGTGATGTGGTTAAACCAATAACTAAAGGAGAATTTATAGCAATGATTATTTGTATTATAAAAGAAGAAAAGTCTCAAATCAGAAGGCTAAGCTTTTATCTTTAAAAAGCAAGCTGAACTTAAAACAAGCAGAAGGAAGAAATTAATAAAATGTAGAGCAGAAATCAATGAAATTGAAAACATGAAAATAGTACAGGAAATCACTGCAACTCAAAGCTGGTTTGTTAAAAAAAAAAAAAAAAATCGGTAAATCCCTAGACAGACTGAATTCTTAGATGAGAGAAAATGCAAATTGCTAATAAATGAAAACAGAGGCATTACTACAAGCCCATAGACATTAGAAGGATAATAAAGAACTGCTATGACAATTAAGTGCTCATAATTTGGACAATTTAGATGAAAGAAAGTTATTCCTTCAAAGATAGAATCTACTAAAACTTAAGAACAAAACCATAAATCAAGGGACTTCCCTGGTGGTCCAGTGGTTAAGACTCCATGCTCCCAGTGTAGGGCTCATGGATTTGAACCTTGGTTGGGGAACCATGATCCCATAAGCCACATGGCATGACCAAAAAAAAAAAAAAGAAGAAGAAGAAAGAAAATAATAAATCCAGTCACTCTATTTCTAGGGAAATAAGTATTCCTTAGCAGTGGTCATGTATGGATGTGAAAGTTGGACGGTGAAGAAAGCTGAGGGATGAAGAATTGATGCTTTTGAACTGTGGTGTTGGAGAAGACTCTTGAGAGTCCCTTAGACTGCAAGGAGATCCAACCAGTCCATTCTGAAGGAGATCAGCCCTGGGATTTCTTTGGAAGGATTGATGCTAAAGCTGAAACTCCAGTACTTTGGCCACCTCATGCAAAGAGTTGACTTATTGGAAAAGACTCTGATGCTGGGAGAGATCAGGGGCAGGAGGAGAAGGGGACGACAGAGGATGAGATGGCTGGGTGGCATCACTGACTCGATGGATGTGAGTCTGAGTGAACTCCGGGAGTTGGTGATGGACAGGGAGGCCTGGCGTGCTGCAATTCATGGGGTTGCAAAGAGTCGGACACGACTGAGCAACTGAACTGAACTGAGAGGAAAATTAAAGTAACAATTTAAAATATTCCAACAAGAATATTTCAAGGCAAGATGATTTTGTTGGTGAATTGTAACACTTCCTATACGTTGGCCACCTGATGCTAAGAACTGAATTATTTCAAAAGACCCTGATGCTGGGTAAGATTGAAGACAAGAGGAGAAGGGGACAACAGTAGACAGGACGGTTGGATGGCATCACTGGCTCAATGGACATGAGTTTGAGTAAACTCCAAGAGTTGGCAATGGACAGGGAGGCTTGGCGTGCTGCAGTCCATGGGGTCACAAAAAGTCAGACATGACCAAGAGACTGAACTTAACAACTGAACAATTACAGAGGAAATATAAATTCCTTAAATTGTGTTAACATTTATGGGAAAGTGTGTGAAAAGTACCCAGGAATCATCTTCTTATGATTACTTTACAATAATTCCAAAATTATTTCAAATCCAAAATAAAAGTAGAGGGAAGGAGCAATATATGATCCTCAAAATGTTGAATTTTGTGAAAAGAAACAAACATGTTTTAAGCTGTTGAAGTTTCAGAGAAAAGTCTTTAGTCTTCCTATTTGTATTGTTGTCAGAATTTTCTTCCTGGGGTTATCTTGACTATTCAAAACTTATTGTGAATGTATATTAATTAAAAGAATGAGATATCACCTTTGAGAAAGACATATAGATAAATAAACAGAATAGTGTCCGGAAATAGGGTCCACAATTGATTTTTGACAAAGCTATCAATGTTTTACTTTAGGGGATCCATAAAAAGTGTTGTAGCAATTAGAAATCTGAATGCGTGAGAAAATAAATCTTGATCCTCACTTCTCATTAAATCTTGATCCTCACATTAAATCAAAGTAAAAACTAAAATACATGGTTTTAGAAGAAAACACAGAACACTTTCATCCAGCTCATTGTGACCTCTTCTTTTTCATTTCCTTTTATTTTTTTAAGGTGAAGTGCCCAGCCAGCTTTGGGAGCAGGTTGGCACCCCGGCATGGCATTTCGCCTGTACCAGCTCCCACATTGTCATGTTGACCACCAGCTCTTGCTGAGTGTGGAGTTGCACCTCTTATTCCTTAGTTGTAGAAAATCTGAACTGTTAATTTAGGTTGTTCCCAGAGACAGTTGCTCTACAAGTAAAATGTTTTGGTGTGTGATGAGTTGAACTTCCTACTCTTGCCGTTTTAATCTGGACCTCACCTGTACTGATTTTTGTAAATATGTGTAACATGTAGGTTATTAACTATGCATTTCATTTTAGGATAGAAATTTGGGTGTTAAAATACTTGTAATAAATAGAAGGTGGTAAGTCTGACAGAATCTAGAATCGCTGATTTAGAAACGTATGAAAAGAAGAATAAAGTGATGGTATTAAATGTATATTTTAAAATTATTTTTATTTAATGTAAAAGTGAGAAACTGAGAAGGTTTTGGTTCTATAGAAGAGATAGCAATGGGGAAGAGGTTAAATGAGCAGCTGGACAGTATGAATAGTATGAACTCAAAAAAGATTGAATAGGATAGTTAGAAAAAATATGCCCTAATATACCTAATAACAAGATATAATTGATAACTCTTCTACCAGTGACCATCCACATCAGAGATTCTTAGTGATTATTTCTGAGTAATTTACTGTTGTTTCTCCTATTACGGGGGTTTCCCACGTGGTGCTGGTGGGAAGGCATCTGCCTGCCAAAGCAGGAGACACAAGAGATGCAGCTTCAGTCCTTCAGTTGGGAAGATCCCCTGGAGGACGAAATGGCAACCCACTCCAGTATTCTTGCCTGGAAAATCCTATGGGCAGAGGAGCCTGTCAGACTACAGTCCACGGGTCACAAAAGATTCGGACACAACTTTGTTACTGTTTTTTCCCCTACTTGACTCGAAACTCCTTGAGTAAAGGGACCATGTATTTCAACTATGTACACAGCCAAGCAAATAAATTGACACATTTTCAATGCTCTCAAAGTTTTAATTACCCATTTGGGTATGAAATTTGACACAGATGATAGACGCAGAAGGGACATGGGACAAAGAGGGTTCTAGGGCAGACAGATAAATTTGTTTTCACTAATAATGTATGTATCCTCTACTATCTACTTCTTTTATGTCTGAGTTTCAAATTTCAGAGAATGGATGACAGGGGGATCCCAGCCAAACATAACAGATCACTTGACTTGGACCTTTGCAAAAAGTCAAACTTGGAGTAATAGTATAACTCCTGGGATAAATTACTTTGGCAGGAGGGAGAGTACCCCATGTGCCGGATCAGGTTCACATATTTTGCTATATTGTCCTGCCATGCTTGACTCTGAATACCAAAGCTCTAGAACTATTCTCATTTCAGTTATAACAGTAACAGCAAAAAACTATTCTTAACTCTGTTTTTCAGATGAGGAAACTCAAGCAGATGATTATATGAGTTGGGTAAGATCAGTAAGATCAGTCAAGAAGTCAGCAGGTTGAAAACAAACACCAGATTTCCAGAGGTCAAACCTTGCGTTCCAAAAAACACTTGTGTTACCAAAGCAGGCAGAAATATAATAAATGAAAGGTAGTATCTCTGAATTTATTCTTCCAGATTTTGACCACTCAAAGTCAAGTTAAATGAAAAACAGAATCTGTAGAAACTTATATAACTTGAAAAATATATATTTTATCATATTAAATAACATGTGTAGCACTCAGAAAGCACCTTCTCAGTTATAGGCAAGTTTGGCTTGGCACACTTACTAAAATTAAATCAAAATGAAATCTCTGCAATTTGTAATAAAAGAAGGATCACCATATGATGAGTCAGAAGTTTAATCTCATTTTTAAAAAAAAGACACAAATTCTATTTCTAGATCTAAAGCTAACTCATTTGATGTTGCTTTAGTTATTTTAATTATTTATATTTTAAATCCTCAATCTATACAATAAATAAATATAGAGAGATACAGATACATAATTTTTCAAGCCAGTGCAATTTAAACACATTAATTAGAATGTGTATTTCATAGCATCCACCCAGGAGTAAGTAAGAATCACTTATTATTCATCATGATTTTAAGAACAGAGATCAAAGAGAAGGTAGATAAATAGATGTAAGAAATTAAGCTGCAATCATTTATGATGGAAAAATGATCATTTTACAGAGGCATCTATAATGCCTTAGTGTACCAAATAGTGAAAAATATTATCATTGTTATCCTCTGGCACTCGGTTGCTGCTTTCAAGATATATTTTTGCTCAGAGCGCTTGACATAATCTGATGTGCATATTTTAGAACTGCAAGCTTTACCAGAGATGAGGGGGCTTCCCTGATAGCTCAGTTGGCAAAAAAATCTGCCTGCAATACAGGAGACCCTGATTCAATTCCTGGGTTGGGACAATCCCCTGGAGAAGGGATAGGCTACCACTCCAGTGTTCTTGGGTTTCCCTTGGGGCTCAGCTGAAAGAATCTGCCCGCAATGTGGGAGACCTGGGTTCGATCCCTTGGTTGGGATGATCCCCTGGGAAAGGGAAAGGGTACCCACAGGGTCGAAAAGAGTTGGACGTGACTGATCGACTTTCACTTTCACCAGAGATGAGAGTTTACCTTTATTTTCCCCTTTTCATGTCCCTGCACCTAGAAAAGTGATTCACATGTAGTAAACACTTTAAAATATTGATTGTATGAGATGAATACAAAAAAATTCTAACACAGGTTAATCAAGATTTTCTCTGAGTTCATGTATTTAAGAGAATTCCATGTTAATTATCTACATGTACAGCTACATATTAATACTTACACAACCTTCAGGAGCCATGTTTACCAAATTAGTCACAAGGAAAGATATGTTGTGGTCTCTGCCCTGTCCTCAAGGAGCTAAAACTCTGTATACTAAATAAGAAAACAACTGAACCAGTATATGACTGTCAGTATTTGTCACCCGATGTTGGTGACACCATGACAACATTCCCCAGGATGTTGTTGGGGAATAAATGGGTATTTTATTGGAGTAAAAGTTAATTTCCATGGAAGAGAAAAAAGAGAAGTGGAAAGAAATAAAGAAAGTATTTTGCCACATATATTTTTGGAGCCAATGTACTTAGAGCTATATACCTTTTTAGTGTTGCTATACAACTGGCTCACAGACAAATGCATTAGTATTTTGACATAATCTTTCCAATAGAGAAAGTAGTATTTAAAATCATTCCAGCTAGCTTTGAATTGATATGGCCATACATTTTTTTAAATGTAAAAACAGCCTATTATGCCATTTTTCCCCGGAAATCCCAGATAAGGTTGTAAGCCCTAGAATTCAATTCAAATACTCTCTTTTATTCTTCAGGAAAGAATTCTTCCTAGAAAGAAGCACAGCATATGATTCCTAGGTATACAGTGAATCTTTCCAGCATAAAAAAATTAGAAAAAGTCAAAGAAAAGAAAAGTTAGAGATTTTCCCCAAATATTATTATATATCAATGCAATTATATTATTATACTCCATTTTTATTGCTAATATGTCTACATTATCTTAATCCATATGGTTATTATGATTAGAAACATCAATTACACTCAATATGCCACACTAAAAGACAAACTCCACCATTCATCTATTCAGCCAATATTTTCTAAGTAACTGCAGATACATGACATTGCCTATGCCTTCAAAGAAACTTCAGTGGCGAAAACACATTGCAATATAGATTGAGAAGCAAAAAGCAAAAAGTTAGGGAAATAAAGATGCTATGGGCATTCAACCTTTTCTTTGGGAATCAAGGTGTTAGTCAAGATAGATTAGACTTCAGCTACGTATAAAACAACCTCTAACTCACAAGGCTTACCATATAAACATGTATCTCTTACTGATGCAAAGTCCATTGTAGGTATCCAGGAAGGCTGTATTCCATATGATCATTCAGAGATCTCAGTCTGAGAGAGTCTGGGCCATCAGGAGCACTGCTGGTCTCCTAAGCCTAAAGGAGAATGAGGCTAGAGAATCACTGTCTGGATATGTCACACATCAAACACCTCATATCTCACTGACCAGAAATGTCCAAAGGTTACTTGTGAAAATAAGACGAAAAACAGAATCAAACTAATCTTCAGCGAGGTCAGACATCAATTCTATAAATAAAAGGATAGAAAAGTGTGTGAGATTATTAAATAAATGTTCCAAAATTGAACATATGAGCACTGACAGATGGGATTTCTGTTTCTGTTCAAGACGGAATCACAAAAAATACTTTCACTCTCCTTCTTGAAACAACCTCAGAATGGGACAAAATCCATGAACAATGGATGATAAGACATTAGACATCAGGCCACAAAGGGCAGAGTTCCCCAAATTGAGAAACAAACACAGTGAGCCCTTATTAAATTCAGGCGTTGCTTTGAGAGCGTTTCTAGGCCATGGCATAGGAAGGAGAAGCACAGGTAGAGCTCAGTAGACTCTCTGACTTGGAATAAAGAATTGAGAGTCTGGAGAGAACAATCCAGTTAGAATTCAAAGGCAGAGTACAGAAGAGAAGAGAGAAGCTCAAAGAGAGAATCCTGGAGATCTACAGAGTGTCTCCTCAAGTGCTCGCTTTAGTATTAATTAATGCATATGTGAGAGGAAGTGATATGAAGCCAGAGAAAGTTTATTCTGCAAGGATTAGGTGTAACAGAGCCCCATGCTCACACAGGATTGGGAACAGTGGTGACAAGTGACAAGTGAAAGTCACTCAGTCGTGTCTGACTCTGTGACCCCACGGACTGAGTCCATGGAATTCTCCATAATATTAGAGTGGGTACCCTTTCCCTTCTCCAGGGGATCATCCCAACCCAGGGATCGAACCCAGGTCTCCCACATTGCAGGCAGCTTCTTTACCAGTTGAGCCCCAAGGGAAGCCCAAGAATACTGGAGTGGGTAGCCTATCACTTCTCCAGCAGATCTTCCCAACCCAGGAATGGAACTGGGGTCTCCTGCATTGCAGGTGGACTCATTACCAACTGAGCTATCAGAGAAGCCCTGGGAATAGTAGTAGTTTCCACCAATCAGACAGAAAAATCTCAAGGTCTATGGCGAACCGAGGACACAGAGGCTGCTGCCTCAGTGAGGAGGAATCAGCCCTGAATAATCTTTGCTCTAGTCCCTGTTAGCAAACCTTAAAAACAAGAAGAAAATGGAAAACATTTCTAAGTAACTGCAACATATCTCAGAACCAAGGTTAAGAATGTTTATAATAATACAAATGTATCACCTAAAATGGTAAAATCCACACTGGGAGGCATCCAGTAAAAACAACAGACATGAAAATACCTTGTTGAAAATAAAATCAGACCCATCATATAGAGGAAAAAAATAAATGAAACAGATCCAGAACTGACCTGGATGTTAGAATCTGCAGACAAGGACATTAAAACAGTTATTAAAAACTGTATTCCACATTTTCAGAAAGCTAAGTAGAGACAGGTAAGGTATAAAAAGCCCAAACTTATAAAAATGAAAACTATAATACCTGAGATGAAAAATATATTCAAAGAGGGGGATTTCTCTGGTGGTCCAATAGCTAAGACTCCATGCTCCCAATGCAGCATGCCTGGGTTCCATCCCTGGTCAGGGAACTAGATCCTGCTTGCTGAAACTAAGACCCAGTGCAGACAAATACATAAATAAATGTTTATACTCAATGAAATTAATAGCATATCACACATGGCAGAAGAAAGATCCGTGAACTTGAAAATACAGCAAAAGAAACTTCACAATCAAGCACAGAGAAAGAGCATTAAAAAACAAACAAACAAACAACTAGAGCATTAGCGAGATCTGAGACAAAGTCAGTTGGCCTAATACATTTGTAAGTAGAATTCCTGAAATGAATAGGGGGAAACAGAAAATGTTTGTAAGAACATTGGCTGAAAATTTTCTAATGCTGCTGCTGCTGCTAAGTCGCTTCAGTTGTGTCCGACTCTGTGTGACCCCATAGATGGCAGCCCACCAGGCTCCCCCGTCCCTGGGAATCTCCAGGCAAGAACACTGGAGCGGGTTGCCATTTCTTTCTCCAATGCATGAAATTGAAAGTGAAGTCACTCAGTCGTGTCCGACTCTTCGCGACCCCATGGACTGCAGCCCACCAGGCTCCTTTGTCCATGGGATTTTCCAGGCAAGAGTACTGGAGTGGGTTGCCATTGCCTTCTCCTTCTAAGTCTGGTGAGAACTAAAAAACCAGAGATTCACAAGTCTCAAAAAATCCTAAGCGCCAAATGTCTTTTTTAAAACATAAACAAAAACCAACTAGATCATTTCATTATCATTATCATTATCAAAGTTCTTAAAACCAAGGACACAGAAGAAAATAGCCAGAGTAAAAAGGCATACTATATACAAAGGAACAAGTAGATGGATGGCAGTAGATTTATTTTCAAAAACAATGCAAGCAAGAAGATAGTGGAGGTACATCTTTAAAATACTGAAAGAAAAACAAACAAACAAACCTGTCATCCTAAAAATTTTCAGAGAGAAAAAAGGATTACTCACATAAGATAAATAACTTATATTAAGAAAGCTATTATATTATATTTCTAACTGTAACATCTGAAGTTAGAAGGCAGTGATATATTGCCCTAATGTTTGGATAGAAATTGATTTCTAACCTTCAATTCTATGCCCAAACTAACAATCACTTTGGGGATGAAAGGAAATATATTTTCATTCAAAATTTTTATCCCCCATGTTCCCATTCTTAGGAACTCACTGGCGATGGATAATTTAAAAAAAAAAAAAAAAAGGAACTTGGGCAATAGAGAATTTGATGTAAGGGAAAGAAGAAAATCCCAGGATAATGATAGGAGAAAATCTTAGAGAATAAGTACAGCAGGTCTCAGTTCAGTTCAGTTCAGTCGCTCAGTCATGTCTGACTCTCTGCAACTTCATGGAATGCAGCATGCCAGGGCTCCCTGTCCATTGCCAACTCCCAGAGTTTACCCAAGCTCATGTCCATTGAGTCGGTGATGCCATCCAACCATCTCATCCTCTGTCGTCCCCTTCTCCTCTCACCTTCAATCGTTCCCAGCATCAGGGTCTTTTCTAATGAGTCAGCTCATCACATCAGGTGGCCAAAGTATTGGAGTTTCAGCTTCAACATAGTCCTTCCAATAAACACTCAGGACTGATTTCCTTTAGGATGGACTCATTGGATCTCCTTGCAGTTCAAGGGACTCAAAAGTCTTTTCCAACACCACAGTTCTTTGGCGCTCAGTTTTCCTTATAGTCCAACTCTCCCATCCGTACATGACCACTGGAAAAACCATAGCCTTGACTAGATGGACCTTTGTCTGCTGCTGTGCTGCTGCTAAGTCGCTTCAGTCGTGTCCGACTCTGTGTGACCCCATAGACGGCAGCCCACCAGGTTCCCCCGTTTCTGGGATTCTCCAGGCAAGAACACTGGAGTGGGTTGCCATTTCCTTCTCCAATGCATGAAAGTGAAAAGTGAAAGTGAAGTTGCTCAGCTGCGTCCGCCTTTGTCTAAAGAACTATAAATCCAGAGATAATTTAAAAATTTTAAATATACTGATAATTATTTTCCAAGTTAAAAAGAAATTCTATTGAGTATTTTGGAGTTGCTGCTGCTGCTTCTAAAGTCGCTTCAGTCGTGTCTGACTCTGTGCGACCCCATAGACGGCAGCCCACCAGGCTCCCCTGTCCCTGGGATTCTCCAGGCAAGAACACTGGAATGGGTTGCCATTTCCTTCTTCAATGGATGAAAGTGAAAAGTGAAAGTGAAGTCGTTCAGTCACGTCCAACTCCTAGCGACCTCATGGACTGCAGCCTACTAGGCTCCTCCGTCCATGGGATTCTCCAGGCAAGTTAAACTAAGAGAAAACAAAGCAAATAAGTAAGGCAGTTATTAACTCAAGTGAAAGCAGAACATTACAGAAGAAATGACAATGTAACTGCAACATACTACCTTATTCAGCTATAAATAAGATTTAAAGTCATAATATAAACACTGGTTATTAATTAAACAAAAATATTATATGATTTTACTGGAAAGATGTATTATAATTATATATGTGCAAGAGTGTTAAATCCTTGTGTTTTATAGTAGCTCAGTTAATAATACTGATAAACATGAGTTTATTACACGTTACTTATTTTGTTCTAGTTACTTTGTAGAAAAATGGACAGAAAAAGCCTGTCTTTTCTCCTGTGTTGCACCACTATTTTGTCTTTAACTTCACCTAGAGAAGAGGGGTTTTATTTCAATTGTATAAATGTCTGAGGATTTTCTTAAACAGACTCTTATCTAAATGCAATGTCATTTTGCTTGTGGGGGGGAAAGGACCAACCAGAGAATTATTCAGCCTTACTGAGTAAATCATTCAGATGCAGATGACTTAACTTTCTGAAGATGATAAATAGCTCTATAGGAAAAGGCAAGCTACATTTCCTTTGGGGCAATGGAGGATGATGAAAATCATCACGGAGCTTTGAAAGAACAGAAAAAAATGCAAATATCCCTAATGCTCCTCAGTGATGTGCCAAAAAAGTATTTAAAATGTCAAACTATTGTTATAATTTGAAAGCATGAAAATTGTATAAGGTGCAAATGGAAAGTGGAAGAGATAACACAGAATCACAAATTTGTGGATTTTTCCTCTTTTAATAACTGGCAAAAACTCTTTGATCAAGTGGATTCTGTTGACACTTTTTTTTTTTTTTTTTGCAGCAAATGGAAGCCCTTATCTTAAAGTTATGAAACAGAAAAACTGTTCATAAAGATTGCTTTGAATGTCAGTTTCCCTGTATTGTGTAAGTTTTGGAATTTGAAACACAAAAATGTGTGAAATAAAAGATACAAGGCATGGATTCTAATACACAGTAATGCATTGACTTTTTAAAAACAATTAAATAGTGCACTCTGGTTGTAAGCATTACTCCCCATTCAGAAGTTACTTTTTCAAATAAAAATTATTTTGTATAATAGGAATTTCTTTTTAAGCAATTCATGTCACCAGTCTAACCTAGTAGTTTTACTCATCATAATTCTTGAAAACCACACACAATTGGTCAATCCCAATAGGCTGGCTGGAAAGAAAAAAAAAAAGATTGAAGAAATGAAACATTTTACAGTTTTTCTAAAAAAGAAGACCCAAGGTGAAACTGTTGGTATCTTGTTGAAATTCATGCATACAGAAAAACTAATTGTATCAGATTTTAGCCATGTTTTCTAAAGGGGATGTTTCTTTTGCATTCATTAACTTAATTGGCACAGTTGAAGTTTTAAGAGGACTTTCACCCTTGGTTATGGGTTATACTTTTAGCAATAGCCTTTCAAAATTAGTGAAATAACTTAATAGAGGTTCCAGATTCCAAAAATTATTTTAGAAAGAAAATACGAAAATTTTGAGTAAAAGGAGTATTTATAATTTGGCAAAGGAAAGCATTTTGGACCAAAAAACCAAATACTTCTGGAAAAGGAAATGGCACCCTGCTCCAGTATTCTTGCCTGAAGAATCCCATGGACAGAGGAGCCTGGCAGGCTATAGTCCATGGGGTCTCAAAGAGTCAGACATAACTTAGCAACTAAACCACCACCACCAAAAATAAAAACTTCACAATCCATGGCTTGAAGGTAGAGAGTCTTACTGGGTATCAGTAAGTGGACAAATTGTGGGGAGTAAATCCTTTAGTGGGATTATTTTTTCTTCCCTGTTATATGAAGCATCAGTCTTGAGACTTCCCTGGTGGTTCAGGGGTTGAGAATATGTCTTGCAATGCAGGGGATGTGGGTTCAATTCCTAGTCACGGAGCTTAGATCCCACTGATTTTGCTGCAACTAAGACTCAACAGGGCCAAATTAATTAATTAATTGATTAATTTTTAAGAAAACATCATTCTTAATGATATCCTGATGGGAAAAAACAATTTGTATAATTAGGAATTATACAAATTGAGACTCCAGTTTTGTACTGAAAGTGTAATATTTACATGTGTATTCAGAAAAAAATGTAATTGGAATGAACATTATTATACTATATGGGTGAAGCTATGTGTGCTAAGTCACTGCAGTTGTGTCCAACTGCATGGACTTAGCATGACCCCATGGACTAAATCCTGCCAGGCTCCTTTGTCCATGGGATTCTTCAGGCAAGAATACTGGAGTGGGTTGCCATTTCCTCCTCCAAGGATCTTCCTAACCCAGGGATAGAACCTGTGTGTCTTGTCTCCTGCATCTGCAGGCAGGTTCTTTACCACTAGTGCCACCTGGGAAACCCACGTGAAGCTATATAGACATGATAATTAACACTTCTGGATTGTTTATAAGGAACTTTGAGTTCTTCAGTCTTTTATTTTTTCAAACTCTAACCTAGAAAATCCTCAGAGAAATAAATGAGACTATTCAAAGAAACAAGTCCCTAACGTTTTCATGGTTCTTCCAAGGGCGGAGGGGACCCTGGTTTTGTGAGGTCAAAGTGCTTCGCTAAGTGTGTGTTTGTTTTTTATGTGGATGATTCTAGAATGGTTGGGTGTTATCTTGGGATCAGTCATCTCTATTTCCTCTCCTGATCTAGAAGTGGATCTTTCCTTCTGTCACTCAGAAGGCTTTTAGTGATGTGATCAAGTGATGTCTAAAAAATACTACTCTTTAACCAAAATTTTATTGTTTAGTTGCTAAGTGGTGTCCAACTCTTTTGTGACCCCATGGACTGTAGCCTGCCAGGCTCCTGCCCATGAGATTTCTCATGTAAGAATACTGGAGTGGGTTGCCATTTCCTTCTCTAGGGGATCTTCCCAAGGAGGAAAGGATTGAATCCAGGGACTGAACCCACATTTCCTGCATTGGCAAGTGGATTCTTTACCACTGAGCCATCAGGTAAGCCTACCATAGGGGACTATTAATTAGAGGATGGGTTTAATGTGATGAGTGTTTGAATTTAACCAGCTGAAGATGGTGAGTACTAATACCATTCAATCCCTTGGTCACTAGGTCTTTATGAGGGAAAACCTCGGGGAGGGTGAATCAGGCAGGATGCCCTTCTGCACATCCCATTCTCCTCTCCAGCTATGGTTTCATTTCTTTTCTGTAAATCTTGTCTTTAAAGCTTCAATTTCTCTTTAGCTTATGATTAAATCTCTTATGGAAAGCCATTTATTTTACTTTGGATGATAGATGGCTTGTGGAAAGAAATTGGACTGCGTTAATACATCTCTTGTTCTGTGTATTGGAAGAACCTTGTAATCTACAACAAAATGTCACAAATATCAAAGCAACATTATAATATCCAGTGTGAAAACATTTTTATATCTAAGAAAAGACCTTAAAATATCAATATTTTATTTTATTGACAAGCTCAGAAAAATATGAACATATAAGTTAATAGATGTCCTCCTATGTCTGTACAGATGGAGACGTTTCTGTAGTTAAGGTAAGCATAGTCTTTTTTGACTGGTGATAGCCACACGTGATCATTTGGTGGAGTTGTGGTGCCTCTCATTAAGTATCTGTTGATCATATAAGCAATGATATGTAGATTTGTATGGTGGTCTAAGAGATTTTGAGAGAGAAGATTTGCCTTTGCTTTTCACACTATTACTGTTAACTATTAGAGGGCTTTTTTTTTTTTTTTTTCCTCTCCAATTAATCCAGGAAAGCAACAGCTGTCATGATAACCCAAACGTGCCATTTATAACCTTGTGTCTTTTAGAATTGCAAAGTCCTAGAACGTGCCACTGTCATAATAAAAGCTAACCTTAATAGAATGCTTACTACAGGTCAGGTGCTTTCATTATATAAACTCATTTAATATTCACAACACCCAGAAAGTGCTATTACCACCCCCTTTATAGAGTGACACAAATGTTCAGACCAGAGCATTCTTCTTCTTCTTCTTCTTCTTTTTTAATCAGGGGTCTTTCCAAGGTAGTATATCTTGCTTTCTAGGATCTGTTCTACTTGATATTCTGGTATTGGGAATGTCTGACAGTTGGAAGGTATAGATATTCAGAGTTTTTCAGATCATATTCTCTCTCTCACACACACACAAACACACCAAGTAATACTTTAAAATGTCTTTTGGTAATTTACATGAGAATATGGAGTAAATATTTTTGAAAGACATAGTTAAGAGAAGAGAGGGATCTCATTTATACACAGATTTTCAAAGAAAATTTGAAACAACCATTTTGCAACAATAATATACTGATAAAATCAAGGGATGTTAAAAATTTGTTCAGCAGAACCAAGAACAGTAGTACCTGGTTGGAATCACAACAGTCCAAGATATGATCATCACTTTTCAAGTTCAGAAACTTGGTCTGTCATCTTGCTTAAGGAACACATTTCCAGGACTTTCAAACACACCAGAGACTATTGTATGGATGAAGATATGAATGATGTAAACTTTAATGACAATTATAGTTACCAAATTACCTACATCTTTTGTCTAGTGATCAGAACTTCTTTCCTTGTTGGTCAGTTTATGTTTGAAGCCAAATTATAAACTGAGGGTTGCTTGCTGAACACAAAATAGATCTAAGAAAATTAGGAAGAACCTCCAAAACGGATATGACTTTGTCACACTTTGACTACTATCCAAATGCTTATTCCTGAAAGGCAAGGACTCAGATTATAAAGAGTGATTTTTCTTGCCATCTATACATTGTCTTACATGAGAATAATTTTGTGATTTTGAACCTACTTATTATAAGGCTAAGTTTACTGGTTTTTTTTGCAAAACTAAGTAATGCGTGTGTGCGTGTTAGTCATTCAGTCATGTCCAACCCTTTGCAACCCCATGGACTGTAGCCTGCCAGGCTCCTCTGTCCATGGAACTCTCCAGGCAAGAATGCTGGAGTGGGCTGCCATGCCCTTCTCCAGGGGATCTTCACTTTCATCAATGTTATGAATATATAAGAATTTATGAATATACATACATGCATAGGTCTGTTTCAGAAATTATTCATATTAGCTGTGCTAAATTTAAGTCCTTCACAGGAGGCATCTTGGAAAATCTCTCCAATAGACTGGTGTGGAAACTCTCTCTGTGCATGGCAAATATTTCCTTGTGTCAGTCGCTAAGTTGTGCCCGACTCCGTGACCCCATGGACTGTAGCCCACCACGCTCCTCTGTCCAAGGGATTCTCCAGGCAAGAGTACTGGAGTGGGTTGCCATTTCCTTCTCCAAAATGTTTTATTACATTATAGTATGGAGGGAGACGATAAAAATGACATGGATCAGAAATAATATCCAAGATTCCTTTCAATTTTCCTATCACTTTCACTTCTGTCTTTCTACCATTCCAGTTTTGTTAAAATTGTCATTCAATGACCATTTGAAAATTATTAGAGGTTTCAAAGCTTTATTGGATTTGGAACTAATGTGATGCCAAAAACATAACTAACAATTACTCTGAGTATTCATTTCTCTCTCAATTCAAAATCAAAGTTGTTCGCACCTTGTGAGACCCAGGCATCACCAGTCACCTTGGTTCATCAAAACAGTCAATCTGCATAATGGGAAAACGTAAAAATCCTGAGGTCAGAAAAGAGCTCTTGCTACTTGAAAGACACAGAATAGTTTATTAACATATCACAATAATTTCAACAGTGCATTCATTAGGTGTTGGTTGGAGAAATATTTGTTGTTCTCTACTCTTCTTCCCAAATGAGATAAAAAATAGACTTTTTGAAGTTAAGCTATCTTTTTTACAAGCTTTCTTGAAAAACAAAACAAATTTGCCACCATCTCACTTTTTAATCTATACCTAGGTAGTTTAAAAAAAAAAATCTATTCCTGGAACATGGAACAGTGAAGAATAAAGTACCATAATTTAATATACTGATTTATTCTATTTCAGTCTCCAACCAGTATAAAAAACAAAATGACAGTCATAGCTCAGTTGGTAAAGAATCTGCTCTGCCTGCAGTATAAGAGACCTGCGTTCGATTCCTGGGTCAGGAAGATCCCCCTAGAGAAGGAAATGGCAACCCACTCCAGTATTCTTGCCTAGAGAATCCCATGGATAGAGGAGCCTAGTGGGCTAGTCCATGGGGTCACAAGAGTCAGACACAACTTAGGGACTAAACCACCAATAGAGAATAAGACTTTCTTAATTTAATGATGTTTACTAATTGGTATCAAGACATAGGATTAGTTGCTTCTTTTTGTAGCAATTTCTAGCAAGTAGCCTAATTTTTAAGGTAAACAAGTTGTTTGAGGTTCTGAAGAGGGAAAAACTGCAGAGGGAAAAGATTTTTAATTGAGTTTCAGATTTAAAGGATGAAAATCATACATCAGCAAAAATAAAGACATCCAATTAAAAACAAAAGATGTTAGTGCACAACATCAGCATTCATAAGTGCTCTGAAAAAAATTTGTATATACTGATTCATGTATGATCTTTATTAAACAGATAAGGTTTCCATGCTGCCCTCGGTGTTTCGTGTGAAAAGTTTTATGTTTTGAAACTAAATTGGGTGCATTTACAATTTTCACATAATAGCTTATCAGGGTCTTCTGACGTGAAAAATACAAAGTCAGTGAGGTTCATCAACAGAACCAAACCAAGTTGAAAAGTAGTAAAAACTATGTAAGTAAGAAAGTTTCTGTTGGGGGTTATCGTCATGAAAAATGTTTAATAACATTGCTGCCAAGAAGAAAAAGGAAACTGTGGCACAGATCTCTTCATGAGGAGGGTGATTTAGATTTGTCCTATGAAATCTTCAAGAAAAAAAATGGTACCAAAAGTTAATGATACTCTGGTTCTCAACAAGGATGAGGTACAGCTGAAAATGAACTGACAGGTCTCAAAGGATTTCAGTGTCTGTGCAAAATTTTTGAAGAACCTTATAACTAATACCTCTTTTTAAGTAAAATTTA
This sequence comes from Bos javanicus, assembly GCF_032452875.1. NCBI lineage: Eukaryota > Metazoa > Chordata > Mammalia > Artiodactyla > Bovidae > Bos > Bos javanicus. The sequence continues at coordinate 27,982,374 of NC_083891.1, read as the reverse complement.
AAGTGAGAAGTTTCTTAAAAGTGGAAGAAATGTGCTGAGTGACTCATCAAACAGCAGAGCACGGATATGCAGTGCCAAGCCAAGCAGAGCTGAGGGCTATGTTCTCAGCTCCCTGACAATGTACTTGTCCCCTCAGAGGTTCTCGGAAAGTGTTCGCTTTATTCTCAGTGGATAGCATCCCCTTTCTCCTTTAGGTTTCCTCTCTTTTTTCTCTGTTCTTTAAAATTAACTATCTGTGACTTTGTATAGTTGATTCCTTCAAATACGGATTGCACGCCAGCTGTGTGCTAGTCACGGATGTTCAAAGATGTAGAAGATACAGGCTGTTATTGACGAACTTAGGCACTGAACGAGTTGCAAGCAAAACTCAGAAACCAAACCCTAAACCTCAACTGCAGACCTATTTCACAGATGACTTGGGACTTCCCTGGTGGCTCAGATGGTAAAGATTCCACCCGGTAAAGCATCCACCTATGACACAGGAGACCTGGGTTCCATCCCTTTGTCAGGAAGATCCTGTGGAGAAGGGAGTAGCAACCCACTCCAGTTTTCTTGCCTGGAGAATCCCGTGGACAGAGAAGGCTGACGGACTGTAGTCCATGGGGTCACAAAGAGTCGGACATGACTGAGAGACTAACGCTTTAAAGCTTTATGATGTCGGTCACTTTTCACGTGCTCATTGGTCACCTGTGTAGCTGCTTTTGTGAAGTGACTGCTCAAGACTTTTGCCACTTTTTAATGTGTCGTTCGCCATGTCATGATTGAATTTTAGCAGTTTTTCTGTATCGTGAATACAAGTCCTGTTGTCAGTGTTTTGCGACACAAATACTTTCTCCCAGCCTATCACTCACCTGTCTGTTTCATTAAAGGTGTCTTTCGACATTTTTGTTTTCATTTTGCTTTTCCTATCTGCCTTTTGTTTGTTCTCTTTCTCCTTTGGCAGGTTAGTTGAAAATATTTTCATATTTCATCTTGTATCTTTATTGCCATTTTAATTGTGTGTTTTTGCTTTTTTTTTTAGTGGTTGCTTAATATGCAATTTTAACCTATGTAATTGTCTACTTTCAAAACTGACTCCACTATTCATAAATGATACATGAACTTTACAATGGTATATTTATTTTACTAACTTCTCCTCTCTGTTTTCCTTGTCATATAATATTTTATTCTTGTATTTATATTCTATATTCCACATTACATTGTTATTTTTACTTTAAACTGAATATTTTTTAAAAGAGATTTAAAGATACACATACATATACAAACACTGCTGTTGCTGCTGCTAAGTCGCTTCAGCCATGTCTGACTCTGTTTGACCTCATAGACGGCAGCCCACCAGGCTCCTCTGTCCATGGGATTCTCTAGGCAAGAATACTGGAGTGGGTTGCCATTACCTTCTTCCATATACAAATACACACACACATACATATATATATATATATATATATATACACACACACACATATATATGTATATGTATAAAATAACTTTTAGAAGTCCTTATGTTCAACAACATATTTACACTTTCTCATGTTTTCTGATCCATTCTCCAGAATTAAGTTTCTATCCAGTGTCAGATTCCTTTTATATTAAATTTTTAACTTAACTTAGATTGTAGGTTTAAAATCTAAGAGAGAACAATTTTTCAACTTGTGTCTTGCTGAAAATGTCTTTATCTTTCTTTTTTTCTGTAAATGAAGGCATGATTTACATATAATAAATTTCACCCTGATAGTACATGTAATTGGCCAGTCTTCCTCTTCTGCTAGGTTTTGAGTCTGAAGCATGAGTCATTTTTTACAAAAGGTGAGCTGGATTTGGGTTTGATTGTGGCTTTTGTTTTCCTCAGTTTATAGATTATCTACTTCACAGCACCAAATCAAATTTTTTCAATTTCACCCATTATTATCTTTTAGAGGTTTGTTTTCTAGGCCCAAAATTTAATAAAAAATCAAGCATTGACTTGAGTTGTCACTTAAATAAAAAACAATTTAAAAAACTCGAGTTATTTTAAAAAGACATATTATATTAAAAGAAAGCTTGTCAACCACTTCATCAACAAAGTAATATGAGAGAATACAGTCAAATGGCAAATATTATGGGGATTTAAATTCATGATGCACCCCCCAAAAAAAGTTAGGGAGTGAGGGTAAGTTGAATTAAAGTGCTCTAAGCTTTTAGTGTTTTTAGAATTGTAAAAAGAATAATTTATAATAAACTCTCATAAGTCCAAGATCCCAATAGTAATATTTAAGTTCTTTCATAAAGAATAGTAAGAGAGTATATACATAAAATATAGTATAGAATGGAACATAAAAATGATATCAGGAAATCCTTGAATAATAAAGGAAAAGAGAGAAAAATTAAATAAACTTGGAATAAATGGAAAAATCAATAATAAGTTAGAATTAAGTTCAAACAAATGAAGTTTGAAGTGTTACTCTCTCAATCATGTCTGACTCTTTGTGACCCCACGAATGGTAGGTAGTCTGCCAGGCTTCTCTGTACGGGGATTCTCCAGGCAAGAATACTAGAGTGGGTAGCCGTTTCCTTCTCCAGGGCATCTTCCTGACCCAGGGATCGAACAAGGGTCTCCTGCATTGCAGTCAGATTCTTTACCTTCTGAGCCACCAGGAAAGATCAAGTTCAAATAAAACAGTAATAAAATTTATATGTAAACTAAATACTACAATTGGGTTCCCAGGTGGCGCTAGTGGTAAAGAATTCGCCTGCCAACGCAGGAGACACAAGAGACAGAGACGTGGGTTCAACACCTGGGCCAGGAAGATCCCCTGGAGGAATAAATGACAATCCACACTAACATTCTTGCCTAGGAAATCTCATGGACAGAGGAACCTGGTAGGCTACAGTCCATGGGATCACAAGAGTTGGACACAACTGAGTGAGCACACACACAAATACTACAGTTTGAAGGTAAATATTATCTAACTAGAATAAAAATAAATATAAGAAATATCAATATATTCTGATTATCAGATATACACATCAAATAAAAAATAGATTATAGTAAAAAGGAAAATTGTGATATAAAAACACTTGGTAAAAGAAAGTTGACATATTTAAACTAATACCAGTCATTATAAAATAAATGTGAAGACAAATCTTGTATAGAGCTAAGTGGAATATTTTTATAATAGTAAAATCATCAAATACAGCACTAAAGTTTAGTGAGTCTATGTTTGTATGCAAATAAAAACATCACTTGAAATATAGAAGGCACAAATTGAAAGAATTAAAGGATAAACCAATAAATTAAAAAAATATGAGACTTCAGTAAATTCTTTCATTCACTGACGTGAGAATTAGATAAAACATTGATATATAAGTGATGCAATCAAAGACTTTCATAAAATGTTTACACAGGAATTTCACATCAACAATGGCAAAATACATATTACATTTAAGTGCAAATGAAATTTTTATCAGTTGGTAATATGCTTCATTAAGCAACTCACCGGTGTCAAAGGATTAAAACCAGATTTTTCTTTGATTAGAGTGGACTAAGCTTGTGTTCACTATGTAAAATAATTAAAGGTTCCAAGATGCTTAGAAAGTAATCAGTACATTCCTATGTCAGATATGGGATAAGAAAGAAATCAAGATGAATTTAGAAAATATTTTAAAGGGAATGGTAACAGAAAGCATGACATATCTGTAGGAGTGAGATATAGCAAAAGCATCATTTGCAAGGAATGTATAACCATGAATTCATGTTTTGATGAGTCCTAATAAAAGATGAGTACTGATACTTGAAATAGAAAATATATATAAAAAAGAGAGCAGCAAAGCCAACGCTTGTTCATTTACACAGCTAATAAAATTGAAAAACTCCCTGAAACCTGATAAAAATGAGAAGTAGACCAAATATTACCAAATAGAAAATTACAAAGGAAAGATCACTACAATTCTTAAAGACATAATATAATATATATACACATATCTATGTACAAATACAATACATTATCTTTGGCTGTAAATTTGACGATTTAGACAAAATGACAAATCCCTAGAAGAGCAAAACTTTCCCAAACTAACTCACAGGGAAATAAAAGATACATCTTTTTTAACTACTGAAGAAATTGAATCTGTAATTGAAATAAATGTCCCACAATAAAATCTCTATCTGCAGCCAGATAATGGCTGCAGAGAGTAATTTTCGCAACATTTATGAAATGCATAAAACAACATTATACAAACTCATCCAGAGAATTTAAAAAGGAGAAAATACTACTCACCATATTTTACAAGCTTGTGCCAATTTTAACAGCAAATGAAAAATTTAGGCTAATTACTCTCATGGATATTAAGGAAAATCCTATGTAAATTAGAATATTTAATTCTTAAGTAGAATTCAGAAATATATGGAAAGATCATAGAATAAGTTGAGATTATATTAAAAATGCAAGATTTTTTTAAGCTTTATTTTTTATCAAAGTATAAACTAAGAGAGAAAAAAGCTCAAATTGCTCCACGCATTTTCACAACGTCAACTCACCTCTGCAGTCAACCCCCAAATTATGAAACAGAACAGCACCAACATCTGTGTGCTTCTTACCTGCAACAAGTCTAAGGATAAGCACAACACTTGTTTCTTTTTTCTCATCCTAGCTTTATTGAGATATTATTGACATATAACATATGTAACTTTAAGATGTTCAAGGTGTTCATTTCTTAATAATTGAAAAATCAAGCAATTCAATTCACCACATATATAGAATAAAGAGAAAAATCATATGAAAATATCCATACATGTAGACCAAAGTTTAATAACAGTTGAACATTCATTTATAGTTTAAAACTCCCTACACTTAATAATAGGTGGCTTTTTATTCTTATAAAGTATATCTAGAAAAAGCCAGCGTGATATTTAACGATACAATATTAAAAGCTTTCTACCAACACAAGGTGCTTACTAGCACTACTTCTGGCTGTTTGAGGCCATAGTCAATAAAATAAGACAAAAAAAAAAAAAGAAAAGAAAGAAAATGAATTGAAAAGTTAGAAGTAAACTTTCATTAGTGTCCATTGTGACCTCCTCCTCAAGAGCACGGTATGAAAAGGGGAAAGTAAGAATAACTTTATAAGAAAGAAAAGGGACAAATCAGCCTTAGCCAGTGATCAAGGTCAACATCAACAGTCATAAATCATATAAAACAGTCATAAATGTGTACCCTTGATATGATGTGATGAAAAACAGCATGTTTACCTCTGTGACTTTCCTTCTCAAAACTCATAACCCTACTGTGGTCACAAGGAAGCTGTCAGACAAATTCAAACAAATTCAGACATCCCACAAAATACCTGACCAGCATTCCTCAAAGTTGTGAGATCATTAAAAGCAACAGAAGTCTGAAGAAACTGTCAGTCTAGATTAATCTAAAGAGTCATAATTTCTAAATGTAGTATGGTATCTGGGACTGGATCCCACAACAGTAAAAACCATAGAAATTGTAAAAAATCTAGGGACTTATGTTAATAATGATGTATCAATATTGGTGGGGTAGCTGGTCCTAATCACAGTTGGTTCGACTCCAAGGGGAATCACAGGGCATTATCAAAGAAACCTCATTCACAACTGTAAAAATAAAAGAAAAAAAAATGACACATCAATATTGGCTCACTCATTGTATAAAATGTATCATACTAAACTAAGACAGTAACAATAGGAGAAATGTTATGGGGCATACAAGACCCCTGTACTATTTTAATTTTTTTTCTGTAAATTTACAAAGGTTCTAAAATAAAAACTTTATTTAAATAACAGATATACAGATTTTGGGCTTCCCTGGTGGCTCAGAGGTTAAAGCATCTGCCTGGAATGCAGGAGACCGGGGTTCGATCCCTGGGTCGGGAAGATCCCCTGAAGAAGGCAATGGCAACCCACTCCAGTACTCTTGCCTGGAGAACCCCATGGAGGGAGGAGCCTGGTAGGCTACAGTCTATGGGGTCGCAAAGAGTCAGACACGACTGAGCGACTTCACTTTCACAGATTTTACATTAAAAAAGACATGTGTGTAGAAAAGTTTCTTTCAAAAGGTAAAGGACTTTTCTTCCGGTATAGGTGTTATAAATCTCTCTGCTCAAGGTGTAAGCATACAGTGTAAAGAAAAGCTAAAGACTCATGAAATTATTCACACCACAAGGCTGGCAGGCATGAGTTAAACTCGGACAATACATGCAACACATCATTTTTTTAAAAGTCCATGTTTCTCAGGAAAATTTAAAATTAATTTTCTAGCACAATTTGGATTATTTTAAATAAAACGGCAATGTCTGGAAGCAAAAACATTTGTGGCACGCTTGTTGTAGGAGATAGCTTTTAAAAATGGGTTGCATCAGTGGATTTCATTGTTCATCTTTTGGGAGTCTATTTATAATATTACTTATATGTCAACATGATGGTGTTCTTTCACTGTGAGGTCTACTTAATTTAGAGTTAATTGGGTCATAAAACAAAATACAAACCAAAGGGAAAAGCTTATTATATTTAAGGGTGGAGTTAATTCTAGCAGGTGTCAGTAGAAAAAATTGTTGGCTAGTTCAAGCACAAATTGAAACAGACCTTTTTGTGACATTTATAAAGCATAAATGTTACATAGATGGCAATGAAAATTTAATGAAGACATGTAGAATTTCTTCAAAGATTAACAAATTTACATTAATTTGAATAATAAAAACATTACTTTTGATCCTTACCCAATGTGGTAAGTGTTGCTATATATTCTTAGTTTTTTGTTGTTGTTGTTCCTTATAACTTTAAATCTAAAGACAATACATGTATACTGTTATCTATCATTAATATATAACTGCTCCAAAACAGTTTGCATTACTACTTAAAAACACAGAACATCCTCACTATTGACATCTTATGACAAAACATAGTTATTGGATGTGTCAGGAAAGATAACTTCATGGCTTCTTAGCATGTTTCAGAAGTTTCCATTCTCCTCTCTACAAGTGAGGAATTTTGGAAGGGACATTTTGGGGCTTGGGGGTTCTGCTCACAGGAGAAATGAGCTACTGGTAGTGCAAAAAAGTCCTTGACTATTTCAGTTCTGACCTTTAGATGGGAGAGTTCACTCAGGGTAATGACAGGCTATTTCTGGCTTAGCCAATCAGCATATTTCCACTCTCCTCATCAGGATATCAGTAAACTTCAAATCCATCCTCTTGACTATTTGTGTGACTTGGAATGAACTGTAAAACAACTTTTTCTCCAGATGTAAGTTACATATTACTTCAAACATAGGAAGAGGTAGGGCCAGGATTAAATGTGTTTGAATTGCCAAAGAACATTGGCAAGTGCCAAGAATATTGATTGGCACTCAAGAAGTGCTATTTTGATTTCGTTTCCTTACACAGCACTTCTAAATGTTCTTCAGTACTTTAACTGTCAAAGCCTCATACTATTCAAAATACTTTGGTGAATGCATATAGCCTACACAATGAAGCCAGACTCTATAGATTTATATTCATGATTTCCTACCATGAAGAAAGACTCCATTACAACTTTATTTCCACCACAAACCCACCTTACTACTATGATGTCCAGATCATACCATGCACTACATGCCTTGTACATTAAGAGATGTTCCTAAATGTGCCTGGAATTTTGTTCTTCTCTTCTTGTTAAAAATGTACTTTTCCTTCACAATTTACCTTGCATTTCCTCTTCTTCAAAATTTCCCTTAATCTCTAGATGAAAGTTATATCCTGTCTCCACAAAACTTGTATTTTTTTTGTTCATTTTGATTCTGTTTGTCTCCACTCCTAGAATGTATCTCTTTCTTTTTCAAAGTATCTAATAATTTCTTAATTAACATTTATTCATTCTTTGTTATAAAAAACGTGCTTCAAAGAATGTGAAATTATCTAAATAATATTCAACAGTTATACACATGATAAGGCTAAGAAACTAAGAAATACACCCCTGGAAGACAAAACAAATCAACTAAGATTTCACATTAAAGAGTAATTTTCATTTCTGAGTTGTGAAGAAGGAAGAATTTATGATATGTTGATCATATTGCATATACAAATAACTGGAATTTGTGTATTTGATTATTTTGTAAATGTTTTGAGAATTTTGGGAAGCTCTTTGTGCATTTGTAGATCAGTGAGGGCACAATGTCCGGGAAGCTAGTTCAGAATCATCAAGAAGGATGGAGAAGCCACACTTACCTGACTGATTGTATCAGCCCTTTCTGAGATTTATTGTTTAGCCACATGGAAAGGGTCTAGTTATTCGTTAAAATTGTGACTATAAAAGCACTTTAAAATTCTATGCTATTCTTACTTTAAAGATAAAACTCTATGCTGATAAATGTTTCTACCTAGTAGATGCAGTGTAGGAAGTTAAATAGCTGGTGTGTATGAATTTATTGTCTTTATGAGGGGTGAGGAGATGTCTCTGGGGAAAGGAAAGAAAGTGACCCAGCTAATTTCCTTGTTAGACCTTCAATTAAATGGCTAATGATATATTCTCAGAGGAAGAGACCTGATCTATTCAATGCCTTTAGCAGAATATCTCTGGATAAAGGATTAATTAGATCCAGAATCTATAGAATGTGGGGCCCTGGAGAAAATGAAAACTGTACACTCTCTGGAGTATATAGTGCAGATATTTTGTAACTTAAATGGCTTCTTCTGTGTAAGGTAATCATATTCAAATTACTTAGAAACCTTATTTATTATTCTAGGCTAGAGGTGCATGTTAATGCAAGAATATTTTCTCCACCATTTTAAACTTTCTTTATTTGGAGGAAGAGGAATGTTATCACATTTAGACTGCTGTATTATTGGAAATAAAAACTTGATATTTTTTTAATTCAAAAAAGACTAGTACCTAATGTCACTGACAACTCAGAAATAAAAATATGAGCTGATTTTTGAGTTGCATATCCAGAAGTAAAGGTTGCCATTTTTAAGCAGCTTATTAATAATGACAGATTATAAGAATAAAAGGCTTTCCCAATGGTTCAGAGGGTAAAGAATCCACCTGCAACGTAGGAGACACAGGAGACACAGGTTTGATCGCTGGGTCAAGAAGATCCCCTGGAGGAGGAAATGACAACCTGCTCCAGTATTCTTGCCTAAAAAATCCCATGGACAGAGGAGCCTGGTTGTCTATAGTCCAAAGGGTTGCACAGAATTGGACATGACTGAAAGACTAAGCACGAAAGCATGAAAAGGAATAAAACATTGGTTTGGGTTTCTGAACTGGCCTGAAAAATCACATATAGGATTGTTTCCGTAAGTTTTTATTTTGTATTTCACATTTATCTATTTTTTTTTTCCAGAGCATTCAAGAATTTCATATTTTGTTCACAAGGACTCTCTGAGCCTTTCTGTGTTTTGTTGTGTACTTTAGAAAAAGGCTCTCCTGGTTTCTTTTAAAAGAAACATATTGTTTAGCTTTTTTTTCTTTATTTAACAGGTACAACTTCTCCAGGATTTATATTACTTGGAAATATATTTTATTAATAATGAAATATAATTTTTTACTCAAAAGTTATGCATGTTAAGTGAATTATGCAAATAACATATATAGGACTTAGTAAAAACTAAAATTCACAATATCTGTAAAGGAATCACCTTTTTTCTTTATACTACTCACTATACTGTTGACACCAGATTGAGAGATTTCTAGCCCCAAACAATTCAATTCTTGATGGACACAGGCCTGGTATCCTAAAATTGAACTCAATTCTTTCACTATGTACCAGAAACAGTGCAGATCACTCAGATTGAGGGCTCAGTCTTGTTAAGATTCCTCCCCACATCAGTTTGTGTGCTTTGTTGCTCAGTTGGGTCTGACTCTTTTGCAACCCCATGGACTATAACCCGCCAGGGTCCTCTGTCCATAGGATTTTTCAGGCAAGAATACTGGAATAGGTTGCCATTTTCTTCTCCAGGGATCTTCCCGTGGATGTAGGGGTTGAACCTGCGTCTCCTGCATCTCCTGCATTGGCAGATGGACTTTTTACCATTGCACCAGAAGCTAATCATAATTCCCAAGTTGTCTCCTCTTTTCTGATAGAAGAGCCGTAAGTCAAAGTACACATGGCTTCTTTCTCAGGTTCAATAATTTGTTAGAATGTATAACGTAGAATAAGGTTAAATATTGAATATCAGTCATGATTTCTGATATTTTACCTCTAGGACTTCAAATGCATTTATAAGAACTTTGCTCACAATAATTTGCATTTAATTTTATACCTCCTTTCTAATGTATCCCAAGATAATGATTTCATAATTAAGTGAATAAATAAAACTGATATGAAATTGTATTTATTCAAAATAGGTTAATATTAATTCTGAAGTATTCCATTTCTTTATTAGCATAATAAAAACATTTTAATACTATTTGGAATTACCCTATTTTTTCCCTCAGAGCATTTCCTTGAAAGCTCAGTAAATTCTGAGCACCATCTTTAGGTTTCTCTGTTGTCTTAAGATGATAGGAAGAATATTAAAACAATACAATATAAACATAAAATATTACATATGAATTTCATGGTTACTTTTTGATATATACTATTAGATATTAGAAGTTAAATTTTTAAAAAGTTAAGTGAATTTTAGAAGTGCAAATATTTTTCATTATGAATAAAAATGTACATTTTGTAATGTCTTTTATATTTTATATATAAAATATATATTTTAATGTAATGCATTTTTACATATATAATACATTACAAAATATATATTTTTATTCAAAATAAAAACAACTTGCTTTTCTAAAACTTACTTAATTTTTAAAAGTTTAAATTGTAATGCGTATATTATGGGCTTCCCAGGTGGCGTGAGTGGTAAAGAACCTGCTTGCCGATGCTGAAGACTTAAGAGACCTAGGTTCAATCCTGGGTCAGAAAGATCCCTTGGAGGAGGGCGAGGCAACCCACTCCAGTATTCTTGTCTGGAGGATCCCATGGACAGAGGAGCCTGGCAGGCTACAATCTATGAGGTTGCACAGAGTTGGACATGACTGGAGAGATTTCGTACACAGGCTTGCATATATATTCAGCTCAGTTCAGATCAGTTACTCAGTCGTGTCTGACTCTTTGCAACCCCACAGACTGTAGCACGCCAGGCTTCCCTGTCCATCACCAACTCCTGGAGTTTACTCAAACTCATGTCCACTGAGACAATGATGCCATCCATCCATCTCATCCTCTGTCACCCCCTTCTCCTCCTGCCTTCAATCTTTCCCAGCATGAGGGTCTTTTCAAATGAGTCAGTTCTTCACATCAGGTGGCCAAAGTATTGGAGTTTCAGCTTCAGCATCAGTCCTTCCAATGCATATTCAGGACTGATTTCCTTTAGGGTGCATTGATTAGATCTTCTTGCAGTCCAAGAGATTCTCAAGAGTCTTCTTCAACACCACAGTTCAAAAGCACCAATTTTCAGTGCTCAACTTTCTTTATGGTCCAACTCTCACATCCATACATGACTACTGGAAAAACCATAGCTTTGACTAGATGGACCTTTATTGACAAAGTAATGTCTCTGCTTTTTAATATGCTGTCTAAGTTGGTCATAGCTTTCTTTCAAGGAGCAAGCATCTTTTAATTTCATGGCTGTAGTCACCAGCTGCAGTGATTTTGGAGCTCAAAAAAATAAAGTCTGCCACTCTTTCCACTCTTTCTCCATCTATTTGCCATGAAGTGATGGAACCAGATGCCATGATCTTAGTTTTCTGAATGTTGAGCTTTAAGCCAATTTTTTCACTCTCCTCTTTCACTTTCATCAAGAGGCTCTTTAGTTCTGCATATATATTATACACATAAAATACAAAAACCAATTAATTATGTTTTTACCCTTATGGTAGTATAAAAGCTTATAGGGATATGTCCTTATGCGTATAAGCATCTTTCCACTCACTCTGATATTTAAAACATATATTGAACATGAAAAGCAAAATATGTGCAAATTCTTTTGTGCAAATTCACTTTCAAATATATTTAAATCAATTCACATTTCAATATGAGATTCAAGATGGAAGTCTTCATGTTTTGCCATAATTTCTGAAAGACAATGGTGTAGAAAGCAAGAAAAATAGCTGATTGTCACATGGTATCGATAGAGTCATTTGTGTTGTTCTTTGCAGAATAAAAGCACTCACTCCTATAGCTATAACTGTCTATGCTGACAAGAACATGTGTCTGCTGGTAACACACAGATTTGGCTTTGTTCTTCAATTATAGCTATAACTTCATTTCTGATACGTATCCTTCTATGATTATAAGAAAGAAGATATATGAGAAGCCATTTGTCTACATCATGACTCTGATAATATCTTTGCCTGTTGCCACAGAAACCCAGATCATGGTCATATGTTAACTGTGAAAATAGGAAATATGTGTATATTAAGACTTGCAGCTTCATTCTTTAATTCTTATTTTATTTTGACACAAAATCAGATCTCTACTTAATCTGACTGTCTTACTTACATCACCTGTTATCTGATGGCTCACTTTCATTCATGTTTTGCTCTGCAAGAGGGATGTTTTGGGAATTTGCACATGAGCAAAGGGAGATGAGCACATATTGTGTTGAATTTTCTTCTACAAATATATGTTAGACAGATTCTGATAATTCTAATGGATATAGAGTTATAATGCAAAAATTATAATAACACTATCAATGATATATTAACTCTGTAGAAGTATTCAAAGCAATCAACTTTTAAACATTATTCATTGATTATACCTGCAAATGTATGAAACTCGTAACTTTTTCCGATTCTTTTTCTTGTGCTCCAAAGACCTAAAAATGTGGGGAAAAAAAGAAAGAAGCCCATGTTTTTCTTGGCTTCATATTTTAGAGCAGTTTATATCTGTCCAAAAGGTTTTTTACTGTCTATTGTTTAAAGGCTAAAACATAAATCTTTCAGCAGAAGTAAAAGTTTTTTACAAAAGTGCATCCATTTTCTTTGTTTTTGGTAATATAAACCACTGAAAATTTGCAATTAAGAAAGGCTACATAACAGTAAGCATAAAGCACAAACACTAAAATAAAACTAAATCTTTCTGTCAGAATTTTTCAGTAAAACACATAAACAGAATTTATACATGTGGTTTTCTTTCTTACCACCTTATCTAGCTAACTTGATCTAAACTAGTCAGGTCACCTCAGATATATAGATTCTTCTAGTAGTCAGAATAAATAAAATGTACACATATTGAAGGTACAGTTTCATGGGCTTTTGACAAACATATTCAGTCATTTAACCAATATTTAATCAAACTATTGAACTCAATTACCACACTAAAAAGTTTCCTTTGCATCTTTCCAGTTAATTCTCATCCAAACTCTCTTCTCCAGTGTTCTCATTTCTCTCTTAAAATATTAATTTTGCCTTGTCTATAATTTAATATAAACACTATCCCATTCTTGGGGTTTCCATCCTCACAACTTCATCTAATCTTAATTACCTCCTAAACTCTTCACCTTCAAACACTTTCTGCTAAAAAAGAGACAATAGGCATGATATAGTTGTATACCTGTTGTGAGAGGTGGGAGAGATTCTTGTGAGACTGAGCCCTTCACCTGTGGCATGTGACACTATCTCCAGAGAGATGGTGTCAGAATTGAGCTAAATCATGGGACAGGGGGTGTCCCAGAGCCTGGCCTCCATATCTTTGGTGACCATGAGTGCGGTAAGTGAAGTGCCCTGTGAGTGTGGTGGTGGAGCGAGAGTAAAGGAGACGCACAGGAAATAGACTGACGTTTTCTTATACAAGAAGCCCCTTGTGGGGACTTTCCAGTGGTCAAGACTTTACCTTCTAATACAGGGCACACAGGTTTGATTCCTGGTCGAGGAACTAAGATCTCACATGCTAGGTGGCAGCTGAGCCTTCATGTTGTAACTAGAGAACCCTACACTCTGCAATGAAGACTCCTTGTAGCCAAAAACAAGAAATACAGCAATTTTTTAAATTAAATAATTAAACAAATAAAAAATTAAAATAAAAAAATACAGTTAAAAAAAAGACTCTTTATGTACCCATGAAGGTGGACAATGTAATTAGCTCAACCATGTGTAATTAAGTTAGAAAAAGCCAATAGAATAGTGGACCTCTGAAGACAAACTGTGAACGAATTGGTCAGTGAAAAGAGAGGCAAGAGACCAAATGGAAAATTAGTCAGACCAGATGGTGAGAAGTTTTGCTTTCCTGAGGTAAATGGGATTCAGTAGACCTTTCCTGAAGGGGGAGTAAGGTGAACAGGCTTGCGTTTTTCATAAAAATCACTCTTTTGTGAGCTGAAGAAAGGTTTGTGAAATGTAAGAAGAAGACCTAGGGCAAACTCAAGGAACAGCAACTTTAAAAGGCCAGAGGGAGGTAAAAGAGGTTTTCAGGCAACAAAGACAAGTGAGTTTAAAGGTCCAAGCCAGTGAGTAGGAGGAGCTGGAGAAGGTGGAGATCAGTGGGCTGAGATGGGCAGTGCAGGCCAGAGGATGATCAGAAAGTGATCATCCTGATGCCCCAGAAACTTAAGGGCTGTTTTAACATCCTTGGGTTTGGCAATTAAGAGGAGATGGGTGAATTTTCCCACTGCAGTTTTACTGGCATGTTTGATGTGGAAGCTATATTTTGAGATTTGGGTGTAAATGGGATTGGAAGAAATAGCTGCAGTAAATAGAGTGAACTTACTCTTATCAGAAGGCAAGAGACAGAGGGAGAGGGGACTCTAGGTTAAAGCAAGTTGAAGGTAAGGACTTGTTGGCTTTTTTTTTTTTTTTTTTTTAAGATAGAATTTCCTACCTCATATTCCCAGAGCCCATTTTTTGAGTCTTCTGCTGAAGCATTTATTGTGTTTGCCTTGTTAATGATAAATTTAAGCATGTATCTATGACTGTAATCTCAACTAGTTGATGAGCTCTTGGCGGACAGGGATTATATTTTATTCATTATCTTAATCCCCACAGCATGTAATTTCTAGATGCATAAGAAATGAGAATTTAATAAAATTTAATTCATCAGTATGTAGTATTTCATTTTTCAAATGATTCTCAAGTATTTTATCTTGAATAACAAATCTTGTCAGTAGTAAAATGTAAAATACCCATGTATATCTTTCTAATGAGGAACAGCACAGTATCAAGCAGTGATCCAAAGTCTAGCCCTTAGACCAGCAGCATCAGCATCCCCTAGGAACTTGTAAGAACTGCAAATTCTTGGGCTGTACCCAGACTTACTAAATAAAAACTTTGGGGCTTCCCTGGTGGCTCAGTGGTAAACAATCCATCTGCCGATGCAGGAGACTCGTGTTCAATCTCTGGGTTGGGAAGATCCCCTGGAGAGGAAATGGCAAACTACTCCAGGATTCTTGCCTGGGAAATCCCATGGACAGAGGAACCTGGCAGGATGCAAGAGAGTCAGACAACTTAGCAACTAAACAATAACGAAAGGAGAGAAGTCCCCACAATCTGTGCTCTTCATTTCAGTTCAGATCAGTTGCTCAGGTGTGTTGAACTCTTGGCGACCCCATGGACTGCAGCAGGCCAGGCCTCCCTGTCCATCACCAACTCCCAGAGTTTACTCAAACTTATGTCTATTGAGTCAGTGATGCCATCCAACCATCACATCCTCTGTTGTCCCCTTCTCCTGCCCTCAATCTTTCCCAGCATCAACGTCTTTACAAATGAATCGACTTTTCGCATCAGGTGGCCAAAGTATTGGAGTTTCAGCTTCAATATCAGTCCTTCCAATGAATATTCAGGACTGATTTCCTATAGGATGGACTGCTTGAGAACTCCTTGCAGTCCAAGGGACTCTCAAGAGTCTTCTCCAACACCATAGTTCAAAAGCATCAATTCTTCAGTGCTCAGCTTTCTTTATAGTCCAACTCTCACATCCATACATGACTACTGGAAAAACCACAGCTTTGACTATACAGGCCTTAATTGGCAAAGTAATGTCTCTGCTTTTTAATATGCTGTCTAGGTTGGTCATAACTTTAATATGCTGTCTAGGTTGGTCATAACTTTTCTTAAAAGGAGCAAGCATCTTTTAATTTCATGGCTGCAGTCACCATCTGCACTGATTTTGGAGCCCCCAAAAATAAAAGTCAGCCACTGTTTCCATTGTTTCCCCATTTATTTGCCATGACATGATGGGATCAGATGCCATGATCTTAGTTTTCTGAATGTTGAGCTTTAAGCCAACTTTTTCACTCTCCTCTTTCACTTTCATCAAGAGGCTCTTTAGTTCTTCTTCACTTTCTGCCATAAGGGTGGTGTCATCTGCATATCTAAGGTGATTCATATTTTTCTGGGCAGTCTTGATTTCAGCTGGTGCTTCATCCAGCCTGGCATTTCACATGATTTACTCTTCATATAAGTTAAAAAAGCAGCATGAGAATATACAGCCTTGACGTACTCCTTTCCCAATTTGGAACCAGTCTGTTGTTCCATGTCCAGCTCTAACTGTTGCTTCCTGACCTGCATACAGATTTTTCATGAGGCAGGTCAGGTAGTCTGGTATTGTCTTCTGTTGAAGAAGTTTTCAGAGTTTGTTGTGGTCCACACAGTAAAAGGCTTTGGCATAGTCGATAAACCAGAAGTAGATGTTTCTTTGGAAGTCTTTTGCTTTTTTGATGATCCAACAGATGTTGGCAATTTGATCTCTGGTTCCTCTGCCTTTTCTAAACCCAACTTAAACATCTGGAAGTTCACGTTTCAAGTACTGTTGAAGCCCAGCTTGGAGAATTTTGAGCATTACTTTACTAGTGTGTGAGATGAGTGCAGTTGTGCAGTAGTTTGAGCATTTTTGGCATTGCCTTTCTTTGTGACTGGAGTGTAAACTGATCTTTTCCAGCACTGTGGCCCTTGCTGAGTTTTCCAAATTTGCTGACATATTGAGTGCGGCACTTTCACAACATCTTCTTTTAGCATTTGAAAAGCTGGAATTCCATCACCTCCACTAGCTTTGTTCATAGTAATGCTTTCTAAGGCCCACTTTGACGTCACATCCCAGGATGTCTGGCTCTAGGTGGGTGATCACACGATCGTGATTATCTGGGTTGTGAAGATCTTTTTTGTGTAGTTCTTCTGTGTATTCTTGCCATCTCTTCTTAATATCTCCTGCTTCTATTAGGTCCATACCATTTCTGTCCTTTTTCAAGCCCATCTTTGCATGAAATGTTCCCTTGGTATCTCTAATTTTCTTCTCTAGTCTTTTCCATTGTATTGTTTTCCTCTATTTAATTGCCATGATCACTGATGAAGGCTTTCTTATCTCTCCTTGCTATTCTTTGGAACTCTGCATTCAGATGCTTATATCTTTCCTTTTCTCATTTTCCTTTCACCTCTCTTTTATTCACAGCTATTTGTAAGGCCTCCTAAGACAGCCATTTTGCCTTTTTGCATTTCTTTTTCTTGGGGATGGTCTTGATCACTGCCACCTGTACAATGTCACAAACCTCCATCCATAGGTCCATAGTTCTACAGGCATCTGCCTATCAGATCTAATCCCTTGAATCTATTTGTCATTTTCACTATATAATCATAAGGGATTTGATTTAGGTCATACCTGAATGGTCTAGTGGTTTTCCCTACTTTCTTCAGTTGAAGTCTGAATTTGGCAATAAGGAGGTCATGATCTGACTGCAGTCAGCTCCTGGTCTTGTTTCTGCTGATTGTATAGAGCTTCTCTATCTTTGGCTGCAAAGAATATAATCAATCTGATTTTGCTTTGGCCATCTGGTGATGTCCATGTGTAGAGTCTTCTCTTGTGTTGTTGGAAGAGGTGTTTGCTATGACCAGTGCATTCTCTTGGCAAAACTCTATTAGCCTTTGTCCTGCTTCATTCTGTATTGCAAGGCCAAATTTGTCTGTTACTCCAGGTATTTCTTGACTTCCTACTTTTGCATTCCAGTTCCCTGGAATGAAAATGAAAAGGACATCTTTTTTAGGTGTTAGTTCTAAAAGGTCTTGTAGGTCTTCATAGAGCCATTCAACTTCAGCTTCTTCAGCATTACTGGTTGGGGCATAGGCTTGGATTACCGTGATATTGAATGGTTTGCCTTGGAAAAGAACAGACATCTTTCTGCTGTTTTTGAGATTGCATCCAAGAACTGCATTTCAGAATCTTTTGTTGACTACAAAGGCTACTCTATTTTGTCAAAGGGATTCTTGCTCACAGTAGTAGACATAATGGTCATCGGAGTTAAATTTACCCGTTCCAGTTCATTTTAGTTTGCTCAATCCTAGAATGTCGACATTCACTCTTGCCATCTCTTGTTTAACCACTTCCAATTTGCCTTGCTTCATGGACCTAACATTCCAGGTTCCTATGTAATATTGCTCTTTACAGCATTGGACTTTACTTCCATCACCTGTCACATCCACAACTGGGTATTGTTTTTGCTTTGGCTCCATCCCTTCATTCTTTCTGGAGTTATTTCTCCACTGATCTCCAGTAGCATATTGGGTACCTACTGACCTGGGAAGTTAGTTCATCTTTCACTGTCCTATCTTTTTGCCTTTTCATACTCATACTGTTCATGGGTTTCTCAAGGCAAGAATACTGAAATGGTTTGCCATTCCCTTCTCCAGTGGACCACATTTTGTCAGAACTCTCCACCATATTCCGTCCATCTTGGGTGGCCCTACATGGCATGGCTCATAGTTCCATTGAGTTAGACAAGGCTGTGGTCCATATGATCAGATTGGTTATTTTTCTGTGATTGTGGTTTTCAGTCTGTCTGCCCTCTGATGGAGAAAGATTAGAGGTTTATGGAAGCTTCCTGATGGGAGAGACTGACTGAGGGGGAAGCTGGGTCTTGTTCTGATGGATTTAACACCCTCCAGTTGATTCTGATTGCGCTAACATTTGAGAACCATTGATAAAAAGAAACAAGAGCCTTTGATATGACCAAATCTGTTTTCAGATCTTACTTTTGTCATTTCTAAGCCACATGCAGTCAGAATGTTTTTGGGAATGGGGCAGGGCACAACGTTTAAAAGAATGACATAGACCCAGGATATGACATAAACTGATAAGAACCAAATAAGTCCAAGAGACAAACAAATCAACTTCCACTAGACCTTGAACCTCAGTATATGTTGATTGTAACACATCAGCAAGCTAAATGACACACTCACATGGCAGTTCCAAGACCAAACATGAAGGTTAAAATGTGGGCAATGACTCAATTCATGGAAATTCCCACACTTTTCCCCAAATAACTGGAATATTCCACCTACTCCTTAGCCCATAAAATTACCCACCACCATAAAAACTGACAACCCCATACACTGGTATCATTCTCACCTTCTGAGATGGTCTACACTCTGTCTGTGGAGTGTGTTTCTCTCTAAATAAATCTACTTCTTGCCTATCACTTTGTCTCTCACTGAATTCTTTCTGTGATAAGACATCAGGGAACTTCCAGTTCAGTCGCTCAGTCATGTCAGACTCTTTGCAACCCCATGAATCACAGCACGCCAGGCCTCCCTGTCAATCACCAACTTCCGGAGTTCACTCAGACCAACATCCATCGAGTCAGTGATGCCATCCAGCCATTTCATCCTCTGTTGTCCCCTTTTCCTCCTGCCCCCACTCCCTCCCAGCATCAGAGTCTTTTCCAATGAGTCAACTTTTCACATGAGGTGGCCAGAGTACTGGAGTTTCAGCTTTGGCATCATTCCTTCCAAAGAAATCCCAGGGCTAATCTCCTTCAGAATGGACTGGTTGGATCTCCTTGCAGTCCAAGGGATTCTCAAGAGTCTTCTCCAACACCACAGTTCAAAAACATCAATTCTTCGGTGCTCAGCTTTCTTCACAGTCCAGCTCTCACGTCCATACATGACCACTGGAAAAACCATAGCTTTGACTAGACGGACCTTTGTTGGCAAAATAATGTCTCTGCTTTTCAGTATGCTATCTAGGTTGGTCATAACTTTTCTTCCAAGGAGTAAGTGTCTTTTAAATTCATGACTGCAATCACTATCTGCAGTGATTTTAGAGCCCCCCAAAATAAAGTCTGACACTTTTCCCACTGTTTCCCCATCTATTTCCCATGAAGTGATGGGACCAGATGCCATGATCTTTGTTTTCTGAATGTTGAGCTTTAAGCCAACTTTTTCACTCTCCACTTTCACTTTCATCAAGAGGCTTTTTAGTTCCCCTTCACTTTCTGCCATAAGGGTGGTGTCATCTGCATATCTGAGGTTACTGATATTTCTCCTGGCAATCTTGATTCCAGCTTGTGCTTCTTCCAGTCCAGCGTTTCTCATGATGTACTCTGCATAGAAGTTAAATAAGCAGGGAGACAATATACAGCATTGACATACTCCTTTTTCTCTTTGGAACCAGTCTGTTGTTCCATGTCCAGTTCTAACTGTTGCTTCCTGACCTGTATATAGGTTTCTCAAGAGGCAGATCAGGTGGTCTGGTATCCCATCTCTTTCAGAATTTTTGCACAGTTAATTGTGATCCACACAGTCAAAGGCTTTGACATTGGCTATAAAGCAGAAATACATGTTTTTCTGGAACTCTCTTGCTTTTTTGATGATCCAGCGAATGTTGGCAATTTGATCTCTGGTTCCTCTGCCTTTTCTAAAACCAGCTTGAACATCCTTAAGTTTACGGTTCATGTATTGCTGAAGCCTGGCTTGGAGAATTTTGAGCATTACTTTACTAGGGTGTGAGATGAGTGCAATTGTGTGGTAGTTTGAGCATTCTTTGGCATTGCCTTTCTTTGGGATTGGAATGAAAACTGACTTATTTCCAGTCCTGTGGCCACTGCTGAGTTTTCCAAATTTGCTGGCATATTGAGTGCAGCACTTTCACAGCATCATCTTTCAGGATTTGAAATAGCTTAACTGGAATTCCATCACCTCCACTAGCTTTGTTCATAGTGATGCTTTCTAAGGCCCACTTGACTTCACATTCCAGGATGTCTGGCTCTAGGTCAGTGATCACACCATCATGATTATCTTAGTCTTGGAGATATTTTTTTGTACAGTTCTTCAATGTATTCTTGCCACCTCTTTCTAATATCTTCTGCTTCTGTTAGGTCCATACCATTTCTGTCCTTTATTGAGCTCATCTTTGCATGAAGTGTTCCCTTGGTATCTCTAATTTTCTTGAAGAGATCTCTAGTCTTTCCCATTCTATTGTTTTTCTCTATTTCTTAGCAGGGATCACTGAGGAAGGCTTTCTTATCTCTCCTTGCTATTCTTTGGAACTCTGTCTGCATTCAGATGCTTATATCTTTCATTTTCTCCTTTCCTTTTCACTTCTCTTCTTTTCACAGCAATTTGTAAGGCCTCCCCAGACAGCCATTTTGCTTTTTTGCATTTCTTTTCCATGGGGATGGTCTTCATCCCTGTCTCCTGTACAATGTCACAAACCTCATTGCATAGTTCATTAGGCACTCTATCTATCAGTTCTAGTCCCTTAAATCTGTTTCTCACTTGCACTGTATAATCATAAGGGATTTTATTTAGGTCATACCTGAATGGTCTAGTGGTTTTTCCTACTTTCTTCAATTTAAGTCTGAATTTGGCAATAAGGAGTTCATGATCTGAGCCACAGTCAGCACCTGGTCTTATTTTTGTTGACTGTATAGAGCTTCTCCATCTTTGGCTGCAAAGAATATAATCAATCTGACTTCGGTGTTGACCATCTGGTGACGTCCATGTGTAGAGTCTTCTCTTTTAAAGGGCTTTATTAAAACCTGAGACAAGGTTTTGATCTCAGTTAAAATTCCATTGACAGAGGAATGGATAAATAAGAACTGGTATACATACACAATGGAATATTACTTGACCATGAACAAGAATGAAATAATGCCATTTGCAGCAACATGGATGAACCTAGATTGTCATACTAAGTGAAGTAAGTTAGAGAAGTAGAAATATTATATGACATCCCTTATATCTGGGATCTAAAATTTTTTGAACATGATACATATGAACTTACAAAACAGAGACTCACTTGCTGGGAGGAGAGATGGAGAAAAGGGTAGTTAGGGAGTTTGAAATGGACATGCACACACTGTTGTATTTAAAATGATAATCAACAAGGAAGTATTGTATAGCACATGGAACTTTGCTTAATGCCATGTGGCAGCATGGATGGGAGAAAGTTTGGGGGAGAATGGATACATGTATAAATGGCTGAATCCCTTCACTGTTCACCTGAAACCATCACCAGATTGTTAATTTGTTATATCCCCATGCAAAATAAAATAAAATGAAAAATACTGGACTGGATGAATCACAGGCTGGATTAAAGATTGCTGGGAGAAATATTAACAGTCTCAGATATGCAGATGATACCACTTTAATCGCAGAAAGTTAAGGGGAACTATAGAGCACCTTGATAGGGTGAAAGAAGAGAGTGAAAAAACTGGCTTAAAAATCAACACTCAGAAAGCAAAGGTTATGGCATCTGGCCGCATCACTTCATATCAAATAGAAGGGGGAAAAGTAGAAGCAATAACAGATTTTATTTTCTTTGGCTCCGAAATCACTACAGTGATTGCAGCCGTGAGACTGAAAGACGCTTCCTCCTTGGAAGGAAAGCTATGACAGACTTAGACAGCATATTAAAAAGCAGAGACATCTCTGGTGGCTCAGACCATGAAGAATGCCTGCAATGCAGGAGACCTGGGTTCAGTCCCTGGGTTGGGAAGATCCCCTAGAGAAAGGAATGGCAACCCACTTAAGTAATCTTGTCTGGAGAATTCCGTGGACAGAGAAGTTTGGTGGGCTACACTCTATGGGGGTCTCAGAGAGTCAGAAACAACTGAGCAAGAAAAACTTTCACTTCAACTTTGCCAACAAATGTCCATATAGTCAAAGCTATGGTTTTTCCAGTAGTCATGTATGAATGTGAGAGTTAGACCATAAGGAAGGCTTAGTGCTGAAGAATCGATGCTTTGAAATTGTGGTGCTGGAGAAGACTTTTGAGAGTCCTTGGACTGTAAGGATATCAACCCAGTCAATCCTAAAGGAAACCAACCTGAATATTCATTGGAAGGGCTGATGCTGAAGCTGAAGTTCCAATACTTTGGCCACCTGATGGGAGGAGCCCACTCATTGGAAAAGACTTTGATGCTGGGAGAGACTTAGGGGAGGAAAAGGG
Organism: Bos javanicus; assembly: GCF_032452875.1. Classification (NCBI taxonomy): domain Eukaryota; kingdom Metazoa; phylum Chordata; class Mammalia; order Artiodactyla; family Bovidae; genus Bos; species Bos javanicus. The sequence goes on along the minus strand of NC_083891.1, from coordinate 27,959,251 downwards.
AGCAGCAGAGGGTGAGATGGTTGGATGACATTTCTGACTCAATGGACATAAATTTGCACAAACTGTGGGAGATACTGAAGCACAGGGAAGCCTGGTATGCTGCAGTCCATGGGGTCACAAAGAGTTGAACACAACTTAGTGACTGAACAACAACAAATACAAAATAAAAAGTCTTTTTATTTTTTAAAAGACTATGGGTTCAAGCCTCAGTCTGGGTTTTGGCTGGGTTAGTGTCCCTCTCTGTGAGTTAAAATCCCAATCTGAGTTAAACAGTTTGATTTCCAGAATATAGTTTTCTTATGCAAGGTCATGGGAGCTATCTCAAAGGATAATGTCACGCGAGTGTATGTTCCTTGGTTCTTTGTCTCGTCACAACAAAGATTTGGAGCGACAGACATTAAAGCCCTCAGTGGGTCACAGCTCTTGGGTCTTGGACAAACCTTGCTACAGCTCTTAGGCAAATCAGTGTTACAGCTCTATTTTATTTAGAAGATAGCAGGAGCGTGAGACAGAGAGAGAGAGAGAAAAGAGCGCACGCACGCGGGAGAGAGAGTTTGAGAGATAGCGCTTTGGCTCCTCCTTTTTTATGTGTTTTCCTCCACCTGGGCCTGCCCTATGCAAATTGGGCTTAGCCAGGAGTGCTGTTTGTTCTGTTTGTTCCACCTGAAGTCTTCACTCTGGTCCTCAGACCTTCCTTGTCTTTTAGCCACCGCCATTTTGGACTCCTTTTCCCTATTCTACCTACCTAACAATAATATGATAGGTGAAAGTAATTATTCCATTGTCTGATACAATGTGGATATTAAATAAATGTGAAATTTCCTATTTTATAGATATTGTGTTGCTATTATGAAATTAAATTTTTAGAAAAACTTAGAAATAATGTAGTTGAAATGTGTGTGGGGGAGAGGGGTGAAGGGAATTGAATTATGCTGAGCTCTTACATTTGGCCATTGTCCTGAGTGTTTTTTCAATAATGTCATCTAGATTTGAAACAAAGCTTCACTTCAAAATCTATTCTATTTTTAACATCACTCCAGGTAGCTTTGTGCCAAGAAAGAGTTCATTAACTGCAAAAAGCAAAGCAAAAAAAAAAAAAGTTTTATCGTATAAGGAATTTCAGCATTTTAACCTCAAAATTTCAAATCTTTTTTTTTTTTTAACTTGTAAGTGTGTGTGTGTGTGTGTGTGTGTGTGTGTTGGTGGGGGAGGGGTGTTGTAGCAAATGCTTCAATAGCAAAATTCTAAATAAGGAACATTTCTCATATTTGGGGAAAATAAAAGCACTCATGCTTGTTTGCCCTGTAAAATGCATTTTATCACCTGGGCAGGAATGGAAAGATAAAAGATCAATCACAGGAAAAGGCACGAATTTTTCAGAGCTTTGTCTCTTTCTATTGTTCAGCTTTACCAAGGGTATTAAAAGAGCTTCCCATAAACAGTACTTATTCATACTGCTCACACTTTCCTATAGCTTCCCTCCCCCCCCACCCCCATCCTCTATCTTTAAATGCAAGGTCAGCTGTATGCTGTTATGAAGAAAACTGTTTCAAAATCACACCTCCCCCTTTCTCTCATGCTTCAACTATATCTCTGAGCCCTGTTCTTGAATTGACATACATTTAAAGACAATTCAATCACGGATTGATCAGCTGATCCAGTGGCATACAGACTACAGCTTGCTCTTGCCATGGTTTCTTTGTTGTTAGTGGGCCTTTGTTTGAATCCTGCAGCATCAGCCCTGACTGTAATAATTGATAGACTGAGCTATGCTACAGGGCACAAAATAACAAAGGAAGAAAAATATGAACAGTTAGTGAAAGAAGCCCTGGGAAAAGACATAAATAAATGTCTGTACCCGAATACTGCAGTGTTGGTGGAACCCTATCCAAGGCAAGATAAACCAGGTGACTCTCTTTAGTTTAAGTTTAGGAGGTGAATTCAAGGAGAGGTATTGTGTTCCAAGAGGCATGTGAAGCTAATGGGACAAACACACCCACACAGAGATAAATTCCTAACCTAAATGGCCTTCACAGTTGGAGCTCCTTAGATAATATGGTAATGAATATTTTAGAAAAGTCTAAATAGATAATAGTCATCAAGTCAATAAATACAGGCTGACTAGTCTCTGGTAACATTAGCATATAAATCTATTTGAGTGAACCATTCAGAACTCAGCATTTAGCCTTCCCCAAGAATTTGAATAGGACCTAATAAACTCCCTAAACTTTCTGTGAGGTTTGTATATACAGGAGGAAATCACAGCCTTTTCAAATATCAGGATTGGAAAGGACCTTAAAGTTCAGATCAACCAGTTACCTTGTAATGAGTTGTTTGGAAAGCAAAGTTATCAGGTTGTGTCTATTGTAAACTCACATACCATTTGTAATTTGCCCCAGAAGCTGGGACTCTTTAACTGATGACAATTCATGAGCCAAGAAGGGCTTCTCAGGTCATTTAGTGGGTAAAGACTCTACCTGCTATGTGGGAGATGCAGGAGATGCAGGTTGGATCCCTGGGTGGGGAAGATCCCTGGAGGAGGGCATGGCAACCCACTCCAGTATTCTTTCTTGCCTGGAGATCCCCATGAACAGAGGAGCTTGGGGGGCTACGATCTATAGAGTCTCAAAGAGCTGGATGTGACTGAGCACACATACATGATGCCAGAATTTCATATGACATTCTTTACTCAGTGAAAAAGATAATTTTGAGCTAGGTAACTTTTGCATGAGTGTGCAGCATTTATATTATGTTAAAGAGATTTCCTCTAAATGTTCTTGTTTATGCCTATGTAGCCTGGCTTCTTAAGATTTCCTTTTCTTCCCTCCTGTTCTTCTTTCTCTCTCTCTCTTTTTTTTTTTTTATTTCTCCTTTGTTTCTCTTCCCTCTCTCTCCTACTTCCCTTCTTCCCTCTCTGCAAAATAAAAGCTAGTTAAAAGCTAATGACAGAATACATCTCAGGAATGTTTCAGAAAGAGACCTAAGAAAGCTATTTACTCAAGAATATGAGGCTATGGAGAGATGGTTGGTGGGGGCTAGATTGCTCTTGGTGTGTTGCTGTTGTTCAGTCACTAAGTCATGTTGAACTCTTTGTGACTCTCTGGACTGCAGCACACCAGACTCCTGTCCTCAACTATCTCAAGGAGTTTGTTCAAATCCATGCCCATTAAATTAACAATGCTATCTAACCATCTCGTTGAAGAACTAATTCATTGGAAAAGACCCTGATGCTAGGAAAGATTGAAGGTAAAAGGAGAAGAGGGTGGCAGAGGATGAGATGATTAGATTGCTCTGCTTAAAAATGTAACAGCATTTTTGTGTGGGGAGATAGGGGATGGAACCTGAGCACTTCCTTTGAAATATCTACTGTGAGGGATTCCCAGAGGCTCTGATATTTACAACAGTTTATGAGTACTGATACTTTAATTTTTAAAAAAGAAATGTTTATTGGGTAACACTATTGTATAATGCCTTTCTCTTTATGCCTGGAGACTTTATGATAAAGTATGCTCATATAAAATTATCTTATGTTAAGTGGGGTTAAATAAAGATAAAATAAACTAAAACCTGTGCTTTAGGATGAATTAAGATACTGCAGAGAGAAAAGACACAGGTTGGGCTTCCCTAGTAGCTCAGTGGGTAAAGAATCTGCCTGCAGTGCAGGAGACCAAACTCAGGGTTTGATCCCTGAATCCAGAAGATTTCCTGGAGAAGGAATTGACTACCCACTCCAGTATTCTTGCCTGGAAAATCTCATAGATAGAGGAGCCTAGTGGGCTGCAGTCCACGGGGTCACAAAGAGTTGGGCACGACTGAATGACTAACACACAATGAAAAATTACTAAATTAAGATTTCAGCAGAAACAAATTAACAACTAATATTTACTGAGGACAGATTCCATGGAATCCCAATATTTGTCCCTTTTCCTTTATGGAGAGGAATGAGGATCCATAGGTTTTCTCCTATGCTCTACAAAAAGCTACAAAGAGAAATAATTATTTTTTTCTCATATTCTGCATTGAGAAAATAAACACACAAAGAAATCCAGTCACATCCATAAAGGATCCAGAAAGGCCCATGGCTAGTAAGTAATGTGAATGAGTTTCCAACCCAGGGAGTCTGGCATCAAACAGAGAAAACAGAAAAATAGATAGATACTCAGATAGATATGATAGGCAGTTAGAATAGGGAGAAAAGGACCAAAATGGCAGTTAGAGAAGCTGTGGCTAAAGGATCACATACATGAAGGGCTGGAAGAAGAAGAAGAAAAGAAGCAGATCTGAATAAAGACTTCCAGAGGGACCATGCGGCCAACATGCCACATTTCCTGATATGTCTTGGGCATAATTCCCTATTTGCATAGGGCATAACCAAACAAGCCCAGGGACTGCTCAGGGGAGAGAGCAAGGAATATAAAAGAGTGAAGTCTGATCAGGAAGAATACACAGAAGAACTATGAAAAAAAAAATCTTCATGATCAGATAACCACTATGATGTGATCACTCACCTAGAGACTGACATCCTGGAATGTGAAGTCAAGTGGCCCTTAGGAAGCATCACTACAAACAAAGCTAGTGGATGTGATGAAATTCTAGTTGAGCTATTTTAAATCCTAAAAGATGATGCTGTTAAAGGGCTGCACTCAACATGCCAGCACATTTGGAAAGCTCAGCAGTGGCCATAGGATTGGAAAAAGTCTTTCTTTCATTCCAATTGCCCAAAAAGGCAATGCCAAAGAAGGTTCAAACTACCACGCAATTGTACTCATCTCACACACTAGCAAAGTAATACTCAAAATTCTCCAAGTCAGGCTTCAACAGTACTTGTACTGTGAACTTCCAGATGTTCAAGCTGGATTTAGAGAAGGCAGATGGACCAGAGATCAAATTGCCAACATCTGCTGGATCATTGAAAAAGCAAAAGAGTTCCAGAAAAACATCTATTTCTGTTTTATTGACCATGCCAAAACCTTTGACTATGTGGACCACAACAAACTGGAAATTTCTTAAAGAGATGGGAATACCAGACCACCTGACCTGCCTCCTGAGGAATCTGTATGCAGGTCAAGAAGCAACAGTCAGAACTGGACATGGAACAACAGACTGGTTCCAGATTGGGAAAGGAGTGCGTCAAGATTGCATATTGTCACCCTGCATATTTAACTCATGTGCAGAGTACATCATGAGAAATGATGGGCTGGATGAAGCACAAGCTGGAATCAAGATTGCTAGTAGAAATATCAGTAACTGCAGATACACAGATGACACCACCCTTATGACAGAAAGCAAAGAAGAACTAAAGAGCCTCTTGATTAAAGTGAAAGAGGGGAGTGAAAGAGTTGGCTTAAAACTTAACTTTCAGAAAATTAAGATCATGGCTTCTGGTCCCATCACTTCATGGCAAATAGATGGGAAAGCAATGGGAACAGTGAGAGACTTTACATTTTTGGACTTCTAATCACTGCAGATGGTGACTGTACCCGTGAAATTAAAAGAGGCTTGCTCCTTGGAAGAAAAGCTATGACCAACCTAGACAGTATATTAAAAAGCAGAGACATTACTTTGCTGACAAAGGTCTGTTTAATCAAAGCTATGTTTTAACCAGTAGTCATGTATGGGATGTGAGAATTGGACTATAAAGAAAGCTGAGCACTGAAGAATTGATGCTTTTGAACTGTAGTGTTGGAGAAGACTCTTGAGAGTCCCTTGGACTGCAAGGAGATCCAACCAGTCCATCCTAAAGGAAATAAGTCCTGAATATTCACTGGAAGGACTGATGTTGAAGCTGAAACTCCAATACTGTGTCCAACTGATGGGAAGAACTGACTCATTTGAAAAGACCCTGACGCTGGGAAAGATACAGCGTGGGAGGAGAAGGGGATGACAGAGGATAAGATGGTTGGATAGTATCACTAACTCAATGGACATGAGTTTGAGAAAGCTCCAGGAGTTGGTTATGGACATGGAAACCTGGCTTACTGCAGTCCATGGGGTCGCAAATAGTCAGACAGGACTGAGCGACTTTTCTGAACTGAACTGAATCAGGACAGGGCCACTCCTGTGGTTGGTCTCCTCTCATGCCTCCCAAGTGTACTTCTTACTGGTTGCCCAATAAGTCTTGCCTGCTTGAGCTGTACTGGTCTCTCATTTCAATTTTTGCTATGATGAGTCAAGAACTGAGAAAGAACAACTGACCTGACAAATGATAGATACAAACATACAAAGGTAGACAGATAGATGGATGGATGATAGATAAATGATAGAGCTGTGGATCTGACAGAGACAAAGTAGATACTTAAATAGTTGATCCTACTGAGGGATCATAAGTAAAGAAAATAGTATGGGAGACCCCTGTAACTTAACTATCACTCAGAAAGCAGGCTTGCCTAACAACAAAACCAAGCAGGCTTCAGTTCAGTTTAGTTCAGTCGCTCAGTCCTGTCCAACTCTTTATGACCCCATGGATTGCAGCACGCCAGGCCTCCCTGTCCATCACCAACTCCCAGAGTTCACTCAGACTTATGTCCATTGAGTCAGTGATGCCATCCAGCCATCTCATCCTCTGTCGTCCCCTTCTCCTCCTGCCCCCAATCCCTCCCAGCATCAGAGTCTTTTCCAATGAGTCAACTCTTCCCATGAGGTGGCCAAAGTACTGGAGTTTCAGCTTTAGCATCGTTCCTTCCAAATAAATCCCAGGGCTGATCTCCTTCAGAATGGATTGGTTGGATCTCCTTTGCAGTTCAAGGGACTCTCAAGAGTCTTCTCCAACACCACAGTTCAAAAGCATCAATTCTTCAGCGCTCAGCTTTCTTCACAGTCCAACTCTCACATCCATACATGGCCACTGGAAAAACCATAGCCTTGACTAGATGGACCTTTGTTGGCAAAGTAACGTCTCTGCTTTTGAATATGCTATCTAGGTTGATCATAACTTTTCTTCCAAGGAGTAAGTGTCTTTTAATTTCATGGCTGCAATCACCATCTGAAGTGATTTTGGAGCCCCCAAAAAAGTCTGACACTGTTTCCCCATCTATTTCCCATGAACTGATGGGACCAGATGCCATGATCTTCGTTATCTGAATGTTGAGCTTTAAACCAACGTTTTCACTCTCCACTTTCATTTTCATCAAGAGGCTTACTTAGCACCTAAACCATGCAACAAAAGCATGAGACATGCCCCTAAACAATAAAATAATAGTGGAATAAGACCCACATTCTATCTGGCGAGGTCAGTAAATGAATGATTCCTAGGACAAACTCCTCTGCATGCACTTAAAAAACATTAGAAAAAGGTGGCAGTATAAAACCTGAGATACCACTTTTAGCATATGTTACTACTCTTCTGCTAATTTAAATAGTGCCATGATAATCCCACCTTGACCATTTAGGGACAAGAAAACTCCTTTACCTGATCTGTAGGAGGAATGCATGATGGAAGTTTGCCATCTACTCAAAAATGAGGAAGAAGGTGGTTGACTCCTCCTTCCCACTTTTCCTTTGATTATAAAACTGTAGCCCAGTAAGTTCTCAGCATGGCCCCTCTTGCCTACCTGATTGTAAACCTCATAAACATCCTATTCGTATAAACTATTTCTTATCTGTCACTTTGCCTCTCACTGAATTCCTTTTCTGTTGACTCATAAAGAACTGGAGCTCCTCAGAGTCCTCCAAGGCATATTTCTGCAGTTTCAGATTGACTAGTTGTGTCTTCAAAGTTCATATGTAATTCATAATCACATACCCCTCAAAGTGAATGATTAAACAACAAAAATTCAACTAAGTAAATTTAAGGATCAACTTGGCTTTATTAAATGATTCCTGGCAATTAGAGAAAAGTTCCTCTGAGATGAAGAGTGCTTAGTCCATACCCATGAATTTCTATGGTTTTTTGCCTTTGAGATCCCCATTAGAATTAGTTTTTATCTACAAAAAATGCAACAAGCATATGCACCTTAACTTACCAACAGTAATGGAAAGACTGAGTCCTGGCCAAGAGAAAGCCTTGGCTGTGCCACCACCAATTCCCATGGAACCTTGGATTAGAGAATGGGTTGGACAGGGAGGCCTGGCGTGCTGCAATTCATGGGGTTGCAAAGAGTCGGACATGACTAAGTGACTGAACTGAACTGAACTGAACCAGCAGACCTCAAGTGGGGAGGAGCTACAAGTGAATGAACTGAATACGGTTCTCATTTGAATCTTGAGACAGAATCAAGGTTTTCCGCTTTAAAACCTGAGAATTGCAGTCTGAAATTCTGGGGGCTTCACTTCAGGCAGAATCACTTACCAGCTCAATTGGGCACCAGGCCAAACAGTCTGCTAGCTCAAGCTCACCTGTCTTGTACTGAAGAGCCAGTTAGATGAGGAACTCAATGTAAAGAGAGTGGAGCTCAGAACTAACAGGACCTTACCCTCAGTCCTGGGAAACAGCAAGAAAGGTCGTGAACTCAAAAAGGGGTTCACAGGTACCACATCCAAGTTTCTCATTGTCCTTAAGTACCATCTGAAGTCTACTTTGGGTTCCAACACTGTCACCAAATTTATTAAACAGTAAAAATTCAACTTAGTAAATGTAAGGATCAAATTTGTGTTTATTATTATTTTTTTTGGCGTTTATTATTTTAAAAGATTTTTTTAATGTGGACCATTTTTAAAGTCTTTATTGAATTTGTTACAACATTGTTTCTGTTTTATGTTTTGGTTTGTTGGCTATGAGGCGTGAGAGATCTTGACCTGGGATCAAACCCATACCCCCTGAATTGGAAGGCAAAATCATAGCAGTTGGATAGCAAGATCAGATCAGTTGCTCAGTCGTGTCGGACTCTTTGCAACCCCATGAATCACAGCACGCCAGGCCTCCCTGTCCATCACCAACTCTCGGAGTTCACCCAGACTCACGTCCATCGAGTCAGTGATGCCATCCAGCCATCTCATCCTTTGTCGTCCCCTTCTCCTCCTGCCCCCAATCCCTCCCAGCATCAGAGTCTTTTCCAATGAATCAACTCTTCGCATGAGGTGGCCAAAGTACTGGAGTTTCAGCTTTAGCATCATTCCTTCCAAAGAAATCCCAGGGCTGATCTCCTTCAGAATGGAGATCATTCTGGTTGGATCTCCTTGCAGTCCAAGGGACTCTCAAGAGTCTTCTCCAACACCACAGTTCAAAAGCATCAATTCTTCGGCGCTCAGCCTTCTTTACAGTCCAACTCTCACACAGGAAAAACCATAGCCTTGACTAGACGAACCTTTGTTGGCAAAGTAATGTCTCTGCTTTTGAATATGCTATCTAGGTTGGTCATAACTTTCCTTCCAAGGAGTAAGCGTCTTTTAATTTCATGGCTGCAGTAGGAAGTCCCAAATTGGTGTTGAGAATATTAGCTGGCCTGAAGTAAGTCAGTCCTCCAATTCTAGACTTTATTTTTGGTCAAAATTGGTTCCTTTATGCATCTGTATTTATTTTAAAATATATATAATAAAATTTTTGAAGAATTTTTTATCTTCACCTCTTTGTCCATCAGGGTCCACTAGGTCAAGAGTGGTCTTCATTATCTGTCTCCCCAAATTAATATTGTAATTTTATGAGTGTGGCTAATAGTCTGAAGAATATATCTTTTACATTATATACCAGTAGTACATTTCTATTCATTGTGACAAACTTTCTTTTAGATTCTATTTACTACCATTCTACTTATAGAAATCTCAAATTGCAAACTCCTTTTGGCATAAATTAAACTGATCTTAGAACCCCTCAAGGTAGCTAATAAGTATCTAACCACAGTTTGCTTTTATTTCATGAAGATAAACCACATCTACTCACTATGGAATTAGAGAAGGAAAATTAATCCAGAAAAATTAACCCATCCTTGTTCAAAATATTGCTTTATTATTTTCATTCCTAATTTATTATAGTACTTTTCACTGTCTAGTTTCAATATTAGAAGAGGATAATTATAAATAACACAAATCTTTATTTGTAATACATAATCAGGGAGCAAGAAAATAAATACAGTTGCAAGTCACTACTTGCAAATTTAAATGTTTATGTTTCTAGGATAAATGGTCTATAAAGAATCATAATGAGCATCTTATCTAAAGAAATAAATATACTTGTCTTATTCACTGTCTCTCACTTTCTCTCCAAGAGAGGGCGAACACACAGACAAACTTGATATATATTTTTGTATATAAACACATATAGACATGTACATTTTGTACAGTGTCATTTTTGGAGAAGGCAAGGTCATTTTTACATTGCACTGGAGAACAAATGTGAATACATTAGTGTTTATATACATGCATAAATTTGTTTATACATATGTGTGTTTATACATCCATGTTTTGTTTATGATCAACTAATAAATAATAAAAGTTTTACTTCATTATCTGCCAGCATACAATCCATATGTGAGTATTCTTTAACGACATGGAAACTCCAAATATTGGAATTGGCTGGGAGGGATGAAAAATGCAAGCGTGAATTGATATATGTGGACTCGGTCAATGTCAATTTTGCAAGCTGTACATAAATTTCGTAGACCTAATGATTTTTGAAAACCATTTCCAAGGCTGTTTATGTCTCATTGGAAATCTAAATGGGAATCTTACTGGAACTGGATTAAAAAAATTTAGCTCTTGTCAAATATTGCTGGTCTCTGCTTTTTAATTTTTCTTCTTCTCTTGCCTTTAATACATGCTTAGCCTTAGTGGGCCAAAAGTAGGACTCTTTAGCTAATATGTTTTTCTTCTTATTGTGCAAAAGACTTCATCTTTAATGCTTACATGGTTATTTGAGTTTTGTTGTAGAATGCTGTGCACTGCACTTCTGCTTTGAAATGAATGATCTTTTTTTGTTTGTTTCAAGGTAAACAATTTTCTGCAGTGTTTTTGTTGCACATTGTTAGAAGTCATCTTATTGCTTAGAAGTAGAAGGGGATTTTTTTTTTCTAAATCACTGCTGTGAACAACTAGCTGTTTGATCAGCAATGCTTCCTTTTTTTTTTCTTCCTTCTTTTGTATTGGACTTAGTCCCTGTCTGTTCTCTATGACACATCAGGATATGACTAGCTGGTACCACTCACAGTGGAAGCAATTTAATCTTTGTTACAAAAGTACCCTGTTTCTCAGAAGTCACATAAACATTTTAGGAAGAATGGTTGATTAAATTGTTTTTGCCAGCAGTTGTACTTATGTGACCACATACTTTCTTTATGCAGGATTTGGGATTTTTTTCCCCCTTTCACTTGGGAGAGTATAATCAGGCTCAATTTCTCCTGTATATGCATGCTTTGTTCTTGGAACATTGTCCATAGAAAAAGTGAATTTCAGTTCTTCTGGACTTATCTTTCAGTAGGAAAACTTAGTTATCGTTCAGCATTTTAAGAAGCAGAGATAATACTTTAATTTTATACTTCTGATTGGAGCTTTTTCTTTCAGCCAGTGGGAGGAGGGGAAATGATTGTATTTCATAAATGGCATTTCACCTCCTTGTAGAGAGTGTTTCTTCCGTCAAATAGAGTCTTATACAAATTAAAGCTAGGTGAAGGATCTGGTAAGAGACTGGTGTGAACTAGCTGGAAAATGATATATTCTCCTGCTAAAAGTTTAGTCTTATTTAATTTACTTTTCCTGTTACTTGAGAGAAAACTGATATGGGATGTTTTTGTTGCTGTTCTTTAGTCGCTAAGTCTGTCCCAACTCTTTTGTGACCCCATGGACTGCATACCCACCAAACAGTCCTGTCCTTGAGATTTTTCAGGCAAGATTTCTGGACTGGGTTGCCCTTTCCTTCTTGAGGGGATCTTCCCCACCCAGGGATCCAACCCGGGTCTCTTGTATTGGACTGCCTGCCTGCTAAGTCACTTCGGTCGAATCCGTCTCTTACTGAACCCATGGACCGTAGCCTGTCAGGTTCCTCTCTCCATGGGATTCTCTAGGCAAGAATACTAGAGTGGGTTTCCATTTCCTTCTCCAGGAGATCTTCCTGAACCAGGGATTGAACCCAAGTATCCTATGTCTCCTGAATTGACGGGCAAGTTCTTTACATTAGTGCCACCTGGGAAGCTCTGATGTTCTTCAGGACTGGGTTTTAAGATGATTAAGGAGACTGAAGTGATAAGGGTGTTCTACAAATACAAGTCAGGGATAGAACATGAGGCAAGCAAAATATTTCATTTTCAGGGATAATGAAAAGTTAAAGTAGGGAAAATATAAAAGAACTTTACATTATTATGAAAATTTGTGATAATAGGTGTCTTTTAGGAGATCCATGTGATTGGATAACTTTGAAAAATTATCATTCACTGATAAAACATTCAATCCTTAAATGTATTTTTAGCTATTTTAAATACAAATTCATAGAACTCATAAATTATATTATGTACATATGCTTAGAGATTGTTCAGCAAAATATAATGGTATTTAAAAAATACGTATGCAAAAGCTTGAATGTTGACGGTCAGATGCTGCCTTACTTAAAAAACAAAAGCTAATAAAACCTGAAAAATATATTATTTGAAAATGGAGGACATTTCAAATATATTTATGTATGTAAATTACCCTAAAAAAGGAAATAAAATTTTGTATAAAAATTAGAAAATAACGCATCACTATGAAGAATTTCTGAGTTTTCTCATTGGTTGATCTCACAAAAAATATTTTTCAAAAGCACATGATAAAATTGGAATAGAGATAATAAAAATGTGTCTTTGAAGGAAACATTTGATTTACAACTGATATGCTGACTATTTAAAGTAATTTAAATATTTATGAAGATATTTACAAATGATGCTATTGGCAAGGAATTAATTTCCAAGATATACAAACAATTTTACAGCTCAAAAAAAAAAAATCTAATCAAAAAATTGGGTGGAACACCTAAATAGACATTGCTTCAAAGAAGATATTTAGATGGCCAACAGGTACATGAAAAGGTACTCCACATCACTCATTATTAGAGGAATGCAAATCAAAACTACAATGAAGTATCACCTCACACCAGTTAGAATGAAAGTGAAAGTGATAGTTGCTCAGTCGTGTCCAACTCTTTGTGACCCCATGGACTGTACAGTTCAGTTCAGTTTAGTTGCTTAGTCATGTCCAACTCCTTGTGACACCATGGACTGCAGCATACCTGGCCTCCCTGTCCATCACCAACTCCTGGAGCTTACCCAAACTCATGTCCAGTGAGTCGGTGATGCCATCCAACCATCTCATCCTCTGTCATCCCCTTCTCCTGCCCTCAATCTTTCCCAGCATCAGGGTCTTTTCCAGTGAGTCAGCTCTTTCATCAGGTGGCCAAAGTATTGGAGATTCAGCTTCAACATCAGTCCCTCCAAGCAACACCCAGGACTGATTTCCTTTAGGATGGACTGGTTGGATCTCCTTGCAGTCCCAGGGACTCTCAAGAGTCTTCTCCAACATCACAGCTCAAAAGCATCAATTCTTTGGCACTCAGCTTTCTTTACAGTACAGCTCTCACATCCATACATGACTACTGGAAAAACCATAGCCTTGAATAGACAGACCTTTGTTGACAAAGTAATGTCTCTGCTTTTTAATATGCTGTCTAGGTTGGTCATAACTTTCCTTCCAAGGAGCAAGCATCTTTTAATTTCATGGCTGCAATCACCATCTGCAGTGATTTTGGAGCCCCCAAAAATAAAGTCAGCCACTGTTTCCACTGTTTCTCCATCCATTTGCCATGAACTGATGGGACCGGATGCCATGATCTTAGTTTTCTGAATGTTGAGATTTAAGCCAACTTTTTCACTCTCCTTTTTCACTTTCATCAAGAGGCTCTTTAGTTCTTTTTGACTTTCTGCCTTAAGGATGGTGTCATCTGCATATCTGAAGTTAATGATATCTCTTCTTGCAATCTTGATTCCAGTTTGTGCATCATCCAACCCATCATTTCTCATGATGTGCTCTGCATATAAGTTAAATAAGCAGGGTGACAATTTGCAGCTTTGATGTACTCCTTTTCCTATTTGGAACCAGTCTGTTGTCCATGTCCAGTTCTAACTGTTGCTTCCTGACCTGCATACAGATTTCTCAAGAGGCAGCTCAGGTGGTCTGGTATTCCCATCTTTTTGAGAATTTTCCACAGTTTATTGTGATCCACACAGTCAAAGGCTTTGGCATAGTCAATAAAGCAGAAATAGATGTTTTTCTGGAACTCTCTTGCTTTTTCGACCATCCGCTGGATGATCAAAGACAATTTGATCTCTGGTTCATCTGCCTTTTCTAAAACCATCTTGAACATCTGGAATTTCATGGTTCACATATTGCTGAAGCCTGACTTGGAGAATTTTGAGCATTACTTTACTAGCGTGTGAGATGAGTGCAATTGTGCAGTAGTTTGAACAGTCTGGCATTGCCTTTCTTTGGGATTGGAATGAAAACTGACCTTTTCCAGTCCTGTGGCCACTGCTGAGTTTTCCAAATTTGCTGGCATATTGAGTGCAGCACTTCCACAGCATCATCTTTTAGTATTTAAAATAGCTCAACTGGAATTCCATCACCTCCACTAGCTTTGTTCATAGTGATGCTTCCTAAGACCCACTTGACTTCACATTCCAGGATGTCTGGCTCTAGGTGAGAGATCACACCATTGTGATTATCTGGGTCATGAAGATCTTTTTTGTACAGTTCTTCTGTGTATTCTAGCCACCTCTTTCTAATATCTTCTGCTTCTGTTAGGTCCATACAATTTCTGTCCTTTATTGAGCCCATCTTTGCATGAAATGTTCCCTTAGTATCTCTAATTTTCTTGAAGTGATCTCCAGTCTTTCCCATTCTATTATTTTCCTCTATTTCTTTGTGCTGATCACTGAGGAAGGCTTTCTTATCTCTGCTTTCTATTCCTTGGAACTCTGCATTGAAATGGGTATATCTTTCCTTTTCTCCTTTGCTTTTGGCTTCTCTTCTTTTCACAACTCTTTGTAAGGCCTCTTCAGACAGCCATTTTGCATTCCTTTTTCTTGGGGATCCCTGCCTCCTGTATAATGTTACAAAATCCACCCATATTTCATCAGGCACTCTGTCTATCAGATCTATTCACTTAAATCTATTTCTCACTTCCATTGTATAATTATAAGGGACGGAATTTAGGTCATACCTGAATGGTCTAGCGGTTTTCCCCATTTTCTTCAATTTAAATCTGAAATTGACAGTAAGGAGTTCATGATCTGAGCCACAGTCAGCTCCTGGTCATGTTTTTGCTGACTGTATAGAGCTTCTCCATCTGTGGCTGCAAAGAATATAATCAATCTGTTTTCGGTGTTGACCATCTGGTGATGTCCATGTATAGAGTCTTCTCTTGTGTTGTTAGAAGAGGGTGTTTGCTATGACCAGTGCATTCTCTTGGCAAAACTCTATTAGCCTTTGCCCTGCTTCATTCCGTATTCCAAGGCCAAATTTGCCTGTTACTCCAGGTGTTTCTTGACTTCCTACTTTTGCATTCCCATCCCCTATAATGAAAAGGACATCTTTTTTGGGTGTTAGTTCTAAAAGGTCTTGTAGGGCTTCATTAGAACTGTTCATCTTCAGCTTCTTCAGTGTTACTAGTCAGGGCGTAGACTTGGATTAGTGTGCTACTGAATGATTTGCCTTGGAAATGAACAGAGATCATTCTGTTGTTTTTGAGATTGCATCCAAGTACTGCATTTTGGACTCTTTTGTTGACTACTATGGCTACTCCATTTCTTCTAAGGGTTTCCTGCCCACAGCAGTAGATATAATGGTCATCAGAGTTAAATTCACCCATTCCAGTCCATTTTAGTTTACTGGTTCCTAGAATGTCGATGATCACTCTTGGCATCTCCTTTTGACCACTCCCAATTTACTGTGATTCACGGACCTAACATTCCAGGTTCCTATGCAATATTGCTCTTTACCACATCGGACCTTACTTCTATTTCCAGTCACATCCACAACTAGGTGTTGTTGCTTTGGTTCCGTCTCTTCCTTCTTTCTGGAGTTAGTTCTCTACTGATCTCCAATAGTATATTGGGCACCTACCAACCTGGGGAGTTCATCTTTCAGTTCCTATCTTTTTGTCTTTTCATACTCATACTGTTCATGGGGTTCTCAAGGCAAGAATATTGAAGTGGTTTGCCATTCCCTTCTCCAGTGGACCACATTTTGTCAGATCTCTTTACCATGACCCATCCATCTTGGGTGGCGCTGGAGCAGCGAGCAGCAGCTGCGTGGCCCTGGTGAGACTGAAAAGAGCTACCCCACATCCAAGGTCAGGAGCAGTGGCTGCACTTTGCTGGAGCAGCCGTGAAGAGATACCCTACATCCAAGAAACCCCAGTAAGACAGTAGGCTCTGAGAGAGGGCATCAAAGGGCAGATAGGCTGAAATCACAATCACAGAAAACTAGCCAATCTGATCACATGGGCCACAGCCTTGTCTAACTCAATGAAAATGGACTATATAGTTCATGGAAATCTCCAGGCCAGAATACTGGAATGAGTAGCTGTTTCCTTCTCCAGGGGATCTTTGCAACCCAGAGATCGCACACAGGTTTCCTGCATTGCAGGTAGATTATTTATTGTCTGAGCCACCAGGGCCATCATTAAAATAAGTCTGCAAATAATAAATGCTGGAGAACATATGAAGAAAAAAGAATCCTCCTACACTGTGGGAATGTAAATTGGTGCAGCCAGTATGAACAGGATGGAGGCTCCTAAAAAACCTAAAAATAGGTTTACTATTTTACATGAACTATTAGATAAAAATAGTTCATGTATGATCCAGTAATCCCAGTCCTGGACAAACATCCAGAGAAAAACATGGTTGGAAAGGATTCATGTATCTTGATGTTCACTGTGTCACTGTTTACAATGGCTAAGGCAAGGAGGCAACTTAAATGTCCACTGACAGATGAATGGATAAAGAAGATGTGGTACATACGAGCAATGGAGTATTAGTCACAAAAAAGAATAAAATAGTGCCACTAGTAGCACCATGGATGCACTTAGAGATTATCACTTTAGGTGAAGCAAGACAAAGACAAATATCATATATCACTTACATGTGGAATAAAAAGAATGATACAAATGAACTTATTTATAAAACGGAAATAGACTCACAGACATAGAAAACAAATTTATGGTTACCAAGGGATTGGAGAAGGAAATGGCAACCCACTCCAGTGTTCTTGCCTGGGAACTCCCACGATCAGAGGACCCGATGGGCTATAGTCCATGGGGTTGCAAAGAGTGGACCTGATTGAGTGACTAACACACACACAAGGGGAATAGCAGGGTTGAGGAGGAGATAAATTAGGAGTTTTGGATTAACAGATGCACACTACTATGCATACTGTGTAAGCAACAAGGACCTACTGCATAGCACAGGGAACTATATTCAGTGTTCTGTAATAACCTATAATGGAAAAGAATCTGAAAAGAATATACATGTACATACACACACACACACATACATGAATCACTTTACTGAAACTAACACAATGTTGTAAAATACTCTGCCTCAAAAAAAAAAAAAAAGGTTAAATTGTACAAAAATCATTTAAATATGTAGAATAGGAAGTGTGTGTGAACATATTATACTATTCTCTATCCTTAATGTTCAATATGCTTAATGTTCTCTGTTCAATAGAAACAGAAAATTACTCAGCATTTTCATATATGGAACATCTATTTTTAAATACACACTTGATTCAGTGTTATCATAATGATTTTTTTTGTGTGTGTGAAACACTGTTTTTCATGATTAAAAAAAAACAAATTCTAGTTATAGAGAAATCATTTTTTTTTCTTTGCTTTGTGCTGATGTCTATGATGATCCTTTAGATAAATGCTTTCTGTTAAAATGGCAGTTTTGTGTTCCCATTGTCCAAACCTCTTTGAAACAGAAATGAATTCAATTTTACTGCTTTAAAACATGTGAGAGGATTATTTTTGTACTTCTCCCACTTGATATTCTCCACTAGTTCTTTTTTTTTTTTTTTTTGATGTCTTAACTATGTTTTTGCACAATTTAGTGTTTAGACATAATTCTTTATAAAGCGAGTTCTCTCTCCTACCTCTCCATTACTGGGTTAGTATTTGTTTTAATCGTGTACATTCATGGAGCACCAGCCATTTTCAATAAACAAGTTGTAGGTAATGTACTTTCAAAGACTAAAAAGAATAGGATTTTATTAACCATAACCGAAAATTAATTATAATTTATTAATTTTATGAGCTATAGCTCATGTAGCTAATTGATAAAAAGTCTCATGAGACAGCAATATTATTTTTTATTTGTAATACTCTTAGACGAAACCACCTTTTCCATAATAGTAGATGAAATAGAACTGATATCTTGCTTGCTGTAATAAACAAGAAAATTAAAAGCAGTTCTCAATCCTATAGGAGAAAGAGAAGAATCAAGCATTTTAACACTTGCAACCTTACGCTTTTTCTCTCCCAAATACCAATTTGCTGATTTGGGTTCTGTCACTTTGCTTTTGATAACTACGGAACCATCAGACACAAAGCTAGGAGGGATAATAAAAAATACTGGAACAATGATTCTCTTCTCTTTGATTAACTATGTATAGTATATATTACCAGTTATACATTTACAAGGATGGGTCACTGAAAGAGTGTGTAGTAAAGAGTTTTTCATTGTAACAAAATTATTAATAGCAAAGTCAATTATGAGGGTCTAGTTGACTCTTTGGAAAAGACCCTGATGCTGGGAGGGATTGGGGGCAGGAGAAGAAGGGGATGACAGAGGATGAGATGGCTGGATGGCATCACCGACTCGATGGACATGAGTTTGAGTGAACTCCAGGGGTGATGGACAGGGAGGCCTGGCATGCTGCGATTCATGGGGTCACAAACAGTTGAACACGATTGAGTGACTGAACTGAACTGAACTGATGATACCAATTTAGCTTATAATAAACTGTTTCTAGTAACACTCATTAGATGGGGGATTTTTAGACAGTATATGAAATTGTATTATCACTAACCTGATTTAAATGATAAATACTTTTTATCTGGTAATTTAGCTGGTAAAGAATCTGCCTGCAATGGGGGATACCTGGTTTTGATCCCTGGGTTGGGAAAATCCCTTGGAGAATAGAAAGGCTACCCACTTCAGTATTCTGGCCTAGAGAATTCCATGGACTACAGTCCATGGGGTCACAAAGAGTTAGAAATGACTTTAATTTTCACTTTTTATCTAATATTGTTTATCGAGAGGTAATTATCATTTTAATTCATATTATTTAAAGGCCATCCCTTTTTGTTAAATTAGCTTTTTATTTTGAGGTAATTATAGATTCACAATCAACTGTTGAAATAAGCCAGAGATTTCATGTATTCTTTATCAAGTTGCTTTCAAGGGTAATTCCTAACATAACTTCAGTACAGGAACTTCCCTGGTGGTCCAGTGGTTAACACCTCACCTTCCAATGCAGGTTCAATCCCTGGTTAGGGAGCTAAGATTTCACATGACTTGAAACCAAAAAACCAAAACATAAAACAGAAGCAATATTGTAACAAATTCAATAAAGACTTTAAAAATGGTCCACATCAAAAATCTTTATGGCTCAGTGGAGGGGGAGCCTGGAGGGTGGAGAGGTCCTTAAGATGGTGGTGGGCTTGGCCTGGAAGGAGGAAGGGACCCTCGAGGGAGGAGAGGGCCCTGGAGGGCAGAAGGGCTCAGCCATAAAAAGGAATGCACTTGAGTCAGTTCTAGTGAGGTGGATGAATCTCAGCCTGTTATACAGAGTGAAGTCAGAAAGAGGAAAACAAATATTATATATTTATTAATGTACATATATGGAATCTAGAAAAATGATACTGATAAACCTATTTTACAGGGCAGCATAGAGATGCAGATGTAGAGAAGAGACTTTGGACACAGCTAGGGAAGAAGAGGGTGGGATGAGCTGAGAGAGTAGCATTGAAACATATACATTACCATATGTAAAATAGGCTATTGAGAAGTTGCTGTGCCACACAGGGAGTTCAGCCTGGTGCTCTGTGACAGCCTGGAGGGGTGAGATGGGGTGGGTGGTGGGGGTGAGGTTCAAGAGGGAAGGGACATGTGTATACTTATGGCTCATTCACATTGTTGTATGGCAGAAGCCAGCACAATATTGTAAAGCAATTTTCCTCCAATTAAAAATAAATTTTAAAAAATCTTTTTAAGAAAAGAAAAAAAAAAAACACTTTAGCATTAATACAATATCACAAGCAGATACTGACACTGGTACAGTCAAGATACACAACATTTCCATCGCTACCAAGATTCCTTTTCTTACCCTCTCATAACTACAATCACCCTCTAGTCTTAACCATTGGCAATCACTAATCAACTCTCCCTCTCTCTAAATCTGTCATTTCCAAAATGTTAATGGAATCTTACATTGTGAGATACTTTTGGGAATGGCTTTTTTCACTCAGCATAATTTGTTACAGATTTATCAAGGTTGTTGCATTAACATAAGTTTTCATTTTTCTGGGATAAATGCCCAGCATTGTAATTGCTGGCTTATACGATAGTTGCATGCTTATTAATTGTTAGGCCATTGCCAAAGTGTTTTTTTAGAGTGACTGTACCATTTTATATCACCACCAGTAATGTATGAGCGTTACACTTTCTCTGCATTCTCATCAGTGTTTGCTGTTGCCACACTCATTTTTTTTTTAAGTAACTTGAATAGGTGTGTAGTCATATCTTATTGTGGTTTTAATTTGCATTTCTCTAATGGCTAGGGCCGAATAATTGATGCTTTTGAACTGTGGTGCTGGAGAAGACTCTTGAGAGTCCCTTGGACTGTAAGGAGATCCAACAAGTCCATCTTAAAGGAGGTCAGTCCTAGGTGTACATTGGAAGGACTGATGCTGAAGCTGAAACTCCAATACTTTGGCCACCTCATGCAAAGAGTTGACTCATTGGAAAAGACCCTGATGTTGGGAGGGATTGGGGGCAGGAGGAGAAGGGGACAACAGAGGATGAGATGGCTCGATAGCATCACCGACTCGAAGCACATGAGTGTGAGTGAACTCTGGGAGTTGGTGATGGACAGGGAGACCTGGGGTGCTGCGATTCATGGGGTCACAAAGAGTCGGACACAACTGAGCAACTGAACTGAACTGAATGGCTAGTGATGTTAAACATCTTTTCATATGCTTACTTGCCAAATATGTATTCTCTTTAGTGAAATATCTCTAATGTTTTTTGTCCTGTATCTAATTTGATTATTTTTTAATGTCAATTTTTCAGCATTCCATATATATTCTAGATACTAGTCCTATGTTGGATATGTGTTTTTCGCAGATGATATCTTCTCCCCCTCTGTAGCTTGTTCTTCCATTCTCTTTACAGGATGTTTTATGGAACAAAAGTTTTTAATTTTTATGAAATCCTATTTATCATTTTTAACTTTCATGGGTCATGCTTTGTTGTCAAGATTGAGATTTTTTTGCCTACCCCTAGAGCTCAATTATTTCCCACTATGTTCTCTCTACAAATTTTATAGACTTATGAGGTACATCTTAATTTTTGTTCGTTTTCATTTTTATTTTTTGCTTAAGAAATTTCAATATCTCAATACCATTTATCCTTTCTCCATTGAGTAAATTTTGCACTTTTGTTAAAAATAAATTGAGCATATTTCTGTCTTAAATTTGAGTTGTATTTTCTGCTCTGTGGATTTGCATCTATCCCTAAGGCTTCCCAGATGGTTCAGCAGTAAAGAATCTGCCTGCCAAGCAGGAGACATAGAAGATGAGGGTTCAATCCCTGGGTTGGGAAGCTCTTCTGGAGTGGAAATGGCAACCCCGCTGATACTCTTGGTTGGGAAATCCTATGGACAGAAGAGCCTGGTGGACTTCAATCCATTGGGTGGCAAGGAGTCAGACATGACTGAACAACTGAATATGCACCAATACCCTACATAGTCTTGAATATTGTAGTTCCATAATAAATTTTGAAAGTAGGTAAGTTTCTTTTTATATTGTTATTTTTCAAAATTGTTTTAGCTTTTCTAGTTCATGTACCTTTCACATAAATTTTAAAAAATCTTGTCTATATCTATAAACAGTATTGCTTGGATTTTTATAGTTTTGTGAAAATATCCATTTGTGGAGAACTGGCATATTTACTGAATTAGTAACCAATCCTTGAAAACACAATGTCTCCATTTATTTAGTTAATCTTTAATTTACTTCAATATTTTGTAATTTTTAGCATATATCCTATATGTGATTTGTTGGATCAACATTTATTCATCTGTTTTTAAAAGAAATTATAAATGGTGTTATATTTTAATTTTAGTGTTCCTTTATTACTGGTATATAAATAGCGAAATTGAGTTTTATGTTGACCTTGTATCCTGCAACATTTCTGAACATAGTTATTATTTCTAAGAATTTTTTTCCATAGGTGTCTTAGAAATTCCTACATAGACAATAATACATGAAATCAGGACTTTTCCTGATCTGTACTTCTTTTATTTACTTTTTTTGCCTTTGTAAGAAAAGGCAAGAATATACTATATTGAATAACATGACTATATTGAATAACATTAGTGAGCGTAGACATTCTTGCATTATTCCTGTTCTTAGAGGAAAAGGAGGCAGTATTTCTTCCTTAAACATTTGGTAGTCTTCTCCATTGAAACCATCTGGGCTGGGTTGTTCACTGCCCCCCTCCCCGGAGGTTTTAATGTATGAATTCTATCTTCTTTATAGTTACTGATCTATTCAAATCATCTATTTTATATTGGGTGGGTGTCAGTTGTTTGTGTCTTCAAGAAATTAATCTAGTTTGTCTATGTGGCCTGAAGTATATGTGTAGAATTGTTCATAATATTGTCTTATTTGCTTTTTGATATCTGTAGAAGCTAGAGATGATATGCCTTGTTTCCCAGTATTGGTAATTGTTTGATATCTTCTTTTAAGATCCTTTTGGTTCTTGGAATGACAAGTGACTTTCTATTAAAGTCTGAATATTTGATAAAATATCTATTCCATTAAAGTCTATTAAAGTCCATATTTGATAAAATATCTATTCTATTAAAGTCTGAATATTTGATAAAATAAAAGAATTAAATAAAATCAATTCTAATTACATATTACTGCAAATATTCAATAATATCAATTATAATTGCTTTATTTAAATATTTTATTTTATCTAGCTTTCTGTTACTTCATTCTTTAAGAGGAAGGCTGTGGGGAGGTTTCCACCTCATGGCATTTGGATTAGAGTACAAATGCAGAATCCCTAATTGGTCTTTATCAACATCAAAGACAGGGAATTCTCCCTATTAGTAGTAGATGGAGGTTGGAGTTCTGGTTTCCCACTGACTCACCAAGGTCCAAACCCCAGACTGAGAAGGGTTAGAGTCCTTGTCACTACTCCCCACACAGTTTCCATGGACACCATTGGGGATGTAGCCTCTTTACCACTGGCCAGTGGAGAATGTCTGACTCTCCACTATAGAGGACATCATGTGTAAGGTAAAAATGAAATGATAATGGAACACGACAATCATCTAGCAGAGAAGACTGTATTAAAATAACAATGCAATTTCCAAAATAATCTTTTTTAGTGGAGGATTCAACTGCATACTACATTAAACTTATTAGATTTAAAAATATACTTAAGAAAATTTAGAAGAAAGAGGAAATAGATAATTAAAAAAAAAAAAAGTGAGCAACAAGAAAACGAACAAACAGATCCAAGAGGAAAAATGGAAAATGAGTTATTCATTTAATATAATTTCCATAGAGGAAGGGGATATTAAGGTATATGGGAAAGAATCAATAACCAACAAATAATAAATCATCACAATTTAAAAGTATAAAGATTTAAAGAAAAGTTTGAAATTTTGTACTTTAGATTTCACAAAGAACTAAACAAAAATAATTATAAAAATTGGTAAAAGTTCTGAACTTTAAAATTGTAAAAAAATATGTTAAGAAAAGAAAAATAAAGGGTTGGAAAGAAAAGAAGGGAATTAAGTTACAATTAATTATAGACAGTATGATTTTTATTTAGAGACTTCAAGAGAATTAACTAAAAATACTTCAAATAATGATGACCAGGAAAAAGGCCAATCTCAAAATACATTAAGAATTATATATTATTCATATAATAATGATAAAAAGTTGTTTAGCTCTTACTGTGTCCAGGACTTTTAAAAATACTCTGCATGAACAGCTCACAGCAGCGCTATGAGGTAGTTATTATTTCCATTTTACAGATGAGGAAAGTGAGGCATAGAGAAAATAAGTTAACCTTTCCAAAAGTTATATACCTGATAAGTGGTATACAAATAGTCCATAAATTTTTTTTCTCCTAGAAACAAGATGAAAATCCACAAGGATTCTGACTGTTATTAACATAAAATATGTTTTGTTGAAAAGATGGTATCAATCAAGAAATTATGAATTGAGAGGAAGCACAAAACCTCACTCATCATGACACAAGGGACACAGCTCCCTAGGAAAGGTCTTCAGATTCTTCCAGTTTCACCCCATGAGTGTCATTCACAAGGTCTGTAAGGTCTGTAAGGGAAAGGGGTTGGGGCTACCTTGGGTCACATGCTCTTGGGCTCATGGATGGGAGGGGTAAGCAAGATACAAGTCTATCAATTAAAAAACTCACTGCAAACACATGGAGTTGAAGGAGCAGGGTTCTGGAAGGGAAAGGGTGAAAGGACACATAGTAGATGTACATTTGAGACCTGGACTCTAGGGACGATAGCTACGGGAGTTAGGCGGCAGCAGGAGTGTAAATTCACTACCGCAATAACGAAGGCATTGATTTCTTGCTGGAACCTGAACATATTATCTGCTTTAAAGATTACTTGAGGGCACACTGAAGTAGTCTTATGTTGGTAACTTTCTATCTAGGATTCATTTTAAGTGGCTTTTACACTTTCTAACTTGAACCAAATCAAAGAGATGACCCTGAATAGAAGTGTACTCCAGAGAGTTTGAGGGATCCAAATATTGTTTCTCATTCAGTCAAACAAGGGACTTTCGAGGGTATACTTCTTAAAGTCCCATCAGTCATGGCATAGGAGTTTAAAGGTCTTGAAAGGGCTGAATGCTTAATTAAATTGTTGTTAGATTAGTGTCACCTGTTTTAATAGTGTCAGCATGCCTTTTATTTGAATTACTTGGGTATTTATAATGCCTTAAGAAAGACCTGAATTTAAAAATAAGCCTCCAAATAAATGTTTTGTGGAAATCAGGATTTCTCAACCATCACACTATTGACATTTTGGGATAGATAATTCGTTGCTCGGTGTGCAGAGTCTGTCCTCTGTGTTGGGAGGTGTATACTAAAATCCCTGGCCTCTGCTCATTAAATGCTAGTAGTATCCTACCAACTGTGACCAAAAAAAAAAAAAAAATTCTGTAGATGTTGTTAAATATCCCCACTGTGTTGGGGAAGCAGGGGGAGGAACTGCACAAAAAATCCTTGGTTGAGAACAACTATTATAGACAAAAGGGGGAATTCTGGACACCAGGGTTACCAGAACGTAAAATATACACTCAGAATATCACCTGCTGCTGCTGCTGCTAAGTCGCTTCAGTCGTGTCCGACTCTGTGCGACCCCAGAGACGGCAGCCCACCAGGCTCCCCTGTCCCTGGGATTCTCCAGGCAAGAACACTGGAGTGGGTTGCATTTCCTTCTCCAATGCGTGAAAGTGAAAAGTGAAAGTGAAGTCATTCAGTCGTGTCATACTCCTAGCGACCCCGTGGACTGCAGCCTACCAGGCTCCTCCATCCATAGGGTTTGCCAGGCAAGAGTACTGGAGTGGGGTACCATTGCCTTCTCCCCAGAATATCACCAGATAATGTTAAAAGGGAAGTTCTACTCATCTACAAAGTGTTAACCTCACTGTTCTATAAGAACTTGACATGTACACAGTTTTTGTTTTGAAATTTTTATTGGCGTATAACTGCTTTACAATGTTGTTTTATTTTCAACATTGTGTAATAGTTGTGTAATTTTTACATTATAGCAAAGCAAGTCAACCATCCATATACACATATCCCTTCTTTCTTTTTAAATTTCCTTCCCATTTAGGTCACCACAGGGCACCGAGTAGAGTACCTTGTGCTATATGGTATCTTCTCATTAGTTTTCTTATACATAGTAATGTATGTATGTCAATCCCAATCCCTCAGTTCATCCCTCCACTCCCTCCCCTCTTGGCAAACCATCCTAGGAAGGGAATCTCAACTCTGGATGCACAATTAGAATCATCAGTGTGATTTTTTTTTTAATTACTGATGCTTAAATCGCAATCTAGAAATCTAAAAAACTATATCAGAAATTTTGGTGATGGATCCAGACGTTTTTACTTTTGAGATAGTCTCAAAAGGATTCTAAATAGATAATAATCTAATATGTACTAATACAAAGTAATTGTCCTTAAAAGCCCACCAGAATCAAGCCACGGAAGATGTGCAGGGGCTTACCATACCTGGTCTCCAGTCTGATTATTCACATGGCCACAGAAATTGTATGCTGAACCAAAGGTGCAGGGACAAAGTGCTTCAGGGCACTTCTCCAAGTGTTAATGGCACCTGGAATCTGTATCCCAACTAAATGATTAGTCAAAAAAACTGAATAAAGGAAACTTACAGATGAAGGTATTTTATGATAAACTGGGAGTCAAAATACCAATATAATTCTATATGGGTCCAGGCATTGCACTAATTTATTAGAAATCTAGATAAGCCACTTTTAGCACCAGAGAAGAAATCCCTGGGCAATTTTCAGTTAATTGTTGGTATACAGTGCTACACTAACTGTCCTGGATTGATCAGCAGGCCTGATTCATTGTACATCTGTACAGATCTAACTTAGCTTACAGATCTAACTCCATGAGATGCTTTGAATCCATTCTTATCATCAGATCAGATCAGATCAGTCACTCAGTCGTGTCTGACTCTTTGCGACCCCATGAATCGCAGCACACCAGGCCTCCCTGTCCATCACCAACTTCCGGAGTTCACCCAGACTCACATCCATCGAGTCAGTGATGCCATCCAGCCATCTCATCCTCTGTCATCCCCTTCTCCTCTTGCCCCCAATCCTTCCCAGCATCAGAGTCTTTTCCAATGAGTCTTTTCCTTCTCATGAGGTGGCCAAAGTACTGGAGTTTCAGCTTTAGCATCATTCCCTCCAAAGAAATCCCAGGGCTGATTTCCTTTAGAATGGACTGGTTGGATCTCCTTGCAGTCCAAGGGACTCTCAAGAGTCTTCTCCAACACCACACTTCAGAAGCATCAATTCTTCGGCGCTCAGCCTTCTTCACAGTCCAACTCTCACATCCATACATGACCACTGGAAAAAACATAGCCTTGACTAGACAGACCTTTGTTGGCAAAGTAATGTCTCTGCTTTTGAATATGCTATCTAGGTTGGTCATAACTTTTCTTCCAAGGAGTAAGTGTCTTAATTTCATGGCTGCAGTCACCATCTGCAGTGATTTTGGAGCCCCCAAAAATAGTCTGACACTGTTTCCACTGTTTCCACTCTTTCCCCATCTATTTCCCATGAAGTGATGGGACCAGATGCCATGATCTTAGTTTTCTGAATGTTGAGCTTTAAGCCAACTTTTTCACTCTCCACTTCACTTTCATCAATAGGCTTCCTAGTTCCTCTTCACTTTCTGCCATAAGGGTGGTGTCATCTGCATATCTGAGGTTATTGATATTTCTCCCGGCAATCTTGATTCCAGCTTGTGTTTCTTCCAGTCCAGTGTTTCTCATGACGTACTCTGCATAGAAGTTAAATAAGCAGGGTGACAATATACAGCCTTGACATACTCCTTTTCCTATTTGGAACCAGTCTGTTGTCCTATGTCCAGTTCTAACTGTTGCTTCCTGACCTGCATACAAATTTCTCAAGAGGCAGATCAGGTGGTCTGGTATTCCCATCTCTTGAAGAATTTTCCACAGTTTCTTGTGATCCACACAGTCAAAGGCTTTGGCATAGTCAATAAAGCAGAAATAGATGTTTTTCTGGAATTCTCTTGCTTTTTCCATGATCCAGCAGATGTTGGCAATTTGATCTCTGGTTCCTCTTCCTTTTCTAAAACCAGCTTGAACATTAGGAAGTTCATGGTTCACATATTGCTGAAGCCTGGCTTGGAGAATTTTGAGCATTACTTTACAAGCATTACTTTACTACTATTCTTATCATAGTAGAACTTAAACAATCAAGAGAACACAATAACTTTCTCCAAAGACATACAGATGGTCAACAAACACATGAAAAGAGGCTTAACATCACTAATTCATGCTGCTGCTACTTCTGCTAAGTCGCTTCAGTCGTGTCCGACTCTGTGCGATCCCATAGACGGCAGCCCACCAGGCTCCCCCATCCCTGGGATTCTCCAGGCAAGAACACTGGAGTGGGTTGCCATTTCCTTCTCCAGTGCATTAAAGTGAAAAGGGAAAGTGAAGTCCCTCAGTCGTGTCTGACTCTTAGTGACAGTATGGACTGCAGCCTACCAGGCTCCTCCATCCATGGGATTTTCCAGGCAAAAGTACTGGAGTGGGGTGCCATCACCTGAGAAATGCAAATCAAAAACCACAATTAAGTAGTACATCTTACCAGAGAGAATGGCCATCACCAAAAAAAAAAACCTACAAAAAATAAATGCCAGGTGATGGTGTGAAGAAAAGGGAAAGCTCATGCACTATTGGTGGGAGTATAAATTAATACAACCACTAATGGGAAACAGTATGGAGTTTCCTTAAAAAACTAAATATAGAACTACTGCATCTGGACCCATCACTTCTTGGCAAATAGATGGGGGGAAAATGGAAACAATGGCAGACTTTATTTTCTTGGGCTGGAAAATTACTACAGATGGTGATTGTAGCCATGAAATTAAAAGACACTTACTTCTTGGGAGAAAATTTATCACAGCACATTAAAAGGCAGAGACATCACTTTACCAACAAAGGTCTATCAAAGCTATAGTTTTTCCAGTAGCCATGTGACAGTTGGGCCATAAAGAAGGCTGAGTGCTGAAGAATTGATGCTTTTGAGCTGTGGTGCTGGAGAATACTATTGAGAGTCCCTTGGACTCAAAGGAGATCAAACCAGTCAATCCTAAAGGAAATCAACCCTGAATGTTCATTGGAAGGACTGATGATGAAGTTGAAGCTCCAATACTTTGACCACTTGATGCAAAGAGCCAACTCATTTGAAAAGACCCTGATGCTGGAAAAGATTGAGGGCAGGAGGAGAAGAGGGCAGCAGAGGATGAGCTGGCTGGATGGCATCATCGACTCAGTGGACATGCATGAGTGTGTGCTAAGTCGCTTCAGTCGTGTTCATCTTTTTGCAACCCCATGGACTATAGCCCACCAGGCTCCTCTGCCCTTGGGGTTCTCCACGCAAGAACACTGGAGTGGGTTGCCATGCCCTTCTCCACGGAATCTTCCCATTCCAGGGATTGAACCTGTGTCTCTTACATCTCCTGCATTGGCAGGTGGGCTCTTTACCACTAGTGCTACCTGGGAAACTTTCAATAGATAGAAGTTTGAACAAACTCCAGGAGATAGTTAAGGACAGGTAAGCCTGGTGTGCTGCAGTTCATGTGGTCACAAAGAGTCGGACACAACTGAGAGACTGAACAATAACAACAATGACTCAGCAATCCCACTCCTGCACACATACTCAGAGAAAACCATAATTCAAAAGGATAAATGGGCCCTGATATTCATATCAGCACTTTTTACAGTATCCAGGACAAGGAACCACCTAAGTGGCCATCAACAGAGGAATGGATAAAGATATGCTACCTATATACAATGAAATATTATTCAGTCATAAAAAAAGAATGAAACTGGGTATGTGTTCTGCATCAGGTTCCTGAAAAGTAGAGTTTTCCATGTGATTCTTGTTGCAGTGATTTATTTATTAGGGGCTACTCTCAGGAGAGGGGTTGAGAAAGGCATGATATAGCAGAGGGAAAAAAAAAAAAACAAACAGCAAGCAAGAATGGAGTCTCAGCAGGAGTCTAGCTTTAGTCTTATCCTATAAGGGACACTTTAGAAACCAAATTGTAAGGCAGAGATAGACCCACCTTGAAGCAAGGATGCCCAACTTTTGAACTTGCAGGAGAGGGAAAGGCCCCTGAGATTTTGTTTGTCTGAGTGCAGTGCTCCGGAGAAGTGTCTGATAGACTGAGCCAACATGCTTAGCAGCTAGAGGAGAAGTGCAGCCTCTGGGAAGGGAGATCTTGCATTCACCAACAGCATCCAATGGGCTCCCCTGGTAGCTCAGATGGTAAAGAAACTACCTATAACACAGGAAACCCCAGTTTGATCTCTCAGTCAGAAAGACCCCCTGAAGGGAATGGCTACCCACTGCAGTATTCTTGCCTGGAGAATCCCAAGGATAGAAGAGCCTGATGGACTACAGTCCATGGGTTGGCAAAGAGTCAGACGGGACTGAGCGACTAACACGTTCACTTTTCACTTTGAGGGTTATGGACACTGGTGAAGATGGCAATGAATAAATGTGGTTTTAGATCAGACGCCAGAGAAGGCTCTCTGATAAGTTGACAGCTAAGCTGAGAGCTGAATGAAGTGAGGGAACAAGCACTTTGGATGAAGTTTCCTGGGCTAAAATTGTTTAAAAACATATAACACAAAATAATAAATTTCGTGGTGGTTTTCCATCAACAAAGCTTAAGACATGGACAACTATTTTAGTAAACATAGGGTCACAGCATCAGTAGCCAGCTGTCACCATCAGTCACCAATGACAAGTGGTCTCTGAGTTGCACCAGAGGAGTGAGGACACCAACACAGATCTGATGTTCGATTTGGAAAGCATGTTTATGAACCTATTGCAAGAAACCAACAACAGTATGCGGTAGGGAATTAACATCTTAGTACATGCTTAATAAAATTGTTGTTGTTTTAGTCACTAAGTTGTGTCCAGCTCTTTTGCGATCCCATGGACTGTAGCCCACCAGGCTCCTCTGTCCATGGGATTTCCCAGGCAAGAATACTGGAGTGGGTTACCATTTCCTTCTCTAGGGGATCTTCCCCACCTAGGGATTGAACCCACATCTCCTGCCACTGCAGGCAAATTCTTTACCCCTGAGTCATCTTTTCACTGTAACATTGTAGGTTTAATTTTATTATAATTTAATGTTTATAAACCTTAACTTTTTCTAAAAAAATTTAGAAGCATAAAAGGGGCTATTGATTCTATTCAGCTCACTTAGAAGAACATTACAGATTTGACCTTAAGAAAATAGAAAACAACATAACTACACTTTATGATTACCAAAGGAATGAAGGATGAAGTCAAATAAAACTGTTCATAGTATCTCATAAAATGAGTAACATTTTGAATTAAATTGTGAGTAGTGAGCTGAATATCAATGCAATTTATTACCTATGTAGGAGCTAAAATTTTAACAATTACAGTACTTTTCCACTTATTGCCTTATTGACTGTTAAAGCTCTTACAGAATCCTACTGGGGGGAAAAAAAAGAAAGGTTTGGACATCTATTTATACTCATCTTCAATATGAATAGCCTCAAGTAGTTAGAGCACCTTTCAAAAAATTCAGTCACCTCTTAGGGAAAACTAGATTTTTGTGTAAAATTTTAAATGATTTTTGTCTCTTTAATCATATTATACATGCTAAAAAGTGTTAGTCACTCAGTTGTGTCTGACTCTGCAATCTCATGGTGGACTGTAGTCTGTCAGACTCCTCTGTCCATGGAATTCTTCTTGTAAGAATGCTGAAGTAGGTATGGATTCCCTTCTTCAGGGCATCTTCCTGACCCAGGGATTGAAACCGGGTCTCCTGCTTTGCAGGCTGATTCTTTACTATTTGAGCCACAGGTATAAAAATATTCCACATGCAAAAAGATAAGTTACATATGGCAAGATTGAAGAATTGTTGGAAACTTTGGCTATTTACCAAACAACATAGTTTTGTTTTATTTCAAGAGTTATATTAGAATAGCCTAATTATTATGAAAGCTTAATTTAGTCCCACTACAATTTCCTTTGTTAAAATTTGAGATTCTTTTTATCCTTACTAATTTATTACTGAGTGAAATAACATCCTTGGGAATAAATGGAAATCTTTATTTTTCTAATAATATCATTTTTGTGAGTCAATTATTTAGAATGTTATGAACAGATGGTTTAATGAGAGAACTGAAGCAAATAGATTCCTGCTAGTCCTATATCACTGACAATATATCACTTCACAGATCTAAAGAGACTCCTTGAATTTTGACTTAAGAAATAGAAATCACAGGCTGCTGAAATAGTTATCTTATATTTGAAAATGCCCAGATTGCATATGCTACTGCTGATATGTGTCCTCTCTTCAGGTTTTACTCTAGTCATATCTGAGTTAAAATAGGACAAAGAGAAATGTAATCTTTCATACATGAATTACTGTCAGAATCTATAATATTCCTCTGTCTGTGTGTGCTCCACTGTGTCCTACTCTTTGTGACCCCCTAAACTGTAACCCACCAGGCTCTTCTATACATGGAAATTTCCAGGCAAGAATACTGGAGTGGGTGGCCGTGACCTACTCCAGGGGATCTTCCTGACCCAGGGATCAAACCCACATTTTTGTGTCTCCTGCATTGATAGGCAGATTCTTTACCACTGAGCCACATGGGAAGCCCACAATATTCCTCTGTGCTGTGCTTAGTCACTCAGTCATGCCTGACTCTTTGCAACCCTATGGACTATAGACCACTAGGCTCCTCTGTCCAAGGGGATTCTGCAGGTAGGAATATTGGCATGGGTACCCATGCCCTCCTCCAGGGGATCTTCCAAACCCAGAGACTGAACCCAGGTCTCCCGCACTACAGGCAGATTCTTTACCATCTGAGCCACCAGGGAAGCCCAAGAATACTGGAATGTGTAGCCTATTCCTTCTCCAGGGGATCTTCCCAACCCAGGAATCGAACCAAGGTCTCCTGCATTGCACGTGGATTCTTTGTGAGCTGAGCTACCAGGGAAGCTCCAAAATATTCCTCTAGACGTAAGTAAAACTTACTTATTCAAAAGTATTTTAAACTAATTGTTCCAGAATAGATATTTCCACATTAATGTTAATTATACCTGTTATAAGTGACATTTTTAAATTATCAGAATAAATAACTTTAGGACTTTGGTAATAAGTCTCATCTCATGTTCATGTCCTCAAGTCAAATAACTGTTTGACTTGAATAGAAGAGTTGCTTTGCTAGTCTTCAAGCAGTTCTCAGAGAAGGTTTTTCTTCATTGTTGTAGTTTGGGGGTGTTGGTGGGATTAAGTGAGCTCGGAATCTTCCTATTCTACCATCTTGATCCTGTCTCCCTTACTTATTGTTTGAAATGTGCAAAGCCATGAAGTCATTTGTGCAAAGAATGATCACAATATTCAATTTATTTGAGAAAATTGAGGTTCAAAATTTTTAAATATGGTAAATTGTGCTGCTTGGTGGGTTGATAGATAATTCTCCAGAAGTATCATCAGGAAAACCTGCTGATACATAAAAGCTTATTTGGTTAGACTTAAGAGTGAAGGTTTCCTTAATAGGGTCTTTATAGTGTTTCAGAAGTGAGAACTCTGAAGAGGGTATTTACCATGATTATGAACTTGGCTGGATATTCTTATGAGACTTAGGACCTGGACTGGGTGATTTGCCAGATGGAATACTGGTTGGGACTGGCAGAATTTGTGACATAGAAGCTTCGGATTGGTAGGCAGAAAGAGACAAGTGTCTTCAACAGTCTACTAATGCATAAGCTATGTGTTAGTACTTCACTGTCATAGCTTCGAAAGTAAGTATTTCTTGGAGAAAGTAGACAGATAATTTTTTTACCAGATTTCTGTGTTGCTTCGATTGTTTAGCACAAAATCAGGAGTGTATGCTTTGTGCCAGAATTGATCAGCATTGGAAGAGTTATGTATGGGGGTTTCAGTTTTTAGCTGAACCTCGATCTTTTTTCTTTCTAAAAAATCGCCTTCCAGGAAGTTGGAAGTTACTTAGCTACTTATTATTTAGTTCATTTAATAAACAAGGAAACAACAACCTAAGCCTCTTGCCATTTATATGAAAATAGAATGCCTAGGCAATCAATTTATGTAATTATTTTTCTATTTCTGTGAGCTACACTGATATTTCATATTTCTACAAACTGATTTTTTAAACAATTTTTCTCTTTTTCCTTAAGTGTCTTGACTTCCAGAAAACCAATGTGTGAAGGAATAACAAATTCAATAATAAACAGCAAAGTCTTGAGAACTCTGGGATTTGTCAATTGACTTTGGTTTTCTGCCTTTGACTGGGTATGATCTTGCCCGAAGAATGATTTCCTGTAAATAAGGGAAATAAATATTTCAAGTTTCTTTGCCTTGGATTCTTAGCTTTAGAAAAATTACTCAGAGGCTGCCCTGAAGCTGAAATTCATGGCCCACAAACATCTTTTCTCTTCCTTTATTTAACTCTAAAATAAATCAGCCCTAGGTTTGCAAAACCATAAGAGAACTAGATCAACTCTAGCTGCTTTCTAACCCTTGTGGAACACTTGTGCTATGCTAGGTGAGGAATTGTCGATATTGGGCTAGAGAGAGCAAGAACTTTAAAAACAAGCATTTACTGTCTCGTACACCGGGTTATTGTTGTATAGAACAGTCTTATGGACTCTGTGGGAGAGGGAGAGGGTGGGAAGATTTGGGAGAATGACATTGAAACATGTAAAATATCATGTAAGAAATGAGTTGCCAGTCCAGGTTCGATGCACGATACTGGATGCTTGGGGCTAGTGCACTGGGACGACCCAGAGGGATGGTATGGGGAGGGAGGAGGGAGGAGGGTTCAGGATAGGGAACACATGTATACCTGTGGCGGATTCATTTCGATATTTGGCAAAACTAATACAATTATGTAAAGTTTAAAAATAAAATAAAATTAAAAAAAAAAACAACAAGCATTTAGGAAATAGAAGTTGATATTAATCTGGTCGTTGTCGCTCAGTCATATCCAACTCTTTGCTCACTATGGATTGTATTCCACTAGGTTCCTTTGTTCAAAGGATTTTCCAGGTAAGAATAATGGAGTGGGTTGTCATTTCCTACTCCAGGGGATCTTCCCAACTCAGAGATTGTACCCACAACTTTTGCCTTTCAGGTGGATTCTTAACCACTGAGCTATCCGGGAAGCCCATGAATCTGGTAAGAGTGCTAAAACATTTTACATGGTACTGTCTTGTCACTACTTTTCAAGGCCTGCAACATTTAGATTTTTTTTTTTCCTTTCTTGCATATTTTCTGTAGTGTTGCTGATTTTAAGGTTTTGCTCTATCTAAATCCATTAGCCACAGGTAACTTTTTGATAGCTTTGTTGTCGTTCAATCTCTCAGTTGTATCTGACTCTTTGCGACCCCATGGACTGCAACACGCCAGATCTCCCTGTCCTTCACCATCTCCTGGATCTTGCTCAAACTCATGTCCATTGAATCAGTGATGCCACCCAACATTCACATCTTCTGTCATCCCCTTCTCCTCCTGCCTTCAATTTTTCCCAGCATCAGGATCTTTTCTAATGAGTTGGCTCTTCACATCAGGTAGCCAAAGTCTTGGAACTTCAGTTTCAGCATCAGTCCTTCCAATGAATATTCAGGATTGATTTCCTTGAGGATGGACTGATTTGATCTCCTTGAAGTCCAAGGGACTCTCATGAGTCTTATTCAACACCACAGCTCAAAAGCATCAATTCTTTGGCATTCAGCCTTCTTTATGGTCCAATTCTCACATATATATGTTTCTATATCATCACATTTCCTAATCATTAACTCTTGAGTCAGCATTTTACTTCAGAAGACAAAGACACTGGGGTTTCATATGGTTTCAGGTTGAGGCAGAAGAGGGAAAGGTCTGCTTTTGGTGTTGTTATAAGGAAGCAAGGTAATAATGATAGTTTATGCCCTGTTTATTCTAGTTTTAATCTGTCCTAATGGAACTAAAAAGCCTCTTGATGAAAGTGAAAGAGGAGAGTGAAAAAGCTGGCTTAAAGTTCAACATTCAGAAAACAAAGATCATGGCACCTGGTCCCATCACTTCATGGCAAATAGATGGGGAAACAGTGGAAACAGGGTCAGACTTTATTTTTTGGGGGGCTCCAAAATCACTGCAGATGGTGATTGCAGCCATGAAATTAAAAGACGCTTGCTCCTTGGAAGGAGAGTTATGACCAACCTAGATAGCATATTAAAAAACAGAGACATTACTTTGCCAACAAAGGTCCATTTAGTCAAGGCTATGGTTTTTCCAGTGGTCATGTATGGATGTGACAGTTGGACTATGAAGAAAGCTGAGTGCCGAAGAACTGATGCTTTTGAACTGTGGTGCTGGAGAAGACTCTTGAGAGTCCCTTGGACTGCAAGGAGATCCAACCCAGTCCATTCTGAAGGAGATCAGTCCTGGGTGTTCATTGGAAGGAATGATGCTAAAGCTGAAACTCCAATACTTTGGCCACTTCATGCGAAGAGTTGACTCATTGGAAAAGACTCTGATGCTGGGAGGGATTGGGGGCAAGAGGAGAAGGGGACGACAGAGGATGAGATGGCTGGATGGCATCACGGACTCAATGGACATGAGTTTGGGTAAACTCCAGGAGTTGGTGATGGACAGGGAACCCTGGTGTGCTGTGATTCATGGGGTCACAAAGAGTTGGACACGACTGAGCGACTGAAATGAACTGAACTGAACTGAATTTTTAGAAGAGACAATTGCCTTCCATTTTTAAAATGTGACTACAAGTATACTGTAATGCAACAGAGTTACAGTAAGAGTCAGTTAATCTGAGTTCTTATCTTGGTTCTTAAAGCATCTAATTGTATAAATATACAAAAGTCCTCTGGGCCTAAAGTTTTTATTTGAACAAAGAAAATTATTCGTCTGTTTTATTGATAAAATTTTCCCATGTCTCTGAAGGCATAATTTAGTTTTAATTATAAAATATCTATAGTAAATTCGATTGCATGTGGAAAGGGATGTTAAGAAAATAAACAGGTTCAAAATGACATTTTTAGTTAACTATAGCATGTGGAATGGATTTATATATAGAATATGAGAGTGAAATCAAAATACAAATAAAATTAAATTTAAAAAGCAAATTAAAGAATTAATAGATATCTAAATATATACAAAAACATTTTGAGATTATCTCAGAGCAAATTTAACAAAGAGTAAAAAAGTTATGTTCTTAATAGAATTGTTGTTTTTTTTTTTCTTTTGTTTTGTCCTGTGGACAGGTTGAAATCCGGCTCCCTGAATGATATAGTTAGAGGCCTGACACGCTAAGCTGTTTTTTACAGGAAGCAGGAAGCAGACAACCTCCAGATAAAAACTGCTGACCATAAGAACTTGGACCCTAGGCTACTTGAAACAAGTAGGTTGACTTTCAAACTTCACCTTGATGCCAACCAATTTGAGAATTATCTGTAAGCTGATCAGACACTACTCCTTGAACACTCTAAAATCCCTCACTACCTACTGCAGGGTGATTCACACAGTCTTGAGGGCATTAGTCTGCTGTGGCCCCATTGTCTGGCCAATAAAATCAATAAAAGCTACACTGCTTTTCTACTTTTTCCAAAAATCTGTATCCATGTTTCTATTTGGCACTGGTGAACAGAGGCCAGTTTCAGAAACAAACTTATCGACAAAGCCAGGATTGACACCCTGACTTCTCATTCTTTGTCTCGTTAATGGTCAGCAGAGGTTAGAAGTGTTTGTCGTGTTTGTCCCTCTTGAAACTAGCTAGACAAGGGGATAAATATTTCCTTTGTGTCTAACTGGCAGGGATTTCCCCAATTGTGTAATGACTGCGCCTGTATATCACCTCACTTTTTAATTTATCTTTTCTCCCTGGGAAAGTCTAAGGCAAAATCAGATACTGATGTTGGATCTCCCTTTTGTGATGTGTGTGCTGTTGCTTCAGTTGTGTCCGACTCTAGGCAACCCCATGGACTGTAGCCCACCAGTCTCCTCTGTAATCATGGGATTACTCCAGGCAAGAATATTGGAGTGGGTTGCCATGCTCTTCTCCAGGGGATCTTCCCCACCCAGGGATTGAACCCACGTCTCTTACAGCTCCTGCATTGGCAGGCAGGTTCTTTATCACTGGTGCCAACTGGGACGCCCTGTTGCAATAGTCTGAATCAAAGCAACATTCTCACTTGCTTGGTTTTTGCTTTTGACCCTGCCTTCCCTTTCTCTTCCCCTTTTCTCTTCTTCACTTTAATTTTTACAGGATTGGCAGGGTTTCTCAGATATTATCAAGGTGAGGCTTGAAACACTGAGACAACACTTCCCTTGCTTTGCTAAGTAGTAAGAATGATGAGTAGCAGATGGGCATGTGTCTACCAAAATGAGAAAAGAAAAGATTAATTGCACACTAAAAAGATAATGCTTCTGAGCTGAATAGCATTTTAAGGACCACACAGCACTCGGTGATGATAGAAGAGTTTAATTTGGCTTCATCATTAGGAAAGCTTGGATTAGAAGATTTTTGATTATAAGTGCTTCAGATTGAGATTCAAAGTTGTCAACGTAAATAAAAATACACATGCAAATGTGTGTGAGTCTGTGTGTGTGTTTGATACACATTTATTTCTGACTATGTGTGAAAGTGTGAAAATGTTAGTCATTCCATCATGTCCAACACTTTGTGACCCCACAGGCTGTAGTCCACCAGGCTCCTCTGTCTATGGAATTCTCCAGGTAAGAATATTGGAGTGGATAGCCATTCTCTTCTCCAGGAGATCTTCCTGACTCAGGTTTTGAACCTGGGTCTCCTGCATTACAAGCAGATTCTTTACTATCTGAGCTACCAGATAGCCCCATTTCTGACTATAATGTCCCTCAGATAAAGGAGGCTGAAATAGTGCAACTTAATTAAAAGCTGTGTGTGTATGTATATGCTTGTGTGTATGAATTTTTGTTTCCATCGAATCTGAAATATGTTTGTCTACCGCCATACCACCCTGAACGCGCCTGACCTCGTCTGAAATATGTAATTGCTTTTCTCTTTCACTGTGTGTGTGTGTAGAATGTACACAGTCATATATAAAGTATATTACTCCTTCATCAAATTGAGGGGCAAATCAATATATTAAAATTTTTAAGATGGTTTCAAAGACGTTTCTTTTATATTACTTTAATCTTTAAAAGAATCCATTGAAAAAGAAATGCTGATTCAAATAGTTACAAGAATTCTTATTCTTTTTTTTTTTTTTAAATAGATGTATCCACATGCTGCTGCTGCTACTGCTGTTAAGTCGCTTCAGTCGTGTCTGACTCTGTGCGACCCCATAGATGGCAGCCCACCAGGCTCCCTCGTCCCTGGGATTCTCCAGGCAAGAACACTGGAGTGGGTTGCCATTTCCTTCTCCAGTGCATGAAAGTGAAAAATGAAAGTGAAGTCGCTCAGTCGTGTCTGACTCTTAGTGACCCCATGGACTGCAGCCTACCAGGCTCCTCCGTCCATGGGATTCTCCAGGCAAGAGGACTGGAGTGGGGTGCCATTGCCTTCTCTGATCCACATGCTAGAGTGTTACTATATCTTTATGTCTAAAAGATTTACATGTAGGCAAGGGGCTTTCTTGGTGGATTAGTGGTAAACAATCTGCCTGCCAATGCAGGAGACACGGGTTGGGTTCTTGGGTTGGCAAGATCCCCTGGAGAAGGAAATGGCAACCCACTCCAATATTCTTGCCTGGGAAATCCCATGGACAGAGGAGCCTGGAGGGCTACAGCGCATGGGGTCACAAAGAGTTAACCATGACTGATCAACTGAACAACAACAAATCTCAGAATCATTCATTTGGAAAGGCAGCAGATATAAGCATTTCTATATTTCTCATATTATAGAGGGATCTCAGTCCTCCTTCTGCAGGTACGTTAAGTGATGAGGTTCACAGCACGCTTTCTTGGATCAACACCACAGCTTCAATCCCAACATGTCTCAGAGTGTATTTTTGATGAATAAATTACCAAACTAATGAGACACACTAAGAGGTTAAGGATTGATCAAGTACTTAATCTTCTTAATGAAGGGCACAGCATGAGACACATTCCTCCAAATAGATACAATAAACAATCTTCTAAAACCTAATTAGAATAAAAATACAAAGAAAGGTGTAAAGCCTTAGAAATTGTTTATCAGATAATAACAGCATTTTCTGCAACAGTGGAAAAGTTTTGTCATGTCATCAACCTTTTTTACATTTGAATCAGGTGAGTCCCAGAAGTTTAGCAAGATGAAATAATGGTATTTTAATGTAGAATTTTAATCTGTCTCGATGTTGTCTGGGTCCATAAAAAATGCCTCAAAATATGGCTTTGGATTTTTTACAGAACTTGCCATACCTTGAGAAGATTCAGCTTTTTATTTTTTTTGAAAACTTATAACAATGCACTATGTGCATCGATGAGTCATTTTTGACCTGGGTTTAACCTTTTGGGTGTCAACTTTCTGGTTAATTTAGGATTTAATCAAGTTTTGAGTTCTTATTTACTTTAGTTTGGATATTAAAAATAGCTTATATAACTTCAGTGAGAGATTTAGTGAAAACTGCCAGTAACAAGTCAAAATATTTTCATGACAAATTGTTATTTTTAAAAATGATACAAATGATCTTATTTACAAAACACAAACAGACTCAGAGACTTAGAGAATCAACTTACGGTTTCCAGGGGCAAAGAATGAGAGGAAGAGATAGGGAGTTTGGGATAAACATATACAAACTGCTATATTTAAAAAGGATAATCAACAAGGTCCTACTGTATGGCACGGGGGACTCTTCTCAGTGTTATGTGACAGTCTGGATGGAGGGGAGTTTGGGGGAGAATGGATACATGTCTATGTATGGCTGAGACCCTATGCTGTCCACCTGAAACTATCACATTGTCAATCTGCTATACTCCAACCTAAAACAAAACATTTTTAAAAATGATAAGAACAAAGAGGGATCAGGTGGCATGTTGATTCAAAAAACCATCTGGATTTAAAAATTGAGCAAAAAAGAGGTGACTAAATCTAAATAAGACTCAGTCTAAATAAGAACCTAGCCCTTGACTTGGCGATATACATGTTTATAGAATGCTCCCCTTTTCAAGCGAAATGTAACAGATTAATTATTATTTATGATTATGGCTGATTGATAATATAATAATACTGTCATACAGTATGCATTTGAGTAATATGCTTTTCATTCTCTAAATCTCACACCATCTGCTTGAGTTGATTATTTAGAGTGTATTGCTATCCACATCTACTCCAGATACTGCCATGGTATTTGACAAATCACAATTGTGCAATTCAATTCTCCCTCCAAAGATTCTGGAACCTAATAATATCTGTTAACAAATGGCTGGGTCTTGACTGTGATATCAGTAAGCAAGGTTTTACTTCTTACTGAGCTGACTGTGGCTCAGACCATGAACTCCTTATTGCCAAATTCAGACTTACATTGAAGAAAGTAGGGAAAACCACTAGACCATTCAGGTATGACCTAAATCAAATCCCTTATGATTATACAGTGGAAGTGAGAAATAGATTTAAGGGCCTAGATCTGATAGATAGAGTGCCTGATGAACTATGGAATGAGGTTCATGACATTGTACAGGAGACAGGGATCAAGACCATTCCCATAGAAAAGAAATGCAAAAAAGCAAAATGGCTGTCTGGGGAGGCCTTACAAATAGCTGTGAAAAGAAGAGAAGTGAAAAGCAAAGGAGAAAAGGAAAGATATAAACATCTGAATGCAGAGTTCCAAAGAATAGCAAGAAGAGATAAGAAAGCCTTCCTCAGCGATCAATGCAAAGAAATAGAGGAAAACAACAGAATGGGAAAGACTAGGGATCTCTTCAAGAAAATCAGAGATACCAAAGGAACATTTCATGCAAAGATGAGCTCAGTAAAGGACAGAAATGGTATGGACCTAACAGAAGCAGAAGATATTAAGAAGAGATGGCAAGAATACACAGAAGAACTGTACAAAAAAGATCTTCATGAGCCAGATAATCAGGATGGTCTGATCACTGACCTAGAGCCAGACATCCTGGAATGTGAAGTCAAGTGGGCCTTAGAAAGCATCACTATGAACAAAGCTAGTGGAGGTGATGGAATTCCAGTTGAGCTATTTCAAATCCTGAAAGATGATGCTATGAAAGTGCTGCACTCAATATGCCAGCAAATTTGGAAAACTCAGCAGTGGCCACAGGACTGGAAAAGGTCAGTTTTCATTCCAATCCCAAAGAAAGGCAATGCCAAAGAATGCTCAAACTACCGCACAATTGCACTCATCTCACATGCTACTAAAGTAATGCTCAAAATTCTCCAAGCCAGGCTTTAGCAATATGTGAACCGTGAACTTCCTGGTGTTCAAGCTGGTTTTAGAAAAGGCAGAGGAACCAGAGATCAAATTGCCAACATCCGCTGGATCATGGAAAAGGCAAGAGAGTTCCAGAAAAACATCTATTTCTGCTTTATTGACTATGCTAAAGCCTTTGACTGTGTGGATCACAAGAAACTGTGGAAAATTCTTCAAGAGATGGGAATACCAGACCACCTGATCTGCCTCTTGAGAAATTTGTATGCAGGTCAGGAAGCAACGGTTAGAACTGGACATGGAACAACAGATTGGTTCCAAATAGGAAAAGGAGTTCGTCAAGGCTGTATATTGTCACCCTGTTTATTTAACTTATATGCAGAGTACATCATGAGAAATGCTGGACTGGAAGAAACACAAGCTGGAATCAAGATTGCTGGGAGAAATATCAATAACCTCAGATATGCGATGACACCACCCTTATGGCAGAAAGTGAAGAGGAACTCAAAAGCCTCTTGATGAAAGTGAAAGAGGAGAGTGAAAAAGTTGGCTTAAAGCTCAACATTCAGAAAACGAAGATCATGGCATCCGGTCCCACCACTTCATGGGAAATAGATGGGGAAACAGTGGAAACAGTGTCAGACTTTATTTTTCGGGGCTCCAAAAATCACTGCAGATGGTGACTGCAGCCATGAAATTAAAAGACGCTTACTCCTTGGAAGGAAAGTTATGACCAACCTCGATAGCATATTCAAAAGCAGAGATATTACTTTGCCAACAAGGGTTCGTCTAGTCAAGGCTATGGTTTTTCCTGTGGTCATGTATGGATGTGAGAGTGGACTGTGAAGAAAGCTGAGCACCGAAGAAGTGATGCTTTTGAAGTGTGGTGTTGGAGAAGACTCTTGAGAGTCCCTTGGACTGCAAGGAGATCCAACCAGCCCATTCTGAAGGAGATTAGCCCTGGGATTTCTTTGGAAGGAATGATGCTAAAGCTGAAACTCCAGTATTTTGGCCACCTCATGCGAAGAGTTGACTCACTGGAAAAGACCCTGATGCTGGGAGGGATTGGGGGCAGGAGGAGAAGGGGATGACAGAGGATGAGATGGCTGGATGGCATCACGGACTCGATGGACGTGAGTCTGGGTGAACTCCGAGAGTTGGTGTTGGACAGGGAGGCCTGGCATGCTGGGATTCATGGCGTCACAAAGAGTTGGACACGACTGAGTGACTGATCTGATCTGATCTGTTCTGATAAAGAACGTGTGAGATATACTATCCTGAAGGTGATGAAAACAGAGAAATTAAACTCAGTTGCACATATCCAAAGTTGTATTAATCTCAAACACAACTTTTAAATGAGCTCCTTAATAAAAAAAAAAATCATGTCTCTATCTGGTTACACTTAACTCATTGATTAACATGGAATTTTAGTGATCTGATTCCAGGAAAAGAAAGTACAATTTCCAAAAGAGATAACTGCACTGTGTCCTTGCTATGATATCTGTTCTACCAGGAGGCCATTGCTGCTGCTACTGCTGCTGCTAAGTTGCTTCAGTCGTGTCCAACTCTGTGCGACCCCATAGACGGCAGCCCACCAGGCTTCCCTGTCCCTGGGATTCTCCAGGCAAAAACACTGGAGTGGGTTGCCATTTCCTTCTCCAATGCATGAAAGTGAAAAGTGAAAGTGAAGTCACTCAGTCGTGTCGGAGTCTTAGTGACCCCATGGACTGTAGCCCACCAGGATCCTCCATTCATGGGCTTTTCCAGGCAAGAGTACTGGAGTGGGGTGCCATTGCCTTCTCCGAGGAGGCCATTAGGTACTTAGAAAGCATAGGATCTGCTCTTAGGAGAAAGACAGACATCTTTAATACAGTTAAAAATGTAATCAGTATTTCCAGTTGTCTTGAAACAACCAACATTTTCTGCCCATGGACAAGCATTCGAGTTTCATGTAAAAAAATTTGTTTCCATGGAGACAGATTCATACTCTTGGACACCAAATCCTGTTTAGTGAATCACTTTCTTGTTTTCGACTCTGTGCTTTAGAAGAGTTCTGTTATAACTGTGAATCAGGTTATTTCCTTAGAATACTAGAATGCCAGCAATAACTTTTAGAATGAATTTGTTTTCAAGCTGTGCGCTAAAAAGTTCTAGTGATTCAGAGAGAACCATAAGGGGCTGCCTAACACGGTTGGATGAACAGCTATCCCATGCCAGTCCACACTGGGCTGCCAAATAGGACTTTATGTAAACTAAAAAACCAAAAACCAAACCCCCAAACCTTTAAACTTCCTCAGTTAGAATATAAATAGAGGAGAAGTCATCAG
This sequence comes from Bos javanicus, assembly GCF_032452875.1. Classification (NCBI taxonomy): domain Eukaryota; kingdom Metazoa; phylum Chordata; class Mammalia; order Artiodactyla; family Bovidae; genus Bos; species Bos javanicus. The sequence goes on along the minus strand of NC_083891.1, from coordinate 27,914,540 downwards.
TTCAGTTCAGTTCAGTCGCTCAGTCGTGTCCGAATCTTTGCGACCCCATGAATCGCAGCACGCCAGGCCTCCCTGTCCATCACCAGCTCCCGGAGTTCACTCAAACTCACGTCCATTGAGTCAGTGATGCCATCCAGCCATCTCATCCTCTGTCGTCTCCTTCTCCTCCTGCCCCCAATCACTCCCAGCATCAGAGTCTTTTCCAGTGAGTCAACTCTTCGCATGAGGTGGCCAAAGTACTGGAGTTTCAGCTTCAGCGTCAGTCCTTCCAATGAACACCCAGGACTGATCTCCTTTAGAATGAACTGGTTGGATCTCCTTGCAGTCCAAGGGACTCTCAAGAGTCTTCTCCAGCACCACAGTTCAAAAGCATCACTTCTTCGGCGCTCAGCTTTCTTCACAGTCCAACTCTCACATCCATACATGACCACTGGAAAAACCTTAGCCTTGACTAGACGGACCTTTGTTGGCAAAGTAATGTCTCTGAGAAGTCCTAATAGAACATAAATTCATTTCAGTATCTCAAAACATTTCTCTTTGGGAGCATATGAGTTTATTGGACAAGTTATTAGGAGATCTGAGTTAAACATGTGATTTTGTATTTACCTGATGTGTGAACTTTCAGGTTGAGGCTCTACAGCTGTGGAAGAAAAAAAAAAAAAAAGTTGGGTCACTCAATCCCTTCTAGCTTTGAAATAAACACTTCTAATAAAAGTAACACCAGTGATCACAAACAAGTAGCATTTGTTCTTTTTCCTATAGTATTTTTCCTATAATATTAATAGGAATTTCCTATTTTCTATAATATTTTCCTATAATATGAATACTTACCTCACCTGACACATTATTAGTCAACATGAGATCAAATATATATATGCAAAATTAAACTTTCAGTCATTCAGACAGAACAGCATTTGTGTATTTGTAACCAGGATCCTTTTATTCTAACCCAAGAGGTTTTCAGGCTCAGTGGTAACTTAAGCAATTAGTTTCCTTAGAAACCTGAAATATTTAGAGAATTCGTAAACCTTTTGAGAGTATTCAATTATCCTTCCCATAGTATTCTACAAATTAAAAAACAAATTTGATTCTGTATAATTTACAATTTCGGTACTTACCAAACTTTCAGTAGTCTCTGGAAAAGTTCATTGCACACATTCCATGGGAAACATGGAGTGTGTTTTCTTTTCTCAAAATACATGACTCTCCATATTTTTGCTTTGTGGATTTTTATGAGTACAAGCCTGGGCAATTTTTATTTCCTATTTTGCCTTTTAGGATTTTAGGTAATAAAACTTGGTCATAAGTGTGTTAAATTATTAAAACTGTAAATTTAGTATGATTTCCTTTTAAAGACTTGCAATATTAATTTAGCAAAAACTTTTAGAATATTTGGCTTTTGCTTTTATCTCTCCTTTTCCTGAAAATGGCACACATTGTAAATACACAGTTCTATGAATCTTCACAAAGTGAATGCACTCTTACAATCATATCAGAAAATAGGTTATTACCAGGACCCTGGAAATCCTTGTTAGGGTCCCTTCTTGTCACAGTCCCCATCCAAGGGTGAGCCCTATCACAATAACTAATACCAGAAAAGTCTTCCTGATTTTAAAGTATAAAAATAGAATAATAGAGCATGCTCTTTGCTGTGTCTGGCTTCTCCAGGTCAACATTTTATTTTTTAACTCGTCCATGAATTTGTAAATACAAGTTAATGATATTTTTCGATAGTCAACAGTCAAAAAAATAGTACTTGAACTGTTTAGGGGAAAATGTTCTTACAAGTGTTGTACAAATGTCTGTTCTTCATTTTTATATATTATTCCATCTCATACAGGTCTTCTGTCCTAAATATAAGGACAACCAAGGCTAATCAAAAGTAAATGATGTATAATCAGAGAATAATTTAACTTTAACCAAATATAACAAGGTTTTTCTTTCCCCAGCTTTTAGTTCTTTTAGTTTTAGGGTGAAAAATGTATCTTAGAGACTTCACAGAACAGAATTGCTCTCTTAAAGTGAATAATAAGACTTACTGCCTATGTGGGGCAGAAAATTAAAAAAAAAATTCATATATATGGCTTTTGAGTTATAGAAGAAAGTTAGACTATATGTTATGCTAAGTCCAGATTAGTATTTAAAAATTCTCTCCTATTTCTAACTTACATTTTGAATGGAGAGCAGTTTTATTTCTATTGCTTGACTGTGTCTGGATACTTTAATGGGAGACATCTGTATCTGATTTATTGCTGTAAGTCTCAAACTTAGAGTAACCTTGTAAATCAGAGTAGGTACTTGTTAAGTGTTGTCTCAATTATAAAAAGCCACCCTTTCTATTTTTCCAAATCAAACAATAGTATATAATCAGAATCTCTATTTTTTCATGAAAGTAAAAGTCACTCAGTTGTGTCTGACTCTTTGCAGCACCATGGACCATACAGTCCATGGAATTCTCCAGGCCTGAATACTAGAGTGGGTGGCTGTTCTCTCCTCCAGGAGATCTTCCCAACCCAGGGATCCAACCCAGGTCTGCCGCATTGCAGGTGGATTATTTACCAGCTGAGCCACCAGGGAAGCCCAAGAACACTGGAGTGGGTAGCCTATCCCTTCTCCAGCGGATCTTCCCTACTCAGGAATCAAACCAGGGTCTCCTGCATTGCAGGCAGATTCTTCACCAGCTGAGCTACCCACATATATTCTGTAAAATGATGCCATTAATATTGATTTTTGTCTTGATTGAATTAAGTCTATCATTTCTGAGTATAGGAATATTTTTTATTCTATATAATAAAAAATACTTGTGCTATTCTCCTTGGGGTAAATAAATATTTTCAAAATATTCTTGAATTTTTCAAACAATAAGTAAAGCTAAAGTACTTTTCCAAAGCCCATGAACTTTCTTTTGCAAATAGGAAAAATTCTAAGAGAAAGTGGTGATTCTACTTTAATCTCTAAATCAATACATAATCATAGGCCTAAATTACTGAATTCCAATGGATTGATAGATATTACTCTTGAATGCATCAATGGCTACCAAACTTTGCCATAAAACAACAAGGGAACAGGCCAGTGGGTTAGAAAAATGTATTAAAAAGAGAAAAATAAGATAATCAGTCAGCTAAGTAATTCCACTTCATGAGAGAAAATGATAAGATATATTAAATTCAATCTTCAGGCATCACATTGCTAACCCTCAGAAAGTCAATATAACAAAGTAAGCATATTTTCTAGTTTGTTTTTTTTTTTTTTGGTGTAGTACAAAAAAGAAAAAAAGTTGGATAAGAAAATAAAAAGAGTTATTTTTCTAACTATTTCTTCTACCTCATTGTTGGTTTGAAACTATTCTAACGAGGCCGGCAGATATTTCATCAGTAGAACTGGAATCTAAGAGATTCAGTAGTTTTTGTTTCACAAGAAGTATCTTCATCTCAATTCTCTGCCTGGTGTTTTTCTGTGAGTATCAACTTGTTTAGATATATTTAACATCTTCCAAGCATTAATGACTCAGGAAAGGATACCATGTGCAAAACTTCCCCTTTCAGCCTGGGAAGTTATTAGTTAAAATAATCCAGGATATGTGGTAGAGAGTAGTCTCCTGGTCTGATCTCCCTTCTAAATGGCAGCCATCCTTAAGCTGTGCAGCAGAGCAGAGGGAGAAACAGAGAAATCAGAGAAGCCAGCAAGCAGATGGCTGAACTGTGAAGTCCATCTTATCCATCACTGGGCCATGTGTTATTTTGGCAGTGCAGGAAATGTTATTTCTAGGAACAGCATGAACGGTGGCTAAAGCCAACAAATGCACTCCTGCTGCTGCTGCTGCTAAGTCACTTCAGTCATGTCCGACCCTGTGCGACCCCATAGACAGCAGCCCACCAGGCTCCCCCGTCCCTGGGATTCTCCAGGCAAGAACACTGGAGTGGGTTGCCATTTCCTTCTCCAATGGATGAAAGTGAAAAGTGAAAGTGAAGTCGCTCAGTCGTGTCCGACTCTTAGCGACCCCATGGACTGCAGCCTACCAGGCTCCTCCATCCATGGGATTTTCCAGGCAAGAGTACTGGAGTGGGGTGCCATTGCCTTCTCCGAATGCACTCCTATGGTAGTGCAATTGGCCAGCAGAATTAAAAGCCATGGCCTGGGATAATAAGAACTTTATATCACAGGCATGTAGAGATATGGATGCCTTTCTTTCTTACTCTGTCCTAAAAAAAAAGAAAATAGAGGCAAGGTAATCCTCATGTGCCTTGGAAACCAACTTCAAAATATAAGATACACTTATGGGTTTGTTAATTATTAACTATAACATTTACAAACATGCTAAATTCTTTTTATTTTCAACTTGAGGGCTTTTAGTCATGTCCGTTTTTCCAGGATGATGAAAACTCATAAGAGAGAACTGTATTTTGTCATAATCTGATAACATAAAAATATTTATGGTACAGACCAATCCATACAAAACAATGGGTAATAATCTGGTTGAAATGAAATCTCCATTTCTGTCAATAATTGGATTGATAATGAGTAATAATAAACCAGTGTATTAAAAAGAAAAATATATATCACACGAAGGATTCATATTTAAAAGGCTTTTAATGTTGCGGCTAACATAATAGAAAAGAGAGGAAGGAGAAAGGAGGGAGCGGATATATTAAGGATACTAGTTTTATGTTCAGCTTTGCAAAGTAGTTAATAAAAACACATTTGTAAAAAAAAGTAAGGACTACACACATAATTACTACTTACATATATTCAAACATGATTAATGCAAGAGGTGATCATTTTATTGGCAGGAAGGAAGAAAATATAAAGTCTGTATTTTGTGTAAGCTGATATATAATCTGTTGTGTCTTTTAACTTGGCAAACATCATTATTTGCTTTCCTTGAAATAACAAGAACTTTGAGTCTAGTTGTTCAGATGGTCATCATGCAAAGAAAGACAATTATAATTAAAAATACAAGTAATATACAGTAAATAGTTTTGAATTTGTAATTTCTTTTGAAAAAATTCTCCAGATTTTTATTTAGGAAATATTGTCACACCTGAAATCTATTTATATATGATTTAAATATTTTAACCTATATTTGTAGTTTTACCCACATCTCTTACCTCTCCTGCATTGGCAGGTGGATTCTTTACCACTAGCGCCACCTGGGAAGCCCTTTTAAAAAGTAGCACTTAAGAAAAATGGCTTTTGCAGATATAGTCTCTTTTTATTCCCATAAAACAGTAAGTCAGTCCCAAAATTATGAACCTGGTATTGAGGGAGAACAAGGACTTAATTAATTTCAGGTTCCACACGGAAACTTGGAGGTGGGGGGAGAGTGCCAGGAGATGTCATTAGCAATTGTCAACTGTCTGTTAGGCATCTTTATGTAATTAAACCCAAGGTCCCTAAGTTCTCTGATTAATGGGGTCTAACTTTCCTTTGCTCTTCGAATGGGTATCAGGGATCACACCTAGCAGAGCCTGGTCTTCTGTTAGCCCTCCCAGAAGCAGTCCCCGAGGCAAGGATTCAGTTGCAAGTGATTTGCTAAGTCTCCCCCGGAGAAAGCAGGAGAAGCCGAGAGGGAAGAAGCAAACAGTTGTGGGATTTCAGTGGAAACCAAAACTCAGCCCTAAATTCTTAAGGAGCTCTGTAATGTAATAACACCCTGGGATTGTCCAAACTAGAGGCAGAAGAGACAAGCTTCTGAGTTTGTGATGCTAGTCAGTGATTGTTACGGGTCCTGGCTGGGCTCCAGGCGGAAATTCCCGGAGCTTCGGGCACTTCCTGTTCCGCACAGGCGCAAGAGCTCCGCGTCTAAGACGGGCGGATAGGAGCAGTCAACTGCAAAGTGCATGAAGCTGGGAGGTGGTTGCAGGCGTTGTCCACCAGTCCCAGGGGACTCAGAGGGCACCAACGGTGTCAGCTACAGCTCCATCTCTCATGAGCACAGGTCCAACTCCCCCTTGGTTATTTCTGAAGAGTTCTGACAAGGCTCTATCGTTTCCTTGCTGTGGCATATTTCCTGTCCCTTCACTAGACTCCTTTGATTTTGTCAGCCGACTCCCCTGAGGATCTGGGAACTGCTCCTCTCAGATGTAATCCTGTTGCCGTGGTCAGCTCCGTCCTGAAGGTCAGGTCTTTCTCTTCAGTCGCAATAAGGCAAGGCTGTGCAGCAAACAGACTTAGGTAAATCTTTAAGATAACAAAATGGAATGAATTATAAAGCGTAAAAGGAAAACTTAACTGGCTCCTAAGGGCTCTGGTGTGCCATTTTTAGAGTGACCCCCTCAGCTTTCTCCCTGTTCCGCAAATCTGAGATACCCCTTGGCTTTAAATAAGATGAAAATCTACCTCTTACTTGGCACATTCAACAAAACCTTTATAAGGCACTAGCAGAAGTTAACAAGAAAGATATCATAATTATTTTTCCAAAGTAAAAGATCATCATACATTTTATTCAAGAATTCTTTTTTAAAGTGTTATTATCTCATCCACTTTTGTAAACAGTTAACCACACATACATACAGTGTATAATTGGATGGGTTTTGACTTATGTATGGACTTGCCAGGTGGTGCTAATGGTAAAGAACCTGCCTGCCAATGCAGGAGACAAACGAGATGCAGGTTCAATCCCTGGGTTGGGAAGATCCCCTGAAGAAGGAAATGGTAACCCACTCTGGTATTCTTGCCTGGGGAATCCCACGGACAGAGGAGCCTGGCAGGCTGCAGTCCAAGGGCTCACAGAGTCAGACTTGACTGAAGCAACTTAGAACTTAGCACATGACTTATGTATATACCTATGAAAACAACAACACATCAAATAATGAACATATTCATCACTTTCCAAACTTCCTCATATTCCTTAATAATTCTTCTCTCCTACCCCTTAAATAGAATTCTTCCAATCCAATCTTACACACATGGATCACTCTATATTCATGTTTTATAAAAGAAACATTAGCTAAGTCCTGGCCTTATCACTGCATCTCTAAATATTCATATAAAAAGCTTATGCAGTCCAAATTTTAGCTTAAGTCCTAGAATGTAGAAACTGTTGCCTTTTAAAAATCAGCACTCTTTTCTCCCTGCTCTATCTAGGTATGACATCTAGTCCACATGTCATCACTAAATTATTTTACAAAAGAGGAAGTTAAGTCTTAAAACTTCAAGCGACTTTTAAAAATCAGTTTCTACATGGCAGAACTAGGATCTCATCTTGGATCATGTGACTCCAAATATACATTTTTTAAATACTATTTCAGGCTACCCTGGTGGTTCAGCAGTAAAAGAATCTTCTTGCAATGCAGGAGACGCGCAGGTGACCCGGGTTAGATTCCTGGGTCAGGAAGATTCCTTGGAGAAGGAAATGGCAACTCACTCCAGTATGCCTGCCTGGAAAATCCCATGGACAGAGGAGCCCGGTGGGCGACAGTCCATAGCGTCTCAAAGAATGGGGCATAGCTTAGCAACTAAACAATAACAACAACAGTTTTCCATAGTTTGCTGTATTCTCTACTATTTCACTCCTTTATGAAAAAAGTTATTAAGAGTGTCAAATTTTGTCTTATGTTTGTATGCTGGATTTGGAGGGTTTAGAGACTATTTGCCATATATAGTGTGGGCTCTTAGAATATTCTAATAAACCTATCCTCTGTTTGGAGAGTGTCCCTCATTTTGAATCCGTGCTAAGACAGAGTATAAACTGCCTCTGTCAGTAATTTGAACACAAGAATACAATCCAGAAACTGAAAGCTCACTTATGAGGCTTTGCTGCAGAAAGGAGCAATGTAAAGAAGCAGGCAGGGCCCCACAGAACCCATCTATGAGAGAACATGGGGCTAAGATGGCTGGCTCTTTTGGGCAGCATTGGTGAAGATTCTGGCATTCAGTTCTAAGCATGAATGCTGTAAGCAGTAGACTCATTTCCAAATGACTAACTTGGAGATAAAATTCATACTTTCTCTGTGAGTGGTTAAAAGGATTAAATGAGATACTGCATGTACAGTGCTTAAAAGTCTGTGTGGTACAGTATAAGTCCTCAATATAAATTAACCTTTGGGACTTCCCTGGTGGTCTAGAGGTTAAGACTCCAGGCTTCCCCTCCTAGGGGTGTGGGTTTGATCCCTGGTCAGGGAACTAAGATCTTGCATGCTGTGTGGTGTAGCCAAAAAAAAAAAAAAAAGATGGTTGTAAATTAATTTTTATGGATATGATGATGATGGGGTCGTTCTTCTGAAATACCTCAATGAATTCCCAGATTTTTTAAGATAGAGGTCAAATTCTGTGGCTTATGCCACAAAGGCCTGAATTAACAGAGTTTTGTTTCTTTTCCTTCCAAAACTTTCTTTCCTCCACACCAGGTAAAGGGATTTTTGCATGAGTTGAATCCACATACTTCTGGTTTCTGAATATACAATATATTTAGAAGTCTCAGAAGTCTGATGCATACTACTCCTCCCAGAATTGCCCTGTTCTTGGCTATAAATTTATATGTATAATATATTGCTTACATATCTAGGCTATACATTTGTATTTTGGCTATACAAATATATCTTGGCTATACATTTATATATGCAATGCAGGAGATCTAGGTTCAATCCCTGGGTTGGAAAGATCCCCTGGAGAAGGGAACAAATACCCACTCCAGTATTCTGACCTGGATAATTCCATGGACTATATATTCCATGGGGTTGCAAAGAGTCAGATACGACTGAGTGACTTTCATTTCTTTGGTTGTACATTTATGTGTCTTTCAAACAGAAATATCTCTGGGAAAGTCTTTCTGACCCAGTTTGAATTGATGCTCCCACCTCTCTGATTTCATGGTTTGATATCTATTTCTCTAACTCACTATTTAATAAGTCATTTGGACTTAAGGATATTTATCCCACTACTCTTCGTGAAAATATGAGTCTGTCTTACTGGAATGATCCTTCCCCACTCACTCCTTTAATCTAAGAAACCACTATTAAAAAGTTCAATCAAAGATTTTTGGTAAAATAAATAGGGAGGCCCTCAATCAAATGGATGAGAGCAGCATGCACTTGCTTCCAAAACCATAAGAGAAAAATCTATTATTTGTTTTTAAACCTGTGTAAATCTTCCCTTGTAGACCCAACCACAAAATAAAGTCATCTGCTCATCCCCACATCGCCTGGCTCTCTTCCTCCCTTGCCCACGTGCTGTCTATATACACCAGGTCTGCTTCTTTGTCTTCCTTTACTCTTCAGAACATTTCAGTCTGGATTCACTATCACTCCCATCATATCACCAGATAGTTCTCAACAAGGTCACTGATCATCTCTAGGTCATTAGATCTAATGAGCGTTTTCTATTTTTCTACTTGCTACACTTTTCATTTACATTAAAAATATGTTGAAACATTCTCTTCCCTTTGTGTCTATGCCTTCAAACTCTCCTGGTGTTCCTCTCACCTATTTGTACCCCTTTCCAAGCTCAGCCTCTTTTTTGCCTTTAAATCTTAGACTTCTTCATTGTATGATCTAAGGTCTATGTCTCGTGTTTGACAGCTAAAAAAAATTATTCTAAGAATATGGCTTTAATGTTTTATATATTAGTGAACACCCAGATTCTAGAATAGTGTCTGACACTCGGTAAATAGGCAAAGTCTATCCGTTAATATAGGGTTGGCCAAAAAGGTCGTTTGAGTTTCTTCATACTGTCTTATGGATGTTGCTGATTAAGTGAGCAAAGCATCAGAAACCAAGATTGAGTTCTATTTTTGTGGTGTACCAGACTTTAACATAAACAGGAAAAAGCCCAACAAGATTTGCTACAAAAGTGGAGGACCATGGCAAACCATGCTATATGACTAGAGTCCCTGATGTGAGATTAGACTTCGTGGTCTCTGAAAAATATTTTTCTATAGGAGGTGTGTTATTTATTGACTTATGCAATCAGGAAGCTCTTGCTCATAGTTTGAAGCCCCATGTTCCCCTTACAACCTAAATGTCTGGGCAGAATTGACCATACACAACTCTTCTACTGGATTTCTGAATTAAACTTCAGGCCTAAGGTTCAGGAAAGGAACAAGAGGAGAGACTTCCTATTGTTGGTAGGTGGTTGATCTTCCCCCGGAAAGCTGTAGGGCTTGTGGAACATAAAGGCTCATAGACGGATATGGGATTTTGTCTGGAATATGATCAATGTTCACACATGGGAAGGAAGGATCAGGAGCAGAAGGAATAAGGACACATTGTTATAATGTCTGTTGTTTACTTTGACACATAGACTTGTGTCTATTTGGGCTAGGTAGCTCACACTTTAAGGCGGTTAATTGTCATAAATGAGAAAGTACACTTTAGGGGTTTTCACTAGCTATCAGAAGGACTACACTTCAGAAGTATACTGTGTGTAAGTACTATATTAATATTTTATATATGGTGTGTAACATCATATAATAGAGACCAGACACATGCAGGAGATCAAATCTTATTTCCCTAGAAATATCAGAATCTATCAGTTTTTAAGGAGACAGACATAGGTATGGAAATACCTAGGTTATATGACCTGAACATTTAAAACCCATCTAAAACCTAGAACACAGCCTGAAGGCTAGTAAATACTGGACCAGTGCTTTCAGATGAGGAAATGAATACATTCAGCCTTTGGTTTTTAGTTTTTAAAGGTCAGTATTATTTCTTTTGTGAATTACAACATAGAGGGGAGACATCGTCTGTAGTTGATTGAATCCTCAGGGCCTGGTATTCTCATAAGTACTTAAATATATTCACCAGGTGAATGAATGAATGTTTGCTGGGGGAAAAAAGTCAATGAATGAATAAATAAAAATAGCCCCTGATTCTAACTATTAAAGTGCATCATGAAGGGACAAGGAAATTGCACTCTATATGAACATAAGAGACATATATTCTTTAAGAAACACTCTTTGTTTTCTATTGCTAGAGAAGTAGGACAAAATAATCCCTCTCAAAACTTCCATATATGTACTATCACAGTACTAATGTAAAAGGTAAGAGAAAAAAGGAGTGGTTACCTCTTTAAATGGTTCTTTTTATTATTAGCATGGAGATCCACACAAAAGTATTTTCACAGTGTTGTTTTTGATCTTGTGCTGTTCAGGGCTGTTTGTTTTTTTTTTTTTTTTTTTTTTAACCCAATGAAGCCTTAAACAGTTTCTTAAACAATAGAAGAGGTAGTGCATTAAGAAATGGAGTTAGTAATGATGTTATCTAGAGATACTAAGCAAATATTATAAATCATTCCAGAGTCTTATACTCCTGGGGTCATCAAATGGAGGTGATATACTAGACTAGAAATCTATTAAGGTTGGTGCAAAAGAAATGGTGGTTTCAGACAGTGAATTTTAAATCATTATAACTAGGCTCAAACACATCTTTATTAATCAAAATAAGAACGCTTACAATCAACACATTTTTGCCAACTAAAAATCAGATTTTTATTCCTGTCATGTAAAAATCCATGCTTCAAGATTCAGCAAACTCTTGGAAAGCATTTTTATCCTCCTACTCTTTGTGGAGCATTTTTCCTGTAAAAAGGAGTCAAAATGCTCAAAGAAGTGGTAGTCAGTTGGTGAGAGGTCAGGAATATGTTGATGAGGCAAAATTTAATAGCCTGACTCATTCATCTTTTGAAACACTAGTTTTGTGACATGAGATCTGGTGTTGTCATGGAGAAGAATTGGGCCCTTTCTGTTGACCAGTGCCGGCTGCAGGCATTGCAGTTTTTGGTGCATCTCATTGATTTGCTGAGCAAACTTCTCAGGTGCAATGGTTTCACTGAGATTCAGAAAGTTGTAGTGGATCAGATGGGCAGCAGCCCATCAAACAGTGACCATGACCTTTCTTTGAGCAAGTTTGGATTTGGGAAGTGCTCTGGAGCCTCTTTTCTGTCCAGCCACTGAGCTGGTCTTCGCTGGTTGTCATATAAAATCCACTTTTTGCCACACATAACAATCAGATAGAGGAATGGTTCATTGTTGCATAGAATAAAAGAAGACAATACTTCAAAACAACCATTTTTTAAAAATTTGTGATCAGTTCATGAGGCACCCACTTACCAAGATTTTTCACCTTTCCAATTTGCTTAAATGGTGAATGACCATAGAATGGTTGACACTGAATTCTTTGGCAGCTTCTCATGTAGTTGTAAGAGAATCAACTTCAATGATGGCTCTCAGTTGGTAGTTGTCAATTTCCAATGGCCAGCCACTGTGCTCCTCATCTTCAAGGCTCTCGTCTCCTTTGCAAGACTTCTTGAACCACCACTGCACTGTACATCCATTAGCAGTTTCTGGGCCAAATGTGTTGTTGATGTTTTGAGTTGCTCCAATGCTTTATGACCCGTTTTGAACTTGAATAAGAAAATCGCTCAAATTTACTTTTGTCTAACACTATTTCCCTAGTCTAAAGTAAATATAAAATAAACACCAAGTAATAAGTCATTAGAAAAAAACATAAAGCTATAAATGCACATTAAAATAATGTACAACATAACCACACTTATTTAAGAATGTATCCCAATATCAGACCACAAAGTTCAACAATGCAAAACTGCAATTACTTTTGCACCAACATAAATAAAACATGATTAAACAGCTGTTGAAAGTTGCTAATGTAATGGAATTAACACAAACTAATCTCACAGGCGACTCGTGTATAAAATAATACCAAAGAATAGTTTACATTACATTACTACACAGATTTGCCAAGTATGAAATAATTTAGAAAACTTGAATTTGTAACCATGGAGTTACTTGATGTTTATGAAATCAGAACAAAAGAAGTAGAACTTTTAGATAATTTTTTTTTCTATCTAGAATGAATTACCCACTGCCAAAACACAGCATGTATCTCCAGTGACTATAACGTTCTTGTCTGCCAGTGTGGCAGGAAGGAGTAGAAGAATTATTAATGAATAATGATATGTATGTATTTTCAGTTTTTTGTAGAAGATTGAAAAGGGAATGAGCTTAAGTTACATGTGCTGTTTATATCGTTGTAACTGGGTAAGTGGTCATACTCTAATTGGCTTAAGCTCCTATCTAGAAATTTAGGAAACATATACTAAGCTGAGAGTTTATAAAGGTGTCTCTTATCTTGAAAAATGCAGGCAGTGCTATATAATTTTATTCTCACTCTAATATGAAGACTTTTTCTTAGACTTACATATTGCTTGCCCCTTTGCCTCTGACATGGTTATAATCAGCTTAGGCTATAATTCCAATTAGTCTTCTCTACAGAGGTAATTTACCTGAAAACACTGTCCCTAAATGCATCCATTGAGTTGATCCATACATACAAGTACACTGATTCCCTAACTTTAGTGAATATAAAAATCCTGCAGAATGTGTAGTAATTTCCAGTTCCTCAAAGAAAGTCCATACTTTCTCATTCTACAGATCTATCTGAAACTTGAAAATCTGCACTTGTAACAAGTACTTCAAATGGCTTTAGTCGAGTAGTCCAGAAACCAGGATTTGTGAAAAACCCTCCAGTGGTGGTTTTATCGTCTGCAGCGTCCATCTGTCCCACTTTCCCTCGATGCTGGCTGTGCTGGTGTCTGTTCCTGTTCAGAGGACTGAGTGGGTTATCCTGGAGCTAGTGATCTGGCCTGAAGGTCAGTTGGTGCCCACTGGTAGAGTCACATGTATCAACAGGCAAGACATCTGTATTAATCAGTGCAGCACTATGTAACAAGTACTTAGCATGTTCCTATTACCTCTGTCAAGAGCAGCTCTTGGTCCCTTTAGTCCCTGAAGGAGAATCTTTTCCAACTCATTTCTGAAATAAACTTGCTTTTTTCTTTCTCTGGGGAAATATTTCTACTCAGATTTCCCACAAAGCAAGGATGATTTTTTTCCAAGTCAATAACAAGATACAGTCTTGTGATATATTTTTAGGTAGGGTTGACCTATCTACACATCTGTGGTAATCAAATAACCCAATTTATTTCAAAGGTGTCATGGTTGTTTTTGGGCCAGGATGCAATTCTTGAAGGAAAAAAAAAAAAAACCTACAGTTAACATGGAATGCATGCAGAATATGTGTGTGTGTGTGTGTCCATGTGTGCATGTGTGCATGCTCAGTAGTGTGTGGTCTTGTCACCCCATGAACTGTAGTAGCCCACCAGGCTCCTCTGTCTATAGGATTTTCCAGGCAAGAATACTGGAGTGAGTTGCCATTTCCTTCTCCAGGGGATCTTCCCAACCTAGGAATTGAACCCAAGTCTCTTGCATCTCCTGCCTTAGCAGGCAGGTTCTTTGCTGCTAATGCCACTTGGGAATATATATGTATATGTATAAATATGGAGGAGGCAATGGCACCCCACTCCAGTACTCTTGCCTGGAAAATCCCATGGCGGAGGAGCCTGGTGGGCTGCAGTCCATGGGGTCTCGAAGAATCGGACATGACTGAGCCGACTTCACTTTCACTTTTCACTTTCATGAATTGGAGAAGGAAATGGAACCCACTCTAGTGTTCTTGCCTGGAGAATCCCAGGGACAGCAGAGCCTGGTGGGCTGCCGTCTATGGGGTCGAACAGAGTCGGACACGACTGAAGTGACTTAGCAGCAGCATGTATAAATATGTATTGCAAACACCTGTTTGTAATCCTTGTTAATTGTAGAGAATTTTTTTTCTCAAGAATTGCATACTGGACAAAAAATAACCATGAAACCTTTGAAAGAAATCAGGCTGGTAAAGAACCCACCTGCCAGTGCAGGAGACACAAGAGACAAGGGTTCAGTCCCTGGGTCAGGAAGATCCCCTGGAGAAGGAAATGGCAACCATGCCAGTATTATTGCCTGGCAAATGCCATGTACAGAGGAGCCTGGTGGGCTACAATCCATGGAGTTGAAAAGAGTTGGACATGACTGAGCACCCACACATGCACGCACACACACGTGCACACACACACACACATATAAAATCTAGAATATATTAAGAATTTTCCTACATGTGAGATGTCAAAAGCCAGTGAATAGTACCACAAGAGCAAGAGATGACTTTGCTTTCTTATGTCTTGTGTTACAGATTTTAGAAATCATTTACCCCTCTGGCATGGTGACAATGCAGCTGGTGATAGTGAGGCATAGTAGACATACATAGATTTTTTAGACCCCATCCAGCTCAGTGAATCTGTTTGTCTCTTCATTTTCTGAGCTCACATGTGGCAGTGATGGATGCTATGCCTGCACACTGCAATGCCTGCAGCTGGCACTGGGACCACATTTTTTATGAGTGAGGTGTAGCTCTTTATTTTTCACATCTTGGCTGATGATCTATTTAAAATAGACTGATAGCTCAGTTGGTAAATAATCCACCTGCAATGCAGGAGACCCCACTTGATTTCTGGGTTAGGAAGATTCCCTTGGAGAAAAGATAGGCTACCCACTACAGTATTCTTGGGCTTCCCTGGTGGCTCAGCTGGTAAAGTATCTGCCTGCAATGCGGGAGACGTGGGTTTGATCCCTGGGTTGGGAAGATCCTCTGGAGAAGGGAAATGTTACCCACTCCAGTATTCTGACCTGGAGAATTCCATGAACTATATAGTCCTTGGGGTAGCAAGGACTTGGAAATGACTGAACAGCTTTCACTTTCACTTTGAAAGAAGCACATGTAGCTAATAAGTGTTTGATCATTTTTTATGAATATGGTTTTAGAAAACTGTGCTTAGAAAAAGTTTGATTTATACGATAAATTATGTGTATTTAACTCAATTTCAGCAGTCTATTGTGTTTATAATATCTGTTTCTTAAGACATAGTGCTCTCTACCTCTTCCCTTGCCTTGTAGACTTTTAGCCTTTCATTTAAGTTATTACTTTAACTTGCTTTATCTGCTAACTTGAAGTAATTAATTTTATGTTATACTGGAAATTAGTTGCCTATTCAAACACTAATGTGACATATTTATCTCTATATTTTGCTGTTTTAAAGTCTATCTCATTAACAAAGGGCAGAATATAGGACTATAGCCTGAGCACTCACACATTTGTGTACTTTTTTCCTGGAGGTGTATAACATTTTGAAACGAGAGACCTGTTTAAAAGGGTGAAAAACAAAACCAAGAAACCTACAACATTTTTGTGCACTTAAAAAAAAAATCAAACAACTAAAAGTGCAAAATATATAAACATAAGGATATAAGATATAAAACTAAACATAAGATATAAAACTAAACAATATTTTCAAGAAAATAGCTGTGGACGTTTTTTCCCCCCAGAAGCTTCTTCCTTCTTTTATCTGCAATCGTGAAAATCCCTTGGAGCACTGCTGTGCTGCTCATTGTCTTTGCTCATTGGTTTGATGCTGAAAGCAACATTTTGAACTCTTTCTTCACTGTGCTATATACTTTCCTTTCTCATATATTCATCATCATGATTTTGAAGTCTAGATGTTGAAATTGTTTGAGGGCATAACTGGATAGATCTCTTAAAATTTCCCTGAAGGCTATGTTGCTCTGATGGTGAACCTGTACTCGTTGATATAATGATATCTGTGCTGGGCAGTAAATGATGACTTTTTTCAAGATTCTAAATGTTCTTCAGATCAAATTGCTTTCCAGAGTTCTCTGACTTTATAGAGTCAGAGAGGGTGTTTCTGTTTCTCTTTTGTCATTTCATTCTCTTAGATGCTGATTTAAGTTTCAAAGCTGTAAAAGTGAGGAAGACAGAAATCTTGCTATGTACCCAGTGATCATTTTTTGCTTCGCATTCTGAAGCACACAGAGGTTGGTAACAATAGAAATAAAGGAAAGAAATGTGCCCTATTTTTTTCCTTTTCATGATCATTTCCTTTGAACACACAGGAGGGATATTGTACAAAAGGCAAGTTATGTTGCTCATCACGTGAAAACTTAGCTAAACAAATGTGTTGGTTGCTTGAATGCTGTCATCTTAAAAAGTTATGCTCTCATTTCAAAGCCCTGAATAGCTTTGATCTAAAATTTTAAAGCAGTTTTTAGAACCAGAAGCAGATTTATTTTTATGCCCATTAATTTTTTTCCCTCCTGTTTTTTCTGCCTTCCCTCCTGCCATCCTTTCCTCCTCTTCTTTCCCTGCCTACCATACCTTTCCTCCTCCTGTTTTCTTCCTGCTAGGACTCCCCAAGGCAACTTGCAAAAATAGAGGTCTCCCCTAAGACTGGGACCCCTTGGAGTTTTTAACTCAGTCTTGTCCACACTGTGTATTAGGCGCTCAGTCACATCCCACTCTTTGCAACCTATGTAGCCCGTCAGGCTCCTTTGTCCATGGGATGCTCTGGGTAAGAACCCTAGAGTGGGTTGGCATGCCCTTCTCCGGGGGATCTTCTGGACCCAGGGAAGCCTCTAGCAATTTGTCAATTATAGTTGAAGTTTTCCTCCCTGAGCATTGGTTTCAGTGGAAGTTTTGCTCTGTAAATTGTGAATCTCTCGGTCACCTGTTTCTCCAATTTGGGGGTGGGGAGTATGGGCAACGGTTTGTCCTGTGACAATTCTCTGATAAACCCCAGAAGAGGATAGTTGATTTCTAGTTGAGCTTTTTTCTTGTGGTGGAGATTGGAGTGAACATGTCCCAGCTCCTTGTAAGCCAGACTAGAGACTGGGAGTCTCCAAAGCCTACCTTGTTTTGTTTTGACCATGCCTCGGCTTGGTCAAAAGTTCCCTGACCAGGGATCAAGCCTGTGTCCTCTGCTATGAAAGGGCTAAGACCTAACCACTGGACTGCCAGGGAATTTCCTCTAAAGCTTACTTTTAATGCGCAGGTTTAGAGCTTTGCAGAGTTTTGCACATGTTATGTTTTCTAGAACTTTTAGCTTTCATTATTAGTGAATTTAATACACCACATCTTTTGATTTTAGGTTTCTTTCTTTCTCTCTCTCTCTCTTTTTTTTTTTTTTTTTTTTGCAGAGAGGGGTTAAGAGCCCTGAAGTCATGATTTGGTGTCTTATGGGAAGTTTGCATATGATTCCTGCTGCTTCTGACTCTGCCTTCATCACAGGAGAAGCCCAGTGGTTTTAAGGGTCAGATTTTGGCCCTTCTGCACTGCAAACCTCTCTGGCCTAGGGCCATATATATGTGGTCCTTTTTTATCAACCTCTCTATGTCAAGCAGGCGCCTTAATCTTCTTCAGTTCAGTCATTCAGTCGTGTCTGACTCTTTGTGACCCCATGGACTGTAGCAAACCAGGCTTCCCTGTCACCAACTCCTGGAGCTTGCTCAAATTCATGTCCATCAAGTCACTGATGCCATCAAACCATTTCATCCACTGTTGTCCCCTTCTCCTCCTGCCTTCAGTCTTTCCCAGCATCAAGGTCTCTCCCAAAGAGTCAGTTCTTCACATCAGGTGGCCAAAGTATTGGAGCTTCAGCTTCAGCATCAGTCCTTCCAATGAATATTTAGGGCTGATTTCCTTTAGGAAGGACTGGTTTGATCTCCTTGCACTCCAAGGGACTCTCAGGAGTCTTCTCCAACACCACAGTTCAAATGCATCAGTTCTTCAGCACTCAGCTTTTTTTATACCCCAACTCTCACGTCCATACATGACTACTGAAAAAACCATAGCTTTGACTAGATGGGCTTTTGTCGGCAAAGTAATGTGGCTGTTTTTTTAATATGCTATCTAGGTTGGTCAATGCTTTTCTCCCAAGAAGCAAGCGTCTTTTAATTTCATGGCTGCAGTCACCATCTGCAGTGATTTTGGAGCCTTAGAAATGATGGGACTGAATGCCATGATCTTTGTTTTTTGAATTTTGAATTTTAAGTCAGCTTTTTTATTCTCCTCTTAGCCTTCTTAGAATGACTTTTACACCAAATAGCACACTGCAAGGCAACTCCAACTTCTCTGAGCCACAACCTAGTTTTGGTATCTATTGGCTATGACTCCACTTCCATCCATAACTCTGTGTTCTGTCTCTCTGTCCTCTCTATACCTTTTTTCTGTCCTATTTTCTCAAGTTGAATAGAGGATAGGGAACCTTTCTAGGGCAGAGAATCTTTGAAAGAGCTTTTTGAATAAATGCAAAATAAAACCAATCAACTGACTGATACTAAAACATTTTATCATAATTTAATTGCCAGAATTATAGTCGCTAAAGCCATGTTTGACTCTTTTGAGACCCCATGAACTGTAGTCTGCCAGGCTCCTCTGTCCATGGTATTTCCCAGGCAAGAATACTGAAGTGGGTTGCTATTTCCTTCTCAAGGGTATCTTTCTAGTTCAGGGATTGAAGCTGCATCTCCTATATTGGCAAGAGGATTCTTTACCACTGAGCCACCAGGGAAGTCCAACTTCCTTCTTAGTGGTACCTAAAATGATGTTATGCAATTGACAGCAACTTGTATTTAATTAAACCATCCATGATGTGCTGAAGTCAGCTCCTCCTGGCTGGTGAAGTAGAATGTGAACATCTCTACCCAACTCCATGCCCACCCATGTCAAGTTGGTGGCTTGAAGTTAGATATGGTAGGAGTTTTAACCCCTTATAAATCAGCAAATATCAAAAATTAGCACCCCCTCCCTGAGAGCTAATTGTTAAATTGTACCCAGTACACTGCTGATCTTATCTCTGATAAGTTTTACTTATCTTTTACAAGTTTTACTCTGGAAAAGCATTGTCTATATGTGATTGGTCATATAAGTTAAAAACTTATAAAATTAAAACATTTCATAAATTTATACAAATCATCCTTTATTGGCATGAATCAGTCACTGATAAGTCAGAAAGGCCTAGTACAGATTCTTTTTTTTTTAATTTTCTTTGGGTTGATACTGAAATCATAGATAAAACTCTAATTAAGTTCTTTCTTCTTGTTGAATCTTGTTAAAGATTTTTAAAAAAGGCTTTTAAATAACCAAACATAGTTGAGTTTATCTGTCGGCATAAAGAAGAGTTAAAATGACTTCTTTGGACCTTCCATACTTACAGCAATTGGACATTCTTAGACTTCTTTAAAATATGTTCCAGATTTAGCTGGTAGTTAAAAGACTTTTTTAAAAAGAAACTTTGTAAAGTTGAAAAACTTTTTACAAAGGGCAGCAAGTTTTTTTAGCTAATATTTTCTCTTTGACTATTATTAAACCATGACCTTAGAAAGACCAGTTTCTTTTTCTTTTGAGTTCTAGCAATGAAGAAGCAATTCTCTGTTTATGGTATAAAAGAAACAATGTTCTCCAGAGAACAATAGGTGAGAGATAATAATTTTTTGTAGAATCCAGTACAGATGAGTTATTAAAATGGAAACTTTTATTATGGTATTTATACCTCTAACTGAAAGAGCAAGTAGATATTAAATAGTAAAAAAGTTAGATACCTAAATCACTCCCTAACTCTGAACAGTGCTTTAAAATTTTTGTCTAGGTTAAGCGGGTACCCTTGGAAAAGTTATCACTCATTTCCTCTTCATGTCTTCAGGTTTTTATTGTTCATCTATTTTAATTACTCAGTGATTTAATCTAATATATCTCCAGGGCTTAGAATAATGTCTTATGCATAATAGGATCTTAAAAATATTGGTTAAGCATTTGAATATATGTATTCTGTATATGTCTGTCTATCTGTCTTTCTACCTAGCTATATATAGATCTACTTTCAAAAACTGATGACAATATTCAGATATATGTGACATGAGAAGAGTTCTCAGAAATTAAAGGTCTTTAACCAGGACTAAATTAACCTCTGTCCCTGCTCAAATTCAACTTTAACTTTGCTTTCTTTCACTATGGGTCATCGCCAATCCTATTTCTTGAATCCTTTCCTTCTTCCTTTTGCTGTTTTATTCACTAGCTTCTCAAATTACATTTTTATTCATGCCACCTTTTTCAAAGGAATTGCTGAATCATATAGGCATGTGAAATATTGACCTCGATTCCTTTCCTTCCTTCATATTAAAATGTATTACTGCATTACAGGTCACAGAAATGATTGGCGAGTAGAAGCTGTTGTGCAGTTACATTTCTATGCATCAAAAGATAAATACAGCACACAGTGCCTAAAGCAGGAAAATGTAATCAAGAATTTCATCCACTGCCATTACCATTCAAGTGGAAAATGATTTCTGAAATGTCTAAAATGCTACTCTGGCTCTATCATTGATAAATACATAATAAATGAACACTTCCTTTCTCCAAATGGTTTATAAATCAAAATTGTATAAAGTATAAATAGTATTTCCATAACTTACACATGGATACTTATTATCATAACTAACACATATCAACTTACTTCCAAGGGTGTATTAACGTATTGATTTAAATGTTGCTCGGAGAAAAGTTTTATTCTGTTTTACTTAGTTCATTAATGTAAGATTATTCACTTTTTATATTTTAGGTAAAAAATCATGATTACTCTTGTGGTATACCTTAGGGAGAGCTTCCTAGGTGGCCCTCGTGGTGAAGAACCCACCTCTGAGCCACAAAAAGTCAGGCATGATTGAGTGACTGAACATACATCCATTCAATCGCTCAGTCGTGGGTGGCTCTGCGACGACATGCACTGTAGGCCGCCAGGCTCCTCTGTCTGTGTAATTTTCCAGGCAAGAATACTGGAGTGGGTTGCCATTTCCTTCTCGAGAACATACATAATCATGTATTAACAAATATATCAAATTCAAACCTCTAAGTTCACATAGCCTTCCAGTATAAGATTATGGAAATAATAAGTATAATGAAGTTACGTACTGTCCATCTTGCTTTTTTTTCTAGGGGGAAACTAAGATTGGAGCTCTTTGACTAATCAGACTAATCAGGAAATTCCACACTTGAGTGGCCACCAGAAGGTGGTTTTTAATGTGAAAATTGAACCCACTTATTCTTTCATTGTATTTAAATTATATTGACCCACCCAAGAGAGAAAGATGTAATCCAATTGGGTTGTGAATATTTTTTTAAATATTCATTCTGAAATTATGAGATTATTACTTGTGGAAAATATAGTGTTTATATCTGTTGTAATACCTTAGAGATTAAGAAAAGTCTCTTGAGGATAGTTATCAAGAGATTTTGGAGGATTATTTTTTTCTTAAATTTCTAACTCCTCACCCAGAAAGTGTTGGAAGACAGATTGAGACAATTTTTAAAGCTCTGAGATAATTAGCAGAAAAGGAAAGGAATTATCATCATTCAGCAATTGCTTTTGGTCTGCTGTGATCAAGGTCATGGTGTTCATTTTGAACATTTCTGTTTTGAGGCTAGGGAGTGGGAATGGAGCTAGTCATCTCTTGACTAAATGAGTGTAAGAAAAATAGAAAAGTTAGCATAACTCAAGGATGTTTGTTTACTCAAAACTGTAATATAATATATCGATTTATATACAAAGTCATTCTCTCATAAATTAGGTGATATTGCTTATATTGAAAATTCATAAACTCCTAGGGGATTCAAAACTTTGATATTTTGCAAACCTGAATGTACACTTTTCCTCTTTGACAGCCAATTCTTCTGAGGGAGAAGGTCGCATTTGCCCAATAAGGCTAATTTTCATTTGTAAAAATACATCTCAAAAAGCTCTTGAGGTATAATTTTCAGCAGCAGCAAAAACCATTCACCAGTAAGTTGAAGGACCCATCTTTCTCTTTCAAACACCAAATTCAGCAGCCGTCTTATAAAAAGGAATAGACCCTGGGGCGATTATGTTCAGAGTACTGGAAAAAATAAAATAATTTCCTTTTATCTGCACAAAATATGAATTATAACTATGAACGTAATCAGAGAGGGGCAACTGGTTCTAACATTCTGAACTGACTATAAAATTAGCACAAATAAATTTGTCTTAAGATTTGTGCTTTGGATACACACAAATAAGATGAGGTCATTTGCACTGAATCTGACCTATTTGAGCCTAGAGAAAGCAATCTTTCCATTTCTCAACAGCTTTCATATAACCCTATCACTAAACATTGTTTTCAAGTTTTCAAACTTATTTATTTCTATTTTAATTATTTCAGCAATACAGGAAATATACAAAGGTTAAACAATGATCAAATATGACAACCTATTGAGTCAAATCTAGTTCAATTAATTAGATCTAGAATACAATACACAACAACCAAAAAACGATCCTTATTGTCTGAGCTAATGATCACTTGTTTAGTTCAACTAGGGAAAAAAAAAAAGTTCACCACAAAAATCAGTTAATGTGGTGAGTAACAAATAAAAATATTATAAAGTAGTCAGAACAGGTAGAGAGAATGCACTTAGAAATCAAGAAAACCAAGTATTAAATTCAAAACCATTTCTTCTACTTATGAAGTGATTTTTGAAATGTTTCTTATCTTGTCAAAAGCTCACTTTCATCATTTGTGAAATAGGATAATACCAAAAGTTTAATTTGCTAAAACTTAAAGAAATGATTTGGCTTATAAGAATTACTCAGAAAAGTAGCTCTTATTATAAATTTTAATATGGACTATTTCAAAAAAATACCATACCTACAACTTTACAAAGATTTTATCATCAATTTAATTCTGTAAGCTAGCAAATAATTCTGGAGGGATGAAAATAATAGCTCCTTAGAATTGAACAATATGTACACATACAGGTGTGTGTGCAAACACACACACATACACACGGACATACTTGTTTCACCATGTAATTGTTCTTACAGTAACTTCAAGAAAAGTCACATAACAACTGTAGAATAGTTTTATAATACTGTTCTGATACATTCAGAAATTATTCCTAATGAAAAATGTGTTTGGATTCAAATCTATGACATATTTGCTTCTCAATCAAATCACAAAATGACATTTTTGCATTCATTTTTTTTCCTATATTTTCTTTGACTTTTAAAAATTTCTCTGTGGAAAATGTCAGCATTTTTTTTATCATTAATTCCACATCACAACCTGAAAGATCTTATTGCTCTCTCTACATTTGAACAAGCCAGTTTTAAAAAAGCATGGATGCCTTTATAATAGATACTCCTGTTTTTATCTCTTCTTTTTGATGACTTTGCTGATTACTTTTGTTGCAAATCTGTTGAATCGGGCTTACAGACATCTTTTGGTCAAAACGATTGATGTGTGTCTCTGCATTTATGTTTGTATATATAAGAATACAAATAAACAGATAAGTAAGTTATTTATAGAAGGGGACACTGTCTCTAGTTCACCACAGACCCTACCACTCTCTGTTGCCTTATTCTGAACTGCTTCATGTTTTATCACCCAGGAAGACAGATGAGTTTTGGCTGTATCTTTTGTGATCTCAAGTGATAGAACCTTTGAATAAATCACCACCATTGCCTATTTGGAACACACTGGTTTCAGCGTTCTCAACAGTTTTCCTGCTTATGGCTAAAATTTATGATATTTATTTTTAAAATCAATTCAGATTAAATTCATGGGCTGGTAGAGATCTTAGGTTCTGTGCAACAGATGGCTACATCCATGTAAAATATTCAGAAAGCTTTTTTTTTTTTTTTTTAATGACATTACATTTGTCAGAGAGATAGCAAAACAGTTAGCTCTTCCTCTTAATGCATTTTTAGGAGAGAAACTGACATTTCCACAGTTTTATGTGTGTCTCATACAAAAATGAAGAATCAAATTTCACTTATTTTGCACTAACAACATGAACTTACCCTTTGCAAAAATGTGCCATTGCATTGTTTCCTTGCAAGGGTATATTCAAGCAATTCTAGTTATTTTTATAATGACAGGCAGATAGCATTAGTTATTGCCAAGCCAAGTGTGGGTGTGAACTCAGGCCCTTTCCAAGAATAACTCTTCTAAGGGTCAGCAGATTTTCAAATATGTATTTTTAAATCTCTTAAGTAGTGGTGCTAGTGGTAAAGAATCTGCCTGTTGATGAAGGAGACATAAGAGAAGCAGGTTCGATTCCCTGGTCAGAAAGATTCTCTGGAAGAGGGCATGGCAACCCACTGTGGTATTCTTGCCTGGAGAATCCTCATGGATAGAGGAGCCTGGGGGCTCCTCTGTATAGTCCATAGGGTCTCAAAGACTTGGACATGACTGAACCAACTTAGCATGTGAATAGCATCTACAATACGTTATATAATATCCTTTGTCTTCTAAGCGTGTAAGGAAAGAAAGGACTTCCCCCATAGCTCAGTTAAAGAATCTGCTGCATTGCAGTAGACCCGGGTTTGATTCCAGGGTCAGGAAGATCCTCTGGAGAAGGAAATGGCAACCCACCTTAGTATTCTCGCCTGGAGAATCCCATGGACTGATTGGATGTGGGTATTCTACCTAATGACTTATTGCAGAAGCATGGTGATTTGTCTGAAAAGTCTAGGAGGATAGGTTAGAGGGGTTGGCCTTAGAAATGCCAAGATATTGGAGCAATTGAAACATGCTGACAGTACATTTTCAGACAAGCAGACACAAGAGCGGATTCGAATTTTCAGGAAGTCTGGTCAATGTAAAAGAAAATATTAACTATGTAATTCAAATGGAAAAATGGGGATTTCACATAAAATCAAAAATCTACATTGTGTTATCAAGTGTTGCTATCCAGGTTAACAGGCCCAAGAAGAACTTTGTACAAGGATAACAAGACTAAAGATTAGTCTTTGAAGTAAAATCTTAACCAATAGAGAGAGTGTTTGACAACCAGACAGGTTTTAGTCTTTGTCAGGGGGTGAGGTAGAGAATGGGCAGGTGTTGGGAGCTGAGCACTATATGTGTTGTGCCGGATGCAGACAATCAAGACTGCCTTTCAAGAGATGCGGGTTCGATCCCTGATCCAGGAAGATCCCCATGCCATGGAGCAATTGAGCCTATGTGCCACAATTATTGAGCTTGTGCCCTGGAGACCATGAGCCTTAAATACGGATGCCATATGACGTAACTTCTGAAGTCTCCACGCCCTAGAGCCTGTGCTCTGCAACGAGAGAAGCCACCACAGTGAGAAGCCTGCGCACCGCTACTAGAGAGTAGCCCCCGTTCTCCACAACCCGAGAAAAAGTCTGTGCAGCAGTGAAGACCCGGCACAGCCAAATAATACATGCTGCTGCTAAGTCACTTCAGTCGTGTCCGACTCTGTGCGATCCCATAGACGGCAGCCCACCAGGCTCCCCCGTCCCTGGGATTCTCCAGGCAAGAACACTGGAGTGGGTTGCCATTTCCTTCTCCGATGGATGAAAATGAAAAGTGAAAGTGAAGTCGCTCAGTCGTGTCCGACTCTTAGCGACCCCATGGACTGCAGCCTACCAGGCTCCTCCGCCATGGAATTTTCCAGGCAAGAGTACTGGAGTGGGGTGCCATTGCCTTCTCTGCAAATAATACATAAAAGACTGCATTTAAGGCCGGGATTGAGAGAAAGCCCCAGCAAATGAGATGAGATCTTCAGGTCTGGAGGGCCAAGAAACGGGGCCCTAAAAAGACACACAGAAGCTGCCCCTGGTCAGGGGAGGAAGCAAGGTGAAGGAAGGGTAAGCCCTCGACATGGGACATTTATGTACTTGAGCCCTTTCTTAACTTAGATCAGAAACTGAGTCCAAATTTATCTGAAAGTAGAATATCCAATGGGGCCTTGCTTTGGGGGAGTTGGATACAGTAATATAGTATTTATGGTTAATATTTAGTAACCTCAATTAAGTTTATACTAGGAATACTAGGACTGTGTTCCACCGTGGTTTTAGGTGGGCATATAGCTTTTCATTACTAAGCTGCTCTGCTTAACTCAATGACGTCCATGTTCAATAAGCACACCTGAAGCACAGGCTCTATGGTTTAACATATTTTTGTATTAAATATAGTCATCAGGAAAACGGACTTCCTTTCAATCTTTTCCTTCAATTTTAGCCTTTGAGATAAAGAAAATAATTATTTGTTATTTTAATTTAACTTATTCACTTAATTTGTAACTGGACAATTTTTTTTAAATTTTTTATTATTACTCATCAGAATTGTACAGTGTTTCATTTATGGAATAGGTTAAATGCAAATTGTGGGCTGATTTGCAGAAACAAGCTGCCGCATCCAAGAATGGTTCCTTTGGGAGGATTTCATATCAGATTCCCAGCAAATAATTCAAACCCAAGTATAAAAAGAAAATCAACCTATTTGCAGCTTCAAAATTGCTTGCATTTGGTTGTTTTGAAATACAGCGCACCTGCATGACTCAAATTACTAATACCATACTTATGATTTTTTCTGATGCTTGCAGCTGAGTTTACAAATCCTATCTATTTTGTGGAAAGCATTTACAACTCTGGTATTAGTAAAGTGAAATACTATCACCTTAGATGCTTTTGTTGTTCAATCATGCTTTAGTTGAATTCACATATTATGTTTCAGAAAACAAGGTTCCACCTGTAAAGTATCAGAATTTCCATAATAACAAAGAATCATAACATACCTGGTAGAAGAATGTAGTTGAAAAATAACTTGCCAGTCAATTGAAAGTCTTACACGGAAATGGAAAAGGAGGGAGGAAAGAAATCAATAGCATTAAATTCAAAACAAAAAGGTATATTAGAAAGCTATGTACTAATATATGACTTAAAATTAAAGAAATTTTTCCTTTTTTATACTGGAAAAGAGCACATATTTTTCAGTATAATACAGAAGAGAAAAGCGTGTTAAGAAGTTGGAATATTGTTTAAGTGAAGTGAAGTGAAGTCGCTTCAGTCATGTCCAACTCTTTGCAACCCCTTGGACTGTAGCCTGCTTCTCTGTCCATGGGATTCTCCAGGCAAGGATACTAGAGTATTGTTTAAAAATCCAAGCAAATAGAAGCAAGTGGAGAGAATTCCAGTGAGGGTGAAATTAATATGAATGTGGGAGTAAGTTATAAACTAATAGCCTAGAAGAAAGAACATGTATGATGCTGCCCTAATAGAAAAGGAGCAGAGATAAGATATGACATTGAGGAAATCCACTCTTCACATTTTTTCTGAAAGTGGACAATATGACAAATTTTTGCCTTGTCAATTTTATCTTTCACAAGTAATGAGAAAATACAAATGTCCTGTCAGGGTTTAGATTGGAGAAGAGAAGATTCAGAGGTCTCATGTTGGCTGTCTTTAAATAAAGATGTGTCATGTGAGAAAAGGATTACTTAGCTTAATGCACAATTCCTAAGACCAGTACACAGAAATTCAAAGGAAGTTAGATTTAATTTAAAAAAAATGCATGAGTTGTTATTCATTCATTATTAATGAGTAGTATAAACTCATGAAATGGGATTCCCTGTGAGGAAATGATGGGTCTTTTTGTGATTTGAAAGTTCAAAGAGGGGACGTCTCTGAGCCTAAAGGACATTCATCGTTATTAGAATAGAAAAAAATAACATACACCAATAATATTTAATAACAGCTAAAATTTACTGACTGCTTACTGTAATTCCAAGATGATTTTAAGCCCTTTACTTATAAACTTACTTGAGAAGAGTTGAGGTGAACTGAAGAGTTGACAGGAATTAGGAATAAGATGGTACTTGAGAAGATCATATAGAACTCTCGAGAAAAAAATAGAAGATAACTATCAAAATTGGTTGCTTGAACTCAATAAAGGAAGTGGATACCTGCAACTTTAGCAAATGAGATACTGGTAACTTAAAGTACTTTCAGTATAATGTTGAGAAGAGGATGATGTTTCTCTGTCCCTTTCCAACGTTTATCGTGGTGCTAGGACTCACCTTTTCATACTGCTCATGGGGTTCTCAAGGCAAGAATGCGGAGCTTCCATTCCCTTCTCCAGTGGACACTGGAAGAACTGATGCTGAAGCTGAAGCTCCAATACTTTGGCCACCTGATTCGGAGAGCCAACTTGTTAGAAAAGACCCTGATTCTGGGAAAGATTGAAGGCAGGAGGAGAAGGGGATGACAGAGCACAAGATGGTTGGATGGCATCACCGACTCAATGGACATGAGTCTGAGCAAGCTCTGGATGTTGATGAAGGACAGGGAAGTCTGCTTGCTGCAGTCCATGGGGTCACAAAGAGTTGGACACTACTGAGCGAATGGACAACAACAAAGAACCCATCTATGTAGGAATGAGAATTCGAAGTGGTAGAGATTAAATGATCTGACTTTGCAATGTGTTAGCTGCTCAGTTGTGTCTGACTCTTTGTGACCCCACGGACTGTATCTCACTAGGCTCCTGTGTCCATGTAATTCTCCAGGCAAGAATACTGGAGTGGGTTACCATGCTCTTCTCCAGATGATCTTCCGGACCCAGGGAAGGAACCCAGATCTCCCACATTGCAGGCAGATGCTTTACCATCTGAGCCACCACAGAAGCCCTTTAAGCACAAATAAATCTCTGTGAGACTGGCAAATCATTTTATGGAAAACTATTCAAGCCACTGTAATTTATCCTTAACAGATATGCTCTCTAGAGATATGCCAGCTTAATTCCTGAAAACCAGTTAATGAGAGGTGTAAGAATATTTTTCAATAATCTATTAAAGTTAGTAACTATAGCAACTCTATATATTTTTTTCTCCTCTAGCAGAAACAAAATTGTCCATGATTTATTGGTTATTTTTACTTTTTGGCTTCAAAGTTACTTTAGAGAAATGTTTTTACCCTATTTTTTTCTTTAATCTTATAAAGATTATCTATATAAAATTCAGTAAACACAATATTTTATAGTGAAATGCTGATAGTATTTATTTTAAAGTTAGGAACAAGAGATCAGTTACTGTTGTTACAATTTTTTTTACACTTCGTTGTGTGCAGTGCAGTGAGACCAAGAAAAAATTTATATGCAGTTTGAAACCAAACAGTGAACAACAAAGCCTGACAATAGTTGGAAATCAAATCACTGTGAATGAAGACAATTTGATAGAATATAAGTAATAAATTATTTATTAATTTATTAATAATTTGAAAATTATTCATAAGACTTTAATACAAGTATGATAGTTAAAAATTGAAAGTGTTATATACACATTTACATGTATTTTAAAAATAGTCTTAAAAACCCCATTTTAAATTATAAAAATGCAAGCTAGCTAGCAATTTATCATAAAAATTCCTATACAAAAATTATTTTTAAAAAATTTAAAAATCTGATTGAAAAACGTTTAAAAACTAAATAAATGAGGGATAGCTCATAGCTTGAAATATTCAGTAATTAAAAATCTAAAATCTTTCAGAATTGATCTGTAAATGTAATTCAATTAAAATCCATTGTGAGCCTGGCAGGCTACAGTCTGTGTGGTCATAAAGAGTTGGTCACAACTGAGAGACTAAAAACACACATACACACTAAGCATTAATTGGTTTTGTTGCCAAGCATACACCATATACTTAAAAATCTTACATCAAGGCTACACGCTTTTTTGTGAGTTCCTGAGAAGAAAGATGAAAAAAAGAAAAAGGCCCTTAAAATCTGTTTTTCTATTTAAAACAAGAATATTCTAATTGGAATTTGTATGCATATAAATATTATATGTAATACCAAACCTCTACAATTTTTGTATAGTTTCCTACTTCTTTATTTTATGTAATGGTTAACAGTTTATTCAGATTACAATTAACTTCACTTTCCTTGAAACTATAGTAGATCATAAGTTCCATAATTGGGAACTTTTTTCAATTGATTATTTTTGGAAGGCTTCCTACAGAGAGAAGGATGCAGTTGAGGAATTTTTTTTTTTTTTTAAAACCCTTAGATTCTTTAAAGCAGTGTTTTTTTCAGATTATGATCCCAGGGTCACCAACATCAAGATAGCTTGCAGAAATATTGAAACCTCCATCAGTCCTATCTTAGAATTCTTGATTCAAATTTCTAATGGTAAGATCCTACATACATCTTTTTCAAAAGATCCCCAGGAGATCTCTGTGCAAACTAAAGAGTGAGGACTTCTGGGGTAAGTATTATATCTGGTGTTACTGTTTTTAGAAATGGGAGCTCCTGGGAAGAGATTTGCTGAGGGTACAAGAGTTCAAAAGTGAAACTCTGACCTATTACTTCTCATCTTGTGTTTTATAGTTGCTTCCTAGATACGTTCCTACTTTTAGCAAAGCTTCTGTTCCAATCTGACAAACCACTCTTCTTAAGTCATAACTGTAAACATCCTTTATTTTTTCCTTCAATCCTGATCCCCATGCATATGATACCTAGGTCAAAAGCCTTAACATGGTCCTCAAGGATTTTCAAATATGGCCCCTACATATATTTTCACTTGATCTTCCAATGCATTCCTTGGAATTTACCCAAGATTATCTGGTCGCACCCATATAGATGATGAAGAAAATGGATACAATGTAAAAGTGAAATCATAAGTTTCTATAATAACATTGTTGATCATTCTATCAATTTAGCAGTAGCTTGTGGTTACTGATACAGCTTTGAATGCTAAGATGTTTTCTTGATCAAATTTCCTTCCTAGCAGAATACTGGGTGGCATCCCCTCTTCCTACCCCTGTGTCCTCACTTCCAGAGATTAGGCAGAGGTGTTCTGTTAGATATCCTTCTTCTATGCTTTAGCAAATTATGAAGGACTTATAGCTGGCTCAAAAAACTCTCTAAACTGAACAATCATCCAAAATTAAAGGCGACATTGAGAAGAAAAATGCAGTCTATTGTAAAAATTTCCCACTAAAAGTCTACACTAGTGCTAATTAAATGAGCAACCCTTGGTTGTTTATGTGTCTGCTGGAGACATTTGCCACTTGAGGCTTCTGCAGAGCAAGGTAGGCAGCACTGTACTGTCACATTTGTTTATTTTTGGTTATTGGAGCAAATTTTTGAGGCACTTAACTTTGAAAGTACTATCCTATTACTTCTACCAAACTATTAGCCACTAGGCTGTATTTGAAGATGAAGTGTAAATAGCTGTAAGGGTAATTAGGCCACATTCCTCGTCATTTGTCAGGGGACTTATGATTAGCATCTATGGACTGTGTTGAGCTGAGAATGGTTCAACACCAAAAATCTTACGCAACCAGCTGGTTGCCCTAGAACTAGAGACCAAGTCTTTCTTCCTCTTTTTCTTTTTTTTCTCATCCTTTGCCAGGATTCTGAAGCTAAACACTAAATGAAAACATTCACTATCTGTTGAATGTGCTTTGAATTAACTATTTAAGATTAGATTTTCAATCAACCCACTTCTAAAGATTTCAGTGTTGATGTGCTTTCAAAGCAGTTGGGATCGTCCCTGATAGAGTAGATTTGCTATCAATCTGAAACCCTGAGGAAGTTGATGTAATAATGTAAATCCTGAGACATTTCATTGAGTACTGCCAGAATCGCCATCATTGGCTGTTTAGGGATTAGCCTAGGGAAAGGCAAAGATGAAAGAAATTTATCTTTTGTTTTAACTTCAGTTTCCTAATAAGGTAAGATTTTCTGAGCAGGAAGATCCATAAAACAGCTTGATGCTGTGTGTCCGAATGTAAGATGCAATAAAAAGGCAGTAAACAGTGTCTTTATGGTTTCTAATCCTTCTTTCATCTCTTCAGTCACTTTAAATATACATATTGTGTAATCTTTTTTAGAATGTCTTCTATGAAATAGCTGGGAATCTAAATCTACACACTATTATGCATGCTCCTCTCACTCCACTGGATATGTTATGTTGTGTGATTTTAACTTTTTCCTTCTGAGTTAGTTTTTAGTTCCATTAGGATTTTGTTCTTTATGATTTTTTTTTTAATTACAGAGTAATTAAAAAAATTCTTGTCATAATCCTGGATTTTCACTGAGATGGAATTTGTTTAAAACAAATGATCATTTTAGGATTTTAGTTCCACACTCTTGTGTAAATGTTGAACTTCTTCCTGTGTCTGGTATAAATTCAATTTTGTTAAATTTCTTTTCCCCATGTGGAGTCTGGGGCAGAGACAAGTTCCCAAAAAGAGTAAAAGAAATTATTATTATTATTATTTGTTATCTTAGGGATAGGCCCTCCTTCTTGGATCTCAGCTTTAAATTTCTCTATCATGCTAAGATCAAAGTTTACCCATCGTCTTGCCAAGTAGGAATCCCAGATTCCTAAAGAGTCTTCGGTCCTATATCTAGGTCTAATATGATCTTTGTAAAACATGGTGATCATCTTCCTGCTGCTGCTGAGTCACTTCAGTCGTGTCCAACTCTGTGCGACCCCATAGACAACAGCCCACCAGGATGCCCCATCCCTGGGATTCTCCAGGCAAGAACACTGGAGTGGGTTGCCATTTCCTTCTCCAATGCATGAAAGTGAAAAGTGAAAGTGAAGTCGCTCAGTCGTGTCAGACCCTCAGCGACCCCATGGGCTGCAGCCTTCCAGGCTCCTCCATCCATGGGATTTTCCAGGCAAGAGTACTGGAGTGGGTTGCCATTGATCATCTTCCTACACAGGTTTAAACCTGTGTTTAATTAGTTTTAACAAACTTCCTGTTACTTCTCAGATAAAGCTACACTAAAGCTACACATTCTCAACTTTGTTTATGAGTTCTTGTCAGGTCTTGCTACTGTTTCTTCCTTTTTTCTGATCTTTTAACTTCACCTTCACACTTTGTATTCCCCCTAAACTTGCCTTCTTTTAGTTTCTTGAATATGTCATGCTCTCTTGCTTCTGGGTCTTTAAATAGCTGTTTCTACTTCATCGATCATTCCTTTTTCCTTCTGTTCTTACATTACTCTTACCTCCTTCTCAGCTTTACAACTCTTCCTTCCTTCCTTTCTTTTTTTCCCTTAGATTCTCCCTAACTGTGCCAGTTCCTTTAGCATGGAGTTTTCATAACCCATGTGATTCTTTGTATTGAAACTTATCATTTATCATTGCAATATCCTATTTAATTGCTTGTCTTCCTTGCTAAACTATAAAATCTGTAAGGCAGGAAAAATATCTACCATGTTTACTACTGTATACCCAATGTCTAGAAAACTATCTGTTCTTAGTAAATTTTTGGTTACTATTTGTTTTTTGAAAGAAATAAAATGTATACCTTGAATAAATTAACAAATAATGACCTTAATTTTAAAAGTTTTGGCTTTGGTTGCCACATCAAAATAACTTGAATCTAATTAACTCCCAATTGGCTAATACACCACTATAATATTATACCAACAGTTGCTTGTCTTATCCTATATATGAAATATGTTAAAGCACCTGCATGGCTAGTTTCCTTATATGTAGGACTTTATTACCTATAGCTTTCTGGTGATAGTTCAGTTTTCAGCACTTTGAATAAAATGACTGGTCCTTGTGGTTGGAATTGGATATCATGCAGATTCTCAAATATTCTTTAGGTCACACAGTCTACCTTGTCCTTGGGTCCAACTTCAGACTAATCCTATGCCCAGATTCTACCAATGCACTTTATTTTTATCATAGCAATAGGGAAACTGAAACCATGCTAATATTTCACTGCACTGTTTGTGCTGTGCTGTGCTAAGTCATTTCAGTCATTTCTGACGCTTTGTGCCTCTCTGATTTATAGCCTGCCAGGCCATTCTGTCCATGGGATTCTCCAGCAAGAATACTGGAGTAGGTTGCTATGCCGTCCTTCAGGGGATCTTCCTGACCCAGGGATAGAACCCACACTCCTATGTCTCCTGCACTGGCGGCAGATTCTTTATCACTAGCGCTATCTGGGAAGCCCATACTATGTTTAATCTTTAACAATAATTGATGAATATGAGCAAGAGAAGTGGGCCCTCTGCCTGGGAAAAACCAAAATAAGTTCTCCCCTAAGAGAGTTAAAGCCATCCTAGGTGGAAGATGTGAGAGGCAGATACTGTATACAAGCACCCCAGCTGGTAATGGCCTACCCCTGCAGGAAGAAATTCTGAAATAAAAAAAAACAGACACAATCTTCATGCTGCCGTACCAGTGGGGATCTGTCGACAAGCTGTCAAGAACACTTGACCTGAGGTTCTAGAACAAAAGAAAACACACATTTGCATTTATTAGTGGGGTGAGTTAATGGTACTCTTTTTTAACTCAATTATTCTACTGTACATATTAAGCTGTTAAAATATGTACTGTAATTATAAATACGAAACATATGTATTTTTTATCTAGGTTCTCAATTGCAAACTGGGATTCTCTCATATGAAGAAATTTTTTTCTTTATATTTTTAAGAACCTTGTTGTCTTTGTCCATATTGAAAGAAGTTATACCTAGTGAATTCACTCTATATATGAACTTTCATTTTTTCCTACTGGAAAAAAGAAAACTGGCTGAATTTTATCCTAAAAGAGCTGGGAATCGAGACAGCAGCAAGTTTGTAAATTTTCTGTTCGTCAAATCAGTTCAGAGTAAATATATTATTGACTTTAGGATTTTAAATTCCACTCAGCTATAACCTTGTGCTATAAAACAAGAAATAGCAATCTGATTGCAGTTTTGTAGTGTTTTTTGTCTCCATATGTCACTTGCAAGCTGTATTTAAACCATCTTTTATTTTTTTATTTTTTTTTGCAATGGACTGACATTCGGTGCTTGAATTCTGAGAAATTTTAGAGTAGTATTAAGCAGAAAGCTAGGGCTTCCCAGGTGGCGCAGCGGTAAAGAATCTGCCTGCCAAAGCAGGAGATGCAAGAGAGGTGGTTTTGATCCCTTGGTGAAGAAGATCCTCTGGAAGAGGAAATGGCAACCCACTCCAGTATTCTTGCCTGGGAAATCCTATGGCTAGAGGAGCCTGGTGGGCTACAGTCAATGGGATCGCAAAGAGTCAGAC
This sequence comes from Bos javanicus, assembly GCF_032452875.1. Taxonomy (NCBI): domain Eukaryota; kingdom Metazoa; phylum Chordata; class Mammalia; order Artiodactyla; family Bovidae; genus Bos; species Bos javanicus. Next base: position 27,878,989 of record NC_083891.1, on the reverse strand, counting down.
ATGACAGAGCAAACACACACACACAGACACACACACGTACCCCAAGCAGAAAACTGCTACTGCTGCTGCTGCATCGCTTCAGTCGTGTCCGACTCTGTGCTGCCCCACAGACGGCGGCCCACCAGGCTCCCCCGTCCCTGGGATTCTCCAGGCAAGAACACTGGAGTGGGTTGCCATTTCCTTCTCCAATGCATGAAAGGGAAAAGTGAAAGTGAAGTCGCTCAGTCCTGCCTAACTCTTTGTGACTCCATGGTCTGCAGCCTACCAGGCTCCTCCGTCCGTGGGATTTTCCAGGCAAGAGTACTGGAGTGGGGTGCCATTGCCTTCTCCAAGCAGAAAGCTAGACCTCTGAATATAGTGACATGTCTAATTAGGAAGTCAATTCAGTTGTTCAGTCATGTCCAACTCCTTGCAACCCCAGGGACTGCAGCACGCCAGGCTTCCCTGTCCATCACCAAATCCCAGAGTTACTTAAACTCATGTCCCTTGAGTCGGTGATGCCATCCAACAATCTCATCTTCTGTCATCCCCTTCTCCTCCCGCCTTTGATCTTTCCCAGCATCAGGGTCTTTTCAAATGAGTCAGTTCTTCACATCAGGTGGCCAAAGTATTGGAAAACTAATTAGGAAACAGATACACTATTTTCTAATATCCCTAAAACACTTGTCAGGATGGGCAAGATAACTTTCTCTGAGGAAAATCTTGACCACAAAATCCAGGTTAATGTCTTATGGGATGTGTGTTGCTTTGTTTTTGCATAGACTAGTACTAACCCACTCCAGGACTCTTACCTGGAAAATCCCATGGACAGAGGAGCCTGGTGGGCTGCAGTCCATGGGGTCGAGAAGAGTCAGACACGACTGAGCAACTTCACTTTCACTTTTCACTTTCATGCACTGGAGAAGGAAATGGCAACCCACTGCAGTGTTCTTGTCTGGGGAATCCCAGGGACGGGGGAGCCTGGTGGGCTGCCGTCTATGGGGTCGCACAGAGTCGGACATGACTGAAGTGACTTAGCAGCAGCAGCAGCAGCAGCAGCAGCAGCAGCAGCATGCATTTTGTGTTGTTTTCTTCATTCCTTCTGTAGAGAATGCCAGAATAAATTTGAACTGTTTTTTGTGTGATTTTGATCCATCTGTCTTCTAAACATTGCCTCTATAAAACCTGTTTTTAATTTAGTAAAAAAGTAAAAATTACACTGTAAGTTTCAAAGCAAAAGGGCCAGTAATAGAATAGCAAATCAATGTTAGATTAATTTGAGAACTGAAACTTATGGAACACTGCCTGATCAACCCTAGAATTTAGACTCAGCGTGTGTGAGTCTGTGTGTGTGTGTGTGTGTGATTGTTATGGTTGATAAAATTAAAGCAATTGATATTTTTTAAGCTAATTGCCACTGGAATTTATTTTGGGAAGTTTACAATACCTAGGCTTAGATGAGAATGGTTTGGAGGTTTTCTGGAATTATTTAAGTTGATGATAAATGAGTATCTTAGATACACGTTTTGTTTTGAAGAATCCTGTCATTAATTTCATTATCACTTGAGCAATAAGAGTTCACAGAGCTAACACATGATATGATTATGACTACAGAATTATTTTTAATAATGACATCAAAACCCTTAGAAGATGATCTGGCCATTTTATAGGTAATTTTCCCCAAATCCTCGAGTTTATACATAAAATTCTTGGAGTTGAAAGGGGAAGAAAAAGGGCTTCCTCCTGAATTTTGTGAGTTTATCATAGTGTTTACATGCACATGTTCTGGAGTTAGGCTTCCTGGGTTCCTGGTTTAGCTTAACTGCTTACTAGATTTACATCCTTTTGCCATTACTTACTTTTGTTGTCCTTCAATTACTTTTGTAAAATGAAAACATTGAGTGTCTACCTCATTGGTTACTATAAAGATTAATTTACAAATGTACACACAGCTCTTTGCACAGTGCCTGGCAAAGTAAATATTGATTCAAAGTAGATCTTGTTATTTTTTGTTATTATTTAACCAGAATATTATAATGACAATCTTCATGGAAATCAGAACTTCCCACAACACCTTTTCCTTATACTCTATATAAAAACTATTTGCAGTCATTAAGATACTTGAATTTCACGAAAGTGAAACAAGATTATATTTTCATTTCTATATCAATGCTACTTTTCAGAATTTTTCCATTTTGGAACTTTATAATTTTTAACCTATCAGGATCCTTTCATTTATCATTATAAACCTATCTTTATTTCTTTATTGAAGCATCAGACTGAAATAGTGTGTTCCTAGGCCCTGTAAACAGTTTAGGTTTCTTCTTTAATAGTGTTTGGATACTATTTAAAGTTGTAGTTTGACTTTATGGCAAAGTTTCAAAGGCAGTTTTTTCTCATTGGATTTAAAGGTAACATTTGCAAAGTAAAAGAGTAAATAAAATTCTCTCTGATCCTTTATCAGGCAGCCTGAAATTCTGTATTGATTTTGCCACAAGTGAGTTTCATGGCCTATGATGATGAATTGATTTGGGGGCTGTCCAGTGTTGCAACATCTTTGTACATAGCTAGCTTTACTGACAACAGTGTTGCTCTGGAGCCCCAAAGAACCACCATCTCTGATTTGGGGATTTTCATCCCCTGTCATCTCAAATGTCATTTCAGAATAATTCATCATATGTCTCTGTCATTGGACTAATAATGAACCACTTTGATATTCACTCAGATATACACTGTGTCACTTCTTGTATGACAGGTCCTGCTGTTGGATACTTGACATCATGGAGAAAATCAGACAAATCAAATATAGAAGGGGAAAGACAGGAAATCTCAGCAGAAATGAGATTGTGCATGCCCACTGAGGCTGCCGGTCCAATGAAGGAATGATAGAAAAAATAGAGCTTCTAAGACTGTGATGACATTTTCAGAAACAACAAGCAAATCATGGCCCTCTTTCCTCTAGCATTTTGGCAACTGTTGGAAAAAGACTTTCTTAGGGTGGTACTACAGATTCCATCTTTTGGTTCTTCAGAATCACATGTGTACTGAGACAATCGTTACATGAAACAAGGGTGGCTTTTCTTCTCTGCCTACTTCTGGTCTTGAATGCAATGGAAAGAATCAGGAATTCACATGATTACAAATCATTTTCTTCTGTTGAGCAATACTGGAAGACTTTTCATTGTTTAAAACTGTTTATGTTGCACATATCCAAAAAGGTGGCTTATATCATTCATGGCATCCGGTCCCATCGCTTCATGGCAAATAGATGGGGAAACAGTGGTAACAGTGGCTGACTTTATTTTTCTGGGCTCCAAAATCACTGCAGATGGTGATTGCAGCCATGAAATTAAAAGATACTTACTCCTTGGAAGGAAAGTTATGACCAACCTAGACAACATATTAAAAAGCAGAGACATTATTTTGTCAACAAAGGTCTGTCTAGTCAAGGCTATGGTTTTTCCTGTGGTCATGTATGGATGTGAAAGTTGGACTATAATGAAAGCTGGGAGCCGAAGAATTGATGCTTTTGAATTGTGATGTTGGAGAGGACTCTTTAGAGTCCCTTGGACTGCAAGGAGATGCAACCAGTCCATCCTAAAGGAAATCAGTCCTGGGTGTTCCTTGGAAGGACTGATGTTGAAGCTGAAACTCCAGTACTTTGGCCACCTGATTCGAAGAGCTGATTCATTTGAAAAGACCCTGATGCTGGGAAAGATTGAGGGCAGGAGGAGAAGAGGATGACAGAGGATGAGGTGGTTGAATAGCATTACCAGCTCAATGGACATGGGTTTGGGTGGACTCCGGGAGTTGGTGATGGACAGGGAGGCCTGGCGTGCTGTGGTTCATGGGGTTGCAAAGAGTCAGATGCAACTGAGTCAGATGAACTGAACTGTTATCATTTGAGCTGTATAGCTGAAGCCATTAGAATGAGAACACTTTCGACTTGGGAGCTGTAACCACCTGGGTATTCAAGGACACACTTTAAATCTTACCAGGCAAGTTTATGTTTGCTGCGTCTCCTGGCAAATGTGAAAGCTGGTGGGGTGCAGAAAAGGCTCCCCAGTCATCAGATGGCTTTCAGGGCCCCACACACCTATTATGTTACTCTTCTTATGATGCAACAAAGCTATTTCCAGTCCTATTTCTATCACCAACACTCCCAGAATGTGTTATTACATTTATAGTCACGATGGGAATCTCCTAAATATTTGGGCTAAATCTATTGCTCAGGGGAATACCGCTATGAGGATAGAAATTAATGTAGCTTTGCTAACTTCTGACAACATTTTGCATCATTCTTTTCCATCTGAGCCTTGTAAAGTTAATTTAAGGACGTTCTCAGCTGCTGTAACAATTGGTTCCTCCCTTGCCCACCCTCTTTTTAGGCAGAATGACTTTTACTTTGGAAATAGACTCCATTCTGTGAATATTAACCATTCTCCAATCTTTATCCTTTTGTTTTCAGTTCAGTTCAATTACTCAATCATGTCGGATTCTTTGCGACCCCATGTACTGTAGGACACCAGGCTTCCCTGTCCATCAACTCCCAGAGCCTGCTCAAACTCATATTCATTGAGTTGGTGATGCCATCCAACCATCTCATCCTCTGTCATCCCCTTCTCCTCCTGCCTTCAATCTTTCCCAGCATCATGGTCTTTTCTAATGAGTCAGTTTTTCAAATCAGGTGGCCAAAATATTGGAGCTTCAGCTTCAGCATCAGTCCTTCCAATGAATATTCAGAAGTGATTTCCTTTTGCCTTCAGTTCACTTCAGTTCAGTCACCCAGTCGTGTCTACTCTTCACGACCCCATGAATTGCAGCACAACAGGCCTCCCTGTCCATCGCCCCGGAGTTCACTCAAACTCACGTCCATTGAGTCGGTGATGCCATCCAGCCATCTCATCCTCTGTCATCTCCTTGTCCTCCTGCCCCCAATCCCTCCCAGCATCAGAGTCTTTTCCAATGAGTCAACTCTTCCCATGAGGTGGCCAAAGTACTTGAGTTTCAGCTTCAGCATCATTCCTTCCAAAGAAATCCCAGGGCTGATCTCCTTCAGAATGGACTGGTTGGATCTCCTTGCAGTCCAAGGGACTCTCAAGAGTCTTCTCCAACACCACAGTTCAAAAGCATCAATTCTTCGGGGCTCAGCCTTCTTCACAGTCCAACTCTCACATCCATACATGACCATTGGAAAAACCATAGCCTTGACTAGATGGACCTTTGTTGGCAAAGTAATGTCTCTGCTTTTGAATATGCTATCTAGGTTGGTCGTAACTTTCCTTCCAAGGAATAGGTGTCTTTTAATTTCATGACAGCAGTCACCATTTGCAGTGATTTTGGAGCCCCCAAAAATAAAGTCTGACACTGTTTCCACTGTTTCCCCACCTTTTGCCTTACAAATGATCAATTCCTAATGTAATCTCAACATAGCACCAGATATACATCTAAGAATTGACATAACCAGAACTCTTTCTATAATCTAGACATTTAAAATTTTTTTCTCTTTCTTTTTTTTTTTTTTGTGAGGGGTGGGTAGGTGAGTTGGGGGGTTGCTTGTTTTTAACTAACACATTTTGCTTCCTTTAGCAAAAACTCACCTAAGTACACTTTGGTAGATCAGGATTTAATTCTAAATTCAGGTCCTAAAAAATACGTATCTTCATCTCCTAACTTTCAAATCAACTTTCAAATGCAGCTAGTGAGTGGCTGACAAGAAGACACTGAAAAGTTAGGATTTTTTTCTCGGACTAAATTGTCTGGAAATGGAAGTGCTCTCTTCATTCAGTGACCCATTCCAGACTAAATGTCTTATTGATTTGTCAGTAAGGAAGGTAATATTTGGCCTTGGGTCATCTTGCAATAAGGAAAGATAGACATTTTGGTAGAAATTAATAAATGATGTGCTCACAGAAAGAATTTAGGCTTCCAGTGATGACCTTGACAACTTACAAAACACATTCAATGTTTTTTGGAGAAAGTGTTCTCTATTCATATTAAATGAAGAGTTTGGGGCTTGAGAAAAATAGTTTCCCTAAATCCTACATCCTCAGCAGTTCTTTGAGCATTTGGGAGATTAGCCAAAGCATGGTGTTTAAATCCACAGATACTTGAAGACAGTTCAATTAAGAGTCTTTGTGTTTAACTTTTGCTTTTAAACTGTTTCACTTTCCCATTTTACATGGCATATCATTATTTGTTCATTACTATCCGGAGAGTGCCTCAAAGGCAAGTTTTTAAAAATTAGTAGTGTTATTCACACTTGTCTTCTAGTACACTATTTTTCAGCTTATATATTTGAATTGAAATAGATTGAAGCTAGAAACTGTGTTGAAAGAACAAGATTTCATAATGAATTGCTCAAGTGGGAAAGAGAAAACCTACCTTTCTTGAATGGTTTCTGATTTTGTCACTTGCATTAAATAAAGGGATATCTGACAAATTTGGGTTATTTTTCTCTCTTCATTGCCAATAGGTGTTACCAAAGTAAATCTATGAACAGCTAAAGTAGATGCTATTAGCAGCACACTCAAGACTCTGGGGAAGTTCAAACTTATTCTCTCCCCTGGGAAAAGGGAATCTGATTATTTTTAAGTGTAAGATTTCTATTCTTGGTGTAAGTATTTATACTACTCTGCTAGGAGAGGCTGTCAGCAGAAAAATAGTAGCTTAAATGGAATAGGTCAGGGTAGATGACTTTGGGGTCATTTCCACATGGCCTTTGATCAACCCGTCTTTTTGTAGCCTGTATTACAGCCAGGCTGGGGAGAGCCTCCATAAGGGATTAAGGATCACTGCCCTTATTGGTGATTGGGCCTGAATCTAAACAGTTACCTCAAAAATAACATCTGGGACCCAAACTTTACATAATAACAAAAATGCTCTAGCCCATGATGTCCTGCTTTCTTATGCTGTTGTCCTAGCAGCAAATCAGGAAACTAAAGACACCTCAGCGTTTCCTGGCTTTAGCCTTTTCAATGTGTCAAATTTCTAACAAGTATTTCCTACTACTTATCTGCACTCTTTCAGAAAATAATTAGCAGCTTAGTTGTGAGGGTGATCTCAGGACAGATGTAAGTTGATAAAATATACAAGGAAGTTTATATCTGTTTTTGTATCTGTTTTTTTCCTAATATATTTCCAATTCCTCTCTTCTTTCACTCTTTCTTCACTAGGGCTCCCCTATCAAACTTTGGGCTCATTCTTAAAAAACAGCTCTATATTGAGTTAATCTCAGGTTATGCTTCAAAGTGATTATTGCTAGTTTTACAATAGTCAGTTTGTTTGTTTTCTTTCTAGGGGCTTAAAATTAAGCATAAAGTAGACTTATTGACTTATTGAAATTAAAAGATGCTTACTCCTTGGAAGAAAAGTTATGACCAATCTAGATAGCATATTAAAAAGCAGAGACATTACTTTGCCAACAAAGGTCCATCTAGTCAAGGCCATGGTTTTTCCAGTGGTCAAGTATGGATGTGAGAGTTGCACTGTGAAGAAGGCTGAGTGCCGAAGAATTGATGCTTTTGAACTGTGGTGTTGGAGAAGACTCTTGAGAGCCCCTTGGACTGCAAGGAGATCCAACCAGTCCATTCTGAAGGAGATCAGCCCTGGGATTTCTTTGGAGGGAATGATGCTGAAGCTGAAACTCAAGTACTTTGGCCACCTCATGGGAAGAGTTGACTCATTGGAAAAGACTCTGATGCTGGGAGGGGCTGGGGGCAGGAGGACAAGGGGACGACAGAGGATGAGATGGCTGGATGGCATCACTGACTCGATGGACATGAGTCTGAGTGAACTCCGGGAGTTGGTGATGGACAGGGAGGCCTGGCGTGCTGCGATTCATGGGGTCACAAAGAGTCAGACACGACTGAGCGACTGCACTGAGACTTATTGACTTAGTGTGAGAACTTCATGTTAGAAGTATACTTGATACATACACACACATATACGTGTACAAATTGATAGACAAACAAACAAAATGTGTAGCATCAATTCTGAAATTTCCCACTAAGTTACTTTTGGTGCCATATAGAATGCTAAAACAAACAAATGTAAAAATCCAATATGTCCTATATGTTTAAGCAGCCTAAGGTGGTCACTTTAGGGCTACAGTTGACTTTAGCAAACATTGTACCTTTCCAAGTACTACTGCTTCTACTATTTGTTATGTGGCTCATGGCTTCTTTACTTTTTTAGTTGTGATGAAGACGGGAACCTGAAGGTAAGTGCCTGGTTAAGGTAGTGTTGAGGAAATATAGTGAGCGGAGTCAAGTAAAATTAGATAATGGTTTTCAATCTTGGCTCTCTAATGGGAATCAACCTGAGAAGATTAAAAAGAAAAACCAGGTCCCACCCCCAGAGATTCTGAAACAGCTGAAAGCAAGTGGAATTTTAAAAGTTCCCCAGGTCATGTTAATACAGCCAAGCCTACAGTCCACTGTATTAGACATTGAGTAATCACACCTTATCAGTTTAATCATTACTTTAGTAGTATGTCCACAAGATTGTTATGTGGAACTTTGAAACAATAGAAATTATATATACAAATATCTTTTTGCATATGACATAAAACTCCTGTAGAGCCTGAAGAATAAAAGGATTCTCCACAAAGGAAGAAACACTAAAGTTGAGCTCCTTATGCTTCTGAATGTACCCACTATTTATGTTATTATTCAGTAAACGTTGCATAATGTTATTTGGAGCAAGGAGTGCTTCCTTTTTGTTGTACTAAGTTACCATTATAAATAGTTTTAAAGATAAAAGTGAAACATTAGAGTCAAAATGAATTTCAAAGTAAACATGAACTCATAAAGCTTAACTTGACAAGGTTTTGATGTACACACCAGATCAGAAAAGTATAATTAGATTTTGAGTATAAAACATAATCTTAGAGTGTGCTATGTCTTGGTGATTTGGGTACTTTTGTATTAGTAACTCTTAAATTGATCTTTTCTCTTTCATTTGTAAAAGTAATAACTATGGAAGTGGAGCACATGAAAATGTATACAACAGCAATTCAATTATATATAAATATATATTTATATACATTGCATTATATATTATTGTACACATATATTAAGAATGTATAAATGTATAAAAGTACCTGGCTATAACTACCTGACTTGTACTCCTATTTCTGCTTATTCTTTAAGTATTCTAGGAGAGTTACCTTAGCTTACATACTATTTATAGTTTCAAAGGATCATGAGGGAACTTAATCAATTGTAAGTATTTATCATATCACAAGTACTTAATTAGAACTATTAATAGATATCATTAAATGGGCTTTTAAATTTTAAAGCATTATAAAACAACAATATGCATATGGCATTGAAAGAGAAAGTGAAAATCGCTTAGTCCTGTTGGACACTTTGCGACCCCATGAACTATACAGTCCATGGAATTCTCCAGGCCAGAATACTGGAGTGGGTAGCCTTTCCTCTCTCCAGGGGATCTTCCCAACCCAGGGATCAAATCCAGGTCTTCTGCATTGCAGGTGGATTCTTTACCAGCTGAGCCACAAGGAAAGCCCAAGAATACTGGAGTGGGTAGCCTATCCCTTCTCCAGGGGATCTTCCCAACCCAGGAATCTAACCCATGTCTCCTGCATCGCAGGCAGATTCTTTACCAACTGAGCTATCAGGGAAGCCCAATTATGTGTGATGCTCTACTCAGTTGCCTCCAACTCTTTGTGACCCCATGGACTGTAGTTGGCCAGACTCCTCTGTCCGTGGGGATTCTCCAGGCAAGAATACTGGGGTGGGTTGGCATGCCCTCCTCCAGGGGATCTTCCCCATCTGGGAATTGAACCAGTGTCTCCTTCATTGCACTCGGATTCTTTACCAGGTGAGCTATCAGCCCTGATATAAAGTTCAAACTGTATGTCTAGATAGAACATGGTTTGTCATATATCATAGTATTTCCACCTCTTTTGTAGTATTTAATCAAAGAAGAATAAATAGCTTTATTAATTTTAACAGTATAAATAATAGTTATCCATAAGAACAACTTTTCAAAATTCAGGATATAAGCAAACTTTGAATGAAAGTAACTAGGCAAACGGAGACGGCAATGGCACTCCACTCCAGTACTCTTGCCTGGAAAATCCCATGGACGGAGGAGCCTGGTGGGCTGCAGTCCATGGGGTTGCTAAGAGTCGGACACGACTGAGCGACTTCACTTTCACTTTTCACTTTCATGCATTGGAGAAGGAAATGGCAGCCCACTCCAGTATTCTTGCCTGGAGAATCCCAGGGATGGGGGAGCCTGGTGGGCTGCCGTCTATGGGGTCGCACAGAGTTGGACACGACTGAAGCGATTTAGCAGCAGGAGCAGCAGCAGTTAGGCAAAAGCACTTCAGTGTAAACACTGTAGTACTTTGCCAAACTTTTAATTTGATTATCAAATAGCTTACTTTGTTGCCTTAAGCAAGTAATGGATTTATCAAATATTTTAAATATAAGAAAATTATTATTTAAAAAGATTTTTAAAATATTTAAATGTTATATTTCTATTTTTGAGGAAAATGAAAAATTAAGACATTTTATAAGATTTATCAACTTCCCTGGTGGCTCAGACGGTAAAGTGTCAGCCTGCAATGCGGGAGACCCGGGTTCAATCCTTGGGTCGGGAAGATCCCCTGGAGAAGGAAACAGCAACCCACTCCAGTACTCTTGCCTGGAAAATCCTATGGGCAGAGGAACCTGGTAGGCTACGGTCCATGGGGTCACAAAGAATCAGACACGACTGAGCGACTTCACTTTATCATATACTTCTCATGGCAGAAATAAGCAGTAAACTACTCCCAGTTCTTCATATGACTGAACTGTAGTATGTCTTCACTGAGGGCTCCCCAGGTGGTGCAGTAGTAAAAAGTCTTCCTGCCAATGCAGGAGACTCAAGAGACTCCGATTTGATCCCTGGATTGGGAAGATCCTTGGGAGTAGGAAATGGCAACCCAGTCCAGTATTCTTGCCTGGGAAATCCCACGGACAGAGGAGCCTGGGCTACAGTCCATGGGGTTGCAAAGAGTTTGACACAACTGAGTGACTGAGCACACACACATCTACACAGCTTAGATTACTCCTCATTAATAAACTGTGTACTCAGTTTGTTCCTTTAAGCAACCTAATAAAAATCAGTCTCTTGACTTCTAAATGGATTTTTTGAGAAAAGACACTGAAAAAACCTCTTTTGTAAGGTCCATGGTTCCTGTTTTTTCCCCTCCTTCTTCTACTTTAAAAGCCGACTAACTTCTTCATTTTATTTGTGTCAAGTAGTTTGAGCCTCCCGTGTCCATTTTCTTCGGCGACTAATGCTATCTCACAGTAGTGCTGCGCATTGGGCCCAAGGGAGCCAACTGTCAGTGTTTCCAGATGGCAAGCTGCCAGTCTACAGTACACTGTTGAAAGTCACCGAGGGAATTCATTTCATTGCAAAACCAAAGACCATCATTTCATGCACACCTCGTGCACAGAGTCAGCTCTCAACAACTGAGGAAGTAGCCGAGAAAAAGGGACAGATGGAGAGACAGACAGATAAGGACACAGAAAGAAAGAGAAATAGAGAAAAAGGGGGAGAGACAGATAAGGACACAGAAAGAAAGAGAAATAGAGAAAGGGGAGGAGAGACAGATAAGGACACAGAAAGAAAGAGAAATAGAGAAAGGGGGGGAGAGACAGATAAGGACACAGAAAGAAAGAGAAATAGAGAAAGAGGAGGAGAGAGGTTGTTTTAGTAAATTTAGCCCTTTTTCTAGGCTACTGTACAGTGACATATTACATTTTGTGAACAAAGTTTTTAGACTTTATTGCCAATTTACATGAACCTCTCTGCTAATAGCTGGAACAAAATTTTCAATTTGCCATAATTAAAATAACTAGTTTTCAGGAATGACTTTTCCCCCCTTCACATTTAAACTGAATATTAAAAAAAGGTAAATCACTTTAAATGGTCTTTAAATTGCATTCTCTCTATCAGAACTGTTAACTCTTTTTGCCTGTGGAGAAAACCCTCAATGTATGAATGTAATATTACACTGGAGTGGAAAGTGGTTTTTCTTTTAATAAGTATTTTGGCTATTACAGAGTTTGTATTTAAATGGGAAGCATTATGAGTTCTACCAATGGGGAATGCTGAATGAAAAATATGCTACTTTTTAATAGCTGTGTAAATGGAAACCTGAAGCGTGGGGAACTGTATGACCTAAAATATTTTAGGAGTTGAAGAGATACACCTACGGGTGGAAAGCTTAAAGGCAAAGGGCTATAAATCAAAGGATGCAATGAAATATACTATATAGCTTATGAAACCAAGAGACAGTGATTCCAATTCCAAGTCCACTAGCTACCAGGGGTCTTGGGCAGCCTCTCCAGATTTGATCTGTAAAAGAAGCAGTTTGGTTTGGTTCTTAAATGTCTCCTTTCTCTCAGGGGATATTTGGTTATGTTATTATAATGCATCTTAATTTTTATGATATATAACAATGATTTTTTTATGAAGGAGAAATTCAGAAACATAATGTTTTTCTGATGGTTCAATTTCTTAATATAAACACTGACACTTCCTAGAGTTTGTGTATACTGAATAAGGACAATGAGATGCCAGCCTCTGAGAGCTCACAACATGATTATGTTGTCCTTATATTTTTTCAGCACTTTCAAAAATTTTTAATCAAATAATTAATGAATTTTATTTATCTAAGAATTAAAGGAATAATTATACTGGATAGAGGTTATTTTAATTCATAATTAAACATACAATTGTGTTTGTTATAGTGGGCAATGGCAGAGATAGATATTTCTTAGATAACCTAAAATTTTATAATATTAACATATTCCAAATACCTTCTAAAAATAATAATATACTTTGTCATATATGGTACCTTCAATAAAAGTTGAATTACAGTATTGATCTTCCTTAAGTTGCTATGATTTTCAAACTTAATAGGAGATAAAAGCTTTATGGCAGGATAAATACAAAAAAGCACTGCAAAATGTTTTGAATTTTAAAGACCCTTCTAGATAGTCTCTATTTTGCTAAAATTTTCCTGTGCCTGTATTAAAGACTCTCCAAAATGTGTGATGCTAGTTCAGGTGCTATGAAATTCAAAGAAAAGCAATCATTTGCTCTGCTTTTCATAACCTTAAAGTCTCAAAAAGATAATATAGTATGTGACATCCACAGATGCATATAATCATCATAGAGAACCAGATATATAATACGGTTTTTACAATTATGACTAAAAGAGAATAATTTCATATTCTAAGTATAGAATTCTCAGGGGTGAAATTTCTCAGTAATCAAGGCACATGTTTTTCAGGAAAAGTCAGCTATTTTTCTGATAAGAGAAAATGAGAGAAATTGACATTTGTGATGAATTTGAAAGGTGAACATAGATAGCTTTACTTGTGTGTGAGCTACAAATCACACACACTAAATAGCTTTCCCAAGATTCAGGTATGATATCACAATGGCTGGCTCAAGGATCCTGGATCTAGGGGCGGGTTCACTACACTGTAGTCTAGTGAGTCCAGACTTCATGCAGTCGGGAAGGTTTGGTTCAGTTAGTTTAATTCTGTACTGCTTTAATCTTCAGTCATGGTAGCTTAGATGGTAAAGAATCTGTCTGCAATGCAGCAGACCTGGGTTCTATTCCTGGGCTGGGAAGATCCCCTGAAGAAGCGAATGGTTACCCTCTCCAGTATTTTTGCCTGGAGAATTCCATGGAGGAGGAGACTGGCAGGCTACAGTCTATGGAGTCACAGAGTCGGACACAACTGAGCGACTAACACAACACATGTGAATACAGTGGCTGGCACATGGTCAGAATTTGTTTAAAAGTGTTTGAGCTGAAAAGAGAAAAATGAACAAACTTTCAGGCAAGAATTGATATGGGGATATATTATAAAACTGAGAAGGAAGCGTGAAAATAGGAAAGTGGACATGGTAAGGGGCTCTATGAGACTGATACAGCCTGCCTGCAGGGGTCCCCAAACTTTTTGCACCATGATCTGCTTTCATGAAAGGCAATTTTTTCACAGACAGTGTGGGGAGTGGTTTCGGATGATTCAAGTGTTTTACATTTATTGTGTATTTTATTTCTATTATTATTGCATCAATTCCATTCACATCATCAGGCATTAGATCCTGGAGGTTGAAGACTCCTGGCCTAGAGCAGCCCAGTCTTCTTTCTTCCTTTTTTGGCCACATCATGCATCATGTGTGCATGCCTGCTTGTATGCTCAGTCACTTCAGTCATTTTCAACTCTTTGCGACCCCATGGACCATAGCCCACCAGGCTCTTCTGTGCATGGGATTTTCCAGGCAAGAATACTAGAGTAGGTTGTCATGTCCTCCTCCAGGGGATCTTCCCAACCGAGGGATCGAACCGGAGTCTCCTTGTCTTCTGCATTGCAGGCAGATTCTTTTACTGTTGAGCCACAGGGAAGACCACCATGCACCATGAAAGAGCTTAGTTCCTTGCCCAGGGATTGACCAGGGATCTACCACATCCTACAGTGGAAGAGGTGTCTTAACCACTGGACTCTCAGAGAAGGCCGCTCAGTATCTTGCTTCTGATTGCCCAGATTTCCTCTTTACTGCTCCACACAGGTGAAAAAGGTAAGGTGATTCTCAGAGAGCCATTCTTCTCCAAGATTTTTGTATACTTTTTCAGCATAATAGTGCTTTATGTGCAATTAATATAATAATTGATGTTCATTGTAACAGAAACTGAGCTCAGGACCCCTTCTCAATCCAAATGGATGCTACTTTTACCCTTTGAAATAAAAGGAACAAAGGCTTGAGACTTTGACACTTTCTCATATCAAACTGCTACTAAGTGGCAGGCCTGGGATCCCATCCCTTTTCTGACTCACAACAAACCTTTCCTCCTAACAATTGCCAGAGTATTGTATGTAAAATATATGCTCTATATTGATTAGTTTCATCAGTTAAAAATAGACAAAAAAAGGGGAAAACCATTCTGCTCTAAGTTTGAAAAATATGTTGAATCCAAGATATCTGCTGGTTTCTTTACTAAGATATCTTAAGATTTTAATTTGCTGTACATATCACATTTCCAAAAGGAAGGTGAAACAATGTCTGTAGCATTTTTAGACTTACGTGACCACATAGCACCTTTTCAAAAGTTAATTTTTTTTTTTTACTGATTTGTTTGTTTTTCTAGGTTACCTCCTGTCCACATTCTTGTCTCTCGCACATGTTTCAGCCTAACATCAGAGCCAGCTCCAGACCATCCCGTGTTCTGGTAACACCCATTCTAGGTACTTGAGAGAATTTTCTTCAAATGTAGATTCATATAGCACTGTGATATTTTGGTTGCTATTGCCCTATTTTGAAAGGCAACTGAAGAAGTCAAAATCTTCTGCTTTTTTTTCCTGGACATTTCCTTATAAAATTTTCATTAACTATTAGCTAAAATCATGTGTCACTTTGGACTTTTTAAGATATCTTTTTCAAGTTGATGCCTGTTTCTTGATAGTAAGGATGTTTCATTTACTTTGTTGTTTCTCCATGTAAATGGTAGAATCTCCCTAAATATTTTCAGAATATTACTTCTTTGTACTCCCTCTCTGATGCAGCATCCCTGTGAACATTTATGTATGGGTTATGTCTTTTTCTATTCTTTCTGTAATTAAGATTATTTATCATCTTCATATATGAGGTTTTATCAGCAGTCTTCTCAAGGAAGACTTTCTAGTGGCCCCAGCTTTCATATAATTCTTCAGTTGGCAAAGAAACAGATCTGGAATTTATTTCCCCTTAGCAAAGTGTAGTTCATAACTATATTTTGTTCTGATTTTAACAGATAACAATTTGAGACATCACAGCATCTGATCACACTAGGAAGTCTAGAGGAGAGGAGATTACTGTTATCCAGTTTGGATATGACAGGCCATGATGCTGGGAATGGAAAAGAAATATTGGCTTCAAGCAGTGGTGAAAATAGGGTGGTGTGGTTACATGAGTTACAAACACAGAAGGAGAGAACAGGACCAGAAGTATTTGATCTCGGCGCCTTCTGTTAATTCATCCCATTCTTTTTGCAACGACTCCTGTTAGACTCCATTACAAAGTGGACTTGTTTCACTTTGACCTTATCTTTTCATCTGGAGCCTTCTAACAACATGTAAATTTTTTTACTGATTAGCCTCATGTTGACACATATCTAACCTGTTACCTGCAGTGGGTCATCTTTCCTTGAGTCCTTGAGAAAGTATTTCTATTTCCACCCTGCTCTAAACTCCAGTCTCAGACTGAGTTTTTTCTTAAGAGTCTACTGGTCAAGGATTTAAGGTTCTCATTATATGGATTCTGAAAATCATTAGTTTATGGTTTTCTGTATTTACTGGTTTAGGCTAAATAGACAAAATTTTCATTTTCTCTAATTGTCACAAATCATAAATGACAAATGCATAGGGTTTTTTTTGTATAATGCTTGAACAAGGTCTAACCACTTCTGTCTATCCTGGTGGGACCAGCTATATTTATGAGGGTCAAGTAGTAAATAAATGTCCATGAAATAAAAATCATACAACGATATGTCCCAAATCTATGTCTTTTGAGAACAGTTTTTCTACTGTTATTGTTGTTTTTTAATAGCCGAATTTTATTATCTAAGGTGGGGCTTCCCTCATAGCTCAGTCAGTAAAGAATCTGCCTGCAATGCAGGAGACCCGGGTTCAATTCCTGGGTGGGGAAGATCCTCTGGAGAAGGAAATGGCAACCCACTCCAGTATTCTCGCCTGGAGAATCCCATAGACAGAAGAGCCTGGCAGGCTACAGTCCATGGGATTGCAAGGGTCAGACACGACTTAGCAACTAAATCACCAAGGTGGTTGAATGAGGTTGTGAATCGTGGGTGACAACATTCATCAAGGAAAATAAATTAGCTATGATAGCGGAACAGGGAAATTGATTTGCTTATATGGTTGATAACAAAGGATGTATTTGTGTTGCTTTTGCTTTGCTGCTTGTAAACTGGTCCTAAAAGCATTTTTTAGAAGAGCTTTCAAAAAGTGGTATCATCAGGATAATCCATTACCAGAATCTGAGTCATTATTTAGGAATATTTATTTGAATGTGGGGTTCCCAGGTGGTGCTAATAGTAAAGAACCTGCCTGTGAATTCAGGAGATATAAGAGATCTGGGTTCGATCGCTGGGTTGGGAAACTTCCCTGGAGGAAGGCATGGCAACCCACTCCAGTATTCTTGCCTGGAGACTCTCATGGACAAAGGAGCCTGGCAGGCTACAGTCCATCGTGTTGCAGGCGGTCAGATCAGACATGACTAAAGCAACTTAGCATGCAGGCGTTTGCATATGTAAGGTCTGTCTGAGAGGATACCAATTACTAAAGACAAACCTGGTAAAGTAGTAAATGATCAGAGATCTCACCATGTGAGTGGCTGACACTTATTCACATGTAATGGAGACATTTCACCAGAGTCTGGCCAGACGTTGCAGTTTTAGTTCATCTTACACCTTGGCTTAGTTATGTTTGCCTGGACAAGCAGTGTGACAAAAAGACGCCAGAAGTGGAAACCTCGGCTGAGAGAAAGCAATGCTTTCTTGACCCTCAGAGCTGCTCTCATTGTTACTGCTAATTCTAACTTGGCTCATACTGATTTGGCAAACGGATTTGATACATTTTTACTCTCAATATGGGGAAATATTTTAGAATTTGCCTTTGGGCAGAAAGCTCAAGTTATCACTGGTTTCATGCCTACCAAATGAGAAGTTGTCAATACATGTTTTTTGAATTGAATAGATTTGAATAGAACATCACTAGATGCAATTAGCATTATGACAGGGAAGAGGATGTTTGTAGTAATTATCCAACATTTGTGGATCACCTACTGTATACTAGTATGCTGTGAGAGAGAGGGAAACTAACAACAGCTCTGACCTCCAAAAGCTTCCAGTCTTGCAATGAATGACAGCGAGAAATACTGCCTTTCTTTCAAATGTATAGCTATGAGTGATAGCCAAGCAAACTATTACTGTGCCCTAGGCAACATAATAGCCAAGTTTCAAACCATGTTTCAAGCCAAGGCTGTTCTTGGCAAATTAGACCAATTATACCTCCCTGGCAGAGTTGTCATGCATATAAATGTTCACCTATCACTTAGCATAATGCTTGCCATTTACTAAAAGCTCAGCAATGAACCGTCTTGCCAATCAGAGTGGGGGCTTCTTGGCCATCTGATAGTAGTAATGCTTCCTTATGAACATGAATTTAGAAAACAACCTAGGAAGCCACTGTAGAACAAGGCATTACTTCAGGAAAATCATGTAAGTTATAAATTAGGAGACGGTAGAACGGAGCATGGGGTATTTTCTAACTCTTTATAGGTTATATTTTCTTTTTGTAGTTATTTTTGTAATAAAAAATTCAGGAAGCACTCCTTCAAATTCCCAAATGAGAAAAGAAAGTACAATTGGATAGCATCTCTAGTATAAAAGAGGCAGGTAGGGAAGTTCAGGTAAGGCAATAGGAACAAAATAATGTCCAACATGCTCTGTCAAAGTCAAAGAAATCTTATAATCCCCCATGAGAACATGGAACAGTATCAAATGTCTGTGCAGATAATTGAAAGAGTCCAGAAATTAAAGAAGAAATCTCTTTACCTAAACATTGTATGACTAGTTTGGGTAAATATAGTAACCATATAATGTTTTCTTGAATAAAAGTAGAAACACTTGGCCAAATTTTTTTTATTGATTTCAGTCTTGTCATTGTGTACTCACTGATTTTTTTTCTTTTAAACAAGCCTCTCTTCTTTGATTTATTTTGTTTTAATTGAGCTTGGTGAGGACAAGTGATGTATTCAAGTGCCATGTATCTAAGTAAAGTGCCAATATTATATATTTTTGTTCACTTTTTCTATCTTCCTCTTCCCATTTCAACTAAAAGTTAGGCAGCTTATTTCTTCAGGCTTGTAACTGAGCAGGACCCTGCAGCTCCTTCCTGGGACAGACGCCTCCCTTCCCTACCATGTCCTCTGCTTGCCTCTTATTTGCAGAAAAGCATTAGTCAGCCAGGTCTCCTCAGAGTCATAAAAGCATGGCTCATGAATTAACGACTGAAAGAATGTGAATAAATAGTAACAACAAACAATAGCAATTGGGCAAGGAGAACTTAGTAACAATTTAAACAACAGATGGGTTGGATAGCCCTTAGAGAATCTCTAGTTCCTCCCTGAAGGACATAGATAACAATATCTGATGCACATTTCTGAATTGTTTTGCAGATACTAAAACCAGCACCAGAGGGAAAAAGCTAACAGGTTGTAGTCATGACTCTATCTTGAGCAGTACTAAACCTGTGGCTTGCAGAATGCCAGGAACAGGTCTCAAGGAAATGAGAAAAAACTCATTAAAACAAGCCAGATGATGCTGACCAGACCACTGCATGGTCAGTTTCAAGATGATTGTCGGAACTGACTGTGCAGTTCTAAACATAGTACCCACCAGCACACCCTGAAACTTCCCAGTTTTTCCCTATGAAATCCTGTTTTCTCTAACTGGCAACTGGAGGATGAGTTGGAGGATGCTCATCTGCCTTCTTCCCAGGTTGCCAGCTTCCTGAATAATGCATCTTTCTTTTCCCACCAACTTTTGTGTCTTGGACTTTTGAGCTATAAGCAGTAGAGCTTGAGTTCAGTTCTGGCTCCAGCTGGTAATGGGCTCATCAGGTCACTGACTAAATAATTTCTCCTCTTTGGCCTATTTCTGATCTGATATTGCGCCCTCTACATGTTGCTACATTTTGCTACTGATGGTCATCAGCGTCCCCCTTCCCTGCTTTCAGCCACAAATCTGACCTTATTAAAACATTCACAAAGTTGCATTGTAGTAGCCAGCCTCAGAGAGATGTTACCAGCTCCACCCTCGGGTATTCTCACCTTTGTGTTGTTTCTTCCTGGATTGTGTGATCAATGGAATATGGCAGAAGTGGTGGTATATTATTACCTGGTTTTGATTCCAGAGACTACTACTTCTACCTTGATTTAACTTGATTCTGTGTGTGTGTGTGTGTCTGTGTGTCTGTGTGTGTGTTTTCACTTGCTCTAAGGGAGGTTAGCTGTCATGTATATGGTCATTCAAGCAGCATGTGGAGAGGACTGCAAGGCAAAGAATCGTGGTCTCTGGCCAAAAACCAGCAAAGAATGAAAGCATATCAACAACAACTTGAGGAAACTTGGAAGTTAATTCTACAGCCTCAGGCGAGTCTTGAGACAACTGAAGTCTTTGCCTACACTTTTGACTATACCCTTGTGAGAGGCTCTGAGCCAGAATCACTCAACTAAGCTGTTCCTGAATTTCTGACTCTCAGAAACTCTGTGAGATAATAAACGTTAGTTCATATAAGCTGCTACATTTTTAGGGTAATTTAGACAGCAATAGTGAATGAAAATTCCCAGATGGTACAGTAATGAAGAATCATCCTGCCAATGAAGGAGACTTGGGTTCAATCCCTGGGTCGGGAAGATCCCCTGGAGAAGGAAGTGGCAACCCACTCCAATATTCTTGCCTGGGAAATTCCACGGACAGAGGAGCCTGGTGGGTTGCAAAGAGTCGGACATGACTGAGCATGCATGCAGAGAACAAACACAAGCAGAATGCATTTATCTAATACTATCCCACCACTCTGCTTTCCCTTCTTTTGAGAACTTGGAGTTAAGACATACTTCCTACATCTTGGATTCAATACTCTGGGGTTGACACTTGGGTTTTCACAAAACCGAGTAGTACTATTCTCTTCCTTTCATATTTGCCCAGAATGTGGGGCTGAGCTTCTGCTTTCATCTCCATCTTAGAGGAAGAAAAGCTGAATTATGTGATTGCAGACTAGCCTCCAAAGCTGTGTGTGCTAAGTTGCTTCAGTAGTGTCCAACTCTGTGGGACTCTATGGACTATAGCCTGCCAGGCTCCTCTGTCCATGGGATTATCCAGGCAAGACTACTGGAGTGGGTTGTCATGCCCACCGTCAGGGGATCTTCCCAACCCAGGGATTGAACACACATCTCTTACATCTCCTGGGCCTCACACTTACACAGCCTTCTTAATAGAGAGTTGGAGTATTTGAGGAGAGTAGAGTATAGCTGTACAACCAAGTTAGCCTGTTTGATTTGGGTCAGAAGCTGTTTTTCTCCTGCCTTCCTATCACTGCAAAGACTAATTCCACAGATATAGTTGATTTTTATTTATGTTCTATAAAGTCACTGTGGACACTGAATTAGCAAATACTGGACCATTGCTCCTAGGGGAAACAGAAGGCTTTGTTCCTACAAGCTTCTGATCACATTCTCATTAACTGATCAACATATAACCTTGTCTTATGTTTAAGAATACTTTATTTGATATATACTATTGATTCATTAACACTGAATTCACAAGTAACATCACTGCAATTTATGCTGAATAAAGCTTATCTAACATGTATTTTCCTTGTGTTTAGTGGACTGTGCACACATCTACAAGTGACTGCAAAAGTGTATTGAGT
Source organism: Bos javanicus (assembly GCF_032452875.1). Lineage (NCBI taxonomy): Eukaryota > Metazoa > Chordata > Mammalia > Artiodactyla > Bovidae > Bos > Bos javanicus. Next base: position 27,857,480 of record NC_083891.1, on the reverse strand, counting down.
ACTGGTTTTGAGATTAAAAATACATTTTATCAAGTAGGCAATTTGCAAAAATGAAATCCACAAATAATGAGGATAGACGATTTGTTGAGTTCCTCATATATTCTGAGAAATAAAAGTGTCAAAGTTCTTGTCATAAAAGTACTTCCTACCTAGTTGTGGATATAAAAAATTGGAAGAGTCAATGTCTGCTCTATTACACTGGCCCCTGAACATTTTCAGATAACCTTAATACCTATTGTCATATGGTGTCAGACTGAAATGGATGGTTGAACGTCAACCATTCTGAAGTTGGAACAGACTGGTCCCTTTATCCTGTGAAGCTGGACAGCCTGAATGCTCGATCGTCTCATACTCTTGCACATGGATCAGATTACTGAAAAACACCTTTACCTGTCCATCAATTTCTCTAAGTTTTCACATGCCCCCGATTCCCAGTATCTGATGTCAATTGTCCTGGTGCAGATAAAACAATACAGACCTTTATTAAACTGTTTTCTTCTCTCTTTTTTCACCATCAAAATCTTCTCTGTTTCTGATTTCCCTATTAACCTGGAAAATTATAAACAAATCTGATCAGATTTGCCTGATCATAAAATCACTTAGAGATCTTATTTGGGGAAAAAAAAAAGATTTCTTTTAAAATATAGGTCATAATTTCTAGGGAAAGGTCCTGAAAGTATATATTCTTATCAAGTGTTCTATGATGCTTTTTATAATTAGACAAGTTCTGGGTCTTAACAGTTCTCCAAAAATTTTGAGAACTTGGAAAATGATAAATAAAAGAAAATAAGATAGTTGACTCAAGATTTTCATAAGGTCCATTTGAATCCAGATTTTTTTTGTTTGTTTCTGAAAATATTTTTTTAATTTTATTTTATTTTTAAACTTTACAATATTGTATTAGTTTTGCCAAATATCCAAATGAATCCACCACAGGTATACCTGTGTTCCCCATCCTGAACCCTCCTCCCTCCTCCCTCCCCATACCCTCCCTCTGGGTCATCCCAGTGCACCAGCCCCAAGCATCCAGTATCGTGCATTGAACCTGGACTGGCGACTCATTTCATACATGATATTATACATGTTTCAATGCCATTCTCCAAAATCTCCCCACCCTCTCCCTCTCCCACAGAGTCCATAAGACTGATCTATACATCAGTGTCTCTTTTGCTGTCTCATACACAGGGTTATTGTTACCATTTTTCTAAATTCCATATATATGTGTTAGTATACTGTATTGGTGTTTTTCTTTCTGGCTTACTTCACTCTGTATAATAGGTTCCAGTTTCATCTAGATGCCCATCAGCAGATGAATGGATAAGAAAGCTGTGGTACATATACACAATGGAGTATTACTCAGCCATTAAAATGAATCCAGATTTTTAATTGAAATGATCTATCAGAGTCTCAGCCTTTTCACATAAGTAATAGTTAAAATCACACTAATGGAATTGCCATGGATAGGTTAAGTGGGGTATGGCTTATGGTCTTGGCTTCCTACTAAGGAGTGGCAATAATTGTTGTAAAGTATTTAATATATCAAATTTTAGAGTCATCTATTCTATGCTTTCTTGATCTTACCAAAAGGCATCAAAAGAAAATTTTTAGCAACTAAATCAAAATTGCTACCTGGCTGATAGCAATTGTGAGACATAACAACACGATTAGTGTTGGATGAATTTTCATTGTACTAAAATGTAAAACAAACAAAATAGCAAAAATACCAAAAAGAGAAGCAAACAGTTGATGACTTCAGATTATGTTATTATATTATTACATTATATTGATTTATTTAATATAAATTATAATTGCCCCAATCAGACTATTTCCCAGCTAGGAAAAAAGTCAACTGAGAGAATCATAAACACTTAGAAATGGTATGCCAGTCCAGTTTCAATGCATGATACAGGATGCTTGAGGCTGGTGCACTGGGACCCAGAGGGATGGTATGGGGAGCGAGGAGGGAGCGGGTTTCAGGATGGGGAACACGTGTACACCTGTGGCGGGTTCATGTTGATGTATGGCAAAACCAATACAGTATTGTAAGGTAATTAACCTTCAATTAAAATAAATAAATTTATAAAAAATAGAAAAAAATAAAGAATAATCTAAGTTGAAGAATTTAAAAAAAAAGAAAGAAATGGTACTCCATTTGCACAAGCTTATGTGTTTGTCTGTTTTAAGCTCTAACTAAAAGAAAAATATTACTTTTTTTAAAAACCAAATCATCTTATTTACTTCTTAACAGTACTCTCCTTCATATTCATTGTCTGTCTCTGGTTGGATTTCCATTATTCATTTGAACTCCTACCTAACATCCTTTTTTTATGGTTTGAATTTTTGCTCTTGTGGTTACTCCTCTGAAGCATAGCATAGAAAGGTGCTGTGTGAATAACTCTCATTTTTATTTAATCTCAGGGTCCAGACTTTCATGGATCGCATTCCTCTGCTGCTGCTGAATCACTTCAGTCGTGTCCAACTCTGTGCGACCCCATAGACGGCAGCCCACCAGGCTCCCCCGTCCCTAGTTTTTGATAATTAGTACAAATAAGACATTCTCAAAATCTAGTGAATATTTGAATTTGTGTGTGGAGCTTCTTTAAAACACAGCTGCTACAAACATATCTTAATTTCTGAGTCATTCTGAATGGGATCTAGGCATGGGAAGCCCAGAGTAGCTCATCAGGAAAATCCAGGGTGAACAAGGGAATCTTCACACAAATTTTGTTGCTCCTGGCTGTGACAAATTTAACTTTGGCTTTTTGATAGACTTAACACTGCCAGTTCAAATTTCTATTCCTAACATCTAAACATGTACATTGCCATTAATTCAGAGTTTATTTGCTCTACCTTGATAATCATTAAATCACACAGAATTTCCAATGGAGGAATCTAATTATAGATGTGAGTTAGTTGATATATTATTTATAGATTAGGTAGGTATGTTTAACTTTTTCCTGAAAAAAATGCTTTAAACAAAAGATTATATTAGTAAGAGAATTCTACCTGGAGAGGGAAAAGGCAATCCACTCCATTATTCTTGCCTAGGAAATCCCATAGACAGGGGAGCCTGGTGCAGTACAATCCATGGGGTTGCAAAAGAATCAGACATGACTTAGTGACTAAACAACAGCAACAAAATGTAATCTAGAGAGATGAAGCACAGTACAGAAAGGTGCTCAGAGAGATGGCACTAGAGAGATGGTACAGATGAATCTATTGGCAGGGCAGCAATGGAGACACAGAATAGAAAACAAACTTGTGGACACAGTGGGTGAAGGAAAGACTGAAACTTGTATATTACCATATGTAAAATAGATAGCCAGTGGGAATTTGCTGCCTGACACAGGGAGCTCAAATCCCATGCTCCGTGACAAACTAGTCAGGTGGGATGGAGTGGGAGGTCGGCGGGTGGGAGGGGCGGACATTCAAGAGGGAAGGAATATATGTACCTATGGCTGGTTCACGTTGATGTATGACAGAAGCTAACACAATATTGTAAAGCAATTATCCTCCAATTAAAAAAAAAAGAGAGAATTCTAAATTGTGAACTAGACTATTGAAGTAATAGTTTTCTCTTGATTAGAATTTTTGGATCCGTCAGATCAGATCCAGAAATTGTCTCTTTGCATGGCTAACCTATTATCATTTTCAGGGAGCACATCCTTTAAGAAGTCTACCTCTATTTGGTATCATAATTCTCCTCCTCTTGGAGTAATTTAATCTTTACTTTAAAAAATACTACCAAGCAATACAAGAATCTAATTCTTATGGATGAATGAAAATTATTTCACAGTCTTTTTTTTCCCTTTAAAACAATTGTTAAAAAAATTGAATGCAAAAAATATATTCACATGTCCTAAAAAGGTACATAGTATAGATTGGATGCTTAATGTGATTGTTATTAAAATAAATCAATAATGAAAGACTTTAAACACTGAAGCAATCAAACAGAGCTGGGTAACAATAATTGGAAATCATGATATATTTTATAAATCAAAGATGGCAAATCGATAATAAGGTTGAAGGTGCATCTGTGGTGATCAGTCTTGGCTGCATTTTCCTGACAGGTGACCACATAATATTGACTGGAAAAAAGCTTATATCACATAGATGGGCTAAGCTGATGTCTGGGCCATTCACCACTAATAGCCACAAAAAGATTGAGACTTAATGAGTTAGTCCTTTTATGTGTACATAATTACATGAACAAATAAGAAATACTCTAGTGAGAATAGTGGCATTGTTAACTTAAATGATTAGTACATGTTGGATTATACGAAATTGAAAATACAAAGCCGTGTCATCAATCAAAGAATCTTGGAAGCTGAAATTACGTTAAAGACTCTAATTCAACACTCTTATTTTACAGAGGCAGAAACAAAGATGCAGAGCAGATACGTGATTCCATCAAACCAAAACAATAGGCAAAAGCTAGATCTTTAAGTCATGACAATACTCTTTCCATTTCTGATGTATATATGTATCATTTAGGAATTAAACACAGTTAATATTTCTATTGCAAAAGACATTTTATGAGTTATTTTCTGGAATTTGATTCTATTTTACTAGAAATAGAATTTTACTTATGAAAGCTAGATCTCCAGAGAAGTCCATAAAAGTTCTTATGCCAAAACTCATCTTTCCTTCTGCAATGGAAATAGGACTAGAAAAACTTTTTGATTCATGGAACTTTAAGAATAAAAAGTTGAAATCTAATGCATTTTCTTATAAGTTTAAATAGTTCCAACGAATAACATTTCTAATATGTTTTCTAGGTTTCCATTCTACAGTATACATTTATACTTCTCACTGTAGCAAAATTTCAAATTCAGTAAGTGAGGAAGGGACTGGAATTGTGTTTTAACCTCAGCATCCTTAAGACCCTTCATGGTCTTAAAAGGGAATTTTTATTATTTAATTATTGCTTTATTATTTCTGTTATAATCCAGATGAGCTAGTTTCCTTGATTTTCAAACCAAATATAATGACTCTTTGCTGTCTTCTAATACATATTATAAATTTTTATACTTCCAGTGTTTGCATTCACAAATTCTAGTTAGTGTTCAATTAGCTTCAACTCTAATTCTTTCTGACTCTGTGTGTGAGTTACCATTGTTTTACAACAACACAAGAGCCTAGTGTCTTGAGACAACCATTTATTTAGCTCATGATTCTGTAGGTTAGCAATCTGGGCTGGCCTTGGCTGGACTGTTTTCTGTTGATCTCAACCATGATCACTTATGTAAATATAGTCACCTGCCAGACAGTTGAAAGGCACTGATTGTGGGCATTGGCTCACTGTAGGCTATGATGACAAAAGTGACTGGCCCACATGTTGCCCCTCAAGTAGGAGGCCAGCCAGAGCTTTGTCATATGGTGATTTGGCAAATACCCAAAGAGTCTAAGTAGAGGGGAATCCTCACTGTGCAACTTTTAGGTCTCCGCTTACATTATGATGCTAATGTTCTATTGACCAATAAAGTGACAGGACCAACCCAGATTCAAAGGGTGAAGGGCAAATTAATAGGCTCCTCTCTCAATGCGGAGACCTGCAAAATCATATCACAAAAGCTGAGATGCATGGATGAGAAGAATTTGTCATCATTTTTATAGTCTATCATATGATACTGCTCATGACTACTTGAATAGAATGTCAGAAAATAGCTTGATCAAAGACTCATGCCTCATCAGTTTTAAAGAAAGATTCATGCCAAGATATGTTTGATTTCAAAGTTATTGAATTCATCTTATGAAAGTTCCTAAATCCAGCTTACATCTTCTTTCTTTTATCTCTACTGAATTACCTGAAGGCAAACCATCATTTCTGACCTGGATAAAATCTTCTAATTGATCTTCCAGTTTCCAAATTCCTATCTGAAATACACTTTTCATGTAGCAATTTAAGTGACATTTTACAATGTAAATCAAATTATGCTGTTATTCAGTCACTAAGTCATGTCCAACTCTTTGTGACTCCATAGACTGTAGCATGCCAGACTTCCCTGTCCTTCACCATCTCCCAGAGTTTGCTCAAACTCATGTCCATTGAGTCGGTGATACTATCTAACCATCTCATCCTCTGTCAACAACTTCTCCTTTTGCCTTCAGTCTTTCCCAGCATCAGGTCTTTTCCAATGAGTCAGCTTTACACATCAGGTGGCCAAAGTATTGGAGCTTCAGCTTCAGCATCAACCCTTCCAATGAATACTCAGGGTTGATTTCCATTAGGATTTACTGGTTTGAGCTCCTTGCAGTGCAAGGGACTTTCAAGAGCCTTCTCCAGCTCTGCAATTCAAAAGCATCCATTCAAATTATACTATTAATCAAATTATATTATTTCCCTAATTAAAACCTTCCAATGTCTTGCCATCTCCTATTTAGAAAATAAAAATCCAAACTTCTTATCTTGATTTATAAGATATTCCATTTTTCTTGCTCCCCATAGAAACATCATTATATCCTGCCCAGGTTTCTTGAGCAACACTGGCCTGTTCATTATTTCTCTAATACACTGAGTTTTTCCCACCTTAAAAGTCTTCCTTTGCCATCCCTGGAGACAGGACTTCTGAAAGGGAGATTCTTCCCTCTCACAGTACTTGGCTGTCTGTCATGGAGACTCATTGCCAATGTCAGTTTCACAGAAAACAAAACAAACAAAAAAATCTTGATTATTTTCTGTAAGGTAGCCAAAATTATTTCCTGGGTCCTTCCCAAAGGCAATTTTTATCGCATTATCATTGGGGTGGAAGCTACGGGAGTGATGTCAATATAATACTTACAGTATTTGAAATTACCATGCATACTCATTTATTTTTATAAGATCTATTTCCTCATCACCCTTTTAAACCAAACAACAGTAGAGAACTTATCTATCATAGTCACCACTACATTATTAATGAATGGCCAGTGCTTGACACAATATCTGTTGAAATAAGAAATGGCATGCTTCAAATCCTGGGAAAATCCATGAAAAATAACACAGGGCTTTCCCCATATCCTTGGCAGCTTTCAGTGATGAGCAGAGCCCCAACAATTCCACAGCTCATCCTCCTAGAAGTTCTTTCCCTGATGAGAGTCCTTATACTGTTGTTTAACATTATACTAAAAGGATTAAAGCATTCATCTTCAGGGTGTGTAGGTCAGGTGTGACTTCAGGGATGTCTATGGAGCCAAAGAGGAAGCAATCATTTTCATTTAAAATTAATTTTCTGTAACATCTAAATGACTGATATTATCTCTACCAAGTATGACAAAGGGGAAATGACAAAAGTTAAGGAAAACTGAAGACCTGAACGATGGAATGAAGTAAATATTGAGAGGAGAAACGTAAGAATTTAGTGACGCAGAAGACAAATTTTGTTGACTTGCTTTGATTAACCCTATTATCTTATAACTTGGTAGAGACAAAAATATGGGCTAAGTCTGGAGTATTTTTGTCATTCCTGACTGAAAATACAGGCAGCTATGTTTTAGATGATTTATGAATATTTTTAAACACAGATTGTGTAAAGGATTTCAGCCTCAGTGGAATAAAGTATACTTGACAGCAGAGTTATAACTAGAAGGACTGGCAAGAACAGTTATGGAGATTAAAGAATGTGTCCTAGATTTATAAGAGTGTATACCAAATCATTCAGTCTTATAATTACCTTAGAGAATTGGTAGAGAAAAGAAAATAACTTGTTAAACTGTAAAGCATGCTATCTTCTCTCAGTGTTACTTATCAGGGTATTTTTTTTTTTAATGTTTTGTGGGGATTGGAAAAAATGGCGTAATTGAAATTGTGTATGTTGGAATATTGACATTTAGAAGATTTGCCACATATCAAAATGTCTGCAAAGAGTTTATCTTAGACACTGAGTAGGTAGAGCATACATCTTGCTTAGCTGAATTCTTGTTTGTGTAATGCAGAATTCTTTATATACCTATTACATACTATTTGTAGATGTGTATATACAATATTTATATTTCAGTGTTTTTATTTTTTAATGTTTTCTTTTATTGGAATGATAATATCCTGCTCCTAGACTCATTCAAATTTTTGTATAACCACATTATTAACTTGGTAGTTAAAGTGCTTGTTTTTTTGTAAATTGTTGTAACTGTTCTGTTTTTATATATTCAGACTGCTGAATGCTGCAGTTGTCAGAATATAAATGTACACTCAAGTAGAATGGGGATATTTAAGAATCAACATTATTTACTCACTTATTCAACCAGGTTGCATTTATTGAACATCATCGAAAAAGCAAGAGAGTTCCAGAAAAACATCTATATCTGCTTTATTGACTATGCCAAAGCCTTTGAATCTGTGGATCACAATAAAATTCTGTTGAATTTTAAAAGTTCTTCATCTATTTTAAATACCAGTCTTTTGTCAGATGTGTCTTTTTAAAATTTTTTCTACCAGTCTGTGGCTTGGATTTCCATTCTCTTAGTAATGTCTGCCACAGAGCATGCATTTTTAATTTCAACAAGTCCACCTAATCCATTATTTCTTTAACAGATCATGTTTCAGTGTTGTATCTGAAAAGTCATCCCCATACCCAAGGTCATCTAGGTTTTCTCATGCTGTCTTTTAGGAGTTCTATGTTTCTGCCTTTTGCTTTTAGATCTATGATCCATTTTGAGTTATCCCTACACATTTTGTAAATTGTGTAGGGTCTGGATTCTTTTTACATGTGGATGTCCATTTTTCCAGAATTATTTGTTGAAAAGACTATTTGTGCTTCATTGAATTGTCTTTGACCCTTGTCAAATATCAGTTGGCTATATTTATGTGAGTCTATTTCTGAACTTTCCTTTCTGTTCTGGGGACCTATGTGTCTATTATTTGTCCAGTGTCACACTGTCTTGATTATTATAGTTATAGAGTAAGTCTTGAAGTTGGGTAGTGTCAGCCCTCCTAAAATTTATCTTCTTTTTCAATATTGTGTTGATTATTCTGGGTCTTTTCCCTTTCTGTATGAATTTTAGACTCAATTTTTCAATATCCATAAAATAACTTGCTGACATTTTGATTGAGATTGCATTGAATCTATAGGTCAAGTTGGGAAGAACCGACATCTTTACAATATTGAGGTTTCACAAATATGGAATATCCCTCCATTTATTTAGTTCTTTGATTTTACTCATCAGAATTTTATAGATTTCTTTATAAAACTTTACATAAATTTACACCTATTTTATTTTTTGGAATGATAATATGAATGATATTATATTTTCAATTTCAGATTCTATTTGTTCATTGCAGAAATATCAGAAAGCAATTGATTTTGATATATTAACCTTGTGTCCTGTAATCGTGCCATAATAACTTGTTAGTTTCAGTATGCTTTACATTTTGCAGTTGAACAAATAATCTGTTTTCATACAGAAACCCTTCCTGAAATCAATATTATTAATACAACAGTTTAAATTGTTCCATGGACATTTTGAAGCAATATTTAATTTTGTAAATGAATATTTCTTTCAGATAGTACTTGTGACTTTTAATTTTATTATTCTTTTATTACTTATAAGATGCCATGATTAAACTGTCACAAAAATTATATTTCAAATTGCTTTGTGCTATTTCATTGCCTCTACTTTTACTGTTCTTGAGTGTTATATTAAAATACATCTTGTTTAAGTGTGAATATGTGAATGATTTTGTCTGTCCCATATGCTATCTTTCTTGCAGCAATTGCATCTTTCTTTCGGGGAATTGTTCCTCTCCCATTCTAAACACATATCTCTAATGCGGTATGAGCCAAGTTCTATCAGAAGCCATCTTTGCATAGATGTGACATTGGCTACTTTGTTAAAGTCTTACCCTTTTCCAGAATGAATTAGAGACAAAAGAGAGCAGCACATCCTGATGCTGTCACATGTCTTTATTCTAGTTAAAAATCTGGCTTCCTATTTGCTTCAATTCTGAGCTGAGTCATTAGCATCCATACAAGAACCAACATGCACACAAGTACAGTACACAAACCAGACTTTCACACACACACATACATACACATATATTCGCATTGGTAAGAACATGTGAAACAGTCAATTTTCTCAATCTGTGGCTTTTTATACAAGTTTTGGGGTTATGTTTGATTTTATGATTTTATTTGTAAAATAATAATCACCACTTTAACATACAATATCTGCTTCCAGGATTGTTAGACTTCTTTGTTTACTATTTTATTTTGCAATACTTTTAAATGTAAACTGGAAAATATTGCAGAGAATGCTTATATAAGCTTGACATAGCTTCCACTACATAATCTGAGTGTCAAACTAAGGAAACAATGTTAACAAAATACTATTGACTAAAATACTGATTTTATTTTTGTTTCACTAGATTTTCCACTAATATCTTTTGGTTTGTTTTCCCAACACCCTATGCATTTAGTTTGCATTCCATTTGGCTTCATGTCTCCTTACTTTCCTCCAGTCTGTGATAGTTCCTCTGTCTTCTCTGTACTTTCAGGAGTGTGACACTTTTGAAGATTATTGATCAATATTTTTAGATAATGTCCCTCTATTGGATTTTTTTAGACCACCTTATAATTTCATTCAGTTTATACATGGACAGCAATACTGCAGAAGAGATATCAACTCTTATTGCACCATAAAAGTTATGTGATATAACTATGTCTTATCAATCGGTGAGGTTAACTTCAATCAAATGGTTAAAAAAGTGTTTTCCAAGGTTCTCTACTGTAAAGTTATGTTTCCTTTTGCAATGAATAATTATTTGAAGGAAGAGTGTGCAAATATATACTGTGCAAATATACTTTTCCTAACTAAATTTTTATCCATAAAAAGTAGCATCCATAAATGTTTCATGTCTGCAATACTTATTTCTATGATTCTCTAGGAGTGATTTTGTTTTTCCTTCATTCCATTTACATTTATTAACTGGACTTTTCTGTAAGAAAGAGCTGCCTCTTCTCCCACTTAATTTATTTACTAATTTTTTTCATATTACTATTGACTCATAGATATTCATTCATTATAACTATTGTATAGCACTAGCACAGAAGAATCGATGCTTTTGAACTGTGGTGTTGGAGAAGACTCTTGAGAGTCCCTTGGACTGCAAGGAGATCCAACCAGTCCATCCTAAAGGAAATCAGTCCTGGGTGTTCTTTGGAAGGAATGATGCTAAAGCTGAAACTCCAGTACTTTGGCCACCTCATGGGAAGAGTTGACTCATTGGAAAAGACTCTGATGCTGGGAGGGATTGGGGGCAGGAGGAGAAGGGGATGACAGAGCATGAGATGGCTGGATGGCATCACTGACTCGATGGACATGAGTTTGAATGAACTCGGGGAGTTGGTGATGGACAGGGAGGCCTGGGGTGCTGCGATTCATGGGGTCACAAAGAGTCAGACACAACTGAGCGACTGAACTGAACTGAACTGAATTCAATAGTATCATTATTTAGTTTGGCACTAAAATTATCAAAGATTTGGCCATGGACAGTGCCTTCCAGGTTGGTTCCTATGCCTTTTCAACAATGTTCCCATCATTTTAAGAGTTTTGTTTTACTTTCTTAGAATACAAGAAGCCTCAGTCTCTTATTTTAGTTTTTCCTATTTCATCCCTGAAAATAATGACTTCTCTAAAGATCCCTAGTTTCTTTTATTGGAAATTGGTTTTTAAAAATAAGATCTGGGCACCATTTCTTTGATATTGAGGTTTCTCACCATACAGGACTAGAATTTACTTCTGTATCTATATGTATGCTGTCCATATACTTTTTTGTATATTTAAAGAATGACTTATTACTAATACTTCAATTAAACCTCCAATGAACTCAACAGGATATACTGTAGTCTTAAAGATTCCTTACTTGTAACTTCTTTCTCTGACAATGACAAATTTGGATCTCAATATCACTGATACTTTTACTTATTTTTTTCAACCCTTATGCAAATATAAAATAATTATGGAATTGCTAATACAAGTTTATTAAGTAGAGAGTAGTATTTGTCTGTTATAAAATTTATGTCTTTATCCATACAGTATGTAGCCAAAACACTATTATCCAAAATTGTTGTGGTGTGTTGACTTTGTATCCTACAATCTTACGTCCTATAACATTGCTAAACTCATGAATTATTTCTTGGGGCTTTCTTGTACTTTGGGATTTTCTAAAAATGTTGATCACATTTGTCTGTCTGCCAAATAAAGATAGTTTTCTTACTTTCCATATGCATCAATTTTTTCCTTGCCTAACTGCACTGGTTAGGAATTCCAATAGAATGTTGGATTGGATTGATAAGAGCACACTTTTGTTTTGTTCTCAATCTTAATGGAATTCAGTCTGTCACTGTTAAGTATGATGTAAGAAATTTTGTAAATGTCCACTATGAGGCTAAAGAAGTTTTTGCCTATAAAAATTATGTTTTGGTATTTTATACATACTATTATTAGTATTTAATACTATACTATACCTATTTTGTATCTATATTCAGGTAAAGCTTTTGGGAAAAAAAACAAAACAAAACAGACTATAGGTTACAGCAAGAGGAAGAGAATGCAGGCATGCATCCCGGGTTACAGAGGCATCAAGGTGTAGTTCCACAGGGTCCTTCTTGTTCACTCAAGGTGCGTTTTGTCTCCAGACCAAAATTTGTGCAATGGATCTTGGCCTCAGGAGAGCTCAAGTAGAGTTTCCCAATAGAGTCTCTAATGGCCATGTGACCAAGTCAGGTTGTCTAAAGGATTATGCAAGTTAAAAGCCATGAACAAACACACTGGCTCTGGGTTGACACCAGGGGAGTTTCAGCTTTTAAATAGCACCTCATACATCACTAGGTAATTGTTTAGTGGACCCACGAACTTTATCTTAGCTAAGAATTGAGTCAGATATCCAGGCATGTCTGGAGATAAACATAGAGCTGACTCAGTCCTGCTGTAAAACAGCTGTTTCCTACAAATATTATATTCCTAGAATACACAGTTTTTAAAAAAGTCATAGATTTTAAAATTTATTAAAACATTTTTCACATCTATTAATATGATTTTAGGTTTTACTTGTTTTCTAGACTTTTAATTTGGTGAATTATATTAACCTATTTTGAATGTTAAACCAGCTTTGAATTTCCTCAAATAAATGTGTTTGATTTATGATATATTGTTGAATATGCTATGCTGCTAACTTTTTTGAGAATTTTAGTGCTTATGTTCATGTGAAATACTGATCTGTAGTTTTCTTTTCTTGTATTATCATTATCTGACATTTGGGTAATTTCATATTCATATAATAAGTTGAGAAAAAAGTTCTTTCCTTTGGAATTCTTCGTTATAAATATGTAGTAAAATTCTTCAGTGAAACCATTTAGGCTCTTTTAATAATTTTTCTTTACTGTGATTTCAATTTTCTTAATAAATATAATTCATGCTATTTATTTCTTGAGTGACTTTTAGTAGCTTTTGTCTTTCTAGGAATTAGCCTCTTTCATCTAGGTGTTTAGTGTATGTTCATAATATTCACAGTATTTCCTTACTATTCTTGCAATGTCTGTGGGGTCTGTAGTGATAGCCACTGTTTCATTCATGAAGCAAATTGGGCCCTTGCATGACTGGCTATTCGGGTTGGTGTATTCTAGGACTGGTGTCAATCAGCTAGATGGCAGGCAAATCCCAGTGCTTATAGGATAGAGGGAAGATTCCAAGATGGAGCTAGCCAACATTAATATCGTCCTGGCAGAACAAACTTCCCCAAAGGGCCCCAGCATCTGTGTCCCAGGGGGAGTTCAGTTGTCCCCTGCCTCACCGATAGGCACTTCAAGATCAGCAAGTGGGTTTGACCCAAGCTTTTTTCAAATGAATTGATCTCAGAGTATGAGATTTTGCATGTGCATTTTAAGAGCAGAGTCTCTTTTTCCTACAGTCCTTTAGTTCTCCCATAAGTACGTCTTACTGGTCTTCAAAGCCAGGTGTTCTGGTGCTTCATCTTCCCAGTGTAGGACCCCTGGGCTGGGGAGCCTGTCATGGAGTTTGGACTCTCAGTCCTTGGTGAGAACCTCTGCAATTGTGATTATCTTCCCATTTGTGGTTCACCTACCTGAGGTTGTGGGTCTTGACTATACCATGCTCTTGGATTCTCTGGTTGGTTTTGCTTGTCTATATTTCTCTTTACGATTTTACATTTCTGTCCTCAAGAGCACTGACTGTTCACTCAGCTGCCTGGAGTCAACTACTGAGTTCATAGAAAATAATCTTGTTGTTTGTTTTTTTTTGAAGAAATTCTCAAATTTCTGTTTGATTCCTTCTTACAGTTTTCTTCTCTCTATTCTCTTAGAAATATGTCATATTTTTCATCTCTCTTATATGTCTAGTAATTTTTTGTTGGAAGGAAAGGCTTTCAGCAGAAAATAATAAAGACAGAAGTAAATAGGGCTTTTTGTTTAATTTATTTTATCTTAGTATGCCTGGAAATATACATAGTTGTACATCTGTTAGGCCTTTAGTATGAGAATTTGACTTAATGTAGAGATGGTCTGTGTTTGTGATTTCTTGTTGCTACAATCAACCTCATAGAACCATTCTCTTCACATTCCTCTAGGACAACCATTTACACAAAGTGGAAGTAGATGCACGAGAGTTTTTCTTAATATTTATTCTGCCCTTAACTTTAAGTGATCCCTTTTCACTGTGCCTTAGGTTTGGTCTGCCTTTATGCTCTTAAACTCTGCTGGGAGTATTCACTTTACTTGTTACTTGATGCTTGTTAGGCTGCTGATGGTGGCTGGGTTGGGGTAGGGAAAATTCGTGTTGTGATGGTTTACCTTTGTATACTGTACTTTGAGCCCCACCCTCTGAGAGGCCCAAAATAATTAATGAAGTTGTAGTCTGTTCAACGTTTTTCATGTGAAGTGTGGAGGTGATGGAATTTCCAGTTCTCTTTATCCTCAGGAGAAACTAGAAAAAAGTATACATCAGTCTTTTCTAAATAATTATTTTTAACTTTCTAACAATTTCCTAATGATTAGGAAAATCCAAATGATTTAACTAAATTAAGCAAAACTCTAGCAATCTCAACTTGCCCAGCTGTTTGTAAACTGTTTTACCACCATCTACAAAGTTGAAACAAACCTCTCTGTCTAGTTTTGATAGTTATTATTCTGTTTCAATAATTTCTTCATGCAAACTTGACTAAGTAGTAAATGCATCCTCTAAACTAATGGCTCTCCAACTTATCATTTCAATCCTTAAAAAAAATATTTGAGAGTTCTTATTAAAAAGAAATTTGCTTAGTTTACCCACAGGAAATCAGATTTCCTAGATTTGAGGTGAAGCTAGGAAAGTGGCATTTTTAATAAGCTTCTCCAATATTCTGATACTAAGTGATGCCTTTCCCATGCTCTGAGAATCTCTTTCCTAAACATTTATCCCAGTAGGCTAGTACTTTCAAATTTCTTCCATTTGGATTTTCCTTGGGGTCATAGCTCATTTTTCCATATTTTGTCCATCTTTCAAGGATATTTGTCTACTTCAAAACCTCTCTTTGTGAATAGGGTGATGTCAAGTGCTTTAATACTAGTGAACCATCTGCACCAACCAATCAGAACAGAGGCCAACCCAAACAGAATAGATGTCAACATTAAAGAACATTATAGTTGTGCCTGTGCCTACCAGTCAGTACTAGCCTTTGAAGAATTTGTTTTGAGCAGCTATATTTCTGTAACTATTAATTTGCATATAGCACTTTTAACAGATTTATAATCCATATACCATAAAATTCAACCATTTAAAGTGTGCAGTTTAATCACACACAGTGTTTTCATTTTTTATGATTTATTGATTTGTGAATGTATATTATCTATATCAAAAAACAATTTGGATTACTTTTTCCAAAGATATTTGTCTTCTTATATTTTTCACAGTCACTTGTCTAGTCTGACCACATATTCAGTTCAGTTCAGTTGCTCAGTAGTGTCCAATTCTTTGTGAGACCATGGACTGCAGCATTCCAGGCTTCCCTGTCCATCACCAACCCCCGGAGCTTGCTCAAACTCATATGCATTGAGTCAATGATGCCATCCAACCATCTTATCCTCTGTTGTCACTTTTTCTTCCTGCCTTCAATCTTTCCCATCATCAGGGTCTTTTCCAATGAGTCAGCTGTTTGCTTCAGGTGGCCAAAATATTGAAGCTTCAGCATCAGTCCTTCCAATGAATATTAAAGATTGATTTCCTTAAGGATTGACTGGTTTGATTTCCTTGCTGTCCAAGGGACTCTCAAGAGTCTTCTCCAACACCACAGTTCAAAAGCATCAATTCTTCAGCACTCAGCTTTCTTTATAGTCCAACTTCATATCCATACATGACTACTGGAAAAACCATAGCTTTGAATAGACAGGTCTGTCTGTAAAGTAATGTCTCTGCTTTTTAATACGCTGTCCAAGTTTGTTGCAGCTTTTCTTCCAAGGAGCAAGTGTCTTCTAATTTCATGACTGTAGTCACCATCTGCAGTGATTTTGGAGCCCAAGAAACACAAGTCTCTCGCTGTTTCCATTGCTCTCCTGTTTCACTTTCATCAAGAGGCTCTTTCGTTCTTCTTCACTTTTTTTTCCCTCAACGTTTTTTTAAGGTTGGTGTCATCTGCATATCTGAGGTAATTGATATTTCACCCTGAAATCTTATTCCAGCTTGTGCTTCATCCAATCTAGCATTTCGCATGAGGTACTCTGCATATAAGTTAAATAAGCAAGGTGACAATATACAGCCATGATGTACTCCTTTCCCAATTTGGAACCAGTCCCTTGTTCCATAACTAGATCTAACTTGTTTCTTGACCCGCATACAGATTTCTCGGGAGGCAGGTAAGGTGGTCTGGTGTTCCCCTCTCTTGAAGAATTTTCCACAGTTTGTTTTGATCCACACAGTCAAAAGCTTTGGCGTAGTCAATGAAGCAGAAGTAGATATTTTTCTTGCATTTTCTTTGATCTAACAACTTGGCAACTTCATCTTTGGTTCCTTGGCCTTTTCTAAATCCAGTTTGAACATCTGGAAGTTCTCAGTTCACATACTGTTGAAGCCTTGCTTGGAGAATTTTGAGCGTTACTTTGCTAGCATGTAGGATAAGTGCAATTGTGTTGTAGTCTGAACATTCTTTGGCCTTGTGTTTCTTTGGGATTGGAATGAAAACTGACCTTTTCCAGTCCTGTGGCCACTGCTGAGTTTTCCAAATTTGGTGGCATATTGAGTGCAGCACTTTAACAGCATCATCTAATAGGACTTGAAATAGCTTAGCTGAAATTCCATCACCTCCACTAGCTTTGTTCATGGTGAAGCTTCCTAAGATCCAGTTGACTTCATACTCCAGGATGTCTAGCTATAGGTGAGTAATATCCCCATAGTGGTTATCTGGGTCAGAATCAATTCAGTTCAGTTCAGTTGCTCAGTTATGTCTGACTCTTTGTGATCCCTTGAACTGCTCTGTGGCTGATGTTACTAAGAGAATGGAAAGCCAAGCCACAGACTGGTAGAAAATATTTCAAAAAGACACATCTGACAAAAGACTGGTATTTAAAATAGATGAAGAGAAAGATGGTAACAACAACCCAGTGTACGAGACAGCAAAAGAGACACTGATGTATGGAATAGTCTTATGGACTCTGTGGGAGAGGGAGAGGGTGGGAAGATTTGGGAGAATGACATTGAAACATGTAAAATATCATGTAAGAAATGAGTTGCCAGTCCAGGTTCGATGCACGATACTGGATGCTTGGGGCTGGTGCACTGGGACGACCCAGAGGGATGGTATGGGGAGGGAGGAGGGAGGAGGGTTCAGGATGGGGAACACATGTATACCTGTGGCGGATTCATTTTCATATTTGGCAAAACTAATACAATTATGTAAAGTTTAAAAATAAAATAAAATTTAAAAAAATAGATGAAGAACTTTTAAAATTCAACAGAAAGAAAGCAAACCCTATTAATCAATGAGGCAAAAACCTTAACAGACTCCTTGCCAAAGAAGATAGTTCATTTCAGTTCAGTTTAGTCGCTCAGTTGTGTCCAGCTCTTTGCGACCCCATGAACCACAGCACACCAGGCCTCCCTGTCCATCACCAACTCCTAGAATCCACCAAAACCCATGTCCACTGAGTAGGTGGACCATGCCATCCAACCATCTCATCCTCTGTCATCCCCTTCTCCTCCTGCCTTCAATCTTTCCCAGTATCAGGGTCTTTTCAAATGTGTCAGCTCTTCGCATAAGGTGTCCAAGGTATTGGAGTTTCAGCTTCAGCATCAGTCCCTCCAATGAATACCCAGGACTGATCTCCTTTAGAATGGACTGGTTGGATCTCCTTGCAGTCCAAGGGACTCTCAAGAGTCTTCTCCAACACCACAGTTCAAAGCATCAATTCCTCAGCACCCAGCTTTCTTTATAGTCCAACTCTCACATCCATACATAATTACTGGAAAAACCACAGCCTTGACTAGACAGACCTTTGTTGGCAAAGTAATGTCTCTGCTTTTGGATATGCTGTCTAGGTTGGTCATAACTTTCCTTCCAAGGAGTAAGTGCCATTTAATTTCATGGCTGTAGTCACCATCTGTGGTGATTTTGGAGCCCCCAAAATAAAGTCAGCCACTGTTTCCCCATCTATTTGCCATGAATTGATGGGACTGAATGCCATGATCTTAGTTTTCTGAATGCTGAGCTTTAACCCAACTTTTTCACTCTCCTCTTTCACTTTCAAGAGGCTCTTTAATTCTCCTTCACTTTCTGCCATAAGAGTGGTATCATCTGCATATCTAAGGTTATTGACATTTCTCCTGGCAATCTTGATTCCAGCTTGTACTTCATCCAACCCAGAGATTCTCATGATGTATTCCACATATAAGTTAAATAAGCAGGATGACAATATACAACCTTGACGTACTCCTTTTCCTATTTGGATCCAGTCTGTTGTTCCATGTCCAGTTCTAACTGTTGCTTCTTGACCTGCATACAGATTTCTCAAGAAGCAAGTCAGTTGGTCTGGTATTCCCATCTCTTTCAGAATTTTCCACAGTTTATTGTGATCCACACAGTCAAAGGCTTTGGCATAGTCAATAAAGCAGAAATAGGTGTTTTTTTGGAACTCTCTTGGTTTTTTGATGATCCAGATGTTGGCAATTTGATCTCTGGTTCTTCTGCCTTTTCTAAAACCAGCTGAAACATCTGGAAGTTCACAGTTCATGTATTGCTGAAGCCTGGCTTGGAGAATTTTGAGCATTACTTTACTAGTGTTTGAGATGAATGCAATTGTGTGGTAGTTTGAGCATTCTTTGGCATTGCCTTGCTTTGGGATTGGAATGAAAACTGACCTATTTCCAGTCCTGTGGCCACTGCTGAGTTTTCCAAATTTGCTGGCATATTGAGTGCAGCACTTTCACAGCATCATCTTTTAGGATTTGAAATAGCTCAACTGGAATTCCATCACCTCCACTAGCTTTGTTCATACTGATGCTTCCTAAGGCCTACTTGACTTCACATTCCAGGATGTCTGGCTCTAGGTGAGTGATCACACCATTGTGATTATAAACAGATTGCAAGTAAGCAGATGAAAGATACTCTATGTGATATGTCATCAGGGAAATGCAAAAGATACCACTATTCAGCTATTAGATGGGTTGACATGTAGAACAATGACAATATCAGATGCTGGTTATTATGTTGAACAACAGGAACTCTCAATTATTGCAGGTGGGAATTCAAAATACAGTGTGGAAGATAGTTCTGCAGTCTCTTACAAATCTAAACACAGTCTTAGCATGCAATCCAGCAATTGCACTTCTTAAAACTTACACAAGCTTCAACACTTACATCAACGCAAAAACCTGCTCATGGATGTTTATTATAGCACCTTCATTTATAACTGTCAAAACTTGGAAAGAACCAAGATGTCCTTCAGTAGGTGAATGGATAAATGAACTATGATACATCCTGTCAATGGAATATTATTCAGCATTAAAAGTAAGTACCAAGCCATGAAAAAACATAGAGAGATCTTAAATGCGTATTTTTAAGTGAAAGAAGCCAACCTGAAAAGTTTCCATACTGTGTGATTCTAATTATATGACATTCTAGAAAAGGAAACTATGGAGACATTAAAAGGTAAGTGTTTGGGGAAAGGGAGGAATAGGCAAAACACAGAAGGTTTACAGGGAAGTGAAAGTATTTTATATGATTATAATAGAGATACACGTCACTACACATTTGTAGAAACCCATAGAATGCACACCAAGAGTGAACACTAAAGCAAACTACGGACCTCAGATGATAATGATGTGTCTACCTATTGAACAAATGTAACACTATGTTGGGTGAACTTCATAATGGAGATGGGGTGGAAGTGGTGGCTATGCATGTGTGGGGGCAGGGCATACATTGGAAGTCCCTTTTCTATTATTTTCTCTCAATTTTGCAGTGAACCTAAAAACTGTGTAAAAAAATGAAGTCATTAATAGTTAATGTGATATCAAAAATATCCACTTTTTAAAGTAAAATACAAGCATAACATTTTCTTTTATTTTAAAGCAATAATTTATCCTGGTTAGTTATTCATTCTTAACCTAAGAATATAATATGTATATATTGTTATTTTCTTTTTTATCTCCTAGATACATTTGGATAAGGATATGATGCTGTTCTTATATCAGAGATTACTTTTAAAATCTCCTGCAATGTTTTCCACTTTTAGAAACTTTGGGTATCTCTTTGAACTTGTTTTCTAAATAGTTTAAGACTTGTCCTGATAACTCAATGTTATTCTGATGTGAATAAAATAAAGCCATCACAGCAAAGAAGAACATTAAAGAAAACGGAAAAGAAAAAAAAGTTCCTGAATTTAATTTCTCTCTGCCAATTACAAGCAGTGTTATCCTAAATACTTTGATACATGACCCTCCATTTTCTCAAATTTTAATTGGTAATAAGAAGGCCTGCACTACTAATTTATTTTTATTCATGTTGGTATCAAATGAGGCAATATAATATGAGAAGGGCAAACAATATGAAGAAAAAAAAACATGTATTAATACCTTGTACAAGGCAGTAAGCAAAATCCTTTTAACTTCTCAAGCTGCAGCAGAAGGCATTTGGTAGTGAAAGAGAATTTTTCCTGAAAAAACAAAACAGTTTCTAAATAGAACAGGAGAAACTTCCACTTGAAATTTATCCTAAAAAACACCTCCACTCCCACCTCCCACGGAAGACAGAGATTACATGTTTCAGTCAGCAATCCATCAAGACAGCTGCAGAAAGTAATTTACAGAAATGTTGTAGCAGTCATTTATTTATTGATTTTCCTTAAAGCTTTAGCTGAGACCATTCAAATATTTAGGGAACCCAGAATATCAGCCGTAGCCTAGCCTTCATGGACCAACTCTGTCTAACCTCGTGCCAACCTGTGTGGAGATCTAGTCTTGTCTGCTTTTCAGTGTGCTGTGTATTTGTGGATGTGGTGAATGATTTGCAGGGGAAATGTGTTGAGGAGGAGGTTATGGATGGAGATAGTGTTGGTGGTAATATTACGTATCTCCTACCAGATAATATTTCTTTTTTATACACATACAATACACACACACACACACACACAATTTTTTTTCCCCTCTCTCATTAAACTTCCCTTAGACCCTATAGCCAAGAAGTGGTGCTTTCTTCCCTAACTCTTCTCTCCGGTAACTGTTGAACAATGCTCCTGTATTCTACCTTCATCACACACATCCCTTTTGAAATATCAAGGTTGTCTCCCACACATCTTGAAGATTAACTTCTGTTTTCCTTAGGAAAATGGGATTCCCTCTTCAACTCCTGCCACTTGACTCTTGCGTTTATCTGGCATAGGTATCCATCTCAAAAACAGAAGTTTTTTTTAATAATTAAATTAAAAAATTATTTAATCCAGGGGCAAAGAATATAAATTTTGTTCCCTAAATTATTACATTAACTATTGAATATATTAGTTTTCGACTACCCCACACCATCCCAGCTTTCTCCTGAATTTTTGTAAGGAGAAGTTAGTTACCTGTTCCTGTCTTCACTTTCAGATAACTAAGACAGTTTATTAAATAATATCCATAGTTCTCTTTCTGGTTAAAATAGGGTTCTTTTTGTTGTATATGTTTAATCATCTGCTTTCGGAATTTTAGCATTGGGCTTCCCAAGTGAAACAGAATCTGACGGCCAATGCAGGAGACTCAAGAGACTCAATTTTGATCTTTGGGTAGGGAAGATCCCCTGGAGTAGGAAATGCCAACCCACTCCAATATTCTTGTCTGGACAATTCCATGGACAGAGGAGTCAGGTGGGCTACAGTCCATGGGGTCACAGAGTCAGATACAACAGAGCACACAGCACAGAATTTTAGCAACATTTTAGAAAGCAACTCATGGATGCAGATAAAGTAGGCAACATGTAGGCCATGCTTCCTTCTCATTGGAGGTGTTGAAGGACTGAGTTTTCTATTTTAGTGTGGTTGGTAACCAGTACAAAGCGTATATACACATGTATATCACTACTACGTTAAATATATATATATATCTTCAGTTAGGATCAGCTCTGTTTCCTTGGGTTCAGACACGTTTTGGTTAGATTTACATAAACATGATTTTGCTTTGCATTTGACAATTTTTACCTCTGCTCCTTTATCTCCTTTGAAATCTCATTCCACCTTGATCGAGGTTTTTTTTTTTTAACTTTGTATTTTGTGTTGGGGTGTACTCAATTAACAATGTTGTGACAGCTTCAGGAGAATAGCAAAGGGACTCAGCCATACATATACATGTAGCCATTCAGAATTTGTTATTGTACTTTTGTTCCCAAAATTTGCACGCAGTAAAGTTCATCACTTTTGGAATATAGGTCTGTGAGTACTTAGACGTAAACAGATTTTTTGTAACAGCCAGCACAGACAGAATACAGAATAATCCCATTATCCCAACAAATTCCCTCCTCTTGCCCTTTTGTATTCAGCCCCTGCTCTATCCCAAACCGTAGAAACCTCTGTTCTGCTCTCTGTTTCTATATTTTTATCTTTTTCAGAATAAATGGAATCATACAGTATGTGACCTTTAGAAACTGATTCTTTCACTTAGAGCAATGTGTTTGAGTTACATTCACATATAAGTTGGGTGAATCAATAGTCCTTTCTGTTTTATTGCTGAATAATATTCCATTTTGTGGATGTGCACAAGGAAATCCATATGTCTATTGAAGGACATGTAAATTGTTTCCAGTTTTTGTCTACTGAGAATAAAGCTGCTATAAACTTTTGCATACAAGTATTTTTTGTGAAATACATTTTCATTTCTTTTGGATAAATACCTGAGAGTGGGATTGTTGGGTCTTATAGAACATATATACTTAATTTCATTTTTTTAAAAAACTGCCAAAAAAAAAAAAAACTGTTTTCCAAAGTGGTTATATAGCTACTCTTTCTTTTAAAATTTCTTTGTATTATTTAATAATCACATGATTCTCTCTGATCTTAGAAAACTGTGGCTATTTTCTTAACTGTCTTTAAATAATTAATATATTTTAAGGGAAGACTTCCTATAAGGTGTAACATGGTTGAACTTACATTGGAGAATTCTAAAAAAGGCACATAGATGTTTTCTAGCTAACTCTCCTTAAAATTTCTTATTTACTTTTCTCTGATATTCTGTGGAAATAACATAAACTTGCCCCTAATATCCTATCATCTACCTTGTGGGTGGCTCTGGTGTTGTACAGGACGATGTTGAAATAGCATCACTTCTATATTCCGGAAATGTGGACATGCAGCATGAATTGTGAATTATGAGCCTATTTAGGAGTAATGCTGGAGTAGTAGTCACGTATGGATATGAGAGTGGGACCATAAAGAAGGCTGAGACATGAAGAATTCATGGTTTCAAACTGTGGTACTGGAGAAGACTCTTGAGAGTCCCTTGGACCAAAAGGAAATCAAACCAATCAATCCTAAAGGAAATCAGCCCTGAATATTCATAGGAAGGACTGATGCTAAAGCTGAAGCTCCAATACTTTGACCACCTGATGCGAATAGCTGATTCATTGGGAAAGACCCTGCTGCTGGGAAAGATTGAGGGCAGGAGGAGAAGGGGACGACAGAGGATGAGATGGTTGGATGGCATCACCAACTCAATGGACATGAGTTTGAGCAAACTATGGGAGGCAGTGAAGGACAGGGAAGCCTGGCGTGCTGCAGTGCACGGGGTCACAAAGAGTTGGACACAACTTAGCGACTGAACAACAACAACAACAATTTGAAGAAAAGAGCATTGAAAGAATACATATCATCCTGTTTCTCTAGAAGTTTCCTGAGTTTCAGTAATCACTACCCTTGGAAATTTTTCTCTGGTTACATATAATCCGATAAGGCCATGGAAGAAGAAAGAGTAGTCATGAATATGTACTTCTCACCTTGCAGATGTTGGCCATTACTACACCCCAAATCAATGATGTAGTATACAAATGAAAGACATGACAAAGTGAGTATTGGAAATCATTTCGACCTATGTTGGTTTGAAAACAGATCTGCTTGTATTACCAAAGTAATGCAAAATTTCTAAACTTTAGGTTGATTCTGCAATCTTTTTTTTTTTTTTCCTCTTAGACTCCAAGACCTTAGAGTACACACAGCAGTAGCACACTTCTTATTGCTGAGAATGTTCTTTTTGTTGGGTTATTAATGAAACCAGCAGGAAGACTTTTCTAATTTTTTTCTCCTACAAATATCTCAAATATAACCCTGATAAAGCCAGTTTACTAACTGGCACCTCCTGCCTAGTTTATCTATCCTAAACATCAAGATTCTTACCATCAGCTTTCAGACAGGATCCTCTAGGTCAAGGTATTTGCCTATGACATCTGAAAGAATGTTCCTTCAGGATTAAAGAACATTTTGGAGTCCCGCACTATGTAATGGTGACAAAAAATGTTAAAAAAAAAAAAAAAGTGAAAGCATTAGTGCTTAGTCATGTCCTACTCTTTGTGACCCCATGGGTCATAGCCTGCTAGGCTCCTCTGTCCGTAGAATTCTCCAGGCAAGAATACTGGAGTGGGTAACCATTTTCTTCTCTAGGGGATCTTCCTGATCCAAGGATCAATCCTGGATCTCCTGCACTGCAGGCAGATTCTTTACCATTGAGCCACCAGGCAAGCCAGTGTGTACTTATTACAAGAAATTCATCTAATAATAATAATATCCATGCACCCATGTTTTATGTTCTGTAGCAACATGGTCAGTGGTTGCCATATACAGCTCAAGGAATGCTATATTATTTTTTAAATTAAATCTATGCTTGTCTAGTTCTATGTCCCACACTATTTATACATACCTGTATAGTCTGATTAGTCATTTACTAATTTGAGGATTCTTGGTAGTAACTATTCTCGTTTCTAATCTATCATTGCTCACAGTTTTACTATAAAGCGATTTCACTGTTAGGAAGAATGGATAACAGGAGCGGAAGTGGGGGGTGGGATGAATTGGGAGATCGGGCTTGACATACATATACTACTACGTATAAAATAGATAACTAATGAGAACCTACTATATAGCACCAGGAACTCTACCCAATGGTCTGTGATGACATAAATCCAAAATATCCAAAAAGAATGAGGGGACAAGAGATGGGAATACCAGACCACCTGATTTGCCTCTTGAGAAATCTGTATGCAGGTCAGGAAGCAACAGTTAGAACTGGACATGGAACAACAGACTGGTTCCAAATAGGAAAAGGAGTTCGTCAAGGCTGTATATTGTCACCCTGTTTATTTAACTTATATGCAGAGTACATCATGAGAAACGCTGGACTGGAAGAAACACAAACGGAATCAAGATTGCAGGAAGAAATATCAATAACCTCAGATATGCAGATGACACCACCCTTATGGCAGAAAGTGAAGAGGAACTCAAAAGCCTCTTGATGAAAGTGAAAGTGGAGAGTGAAAAAGTTGGCTTAAAGCTCAACATTCAGAAAACAAAGATCATGGCATCTGGTCCCACCACTTCATGAGAAATAGATGGGGAAACAGTGTCAGACTTTTTTTTTCTGGGCTCCAAAATCATTGCAGATGGTGACTGCAGCCATGAAATTAAAAGACGCTTACTCCTTGGAAGGAAAGTTATAACCAACCTAGATAGCATATCCAAAAGCAGAGACATTACTTTGCCAACAAAGGTCCGTCTAGTGAAGGCTATGGTTTTTCCTGTGGTCATGTATGGATGTGAGAGTTGGACTGTGAAGAAGGCTGAGCGCCGAAGAATTGATGCTTTGGAACTGTGGTGTTGGAGAAGACTCTTGAGAGTCCCTTGGACTGCAAGGAGATCCAAACAGTCCATTCTGAAGGAGATCATCCCTGGGATTTCTTTGGAAGGAATGATGCTAAAGCTGAAACTCCAGTACTTTGGCCACCTCGTGTGAAGAGTTGACTCATTGGAAAAGACTCTGATGCTGGGAGGGATTGAGGGCAAGAGGAGAAGGGGACGACAGAGGATGAGATGGCTGGATGGCGTCACTGACTCAATGGACATGAGTCTGAGTGAACTCCGGGAGTTGGTGATGGACAGGGAGGCCTGGCGTGCTGCGATTCATGGGGTCACAAACAGTCAGACATGACTGAGCAGCTGATCTGATCTGATCTGATATATGCATATGGCTGATTCTCTGATGGCTCAGTGGGTAAAAGAATCCACCTGCAATGCAGGAGACATAGGAGAAGTGGGTTCCATACCTGGGTTGAGAAGATCCCCTGGAGGAAGAAATGGCAATCCACTCCAGTATTCTTGCCTGGAAAACCCCACGGGCAGAGGAGCATGGTGGGCTACAGTCCATGGGGTTGCAAAAGAGTCAGACATGACTGAATGACTTTCACCTTTTTTTTTTTTTTTCATTTGCTTTACAATGCTGTGTTGGTTTCTGCTGTACAATGAAGTGAATCAGTACATACATCCCTTTTGGATCACCTTCCTACCAATCCGTTCATCCCACCTGCCTATGTCATCACAGAGCACAGAGCTGAGCACCCTGTGCTGAATAGCCACATGTAAAACAAATAGAAATTGGGAAGCTGCTCTATTTGTTTGTTCTGCCAGTGTGCTTATTGAACATGGAAGTCATTGAGTTAAGCAGAACAGTTTAGTAATGAAAAGCTATAAGAAAGAAAGTGAAGCCGCTCAGTCGTGTCCGACTCTTTGTGACCACATGGACTGTACAGGCTCTCCCGTCCATGGGATTTTCCAGGCAAGAATACTGGAGTGGGTTGCCATTTCCTTCTCCAGGGGATCTTCCTGACCCAGGGATTGAACCTGGGTCTCCCACATTCTAGGCAGATGCTTTACTATCTGAGCCACCCAGGAAGCCAGAGTAAAGAAGCTCCCTTTTCAAGTATCTGTCTAAAGGATGTGTTGGAGGTGACTTTTTTTTTAATTTACATGTTTGAAAATAGCTGAATTTTTTTCTTCTTTATATGATTGATAGTTTGGGTGTGAATAGAATTCTGAGGCAAAAAAATAATTTCCCTTGGGAACTTGGAGGGAATTGCTCTTTTGTCTTCTGGCATTCAGCGTGGCTGTTGAGAGTCACGCTGATCCGGTCTTATTCTTGTCTGCATCTCTCCTGTTCTTTTCTTGGCCCCAATTTATAAAATCTCTTCATATTTACAATTCAGAAAGTTTACCATGTTGTAAGGAAGTGCATATTTTCCCCACTCTTTCAATCTAGAGAAACATGTCTTATTTGGGAGAATTTTTTTTCTCTTTTTACATATTTCTTTATTCTTTATTCCAGTTTCTCTGGACTTTCTTAAACACCTATCAGTTGTATATCAGGACTGAACTGTTTCTTCATGTTCCTTAATTTTTCACAACTTTTAAATTTCTTTTTCTTCATTTTCAGCTCTTTGGGGGAAATTTATCAAACTTTATTCTCAAATGTTTCTTTTAATTTTTCACCTATATTTTATTATAAAAATTTCTAACATAGAGAAATTGAAATAAATTTGTAGTGAAACCTGTTTCCCAACTACCTAAACTCAATCTATTGAATTTTTAAAATTTGATATTTTTTTTACAAAAAAACTTATGCTTTAATTGTTTCTTTTACAGTGTATCTTGTTTTAAGGATGTACTTTTTTTCCCCACTCACTCATTTCTTTCTTTGGAAGTAATTGTATCTGTTTATCTTTGTCTCTTTTACTTAAAGGGCTTTCCTGGTGGCTGAGCTCCTAAAGAATTCACCTGCAATGTGGGAGACCTGGGTTCAATCCCTGGGTTGGGAAAATCCCCTGGAGAAGGGAACAGCTACCCACTCCGGTATTCTGGCCCTGGAGAATTCCATGGACTATACAGTCCATGGAGTTGCAAAGAGTCGGACAAAGAACTCCCCAAATATCTCAGGTGTCTTGTTAATTCACATAAGCTACTGTGTGGAAAAAACTAATATTAATAACTTGGCAAGGGTTTATATGGTGGAACTTATGAACAGCTGGGTTTTGTGTGTGTGTGTGTGTGTGTGTTTCAGCAGGGGATGATCTTTCTTGGGAAGTCCTATATACCAGAAAAGTGACCCATTCATATTCCAGAAAAAATTCATTATTTTGTTACTTTCCTTTTTAAATGGGGGATATTCTGCAAGGGAATGGCAACATACTGCAATATTCTTGGCTGGAAATTCCAATGGACAAAGAATCCTGACAGGCTACAGTCCATGGTGTCACAAAGAGTCAGACATGACTAAATGACTAAGTGCACATGTAGATTTATTCAGAGTTCTGCACCTAAGCTGGAGCCTATGTATAAGAGTGTATGTAAGTGTGGATATATGTCTGTGTAAGAGGGTGTGTGTATTGTCCTGGGCAGCTTAGTTGTCTTTCACAGTGTAATTTAACCTTTCCTTTTTTCTGTTCACTGGATTTGCACAACTGAAGACCTCAGTCTTCTGCCAGCCGAGTTACGTATTTTTTTTTCTCATTACTCTTAGGTAGCTCTTACAGGATTTTGGATTCCTTCAGCAGGCTTATTCAGTGTTACTTTTCCCCCTCTCTTTTCCCTCTCTCCTAGTTTCTGTGTTATCATATTTATGCCTTCTCGGAAGTGGGGGTAAATGTATGTGAATAATGATTATTTTCACAATGAATTTCCTTCTCACGATCTCCTCAGTAATGCCATTCTGGTCTGTCTCCATATCTGAACACTCTAAGGTCTTCTCTGCTTTCTAGCTGTGAGCTGCATTTTAGAACATGCTTGGGATTTTGTGTAATAAACAAAGAAATGCATGAAAAAGTAAAAAAATAAAAAATAAAAATAAAACTATTTGCAAGTTAAGTATGATTGAATAAAATATATATTTTCCCAGCTATACAAAATTCCCATGTTGTATAACCGAGCCTTTTGCCTGGAAATAGTAACATTAGGTTTCATATTATTGTCATGCCTCTGCATACGCCCTAAATATTCATTTCTGGAAGACATGTCAGGGATGTAAAGGCCAGAATTTCCTGGGGTAAAATCTTGATTATGCTATCTTGCTGTCCTAGTGAATGGGGAAAATTATTTAATTTCTGTAAGGATCACTTCCTAACTTTACTAACTGAAGAGTTACTTAGGGCAGTCATTTGCACCTAACGGAGTGATAATAAATGACTATGAGAACTTTTCCAAACACCCTATCTTATACTTGAAACTTTGTAGACTAATTCACTTTGAATGTAGACACGTTAGAATTGTTTCCCATCAATCACATTAATAATTCATCTCCAAGTTGTCAAGATACAAAAGAAGAAACCAAAGACCTGGCTCTAGAGGAATTTATAGTGAGCCTAAGACCAGCCAACATCCTGTGACTTGTGCAAGTATCATAGAATCCAGTGCTCTTGCATGGAAATAACAGTATCTGTTTCAGGGGGTTGTCATTGGAATTAAATATGTTAAAAATGTAAAGAACTTAGAAATATGCCTGGCAGAGAGAATTCCTCAAATGTGAACTGTTGTAAAATTATTTTATTACTGTTATTTTTTGATTTCTGTGTGCATGCACTTTTCTAGGAATTTCACAGGTATCATCTCTTCTCTCATACTATTATTTTATAAATGGAGACATGAGGCACAGACAGCTTAAGTAATTTGTTCAAGGCAGCACATCAAATAGGCAAGATTTGAGCCTAGGCAGTCTGGTCTCACAACTAATACTCAATCACCAAAGTAAACGATTTGAGCAATAGAGGTGTGACAATCAGGTAATAAAAAATATTGAAGATTTGGGTTAGGATAGAAGACCTTTTCAGACTTTTCAGCCATCTTCTCTATAGCTCCTGGATTGAGTTGGCAATGGCAGCTCACTCCAGTATTCTTGCCTAAAAAATCCCATGGACAGAGGAACCTGATGGGCTACCTTCCAGGGGGTCACAAGGGTCAGACATGACTGAGCACGCATGTCTCACTGCTACAGAAAGGAGAGAAAGAAGTCTGCCAGGTGGGGTTAGTGACATAAAGCTAGCCATTATGTTATTAATACATGAATTCATCTAGTTGTTGATACCACCTTGAATTTTTTAAAGGAGAGAAAGTGTTCATTCTTGGCAAAGAGGACTTTATATATTAGTAATAGAAATATCTTGAAAGTAAATTGAAACTCAATGATGGAAGTTAAACATTATTATCTTCTCTTAATGTTTTTAGGAGCTATGAAAAAGAGCTGTGAACACTGATAAAACATAAATTTTGTGAAATCAGCAATCTTGCAAAAGGTTCCTTACTGCATTTTAATAGTAATATATAACAACACAAAGAACATTGCAATTCCAGAATAGCCTCCCTCTCCTTATTTTATGAGTGATTGTTATTTTTTCCAACGTGCTTGTAATTTCCCTTTCCCCTCCTCCCTATTTAGATATTTAATCTTAAAACGCATATGTTGTCCATTTTCTCAGCATAGTTAAATGCAAATCCATCACCATCCTCTGGTTTGATTTAGGGGAGCAAATTTAATTCTGCACTGTAAATAAAGATACTTTGAATATATAATAGGAATGTTACTTCTCTTTCCTCAATCCTCATTCTAGACATTTAAGTTATTCACAGCTGCTATTCCCATAACACTTAAAGTGATTATATCTATTGCCAACATCTATAAATTATTAACATCAAAGCCAGCGTTTCCCTGACACACAATTTCAGCCTTCCACAGAAAGAGGAAAACTTGGGGAGGGTTAAGTAGATTAAGGAATTCAATTGGAAGCATGGTCACTAGAAATTTAATCTTTGTTTACAAATGCATTCCCTTTCCTCACTGGTTCTTGTTCACAAGACTATTACATAGAACACAGTTTCTGTTGAGATTCTGGAAGTTCAAGTTCTAGATAATGGAGATTATTCTACCCAATCTTTGCTGCACAGTTTTAAGAAACGAGACAGCACAGCCATTTCTCACTTAACAGCATTTTGCAGTTATTACAGTTTAGTCAGCCAGGGCTTACAGAATAGATTCATAAAACAAGAATTTATTGGATTCAAAGAAAAGGATGATGAAGATAAATTGAGAAATGTCTAAGTAGAAATTAAAATTATTGCTTTCTCAGAATTCAGAGACTGGCTGGCTGTATAGTAAGCAATATCCAGTTAAGAATGTTAGGAATTAAAGGCACTGTAACTGGTAAGATGGATGTCTTACTATTGCAGATACAACTTGGGCAGTTTAAAATAAATATTGTAATAATTGATTTTTCTGAAAGTGCAAGTGCTAAGTGACGCTTGATATATGACATCAACTTCCTGCTTTTGCCACGGATGGAAGGTCCTTACATTTCTCCTATTAAAAAGATGGCCAAGCCTTTGATTGTGTGGATAGCAGTGCTACAAATAAAGCTCAATGAAAATGGGTGGGAAACAAAACCAGTTCTGTCATGCATGCTGACAAACGAAGATATCATTGCAGGTTAAAGAGACTCGAATGACACCCTCACAGCAAAGAAGTGGGAAGAAGGGATAGTTTACTCCTCTTTTTTACAGAAGCTAACTGGTATGAAGGAGCTTCTGGAAGATTATTAAGAGCTCTATTGACATTCTGACTAAAGCTAATTTTTTCCAGTCACTTTATTTAATTTTTAAAATTGAAGTATGAGGAAAGAAAGAAAGAAGTAAGAGCACTAATTGGTGTCCGACTCGTGATCCCATGAACTGTAGCCCGCCAGGTTCCTCTGTCCATGGGATTCTCCAGGCAAGAATACTGGAGTGGGTTGCCATTGCCTTCTCCAGGGGAACTTCCCAACCCAGGAATTGAACCCAGAGCTCCCACATTGCAGGCAGATGCTTTATCTACTGAGCTATGTGGGAAGCATAGATAATTTACAAGTGTGTGTTAGTTTCAAGTGTACAGCAAAGTGTTTCAGTTATAATATACATATGTACATGTATATACATATATATTCTTCTTCAGATTCTTTTCCATTATGAATTATTACAGGATATCAAGAATAGTTTCTTGTGCTATATAGTAGGTCCTTGTGTTTACCTATTATGTATATATAATGTTATGTTATAACATTATATATATATAATGTTATATAATGTGTATATGTTAATCTCCAAACTCTTAATTTTTAGCAGGCTTGGGTGTCATTCAGTCGAGATTCTATTGGCTCTCAACCAGCAATTTCAAAGGAATACTTCAGTTAGAAATGTAATAATGTGTCTGCAGTCAGGTTGTTTATGAAAATTATGCCTAAGCTCAGTTCTGAATTGTCTCACAGATATGAGTTTGTCTGTTTGTTTGGAACAGGGTCATTGTGACTCTTCAGGCTACAAGAGTGAAAACAAAATAACATTAGATGTTTAAGTAAATCAGAATGCATTGGCTGAATATCCCCTTGTTGGTGCCCAGAGTTACTACAAGCCAGGTTTTAATTTTCTAGTGTCTTCTAGTGAATTTTTGTCTTTTGTTCAGTTCAAAATTTTAAAATGAATTACTCCTGCCCTTTTTACTTTGTAATAAAAAAGTATTTATCTTTCCTATCATGAAAGTGAGTCACAGACTGATATAGCTCAAAGATAGATATTTGACTAGAAAAACCATCCAGAGTTTTGGATACAGAAATTCAAACTAGGATTCTATGGGAAATACAATCCCTAATTTTACTGTTTTCTTGAAAACAAAACTGTTATCTGGTAATTAATTTAAGATTTTGCACATTAATTTGATTTTCTGATCCTCTCTGTTCCACCTTATTAAAAACAACTTCCCTAATGTGAGAAGGTATTACATGTTTATATCATATTTAACACAGCTTTGGGATAAAGGGACTTGGGTTGAATGGAGATGAGTGGGCAGGAAGGGGAGTTTTTACTTTCTGTAGTGTGTGTGTGTATGTGTGTTTTACCGAGTGTGTGTACTGAGTTTAATGGGGTCACAAAGAGTGAACATGACTGAGCGACTAGCACTTTCACTTTTCATATATACATGCACTTAAACCAACCTAGACAGCATGTTAAAAAGCAGAGACAATACTTGGCCAACAAAGGTCCATGTAGTCAAAGCTATGTTTTTTCCAGTAGTCATATATGGATGTGAGAGTTGGACTATAAAGAAAGCTGATCACCGAAGAATTGATGCTTTTGAACTGTGGTGTTGGAGAAGACTCTTGAGAGTCCCTTGGACTGCAAGGAGATCCAACCACTCTCCCTAAAAGAAATCAGTTCTGAATACTCATTGGAAGGATTGATGCTAAAGTTAAAACTCCAATACTTTGGCCACCTGATGAGAAGAACTGACTCACTGGAAAATACCCTGATGCTAGGAAAGATTGAAGGCAGGAGAAGGGGAAAACAGAGGATGAGATGGTTGGATGGCATCACCAACTAAACGGACATGAATTTGAGTAAACTCCGGGAGTTGGTGATGGAACGGGAGGCCTGGCGTGCTGCAGTCCAAGGGGTCACAAGGAGTTGGACACAACTGAGCGACTGAACTGAACTGAACTGATACACTTAAAAATATACCATTATAAATATGATATTGGCTTGCCAGGTGACGCTAGTGGTAAAGAAGCTGCCTGCCCAATGCAGGAGACATAAGAGACACTGGTTCTGTTTCTGGGTTGAGAAGATCCCCTAGAGGAGGGCATGACAATCCACTCTAGTATTCTTGCCTGGAGAATCCCATGAACAGAGGAGCCTGGTGGGCTGCAGTCCATGGGGGTCACAAAGAGTTGGCTATGACTGAAGCAACTTAGCATGAACGCATGCATAAATATCATATAAAATTTCACAAGTAAACACACCAAGGTAAACACCACCCCGATTAAGAAACTGAATGTTTCCCAAGCCCCAGAAGCTCCCTGTGTTCCCTTTTTTGTCACCACCTCCCTAATCACTGACTTCATATGGCAGACATGGCTTTTGTATTTTCTGTTTTACTAAATAATGGATAGCTCTGTAAGTACTCTAGTA
This sequence comes from Bos javanicus, assembly GCF_032452875.1. Lineage (NCBI taxonomy): Eukaryota > Metazoa > Chordata > Mammalia > Artiodactyla > Bovidae > Bos > Bos javanicus. The sequence continues at coordinate 27,823,044 of NC_083891.1, read as the reverse complement.
TGTCTGGTTATTTTTGTTGAACATTGTTTATGAGACTCATCCATATTCTTGTATATTGTTTTAGATCACCAGTAGCATTGCTGTATGATATTCCATTGTGCAGATTATTGCATTTATTCATTCAGTGGTTCATAGCGCATTTGGGAAATTTCAAGCTTGCGGTTACTGTAAATTGTGATGCTGAACATTTTAGAACACATTTTTACAGTAAACCTGCACACATTCTGATATGTGCACTGATATATTTCTAGGAGTGGAGGGTATGTGATCTGTATATATGCAGCTTCAGTAGTGGTGATGGTGGTGTAGTCGCTACATCATGTCTGACTGAGAACCCATGGACTGTAGCCCTCCAGGCTCCTCTGTCTGGGATTTCCCAGGCAAGAATACTGGAGTGGGTTACCATTTCCTTCTCCAGGAGGTGTTCCTGACCCAGAGATCTTACCCGGGTTTCCTGCACTGCAGGCGGTCTCCTGCATTACAGGTGGATTCTTTACCAACTGAGCCACCATTCAACTTTATCAGATACTGCCTAAAAGATTCCCAAAGTGGTTGTACTAGTATAGACTCATACCAGGAATGTATGAGAATTCCGTTTCTTCTATATTTTCACAAATATCTCATATTTTTTGTCTTTTGGGTTTTAGCCATTCTAGTAGGTGTGTAATCATATTTCCATTGTTTTAGTCTGTATTTCTCTGTGATCTGGTACCTTTCACAGATTTATTAGCCACTGGGTATCTCACTTAGTAGTGTCTTTTGCCTTGTTTTTTTTTCTCTATAGTGTCTTCTTTATCTATATTTCTACAAATATTCTGAATATAAACTTTTGATGGATAGGTATATTTTGATTATTTTCTTCCTGTTGGTGGATTTCCTAGTCTCTCTTTTCTTTTTCTTGATAAACAGAAATCCTCAAATTTAATACAGTATAAGTTGATAAGAAAAAATTAACAGATTCAGAACACATAACCTCTCTACTGGAAACTATCTGTAAAAACAATGGTTATAATAAAATTATCTGTGAACAAGTTAATGATCATACAGCAAAGCCCTCATTTTAGTAGCATTCAACAGCAGAAAGATATAGGTGAGCCCTATTCACAAAATGACTTTCAGTAGGATATACTGGTTTCTCTGCATAATGAAAATAAAATCTGGGAATTACGAACATACCATTGTTGATTGGTAATTTATGATACTATGTGAAATGTGTAACTCACAGTGGATAACATAAATAGAATCCAAAACCAAGATGATTTCCCATTGTGTAACTAATGCTTCTACATACATTGTAGAAAAAGTATGTTTTGGAGACTGCCTTGTCTCTTACTTAGACACCTTACTTAGACATCTCTAAGTAAATACATTAAAACGACTAAGTTTTTCTTGGAAAACTTATTATGCTAATGGTTCTTTCTTTCCCGTATATGTATTTAAGAATTTTCTCACTGATTTTTATGAATCCCTTGTCACTGTAGGGGCACTGGGTCAATTTTAATAGATATATCTAGGACTTCCCTGGTGGCTCAGATATATCTGCCTACAATGCAGGAGATCTGGGTTCAATCCCTGTGTTGGGAAGATTCTCTGGAGAAGGAACTGGCAACCCACTATAGTACTCTTGCCTGGAAAACCCCATGGACAGAGGAACCTGGTAAGCTACAGTCCATGAGGTTGCAAAGAGTCGGACAAGACCGAGCGATTTTCTTTATTTATCAAGGAAATGGAATTCTTCCTGTAACAAACATACTCACTGGATAAACAACAACAACAACAAAGTTTTTTTTTTTAATGTAATTTTAGATCATTAGTTTAATATATTGTATTGGTGGCTTTAAATGCAATAGGAGTTTTGGAAACAAAATATGCAACAGGACCAGAAAATTAGAAGAGGTGGCCAGGAACAAATGGGCTTCATCAACTGTGTATATGGGGACTTAAAGACTAGGTGGGGTGGGGCAGAATATGAAGTGTTTAAAAAACTAGGCAGGGATGTTGACTTTTTGAATATAATTTGTTTTGGTGTTTTCAATCAACAAGACTTATGCAAAATCATAACAGAATGACAGTTATTGTGTCTTCGTTCTTTTTTGAAAAATAATAAAGAGGAGGGAGGATTTTGAAACTTTACTTATTAATAATAAAACATTTTATACTAACTCTCCCATTGTCTGAAATATGACTTAAAATTTTATATCTTTAAAATTGACTTTCTGGATAATGTTTGTCTTTATTTGGGAAAACAACTTTGAAAAGATGACATTGCATTATGTTGTTTCATGTGTTAGTCATTCAGTTATGTCTGACTCTGTGACTCCACGGACTGTAGTCCACCAGGCTCCACTGTCTATGGGATTCTCCACTGGAGTGGGGCACCATTTCCTATTCCAGGGAATCTTCCTGACCCAGGGATTGAACTTGGATCTTCAGTGTTGCAGGCGGAATCTTTACAGTCTAAGCCACCAGGAAAGCCCCCATGTTATTTAAGCCTCACCTGTTTCCTTTACCAAGGATATTCACTGTGAATCAAAATTCTATGGTTCTGTATTTTCCATCACACATACACATGTAAAAATATCACCAATGCATTTTGCTAGCAATTTGGTGAGGTACAAAGCATGAGTGGAGAGAAAATTGAGAAATAAATGTTTGCTTTGTCTCATCTTATACTGTGCCCTGCCAATATTCTTTGATTCAGTGGAGATTTTTGATGAGAAATGAACTGATCACAATTAATGGTTAAACTGGTGGTAGACATCTTAAACTAGAAAAATTCTGTGTAATTGTTTAAAAGGCAAGTGTATTTTACATAAAAGCCATATAGTTGTGAAATGTAATATTTTGTTAATATAATTTAAAAAAATATTTTCATGTTCGCACCAGCTACTCGATTTATAGAGGTTAAATGCAAGAATGCCTACAGGACTAGTCAGTATCTTCTGACTTTGTATTAAAAAGTATTTTGTGATACATACTTATTTTTCAAAACAGTACTTTGATGAAAGTCTAAAATTCTGTATCACAAACATATAAGATGCTGCTTAGCCTGAGAGATATTTTAGGTGGGAATAGCTAATTGCCTGCCTCTCACATAAAGAAACCCTAATACAGTTCCTAAAGAACACTTCTATGCAAACTTGCAACCCAATGAGTCCACCAGGATGAATTAGCCACAGAACACACCCTCTGATAATTAAATCTTTGAGTAGAATTGCTTACTATTATCAATCTGGAGGCAGAAGAATGTGTACCAAAGATGCTGATTTTTCATTTCGGTTTATTGCTTATGAGCTTTGTCTTTTGATATTAAAGAAAAAGCTTAGCTGGTCTTCAAAACTATTTACTAAATTATAAAATGTATTATTAACTATATGTTCAAAAAAATCAATTTTTGGTGCTCAGCTTTCTTTTTATCCAACTCTCACATCCATACATGACTACTGGAAAAACCATAGCTTTGACTAGACAGACCTTTGTTGGCAAAGTAACGTCTCCGCTTTTTAATGTGCTGTCTAGGTTGGTCATAACTTTTCTTCCAAGGAGCAAGCATCTTTTAATTTCATTGCTGCAGTCTCCATCCACAGTGATTTTGGAGCCCCCCGAAATAAATTTTGTCACTGTTTCGACTGTTTCCCCATCTATTTCCCATGAAGTGATGGGACCAGATGCCATGATCTTAGTTTTCTGAATGTTGAGTTTTAAGCCAACTTTTTCACTCTCCTCTTTCACTTTCATCAAGAGACTCTTTAGTTCTTCTTCACTTTCTGCCATAAGGGTGGTGTCATCTGTGTATCTGAGATTATTGAAATTTCTCCCAGCAATCTTGATTCCAGCTTGTGCTTCATCCAGCCCAGCATTTCTCAAGATGTGCTCTTCATATAAGTTAAATAAGCAGGGTGACAATATACAGCCTTGACGTACTCCTTTTTCTATTTGGAACCAGTCTGTTGTTCCATGTCCAGTCCTAACTGTTGCTTCCTGACCTGCATACAGATTTCTCAAGAGGCAGGTCAGGTGGTCTGGTAATACCATCTCTTGAAGAATTTTCCACAGTTTGTTGTGATCCACGCAGTTAAAGGCTTTGACTTTGGCATTCTCTAGGCCTTGAGAGTCCCTTGGACTGCAAGAAGATACAATCAGTCCCTTCTAATGGAAATCAGTCCTGAATCTTCATTGGAAGGACTGATGCTGAGGCTGAAACTCCAATACTTTGGCCATCTGATGTGAAGAACTAACTCACTGGAAAATACTCTGCTGCTGGGAAAGATCGAAGACTGGAGGAGAAGAGGGCAACAGAGGATGAAATGGTGGGATGGTATCACTGACTCAATGGACATGAGTTTGAGTAAACTCCGGGAGTTGGTGAAGGATAGGGAGGCCCTGGGGTGCTGCAGTCCATGGGGGTCACAAAGAGTCAGACATGACTGAGCGACTGAACTGAATTATATGTAAACAACATTAATACATGTATAAGGAAAAATAGGAGAAGGCAATGGCACCCCACTCCAGTACTCTTGCCTGGAAAATCCCATGGACAGAGGAGCCTGGTAGGCTGCAGTCCATGGGGTCGCTAAGAGTCGGACACTACTGAGCAACTTCCCTTTCATTTTTCGCTTTCATGCATGGGAGAAGGAAATGGCAACCCACTCCAGTATTCTTGCCTGGAGAATCCCAGGGACAGAGGAGCCTAGTGGGCTGCCGTCTATGGGGTCGCACAGAGTCGGACACGACTGAAGCAACTTAGCAGTAGCAGCAGCAAGGAAACATATCCATGCAGTGTGAGGCAATTCTCTCATTTTCTCCAAGTTTGAACTTACTTCACAGAGATCTTGACTTCTAAATTTCAAATCTTATTTCTTTGTGGGTCATCACTGTAACATCTTCCCTGGTGGCTCAGATGGTAAAGCTTCTACCTACAATGCAGGAGAACCAGGTTTGATCCATGGGTTGGGAAGATCCTCTTGAGAAGGAAATGGCAACCCACTCCTGTACTCTTGCCTGGAAAATCCCATAGACGGAGGAACGTGTTAGGCTACAGTCCATGGGTCACAAAGAGTCGGACACAAATTCACTTTCACTTTGACTTTCTTTCACTTTCACTTGCTTTCACTGTACCATTAAAAATAACATTTCCTTACATTTATTTGCTGAGGAATTCATTTCACTTATATTATCTTCCTGCTGTCTTTCATACCACCTGATTTTCATAGGTGTATAATTTAAAACCACTCCATGTTATTTTTATGACTTGATATGCTATGCTTGAATCTGTATTTCTGTCTTAAAAAAAAAAAAAATGGAGTATAGTTGCTTTCCCTGGTGGCTCAGTGGTAAAGAACCTGCCTACCAATGTGTTGGATCCCTCAATCAGGAAGATCCCCTGGAGAAGGAAATGACAACCCACTCCAGTATTCTTGCCTGGGAAATCCCATGGACAGAGGAGCCTGGTGGGCCAGTCCATGGTGTTAAAAAGAGTTGGACACAACTTAACGACAAAACAATAACAACACAACAACCTTCACAGTAGTGATATTTGAAAGTGTCAGATGAGTTGAAGGAGATGTGCAACTGTAACTACATAACAGATACTCTGTCAGAGCTGTATGAATTTACATACAACATCAAGCAAAATAAAGCATTCCTATGTGGTTTGTCTGCTAACACATTGACATTGCAATACTGGTTTGTTTGTGTGCATGCTTGTGTGTATTTATATGACTTTAAAAAGATAGATATTATTTGGTAAAGTTTAATAGTATTGCTAAATATAAGAACAAATGGTATTAAAATGTTCATGTATTTCAGTTCAGTTCAGTTCAGTCGCTCAGTGGTGTCTGACTCTTTGTGACCCCATGAATTGCAGCACCCCAGGCCTCCCTGTCCATCACCAACTCCCAGAGTCTACCCAAACCCATGTCCATCAAGTCGGTGATGCCATCCAGCCATCTCATCCTCTGTCGTCCCCTTCTCCTCCTGCCCCCAATCCTTCCCAGCATCAGGGTCTTTTCCAATGAAGTCAACTCTTTGTATGAGGTGGCCAAAGTATTGGAGTTTCAGCTTTAGCATCATTCCTTCCAAAGAAGTCCCAGGGCTGATCTCCTTCAGAATGGACTGGTTGGACCTCCTTGCAGTCCAAGGGACTCTCAAGAGTCTTCTCCAACACCATATTTCAAAAGCATCAATTCTTTGGAGCTCAGCCTTCTTCACAGTCCAACTCTCACATCCATACATAACCACAGGAAAAACCATAGCCTTGACTAGACAAACTTTTGTTGGCAAAGTGATGTCTCTGCTTTTGAATATGCTATCTAGGTTGGTCATAACTTTCCTTCCAAGGAGTAAGCGTCTTTTAATTTCATGGCTGCAGTCACCATCTGCAGTGATTTTGGAGCCCAGAAAAATAAAGTCTGACACTGTTTCCACTGTTTTCCCATCTATTTCCCATGAAGTGATGGGACCAGATGCCATGATCTTCATTTTCTGAATGTTGAGCTTTAAGCCAACTTTTTCACTCTACTCTTTCACTTTCATCAAGAGGCTTTTTAGTTCCTCTTCCCTTTCTGCCATAGATACACTCCTTTAAATCTCCTTTCAGTTCAGTTCAGTTCAGTCGCTCAGTTGTGTCCGACTCTTCGCAACCCCATGAATTGCAGCATGCCAGGTCTCCCTGTCCATCACCAACTCCCGGAGTTCACTCAGACTCAAGTCCATTGAGTCAGTGATGCCATCCAGCCATCTCATCCTCTGTCGTCCCCTTCTCCTCCTTCCCCCAATCCCTCCCAGCATCAGAGTCTTTTCCAATGAGTCAACTCTTCGCATGAGGTGGCCAAAGTACTGGAGTTTCAGCTTTAGCATCATTCCTTCCAAAGAAATCCCAGGGATGATCTCCTTCAGAATGGACTGTTTGGATCTCCTTGCAGTCCAAGGGACTCTCAAGAGTCTTCTCCAACACCACGGTTCAAAAGCATCAATTCTTTGGCACTCAGCTTTCTTCACAGCCCAACTCTCACATCCATACATGACCACTGGAAAAACCTTAGACTTGTATAAGCATATGAAAATACTTTCTGAATTGTGAATGAACTTTATCATATTGGCAATACTAATGGTAGGAGTGATGATGAAGACAGTGATGAGAAAATGTTTCAGTTAAACATTTGAACGGGTGAACTGTGCTTAGGTATTCAGTCATGTCCAACTCTTTGCGACTACATGTCTGACTGTAGCCAGTGAGGCTCCTCTTTCCATGGGGATTCTCTGGGCAAGAATACTGGAGTGAGTTGTGATGCCCTCTTACAGGGGATCTTTCCAACCCAAGGATTGAACCCAGGTCTCCCACATTGCAGGCAGATTCTTTACCATCTGAGTCAGCAGGGAAGCCTGGGGGACCACTAAGCTCATCCAACTAAAAAACAGAATACACTAGCTTCTACGCAAAAGTAAGTGATACCATTTTATTTCAACACTGGGCTTGTGTCTATCAGAGAGAATTTGTTTAAAAATCCCAAAGTCTGTTAAGTACTGCATAACAGGTTTATAATGTTTAAATACAAATTTAAAATCTTCACCAATATGTAGTGTATCAGGTGATTTTGAAAACTTCACTTAAATACGCAACGAGGATATTCATTTCCTCTTTGCTATTCTCCCAGGCCTCTCTGCCCCTTTGTATAAGGTCTGTTTCAGATTTGTTTCCAGAAGCAAACACTTCTTGTCCATAGGAGTCTCTGTATTCCTTCTCTTTCACAGAGGTTTTTTGTTTTTATTTTCCCCTCTTTTTGTTTTCCTTTAATGATGGCAAACTAATCTAAAAAGTTAATTATTATTAATTTTATTGTTGTTCAATCTCTTAGTCATGTCAAAATTTTTGCGACCCCATGGACCGCAGCATGCCAGGCTTCCCTGTCCTTCACCATCTCCTGGAGCTTGCTCAAACTCAAATCCACTGAGTCAGTGATGCCATCCAACCGTCTCATCCTGCATCGCCCCTTCTTCTCCTGCCCTCAATCTTTCCCAGCATCAGGGTCTTTTCCAGTGAGACGGTTCTTCGCATCAGGTGGCCAAGTATTAAAGCTTCAGCATCAGTCCTTCCAATGAATATTCTGGATTGATTTCCATTGGTATTGACTAGTTGGATCTCCTTGCAGGCAAGGAACTCCAACATCACAGTCCAAAAGCATCAATTCTGTGGTGTTCAGCCTTATTTATGGTCCAACATGTATGATCTTGGAGAAGGCAATGGCACCCCACTCCAGTACTCTTGCCTGGAAAATCCCATGGATGGAGGAGACTGGTAGGCTGCAGTCCTTGATGTCGCTAAGAGTCGGAAGCGACTGAGCGACTTCACTTTCACTTTTCACTTTCATGCATTGGAGAAGGAAATGGCAACCCACTTCAGTTTTCTTGCCTGGAGAATCCCAGGGACAGGGGGCCTGGTGGGCTGCCGTCTATGGGGTTGCACAGAGTCGGACATGACTGAAGTGACTTAGCATGTATGATCTATATCCATACATGTCTACTAGAAAAACCATAGCTTTGACTAAAAGGACCTTTATTGGCAAAGTAATGTCTCTGCTTTAATAGAGGCTAAAGTCTTAATTCTAGTTCCCGTCCAGTTATGTCTTATGTACTTCTTAGAGGTACCATATCTAAATCATAGTAAGGTTTCAAATAATAGGGAATTTGGCAGTTCCCTCTAAGTTGATACAGTTGTTCCCTCTGACTGGATACAGATCAGCATTGGGTCTCTGTTCACTGTATCCGGTAATAGAGCTCCCATCCTAGGAGGTCCTGCAATGATTCTAATAATCCTACTTAACTTGACAACTTAACAAATGGCGTATGCAATCAGATAATCATATACAGCTGGTTTTGACCTCTGGCTCTAATGTCATTGTTTGAAAAAAAATTATTTGATATACTTTTGTTTATATGAAAATGTTGTGCCTTTTCTGAATTTCTGTCTTATTGTTTGTAAAATGGGAATGATGTGGTCTTCACCATTGGCTTGCTATGGGAGTTATTATATTTTAAGTGCGTACTCTAAAAACTGGCATTGCCAATTGCTATAGTACTATTCCTGGGAAGTTATTGGCCAAAGTAGGTTATTGGGCTTCACTTCAATCTTGAAGTACAGTTAGTCCTAGTGATTGTTGAAAATACATCTGAGTTTACCATGATAGGCTCGTTTATCTGAGAGAAAATACCCACCTTTTAAGACACAAGTGAAAATGAGGGAAATTATTTGAGAAGTGATGAATATCCCAGCTTCATTCTTTCAATTCTATTCCTCTATCTCTAGCATAGTTGATTTTACTGACTTTTTTCAAAAATTTAATTGCTGTCATTATTTTGACATCACTCTGCTCCCTCATACATTTTTAGAAAGTTAATACATATATTATGCTTATATATATGCATACATAATGCATGTATATACACACACATATATATACATACATATCTATATAGAGATACAGATATAGATACTAATAAATTTTCCTTTGGAACTTTTTTGTGAAAAAACAATTCAAAAAAGTTAAAAAGAGTATAGCATATTATAGAAATGGCTTTCCAGGTGGCTCAACAGTAAAGAATCCGCCTGCCAATGTAGGAGACATAGGTTTAATCCCTGGGTAAAGATTTTCTTGGAGAAAAAAATGGCAACCCACTCCAGTATTCTTGCCTGGCAAATTCCCTGGACAGAGGAGCCTGGAATGGTGTGTCTTGGGGTCACAGAAAGTCAGACATAACTTAGCAGCTTAACAACAACAACGTAAAGACTTCAGCATATTTTTAAATGAAGTAAATGAAGCTGAATTTGAGCTTTAAAGTCTGTATTCCTGTTCCTTATCTCAGCCATGTTTCATTTTTCTACCTGAGGATCTCATAGCTTCAGTCACAAACAGATTCTAGACTTTGGTGAAGGTCGTGTCCTACTACTATAATTCTGGATTGCAGCATTTCACAGTAGTTAGACTCTTGTTACTAAATAGATGAAGCTCTCAAAAGATACTTTCATACTTACAGCCCATTTAATATCAACATTTTCCTGGTTAGAAGATTACCATCTTTTCCATTTCACTTGAAAGGCCTTCTGGGTATGTAGTTAGGCAAACTTTGGTGACCATATAATATACTTATTTCTGTGTAAATCCTCAGACCTAAAAAATATGAGAAAACAATCCTTTGAACATTTGCTTTTCTGTTACCTACTTAAGAAATAAGCAAATATTAAGTCATCACTATGATAAATTTGACATTCTTATATTTTTAGCAAGTATTACATTTTATGGCACACATATTTCATCCCTATAATATGTATTATGTTTTATTTTATTGATGTCTATTCAAATGATATGTCTAGATAGTTTTGCAAATTGCTTGTTTATGTTCAATGTATTTTTGAGAATAATTCACTCTGGATCATATAATTCACATAAATCCATCTCATAGCCAGTGAATAAATACTGTATGTATTATATATATATATAATACATATAATACATATATATATATCTGCTTTTCATTTAATGGAAATTTAAGTTATTGCTAACTTGTCTTCATTGTAAGCAGTTTTGTCTATTTATCTCCTTGTGTATTTGTATGTGATTGCCTCTCTAGAGAGAAACCAGTAAGTCTAAGAGTACACACATCTTCAATTTTTATATATATTGTTAAATTACCATTCAAATTGGTGGTACCCACGTAAATTCCCACCCGTAGGTTATAAAAATAATGTCTGAACAGTATCCTTGTCAAAACATGTTATTTTCAGAATAAATGTTGCCAATTTCTGAGTGTGAAATTTTTTATTTTGATTTTAACTTACATTCCTTTTAAATACTGAAGGTAGACATTTTTAAACACTAGTCATATATCCTCTCCTTTGAATTGCTTGTTGCTATATTTTGTCCATTTTGTTGGATTTTTATTTCCCTTTTTTTTTTTTTTTTACTTTTTCCTTTTTTACTTCCTCCCTACCTTCCCTTTCTCTCTCTCTTTTTTTTTTTTTAAGTTTTACTACCAGATTTACCACAGTTTATTTTAGTTTACTTTGTATTCAGCATACAATTTTTTTTTTTGTCTGTTTTATGCCTTGCCAGTGTTTCTCCCAGTCACTGGGTTGTGTTTTGTGTGTGTGTGTGTGTGATTTTATACAAATACTTCTACAAAATATATTTTATGATTTGTACTTTAAGTGCATTTTTAAAGAAGTGCACCTGATCCAGGTGTCATAAATATATTCTGTTTATCTTAGAATTTTTAAGTTTTGATTTTCAGATTAAACCCTTTACATCAGACTTGATCATTTATCTATATAACAGACAATATTTTTTCAGAACCATTAGTTAAATAGGACACTATTTTACCCCTCTCAGCAAAGCCACTCATTTCAAATAATACCTTTTTATACACTGATGGATACATCACCAAAGGCTTTGTTATCAGTCTATTCAATTAAATTCTATCCTTTCCTATCTTATCACATTTTATCCTTCTCTTATCTATCCTAACAATCTTTGCAATCATGCCTTATTCAGAATACTCCCTGTCCTTGTCCATCCTATCCTATTCATCTCTTTGGATAGGCAAATAAAACACGGTCTGAATTATTTCTAAATAACTTCATATATCTTTATGTATAGGATATTTATAAGATATCTTATTTGTTAATAATTAACCCTTCATTATTATTTTTATCTATCAGAATCATCTTAGCTATCCTTCATCTCTTTATTTCTATATGCACATTTTTAACCAACTTTAATGTACTGTATTCCTTAAAACTAAATTTAAAATTAATAGAGAAGCAGCAGCATGTTTTAAGATTTTGAGCTTTACTATTAATAGACTCATTTATATCTTTTTAATTCTTCATTAAAGTAATTTCGCAAATTTTATGTATTTTTATAAAGATCTTACTCACATTTGTTAGATTTAGCTACATGAATCCTTTATATTGGGCAACAATTAAAATTCTTTAAAATTACATTTCTAGTAGAAATGATTCCTGGAAATAACATACAGAAATCTTATTGTACAATCACAATCTTGCTAATTCCTATAATTTATCCCTAGAGTTTGTTAGATGTTCTATGCAATTTGTCACAGTCATTCTTTATTTCCAAACTGACATTATTTTTTTCTCTTACTTGATTATTATTTTCAGTATACATACTAGATGTAAAACATGATGATTATCATTTTTGCTTATTTTCATATTTTAAAGGGTGGATTATGATTTTTACGACGAAGTGGTAAATACCACAGTGTAGTTGCTCTGCTTTTTGTTTGGTTTGTTTTTTTGGGTATTTTATATTAGATTGAGAAAAGTTCATAATCTTAATATTTCTTTTTCCTATTCATTTGTTATGTATTGGTGTCAAATTTTAATAAAATTCTTGGGATAAACCTAATTTTGGCTTTTTTGTTTTAATTACTTAATAAATTTAATTTGAAAATATCTTGCTTTGGACACTACCTACACATTCCGAAATGCGGTTCAATTTTTTCTGTTTTATCCTGTCCTGTTTTGGTTTCCAGAAGAATGCTGTTCAAAGTGTGATATACAAACTGGTACCGGTTTTGTGATTTTGGTTTTGAGTTGCTTTTAATTGGATCACAATAAAATAAGGACCTTGAGCCAGAATATAAATCAACCACATCACTAAGGATGACAATTTTAATCCACCTGATATTTTTTGATATGGGATTTTCTCAGTGAAGAAAGCAACACAATTTATATTCCAGTGCAAACTCCTCATCTCATTGCTAATCAATAGCAAACAGCTGACTGGCTAATTGAGTAACACTAGGGCATTGGCTTCCCTGGTGGCTCAGTGGTCAAAAAACACACTCAGTGCAGGAGACAAAAGAGATACAAGTTCGATCCCTGGGTCAGGAAGATCCCCTGGAGGAGGAAATGGCAACCCACTCCAGTATTATTGCCTGGAAAATCGCATGGACAGAGGAGCCTGGCAGGCTACAGTCCTTGGGGTCGCAAAAGAGTTAGACAAGACTTAGCAACTAAACCACAACATTTTAGGGTATATTAGTTGAGAAATAGATTAGGTAGATTTTTTTTTAAATTTCCATAAGTCTTTTTAAAAGAAATGAGTACTTTATTGAAGGTTTAGCAATTAAATTTAAAATCATAATTTTGAGGGTTGATTTGTGAGTTGGTATGTTTGTTTGGGATAGATTTTAAACTTCTGATGGAACATTCTAATAGTCATTATTATACTGAAATTCTTTGAGGTGTTAAATTATCCTTCAAAATTTTCCAAATCATTTAACTTTTATATTCATTAGGAAAAAACATATTCATTGTTTTTTCATATCATTTCAAGTCTATTCTATTTCCCCTGTATAGTCTCCTCTTTCTGGACACAAAATGTTTAGTCAGTCAGTTTAGTTGCTCAGTTGTGTCTGACTCTGTGACCCCATGGACTGCAGCAGGCCAGGCCTTCCTCTGTCACCAACTCTCGGAGCTTACTCAAACTCCTGGCCATTGAGTCAGTAACGCCATCCAACCATCTCATCCTCTGTGGTCCCCTTTATTTCCTGAGTTCAATCTTTCCCAGCATCAGGGTCTTTCCTAAGGAGTCAGTTCTTTGCATCATGTGGCCAAAGTATTAGAACTTCAGTTTCAGCACCAGTCCTTCCAATGAATATTCAGGACTGATTTCCTTTAGAATGGACTGGTTTGATCTCCTTGCAGTCCAAGGGGCTCTCGAGAGTCTTCTCCAACACCACAGTTTAAAAGCATCAATTCTTTGCTGCTCAGCTGTCTTTATAGTCCAACTCTCACATCCATAAATGACTACTGGAAAAACCATAGCTTTGACTAAAGAGACCTTTGTTGGCAAAGTAATGTCTCTGTTTTTTGATAGGTCTAGGTTGGTCATAGCTTTTTTTCCCAAGGAGAAAGTTTCTTTTAATTTCATGGCTGCAGTCACCATCTGCAGTGATTTTGGAGCCCCCCAAAATAAAGTCTGTCACTGTTTCCCAATCTATTTGCTGTGAAATGATGGGACCAGATGCCATGATCTTAATTACCTGAATGTTGAGTTTTAAGCCAACTTTTTCACTTCCTCTTTCACTTTCATCAAGAGGCTCTTTAGTTCTTCACTTTGTGCCATAAGGGTGGTGTCATCTGCATATTTGAGGTTATTGATATTTCTCCCAGCAATCTTGATACCAGCTTGTGCTACATCCAACCTGGCATTTCATATGATGTACTCTGCATATAAGGTAAATAAGCAGGGTGACAATATACAGCCCTGATATAATCCTTTCCCTACTTGGAACCCGTCTGTTGTTCCACGTCCAGTTCTAACTGCTACTTCGTAATCTGCATACAGATTTCTCAAGAGACAGGTAAGGTGGTTTAGTATTCCCATCTCTGGAAGGATTTTCCATAGTTGGTAAAGCATCTACCTGCAATGTGGGAGACATGGGTTTAATCCCTGGGTCGGGAAGATGCCCTGGAGAAGGAAATGGCAACCCACTCCAGTATTCCTGCCTGGAAATTCCATGGATGGGAGAGCCTGGTAGGCTACAGTCCATGGGGTCATAAAGAGCAGGACACGAATGAGTGACTTCACTTTCACTTTCACACAGTCAAAGGCTTTGACATAGTCAATAAAGCAGAAATAGATGTTTTTCTGGAACTCTCTTGCTTTTTCAATGATCCAGCGGATGTTGGCAATTTGATTTCTGGTCCTGTGCATTTTCTAAACCCAGCTTGAACATCTGGAAGTTCACAGTTCAGGTACGGTGGAAGCCTGGCTTGGAGAATTGTGAGAATTACTTCGCTAGTGTGGGAAATGAGTGCAATTGTGAGAGAGTTTGAACATTATTTAGCATTGCCTTTCTTTAGGATTGGAATGAAAACTGATGTTTTCCAGTCCTGTGGCCACTGCTGAGTTTTCCAAATTGGCTGGGATATTAAGTGCAGCACTTTCACAGCATCATCTTTTAGATTTGAAATAGCTCAACTGGAATTCCATCACCTCCATTGGCTTTGTTCCTAGTGATGCTCCCTAAGGCCCACTTGACTTCGCATTCCAGTATGTCTGGTTCTAGTCTAGAGATCACACCATCATGGTTATTTTGGTCATGAAGATCTTTTTTGCATAGTTCTTCTGTGTATTCTTGCCACCTCTTCTTAATATCTTCTGCTTCTGTTAGGCCCATACCAAAATGTTCAGTATTAACAATTTTTTTGGGTCTTTTCTTTATCAATCTAGTAGAGGTGTTAGCAGGTTTCATATAGATTCTACTTTTGTTTTTTTATAGTTTTTTTTTTATTTAGTTAACTTTTATTGTTATTTTATTTTTATTTTTATTCTTTATTTCAGTTTACCCTATTTTTTTACATTTTTAAAATTGATTGCTTAAATATATTGAAAAAGGAAATGGCTACCCATTCCAGTACATTTGCCTGGAAAATCCCATAACATTTTGATTTCTAATATTCATTTTATGTATGAATTTTTCATATCACACCTAACGAGTTGACTCATTGGAAAAGACTCTGATGCTGGGAGGGATTGGGGTCAGGAGAAGAAGGGGACGACAGAGGATGAGATGGTTGGATGGCATCACTGACTCGATGGACATGAGTCTGAGTGAACTCTGGGAGTTGGTGATGGACAGGGAGGCCTGGTGTGTTGTGATGCATGGGGTCGCAAAGAGTCGGACACGACTGAGAGACTGAACTGAACATTTTAAATACATACTTAACAAAATATAGAGTAAATCAATATCTATAACCTCCAACAAAACTATGCAATAATGGTAAAGCATTGGAAATATTTTATCCCCTTAATTTCTACATTTTATTGTTACCTAATCTTTTAGATTCCTTTTACATTTACTTCTAAATTAATTATTACTGTTATTATTTTAAAATCAATACTTTTACTTTTTACTAATTTCCTTGATGATTATTCTTCCTGTATCTCTTTTTAATCCTTCTAAATTAATTTTCTTTCTATATGAATATACTGTTGAAATTTGTTTGAGATTTGAATTTTTCTCTTTCAAAGTCTTTATTCAGCTTTTTTCTATAATAATACCTTCAGTTCAGTTCAGTCAGTCAGTTGTGTCCAACTCTTTGCGACCCCATGAATCGCAGCATGCCTGGCCTCCCTGTCCATCACTAACTCCTGGAGTTCACCCAAACTCATGTGCATCGAGTCGGGGATGCCATCCAATCATCTCATCCTCTGTCATCCCCTTCTCCTCCTGCCCCCAATCCCTCCCAGCATCAGGGCCTTTTCCAATGAGTCAACTCTTCACATGAGGTGGCCAGTGTATTGGAGTTTCAGCCTCAGCATCAGTCCTTCCAATGAACACCCAGGACTGGTCTCCTTTAGGATGGACTGCTTGGATCTCCTTGCAGTCCATGGGACTCGAAAGAGTCTTTTCCAACACCACAGTTCAGAAGCATCAATTCTTCAGCGCTCAGCTTTCTTCATAGTCCAACTCTCACATCCGTACATGACCGCTGGAAAAACCATAGCCTTGACTAGACGGACCGTTGTTGGCAAAGGCCCTCTGCCTTTTAATATGCTATCTAGGTTGGTCATAACTTTTCTTCCAAGGAGTAAGCGTCTTTTAATTTCATGGCTGCAAACACCATCTGCAGTGACTTTGGAGCCCAGAAAAATAAAGTCTGACACTGTTTCTCCATCTTTTTCCCATGAAGTGATGGGACTAGATGCCATGATCTTAGTTTTCTGAATGTTGAGCTTTAAGCCAACTTTTTCACTCTCCTCTTTCACTTTCATCAAGAGGCTTTTTAGTTCCTCTTCACTTTCTGCCATAGGGTGGTATCATCTGCATATCTGAGGTTATTGATATTTCTCCCGGGAATCTTGATTCCAGCTTGTTCTTCTTCCAGCTCAGCCTTTCTCATGATGTACTCTGCATAGAAGTTAAATAAGCAGGGTGACAATATACAGCCTTGGCTTACTCCTTTTCCTATTTGGAACCAGTCTGTTGTTCCATGTCCAGTTCTAACTGTTGCTTCCTGACCTGCATATAATAATACCTTAGTTATGTATAAATGTATAGATTGTCATTTGTTATAATTATAATTTGCCACTGTTTTCTCATAGTTTGAAAGTTATTATTTCAATCTGTTTTAAACGACTGTTTAGAAGACTGTTATTAGTGCTCATTATTTCTCCTTTCTCTCTGCGTGTGTTTCAGATCTCCTTGTCACCTTTTGTGTTTTATAGTTTTAGGACTGTGTCTTGAGGAGTAGGTATTTCTCATTCTTTGGACTCTTGGTGGTTCCTCTCCAAATAGAACTCTTCTAATGACATAATTTCAGTTACGTATTTAGAGTATTTTCATTCTATGTTTTGAAGCTGATACAAGTGTTTTATTGACAATATTTTCAGGACATCTAGTCTATGTTATCGCAAGGAACTAAGTTGGGTTTACCTGGGGTCTTAGTTGATACAGAATCCACCTGAAGTGCAGGAGACTATCTGCAATACAAGCCGCACAGTTTCCATCCCTGGATCAGGAAGATCCATAGCATAACTGGAGTCAGACCCAACTTAGCAACTGAGCCACCACCACCAAGGTCCCATCACTCAATTTAGAAACTGTATTTTTTTAATAAAACATATGTAAAACTGTAATGTAACAACAACAATTAAGGAAAGGTCATTCTCTACAAGCTAAAACAGAAGAGTAACAATGAATGGTTTTATATTCAAGCACATTTAACTTCTCCAAAATGGCAATCGCTTCAGGGGAACATTAAACACTGCAGAACGGAGATTTAGCAATAGTGTATCATCTTCATTTTGTGATGAATAAATAGAAACACATTTGCTTTTATCTTTTGCCACAGAGGGAAACAAATGGAATGGAATATGGGTATGACATGATCCTTAGTTACTAAAAGTTAAATATCTGTCCTTAAAATGAAAGAGAAAGCAAAATGCCTCTTTACAGACAGAGTGCCCTGGAGCTTCTCCAGGGCAGCAAGCATGGCAATTGGAGTGCGGAACAAAAATCTGTCACTACTATCTCTACTTAGCTGTCCAAAGATATTCTTAAGCCTTTTATCTATTATTCATTACCATAAAAACTGATGAATAAATATTTAAGCATGTTTCAAATATTTTTCTTCCTAACAAAAATGTGCTATTTTCTTTTTCTTAACAGTTACCTTTCTGATGGCATTTAGTGAACATTATGTCATTATAGATTTCCTGCACTAAGACATCATGCTGATTCATAGAACTGGAGAAGAGGCATCACACCAGGATGCGTCAGCCTCTGAGATTTGAGGAGACACCGTATTCTTAACAAGCCATATCAAGGAACTTTTTTCAGTGTAAAATCCCTTTTATTGTTTTTTTCTATATGAGTCTTCTGAAAAGTATATGTCAAACATCTCCCTGAAGAACTTACACCTGGGGCTGAAAGGGAACAGTTTGTATGAAATAGGCATATTTGATCAGTACATTTTTGAAACTGTATGTCATAACATGTTTAGAATATTTTTAAGTACATGTGAAACTCTTTATTGTGTAAACTGACACATCTTTAAAAAATGATATATTATGTCAAATGATTAAAACTGAGCTAATTGAGATTTGATTTTATAAATACTTTGCATTAAAAACATGATTTGTGTAAAGTGTTCAAAATTAAAGGTGCACTTTGATTTTGAGAAGCAGAATTAAGAATAACTAAGGAAAGAGAAGGCTTCCCTGGTGGCTCAGACAGTAAAAAATCTTCCTTGCAATGTAGGAGATCCGGATTCAATCCCTGGTTTGGGAAGATCTCTTGAAGAAGGGATGGCAAACCACTTCAGTATTCTTGCCATTGGACATAGGAGCCTGGTAGGCTACAGTGCATGGGGTCCAAAGATCTGATACGACTGAGCAACTAGCACACACACAAACTCACGGAGAGAGTAAGGTGTCTTGGGCCGTACGAGAGTGAAAAGTGAAAGAGAAAGCTGTTCAGTCGTGTTCAACTCTTTGCAGCCCCATGGACTATACAGTCCATGGAATTCTCCAGGCCAGAATACTGGGGTGGGATCTTCCAGTATTTGAAATTGAGAAGCAGAATTAAGAATAACTAAGGAAAGAGAAGGCTTCCCTGGTGGCTCAGACAGTAAAAAATCTTTCTTGCAATTTAGGAAATCCGGGTTTGATCCCTGGTTCAGGAAGATCTCTCGAAGAAGCGATGGCAAACCACTTCAGTATTCTTGCCTGAATACTGGGGTCGAATTCAGGTCTCCTGTATTGCAAGCAGATTTTCTACCAGCTGAGCACGGGGAAGCCCAACTAAATCATTATTCCTCATGCCTAAATGTCAATAAAAAATGTCAACAGAAAATATTTAAATTTTATCAGTATCTGTGTATAAAAATGAAGTACCAGTTTGATATTGAGGATTTGGAAAGAAACATAAGGAAATTTAACAAATGAAAAAATAAGTGTACTTGTTTCTAAAAAGAACTGTAGTTGAGGCAGCTATGTGATAAATGCTTTTCATTAAATTTTCTTTTTGATGCCTTGGTTTTCCTTTATTTATTTATTTATTTATTTTTGAAAATTGTGTTTATGCATCACTATGGAAAATCATCAGTGGGGATTTACCAGTTGAGGATATCTATGGGTCCTGCCTAATATATAAGAGTGAGCCTTTGTAAGCTTGGGGCTTTTGAGAAGGATATTCAGTATTTGTTAGTCAAGCTACCATTTGTCTTTATTTTCAATATTTACCTGAATAAAGATGCAGGTTGTACTTTTTCCACCCTTAAAGGAGATGAATAGTTAATTCTCTGTTAAAGTATGTGATACAGAAAGAATTACTAGTCTTTTTAAAACAGAATTCTTTCAGGGATGTTCTTTACCCTGTTTTGTCTATTTTGGATATCAGAAACTTTACTGCAACACATTGATATGTTTCATTCAATCTAGTTATCTACATAGAATAATAAATGAAAGTCTTTCTAAACTCAGAGCTTCTATATGTGTGTATATTTGTATGTGCTACTGCTGCTGCTAAGTCACTTCAATCGTGTCCAACTCTGTGCGAACCCATAGATGGCAGGCAGCCCACCAGGCTCCCCCATCCCTGGGATTCTCCAGGCAAGAACACTGGAGTGGGTTGCCATTGCCTTCTCCGATATTTGTATGTACATATATATAAATATGGGCTTCCCTGGTAGCTCAGCTGATAAAGAAACTGCCTGCAACGCAGGAGACCCCAGTTGATTCCTGGGTCAGGAAGATCCCCTCGACAAGGGATGGGCTACCCACTCCAGTGTTCTTGGGCTTCCCTGATGTCTCAGATGGTACAGAACCCCCCTGCAATACAGGGGACCTGGGTTAGATACTTGAGTTGGGAAGATCCCCTGGAGGAGGACATGGCAACCCACTTCAATATTCTTGCCTGGAGAATCCTCATGGACAGAGGAGCCTGGTGAGTCCAAGGGGTCTCAAAGAGTCAGACATGACTGAGTGACTAAGCACAGCACAGCATATATATAAATATGCATGCAAGTATAAACACATATATATGCGTGTATATCTATTTATTTTTACATTTTGTCCCATGGTGACTCAAAGTAGAAATATACAAATTCTATAAAGTCATATAATATGAAAATCCTTCAATTTTACTAATTCTTTTTCTATATGATTTTTTCTCTGGGTGTCCAATAACACTCATGTAATTTGGAACCTAAATTATCACTTCTAAATAATGTTACAAAATATTTTTTCACTTTGAGACCACTAATGCATTTAGTTGCTCATTAAAACACTTAATTAAAACTAGATGAGTATGATGATGTTTCCAGGTAATGATTGCTGAATATCTAACTACTCCAAAATTAATTGCCATAAAATAACTATGATTTTACCACAGTTCACCAAAAATCAGGGAAGAATTCAGCTGGGTAATTCTTCCATTTTTAATGATAGTAGGGTCCAGATTGGTAAACTCACATGTCTAGTTACTGATAGAAACAGCTAGAAAGCTGAACTCAGCTTACATTGTGGACTTATGTGTCATCTCTCCAGGACGGTGGTCTAAGGTAGCTAGACTTCTTACATGACTGTTGTTTTCACCTACAGCATGTATAATAAGACATCAGAATGGAAGTTGAAAGGCTTCTTGGCTTTGAAAGTCCCACATCATTTCTGCCAAGTTCTTTTTGCCAAGCAAGCTGGAAGGTCCATCCTTGATTTAAAGAGAGATGAATTTCTCCTATACCTCTCAACAGAAAGAGCAGCAAATAATTAAAATAATTTGCAGCCATTTTTAATCAATAATACTGCAAAATGAGTTTTTCATGTAACTATTCTACAGAGGAATCCTGGTCAGTGTGCATCTGAGAAATTATGTAAATCATGAGGCCAGTGCTTCTAAACTTTTGAATCTTAAAATATAAAAATCAAACAGACTATTCCTTCCTCATCTCCCCACCCCTTTACAGCTTTTCAACTTATATCCCTGTTAGAATCATGTTCTTATTAAACTTGAAAATGTAAGACTGCGAATGTGTATTTCACACTTTTATTTTTATTCTGACATTCTAAACATTTTCCTACAGAAAGTCTAAGAATTGATCTTAAATAAAATTAAAAAACAGTGAATGTAACATAAACATCTCTAAAAGATGTTGAAGGACTGATTTTTTTTCACCAATCCTATGAAGACTTTAGCCCAAAACTACTCCTACTTACCAAATCAGATAAACCCAAATGAACCAAAGAAATAGCTAAGCTGGAAGCCAGGCTTACTTCCCTTCATCTCATCCTGTGGCAAACATCTATTTTCTCACATGTTCTGAGCACTTTCACAGTGAACAGCATGGAGCTAGGTACTTTTCCATGCATAATATCATGTAATCTTTATAATTCTTATCTTCTATTTTGACATCAAGACTAGATGTGAATTTAGTCATGGGATTATGTAGATAAGATAAAATTTAGATCTGGAAACAATAGTCAAGATATTATTTCTCATTTCACAGACATGGAAACAAAGAATGGAGAGTAGAGAGCATTGAAACAAAACACCTTGTAACCGTTTTATGTAATAGAACATCATTAGTGACCTAAACTAAAAATTATTTATATCAATTATCATATTAATGATGTATTGCAGCACAACAAGCTCTTGAAAATTTAGCAGCTTAAGACATCACATGTGTATTAGTTCACAGATTCTGTGGATCAGGAATCTGGGCATAGTTTATATGGGACCCTCCTCAAAATTCTCCAAGTCAGACTTCAACAGTTCGTGAACCATGAACTTTCACATGTTCAAGCTGGATTTAGAAAAGGTAGAGGAACCAGAGATCAAATTGTCAACATCTGTTGGATCATAGAAAAAGCAAGAGAGTTCCAGGAAAACATCTACTTCTGCTTTATTGACTATGCCAAAGTCTTTGACCATGTGGATCACAATAAACTGAAAAATTCTTAAAGAGATGGGAACACCAGGCCCCCTGACCTTCCTGCTGAGAAATCTGTGTGCAGGACAGGAAGCAACAGTTAGAACTGGACATAAAACAACAGACCAGTTCCAAATAGGGAAAGGAGTGAGTCAAGGCTATATATTGTCACCCTGCTTATTTAACTTCTATGCAGAGTACATTATGAGAAATGCTGGGCTGGAATAAGCCCAAGCTGGAATCAAGATTACCAAGAGAAATATCAATAACCTCAGATATGCAGATGACACCACCCTTATGGCAGAAAGCAAAGAAGAACAAAAGAACCTCTTGATAAAGGTGAAAGAGAAGAGTGAAAAAGTTGGTATAAAACTCAACATTCAGAAAACAAACATCATGCCATCTGGTCCCATCACTTTACGGCAAGTAGATGGGGAAACAGTGGAAACAGTGTCAGACTTTATTTTTGGGGGCTCCAAAATCTCTGCAGATGGTGACTACAGCTATGAAGTTAAAAGACACTTACTCCTTGGAAGAAAAGCTATGACCAACCTAGACAACATATTAAAAAGCAGAGATATTGCATCACCAACAAAGGTCTGTCTAGTCAAAGCTATGGTTTTTCCAGTAGAGTTGGACTGTAAAGAGAGCTGAGCACTGAAGAATTGTTGCTTTTGAACTGTGGTGTTGGAGAAGACTCTTGAGAGTCCCTTGGACTGCAAGGAGATCCAACCAGTCCATCCTACAGGAAATCAGTCCTGAATATTCATTGGAAGGACTGATGCTGAAGCTGAAACTCCAATACTTTGGCCACCTGATGGGAAGAACTGACTCATTGGAAAAGACCCTGATGCTGGGAAAGATTGAAGGTGGAAGGAGAAGAGAATGACAGAGGATGAGCTAGTTGGATGGCATCACTGACTCAATGGACATGAATTTGAGTAAAGTGTGGGAGTTGGTGATGGACAGGGAGGCCTGGCGTGATGCAGTCCATGGGGTCACAGAGTCAGATACGACCAAGCCACTGAACTGAACTGAAGGTTCAGGGTCTCCTACAATGATGTAATTGAGATTTGACCTGCCATGGTCATTTCACAGTTCAACTTGGTTAGATGCTCTCTCAGGGGTTGTTAATAGAATTCAGTGTCTCTCAGGCTGTTGGACTGAGAGCCTGAATTCCTTGACAGCTATTGCTGAAAGCTTCTATCACTTTTTTGCCCTTGAGATTTTGCATAGGGAGGTTCAGAAGACTACAGCTGACTTTGTCAGGACAAGCAAGAAAGGGCTCTAACTAGATAGAAGTCACAATCTTTTGTAATCTAGTATCTGAAATGGCATCCAATCACTTTTCCAGAATATTATTCATTGGAAGCAAGTCTACTCTCAAAGGGAGGTTCCTCAAGGGTATAAATACCCAGGGGGCGGGGACAATGGTGAGCCATTTTAGAAGTTGTCTACCACAATTAGGGCTTCCGTGGTAGCTTAGACAGTAAAGAATCTGCTTGCAATTCAGGAGACCTGGGTTCAATCCCTGGGTTGGGAAGTTCCCCTGCAGAAAGGAATGGCAATCCATTCTAGTATTCTTGCCTAGAAAATTCCATGGAAAGGGGAGCCTGGAAGGCTACAGCTGGTGGGGCTGCAAAGAGTTGGACATGACTGAGTGACCAACACTACTGCAATTATATTATTGTTCAGTAACTCAGTTGTGTCCAACTCTTCACGACCTCATGAACTGCAGCACACCAGGCTTCCCTGTCTTTCACCTTCTCCCAGAGTTTACTCAAATTCATGTCCATTGAATCAGTGATGCCATCCAACCATCTCTCCCTCTGTTGGGCCCTTCTCCTCTTGCCCTCAGTCTTTTCCAGCATTAGGGTCTTTTCAAAAAAGTAGGGTCTTTTCCAATGAGTCGGCTCTTCCCATCAGGTGGCCAAAGTATTAGAGGCTCAGCTTCAGTATCAGTCCTTTCAATGAATATTCAGGATGGATTTCCTTTAGGATGGACTGGTTGGATCTCCTTGCAGTCCAAGGTACTCTCAAGAGTCTTCTCCAACACAACAGTTCAAAAGCATCAATTCTTTGGTGCTCAGCTTTCTTTATGGTCCAACTTTCACATCCATACATGCAGGGACCATGGGGAGCCATTTCAGAAGTTGTCTACCTTAATTATGGATGTATTCAAAAATTTTATTTAATTTTTTTTTTCTAAGAAAAATCTGTTGTCAACTTATACACTCTTAAGATCAGTTTTTATCAGCTGTTTAGACATATTTCAATTATGATCTATCAAGTATTTTAACAGATGGATGTAAAAGGTTTTTTTGGGGTTTGTTTTTATTTCTTGGTCATCCTTTAATTCAAAAATATCAAAGGTAAGTGAAAGAAATAAAGCTTCTGAATTATTATGGTCAGCTTATAAAAATTGCAAAACCACCTAGAAAATATTTTTAAGTTTATTCTAAACTAGATAGAATGGAAATTTTACCTTGCATTCTAAATTTGCTTTTGTTCATGCCTCAGAATACACAGCAGCTCTTTAGATATATCAAGTGTTACTTAGAGTGTGAATGGGAAATATATATTTATAAATACAGCTCCAGAGCAGGGTACACACATGAAGCTTAGCTAAACTGAAGCATACAAAAGGCAAATTCTATAATTATTGCTCCATTTACTGAAATTAGCATAAGCGAGTTCTAAAATATAATTTGAAGTTTTGAAAGAAAATTTGAATATAATTTGAATATTTGAAAGAAAAAAAAATATTTCCTTCTCTTAATACCATTTTATTAATTCCATGAGATACACTGACAATTTCCACAGACTGGAAATTCTGTGCTTTCTCTAAGTAAAGGTGATGATTTTTGTAAAACAATTGACATGATCGGCAGTTTAGTGGCATTTATACCACTTTCCTTTTAGTTTTCAAAGATAAATTCTGTGGTACTCTTTAATGACCATGTAGAAGATAATAGGATGCATGAAACCTGATGAAAATTTTCTAACTTTAAATATTAAGGAATATATTTGTGTATGTGCTAAGGTGCTAAGTTGTGTCTGACCCTTTTGCTGCCCCATGGACTGTAGCCCACCAGGGGCTCTGTCCAGGGGATTTCCCAGGCAAGAATACTGGCATGGGTAGCCACTTCCTTCTCCAGTATTTGTGCATATAAGGAAAGTTATGACCAACCTAGATAGCATATTCAAAAGCAGAACATTACTTTGCCAACAAAGGTTTGTCTAGTCAAGGCTATGGTTTTTCCTGTGGTCATGTATGGATGTGAGAGTTGGACCGTGAAGAAGGCTGAGCGCTGAAGAATTGATGCTTTTGAACTGTGGTGTTGGAGAAGACTCTTGAGAGTCCCTTGGACTGCAAGGAGATCCAACCAGTCCATTCTGAAGGAGATCAGCCCTGGGATTTCTTTGGAAGGAATGATGCTAAATCTGAAACTCCAGTACTTTGGCCACCTCATTCGAAGAGTTGATTCATTGGAAAAGACCCTGATGCTGGGAGGGGTTGGGGGCAGGAGGAGAAGGGGACGCCAGAGGATGAGATGGCTGGATGGCATCACTGACTCGATGGATGTGAGTCTGAGTGAACTCCGGGAGTTGGTGATGGACAGGGAGGCCTGGCATGCTGCGATTCATGGGATCGCAGAAAGTCGGACAGGACTGAGTGACTGAACTGAACTGAAATTGCATATAGTTTAGAAAAAGCTAGCTATTTTATAAAAAATGTATATTTTCGTTCTTTCGTTCGTACTTTCTCTTCATTGACCTCATTTTCATTGGCAATATTCTTGGATTTCAGGGAGTTGCCACCTTTTGGAGAAGTCATCCTACATTTTCATACATCCCACTGAAAAAAAAGTTCTCTTCAAAGGATACAATTGTTGATGAAAGTTTTGTGGCAATTGGGAATGGAAAGATTGTATGGAGGAAATCAAAAATGCCAAGAATCTACAGGTAAACTCATTAGTTAGTAAGCACACTGGCATAAATCTTGTAAAGACGCTGTTCTTTATTAACATTAGACCAGTTTTTTTCACACTATATTGAAAAGATCAACATTGGGGGAATATGTCTGTATTAAATACTCTCTGTAATAAATAACAAGTAGCCCAAGTTTATAAACCTTGGGCTTTTATTATGTTTTTGTTAAAGTAAATGCTAAAACATTTTATTCATGCATGACACTGTTCCTTTTTAGAACCTATTTCTAGCTCAATGCAAATTGAGCATTTAAAAAAATGCTTACGTGCATTTTTTAAGTGCATCTATGAAAAAAAGTTCAATGCAAATCAAAATATTTGATTACTGCTCAGAAGATTCTGTATCTATATGTACAAATGGGCTTTTGTATATCAACATTAGTCTAATTTCATGAACTTATAAAGTAATTGTATTTAAATCTTTGTTTTCTTCTTATATATATGTTAGTACTATGACCTATACTACCAGCCTGCCATACAAATACAATAGTGTAACTGATTTCTCCAATTAACTGCTGTTGTCACAACTTTTCCAAGTGATTACAAAGTTCTGTACTTTTCATCATCAAGTCTCCTTTCTGACCCATTAACTTAATTTCTGCTGCTGCTGCTAAGTCGCTTCAGTCCTGTCCAAATCTGTGCGACCCCAGAGACGACAGCCCACAAGGCTCCCCATCCCTGAGATTCTCCAGGCAAGAACACTGGAGTGGGTTGCCATTTCCTTCTCCAATGCAGGAAAGTGAAAAGTGAAAGTGAAGTCGCTCAGTCATGTCCGACTCTTCACGACCCCATGAACTGAAGCCCACCAGGCTCCTCCATCCATGGGATTTTCCAGGCAAGAGTACTGGAGTGGGGTGCCATTGCCTTCTCCAAACTTACTTCCTACCATATACTAAATGTTGGTAATATACAACCCAATCCTGCCACAAACTCATACATTGAATCCCTCACACTCAATGGGAATATGTTTGGAGATGGAAATTTTATGGAGGTAATTAGGGTCCCTATAGATGAAATTCTAGATAGTACACTGTTGTTTACTGCCATGTGAGGACACAGCGGGAAAGTGGCTATCTGGAAGCCAGAAAGAGAGCCCTCACAAGAAGCCAAATTGGCTGGTTGGCACCTTGATGTTGGACTTCTATCCTTCAGAACTGTGACAAAGCAGACTGTGAGTAGGTGGTTGTTTAAATCACCTAATTTGTGATCATTTGTTATGGCAGCACAATCTGACAAGACAGCCTTATCATCTCATCCCCAACTTCCTACATGTGGAGCAAGAAGTAGACAGGAAGGTGGATGTCTTTTGCCTTTCTTTCTTGGCTGCCACGTGAATTTTTCAGTCTAGGACAGCTACTTATCCACAGCTGCCATAAAAAACCTGTTGACCATGTCCAAAGATCACAGTGATAGTGGTTCACACTTAAACCCCAGGGTTAGCTCTTGTGTTTTGGAGTCACACATTTAGACATTTTTCTTCATTGATAATGGTGTCCTGGGCATCAGAGACAGGAAGGATCTATGAAAAAGGAATTAACACTCCTCAAAGGATAATTTGGCCTTGGTAGTACAGTTTCCAGATCTCTAGCCTGGGCATTTTCCCTTCCCTTGTACTTAGTTCTTCATTGTATTTTCTCTGTGACAGTCATATAAATATAAAGCATGGCTTTTACTAAAAAATGGAACTTGTAATATTTTCATTGAGAGGGATGATCTAGCAATAAATGCTCAGATAATTATTGAAATATATGATATGTATGTATGTATGTATTTATATGAGGGTAAAGAGGGGTTCTTCCCAGGTGGCTTAGTAAAAAATCTGCCTTCCAAGGCAAGAGATGCAGGAGATGGGAGTTCAATCACTGGGTCAGGAAGATTCCCTGGAGGAAGAAATGGCAACCCACTCCAGTACTCTTGCCTAGGAAATCCCATGGACTAGGAACCTGGTGGGCTATAGTCCATGGGGTCGCAAAGAGTTGAACATGTCTAAGTGGCTGAACACACACACAAAGAAAGATAGATAGTTAGAATATATACACATTTTTAGAATAGCCAGTTATAGAAGGGCTGAATATTTTTGGAAGTAAGGAAAAATATCATGATAGTCATTTAAATGTGTTCACTTCATAATATGGAAGGATTTTAAAGGTGCAGGCCTACAAATTACTTAGGGAATATATTTTGGAGAATCATCAATGAAGAAGTAAAATTATCAGGAAGATGAAATGTACTAAAACAAAGAGCGCAACTCTTGAATGGAGTTGAATTTGACTTGTGTTATTCTGGGAATATCATATCACTACCAAGTTAGATAGTATTTAATAGTGTATTTGAAGAAATAGGACTTAAATTCCAATTCTGGTCTCTCTGGCCTAAACAGAAACATAAATGTCAATCAGAATGAAGTGAGAAAATGATGTGGAAATACATCAAATGACATCAGTGAGCCCAGAGCTACCACTCTGAGGAATATGAATAAACTGAGCCAGACATCTGAAGACTGAATGGCCCTAGAAATCATATTCATATAAAAAAATCTCATTGAATTTGAATTTGATTTCAGAGAGTGAGTGAAGTTTTACATAGACTGTCTATAATGAGGGTCTGCCAATGGATTTTGGAGTCTTACAGATTTTTGTAAAGATTCAGCTTCTATCATTTCTAATTGTAGAATTTACCACCTACTCATTAAACTTTACTTGTAACCTCAAAGACAACATTCTCACAAGTGATTTCCTGGTAATTCATGAACATGTGCAGAGGGGAAAACATTACTGTTGTCAGACGCACATGTTCCCAGTTAAGGTTGAACAAGGTGATGCTCTGCCTCCTGGTGTCTGCTCTCAAACTGCACACAAGTGTCCTTTCTGTGGTATGTTTAGGTTTTCACGTTTTGGTACCTTTTGTGGGTGGTTTTGCTGTTTAATCTGGCCCTCAACTATGGTGCTTGCTGAAGTGCTGTTTAATGCTCCTAAGTACAAGAAAGCAGTAACACTCCGTACAGAGAAATTGCATGTGAGAGATAAGATTTATTCAGGCTTGAGTTATAGTGGTGTCTGTACATTCAGTGTTAAGAAATCAATGAATAAGGTATATTTAAGCAGAAACACATGTAAAACATTGATCAGTTGATGAAATGTGGCCAGAGGCTTGCAGCATTCCTATGTTTCTCCTAGCAATAAGATTTCTGGTATTTGCTAATTCAATGTTTGTGTTGACTTTAAAGAATATAACTACTGTGAATAATGAGAATGAACTGTATATACATAAAAAACAAAATTTGAGGCAGCCTTCTATTTTTGATTCCCAGAATAATATGGTATGAGAACTAGATTTCAAATTCAATGATGCTGCTTATCAAATGTTTCCTTTTTATAAGTTATCTCTTTCAACTGTATTTCCTTTATATATTAACAGGGGCAAATAATACCTCCCAAGTTTTGGGGGATGTACTCAAGATGTTAAATATACATATATATTTATAAAGAGACTCTTTATTGTTCAAAGATTGACCATGTGATGTTTCTAATGATTCTAAAGAGTCAACACCAAATGGGAATACTTTTCAACTAAGAAAGGTAAAATTCAGCTTCCTCAAAAAGAAAAAGGAGATACTAGTTGCGTGCAGCCAACATAAGTCTAAGAACAATAAATTTCAGAGAAACATAGACTCCCAGATGAATCTGATGCCCTTTTCCTTTCCTCTCTGGGACTCTGAAATCTAGTTCTTAGCTGATTAACTGAAATGAAAATATTTACAAATTCCTTTTTCTTACATGAAAAAGTTGGCTCAATTAACTTAAGAAGGGAAACAATATAATAGGAGTCTAAGTCATGTAGACCTGACTGGAGCAATTTACTTCCCTGTCATCTGGTTGGCTGTTCTAATCTTGCCAAGACTCTTTTTCTGCAGCTGCTCAGTCTGGTTTTCCTGTCGTTCACAAATACAGTTAGATAACAGCTAGAGAATAGTCAGAGCTCTTGGCAATGGGATAATGTGCCCGAGAATGGTTCACAACAGAATGACTCTAAAATGGGTTTTGTACAATTTCGTGTTCAGGGTTCATGATCACTTATCCGCTTGGACAGAGTTTTTTGTTTGGATTTTAGAAGGACAGTCCTTTATCAGTTAAATCTGAAAATATAGAAAACATCAAAGATGAGAAAAAAGATTTTTATCAACTAAAAAGAGATTTTTCTCTTGGCCTCACAAAATTGCTAAGTGAGAAAATCAGTATGGCTAGTTGGATGAGGAAGGTGCTAGGGGACACCTAACATGCCAAAAGACAGGGGAAAACATTTAGAATGAATGGTGATCTTTTTCCTTCCATGGAAGAAAAAGTTTTCTCGTGTGATGGAAATCAAAACCCCTGTCCATGACTAAAAGTAACTTTCATGTCACTGGGTCTACATAAAAAGGAAACAATACATTTTTCTTGGCTACTGCATACTCAGTTGCTTCAGCTGTGTCTGATTCTTTGTGATTCCATGGACTGTAGCCCACCAGGCTCCTCTGTCCATGGGATTCTCCAGGCAAGAATACTGGAGTGGGTTGCCATGTCCCCCTCCAGGGGATCTTCCCCACCCAGGAATCAAACCCACATCTCCTGCATCTCCTGCACTGGCAAGCAAGTTCTTTACCACTGTGTCGCCTGGGAAGCCTGGCTACTGTACAGTATATTTTATTTTACCATGGTAACTACGGTTTGGCTTCATTTTTGTGTTTTGAAGAAATGTGTAGGATTTTAATTTAGAAAATGGAATTAAGCTTCATAAATTGTTGATGGGAATGCAATATAATATCTACCCTATAGAGGGAAGTGAAGTACATTTGTCTTTTGGCCTGGTGGCCATGGGAGGCCTTTGAGTACTAGTCGCTCAGTTGTATCTGACTCTTTGCGACCCCATGGACGGTAGCATGCCAGACTCTTCTGTCCATGGGATTCTCCAGACAAGAATACTGGAGTGGGTTGTCATTTCCTTCTCTGGGGGATCTTACTGACCAAGGGATCAAACTTGTGTCTCCTGCATTGCAAATAGATTCTTTACCATCTGAGCCACCAGGGAAGGCCATGGGAGGCCATTATGAGGACTCAAATACGTGTTGCCATATTATTTGTTACAGTAAACAATTAAAACAACAAACAAGAAAAAAATCCCTCTAAGTGTCCACTTTAAGGAACTGGTTAAATAAACATGTTGAAGTACTATGCAGCTGTATATAAGAATGGTAAAGTATTATACTTACAGAAGTTATTTCACTTGGAAAATTCAAGGTTACTTACATATTATATGATACCTTGTAATTTAAAGGTATGAGGAATGTATATTCATATTTGCTTGCTTTACATAGAAGAATTACATGGAAACATATATAAGAAACTAATAATCGGTGTTATCTACAGAGATAAATTTTAGGGGAGTTCTCAATACATTATATTTTTATTTTTGTTGTTGTTCAAGCATGTAAATACAAAAGGGAAATTTTAAAAAATATATATGTTAAAAGGCAAAAAGAAGAGCTCATAAATTAACTCAACTAACCTCTTTATTTACAAATAAAGAAAATTAGGACTAACAGATAACTTATACAAATGTGCATATCCTCTACACCATCTTTAGTGCTGACTTCCTTTAAAGCAAGTACTATTCCCATTCATCTTTATATTTCTAGTGATTCTTAACTCAGTGCTTTTATGAAATAAACAGTAGTTGATTGATTGTCACTTAAACATATGCTGACAGCTTATTTCAATGATCATATCTTAAAATATTCCAGCATATTAACCATCCCTGTGATATGTCTTGTGATGATTGGCAAACTTTTTTCATCAATACAGCTTATAATGGACTTATTAAAGATCAGGCATGGTTGGGTTCCATTTTGACACATTTGAGTAATACCTTTTTCATCCACTCTACTGATTTTAAGCCTTGCCAGTCTTAATGGCATGTCTGATTCACCTTTTCTGTAGCTTAATGCAATATCATATAGAGGACATAATGAGTTGAAATGTAGTTGAGGGTACAAATGAGCCCCTAAATTATTATTCCATTCTATGACATCGCATAGTTAAAACCTATTCCAATTAAACTCTTTTGAGATAGTAATTTATGATGAAAAGACTGAATATTCAAAAATAGTTAAATGCTCAGAAGTTTTATTCTAATAAAAGCATATAAGTCTAAAAGAGATTTCAGAATATATCCACTGGAAGCAGAATCTGCTTGTGGCAGGACTTGTTAGTAATACTAAGTTTGAAATAAAGCATTTATACATTTTAAAATATTGCTAAATTATACCCTAAACAATTAAGATTCTTTTCTTTTGGAGAATAGTTAGATAACACTTACATGCAAATAAATATGGGTATGGTTAAGAGATTTAGCTGAACATCAAACATTTTCAAAATTTACTTATGTTTTTTATATACATTTACATTTTTTTCTTATTTCAAATATCGTTGCATACATGTTAAGTGTAACTATTTAGTCAGGATGGGAACTTTTTGTTTAGTGGAAATATGACCAAATAAGATTAAGTTGAAATTTTAAATTATGCTTTAGAAAAATGTTTACAGCTGTACTTCCCACAGCAAGTTCCATGAAGTATTGTTTATGCAAAATCTTAATGTAGTCAATTACGATTTATTTTCAATGTCTGTGATGTACATGGTAGGAACAAAGCAAAGTACTAGTCCTTGCAGAACTTATGTTCCATTGAGAGATTCAGATCTCACACAAAGGACTGAGCATGTACTTGACATGTCAGATTATGAGAAGTGCTAGCGAGGCGAACAAGGCAGCCTAGGACAAGAGTGCACAATGTGAAGGTCTGTCGTTCATACAGGATATTCAGGAAGGCCTCTTAGATAAGAGGTTATCTGAGCAGAGATGTATTGCAGAGTGAGGGAAGCATGGGGTATCTAGGGACAGAGGGTTATTAGCAAATCTAAGAGGAAAAAAATTTTAAACCCAAGAGGTGTTAGTGTCCCTGGAAAATTGCAGGAAGGTCAAGCAGGCTGGTATGGCTGGAGGGGAGAGGAGAGAAATAAAAGTGAAGCCAAAGGTCCTTGGAGTGTGGGAGGTTTAAAGATGATAAGAACTTTGGATGTCTTTTTCTGTGTGAGGAAGAAAATCACTGGAGGATTGTAAACAGAGAAGTAAAATGCCACTCAATAATTACTAGTCAACGCTGCCAAGTCGCTTCAGTCGTGTCCGACTCTGTGCGACCCCACGGACTGCAGCCTACCAGGCTTCTCTGTCCATGGGATTCTCCAGGCAAGAACACTGGAGTGGGTTGCCATTTCCTTCTCCAAGTAGTCAACATTAGGTGTTAATTTAATATAATACTAATATTAGGTGTCAATTATTACTAGTCAATTAGGTGTCAATAATTACTAGTCAATATTAGGTGTTAATTTAATATAAAATTAAATAATGTTAATTTTATATTAAGTATATCATCAAATGTATTAAATACTTATCACAATTTAAATATGCATCAAACTTTGGACATCTCCATTTCTCAGTGATTATCTTGCTTTAATTTTGTTCATCTAAATGCACAGCATACTTCCTACTAATATTTTATAAATACTTTGTATTTGAACATGTTTCAAGGTAAAATCTATTTGTTAAACTGTGTGTCAAGGCTGTGTATTGTCACCCTGCTTATTTAACTTATTTGCAGAGTACATCATGTGAAATGCCAGGCTAGATGAAGGGCAAGCTGGAATCAAGATTGTCGGGAGAAATATCAATAACCTCAGATAGGCAGATGACACCACCCTTATGGCAGAAAGTGAAGACTTGAAGAGCCTCTTGATGAAAGTGAAAAACGGAGAGCAAATAAGCTGTCTTAAAACTCAAAATTCAAAGAACTAAAGATCATGGCATCTGGTCCCATCACTTCATGGCAAATAGATGGGGAAACAACAGAAACAGTGACAAACTTTATTTTCTTGGGCTCCAAAATCACTGCAGATTTTGACTGCAGCCATGAAATTAAAAGACATTGTGGAAGAAAAGTTATGACTAACCTAGATGGCATATTAAAAAGCAGACACATTACTTTACCAACAAAAGTCCGTCTAGTCAAAGTTATGGTTTTTCCAGTAGTCATGTATGGATGTGAGAGTTGGACTATAAAGAAAGCTGAGCACTGAAGAATTGATGCTTTTGAACTGTGGTGTTGGAGAAGACTCTTGAGAGTCCCTTGACTGCAAGGAGATGCAACAAGTCAATCCTAAAGGAAGTCAGTCCTGAATATTCATTGGAAGGACTGATGCTGAAGCTGTAACTCCAATACTCTGGCACCTGATTCAAAGAACTGACTCATTTGAAAAGACCCTGATGCTGGGAAAGATTGGGGGCAGGAGGAGAAGGGGGCAACAGAGGATGAGATGGTTGAATGGCATAACTGAATGGATGCACATGAGTTTGAGCAAGCTCTAGGATTTGTTGATGGACAGGAAAGCCTGGCGTGCTGTAGTCGGGGTTGCAAAGAGTCAAACACCATTGAGAGACTGAACTGATGTGCAAGAGTAGTCATGTAGAATTTGTAATAGCAAAAATATAGTAACTTTTCTGTTACTGGCATTGATAAATGACAAACTTCAAAATGTATTCTAATATTAAAAAATCTTTTCAAGCAAAGCAATGACAGAATAGCTTTTTATTGTGAGCCACAGAAGAGCCTTATCAAATATTTTAACCAATTTATTCACCAAATGAAATTCAATGACATCATTTTCCCATGAACTATGAATAAGAAAGGGAGGAAAAAAACATTAGTGGGCATATAGAATTGTTCAGGCAATCAAGACTACCTTAAGATTGATATAACTGAGTCTAGAGAAATATTTTGATTCTATTCTTTCATTGAATAGCTACCATGTGCCAATATAAACTCACTGATATAATTAAGAAAAGCCTTTCTTACCTTTTATTGATACAGATTTCTTGAAATGTAAAAATTTATAACTCAGTTTGAAAAGAAATTAAGTATGTACAAGTTACAGAGATACCCCATGCATTAAGGGATTGACAAAGCTCTGAGATAGAGAAGGTATCAGGACAGCATTCCTAGAAATTCAATGTCTGAGCTAAGTTTTGAAAATAAAATGGAAGCTTCTTTCTTGTTGTTTAGTCATGAAGTTGTGTCTGATTCTGCAACCCCATGGATGGTAGCCTGCCAGACTTCTCGGTCCATGAGATTTGCCAGGCAAGAATAATAGAGTGGGTTGCCATTTCCTCCTCCAGAGGATCTTCCTGACCCAAGGACTTATCCTGCATTTCCTGCATTGGCAGGCAGATTCTTTCCCACTGACCCACCAGGAAAAGCCCAGTGGAAGCTTTAGGGGTGGGTAAATAGGATGAGTGCATTAAAGTAGTGGAAATATTCTGTGTAATGACATTGACCATTGTCTGGAGACCTCTAAGTAACTAGGCTCAATCAATTGTCTTTTTCACCTGTTAAACATAAAGAAGATGAAAATAAGAGAATAGGGAGTGCTGGGCCTCTGGTGAAACAGAAGATTCATGTCCATCTTAAGTAAATACAAATATGTGTATTTGTATTTACTTTGCAAACATCAAACAAAATGCATCTTTAGGCCAGGTTTCTTAGATTTGCTTACTTGTGTCACCAGATTTGATATAAAGGTTGAGGAAAGGAGGGATAGTAATGGATTGGTATGCTGTAATAATGTAAGATTTCAAACCTAGGAAACCATCAACAGGGTATTTATGAGAACAACATTTTGGTAACTAAGTAAAGAATAATTTAGACATTGATATATATATATATATATATATATATATATATATATATACATTATCATTGCAAAATATATAGCTAATGGGAGGCTGCTGTATAACACAGGGAGCTCAGGTCGGTGCTCTGTGATGACCTAGAGGGTTAGGATGAATAGGGGTGGGTAAGGCACGCTCAAGAGATAGGGGATATGTGTACACTTATAGCTGACTCACGTTGTTGTATACAGAAATTAACACAACATTGTAAAGCAATTATACTCCAACTAAAAATAAATTAAAAAGAGAATAAATTAGAAGAAGGAATAAGGAAAGCTATTAGGTTGCTCTATTGGGATAGTTCAGGGTGGCAAACTTGCAAATGTAGCTGTTGTTTGTTGTTGTTTTAGTTACAAAGTCCTGTCCTGCTCTTTTGCAACCCCATGGGCTGTAACCCTTCAGGCTCCTCTTTCTATGGGATTCTCCAAGCAAGAATACTGGAATGGGTTGCTATATTCCTTCATCAGGAGATCTTCCCCACCCAGGGATCAAATCCACATCTCTTGTGTTGGCAGGCCGATTTTTTGCCACTGAGTCACTAGGGAAGAGTAAGAGAATATCGACTAGATTTGGGTCACTTTAAGGATGATGACTTCCCTGGTGGCTCAGATGGTAAAGCGTCTGCCCACAATGTGGGAGACCCGGGTTCAATCCCTGGGTCGGGAACATCACCTGGAGAAGGAAATGGCAACCCACTCCAGCATTCTTGCCTGGAAAATCCCATGGACAGAGGAGCCTGGTAGGGTACAGTCCATGGAGTCGAAAAGAGTTGGACATGACTGAGCAACTTCACTTTCACAAGGTTGATGAAAATATAGCAAGAGTGAATTTTCTGATATGGAGGCCTAGATGGGTGGTACCAATGGATACAAGAAAAGAGTTATATGATGCCCATCAGTGTTAGGGAGAATAAAAATGAGTCTGGCTATCTTTTATGATACATCAGGAACGTGATGAGGAGATATTTCCCATGGAGCATACTTTTTATATGTAAAATGTCTGCTCATCATGCTCTTGATGTATTATAAGCCTCTACTTTCTTCTTAAATCTATGTTAAGAACATGTTAGTAAGTTTATTTTAATCTAAAATCTTCCATTAAAGTTTAAATTATATGATTTGCTACCAAATAACTGTCCAAACTTGGGCATTTCACCTGAATATCTTTGTGTCTTGGTTTTCTCAGCTATAAAACAAGAGGACTTGCTTAGATAATTTCCAAGGACACTTCTAGATTTCTTGTACTACAGCTTTTAATTATCTTGACTATTATAAAACTTTCTTATTAATGAATAAAATCAAATTTTGAAACTTATTTACTTTCAGATTTTGGGAAGTTGTCAATGTTGTAATCGATACATTATGATGCTATAAATCACAAATACTGTGATATTTATAATATAAAGTATATGCTGATATCATAAATATTTAATAAAACCAAATTTAATATTTGAAGCTCTAAACAAGGAGTCATGCATTCGGGTTATTCAGATAACCATGAAAAGTTACTTGTAGACCTGTACAAGCAAGGTTTTTTCATACCAGTGTTTGATATTATCAGATTTCAATGGGCCCAAAATTTGTCTCTTTAATTAATTTAGAAAACATAGCAACACTCCTGCAAGGTCTAAATTATAGAGGACTTAATGTTGACAGTGATGGATATTACAGAAGTAAGATGTAAGTTGGCTGCATAACTTGTAATATAAACATTCTGTGTCATTTGGTCGGACATTTGCTGAAGTGAGATGACTTTGCAGCTGATCAGTGTGAAATAGACAATTCTATATCTCTTGTCTGTGTGATGAATCTACTTCCACAATAGTCTTTTTCTCTTCACGATAGACAGTTAATTCACATCCTGTAAGTTCATGATGACTATTCCACAGACAGTCATCTGGATTAACTTCTGTTAATTACCACTGAAATGTTGGGCTTTCTGCATAAACTATGAAATGATCCTTTAGAGAGCAGACTGAAAATGACTTTGGAGCCTCTGCTACAGAACCCCTTGGTTCTGTGGTGCAACATTTAGCCTCTTTGTAATTTAATTTCCTACTTTGAAATGTCACTTGCCAAATACCAATTCGACTCCCCTTACTCTACATCCCCAAATCCTATCATAAATGTCACATATGATAAGAAATGGATTATGTGGATTTGCAAGAGGGAATTTCTCAGAGATGAATTCTCAGAGACACAATATTATTTTCACTCCACGAAAATGTTCACGTGATTTGCATAGTGATTCTATTTCCATAATTTATATCTAAGCCCATGGATCTCTGTATTATTTCAATGTGATTATGTATCTTACAGGTTAGCCTTCATGTAAGCTGAGAATCCTATATTTAATTCTAGTTCAGTTGAAATTTGGCATAAGTCATATTCTACTTTTGTCTATTGACATAAACTATTGGACAAATTACTGTTCCATTTTTCTATAAAAATTGACTTTCTAAATCTTCCTGGTGCTCTGATTTCTTTTGGAAGTAAAGAACATTCAAGTAAGACCCATTCGGAGGTCAATTGCTATTCTTCAAAGAGTGACTTTAAGTTATTTAAACCTCCAGGGATTCTGAAATAGACTCTCCTATAAAATATTTCAGTGGTGTAGTGTTCCATCAATAAAAGGATACACTCATAGTAAATCAAACAAACAACAACGAAAAAGTGGAAAGCTTAGAGGTTTGCTGAGTTTGTAAGTATTACAGTCATGTTGCTGAAGACATGCCATTCTAAAAAAAGATTCCTTGATCTAGTTTTCTGTAGTTTTCATATAATTTGATTCTATCTTCTCTTTTAGCAATGAGGTAGCAGTATAAAGAGTGATTTGTATGTTTGAAACGTTTTGTAAATCTCAACTTCCTACTGCACTTGAACTATACTCTAATTTCAAGTCATTGCTTTTTAAGTGTATACATTTAGCTGCATAAAAATATTTTTAAATTGAAACAGTCTCCTTATTTTTTCTAGATTAACCCTTGAACTCTATATATTGGTAAACTCTTACGTCTAAAATAGCTTACATTGTTCTCCTGGTGATGGTATAGGTAAATCTTGAAGCACTTTATCATGTCTTCTGAGCGTCAAAATGTTGACCTCTTAATATAGCACTTGTAATTGGTTCTATATTTCCAATAAACATCAAATAAGCACAAAGCATTATATAAGGATAAAAATCTATTCAGTAAATTCTCTGTTTAAAGAAGTCCTAGAAGGTATTTAATATTATCTTTAAATATATCTCATACATTTCTTCTCATCTTAGACTTCACAGTTATCATACCCTGGAAAAGACAAAGTTGTTAACAACTGCTTTTCAAGGCTGGCAAAAAATTAATCCAGGTGAGACAACATGACATCAGAATGAACAAGTAGAATACATTTGCCAAAATCTCGTTACATTCACCTATGGTTATCTTGACTACTACCTTTTTTTTTTTTTGTCCTAAGATTCCCTACTTAAAATATAAATTCCAAGGAAATTTTCTGGATTTGGAATCTGATTTTGAATAAGGCTTGATTACTCTTAATACCTATGTGAACTAAGAGAAATATCCTATCAGTCTCCTTATTTTAGAAATGGTGATAATGCATTCCCTAACTTGGTTTTATTTTAGATCAAATATATTTTTATTTTAGATCGAATATATATTTTAAATGTATCTATATTTGAAAACATTTTCAAAACTGTCAAACACTATATAAGTACAAGCTGTCATCATTATTATTATTAAAAAAAAACTTTCCCCACCAAACAGATTGTGAAAAAACAGTATGGCATTTGCTTTTTTATAGGGTATGAATGGTTCTTTGTCCCCCCCACCCCCACCCCCATAGCTCAGTGGTAAAGAATCTGCCTGCACTGTAGTAGCTGCAGGAGACGCTGGTTCTATCCCTGGGTTGATTAGGAAGATTCCCTGGAGGAGGGTATGGCAACCCACTCCAGTATTCTTGCCTAGAGAATTCCATGGACAGAGGAATCTGGCAGGCTACAGTCCATAGGGTCACAAAGATTTGGACATGACTGAGGCAACTTAGCACTCACACGGTATGAATGAGGCTGCACTGAATGTCAACTTAATTTGGTTTAGAATGTATACTTTGTATTTCTTCCCTAATTTTTCCCCATGGATATTCTGTGGTTTAGTATCTCTTTATTTGCATCAAAGGCTTTGAATCAGGATGGAAAACTTATGGTTGAACTTGAGTATTAGGACTCAAGGAAATCAAGAGATAAACTGCAATGGCAGGAATGATGATGGTGTGAGGATGGCCGTCGACTGCAATCAGGGTGAAAGAGCAGGCCCGAGGCAATGGCACCCCACTCCAGTACTCTTGCCTGGAAAATCCCATGGACGGAGGAGCCTGGTAGGCTGTAGTCCATGGGGTTGCTAAGAGTCGGACACGACTGAGCGACTTCACTTTCACTTTTCAGTTTCATGCATTGGAGAAGGAAATGGCAACTCACTCCAATGTTCTTGCCTGGAGAATCCAAGGGACGGGGGATCCTGGTGGGCTGCCGTCTATGGGGTCGCACAGAGTTGGACACGACTGAAGCAACTTAGCAGCAGCAATAGCAACACTTTCTTGGTGAGGCCCCAGAGGACATAAATAAAGCAGGCTTCCCAGGCTTTTTAGGTTCAAAATTGAGCTGAATGTTGCTCACCACATTCAGCAATGAGATGTGGTGAGTCCTATGTAGTTTCTGGTGGTTACTTTTAAAGAGGAGGATGGAGTGGGTGTGAATACTGGGGCTTGGGTGTTAATGATAGAGCCAGTGGGAATGAGAAAGCTGAACTCAGAAACATTTGGCTTTATCACCGTATATATTAAGGAGTATATGTGAATGTGCTTTATGTATAATTAATATGTTCTTTCGTTTATCCTTTTCCAGGCAAGTGATCTGAAAAAAATAGTATGCTATATCTTCTGTATTATTGTAATTTTTATCACTTCATAATTTACTGTTGCAATTTCAACAGTTTAAATTTGAAACATATATATGTATATACATATATGTGTGTGTGTATACATGTGTATATGTCTATTGGAGTGGAAAATGGCAACCCACTCCAGTATTCTTGACTGAAAAATTTCATGGACAGAGGAGCCTG
The DNA here is from genome assembly GCF_032452875.1 of Bos javanicus. Taxonomy (NCBI): domain Eukaryota; kingdom Metazoa; phylum Chordata; class Mammalia; order Artiodactyla; family Bovidae; genus Bos; species Bos javanicus. The sequence continues at coordinate 27,781,661 of NC_083891.1, read as the reverse complement.
GCATGGGGTCACAAAGAGTCGGACATGACTGAGCAACTGAGCACACACATATGTGCACATATACATATGTATATATACAATACACAACTGACCACACATATATATTTATGAACTGGTATAATGTTGTTTTAATGTTCTCTGGGCCATATGTAGTCTCTATTCCAGCAGCTCTTAAATCTTCAGAAGCACAAAATTCACCTGTGATGTTTAAATCGGCCCCTGTGCAGACTCAACTGCTTTTGATTCTTATTCAGCCAGGTCTGGGATTGAATCTAAAAAGTTGCATTTCTAATAAAATCTCAAAATAATTCGATGCAAGAATCATGTGGATTACATTTTTGTAACAATGTAAGCTTTGAAAACGTTTATAATTTTTATTTCATACAGTTTAAAAAAAATGTGAGAAGGAGGAAATAGCTCAAGAGAATTTACCAATGTGCACAGAACTCCTATGGTTCATTCTAATTATATGAGTTTTCCTTTAACTTGTCCGTACATTCCTTTTAATTGTAAAAATAATTTTTTCAAACATTTTTGAAATATTTCTCAAACATATTTGGAATTGTAAAAATAATTTTGTCAAACATTTTCCTGCATCAGATGTTATTCACTTCTTCCCTAAAGTCTGAAGCCTAAGACTGGCTTACAAAGTCACTTTGCCTCTCTAGCAGTTTGATGTAGCTACCATTGCTGAGAGATCACTGCTTGGAATTCCTCATCCCAGGTTCCTAGACCTTCAATGTAGAACAGACTCATTGCCTGACATTTGAGTAATTTTTTAAGCATCTAATTATCTGTGTCACTCTGTTAAGATTTTAGGGTTTCACACAATTTTAAAATATCAAATTTTAAGCTCAAAGGTCTTCAAAGGATCGTTGCTTGTATTTCATTCAAGTGCAAATGGCCTGTACAATAGTAGACCTTATTAAATGATCCAGGGGTGAGAAAGACCTGATTAAGAGCATTCAGAAATCGAAGGTGGGGGAGATTTTTGTTGTTGTTGTTGTTGTTTTTGGAAGTATAATTTTTTTTTTCATACATGATATTTTACATGTTTCAATGCCATTCTCCCAGATCTTCCCACCCTCTCCCTCTCCCACAGAGTCCATAAGACTATTCTATACATCAGTGTCTCTTTTGCTGTCTCGTACACAGGGTTATTGTTACCATCTTTCTAAATTCCATATATATGCGTTAGTATACTGTATTGGTGTTTTTCTTTCTGGCTTACTTCACTCTGTATAATAGGCTCCAGTTTCATCCACCTCATTAGAACTGATTCAAATGTATTCTTTTTAATGGCTGAGTAATATTCCATTGTGTATATGTACCATAGCTTTCTTATCCATTCATCTGCTGATGGACATCTAGGTTGCTTCCATGTCCTGGCTATTATAAACAGTGCTGCGATGAACATTGGGGTACACGTGTCTCTTTCCCTTCTGGTTTCCTCAGTGTGTATGCCCAGCAGTGGGATTGCTGGATCATAAGGCAGTTCTATTTCCAGTTTTTTAAGGAATCTCCACACTGTTCTCCATAGTGGCTGTACTAGTTTGCATTCCCACCAACAGTGTAAGAGGGTTCCCTTTTCTCCACACCCTCTCCAGCATTTATTATTTGTAGACTTTTGGATCGCAGCCATTCTGACTGGTGTGAAATGGTACATCATAGTGGTTTTGATTTGCATTTCTCTGATAATGAGTGATGTTGAGCATCTTTTCATGTGTTTGTTAGCCATCTGTATGTCTTCTTTGGCGAAATGTCTATTTAGTTCTTTGGCCCATTTTTTGATTGGGTCATTTATTTTCCTGGGGAGATTTTTGAAAGAACTTATGAATTGAAACGGAGAAGGCAATGGCACCCCACTCCAGTACTCTTGCCTGGAAAATCCCATGGACGGAGGAGCCTGGTGGGCTGTAGTCCACGGGGTTGCTAAGAGTCGGACACAACTGAGAGACTTCACTTTGACTTTTCACTTGCATGCACTGGAGAAGGAAATGGCAACCCACTCCAGTGTTCTTGCCTGGAGAATCCCAGGGACGGGGGAGCCTGGTGGGCTGCCATCTCAGGGGTCGCACAGAGTCGGACACGACTGAAGTGACTTACAGCATGCTCTTTAAGGGATGTTTACATGCTTTTTAAGGGATGTTTCCCTGGTCTTAGGTTTACTGGAGGCTCAGATGGTAAAGAATCTACCTGCAATGCAGGAGACCTGAGTTCAATCCCTGGGTCAGGAAGATCCTCTAGACATGGGAATGAACACCCACTACAGTATTTTTGCCTGGAGAATTCCATGGACAGAGGACCCTCTTTTTTCTCTAACACTTTTTTCCCCCTAGCACTCTAAGTGTATATGTCAGATGTGAATATACCAAATTCCCAAATTATGCACCATAGTTTTCTGTGTTGTTGGTCAAAAAGCATGAACACTGAAGTCAAATGTGTCTCAGACATTCTCTGCTCTAACTGCCTGCTTTGTTAACATAGTGACATTTTTTTGTCCACTCACTAGCTGGAAAACCTCAGACAAGTTACCTAAACTATTTGCTTCAGTTTCCTCATCTTTAAAACTGGTTAGATATTAAAACCTAAATTATAGGGCATTGTAAGGGCAATAACATGTTTATATAAAGCAATTAGTACAGAGCTTGGAATGTGCTAAACTCATATGGTAAATAGCTAACTTCAGATATTATTATTAGGATCACTTGGAATGGGGAATTCCAAGAAGCATCTGTGAAGAAAATGGTGAAGAATATTCTATCTATTGCAGAATATGACAAATATTGCTTAAGATTATTGCTAGACATTTCAGAAATATGCTCAGATATTTAGCTTTAGTTTTCCTGAAGGAAGACAGGAAGATTCTTCTTCTTTTTTTTGGTAGGATTCCCTGAAACAGGAGTAGCTTAGATAAATTATTCTAAGCAAAAAGATGAATTATTTAGTCAAATGTCTTAGTATAGGCTGTCTAAGTATCAGAGACAGGGTGACTTATAACAACAGAAATTTATTTTTCATGTTTTCTGGAGGCTGGAAGTCTGAGATCAGGGTGTCAGCATGGTCTGATTCAGGTGAGGGTCCGCTTCTGGATTTCAGACCACGTTCTGTGAGAGGGAAGAGGTATAAACATGATTTTCATAACATTAAGTTATCAGACTGATTTTTTTTTCCCTCTTCCCCTTCATTATTTCTATCTATCTGACAATTGTCGTTGAATTCTAGGATGCTTCAGAGAGACTTTCACACCTACTCATACATATTAAATGACAGATAAAGTATGAAATCTCAGTAACAGATTCTGTGTACCATATCTAAGAGAAATATTTTAAAATACCATTTCTCTTACTAATAGAAAAATACAAAAATTAAAAAAGTCTAAATAACATAAAAACAAACATAAGCTTTAGATAAAATTAATGTTAATGGTTTTTTTATTAGCTAAATTTCAGGATAAAATTATTTTTAGTGAGCAATATATGAACACATGTATACCTATGGTGCATTCATTTTGATATTTGGCAAAACTAATACAATTTGTAAAGTTTAAAAATAAAATAAAATTAAAAATAAATAAATAAATTTTAACTTCTAGATTTACAGTGATATTTAAAAGAATATAAAATTTTTGGCATGATAATTAAATGAATTTTAAGGACTTGTATCTTTCCAGCAAAAAATAAAAAAAAAAAAAAGCCCTGTTGATATTTAATTGCTTGAAAGGAGTTTTATTAAAAACACACAAGACAATCTCCCACTTTTAGTTTGGTTTTGTTTGCCTGAAACATTTGGCGGATAGGTCAGCAACAACTGTACATACAAAACTGAACCCACTTGAGTTTGAGAGAACTTCCAGTCGGCACCTTGTCCTCTGCAAAGATTGAAACAGGACAGGAAACGCAGTGAGATTTACTGCAGAGTTCCAAACAAAACCCATGAAAGTGACTGAAGAACAAAAACATAGTAATAACTAGCTTTGTTGTACATGATTCTTGTATATTACTGATACCAGTTTTTTGCTTGTCCTGCATTCTACTTATCTTTCCTTAGAAATAAGAAATATAGATTTGATTTGCCTTTCCCTGACATTTAGGGATGCTGAGCATCTTTTCATGTGCTAGTTAACCATTTGTAGGTCTTCTCTGGAAAAATTCCTATTCAGGTTCTCTATCCTTTTTTAATTGAATTTTATATATATATATATATTGACTGTATCCATTTTTATGTTTTAGATATTATTATTTTATTGTATATATCATTAACAAATATCTTTTTCCATTCAGTAGGTTGCCTTTTTGTTTTGTTAATAGTTTCCTTAGCGGTGCAAAAGCTTAGTTTGATGTAGTCTCATTTGTCTATTTTTCTTTTGTTGACCTTTCCTGAGGAGACAGATCCAAAAAGATGTTGCTAAGATTGATGTCAAAGAGCATACTGCCTATGTTTCCTTCTAGGAGTTTTACTGTTTCAGTTCTTACATTTAAGTCATTCCATTTTTAACTTATTGAATTTGCATGGCGTGACGAAATGGTTTAGCTTCCATTTTTTTACATGTAATTGTTCAGTTTTCCCAGAAAAACTTACTGAAGAGACTGTTTTTCTTGCAGTTTATGTTCTTGCCTCTTTTATCATAGATTAACTGATCATATGTGCATGGGTTTATTTCTGGGCTGTCTATTCTGTGCCATTGGTCTATGTGTTTTTGTGTGAGTATCTGTTTTCCTTACAATAGCTCTGTAACATAGTTTGAAGTCAGAGTGCATGACACTTCATATCTGACAGAATGGCTATCATCAAAAAGAAGAAATAACAAATATTGGTGAGGATGTGGAGAAAAATCAACCCATGTACACTTTTGGTGGGAATGTAAATTGGTACACCCACTGCGAAAAATGATAATGAGGTTCCTCAAAAAATTAAAAACTAACATATAACCCAGCAATTCCATTTCTGTGCATTTATCAGCAGAAAACAAAAACACTATTTCAAAAAGATATATACACTCCAATATTCATTACAGCATTATTTACGGTATCTAAGATACGGAAACAACCTAAGTGTCCGTTGATAGATAAATGGATAAAAAAGAAACTGTGATTTGTCTCATACAGCATAATGTCATTAATGACACCCATGCTGTCCAAGTGGCAGGATTTCACTGCTGAAAGGAAATCAGTAGAATATCAGCCATAAAAAAATGAAATCTTGCCACTTGGACAACATGGACGGACTGAAAGGATATTACACTATGTGAAATCAGACAAAAAAACCCAGATACTGTATGTTTTCATTTATGTGTAGAATCTAAATTATAAAACAAAGAACAAATATAGCAAAACAGAAAGAAACTCAAGGATATAGAGAACAAGTTAATGTTTACTAGGGTGAAGAGGAGAAAGTCAATAGAAGATTCAAATTAGGTGAAGGGAATACAAGGTACCAACTGTTAATACTGTTATATAATAATAAGTCACAAAGATGTACTACACAGCACAGAAAATATAGTTAATAAAATATTCATAATTTTGTATGATCAAATCACTATCTTGTCTACCTGAAACTAATATAATATTGTAAGCCCATGATTCTTCAATAAAAATGTAAATAAAATAAAGAATATAACTATTTCTCTCAAACAGCTAGTATCTCAGGCATTATTCATAGTGCCTAGTATTAAAAAAAAATTCCAAGTGCAAAATATATAAACCAGTAAAGCATAGAAAATCATACTTAAATACTTTCCTATCAGACCCATTCATACTTTCACATAACATGGAAAATGGCAGTCACTTCAATCTATGTTGCTCCATAGTTACTCCAAAAACAGTGAAGAAAGACAAGGTAACCAAAGTAAATCATACAAAAATAATGAGCTCAAAACCCCAGAAACTTCCAAAATTACAAATTATCTTCTTAGAAAAAAAAAAAACACAAACCTACCAAATCCTAGTAGATGATCTCCATTCTCCAGCCTTAGCTGTGAGCTAAAGCACACACAAGCCTAAACTATGGCTGGACACACATGTCATCAGTAATGGGACAAGCCAACACGAAGTACCGATTGATATGATGTACTAGGGACAAACTATACTTGCTGGATTCTTACAAAAACTATATAACCTGCATTGAATAATCTGGACTAATTGCTGCTGCTGCTAAGTCACTTCAGTCGTGTCCAACTCTGTGCGACCCCATAGACGGCAGCCCACCAGGCTCCCCCATCCCTGGGATTCTCCAGGCAAGAACACTGGAGTGGGTTGCCATTTCCTTCTCCAATGTATGAAAGTGAAAAGGGAAAGTGAAGTCGCTCAGTCTTGTCCGACTTAGTGACCCCATGGACTGCAGCCTACCAGGCTCCTCCGTCCATGGGATTTTCCAGGCAAGAGTACTGGAGTGGGGTGCCATTGCCTTCTCCGATCTGGACTAATTAGACCAATTCAAATTTGAGACATTCTCAAAGATAACTGGCCTGAACTTTCCAATGTTAAGTCTGACAGATATGAAATCTGAACGGTAATGTGTCATCTGAGATTGAATTCTGGAATAGAAATGGACATTAGTGGCATAATTGGCAAAATCTGAATAAGGTCCATAGATTAGATAATACAGCATTATCATTATTTTCCTTCCCTTTTTGATAATTGCATTCTGCCTACATAAAGGAATGTTCTATTTTAATAAATACAATGAATTTATAAACTCATTGAAGTATTTAAAGGTAAAAGGGTATTTAAATGTAGAATTTGAGTCTTGCAAAAATGTAAAAAGATATGCACACACATAGATAAATAGACACACAGATAAAGAAAAAGAAAGATTGAAAGAGAATGATGAAACACATGTGAAAACATGTTAACATTCATGGAATGTGCACGAAAGAAGTACATGAGAATTCTTCTGATAGTTCTATGCTTCTTTCTACTTTTTATTACAGTGGTCGTAAATTATTTCAATAGAAATGTTAAAAACATATATCCCTAAACTCTTGATGAGTTCAGCCTTAAACTGGAAGCATACAGATTCTGATAATGAAAGGTTGCAATATAATCATTGTAAAGCACATTTCCTATCTGTTTCCCCCTTTTTCTATTGCATTGTAACACAAAGCTTTATGAATCCCATTGCATCATCATTAGACAATTATTATTTTTAAAAAATTGACCAAACTGATAGTATACACTAGTGCTAATCTGAAACTTGTAATAACTGATACACACTCCAAAGCTTGGAGTAAGGAAAAACAGTATCTTCAGGGGAGCTTCCTTGGTGGCTCAGTGGTAAGGGAACACAGGTTCAATCCCTGGTCCAGGATGATCCCCTATGAGCAGAGCCCATGTGCCACAACTATTGAGCCCATGTGCCGCAGCTACGAGCCCTAGAGCCCATGCTCTGCAGCAAGAGAAGCCACAGCAGTGAAAAGCCTACGCACCACGAAAAGAGAGTAGCCCCTGATCGCTGTAACTAGAGAAAAGCTCCGACAGCAATGAAGACTCAGCACAGCCAACAATAAATAAATAAAATGATTTTTTTAAGTATTGAATTGTCAGAAGACAAAGAAAGCACTTTAATGAATTTCACTATTTTGGAGATAAATGAGAAATTGGGATCAAGAGAGAGGACGGGGCTTTGAGTCCATTGAGGGGAGGCAACGGCTTTAAAGATGAATGGACATCGTAAGCAAACAATGGCTGCATTTGCAGGGCTGCTGCACGCAGGCATCCAGTGCTTGTAATTGAGGATGATTACGGTTAATGACGCCAGTAATGTGCACTCTCAAACGGGCAGGACAATGTAATTTGTATCAAACTTATTCAGTATCTCTTCAGGCACTTTGCCTGGTTTAATCTTAGTGCAGCACTGGGTGCAGTGGGCTGGTCTGGAAGCGTCACAGCTGGCTCAAATTAAAATGTTCCTGGGTTTCCCCCACCCCCTCATCCCTCCAGTATATTCAGAAGTAAATAAAGCCGTTTGAGCCTTGATATCAGCTGGATGGCTCAGGGCCTGTTGTAGTTTAACGTGACAGGACCAAGATCTTTAGTCCTGAAAACACTAGTTTTAGCATGCAGAAAGGAAGCAAAACATCTGCCTGTGAAATTCACTGATGAAGTGTTAACCAGAAACAGCTACACTTTGGGGCAAAAGGAAGCTGTTTTACATTTCAGTACACTGTGAAGCACAACATTATGTGAGGATTTTCAAAAGATAAAAAAAAAGTTAGTTAATATCAAATATGTCCAGTCTCCATTTCTCCAAATACCAGGAGGAAATCCCTAGCAAGCAAAACTGTTTATGGAATCAATTCAGGAACAGATCCTGTTTAAAAGTTAGACTATTCATTTAAATCTGGTGTCAGATAAAACAAGTATATCTTTTAAACTATGAATTGAAGAAGCATAAATATGCCTTTTTTCTTTTTGTTTTCTGACTTGTTCATTTTAGAGAAGAGAAAGGAAAAGTCTCTATAATTGTGCTTGTAATTTTCAGACACAGATTACAAATGCCGAAGCATGACAGAGCATGTACACAAATGAGATGGAAATACATATAAGGCTCAAGATAATTACAGTTCTGAAAAAAAAAATGCTATTGTGTTCCATCCCTCAGTTTTGTAAGTAGAGTTTTTCTTTCCATGCTGCTGCTAAGTTGCTTCAGTCGTGTCCGACTCTGTGTGACGCCATAGACGGCAAGCCAATGCAAATCATGACATTTGATCAGTTCCAGAAGCAACATTTTCATAATGTTGTCATAATGTTCATATGTCATATGTCATCATCATATGTCATATGTCATCATCATATGTCATAATGATGTCATAATGTTCGTCAATGACAACAATAAGTTGGGATTGGAAAGAAAGGTGAAAGGGTATCCATATCCTGGTCTCAATGATAGCTAAATCGCATGGAGGATGATTGATATGCAGAAGGAGCAATGATATTTGGATGGCAAAATGGGTGTAAGTTTCAGGAAAATACGAACAACTCAGATGATTGTGGGACCATGAAATTCTTCATACACAAGTATCTCACAATTTATTTTATTTTAAAAATGCTTATAAATCAAACTAGTTTGCTCTCACATGTATTCTCACACGTTATAAAGTTTAAAGTTTATGACAGGTACCTCACAATAGGTTGTAGATTATGTTGTTTAGTTCCTGTGATAAATAATGCTGGATGTGAACACGCACTTGCTCGTATGATTATAAATGCCATGAGCTAAATTGACTATAAATGACTTTATATTACCTAGCATGGAAATACTGTCATTTTTTACATGAAAAGTAATTTTAAAAAGTCATCTGGTATAAAGACTCAGGATTTAGCAGTTTTACCAATTGAGTAGAAGAAATCTCCAACACAATCAAATAAAATATTAATCTGGGTGTTTTGCAGTTTTTCCTGTATCACATTCTTAAGAAAATTACTTTGAATAGTAAAAGGATAGCTATTATAATGCAATGTAAAATACATAATTGTTGGTCTGAGAGTAATACAGTTCATCTATGTGATCTATGAGAGACAGTCAAACTGTTGGACACATTCAAACAAAATATGGCTGTAATTCCCCTCATATCTCTCCCAACAACTCCTTAGTCTCCTTCCAGCAATTAGTGGCCATTTTATCTTGATTTATCTTTTGGATGTTGGTAACAGTTGGACTGTGAAGAAAGCTGAGCGCCGAAGAATTGATGCTTTTGAACTGTGGTGTTGGAGAAGACTCTTGAGAGTCCCTTGAACTGCAAGGAGGTCCAACCAGTCCATCCTAAAGGAGATCAGTCCTGGGTGTTCATTGGAAGGACTGATGCTAAAGCTGAAACTCCAATACTTTGGCCACCTCATGTGAAGAGTTGACTCCTTGGAAAAGACTCTGATGCTGGGAGGGATTGAGGGCAGGAGGAGAAGGGGACGACAGAGGATAACATGGCTGGATGGCATCACTGACTTGATGGACATGGGTTTGGGTAGATTCCAGGAGTTGGTGATGGACAAGGAGGCCTGGCGTGCTGCGATTCATGGGGTCGCAAAGAGTCGGACATGACTGAGCGACTAAACTGAACTGAACTGAGCCCATCCCTAGGTGTTGAAGATCCTCTGTAGGAGGAAATGGCAACCCACTCCAGTATTCTTGCCTGGGAAATCCTGTGGACAGAGGAGCCTGATGGGGTTGCAGTCCATGGAGTTGAAAAAGTTGGACATGGCTCAGGATCTTGCCTGGAGAATCCTGGGGACCAGGGGAGCCTGGTGGGCTGCCGTCTATGGGGTTGCACGGAGTCAGACATGACTGAAGCGACTTAGCAGCAGCAGCAGCAGCTAAGCATCAACAGACAATGCTCTGGCTGAGCTCAAATACTTATCCAGAATGCTAAAAATTACATATCCCAGGCTCCCTTGCAGCTAGGATACTCCAGAGATTTCCTGGCAGATGCATCCATATAGAAATTGGAAGAGAAATGTCTTCCTGATAAATGTCTCATGGAGACATTTCATTTTTCTTTCCTTTAGAATTGAGAAGTAGATTACAAGCACTAGCAATAGTTATCATTAGAAATAACAGACATGCAGACTCTTTGACAATCTTCAGGGTCAAAAATAATTACAGCAGATGAGAGAAGAGGTTGTTGTTTAGTTGCTAAGTTCTGTCCTAACCTTTTGCAACCCCATGGTTTGTAACCCGCAAGGCTCTTCTGTCCATGGGATTTCCCAGTAAGAATATTGGAGGGGGTGCCATTTCTTTCTTCAGGGGATCTTCCCAACTTGGAGATCGAACCCACATTGAACATGCATTGCAGGCAGATTCTTTACCCCTGAGTCACCAGGGAAGTTCCAGAGAAAAAGTAGCTACCCCTTGATCTTTTCATGAAACACAGCATACCAGGTCCTTGAAATAAATAAATGTAAATGTTAAATACTTTAATAAACATCCCAAGAGTGGACTTTGGTGATATGTTCTGCTGAAGAAGTCAGCCCACATTTATCAGGCTTTCAAGAGATACTAACACAGGACAAAAGGCGAAGCTGGCTAACTGAAACTTCTCTTTGCAAATATTTTGTACTAATACTATTTTCTCCCCCATTTACAGCATGTCATGTTTTATTTGATGTTGTGGCGACACACAATGATAGTAAAGAAAGCAGCAGACACTTAACAGTAAGACTTACTCAGAGATTTCCAATCTGCTCTTTGGAAGACAATAAGAAAAAATTAGCATTTATTTTTCTTTAAAATATTTTTAGTCTAGAGGAGAACAAGAAAGGTTTTAAATTATCAATAATTTCCTGGATATTTGCTTGCCGTTGCTTTTTCAGATAGCACTCTACTGAAATAATCTCATGTAATATAGAATAAGACTAAATTGCCACGTTTTTCTCTTAGAATATTATTCTTTTTCCCTAATGTTAGGTGGTAACCTTTCACTACTTGACACCTTGCACAGGGCATTCTGCAAAAAGGCACTTTTCTATTAATACTTTGAGGCCTGCATTCAGTCTATTGCTTGAGTGGCTAGGAAAGAATAAAAAGCTATTCTTTTAAAAAATAAGTTCACTGTGGAAAAGAGTATAGCTTGGTCTCAGATTTAATTTATCCGTGACAAGTTAACATTTTGAAATATAAACTTTCTAAAGTTGTGCAGTCATATCAATTTACATATATATATACGCATACATATATATGCTTCTCAGATGGTGCTAGTAGTAAAGAATCTGCTTGCCAACGCAAGTAATGCAAGAGACGTGGGTTCAATCCCCGGTTAGGGAAGGTCACATGGAGAAGGAAATGGCCATGCACTTTAGTATTCTTGTCTGGAAAATTCCATAGATGGAGGAGCCTGGCGGGCTACGGTCCATGGGGCCACAAAGAGTCGGGTATGACTGAGTGAATGAGCATATATAGCATACACACATACAGCTTTTTAACAATAGATTCCTCCCCACCCCCAACTAAATCAGATTCAGTATTGTGTTATATCGGTGCAAGGACATTTTGGTGGCAGTTTGTTTTTTCAATACTAAGGAGTTTTGTCAGTTTTGGAAACTAAGGACACCTTAGGGGATCAGAACTAAGAACTGGATTTTAAGGTCTGCATATAGATCTGTTAGAAAACATTACATTTTAAAAAACATTTCCAATAAAAATGTACATATATTTTTAAACCATCTTGGACATAAACTTTATGGGTAGCAATAAGTGAATCAGAAACATAGGGCCTGTATTTTCTCTCACATAAGAAAGGCTGGTTAGCTTAGTGTCTGAAATAGTTGATGAAACTTTTTTTTTAATGTCAAGACTTATATAAGCAAAAGGACTAAAACTCTAGAATTCAAGAGTAGTTACTGCTGAAATGTGTTAGCAGAAGTCCTCAGACTTTTTGGCACCAGGGACCTATTTCATGGAAGACAAGTTTTCCAAGGACTGGGGAGGGTGGCTGGGGGGATGATTCGAATTTATTCAATTTGAATTTATTTTTTAAATAAATAAATGAAGCAACTTCCATTTATTGTGCATTTTATTTCTAATATGGTACTGCCCCTGATCTGACAGGAGGTGCCAGCTTGTAGCCTGGAGGTTGAGGACCCTTGTGTTAGAGAAATGGAATCAATAGGGTATGTGTGCATGTATATGTGTGTGTTGACTTCTATTGAATGACAGGCATCTTTTGCCCCTGCTTCCAGGTTCTTTAAGGTAATTTTTATGTACATTCCTCTATGTGTTTGTGTATGTTCTCTCGAAATGAAATGTATTTCTTTTTCCAATGTAATACTTATAAAGTAGAAGACAAAAATTTTAGAGCTCTAAGAATGTAAAGTAATGATTATGTATGTGAATATCACTGCATTACAGAGATAATTATTAGTCTTCCAAGTAGAGACAACTGTAGGCAGAGGTAAAAACTCGGGAAACAGGATATAAGGCTTAAAATAGTTGCATGTTACAGTATTCCAAAGGATAGGTCCTCTGTAAAATAAAATAGATGTCACAGTCCTTGCTATTTGTATCACTAACTATGTCACAATCTGAAACGAGATATTGCCCTGGAAAGCACTTGTAGAGGTTATCCAGTGAATCCTAGTCCTCCATTCTGTCCTATATCTACTGATGATGTGCCACTTAAAGCTAATATTTAGGAAAATATTAGCTTTTATGTTTTAGGACTGTACAATCTGTTGTTGATTGAGTCTCAGAAAATGCTTTATGGTGTCTGAGTAGAATTCTCCTGTTGAATCAGATGACAGTCTTCTGCCTAAAAGTATCACATATGGAAACCAATAGCACTGTATCTTTTATTAATCATGTCACAATTTTCAGACTACTGTTTCAAATGTTTTTATAAGGCCACTGAAGCCTCAGAGCAAAATGAATATGTGGTTGTCAAGGCGCATTCCTGGGCAAGGAGCCAGAGGGGCAACCAGGTAACGCTCACCAGATGTTCTATGATGACATGTGACATCATCGAAATCATACAGCTTCCCTTTCTTTGTGCTTTACTCATTTGCTAGTCATTGTCTGACATTTATTACATTTTTCTCCCTCACTTTTCTATATCTAGTCCAAAGCCCTCTTGAGCAGGTCTTCTAGGCTCTAGTAAAAATAATTTTTCCTATTCTCTTGAGATGAGCTCTGCCTCTGGTTATGAGCTCATGTTTTTGACATATAATCCCATTATCCAGGAATCAAGGTCCTGCTTATTGATTCCATCTGTACAGTCCATTGTTCACATCTTAGGTCTTTCTTTCTCAGGTTCTAACTCTTAGGAAGACAGTGTGATGACAGCACCATCTGTGCTCCCAAGTCTTTCATCTTCTGACCCAGGAAGGTATGGTTCTTAAAGTGTTTTTCATCTAGACATGGGTCAGTAGGCGTGTTAGGTGAGTGTGGATGCAACATGGATGTGTCATTGAGCAAGATGACACACACCCTAACCAAGAATGACCCACATTCAATCTTTTCAGTAACCCTAGATGTGAAATCATCAAACTTCTTTTGTAAGGCCCAAGTTGATACAATGTACTTTGTTCCCTGGAATTATTTGCAGAAATTGTGGAAAATTAGACATTGATGCTTCTAGGATCTGGAGTCCAATCTTTCAATGTATCAGTCTACCTAAGTCTATGGGCTTCCTTGGTGGCTCAGTGGTAAATAGCCTGCCAATACTGAAGACACAGGTTCGATCCCTCATCCGGGAAGATTTGGAGAAGGAAATGTCAAATCATTCCAGTATTCTTACCAGGAAATTCCATGGACAGATGAGCCTGGTGGGCTGCAGTCCATGAGGTCACAAAAAGTCAGACATGACTCATCGACTGAACACACAAACCTAAAAGCTAGTATCTTTCAAATTGATTCATGCTTCCTCACTTTCCCCTCATATATGGGCATATGTCCTACAAAGTATGTGATGTGAAGCAAAATAGACTGAACTAGAATTCAGGTGCCCTGATTGGAGCTTTAACAATGGAAATAGCTTTGTAGTATTAGGCACACATTGAACTATCCTTAAGATTCTTATTTCCTCATCAGAAAAATTCATATAATGAGTTGATGATTGTATAGCATCAGAGTGTCAGTTGACTTTTAGGTAGGAATTTATCTTTTTTGTGTAAGTAAGATATGAAGTGGCATTTTGAAAAATGTTCCCTAAGTTTGAAAAAGAAAACAAACTGTTTATCTAGTGCTTTGTCTTTAAAAAAAAAAAAAAAAAGACAGCACTTCACTGTGATGTTAAACTAAATTGTATGTTCTCCATAAATACTCCAGAAGTTATAATAATGTTATCCATTTAAAACCTTTCAAGAGCTACCATGTGGGTGATATTTAAAGATCATTGTTCTGAAGCAATAATGTAGAATGAGCTACTGAGCTATCAACAGCCTGTGCTAGTGACAAACATAATTGTATATAAATGTTTTATATGATGCACCAACATGAGTATTTGATGAGTACATGCCAATTAAATCCAAATTTATTTATCACTGCCATTCTGTGCAAGGATCTCATGTAAATTATTTCCCTTGGATGAGCTTTCCATTGCAAATATATTTCATTTATGAAACTCTTATTAATTTAACAGGCTCATGGTTTTACCATTTTCCTCATTAAGGAAATTTACCGTTTCCTCATTATTATGACATGTTAACCCAGAAATTTTCATAAGAAGGATTTAAAATGGTGGTACAAGTCCCTGGGATATTTTGTTTTATACAGCGTAGCCTTTCCTTCTAGAAGAACTGTACAGCAGAAATACAGCAGCATATAGATGCCACACTTAGCCGAGGATAGCATTTACTTTGTCTTGTTTTATCACCTACTTTTTGAATACCTAATGCATCCCAGGCACTGGGATAGGCTATAGAAATATACAGACACAAAGGCCCGATCACCACACTTCAGGGATTCATTGTTTACCCTGGGGCAAAGGTCTGCCAGGGGCAAGACGGTGGACAGAGCCTTTGCACTCACCTTTCCTCTTTGCAAGTCCCAACATGCCATTAAACGAAGGTAAAGAAGAAATAAATTCATAACTAAGGGCATGGGAAGACAGCAGCAAAAAGATGGGTTTCAACAAATTTGTGGTAGACACAAAAGAGACGGATGGCTGAGTGATTAATCAAAGAACAGAAAGACAGAATCTAGAACACTGGCAGAGGGAGTTGTAACTAATGAAAAACAGACTTTTCTGACAGAAACTCCAAAGGGACCGCAGACTGAGTGATGGCAGATGCTTTGATGGGTGGGAGGAAGAAACAGATCTACGAACAAGACGATTAATGGAGGATGTACATGGCTGAAGTGAACTGCCCACATCTCTTCCTGCAACTCCTTATGCTGGATGCTTTACTCCAGCATGAATACACATTTTTAAAAAAGCTGTCTGGGGAAAATAATAGTAATTAGTTAAAATAATAGAGACCCAGAGTGAAATCTTTCTTATCTGGTCATATACAAGTCCCCCAGTACAGAAGTCACGTCCATGACTCAAAAGCATTTCCTACTGAATTCAAAGTCTCCCAGTTCAATATTCTCAGAAGTTTATGAAAACACTGCAACATGAAAAAGAATGATGGAGATACACTAAGTAAATACTAACAGTGATATGATTAATTTAGAGAACCAAAATGAGTTTTACAAATTTCATGAATATCTGAGGTGAATTTGAGAAAGTTCTTCATGTACAAACTAAGCAAATGCTAAAAAAGAAAAATAACAATAATGAGAAGGAAGAAAAAGTCTTGGAAATTAAGTCATTGTTGGAATAACATGGTCAGTAGGAATGTTGGAAGAATAAATATGAAGTAATTTCTTGTTTAATATAACTATAACACAAACAAAGAGATATACAAGAGAAAAGAAATTATCAGTTTACGATGCCTAACATTTGACTAATAGGATTTTTTGGTGAAGAGGATGAAGAGAACAGTGGCAAAGTGATCAAAGATAAAGTGCCAAAAAATCCTTCAAAGCTAATGGGAGAAACAAATCTAATTCTAATTAAAAGAGATTTTCCAAGCACTGAACCTTAAAATATCTAGGCATATTACTGTGAAATATAAGAAAAAACAAGGATCAAAGATCCTGAAATTACCTATAAATGACAGATAGTCAGACCATCATTAATGTAGCATCCTAGATGAAAATGGAGAAGCACTTTCATAGTTCTTAGGGGAAATGATTTTCTATATAGATTTATATACTCAGCAAACTTTCACTGTAATATGAGGAGTAAATAAAATATTCTAAAACCTGAAGGAATTCAGGAAATAATAAGAAGACAAAGTAGGAAATTTCCAATTTTAACATTATAGTAGCCTAAAGTCTAGTTTAGATCAGAAGGAAGTATCCAAATGGGCTTCCCCTATGGCCCATTTAGTAAAGAATCTGCCTGCAATGCAGGAGACACAGGTTCAATCCCTGGGTCATGAAGATCCCCTGGAGTAGGAAATGGCAACCCACTCCAGTATTCTTGCCTGGAAAATCCCATGGACAGAGGAGCCTGGCGTGCTACACTCCATGGGGTCGCAAAGAGTTGGACATGACTGAAGGGACTTAACACAACATCCAAATATTCACATCTATTCTCTTTATATAACCAGTAACCATCACAGGGGAACCAGAGAGGAGAGACTGTAGTTAAACAGTATGTGGTCCTACTTTTAACTCCAATTTATATTTGTGTTGCTCTTTTTAAATCAACCTATTGACCTATTAACCCCCTTCACCTACCACTGCCTTGTCATGGCAAAAGGGCTTGCATAACTCAATGAAGCTATGAGCCATGCTGTGCAGGGCCACCCAAGATGAACAGGTCATACTGAACAGTTCTGGGAGATGGTGAGAGACAGGGAGGCCTGGAGTTCTGCAGTCCATAGGGTCACAAAGAGTCAGACATGACTTGGCGACTGAACATCAACAACACTGACAAATTATGATAGACTTATTTTAGCTTTAAGAGAAGAATATAAAAACAAAGACATAGTGAGTGAATAAAAATGAGTTGGAGGAAAGGAAGGAGAGCACCTGTTTCCTCATTTTAGAAAGTGGGTGCCAAGACAAGATAATTAAGACTGATAGAAAATAGTTATTTGAATTTGCAGATGACATTAATGGAGGAAGAAACTGAGAATTATGGAGTAACTATCTGATAAATAAGCAAATTTTATACTTTTTTAGAAAACTGTTTATAGATCTTAGGTATTTTCAGACTAACTAATTCCAGAAATGCTTTTAAATATTTGCTTCTGGGTAGTGGTATGAGGGATACTGAGGCCATATTAAGATTGATTTTACCTTCCACTATTTGGTAGTATCTGGTTTTTCAAACTTTTTTGTAGTAATTTGATAAAATACATTAAAAGAAGCAATTGCAATAGGAAAAGTGCTAGAATATTGATATCTATAGAAATCTATATGAACACATGGAAAGAATAATGGTTAATTCTAGTTACTCTCCCTCTGTATCCATTTTAATAAACCATTTAAAATGCATGGTCATGGACTGGAGTTTTTAGGTTGAGGGAGGCTAATGCACTTGCTCAAATGCATTATGTCTAGGTATACATTTACATATTGATTGATGGAAGTTATTAAGGCTCTATGTTCATTTACTCTCCTAGTGGGACTATCTCTATCTCTGTTCTATAATTGATTAACTATTATTGATTATCTGGTCTTCCCTGGTGGCTCAGTCAGTAAAGGCTGCCTTCAATGCAGGTTCATTCCCTGGACTGGGAAGATCCCCTGCAGAAGGAAGTGGCAACCCAGTCCAGTATTCTTGCCTGGAGAATTCATGGGGTCACAAAAAGTCAAACAACACATTATCAATTATCTATCATTGACTAACTCTTGCTTGATTTTAATTTCTTATTGGCTTTAATTTTCCTTCCCATAAAAATTTTATTCAGTTTGATTACTTTGATTACTCTCAATAATTTAACCAGGTGTGCTTGTGGTAAAGAATCTATCTGCCAATGCAAGAGACTCAGGAGATGTGGGTTTGATCCCTGTGTAGGGAAGATCCCCTGGAAGAGGGCATGACAACCCACTCCAGTATTCTGAATCTCATGGACAGAAGAGAC
This sequence comes from Bos javanicus, assembly GCF_032452875.1. Taxonomy (NCBI): domain Eukaryota; kingdom Metazoa; phylum Chordata; class Mammalia; order Artiodactyla; family Bovidae; genus Bos; species Bos javanicus. The sequence goes on along the minus strand of NC_083891.1, from coordinate 27,763,092 downwards.
CAGCAGCCTGCCGTCCATAGGGTCACACAGAGTCAGACATGACTGAAGTGACTTAACACACACGCAATGATTTTACACAGAAAGATAATCAGATTTTAACACAAAGCTCTGACCCTGGAAGACACTTCAAATATGCTGGCCCATGGTCTGCCCAAATATTTCTAAGATCGTGTTCTACTATTTTACTGTTCAAGTATACTAAAGCACTGATGTAGAGTGATTAAGCTCTGCAGGAGTGCTTTTTATAGAGGATCTGCAAACAAGATCTCAACTCTTCTTTCTCTGACCACCAAATGTAGCAATGCTTAGTCACAGCTTGGCAATCCTGCTCTTAAATACTTTGTCTATATGTATAATAGCGACCTTCTATTGATGTTGTAAGCACTAGTAACTTTTAGGAATTATGTATTTTACAACTGGTTAAGTTGAGAAGCATGTGCGTGCATCTAAGTAACTTTAGTAGTGTCTGATTCTTTTTGACCCTATGGAAGGTAGCCCCTCTTCCGGGCTCCTCTGTCCATGGGATTCTCCAGGCAAGAATCCTGGAGTGGGTTGCCATACCCTCCTCCAGGGGATCTTCCTGAACTAGGATCTCTTATGTCTCCTGTATGGCAGGCAGGTTCTTTACCACTAGTGACATATGGAAAGTCCTGAGAATCACAGATGTGAGCTTTATTTCTGTGTCATGGTAAGCTAAATTTTAAAAATGGAGATATTCCTATAGAATAATAGAGTTAGTTGCTCAGTCATGTCTGACTCTGTGACCCTATGAACTGTAGCCCTTCAGACTACTATATCCATGGAATTCTCCAGGCAAGAATATTGGAGTGGGTAACCTTTCTCTCCAGGGGACCTTCCTGACCCAGGGATCAAACCTGGGTCTCCTGCCTTGCAGGCAGTTTCTTTACCATCTGGGCCACCAGGGAAGCATCCCTATAGAACCACTTGCATATAATTGCTTCTTCCAGGGCTTATTCTGGGTCTGGCACCTAAAACGATTACTCTGCTATGTCTGTTTTTAAATGATTATTAATTATATTATCTGATTCTATGTGTTTTAAATGTAGGGCATTTGTTTGTTCTGATTAAGCTGGTAAAACCCCGCAAAAGAGATCCAATTTGAAATGGGGTTTATTTTTAGATTCGAGAGCATGAGAATAAAGATGTTTTAAGATTGTTGGCAGCTTTTGCGTCTTCACTGGTAAAATGTGTTTTTATTTCTATATAATTACAAAAATATGTAATTTATCCTTTCAAGCAGTGACTATAGCTAGAGATTGGAGTGGAGCCAAAGTGCTGAACATCTTGCAGAATGGAGTAAAGGGTAATCCACAAATTGAACACTGGCAACTCTCACCTCTGCACCTGCAAAACTAGTTTAAAAGATCTGGAAAGGTGGGACACAAATCATCTGGGTGAGCAAAATTCGTTAGGAATAAATCAGCCTGGGCTTTGCAAATGTAAATCATCTCCCCTCTGCCTTGAAAGGATACTTTATGAGGCTTCACAAAGAGTAAATAAAGGAAGGTTGCCAGATGTACTCAGTTTAGATTTTCAATGCCTCTTAAGAGAGATATTTTTATCCTGAGTATCACCTGACAGTGAGAATCTGTGTCTGCATTTAGAGAACACACAAGGAGCTCTCTTGCCATCTGTCCAATCTAAGGTCCAGCTTTACCAAAGACCACAGGGCTAGATGCCACCCCAGACAAATCCATTTCTTGTTGCAGGTTGATTCCCAGGAATCTATAAATTCTTCACGACAGAGGGAGAAGAGGGAAAGTTCTGTCAGTGATTAAAAACTGGAGACAGGACAAAAAGGCAAGATTCTGAATGATGTCTTGCTGCTGTAAGGAAAGAGCCATCTGCTTATTGGAACAGAGTCACGTATTTAATTCATTATTTAGAATAGGAGAGGGTGAGCTGATTGTGTTGAATTACTGAGGACAAGCACTTGGAAGGAGAAGAATAATCCTGAGAAAGCAGTAGGTAAAGAAGTAGCAATATACACAGCCACACACATTCTTGTCTGTAAGAAATAAAAAAATTTTTTAGAATTATTTCCTTTATTTAACCAATTTATCTAATTAAGGAGATACTACACACAAAATTAGCCTTAAATTCAAAGACTGGAGGCAAATGATTGATGCAAAAAGTGTAAGTAGATTTCAAAGCAAGGAATAAACTCTGCTGTTTGAGGTGGTCGGGGAAGGTGTCCATGGAGCAGATGTGACTTGATCTTTAAAAGGGATGTGAGTCAGTAATTGGGGTAGACATTTGACCAGGTACAAAATGGGTACAAATAATATTATTTTTTTTTTAGGGCAGCATTTAACAGAACATTTATTGACTGAAGAAGTACTGTGATAAGTTTAATGTGTCCATTGACGACTGTTGAACAGGTGAAAGGCCATGATCAAGGCAGCCTTTTGGCTATATTTACTATGTGTGATATAATACATAAAGAATGGGTCACATCTGTGGGTTAAAAAACAGAGATGCAATGGTTGGAATTGGCCAGGTTTCAAACTCTGACTCTATTGCCTGAAGTGAATTTTTTCTAAATTGATTTAGATGAATATTAAATAGGAATCAAATGCAATGAGGTCTCTTTTTGAGGAGAGGGTAATGGACAAACTGGGTCAACAAAGAACAACAACAACAAAAATTAAAAGAAAAGCACAGAAGAAAATCCAATCCTGAGCTTCAAGTTACTACCATCTGTCAATAATTAAAATAATGTTACTGACTCATGAAGAAAAGATAGTCTAATGGGACATAATAGAAAACCCAGGAATAGGCCCTTATGGCAGAAAGTGAAGAGGAACTAAAAAGCCTCTTGATAAAAGTGAAAGAGGAGAGTGAAAAAGTTGACTTAAGCTCAACATTCAGAAAACTAAGATCATTGCATCTGGTCCCATCACTTCATGGGAAATAGATGGGAAACAGTAGAAACAGTGTCAGACTTTATTTTTGGGGGCTCCAAAATCACTGCAGATGGTGACTGCAGCCATGAAATTAAAAGACGCTTATACTCCTTGGAAGGAAAGTTATGTCCAACTTAGACAGCATATTCAAAAGCAGAGACATTACTTTGTCATTAAAGGTCCATCTAGTCAAGGCTATGGTTTTTCCAGTGGTCATGTATGGATGTGAGAGTTGGACTGTGAAGAAAGCTGAGCACTGAAGAATCGATGCTTTTGAAATGTGGTGTTGGAGAAGACTCTTGTGAGTCCCTTGGACTGCAAGGAGATCCAACCAGTCCATTCTAAAGGAGATCAGTCCTGGGTGTTCATTGGAAGGACTGATGTTGAAGCTAAAATGCCAATACTTTGACCACCTCGTGCAAAGAGTTGACTCATTAGAAAAGACCCTGATGCTGGAAGGGATTGGGGGCAGGAGGAGAAGGGGACGACAGAGGATGAGATGGCTGGATGGCATCACCGACTTGATGGACACGAGTTTGAGTGAACTCCGGGAGTTGGTGATGGACAGGGAGGCCTGGCGTGCTGTGATTCACGAGGTCGCAAAGAGTCAGACACAACTGAGTGACTGAACTGAACTGATACAAGAGAGGGGGAGGATTAGGCAATAAATCACATGGGAACAAGTAAATAATAGTCTGATAAGAATATTAACTAGAATATATACATCACATTGCATACCAGAATACATTGCAACTAGCTACAGCATTCAAATATATAAAATAAAAACATAAATATATATGAAGAAAATGTGGAAAAATTGTTTTCACCTTTGATTAGAGAGGACTTTTCTTCTAGTTCAAGTTCTAGTATATATTAAAATTGTTAAATTTGATTCCATAAAAACAAGAAAATTCTATACAGCAAAGTCAAAATAATAATCCATGAAGACATCTACTATTCATATGGCAGACAAATGGTTAATACATAAACAGCTTCCACAAATAAATTAAAAATACTACATTTAAATATAGAAATGAGCAAACAATGAGGAGGACAGGCAAGGAGTGGGAGAGGGAGAATAGAACAGAATAGAAAATAAAAAAAGGTTCTTAAACATTAACAAAATGCTCAAGTTCATTCATAATGATAAACACAAACTAAAATTCATAGATAAACACAAACTAAAATTCAACCGATATACCATTCTTTTAGCTTCCTATTTGACAAAAATTCAAGTTTCCTTCCTCTCTAAGTGGCAGAAGTTGGGATGAGGGTGTAAGTACATCCCATACCTATGGATGGAACTTAGCAAAATATTACAAATGCATTCTTCAATCCAGTGATCCTCCTTCTGGGCCTTTATCAAACAGATGTACTTTCCCATTTGAAATGCTCTATGTGAAAGAGTTTGACTGTGTGGATCATAACAAACTGTGCAAAATTCTTAAAGAGATGAGAATACCTGACTACCTTACCTGCCTCCTGAGAAACCTGTATGCAGGTCAAGAAGCAACAGTTAGAACCAGACATGGAACGACAGACTGGTTCCAAATTGGGAAAGGAGTACGTCAAGACTGTATATGGTCACCCTGCTTATTTAACTTTTATGCAGAGTACATCATGAAATGCCAGGCTGGATGAAGTACCAGCTGGAATCAAGATTGCCAGGAGAAATATCAGTTACCTCAGATACGCAGATGACGCCATTCTTATGGCAGAAAGCAAAGAACTAAAGAGCCTCTTGATGAAAGTGAAAGAGGAGAGTGAAAAAGTTGACTTAAAACTCAACATTCAGAAAACTAAGATCACGTCATCTGGCCCCATTACTTCATGGCAAATAGACAGGAAAACAATGGAAACAGTGAGAGACTATTTTCTTGAGCTCCAAAATCACTGCAGATGGTGACTGCAGCCATGAAATTAAAAGATGCTTGCTTCTTGGTAGAAAAGTTATGACCAACCTAGGCAGCATATTGAAAAGCAGAGACGTTACTTTGCCAACAAAGGTCCATCTAGTCAAAGCCATGGTTTTCCCAGTAGTCAAGTATGAAACTCTGATACTTTGGATGCAAAGAACTGACTCATTGGAAAAGACCCTGATGCTGGGAAAGATTGAAGGCAGGAGGAGAAGGGGGCAACAGAGGATGAGATGGTTGGATGGCATCACTGACTGGATGGACATGAGTTTGAGCAAACTCTGGAAGTTGGTGATGGACAGGCAAGCCTGGTGTGCTGTAATCCATGGGGTTGCAAAGAGTCAAACATGACTGAGTGACTCAACTGAACTGAACTGATATGCAAGAGCATTCATGCAGAATTTGTAATAGCAAAAAATAGTAACTTTTCTGTTACTGTCATTGATAAATAACAAACTTCAAAATGTATCCTAATTTTAGAAAATCTTTTCAAGTAAAGCAATGACAGAATAGCTTCTTATTGTAAGCCACAGAAGAGCCTTATCAAATATTTTAACCACTTTATTCACCAAATGAAATTCAATGGCATCATTTTCCCATGAACCATGAATAAGAAAGGGAGGAAAAAAACATTAGTGGGCATACAGAATTGTTCAGGAAATCAAGACTACCTTAAGGTTGATATATGTTGTTAACCATTTTGTAATTTTAGGAAATATTAAAATAATACCGTGTACTAAATACTAAAATAATACCAATAATAATACCAACTAACACCTTGTAATATTACAACATGCATTTTTCTTTCTCTCTGTGAACACCTATGGTAATGTTGTTAGGCCCAGCATGTGTAGCTTTCAGGCAAAAAAAAAAAAAAAAACTATTCATTGTGAATCAAATAAAATGCTTTCTGCTACAGAAAAAAATTGGTTTCTCCACGCTTAAGAATACTATGCAATTTTAACTATGTGTGAGACTTCTTTTTCAAAAATAGAATTTGACTTTGCATTTCAATTCATTGAACGGGTATTCATGAAACAATTATTTCCAATGACTTGATCTTCATTAAGAAGCAGCACTGGAAAAATGAAACAAAATTTGGACAATTGAAGGCTAAGGGCAAAAAAACCTCAGTGTTATAAATATTAATCTCCCACATAGATATCTTCAGCTCAAACTCTTGTCAGAAACAGTGTTGGCAACAGTGAATAGAAGAAAAAAAGTAGCAACCTTCAAAGCTGAAATTATTGGTGAAATAAAACCCTATCATCTCTGCCTGATTTTCACCCTGAGAGTCAGAAACTCAGCAGATATTATTGGAAGGATGGTGGATGACCAACTTCTGATTTCTTTTTTATCAGATACACTTTTTCTATGTCTGAATTGTCATCAACTCTTCTATCATGATATAGTCATCTTTCAACATTTAAGTTTTTGTTTCATTTTTGTTTTCTTTCCTAGATGATCTTATGCCCAGAGAACCACAGAATGGCCTATTATAAAATGAAATAAATAGATTGCTTAGGAAATCAATACCAACCATTGGGGTGATAATCTTATCTTTTCCTTTTCCATGTCCAGAAGTAATTGAGAAATAAGCACAGGCATCAGAGAACCAAAAATATCCATTTGTAAAAGCTGATAAACAGTGGATTGGAACATATAGCTTAGCCTTAAACTGGAACCAGGCTTCTACTCTGTTCCGATTCTTAATCCCAATTATCTTTCTTTTATCTGGAACCTCATTGCTAACTCCTATAGTATATAGTGTTCCTTTTTTTTTCTTTTTGTATTGTGTGATGCATGCTCAGTTGTGTATGACTCTTTGTGACCCAATGGACTGTAGCCTGCCAGGGTCCTATGTCCATGGAATTTTCCAAGCAAAAATACTAGAGTGGGTTGCCATATCCTACTTCAGGGGATCTTCCTAACCCGGGGATCAAACCCACTTCTCTTGCATCTCCTGCATTAGCAGGTGGATATTTTATCAGTTGTGCCACCTAGGAAGCCATGTAGTGTGCCTGTAAGATGACCTTATGATAGAGTGGGTAAACAGTGACTAAGAAGCCCAGAAGTGGCACCTAGAACACAATTCCACACACCATCAGATTTCACTCATTTTGTGAAAAAATAAGCCAAAGAAGCCAGGGTGGGAGTGGAGAATCCCGGATCTTGAGTCGTGCCCTCCAGTGCCTCAAGCCAACAACAACATATTAGTAGAATGCAAATGTGTTCTCTCTTAAGACTAAGTCAGCAATCACTTTTTATTCATCAGCACTTCCTCTTAGATAACATCAGATAATCTTGATACAAAAACTCCTGTCAAAACTCTAACACCTGGAACTAAAAACTTGAGATGGAAGAACTGAAACATGCAAAGTACAATGAGAGAGAGGAGACACATATTCAGGTGGGGGTCGTAGTTCAGGGTTTTGGGTACGCAGGCTGCCACATGATGATTCTGGATGTCAGCACAAATTTCAACACAATTTTTCAATTTGGGGGGCCAGTTTTCTAAGATAAAGGTAGCAATGTCTAACATCTACCTTATGTTATTATCTAGAATTAGCAAGGATATGCGATTTCTCTTCCGTTTTTATTTTCTTCAGGACCAACTCTAACTACTGAGCTGCGATTGCAAACTGAACAGAATATTTTGATTTTTATCCTTGGAAGCATTATGAGCAAACTCACCTCAATGAGTAATCATAATAATGCAAATGAACATTTGTTGAACACTTCTAATTGTATTAGACATCATGTCTCAGCCCCTTGCATGCATTATTCCATTTAATATTCATAACTTTAATAGATATTATCAAACCATTTTGCAATTAGATTCTATTTTTATCTGAGAGCAAAAGTCTTTCTCTAGGGCGCAAACCTTTAAAAAACTACATAGACACCCAGGAAACTAGATAAACAAACTGATTTTAAGCTTCTTAATATTGAAAATTGTATCTATTAAAGATGTAATCCATGTTTTTTTTTCCTAATCAAATGGTATCATTTTATTAATTCAGCTACCACTTATGTCCCCAGCATGTTGTACTCATTTCAGGAGAATAGTAATGAACAGGGCAGACACTGGATTTCCAATTAAGTCATCATCTAGGTGGCAGTCAGTTGATTTGACACAGCTGATGCTCACTTACTTTTTCCCAGAAGGCCAATAGTCCTAGCAAAATATCACAGGGTATTAGGAACAGGGCTTCCCAGGTGGCATTAGTGGTAAAGAACCCACCTGCCAATGCAGGAGACATAAGAGACATGAGTTTGATCTTTGGGTCGGGAAGATCCTCTGGAGGAGGGCATGGCAACCCACTCCAGTATTCTTGCCTGGATAATCCCATGGACAGAAGAACCTGATGGGCTACAGCCCATAGGGTCACAAAGAGTCAGATATGACTGAAGGGGCTTAACACATGTGCACAAGAAATTAAATACAGTAAATAGTCCCCTCTAGGCAAGTATTATTTACTCACATTGATATTACCCCAGAGTAACAGGTAAGAATCCTAGGGAAGATTGCTATGGATTACTATATAATCTGCTAACTACTCTCTGTGAATGAACTTCATTCTTGAGTGACCTACCAGGGGCCTTACTGAACAGTCTGAATTCCAAAGCTCTGAGCTACAATTTAGATGTTCCAAAAACAGTGGAATACTGGCAGGTGCATATGAAATCACTAGCTAGAAAATGAGAAACAAAAACAAACAAAAAGAAAGGTCTGTGCACCTTGTGCTAAGGCCTCAACATAGCTGAATTGGCCTTGGTTTGCACATAATAAAAAAAAATAAAATAAAGCACAGCAGGTGAAACTGCTGTGGTCCTTTAAAGTTATTTATTACCTTACCCTTATATAGTAAGGGCTTTCCTGATGGCTCAGACGGTAAAGAATCTGCCTGCAATGTGGGAGACCTGAGTCCGATCCTTGGGATGGGAAGATCCCCTAGAGAAGGGAATGGCAACCCGCTCCAGTATTCTTGCCTGGAAAACTCCATGGACAGAGAAGCCTGGCAGGCTACAGTCCATGGGGTAGCAAAGAGGCAGACACGACTAAATGACTAAACACACATTTATAGTAAATACAGTGCACTGGTAGATAATTTGATCAATATTAGACAATGAGACAATTCAAAACTAAAAGAATGAAAGTACCAGGCAAAGTTACAAACAGATGATGTTGGAGAAAATGTTTTACATTGACCTGGAAATTCTTTTGAATAGAATAACATATATTGAATAAGGCCAAAGGGTTTTAACTGCCTTAGGTCAGCTCCCTATTTAAGAAGGCAAAAATGGGAGAAAATGCCTTATTTTACTTTTGTCAGTTGAGTTCTCATTAATGTGTTTGCCTGGCCAGTTCTTGGACAGGCCATGGGAAAGTAGAAAGTAAGACCAGTAGTAGCTTCCTTTACATTTAAATTCAGGGCTCCCCTGCTACCTCAGCTAGTAAAGAACCCTCTTGCCAATGCAGGAGACACAAGAGATGTGGGTTCAATCCCTGGGTTCAGAAGGTCCTGTGAAAAAGGAAATGGCAACCCCCTCCGGTATTCTTGCAAGGAAAATCTCATGGACAGAGGAGCCTGGAGGGCTACAGTCCATGGGGTTACAAACAGCTGGACACGATTGAGCGTGCACTCGCAGACACATGCATGTACTCTTGAAATTCAAGCCTTTTGTGCCTCAAATACTAACACTTATGAAAGAAAATTGTGTCCTCCTGCACTGGGTGCCTTAGAAGAAGTTGCTCCTATGTCTTCCCAGAGAAGTGTGGACTAAATACATAATATTGTAGACTTCAAAAATTAGGTCAGAGGGTGGGACGACTCGAGAGAGAAGCATTAACATATATAAACTACAGTATGTAAAATAGATAGCGAGTGGAAAACTGCTGTATAACATAGGTAGCGCAGCCTGGTTCTGGGCTATGTGGGGGATGCGGGGTAGGAGGGAGGTTTAAGATGGAGAGTGTTATGATTGTGATTATGATTGATTAGCATTGTTGTATGGCAGAAACCAACACAACATTTTAAAGCAGTTATCCTCCAATTAAAAATTAAATTTAAAAAAGTGAAAACCATCCAAAACAAATGAAAAAAAAAATGTGAAACTTCGAGGACAACCTGCAATCAAGCAGTGTAGAAACAAATATAAAAGTCATATTTGATACAATACTATAAGATATCCCTAAGCTGCCATACATCTTATAGATGTTTTGATTTACTAAGTATATGTGGACAGATGCCAAATTATAAACTTCAAAAGGCTTGGCCTTTCACAATATGGAGTTGAGATGGTGAATGAATGTGATAGTAGGTAGAGTTCTGTATTGGGTACCACAAGAGGGGAGAAGTTAGTGAATGGATGTGTATGGTAGGTAGAGCTCTCTACTGGGTACCACAAGAGGGGAGAAGTTAGTGAAAGCAGGTAGCTGACACAAGATGCTGTGATGTCACAAATTTAACATATATTTTCTTTAGTCAATACTAACATTTTAGTGCTTGTGTTAAATGCCAGAAAATTTATAATGTAACTTGTCTTTTATAGTTTAGTGGGGTTTTTGGTTGTAATTTACATGGCGAGAGAAAATTCCTACACTTACCCATTTATCGCTGTGTAATGAATTTCAATGTTAGTGTCTTAATATTAAGTTTAAAACAAAGGGTGATGTAGGGCATTATTTTTTTTAATTATTTTTAAATTTATTTTTGGCTGTGCTGGGTCTTCATTGCTGAGCAAGCTTTCTCTAATTGTGGAGATTGGAGGCTACTCTCTAGCTGTGGTGCTCAGGCTTCTCATTGCAGTGGCTTTTCTTGTTACAGAGCAAGGGCATGTTCTAGGGCATGTGGGACTTCAGGAGCTGCAGCACGTGGGTTCATGGGCTTAGTTGCTATGTGGCAAATGGGATTTTCCCAGACCAAGGATGAACCTGTCTCCTGCATTGGCAGGCAGATTATTTACCACTCATTATTTACCAGGGAAGCCTGGTCATTAATTTTTGATAAAATGATTCAAGTTATGGTCTAACATATCATATTTGTATCTAGTGATTTTTAAATACTTCAATCACATAAGGCAAAAATGCAATACCATCTGCAAAATATTTTTAAATAAATTTCCATTTTATCAACATTCTGGAACATACCAGAACTGAAGTAAAATCTCCATCTCACAGAAGTCTTACATAAGGCATCTACTATTATGGATCAAAATCTTTTGTCAGAAAGCTTTCAATATGCTTTAAAACACTGTCATATTTTAAGTTACAGTAGAAAATGACTTTTTTACTTGGTAAAAAAAGTAATTTTTCTTGACTTATGTCATGTAAAAATTCTAACATATCAGACTTTTCTACATTAGAATAGCTTAAACAAAATGTTTCAGTCATAAGCAAGAGTGTTGCAAGCAAAAATTTTGTATTTATATTACAACTGGATTTATGGTCCTATGCCTGACACCATAAGTGACTCATTCTCCCATGAAAGGCTATTATCTGCAAACAGAATACAGTTATCCTCAGATTTTCATTGTTTCTCCATTTATGATTAAATATTTGTATTCCATCTTTATCTCCCAGTTTTCATTTTTACTGCTCCATCTGGTGATCAATCATGTCTTGTGTTTTTAAATAGTAGTTGGTAGCATACATTTTTTACAATGTCAGTAATCGAAAAAAAAAGTATTGCTTATAATGTCTCCTGGGGTACATATTGATGTCATGCACATTGGAGTCATTGAAAGATTTCTGAAAGGGAAAAGGTTAAAGGGCAGACATTTTTAATGCCAAAATTCTGATCGATATAATAAGGAATTGCATTGCTAAGCCTATTTATTTTCTCTTGCTTTGCAGGAAAGAAAAAGAGGAATGCAATCTCACAGGATGGAAATAACTTGTGGTGAACCGCTGCCATCCAGATCAACTTTAAGTCCAAAGGGTTCATTCATCTTAGACTAGATCCTGCTGCAGCCCCGTGTACTGCTGTTCTTGAAATCAGGCACAGAAATTCTTGAAGCAAAGCTTCACATTTGCATTTATGATTTGCTTAAAATATTCCATTTAGCCTTTCCTCCCAGGAAACAAAGCCAGCCTACTTGATTATTGAATAGCCCTTTTCGGATGCTTAGTTTGAGGAGATTTTATTAAGATTACGGGAAACTTGAATTTTACAGAATGAATCATGGGTTATGTTTCAGTTTTGATTTGTCTCCAGGGATTGAAAAAGATAGGAGACTAGGATACATTATACATTAGCTCTGTTTTAGCATGCTCTTATTGTAATCTCTGGAAGAGTCAAATGCTTTGGAGAAAAAAGATTAAACTGGTAGAATAAGAGTTATAAGAAAAGACAAATTCATATACACAAAAGTGGACCTGGAGTAATTACATACAATATTTTCCATGTAGGTATGTGTATTTTAATTGTATATTTCTATGCCTACATTCACACTACTCAGTTGAAATAATGATTTGGAAATATCTAATCATTACTTTAAAGAGAAGGAATCCAGCTAACTCCTCCATGTGGAAAATAATGCTTAAGGCTTATGCACGCGTACACACAGACACACACACACACTTCTAATTAACTGACATTTAAGGAATACCTACTGTGTACAGAAAAGCACCACTATAGAGCATATAGAGATAAGAATACTTCTTTTTTTCCCTGAAAGAAGAGCAAGAAGCAATAGAATAAACTCTTCTCTTAGGTTCTAAGAGGTCTGAAATCCCTTTGTGTAACCTTCAAAACAACCTTGCATCTCTGCCTTTCCTCCCCTCTCTGTCCTGCGACGCAAGGATGCTAAGGCAGAAAATGGATACATCACCTCCCACACACCCCTTGATGTTTGTCCTTTAGTCACTTAGTCATGTCTGACTCTTTTGTGACCCCATGGACTGCAGCCCACCAGGCGTCTCTGTCCATGGGATTTCCCAGGCAAGAATACTGGGCAAAGTTGTTATTTCCTCCTCCAAGGTATCTCCCTGACCTAGAGATGGAACCTGTGTCTCCTGCACTGCAGAATTCTTACCACTGAGCTACCAAGGAAACCCCGCCAACCACCCCCCGACCCCGCCACAGGATGCCTAAACCCAACCTCAGCCCCCATGCACTCTTGTGTTTCTCTTATTCTTCTGTAAGTGTCTTCCCACTAAAGTGTTTTAGTACCCCAGACACGCTAAGTTCTTACAGAGGTTTAAACTAACCTGATTCTCAATATTGAAATATAAGAACAGATAATACTTGGGGGAAGGACTCTTTTTGTTCATATTCAGTGGTCATTTTTTAGATAAGCTTTATCTGACCTGTGTATCTAATACAGTACTTTCTGTTCTTCACTATTCCCTACCTAAATTACTCTGGTTATTTTTGTCATAGTGCTTTTACCACGATTTTAAGCCAAATTGTATTAATAACCTGTTCACTTATTTTTTTCATACTATTTCTAATAAAATATAAGTTTCAGAGAGAGGGAGTTTGTTTTGTTCACCTCTGCCTAATGTTAGGCAGTTAGCAGATGTTAAATAAATGTTTGTTGAATTAATGAAAAACTAATTTCTTAGGTTCTTACATTGGCTTCGTTCAGAAGCAGACCCTAAGCCAAGGATTGAGGTGCAGTGATTTCTTAAGGACATAGTCTCATGGAAAGTACTAAATGGGTACCAGGGGGTGGAGCAGGACAGGAAGGAGCCAAGCAAGGGTGGGATTTCAGGTGAAGCCTGCACACCGGTAGTTCCCACAAAGAGCTCTAGAATGTAAATTTCAACTCCAAGTTTACTGACCTGGAAGCAAAGGAAGTGGGCTCTTATCCTTCCCACCAGCCAGTCTACTGGCTACTCATAGCCCCAGGGGTGGGGTATGAAAACGCCTTTCCTGGTTTGTAGTCATAGATTTACCTGTCTTGAAACTTCCTTCTTTGAGATGGTGACAATTGACAAAGTTGAACGAATAACTTGTAGAGCAGAATAAGGCTAGAGGGCCCCATACTTTTCTATCAGATGAAATATGTATTTTTAAAGTGGCTTAATTTTCATGCAAAGTTATTAGGCTTGTAAACCATATCAGCGTTTAGTATTGATAGTATTTGATCCTCAAAGCAATCCTTTAACTTGGAAGTAAAGAATAATCTCTCTCCCTTTCTCTTTCTCTCTCTCCCTCTTTTCATTTTGGGAAAATGAGGTACAGAGAGGTTAAATTTTAGGAATTGAGTCAAGCTTCAAAGAGTAGCTTTATTGCAGAAATTATTTTTTGTTCTTACTGCTGCACCAAGCTGTCATATAAAGAGATTATTCTGCCTGTATTTTCTTAATCACTAAGAATCTAAAAATAAAAATGTTCAGGCCAAGTAAGTGGGGAAGAAGGACTCAAAACAGATTAAGGCAGGAAATGTTAATGACAGAAAGAGCTTAGAGACTGTGGAATAGAGCTGCCTCCTCCATCTGTGCTGGTGAGCAGTTGTGACACCATGTCACCCCTACGCCACCCTTCCTTCTGTCAAACCCCTCGTACTTGCCATTAGAGTTGTCTTTATTCAGCTGAAGCCCACTTTAAAGTCTGTATTGCACGATTTTTAAGATTTCACTGATGGAAAACAATTTAAGAAATAACGCTTCAAGGATGGTAGTGGGCTTTAATGGCCAATGATGAGTGAAAAGAAGTATTTGTTTGGAAAAAAACAGAAGCTGAAAACAACTGATGACCTATATACCAGCTGGAATGACTTTTCCTTCAGGTTATAAAAGCACTTTGTGTCTGTTATTTGTTTGGACACTGTGGAAATAAGATACTTTCATCCAATCAAAATCTGAACTTCTAGTAAAAAAAAGTTTTTTTTTTAAACATCTAATTGTATTGTTATTTCATAACTGTAAATATTGGGGTCTTCCTGAACTACTCCTCCATCTCCTCCATATTTAAATATTAGTGTCAAATTGTAACCTATTGCTTAGAAATAAACCAAGCATGAAGACCTTGATATTTAGCTTAGTTCTATATTTAAATGACTTTGTACTAAATTTCACAAAATATAAGAAATTTAATTTGAACAGAAAAGGAATACGGTTTTAGATTATTCCTTCAACAAAGGATATTATGAATAGTAGTACTATATTTTTTATAAAGTAATTTGCATTTGTTATTTACATTTTGTGTGTGTGTGTGTGCACTGTTTCTATTTCTCTTCTACACTAGATCCTAAGCAACTTGGACTGGGGGTCATTGATATAAGCCTGTATTAAGCTTCTACTGTGGCAGGTGGTATGTGTTGCAAAATCCTCAACACACAGTTGGTAAAGACTGATTTGGTAAAGAGACAGATCTAATCCCCGTATGCTAGAAAACACAATCCCCTTCATCTTCAGGGGTCATGAGGACAGAAACGTTACACTGGGTTCACAAAGATTTAAATATCATATATATTGTTAGAGTCTGCAAGGATTTTCTCTGGAAACAAGCAGACCATACTGCATGGGGAGCACATGTGTGTACGGACAGACACAGGAGGCTGCCATCTTGACTGATGTTATCCCCTTTGATTTCTAGAAGGGAACAGCTCCATCTCTCTAATCTCGATTTTCCCTGACCTGACCTCAGCAAGCCCACCTGATTGCAGTGCCTATAAACATCCTTTGTCTTTCTTTACCTTTTTGACCATGATGACTGTTCTATATTCTTTTCCGAGTGAAATGTATAATTGCTTCTATATTAAAGTTGTTCAGCAGAGATACATTTGCAGCTATTTATTTTCACTATGAGATTTCACCCTTGCAAGTATTTTCTCCCCACTGCTGAGTTTCAGCAGTTCAATTACCTGTCACTAGAGTCTCACTCCTCTTTGCTTTAGCTTTTCAGCATGGTTCAGCCCTTGGTAGGGTCTCCCTAGTGCCTTAGATGGTAAAGAATCTGTCTGCAATGCAGAAGACCCAGGTGGGTTCAATCCACGGGTTGGGAAGATCCCATGGAGAAGGGAATGGCAACCTACTCCAGTATTCTTGCCTGAAGACTTCCATGGACAGAGGAGCATGGTGGGATACAGGCCATGGCATTGCAAAGAGTCCCATGTGACTGAGTGACTAACATGTTCACTTTTCTTTCAGCTCTTGGTAACAAGGTTTCTAAAATACTATGGCAGCTACAGTATAGCATACAGCTTCTTTGACTGGTAGTGACCATGACCCCAGTCTGCCTTTAGCTGTCACTTGACATACTTTACATAATATTGTGACAACAGAAATAACTTGGCACCAGCTCTTAAGATAAAAAAGGTCAGAAACTGCATGTTTATTTGCATTTGATACCATGTATTAAATTGTGAATATTCTACCTCTCTCAACGTCTCTGATGCTTCCTGCAGATTACATAGTGTCTAGCATACATCAGTAGCTGGCCACCGGAAGTGCAACTCCTTAGGGAGGGCACCAAAAGAGTAAAGTTGAGGCTGGTTCGGTGTATAAAATAATAATTCCAGTTCTCTCTTCAGCCAAATCTACCATGAACCTTATTGCTACTGAATCAGAGTGATTAAATTTTGGCCTCTCCAAAAAGCTTCCTGGAATAGGCAAACATTGAATTAATAAGAGAGTTTAAGGCTTTCAAAGTTTTCTTGTATTCATTTGATTTGTGTGTGTATGTTTTGAAAAGTTACCATTGTCTATAAGCTTCTTAAGCCTATGTAATAATCTTTCATGATTTGACTCTTTTTTACTTCTTAAGTTTTATCTTCCAATTCTTTGCCCTTCAGTTTTTGTTCTAGTAAAGATAAAATTCCTATTGTTGTCTGAATACATTATACTGTCTTCCTGCTTAATACCCTGAAAGCATATTTCACTTTCTCCTCCTGGATAGTTCCTATAAATCTGGTAAAGTTAAGGATAACCATCTTCTTTTTAATTGGTGTTTGTTGAGTATCAAAACTGGGCTAAATGTCTCTCTTCTATGCCCTCATTGCTCTATGAATATCAGTATGATAATGCTTATCACACTGTGTATAAATCATCTATATTTCACATGAATGTTTACCCCTACAAGCAATGTCTCAATGAAAGGGCTTGTATCTTACTTATCTCTGAATCTGCAATGCTTTGAATAGTTCCTAGTATGTAATACATGTCTGCTATTAGGAATTTGAGCTTTTGAAATACATACTATTATTGGTCACCTATTTTTGTCATGAGAATTAGGTTTAGAACAGTTGTTCAGATTTACTCAGGCAGTAACCAATAGAGCCAAAATTTGAATCTAGACCTCTTTCCAAAGCTATTAGAGTTCCAACAGACTCTAATGCTCTAGAACATAGGTCTGTGCCAGTCTGAAGACTCCTATGTCTCTAAATTCATGTACAGAAACAAATATCTTTTCCTGTGCCATTTGCTTAGTTCCAAAAGAAGGAAGTCCTTTCCAATCACATTTTATTCCATGCCCAAAGACAAGGAAAACTTACTTACATTGGTTAGATTTAAGGCAACTCTTCAGATTATATTTTATAGATGGTATAAGGAAGTATATCTACACATATAGCAGCACATTTTTGGACTCCTTGGTGGCTCAGACTATGAAGAATCTGCCTACAATGCAGGAGACCGGATTCGATCCCTGGGTCAGGAAGATCCACTGGAGAAGAGAATGGCTACCGACTCCAGTATTCCTGCCTGGAGATTATCATGGACAAAGGGGCCTGGCAGGCTCCAGTCCATATGGTCACAAAGAGTCAGACATAACTGACTAACACTTTCAGTTTCACTTTTGGACTTGGGAGTTGCAGTCCCTCAAATATCTGTCCCATAAAGGGATAAGTTCACAAACTGAAATTTGGCTCTAGGGATCAGAAAACAGATCTTATACTTTTATGATTGTAAATATCATGCTAACTTAAAGGAATTTTTCATATGCTTTAACCTTAAGCTTCTTGAAATTCCACATCAGAGTTTATGTCCAAAGCAAAGTTTAAAATGCTCTTCTGTTACATTTTGCTTATATGTACACATCCCTAGGGAACATTGTAAAAAAATAATGATAGGCTGTATATAAAAATTGGATTGTCACAGGTTTTTTGGACAAAAAACATTGCCTGTCAATAGAACACCACTATTTTTATTATCAAGACAATTTGGTTCTTCCAGGTTATACAGAGAGACCCACTTATCTATTGTGGAGGAGCAATGTACCATTGCTTAATGATGAGCTTGTCTTGGGGCCTGCATAGTCACTGAGTCACTCAGAAGGGGAGAGTAATGCTTCCTTCCCATGTTTCTTATCAGGATTCCTGGATTGGCCCAAGAAAAGAACAAGAGAGGCATGTGCTAGATTATAAACCATAGTTTCACAGCTGAAGTGAAATCAGTTCAGTTCAGTCACTCATTCGTGTCCAACTCTTTGCAACCCCATGGACTGCAGCACGCCAGGACCCCTGTCCATCACCAACTTCCAGAGTTTACTCAGACTCACATCCATTGAGTCGCTGACTCCATCCAACCATCTCATCCTCTGTTGTCCCCTTCTCCTCCTGACATCAATCTTTCCCAGCATCAGGGTCTTCTCAAATGAGTCAGCTCTTTGCATCAGGTGGCCAAAGTATTGGAGTTTCAGCTTCAGCATCAGTCCTTCCAATGAATGTTCAGAGCTGATTTCCTTTAGGATAGACTGTTTGGATCTCCTTGCAGTCCAACGGATTCTCAAGAGTCTTCTCTGACACCACAGTTCAAAAGCATCAATTCTTCAGTGCTCAGCTTTCTTTATAGTCCAACTCTCATATCCATATATGACTACTGGAAAAACCATAGCTTTGACTAGACAGACATTTGTTGGCAAAGTAATGTCTTTGATCAAAGGCTTTCAAAAAAACATGTAAGACTTCTTTTTCACTTTTGTGGATATTAGGGAAAATGTCTCATAGTTTAACTCACATTCAGAAAGATACCAACACAGCAAAGTGAAAAGTTCAGCTGTTTTCCATCAAACATGCAACTTATGTTGGCAATATCTTACTCTTAATTCATTTTAGTCAATGTGAATCAGCAGTTGGCAAGCCATTTTCAGCATTAATTCATTGCCTTGACTGAGCACCCATTATCTGCAGACAACTTAGTTTGATTCAAAGTCAACTATGAACACTAGGAAATGACTCCAAGTAGGATTTAATGTATTAGCATCAGGAACACAGTGAAAAGAATACTGAGATCATCATAGACCCTGGCTCAGCAGTGACTCTTTGAAGACCTTCTTTGCAAGAAATTGAATGGGAATCTATTCTTGGCACTTGCCTGAATTCTAGTAAAAAAGTGAAAAATAAATCAACATTTCTATACAAACTATTCATTTCCTCCTGTGTATTTCAAGCTAAAAGTTCTTAAGAAAAAGAAAGGAAGGAAAGGAAAGAAGGAAGAGATGGAAAAAGAAAACCATTCCAATAAAAGCATCAATGATTACATACAGAAAACCATTTACCTAGCTTCTATTCTGTATAAACCTCACAGTTCCCCTTTTCTTATTAGTTAGGTTAGGCATGCTGCTTTTATATGCAAGTGGTAGGATAAGATTCATGTCATTGAAATAAGAACATTTCAGATTTTGTTTATACATATTTTTAGATAGCTACCATTGCATGATTTCAAGTACATTTAATAAAAGCTTTTATTTAGAAGTAACTTTAAAGAGGAGAGTGAAAAAGTTGGCTTAAAGGTCAACATTCAGAAAATGAAGATCATGGCATCTGGTCCCATGTCTTCATGGGAAATAGATGGGGAAACAGTGGGAACAGTGGCAGACTTTATTTTTGTGAGCTCTAAATTCACTGCAGATGGTGATTGCAGCCATGAAATTAAAAGACGCTTACTCCTTGGAAGGAAAGTTATGACCAACCTAGATAGCATATTCAAAAGCAGAGACATTACTTTGCCAACAAAGGTCTGTCTAGTCAAGGCTATGATTTTTCCAGTAGTCATGTATGGATGTGAGAGTTGGACTGTGAAGAAGACTGAGTGCCGAAGAATTGATGCTTTTGAACTATTGTGTTTAAGAAGACTCTTGAGAGTCCCTTGGACTGCAAGGAGATCCAACCAGTCCATTCTGAAGGAGATCAGCCCTGGGATTTCTTTGGAAGGAATGATGCTAAAGCTGAAACTCCAGTACTTTGGCCACCTCATGCGAAGAGCTGACTCATTGGAAAGCCTCTGATGCTGGGAGGGATTGGGGGCAGGAGGAGAAGGGGACGACAGAGGATGAGATGGCTGGATGGCATCACTGACCCGAGGCCGTGAGTTTGAGTGAACTCTGGGAGCTGGTGATGGACAGGGAGGCCTGGCATGCTGCGATTCATGGCGTGTCAAAGAGTTGGACACCACTGAGCGTCTGAACTGAACTGAACTGAACTTTAAAGTTATAAAAATTTGTAAGAGTAACAAATAGTACCAGGTTTAATTAGTGTTAACATTTTGCCCATCTGCTTCCTCCTTTGTTCTATCTCTCCCTTTCTCTGTTTATGTATCCACAGGCACAAACACACATATAATATTTTTGTGATGTCTTAAGAGAGGACATTGCATTCCTCGTGCCGCTTTCTACTATTGATTTTTTTAAAAAGAAATATTCTCGTATGCAATTATAATTATAAAATTCTCTGAATTTAAAATTGAAGTAGCACTTTTAGCTAATCTACTACTCCTAGTCCCATTTTGCCAACTGACTCAATGCCCTGAATGGCAGTCCCTCCCTTGTTCCTCCCCACCTTCCAGTATAAGATCTCGTCTAGGATCAAATGCTGTATTTAGTTGTCAGAGTTAGTCTCTTGGGTCTCTATTTGTCTGGGACATTTTCAGTCAGTCTTTCCTTGTCTTTTGGTATTGACGTTTTAAATAATATTTTTTAAAAAATGAAAACTTTCTTTTGAATCTGTTTGTTGTATATTGATGTTTGATTCAGGTTACATATTCCCCGACACAATACTCTGGGATTGTGTCCTTTTTAGATGATCACATCCAGAGACAGTAGATATTCGTATGCCCCTCAATGGTGATTGTAACTTGCATCATGTTGTCAAATGGTTGTTGAATTCTCCACTAAGAGTTACATTTATTTTTTCTTGCAATTAGTAAATAGTCTTATATTCACACTTTAAGGCAACGCAATTATCCTACTCCTCATCAAAAGGCATAAACAATTCATTCTTGCTCGGATCAGTCCACTATGATGGTTGTAAAATGCTGGTTTTTTTCCGTCTTCCAAAACTCTCACAACATTCACCACTTGACACTCAATTGTAAGCAAAAACTCTTTGTCTCTCCCATTTATTTGCCTACTTATTATCAGTATGGACATGTGGCTATCCCCCCCCATGGTTAAAAATACATCGTAAAACTTAATTATTTTGGTATTCAAATCACTGTACAAGTTGGCTCTTGAATCTTTGCGACATGCTTTGCTTGTTTTCTGGCATAGCAACATATTACAGGTTCTTTTTGTACCTATTCTTCCCCAGCACTGGAATCAACTAATTATTTATCTTAGTGGTACTGATTCCATTTGGTGAGCAATGGTACTGAAGACTAAGATCTAGGCTATAGGTGTGTTCACTTAGACTTTTTTCCCCCAAGGCCTTTCAAGCAGACATGTACATTTATATATATATATATATATATATAGGAGAAGGGGACGACAGAGGATGAGATGGTTGGATGGCATCACCGACTCAATGGACATGAGTTTGGGTCAACTCTGGAAGTTAGTGATGGACAAGGAGGCCTGGCCTGTGATCCCTGTAGTTCATGGGATCACAAAGAGTCGGACACAATTGAATGACTGAACTGACTGACGGATATATATATATGTGTGTGTGTGTGTGTGTGTGTGTGTATATGTATATATATATATATATACCTAAGACATGGACACCAGAGAAGGCAATGGTGACCCACTCCAGTACTCTTGCCTGGAAAATCCCAGGAACAGTGGAGCCTGGTGAGCTGCCGTCTATGGGTTGCACAGAGTCAGACACGATTGAAGCAACTTAGCAGCAGCAAGACATGGCCACACACACACACACACATATATATTCATGCTGCTGCTGGTAAGTCGCTTCCGTTGTGTCCGACTCTGTGTGACCCTGTAGACCACAGCCCACCAGGGTCCCCCGTCCCTGGGATTCTCCAGGCAAGAACACTGGAGTGCGTTGCCATTTCCTTCTCCAATATATATTCATATATACAAACATACCTGTAAATAAACACACACACACACACACATATATATATATATACACATGTAACTATATATGTCTAACACATGTACATACATATATAACCTAAGAGATGTACATACATGTACACACACGTGTATACCTAAGACATACATAAACATATGAAGTCACTTTAGTCATGTCCAAGTGTTTGCGATGCTATGGACTATAGACCACCAGGTTCCTCTCTCCATAGAATTCCCAGGCAAGAATACTGGAGTGGGTTGCCATTTCCTTCTCCAGGGGTATTTTCCTGATCAAAGAATTGAACCCAGGTCTCCTGCAATGGAGGCGGATTCTTTACCATCTGAGCCACCAGAAAAAGATACCTGAGCATTAATATATATGAGCGTATACATACACACAAGTACATGCTTTAGAAATCACAAGTTTATGCCCAATATCTTCAACTGAAATATATTTCAACAGTTTTTTCTTGCCTTCCTCCTTTCTATATTTTTATGTCTCTCCTTCCATGTGAAAATTTCAACACCTAGCATTTGTCAAATACTATAAAACATCTAAAATATATTCATAATTGATTTGCCCACATTTCCTCTTTAAAAGCAAATTTACTAAAAGAGTTCTCTCCTATGCAACCAAAGACTGAGAATGTACAAATTCTGTGTTCATAAGTCATTTTCATTATTGCTTTACTTTTCTTCCCTGTCAGTTTAATTATAATTTTAATTTGAAATACAATTGGCTATTTTTGCTTCAGGTTGCTTTCAATTTTAGTCTTACTTCCTCTCTTCACAGTCTTACTGATTTAATTTTTCAAATACATGTAATATCAACAAGCTTCCGTAAGAAAACTGTACAAAATGATGCACTGTGAGATGTGTCAGTCCTCTAAATTCTTTTCACCCAATTCACTGAAATCTCATCCATGTAACTCTGCCAGTATATTTGATCAGATAAGCAGAGCTGGTGTTCTTTAGGGATTGGAGCTTATGTAATTTTAAGATCTGGTTAAGCAGTCTCTAGTAGCCTATTTCTGACTAACACTCCAGATTGACATCCACAGGGTGAGATGTAATAAAGGCAAAAACAAGGAAGCAAGGAAAACATAAAATCTATGAGGCTGGGGTGGAATCCACGTGGGTGAAAGAGAACCCAGATGATCTCTCCCACTGCCTCCGAATCTCCGACTTCAATTATGGGAGTGCCTTGTGTTGGTGCCCTCGGCACAGAGCTGAGCTCAGGCAGGATCAGAAGTTGGAGAAGCTACAGCAGAAGAGCTTCAGGAAGTAAGAGTTTTGTTAGGCTAGTTGTGGTTCCCAAGTCAATCCAGCGAGGCAGTTAAGTGACAACATGCATGATGTGCAATATGCACCTATGTGTGTGCTCAGTCGTGTCTGACCCTTTGCAACTCCATGCACTGCAGCCAGCCAGGCTCTTCTGTCCATGGAATTTCCCAGGCAAGAATTCTGGAGTGGGTTGCCATGCCCTCATGTAGAGGATCTTGCCGACATAGGGATTGAACCCACATCTCTTGCATCTTCTGCATTGGCAGGCAAGTTCTTTACCACTAGCACCATCTGGGAAGCCCAGGACCTCCTAAACGTAAAAAGATCATGGCCACACCTTTACTTCTGCCTTGCCAGTCTGGTGGGAAAAGTCCCTTACAACATGTGTTAATTCAGATTTAATTGTGGAAGGGAATTCTGAGAAATGTGATTCCAGCTTAGCTAAACTGATGCAATGTTTGTTGCTGCTGTTCAGTCACTAAATCTTGTCTGACTCTTTGTGACCCCTTGCAGTGCAGCACACCAGGCTCCTCTGTTCTACACTATCTTCCGGAGTTTGCTCAGATTTGTGTCCATTGAGTTGGTGATGTTATCTAACCATCTCATCCTCTGTTTCCCTCTTCTCTTTTTTGCCTTCACTCTTTCCCAGCATCAAGGTCTTTTCCAATGAGTCGGCTCTTTGTATCCAGTGGCTAAAGTATTGGAGCTTCAGCTTCAGCATCAGTTCTTAAAATGAATATTCAGGGTTGATTTCCTTTAGGATTGACTGGTTTGATCTCACTGCAGTTCAAGGGACTCTCAAGAGTCTTCTCCAGCACCAAAATTCAACTGCATTAATTCTTTAACGCTCAGCCTTCTTTATGGTCCAACTATCACATCCATACATGCATGGCTACTGGAAAAAAAACATAGCTTTGACTATAAAGACTTTTGTCAGCAAAGTGATGCCTCTGCTTTTTAATATGCTATCTAGCTTTGTCATAGCTTTCCTTCCAAGGAGCAAACTGACACAATATAAATTGCCATAATCCATCCCTTGAGTTGGCATCTACATTTATCTATTTTAGCCTTACTGATCTTCCAAAAAAAAAAAAATGTTGCTCTCTAATTTTCCTAATGCTATTGTCATTTGTACAGCAAAACTATTTTAGTCCTCTCCACAAAATAGGGTTTCTCCATTTTTGAGTTATTTTCATTTCCTTTTTAGATGAGACACATTCTCCTTTCATATCCTGGGACTTTAATACTAAGATATTAGGTGAACTGCTTTTAATGCATAGAATGTTAGATGGTAGGTAAAGGAGAGAAGAGAAAAGAAATTAATGTATGCCCAAAGATATCAAAGTATGGAATAGATACTCATAATTATTACAGTCCTTGTAGGCAGCTGGTCAGGTAGTGGTAGCTGGTATTTATATCTTTTTTCACAACCCACTCCATATTCTCTTTGTACTCAGCAAGCTTACATTGCAGGTCACAGTTTTTGATTGCTGAGGGTTAGCCAAATCTTCATTCCTAAAAAATTGGAAGTGTTAACAGTCCTATTGATATGGGGCTTTTCTATTCTTCTACTGACTTTAATCATAGCACACAGAAATAGTAAGTGACTGCAGGAGTCACCTGCGTTCCAGATTTATACCTCCTTATCCCATGGAATAAAATTAATCCAGTTTCCATTTAATACTCAGGCTCAACTCCTCTAGCAAGAATGCACAATCTCCTTCTTTATCTGTTCTTTTGCTAGCAGGAAAGAGACTGTTAGTCACTCAGTCATGTCTCTTTGCAATCCCAAGCCCTTCTCTGTGTACTGGAGTGGTTTGCCAGTACTTCCTACAGGGGATTTTTCACTAGCGTATGGACCTCAAAGTGGTCATGTGGCAGTCTCAGATTCCAGCCTTATGGCTCAATTGGTGGGTCCTCTAGCAAGGCATCTTTCTTTTTAGGAATCAAGACTTTAAGATGAACAGAACCTAAAGTTACCCAATGGGAAACCAAACTTTCTCTGGTGGATACATAGTGAGAAGAGATACACCCATTTCCACCCCTTGTTTTTCAGACCTTAAATCTTGGCTATGGAAAAAATAAACATGACATTTTTGTCACTGATTTAGAGATATCTGGAGGACATAGTAAGACCCAGAACTGACCTCTCAAGTATAAAACTGTGTTATCAAGAGGTGTTGCCACTTAGCCAACAGGTGTTGCTGAAAGTGTTGCCAGTACTATAACTGAGTTTTTAAAAGGTCATAATTCTATTTTTTTGAGTAGGTACAATGCTAAATGTTTCTCAAAGTCAAAACAATAGAAAAAAAATAATAAAGACAAATCTTTTCCTCTCACTTCCCTTCTACCTCATCACCCTCACTCCAGCTATTGAAGTACCAGATTTTGTTATTTACTGATATTTTAGCAATTTCTTTTTATAAACATAAGTTGATACATATTTTCCTTCCTACATAAAAGGCAAAACATGAATTATTTTCCTTGTACTTTGCTTTTGACAGTTAATATCACCTAGAAATAACTCCATATCAATGCATAGAGACTGTTCCCTTCTTTTTCTTTCTTTCTTTTTTTTTTTTTAAGCAGCAGCATAGTGTGACATTGTGTGTATACACCTTTGCTTGGTGGTGTTGTTCAGTTCTTAAGTCATGTCTGACTCTTTTGTGAACCCATGAACTGTAGCCTGCCAGGTTCCTCTGTCCATGGAATTCTCCAGGCAAGAATATTGGAGTGAGTTGGCGTTTCCTACTCCAGGATCTCTTCCCAACATAGGGATTGAACCTGTGTCTCCTGCATCTCCTGCAGTGGCAGGCAGATTCTTTATCACTGATTCACCTGGGAAGCCCCATATTAAAGATACATATTTCTCTTTATACACACACACACACACATATTAGGTATCTGATCTGTTTTGAGTTTATTGTAAGGGTTCGTCATCTTTTTCAAAATAGTCAAAATGTTGAACTAACATTATCTATTAAAAACAAACACACAAACAAAAAGCTTTGCTCCATCAATTCTTGATTTCACACTTCTCATGTATTTGATTTCTTGAATAGTTTTGCCTATTCTGGAGTTTCCAATCTGTTTCATTAGTTGATCTCTCTTTTCATCTGCTAGTACACACTCTACTAATTATAACATGTCTATAATTTGTTTTTGTTTCTTGTCAAACTAATTCCCACCTCTCTATATAGCTTTTCTTTTCCACTGTTTTCTTGGCAATTATTGTAGGTCAACTGTTTCACATCCTAAAAAAAAAAGGCTCCTTGGTGTATTAATTGGAATAGTTTCACAATTATATATTAACTTAGGGAGAGCTAAGATCTTAACCATATTGAGTTGTCCCAACCAAACACAAACCATGCCCTTCTATTTACTTAAATCTACTTTTATATGTTTCAGGAGTATCTTAAAGTTTTCTTTATAAAAATTATGCTCGTTTTTTGTTAAACTTATTCTGAAGTATTTATCCTTTTTTGTTGTTGCTATTTCAAATACATCTTTTAAATGAACACATGATGATTATCTACCTACAAGTAGCATATGAAGAAATTAACTATATTCTTTTTTTTAACCCCAATTAAGTCTTTTTGTAAATAGAACTATATTTGTACCAAACTAGGCTCTGTATGGAAAAAATAAAGGAACAGTTCTACTTTTTAAAAACACTGTTGTTTAGTTGCTAAATACGACTTTTTTGCGATCCCATGAGACTGTAGCCCATCCCGCTACATTTCCCAGGACATAATACTGGAGTCAGTTGCCAATTCTTTTTCTAGGGGATCTTCCCAACTCAGGATTGAACCCATGTCCTCTGCATTGGCAGATGGGTTTTTTACCACTGAGCCATCAGGAAAGCCCACACTTAGAAAACAATTTTCCTCAAAAATCATAATGTATTCAGTTCAGTTCAGTCGCTCAGTCATGTCTGACTCTAGGCGACCCCATGAATTGAGGCATGCTAGGCCTCCCTGTCCATCACCAACTCCCGGAGCTCACTCAAACTCACGGCCATCGAGTCAGTGATGCCATCCAGCCATCTCATTCTCTGTCGTCCCCTTCTCCTCCTGCCCCCAATCCGTCCCAGCATCAGAGTCTTTTCCAGTGTGTCAACTCTTTGCATGAGGTGGCCAAAGTATTGGAGTTTCAGCTTTAGCATCAGTCCTTCCAATGAACACCCAGGACTGATCTCCTTTAGAATGGACTGGTTGGATCTCCTTGCAGTCCAAGGGACTCTCAAGAGTCTTCTCCAACACCACAGTTCAAAAGCATCAATTCTTCAGCACTCAGCTTTCTTCACAGTCCAGGTCTCACATCTATACATGACTACTGGAAAAACCATAGCCTTGACTAGAAGGACCTTTGTTAGCAAAGTAATGTCTCTGCTTTTCAATATGCTATCTAGGTTGGTCATAACTTTCCTTCCAAGGAGTAAGCATCTTTCAATTTCATGGCTGCAATCACCATCTGCAATGATTTGGAGCCCCCAAAAAATAAAGTCTGCCACTGTTTCCACTGTTTCCCCATCTATTTCACATGAAGTGATGGAACCAGATGCCATGATCTTAGTTTTCTGAATGTTGAGCTTTAAGCCAACTTTTTCACTCTCCTCTTTCACTTTCATCAAGAGGCTTTTTAGTTCCTCTTCACTTTCTGCATTAGGCGTCTGATAATGTATAATGTGATTGATACCATCTGCACCTATTATATAGTGTGACTGAGCACTTTCTAAAACTCAGTGTCCTCAAATGTAAGGTGGATATAATAATATATTTCCAGGATATTTTAAGAATTAGAATTATTCTAAGCAAAGGACTAAATTGTGGGATGCACTTAGTAAATGTTACTCTGATTATTGTTTAGTCTCTCAGTTGTGTCCAACTGTTTGTAACCCCATGAACTGGAGCCCTCCAGGCTCCTCTGTTTTGGGAGTCTCCAGGCAAGAATACTGGAGTGGATTGCCATTTCCTATTCCAGTGATTCTGATTATTTGTGTACATATGTTTGATAAGAGAGAGAAAATTGTTTTCTAGCAAATACCTATTTGACCTGTGAATCGGGTGAAACCATACTCTATTTGGAAGGAGGTTGAAAGTGAAAGTGAAAGTCACTCAGTTGTGTCCAATTCTTTGTGACCCCATGGAATATATAGTCCATGGAATTCTCTAGGCCAGAATACTGGTGTGGGTAACCTTTGCCTTCTCCAGGGGATCTTCCCAACCCAGGGATCTAACCCAGGTCTCCCTCAGTGCAGGCAAATTCTTTACCAGCTGAGCCACAAGGGAAGTCCAAGAATACTGGAGTGGGTAGCCTATCCCTTCTCCAGGGTATATTCCTGTCCCAGGAATCAAACCCAGGTCTCTTACATTGCCAGCAGATTCTTTACTGACTGAGCTATAGAGATAATGAAGATGCATGTCTGGTGATATTTCTCCATTATCCACTCCATAAGATATGGGGGAGATAATGGAGCAAATACAATACTTTGGCCACCTGATGTGAACAGCTGACTCACTGGAAAAGACCCTGGGACAGATTGAAGGCAAAGAAGAAGAGGGCGACAGAGGTTGAGATGGTTAGATAGCATCACTGATTCAATGGACATGAACTTGGGTAAACTCCAGGAGATGGTGAGGGACAGGGAAGCCTGCTATGCTGCAGTCCATGGGGTCACAGAATTGGACATGACTTGGCGACTGAATAACATTAACAAAGGAACTAGACAAAGAGGCTGACAGAGTGAGGTAGCTCATATACTAATACTTCATCTCTTGGGAGAGATCCCCACAGGTGAAAACTGTAATCTTGAGGTGACCAAGACAGCTCTAAAAACTCTCTCAGCTTCACTACATTTTAGACAGATTTCTTTTTGACTATAGACTCTTGACCTCCCTTTGCTTAATTACTTTAGGAAAGTTGCAATTGTAATTTTCTTTTTCTTTGCCCTTTTGAGATATAAATCTCTCAGCCTCCTGCCAGTTTTAATACACAACAATGTCTTTCTCAAGGACCAGGAAGCCATCCCTTTGAAATGTAATCAAGAAAGATAGAAACCCTATCTACCATCTTTGTAGGAGGACAGAAGCTTAACTTTGATAAGTGCCAATTAGCAAACACAGATGGTCTAATAACAGGTACCAACCCCTCCCCTAATGACTTCCATTAATTTTCTAACAGCTCACCTTAGTTTAGGAACTCTCATGTCTTTTGTTTCCAGGGCGTTGGATTTAATCTCTCTCCCCCTCATTGTAATAGTCCTGAATAAAGCTTTCCTCGGCTGTTTAACTCTCCCTACTGCAATTTTTCTCTGACAGAGATATTTAAGAATTATCTTACAATGCAATCTACAATTTAACTCTATTGATTCTTGCATAAGGTGTAAGACCTCCTCTGAGAACAATTAGAAATTTATGGATAGCCCTTGGGGTAGCTTAAATAAGTGGGCACAAAGAATCCATTTTAAACTGATGTGTAATAACTGATTCGGTGTCTGTGCTCATAAACACAACAGTCATTGACTACTTGGGCATACATTTTATTTTCTCTAATAAAAGAGAAGAGTTTGACAGAAATATTAATTTATACTTAGTTAGATTCTATTTTTCATTCATAGGTTCATTTATTCAGAATGTATTATAATTTGCTTCTCAAATGTCATCCTAAATTTAAACAATTTGAATTGTACTAACACATCTCTGTGTCTAAGAAATAGCTCTTAGCTTGGCTTCTATTTAACTTTTCCTTTAGCTTTTATCCTGGACATTCTTCTTTGGTTGTTTACTTTATCTGGCCAATGTTCATATTTACTACCAACAATTTTACTTTTCTTGTCAGTGCCTAGTTTTTCCTATTAGCATCTTTCATTTATTTGTCAAGTATATAAGGTATAAAGGTGTTTAAGACAATTTCTGTCTTGAAATGTCATAGTCTAATGAGGAAAAAGGTAAGTAAATAGATAGTAGTTTTATAGAATTATTTTACACTGACTATAGAAAAGCATGTGATGGACAAATAATTCCTATCCAGCCTTGATAATGAGAGTAGAAGTGGAGTCATGTGAGTTTGTGGGAAAAAACATGTCTCAAATAAGTTTCATATGACAAGAATCTGAAAACGAGGATGTTGACAGAAGGTATTAGAGAGAGAGCTGGAAACATAAGCAAAAGTATCATGTAAGAGAGTTTGAATTTTATTTTGAACCTGAAAGAGCTGTGGAGGCATTTTATAGTTGGAAACTACTAACATGATCCTTTTTGGGATCTAGAAGAAAAACCTGGATTTAGTATGGAAAATGGTTTGGAAGTATTATCAATTTACGTCTTTAACAATCATAAAATAATTTCATTATTGAGCAAATTTACAACTGTGACTACATAACACTAACATAACCCCTAGAAAATGAATATTTTTGACCAAAGTAATGTTTATATTGTTACATTGTTACTTTTATGTTATTATATTATCCTTTATAGGGACTACTCTCAAAAATTATAATGATCTTTTCACCAGCTCATTTTTAGAGATGAAGTCATTGAAAGTATGTTGATGACATGCCTAAAGTTACACAGTATTGTATAATAACGATGTACCATATTTGGGTTGCTGTGCTGTACTTAGTCACTCAGTTATGTCCAACTCTTTGGAACCCCATGGACTGTAGCCTGCCAGGCACCTCTGTCCATTGGGATTCTCCAGGCAAGAATATTGGAGTGGGTTGCCATGCCGTCCTCCAGGGGATCTTCCTAACTAAGGGATCCAACCCACATCTCCCACATTGAAGGTGAACTCTTTGCCATCTAAGCCACCAGGAAAGCCCAACAATACTGGAGTAGGTAGCCTATCCATTTTTCAGGGGATCTTCCCAACCCAGAAATCAAACTGGAGTCTTTTGCACTCCAGGCAGATTCTTTACCAGCCAAGCTACCAGGGAAGCCCACTTGTGTTGCTAGTCTAAATTTATTCCTCAATTTGAAAGTCAAGACTATTTCACTCACATATCTCTTTTCAGTGGGATTTTATTTTTTTAATGAAAATAGAGAAATGTATTTTCATTCACATTATAAGACAGAGAAAGTGGATCTTGATATGGGGCAGGCATGTGGTTATGAGAATATAGCCCTCTGTATATTTTCAGCAACCTGAGGGAGAGCTTTGTAATTTTCAGGGTTGAGATCAAGCACTAGGCTATTTTCTTTCTAATCTTAAGGACTACTACCCCCAAATCATATTTGTCTTACACTATACTGTACTTCCTAGTTTTATACCTTTAGAGTAGCAAAACATTGATTTTGATTACAATCCTGTTATATAGTTCAGGCAATAGTTTTGTTACCTTATAAAATTAATCTTTAACACTTGCCAAAACATATTTTATTGAACTGTATCTGAGTTCAAAATGTATATATTGTTTTTCAGCCTCATGCTTTAAACTCTTGTCACATTGTATTTCTTGCCTCTTCTTTTAAAAATAACAGTTCCATTTGAGTGTATGCAAAATGTAGGTGCAATATTATTTCTGATTGTCTTCTGCTGCATTGAAAGTTCATCCATTTAACCTAGGAGTTTATGGTTAGAAATAAGTTCATAAATCGTGTATGGATCACTCTCTTTTCACTCTCCTCTGTGGTCTGTGAACTGGTCTACACAGCTTGCTTAATGGCACCCTTGTCTCTGGCTTCCTGTTGTGGTTTATCAATGGAGGATGGCAGTGCATCAGAGAACAGGAGGAGAATGAAGCCTGAATTTATATTCTCCTGGAATCCTTTTTTTCTAAGGAACTTGGGGCTTCACAGTTAGCACTCTGATTCTGATTGTGAAAATCTCTCAGTCATGTTGACTCTTTGCTCCTCCATGGATTGTAGTCCATGGAATTCTCCAGGCCAGAATACTGGAGTGGGTAGGTGAAGGAGAAGGGAACCCAACCCAGGCATCAAACCCAGGTCTCCCGTATTGCAGACCAACTCTTTACCAGCTTAGCCACCAGGGAAGCCAAGGTAGTACTAGTGGTAAAGAATATGCCTGCCAATGCAGGAGACACAAGAGAAGCAGATTTGATTGGGGTCCAGAAGATCCTCTAAAGGAGGCATGGCAACCCACTCCAGTATTCTTGCCTGGAAAATTCCATAGGCAGAGGAGTCTGGCGGGCTATAGTCCGTGGGGCTGCAGAGAGCAGGACAGGGCCGAGAGACGGAGCACACACATGAAAGCAGCCTCAGCCCTCTGGGTAACTTCTCTGGGTTCTGGAAACTATTCTGCCCTTTCCACACTAGGGGGAGTTCAGTTCCCTAATGTGGCTAATCTAAGTGTATTAACATTTTTCCTTACTTTCTTAAGCTCTGTCATTTGTTTATGTCTGTTCAAGGGATCCATTTGAACATGTCTTTGCAGAATTGTCATTTTATTGAAGGAACATATGAAAACCTGTTTTACTAATGTCAAGAATGTGTTAATTGGAGGCAGCATGGGTGATGCTGAAAGCCTCTGGAAACAGCAGCCTCATTTCTGGCATGGCTCTCCACTTCCTACTGTGTGTGACATTGAGCACATTTTAAAAATACATTTGTTCTTCAGGCTTTTTTTATTCAGAAGTGAAATATATATACATATATGTATATGTGTATGTACTTTTATACACACAGATGCTTTAGAGTAGCACTGAACAATAGAAATAAAATACACTGAGGTCTATAAACATGAGTTACGTGTACTTTAATACTTTAAGCAAGCACTTCAAAAAGAATAAAAGAAATGGGCTGGAGAAGACTCCTGGGAGTCCCTTGGACTGCAAGGAGATCACACCACTCAATCCTAAACGAAATCGACCCTGAATATTCATTGGAAGGACTGATACTAAAGCTGAAGCTCCAATACTTTGGCCATTTGATATGAAGGGACAACTCATTGGAAAAGACCTTCATGCTGGGAGAGATTGAAGGCAAAAGGAGAAGGGGGCGACAGAGGATGAGATGGCTGAATGACATCATCAACTCAACGGACATAAGTTTGAGCAAACTCCGGAAGATAGCAAAGGACAGGGAAGCCTGACATGTTGAAGTCCATGGGGTTGCAAAGAGTTGGACATGACTGAGCAACCAAACAACAACAACAAAAAAATTAAAAATATGTCTACTCAACCCAGTATATTAAAAATAGTATCTCAATATGGTTTCTGTATAAAAGCATAAAACAAAGTAGTTTATATTTTCATGTACACAATTAAAAAAAAAACCTATTGTATGTTTTACATTTACTGCACATCTCAGCTGGGACAAGCCATGTTTCAAAAGTTCAAGGGCCAGACACTGGTGGTGGTTCCTTTATTGGATAGCACAGTATTAGGTGTTCTCTAACATACATGAATTTAAACCACCTACTGGATAAACCACTATTTTCTGTCCTTTTTCATTAACTAAAATGTGCTTATAGGATTCTGACTGCTGGCACGTGGAGGCAATGCTCTTCGACCTTTGTGAACACCTGCTTCCTCCACTTAGATTAAATCTTTATGAAGAATTCACTGTGTTTTTCGCAGACCTGTTGATTTAGGTTATATACTTCACTCTAATAATTATTTATTCATTTATAAATCAATGAAATATTTATGTGAAAAGATAGAGTTGTTTCTACGAAAATTAGGCTAAATACTTTGAAAAAGATTCATAAAGGAAAGACACTAACATTTTTCTTTTGAATTAGACATAGTCAAAACAACTGAAGACTGAAAAAAAAAAAATCAGCAAAAGCTAGAGGGCTTTTGTATGAAGACTACTTTGCAAGTGTAGAGCTCCTGCTCTACTTAAAGGAAAGGAACCTGGCTCTCATAGAATGAGCTTATGGTTGTAGTTAATGAAAAAATAATGATAAAAAGCGGAATTCTGATATAAGAATATATAATCAGAGATTTTAATGTTCCATGCATGAATTGTTAAACTATGTTTTACTTTAATATGTATAAAGCATAAATTTTTTTAAAAGCTTGGATTTTTGTCTGTATTGCTTTAATGATTCTTCATTTCAGCCATTATTTTTTATTAGCTGACCATGGTCCTTCTACTGACAGCCCCATGGGGGCAGGTGTCACATTCGTTTGGTTTGCTACTATATTCTCAAGGCTAGAATGGCTCCAAGTAGATGCTCAACAAATATTTGTTGACAGATTGACTGACTCATTCTTTCCATATGGCACCTCCTACCAGGCAAGCCTGTTGGTTTTTCAGGTAATAGTTTGCTGTCACATTTTTTAAAACATGGTACTGTTTTATTTACTACAGACATCATTTTATGGTCCTTTTTTTTTCCTAAGTGAAATGTTATTCTAGTCCTCTAGCAGGAGATAACTCATACAAAATTTAACTTGGTAAATTTAGACTTGATGTCTATTAGAACAATGCTGTGCTGAGGAAAATGGAAGAGTAAATAAAATTAAGTCTATCTTATCCTGAGAAGGTCAAAAAAACTTTGTTTTCATCTGCTTCTGGGGAACTGTGAATAAATATTCAATGAGTCTCATCTGGATTCACAATCTGTTCATCAAAATACCTAAACTTGCCTCTTCCTAAGTATCTGTATTAATAGACATTGACTGTGGTTATACACATACACTGATTTAGAAAATCCCCTGAAATGAGACATACAAATGGTGAATTGATAATTGTGGAATTTACTCCTCCCACCCGACCCTGACAGTGAAGTTTTGGTCTCCCTGTAGCAAAGAGGCAGATAATATTTAGGTTGGAGCTGGAATCCTTCCTGACAGACTTGCCAACATAATTATCTTTTTCATAGTTTTCAAGACATACCATTTTAATGGAAACTTTTAAAGTGTTACATACACAAAAATAGACTGTAAGTGTACAGCTTGATCAGTCGTCACAAAGTGAACACACAGTAAATAGCACCCAGATGAAGATAACGAACGTTGCCAGTCAGTAGCCTGGAAACTTCTTGTACATTATTCCAGTCACCAGCCTCCCTTGTGATAGATCACCTTTACCAACATGTAAACGTTATATAAATGGAATCATTCAATATGTACTCTGTTTTGCCTGGCTTCTTTCACTCAATAAATGTTTTCAAGATTCATTCATGTGGGTTGTGGTAGCTTGTTTATTCTCATTGTCTTAATGGTTTTCCATTGTGTAACTATATCTCGAACTGTAATCCATTCTTCAGTTGATGGATATGGGGATGGTTTTAAGTTGTAGGCTCTTAGGAATAGTGCTGATCTTAACATTCTAGTACAAAAAATGTCTTTCAGGGAACATGGGAATGAATATCTCCTAAGCATCAGCTCAGGAGTGGAAATTCTGAGTGTCAAAGTTAAGTTATAATAGATACTACCAAATAACCTCTTCTGGATTGAGTTACTTTGCAAAAACAAAAGGCCAAGGGGAAGATTTAGTCTTAGAAACTTCAACTGTTTGTTTATATTTAGAAAATGTTTTATATATTTTCTAGTGTATTTGTTAATCTCAAAGTCGATTTTTTAATAATATTTTTCTCTTGAAATATAGTTAACATCCATTATGTGATTTTTTTTTTTGGTTTTGCTTTTGCAGTTTTAATAGTATTTTAATTGTCCACAATTGTAGAATCATACTTACTAATAAAAATTGTGATTAATATTAGGAAAATATTATGCTTATAAATGATTTAAGTGCATCAGAAGTCACCATATCTCAGAATCTGTAGATTTCTTAGGTCATGAGATGTATTTTCAACGACAGGGACCGGCGAGGTCAAGGAAGTCTTCATAAAGAGATGACACAGGAAGTGAGTTTTAGAATCACTATTTCTGATGGCGAGGCTTAAACATTTGTATTTTGATAAAAGATTCCACGATGATGACTGTGAGGTATAAGGTTAGAAATCACTAACATTATTCTACCTGTTGCTTAGATAAACTCACAAAACAAAGAGCTTTCATGTGTACATTGGAGATATGCAGATCCCAATTAATGTAATGAGAGTTCCCATTCTAAAGTCTTCTTTGTCAAAACATTTTCAATTCTCCTTGTCTTCGTTTGTTATTTCAATGAATCACTCAAGTAATTAGCAAACATTTTTTCCTTCCTAAAGGTCTTCCCAAGTGGCTCAGTGGTAAAGAACCTGCCTCTCAATGCAGGAGATAAGGGTTCAATCTCTAGGGTAGGAAGATCCTCTGGAGTAGGAAATGGCAACCCACTCCAGTATTCTTGCCTGGGAAACCTCATGGAGAGAGGATCCATGGGTCACAGAGTGGAACACTGCTTAGCAACTACATAGCAATATGACCTAGACCAGAAAATAAGAAAGGCTTCTCTTAGAAAGTGATATTTTAGACACAATTTCAAGGTATTACCTGTGGGAGAGGAAGTGGGAGTAGGGAGACAAGCACATGCTGTTCATGAGGGAGTATGGCTTTAAGGGGTGGCTGCCTAAGGGATAAAAGGGCAGGAAGGGAGTATAAAGATTAGTATATATCCTCAACTGACTTAAGATTTTTAAGTTCAGGCTCCAGAGACAAAATTATTTTCATTTGTGTGGCCCCAGAACATGCCAAAATGCCTGATATAGAGTAGGACCTTAATGAATGAATATTTGTTGAATAAACTAATATACATAGTAACAAGTTGAAATTACCCCTAATTGATAGTGGCTTGAACTGATGATTTTATGTAGCAAATCATGGAATTTCTCAAAAACATTTTGTCATTTTTTTTTTTCAGAGCCACTAAGAAGCATATGCCGGAGAAGGCAATGGCACCCCACTCCAATAGTCTTGCCTGGAAAATCCCATGGACGGAGGAGCCTGGTGGGCTGCAGTCGCTAAGAGTCAGACAGGACTAGGCGACTTCACTTTCACTTTTCACTTTCAGGCATTGGAGAAGGAAATGGCAACCCACTCCAGTGTTCTTGCCTGGAGAATCCCAGAGATGGGGGAGCCTGGTGGGCTGCCGTCTATGGGGTCACACAGAGTCAGACACGACTGAAGTGACTTAGCATAGCATAGCATAGCAAGAAGCATATGCACATGATAATGTTTACACTTTATAAAAGCTATAGCTGTAGCAACTGAACAACTTCCTCCAGGAATCAGTGGAAACGGATGAAACAGCCCTCAGGTCTAGCTATTCCCTCAGGTTACCTGGGTTTCTAAGGCACTCAGTTCCTGAGGGATTATTGTGATGGCTATCTCATTTGAAAATATTTGCACCGTAACTGAAGCTCTCAATTCTAAATACAGATGAGAATAGTAGGAATGTCAGAAAATGTCAGAGCCATTGAAAGAATATTTTGTGTTTCATAAGCGACTGCCTTCTTGACCCTTATAATAAGGTCAACCACGAGAAGCCTAGCAGGCTCGCTCATTCCTTGGATTCAAAGGAAGTGCTACCAAGTAGTCGAAGGTAAAAGATATCTCTCAAGCACGTATGTTTTCAACTTTTTACTCAGCACTTAACACTACCTGACCTCTAGCAGTTTACCTAGTCTTTGTGGGTCGTAGTCTGAAAGCATGTAAACTATAGGTAAAATACTAAGCACTCGTAGGAAATAAATCTTATACCTGTGTGAAATAATAGGAATGTGTATATAAGAACAATAGGGGCCTCTCTTATTCTAATGACCCCATCCCGACACAGGGCTAAATTCCAAAGGACTAAGAGTACTGAGTATCTATCCTTTGTTCTATTGAGGCAACTATGGGTGGGCTTCCAGACCGGCACTGGCCACCAGAAAGCCCAAGCCTGATTAGAAGCTTGGAAGTTTCAGTCCCACCCTTATCCTCCAGAGAGGGGAGAAAAGCGGAAAGTGGAGTTAAGAACTAATCATGCTTATATGAGGAAACCTCCATAAAATCCCAGTAATAGGGGTTCAGGAAGCTTCCAAGTTGACAAACACACCCATACTAGGAGGGTGATGGAACAGATCTTCTGTACTTAGGACCCCCACTCCATCCAGACCTTGGCTTATGTATCTCTTCATCTGGCTGCTCCCGAGTAAGCTTCAGCATAGCCTTTAATGCATGGGCAATGATAACTAAGTGTTTTCTTCAGCTGTGGGAGCCACTATAGCAAGTTAATTGAGCCCAAGGTCAAAGTTGCTGTTGTTCAATCACTAAGTCCTGTCTGACTCTTTGCAACCTCACGGACTGTTAGTATGCCAGACTTCTCTGTCCTTCACTATCTCCCAGCATTTACTCAAATCCATGTCCATTGAGTCAGTGATGCTATCTAACCATCTCATCATCTGCCACCCTCTTCTCATTTTGCACTCAATCTTTTCCCAGCATCAGGGTCTTTTTCAATGGATCAGCTCTGTGCATCAGGTGGCCAAAGTACTGGAGCTTCAGCTTAAGCATCAGTCCTTCCAGTGAATATTCAGAGTTGATTTCCTTTAGGATTGACTGGTTTTTATCTCCCAGAAGTCCAAGAGACCCTCATGAGTCTTCTCCAGCACCACAGTTCGAAAGCATCAATTCTTTGGTGCTCAGCCCTCTTTACTGTCCAGCTCTCACATCCATACAGGACTACTGGTAAAACCACAGCTTTGACTATACAGACAATTGTCTACAAAGTGATGTCTCTGCTTTTTAATACTTTGTCTAGGTTTGTCATAGCTTTCCTTCCAAAGAGCAAAAGTCTTAATTTTATGGCTGCAGTCACTGTCTGCAGTGACTTTGGAGCCCATGAAAATAAAATCTGTCACTGCATCCACGCTTTTAACTTTTAATCATCATGAAGTCATTGGGTGTTGGTCTGAAGCACAGGTAATGAGGGGTCTTGTGACTGGCATCTGAAGTGGAAAGGGCAGTTCTGTGGTGTGAGCCCTTCACCTGTGTGATGTAAAACTGTCTCCAGGAGACAGAGTCAGGATTGAGCTAAACTGAAGGACATTGAGCTAGCATCATTGAGAATTGCCTGTTGTGGGGGGAACCTCCACACATCTGGTGACCAGAAGTGTCAGAAATAAAGTGCTGTGTGACTCAGAGGAAGAAACTGGATTTTTAGGCAGGAAGGAAGAACTGGGTTTTCCTCCCCCACACAGAAGGAAAAAAAAATAACCTGACTTTCTAATTCAATCTAACATAAGCCCTGTTCTTTATACATATTACATTTTCTGAGAGTCATTTCCATTCCCCCACTCTAATTCTCCTATTTTGTGCTTGTTTTTGGACTTACAACATTGAAATTCTAGGAATAGTGGCAAATTAATACTCAGTTCAGTCGCACAGTTCAGTTATTCAGTTGTGTCGGGCTATTTGCGACCCCATGAATCGCCACACGCCAGGCCTCCTTGTCCATCACCAACTCCCGGAGCTTACCCAAACCCATGTCCATTAAGTCAGTGATGCCATCCAGCCATCTCATCCTCTGTCGTCCCCTTCCCCTCCTGCCCCAAATCCCTCGCAACATTAGGGTCTTTTCCAATGAGTCAACTCTTCACATGAGGTGGCCAAAGTTTTGGAGTTTCAGCTTCAACATCAGTCCTTCCAATGAACACCCAGGACTGATCTTTGGGATGGACTGGTTGGATCTCCTTGCAGTTCAAGGGACTCTCAAGAGTCTTCTCCAGCACCACGGTTCAAAAGCATCAATTCTTCAGCGCTCAGCTTTCTTCACAGTCCAACTCTCACATCCATACATGACCACAGGAAAAACCATAGCCTTGACTAGACAGACCTTTGTTGGCAAAGTAATGTCTCTGCTTTTGAATATGCTATCTAGGTTGGTCATAACTTTCCTTCCGAGGAGTAAGCATCTTTTAATTTCATGGCTGCAATCACCATCTGCAGTGATTTTGGAGCCCAGAAAAATAAAGTCTGACACTGTTTCCACTGTTTCCCCATCTATTTCCTGTGAAGTGATGGGAAAAGATGCCATGATCTTAGTTTTCTGAATGTTGAGCTTTAAGCCAACTTTTTCACTCTCCTCCTTCACTTTCATCAAGAGGCTTTTTAGTTTCTCTTCAAATTAACATTCACAAAATTCAAATCATGCCAATTTGACTTTACAATATCAAATAAATGATACGCTTATGTAGGTACTCTAAAGGGTCATAAGAAAAATAACCTCATGCTTGTTGAGAAGCTTCATTATGTTGCCGCCCAGCTGTCACGTATGATCTCTATGTGTGACTGTTTGTTCTGACCATAGATGGAAGGTTATAGTGAAAATTCACACCGTTTGTACTTATTTTTCTCTCAGGGAAAATAAGGGGACTCTAAAAATAATATTCACACAAGGTTATCAGGCAGCAAACTAGAATTTTCATTTCTGTAAATGATAGTGTAAGTTATATCCTATTATATTTCTATTTTGATAACAATATCTCTGAACTGTGCCTGGTATTTCCCACTTTGTCCTACATGTTTTTACTATCTATGTCACATGACATTATTTCCTGTGGATCTCCTTGTAGAAATTGCTTTGATTCCCTTTTATTAGTTCCAACTGGACCCTCTGGTATTTGGCTCTCCAAATTCTGTGTGCATTAGAGGCAACAAATATAAATGGTTTTAACATTTATCCCAGAAAAATGTTATGTATCTAATCACTGGTAGTTATTATTGGTGATTCTAATAGCATTATTGATAAAGTATTTCAAATCAATACATTTAAAGTCTATTGAATGGTGACTTAAGAGGGCATTGTCATATTTGATTGCTGTTACAGACTGGTATAGCTCTATCTCTTCAAAATAGCAATTAAATAATTCACTTGTTTTCTACATCCTGCTTATTGCTAAATGTATCCATTTCCTCAGTTTATGAAGAGTGGGTTGGTTTGACCAGGCCTTTCCTGCATTGTTTGCTTGTTTAATTCCTTGGAGTTCTGGAATCCCCAACTGTTATTCTGCCAAACACATTGCTTGAAATTCAATAGACTTGTTTTTAGATGGCTCCCGTCTTTCTTCTTAAAGGACATGTGCCTGATTGCCAAGGCCAACATGTTCTAGAAGCCATTGTTTGATATCAACACTAAAGTAGTTCACTACCATTGGAGTTGTGTCAGTCATGTTTTTTTCTACTTATTTTTGTATTTAGGAGTATTTTCTTTAGGCAGAAGTAGTCCTTGTTCTTGCTTCTTTTTTACAGCTTTTAATGTATCTACCTAGTTATTAATAATTCATTTGAGATTCTGTAAAAGGAAGATGTCTCCTCCTTCTTTAACAGATATGAAGCTGAGTTCACTTCTTAACCA
Organism: Bos javanicus; assembly: GCF_032452875.1. Classification (NCBI taxonomy): domain Eukaryota; kingdom Metazoa; phylum Chordata; class Mammalia; order Artiodactyla; family Bovidae; genus Bos; species Bos javanicus. The sequence continues at coordinate 27,721,576 of NC_083891.1, read as the reverse complement.
TCTTAAGATGTATACAACAAATGCTAATTCAAGTGAAATATCACTGCTTTTTAAGTTAAAATGATTCCATAGATAACTTCATTGGTATAAGTATCTATTCTATGGATAGTAAAAGCCATTCTGTCATTGTTATAATTATATTAATAATTGTCTGCAAGTTATTTGCAGCATTATTTACTCAGTTGGTTCAGTGTTAGATGTTTATATATTTTTGAGAGTGGGAAGTAAAATAATCACTTCTGCTGAACTGTGATGAAATTGCACCTGTCAAAATATGCATTATTTTGCAATGAATTAATGGAAAAAGTAAATATTTTCTTACTATAGAGTATATCATATCATTGTAACCTTCCTGCTTTTCCAAAAAAAATTTCACACACACACACACACACACACACATAAGTACATAAAACATAAATATAGAACTCAATGATTTATGACAAAATAGAAACCCAAGTAAATACCACTAGATCCAGAAAGAGAACACTCAGTTCAGTTCAGTTCAGTCACTCAGTTGTGATTGACTCTCTGTGACCCCATGGACTGCAGCACACCAGGCTTCCCTGTCCATCACCAGTTCCTGGAGCTTGCTCAAACCCATGTCCATTGAGTCGGTGATGCCATCCAACCATCTCATCCTCTGTCGTCCCCTTCTCCTCCTGCCTTCAATCTTGCCCAGCATCAGGGTCTTTTCCAATGAGGCAATTCTTCCCATCAGGAGGCCAAAGTATTGGCATTTCAGTTCCAGCATCAGTCCTTCCAATGAATATTCAGGACTGATTTCCTTTATGATGAACTGGCTTGATCTCCTTGTAGTCCAAGGGACTCTCAAGAGTCTTCTCCAACAACACAGTTCAAAAGCATCGATTCTTTGGCAATCAGCTTTCTTTATAGTCCAACTCTCACATCCATACATGACTACTGGAAAAACCATAGCTTTGACTAGATGGACTTTTGTCGGCAAAGTTATGTCTCTGCTTTTTAATATGCTGTCTAGGTACGTCATAGCTTTTCTTCCAAAGAGCAAGCATCTTTTAATTTCATGGCTTCAGCCACCACCTGCAGTGATTTTTGAGACCAAGAAAATAAATTCTCTCACTGTTTCCATTGTTTCCCCGTCTATTTGCCATGAAGTGATGTGACTGGATGCCATGATCTTAGTTTTCTGAATGTTGAGCTTTAAGCCAACTTTTTCACTCTCTTTTCACTTTCATCAAGAGGCTCTTTAGTTCTTTTTCACTTTCTGCCATAAGGGCGGTGTCATCTGCATATCTGAGGTTATTGATATTTCTCCCAGCAATCTTGATTTCAGCATGTGTTTCATCCAGACTGGCATTTCTTATGATGTTCTCTGCATAGAAGTTAAATAAGCAGGGTGACAATATACAGCTTTGATGTACTCCTTTCCCAATTTGGAACCAGTCTGCTGTTCCATGTCCAGTTCTAACTGTTGCTTCTTGACCTACATACAGCTTTCTCAGGAGGCAGGTCAGGTGATCTGGTATTCCTACCTCTTGAAGAATTTTCCACAGTTTGTTGTGATCCACATAGTCAAAGGCTTTGGTGTAGTCAATAAAGCAGAAGTAGATGTTTTTCTGGAACTCTCTTTCTTTTTCAATTGGTCCAACAGATGTTGGCAATTTTATCTGTGGCTCCTCTGGCTTTTCCATATCCAGCTTGAACATCTGGAATTTTATGGTTCACGTACTGTTGAAGCCTGGCTTGAAGAATTTTGAGCATTTCCAGCATCTCAAAAGCCATGTTTATTCTTCTCACAATCACAATCCACCTCTTTTCTTAAGGTGAAGACTATCCTGACTTTAATCACTATGGTGTGTTTTTTGCTTGTTTTTGTGTTTACGTAAATGTTAATAACTTTCTAAGTGCCCTCCTATGTCTTACTTTTTTCCCTCAGGATTGTCTTCTATTTATGGCCATGTAGCAGCAATTTATTGTACTTGCCTTGTTGCATTTTTAAATATAAATGCACCATAATTGTATTTATCTTGTCTATGTTGATGGTCATTTTGATTATTTTGGATTATGTCAACTTTGGGTACATAATAGTAAGCAAGTTGCAGTTATAAGTAGTGATGATATTATCAGTCCAAATCTAAGAATTTGATAGATAATTCCAAATAATTTTCCAGAGTGATCCAATTTAAACTCTAACTATTGGGATTTAAGAGTTCCTATTGCCCCACATCCTTACCAACTATGTTAGCCATAAAAGCCAGTCTGTGGATTGCTTTTTGGACTCTTTAATTAATCAATAAAACCTGATTTTAATATATTCTCATTTTTTTGTATTTTCCTTTAAGATAATTATTTTTTGAGTATGTTCTATTTAAGAAATCATAGAAGCATTTTTATATTCTCTCTTATATATTCAAAATTCCCAAAAGAGGAAGTCACATAAAAGAGAAATGTCCTGTTCATATACACTTTCACGTGAAGAAACTAAGAAGCAGCAGAAATTACAATTTGTATTTTGGATTTAGCTTTACTTTTCATTTTTTCAACGTCATTTGGCCTTGATCTACTTTCCGTCTAGTAAAAGCCTTTGAAATTTACCTGTTTTAAATAACTACATTTCAGTTTAATGAGAATAGACTGGGTAGCTAGTAGGGAATTTTTCAATCTGAGAAGCTAATAAACAATTCTATCCTAAAAATGTTCTATGTTTGAAGCTCAAGAGAAGAAATCAAGTAGGATTCAGGACTAGGAAAAAGGAGTACAAAAATTAGGTGACAATACTGGATGACAATTTCAGTCGGCAATAGTATTATTGAAAAATTAATTAAGGGAATTATTAAATAATATTTGATACAGCTACATTTTGAGGTAAAAAGACACATTTTCATCTCAACTATCAACAGGGTCAGTTCAGTTCAATTGCTTACTCGTGTCTGACTCTGTGACTCCATGGACTGCAGCATGCCAGGCCTCCCTGTCCATAACCAACTCCCAGAGTTTACTCAAATTCAAGTCCATTGAGTTAGTGGAGTCCAACCCACCAAGTCCACCTCACTCCAGTACTCTTGCCTGGAAAATTCCATGGATGGAGGAACCTGGTAGGCAGAAGTCAGACATGACTGAGCAACTTCACTTTCACTTTTCACTATCATGCATTGGAGAAGGAAATGGCAACCCACTCCAGTGTTCTTGCCTGGAGAATCCCAGGGACAGGGGAGCCTGGTGGGCTGCCGTCTATGGTGTCGCACAGAGTCAGACATGACTGAAGCGACTTAGCAGCAGCAGCAGCAGAATTGGTGATGCCATCCAACCATCTCATCCTCTGTCGTCCTGACTTCAGTCTTTCCCAGCATCAGGGTCTTTTCCACTGAGTCAGTTTTTCTCATCAGGTGGCCAAAGTATTAGAGTTTCAGCTTCAGCATCAGTCCTTCCAATGAATATTTAGGACTGATTTCCTTTAGGATGGGCTGGTTGGATCTCCTTGCAGTCCAAGGGACCATCTTGGCTATGTATTTCTTATAAAAAACAAAAATGAAATGGGAGTCTACTGTGTTAATTGAAACCAAATACAGTACTTTGCATAGTCATATTTAGTCTCATGTTATCTCTAGATAGAAGCCCTAAAACCATATGATATTTATGTTTTTTTTTTTTATTTGAGATTTTCAACATTATTTGTTAAGTATGCCTTTCTGTCATATATTGGTGAGCATTTCAACCACTGTCTTAACTATTATTGTGGTATAATAGAATATAATGCCGAATCAATCCCCACCATTACTTCTGCCTAAACAATCCTCCCTTCATATACAAAAAGGAAGAAATAATTGACCCAATTTGCATAATGCTTTAATGTAGTCATGCTGAGCAACATGATTCACAGATAATCAACTTTGTTAAAGATAATGGTGTTCCAGATTTTAATAGAGTGCTGTTACATTGTTTGAGGGAGGGGCAGGGAGGGGAGAAAAGCAGATGTTTCCAGGGAATTTAGAGTGGTTTAAGCCACAAAACAAAAAGAGATACTAATTATTAAAGCAGTGTTTAAAAACAATTTCAAATGGAAAGATTTCTTCAAACACAGAGGTCCTCTATGGAATTTCAGTAAAGTATTCTGGACCTGCTTGTCTATACCCTGAGCCTTATCCATTTTCCACAGCCTCTGAACTATTTGTAGGAGGACCTAGTGCCATGTGGAATACAATTTGATAACCACTGAATTACTGTATAAAAAAGATGTTCTTGTCTCAAAAAACCAGAAGTAGTTCTATCCTCTACTTAGAAAAAAAAATGCTCTAAAACTATCAAAGAAAAATAGAGCATACCAACAGAAGAGAAAAAGTGGGAAGAGCCAGGTCTTTTTAGTAGACTATTTCATGCTTCTGGACAAGTAAATGAAGTTCTCTGAACCCCAGTTTTCAACAGATACAAATAAGAATATAACATCTACTTCCAGGAGTATTATGAGAGAAAGTGAGTTGAAAATGTTAAAAATGCCTTGTTGAAAAAAAAGCAAAGCAAATTATCCTAAGTATTAGAAAACTATTTTCTGTATTATTTCTTATTCTCTAACCTCTAATAGCAACTGCTAGACCAGAGGTCAGCAAACTTTCCATAAAGAACTAGATAGTAAATATTTTAGATTTTGACAGCTTCTGTTACTCACAGCTACTTAACATATGCTGTAGCTCAAAAACAGCCATCAGTTCAGTTCAGTTCAGTTCAGTCGCTCAGTCGTGTCCGACTCTTTGCGACCCCATGAATCGCAGCACGCCAGGCCTCCTTGTCCGTCACCAACTCCCAGAGTTCACTCAGACTCACGTCCATCGAGTCAGTGATGCCATCCAGTCATCTCATCTTCTGTCGTCCCCTTCTCCTCCTGTCCCCAATCCCTCCCAGCATCAGAGTCTTTTCCAATGAGTCAACTCTTCGCATGAGGTGGCCAAAGTACTGGAGTTTCAGCTTTAGCATCATTCCTTCCAAAGAAATCCCAGGGCTGATCTCCTTCAGGATGGACTGGTTGGATCTTCTTGCAGTCCAAGGGACTCTCAAGAGTCTTCTCCAACACCACACTTCAAAAGCATCAATTCTTCAGCACTCAGCCTTCTTCACAGTCCAACTCTCACATCCATACATGACCACAGGAAAAACCATAGGCTTGACCAGACAAACTTTTGTTGGCAAAGTAATGTCTCTGCTTTTCAATATGCTATCTAGGTTGGTTGTTAACTTTCCTTCCAAGGAGTAAGCATCTTTTAATTTCATGGCTGCAGTCACCATCTGCAGTGATTTTGAAGCCCAGAAAATAAAGTCTGCCACTGTTTCCACTGTTTCCCCATCTATTTCCCATGAAGTGATGGGACCGGATGCCATGATCTTTGTTTTCTGAATGTTGAGCTTTAAGGCAACTTTTTCACTCTCCACTTTCACTTTCATCAAGAGGCTTTTTAGTTCCTCTTCACTTTCTGCCATAAGGGTGGTGTCATCTGCATATCTGAGGTTATTGATATTTCTCCTGGCAATCTTGATTCCAGCTTGTGTTTCTTCCAGTCTAGCGTTTCTTATGATGTACTCTGCATATTAGTTAAATAAGCAGAGTGACAATATACAGCCTTGACGTACTCCTTTTCCTATTTGGAACCAGTCTGTTGTTCCATGTCCAGTTCTAACTGTTGCTTTCTGACCTGCATACAAATTTCTCAAGAGGCAGATCAGGTGGTCTGGTATTCCCATCTCTTTCAGACAGCCATATCCAACTATAAATATTTGGGTGTGGTTATGTTCCAATAAAACTTTATTTACAAGAACAGACAGCTGGCCAAATCTTCCCAGTGAACCATAGTGGGCAAACTCCTGCACTGGACATTTTCAGCTCCAAGTGTGGTTCACAGCCCACCAGTAGCAGCATTCCTTAAGAGCAGGACAAGCTATATAGACTGTGAGGCTTAAAGCAAAATAAAAGTGGAGGACACTTTGTTCATAAGTTACTAAGAAAATTAAAATCCTATAGAAGAGCATTAAATTAAGTGTGAAGCCTTAACTGCACAGGTCACAGACCTGAGAATGCAGCCCAGTCCAGGAGCTGGTTAAAAATGTACACCCTCAGCCCCTACCCCTGACCTACTGAAAGAGAATCTGCATATCAATAAGATCCCAAAATGAGTCATATGTATATATGTTTTGAGAAGGCCTGATAGACTAAAATTATTTTAAGGTAGTATTTCTGGCTAGAAACTTTCTAATAACGCCTAAGTAATTACTTCTGTCTGTGAGAAATCTACTTTGAAATTCATACAAAACTGTTCACAAAATAATTAAAAAACTGACATCAACAAATATTCTATTTTCTCTAATCTTCCAATTAAATGATTCAGTTTTTCTTCTTGAGCTCTCACTACATTCGATTGGCTGCTGAGGACTGATCATTCCCATCCAGATAATTTTCTCTCTTGTTCCACTCTCAGAAGAGTGCAGTGGATAAGAATATTGATTCCGGAGCTGGAAAACCTGAGTCTGTGCACCGGCTCCACCTGTTACCAGCTGTTTGGTGTTGGGCAGGATACTTCTTTAATGTTTCAGTTCCCTCTTCCTTTAAATAGAGAAGATAATAACTCAAACCATCATTGTGAGGATGAAATGTGTTTTCTATGTAAACACTCAATTAGTGTCTAACACATAGTAAACACTTACAAGTATTAGATTTATTATCTGTTAATTCCCATCACCTTCAGAATTCTTTTGGCCTTCATAAACAGTTTCCTGAGCTCTTGCAACATTAACTGTTCTCAATTTCACATGGTAATTAGGATTAACTGCACATCAAACCACTCCATCCTAAAGGAAATCAGTCCTGAATATTCACTGGAAGGACTGATGCTGAAGCTAAAAGGCCAATACTTTAGCCACCTGATGTGAAGAACTGACTCCTTGGAAAAGACCCTGTTGGTGGGAAAGACTGAAGGCAGGAGGAGAAGGGGACAACAGAGGATGAGATGGTTGGATAGCATCACCCACTCTATGGGCGAGTTTGAGTAAGGTCCGGGAGTTGGTGATGGACAGAGAAGCCTGGCGTGCTGCAGTCCATGGGATCGCAAAGAATTGGACATGACTGAGCGACTGAACTGAACTGAACTGCACAGTGTTTAGGAAGCAAAGTTAGCCATGCCACTTGAGTACAGAAATAATAATAAGTTTTTTGAGCATAATATAATGGGAGATAGGTAATAGTCTAAGGATAAAGTCAACACAATGAGATCAAGTGCGAGATACCAACTATAATAAATTCAGTTGAGTCCAAGCATGCCTTGAGAATAAAATTGAGGAAGGTCTTGGCCACATCTAGCCTACTGCCTCTTTTCATAAAGTTTTTTAAAAATATTTATTTGGCTGCCTTAGGTACTAGTTTGGTGCTGAGACTCTAGTTGTGGTACGGGCTTAGTTGCTCTGAGGAATGTGGGGTCTTAGTTCCCTGACCAGCAATCAAACCCTCATCTTCTGCATTGCAAGATAGATTCCTCACCACTAGACCACCAGAGAAGTCCCTAAACAAAGTTTTCACGCAACACAGTCATGCCTGTTCGTTTTCATATTTTCAATAGTTGCTTTTGCACCGCAATGGTATAGTTGAGTAGTTGTGACAGAGACCTATGGCCAACAAGACCTAAAGTATTTACTATTTGGCCCTTGACAGAATTAAACAAACAACAAAGTACTGGTTGTGGAGTATTACAGAATGCAAGGCAGAGTTAGTGGGATTTTCAGATACAGCTCAATTATTGAAAGAATCCTTCAAAACAGGACTGAGAAGAACAAAGTTGGAAAGAAATCCAAGTCATCTGGCTGAGAATCAGGCCCTAGAGCATGAGTGGGCCCTGAACTAAAAACAGAATATTCAGAGTTCACTGTTTATTTTCATTGCTGAATCATTTGAGGACTTAATCCTCTTTATAGAAGAAGCTACAACTACTTCTAAAATACAATTTCTAGTGTTTTGATGAGTGGACTCTGTTGACTGTGGGGAAATATACAGAAGTTGACATAAAGCTTGCTGATGACCCAATGATTAGTCTACCACAATTATCATCCTTAAAAAAATCCAACCATGTAAACTTATTTCGACACCACCATATAAAAACTCTGACGGGGTATGTAAATTCTGCTTTGGAAAGTCATGTAAATTCAGCATTCCAGAGGTATCACTGCGTACTTGGCTTTGAATATGGAAATACTTAGCTTGGAATCCAGCTTTTGCAGATGTTTTCCCTATAACCTGAAAATCCTTCCCTTGCCCTTCTCCACATAGCAGATTGTAATTCATTCTATAAAAAGCCAGTTCAAATACCATCTGTTCTGGAAATCCTTTCACTAGTTTTGCCTACATAATTAGTTATTCTTTTCACTGTAAGTGGAGAAGATCATGTTATAACCCCGGAGGCTAGTGGACACATGGAGCAGAAATCCAACATCTCAGCAGGGCATTGTCTAGGAGTGATGTCTTCCACATGCAGCAAGCCAGAGTAACAGAGACTACTCCCAGCGTTGGTAGGAACAAAAAGCAGAAATCTACCATTCCTGGGATTCATCCCAACATTGACACCATAAGAAGATAAGCTCGTAGAGTAGCTGTTCTCCCCTAAGTGGAAATGTTCAACAAGCAAAAACTTTCCAAAATGAGTTAACAGATGAAACCGCCTGCTAGTCTTTGCAGTGGTTTTGTGAGTAGATAGTGCCGTCTCAGAATAATATGGGAAAATGCCACTGTATAAAATAGACACATGAGCAAGAAAAAGGAAGGTGAAAGAATTAAACTGGGTAGAATTTTTCTATCACACACACACACATACATACAAACCTGGAAGGGGTTCAAATGTTTCTGCCCTTCATGATCACCAGTAAGGTGATTACTCCTCTCTTGTGAATGGGGATTCCTTGATTGAGATCAAGAGTAGACTACTGCGCCATGCCTCTGGATGATGTGATCGTCCCTGGAAAAAGCAAAATGGTGACTTTTTTTCCACATAGAGAACTTTTACGTCATAATGTCTCATTGTTTCCATTTTGCTCAAACTCTTTGATGGTTTTTGCTTTATTTTCTCTTAGATCTCATTCAGTTGTGTCACAACAAGAAGGAGTTTCTTTCTTTTTTAATTGGAAAGAGGTTTCTATTTGTTTGGAAAAGTTGTTTCCCTTTCCTCCAATGTCTTTTCGCCATATGTTAAAGCCAAAATGAATCTCTGATGGAGACCCAGGAAATAATAAGCATGGAAGAGAGGCTTTAAGGGCTTTTTTTCCTATTAAGTTTAAAAGGACTTCTCATAGATAGTATGAATAACAGGGCATTTTTTCAGCTGGAAGATGACAGGTTTGAGTTCAAAGTAAGCAGGACTCATTTTCCTGGAGTGCCCCTTGTAGTCATTAACTAATAAACCTGAAGCAGCACTTAATATTTGATGGAAAATTAGAGTTCACATATATTAACACTGGACTTAGATCACTACGGCTAACAGAGTCTTTGGATAAAAAAATAGACAAGGCTGACACAAAGGACTTTCCTATGAAATTATACAGACCATATATCTGAATTTTCAGTACAACTAGTTAATACAAAAATAGTAAAAGAATATAACTTTTGGAGATTCTTAAACATTAGTTTACATAAATGGACCAATGAGGAAACCAAAATAAAATTACATATGCATTGGCAAGAAGAGATGGCCTGAAAACTGCATGAGAACATATTGTAAATTTGTCTGAAAATATAATTGCAAATTCATCACTTTATAGCCGTATACTACTGTTTAAATACCCACATGAGAATGAATGAATGAATTCAACTCAAACAGTAACAAACAAATATGGAAACTAAAGTAAATGTTATCAAAGAGATGTCTCTACAAAAGTCATTGTGTACCAATGGTTTTACAAGTGATTTCTTAAAAATCTCCCCATGATGGGTAATTACTCCTCTAGGGAAATATTCTAAGGAAAGGAGATATCTCTGAGAAGTATAGACAACTATACACAAGGTATCCACAGAGGTGTAATTTATTTTAGATAATTTGGAAATCTTACTGTATACTGTAAATCAAAGCCAAAGAAAGCTAAGGAGCAGCCTTAACTCTGTCTCTCATACTTGTCACATAATCTGCCAGGAAATCATATTGGCTCTTCCTTCAAAATACACCACAAATAATCAAACCATCTGTATCTTACCACTTAAACTGCTACCACTCTGCTCTGAGCCAAGTCCTCTCTTGCCTGAACCCTGCAGTGGTTTCTAACTGGTCTCCCTGTTTACATTTTGATTTCTCCACCCCAGATTCTCTTTACAGAGCAATTGGAGAAATTCTGTTAACATTTATATCTAATCATAACTTTTTATCAAAATAATTCAATTATTTCCCTACAAACTCAAAGCGAAATTCAGAAACAACTCTGGCTTATACAGTCTGGGACCCTGATGCCTCCTTTATCTGATCCCTGCTGCTTCTACTGCTAAGTCGCTTCAGTCGTGTCCAACTCTGTGCGACCCCATAGATGGCAGCCCACCAGGCTCCCCTGTCCCTGGGATTCTCCAGGCAAGAACACTGGAGTGGGTTGCCATTTCCTTCTCCAATGCATGAAAGTGAGAAAATAAAGTGAAGTCGCTCAGTCATGTCCAACTCCTAGCTTATCTGATCCCTAATGATCTTATTTACTGGATTCCTCCAGTCTCTTACTTCCCTGGTGCCTCTTGAGGTGCCAAGCATCTTCCTCAGGACTTGACTCTGCTCTTGCTGTTGCATCTGCCTGGACCTTTCTTCCCTCAATAACCAGACAGCTTTCCCCTCTCACTTCCTTCCACTTGTCTCCAAAACATTATCACCTCATCAAAAAAGCATCCCCAACAAAGCTTTCGAAAATAGAGAATTTTCTATCTTTCACTTTATTCCATTTTAATTCTCCTTAGTGCTTATATTAGATTATATATTTATTGATTTATTATCTATTTCCTCCAGCTAGAAAACAAATCCCATGAAAGCAGGGATGTTTTGTTTGTTTGGTTTTGGTTTTTGCCCTTGTGTCCAGTGTCTGGAAAAGTACGTGGAGAACAAGAGAAGCTCAATGAATATTTTTTGAATTAAAAATAGATGAAAATAATATCACAGGAAGTGTGAAATAAATTGTGGATTTACCCATATGACTGCATTGCATGTAATTGTTAATATAGATGTCAAGACCATGGAGCACTTAATATTTGAATTTAAACATGAAATTCAATCTACAAATGTGCACACAGAATATTCTGTCAACAATCAACAAATTTTATATGCATGGGAAAAGCATAAGGAGATAAACCAAATCCCAACAAGACTTTCTCAGAGTAGTACATATAAGAGTATTTGTTATATTATCTAGTATACTTTCTTTCATCTTTAACTTTTCAGTGTATTTCTTTAATTAGGAAAAAAATCTAAGAATTGAGCACCTACTGTATCCGTCCCACTGGGCTGGGACTGGTGGATATGAAGTTAATAGATGCTCTAATTTTAACTGGGATAAAAGATAAATAAACCAATTATTATAATCTTGGTAAAATTATGACAAATTTCACATGAGCAATATGTGTGTTCATCAATTTCTTAAGGCCTTTATTTCCCACTAAATAAATAAAGATAAATAAAGTACAATAGAGATAATATATATCTTCATAATTCTGTGGTGATATAAGGTGAGATAATGTGAATAAAAGCCTCAATACAACTTACTAATACCACGGTATTATTCATTTTTATAGATATTTTTATAAGTATAGTACAGGGAGGAGTGACTCCTTTTTTGAGTAACATCAGGGAAGACACCATGAAGTAGTAAGTACTGGACTGAGCTGAAAAGGTAAGGATGTTTGACTGTAGAGCCAAGAGAATGGCTAATGTAGGCTATAATATCAAAGACTGCAAATCTTAGTGGCTCGAGATAACAAAAGAATATACTATACAGCCTGAATTTCTAATGCACGTTCACATGGGAGGGACTGTCCCAGGTCATCAAAATTCCCCAGGAACTCACCTGGACAAAGGCTTTATCTTGACCTGTACTTGACCCGTGAAGCTACGAGAGCAGGATGCACTGAATCATGGGCTGTCTCTGAAATTTGCAAGGCAGAAGTGACACACTTCACTTTCACTCACATTTCAACAGCCAAGTAAAGCTATAAGGCTAATTCTACCTTCAAATTGATGGCAAGTCTTCCTACCCTTCACATTGAAAGTTAAAGAGCTGGAAATACTTCGTGAAAGCACTAATGATCACAGAGAGAGACTGACAAGGAGACGTGGTGGATTTGTTTCACCATTAGAATAATTTGGGCAATGATACCAGGTAAGGCCCTGACAAAAACAAGATGAGCCTATATCATATTCAGCAGCATGTCAGGATGGATACCCCAAACCCGCTACTCAAAAACATGCCAGAAAATGTTGAATATCATCTTATAAAGAATAGTTTAAAATGCACGTCTGAGCTAGCAATAAAATCAGAGTAATCCTTAGAGGCAGAAAGCAAACAGAAAGCATAAATCCACAGTAATAAGTGAAATAAAGTCCATGGCTTCTCTGGGAAAAGGTGTACATCCCTTAATATAGAGCTTTGATTTTAATAACACTTGTGTGCCCAGAGCCCACACAAAGTGAAAAGATCAAGTCAGGGATCACATATAAAGCTGAGATTCAAGCAGTGAAAAGAGTGAACCTGTAAAAATAAGTAAAATGGAAAAGTAGTCATTTACGAAGATAGACTGTTCAAAGCTTGTCAGTCTTACATTTGGATTTCAGAATTATTACTCAAAAGTTGGTGCTCATGTGATTTTGTGGTCCAAATTCACATTACCTATCCGGGCTGACAATCCTGGAAGAATAAGGTATAAGGGAGCCCATGAAGCGATTATGCATTGCCACAGTTACAGGGACAAATCAAAGTCTCTCTGAAGAAACAGGACTTCAGTCTTGGTCACAAGGATTTCCCACAAATACAGTGAATTCCTAATAAAAGTAATCACAAAGAAAATGAGGCAGTAAGGCAATATAAATGATTTATTGTTGTTTAGTTGCTAAGCTGTGTTTGACACTTTTGTGACCCCGTGGACTATAGCGCGCCAGCCTTGCCTGTCCATGGGATTTTCCAGGCAAGAATACTGGAGTGGGCTGCCATTTCTTTCTCCAGGGGATCTTCCTGACCCAGGGATCAAACCCACGTCTTCTGCATTGCAGAGAAGTTCTTTACCACTGAGCCACCAGGGAAGCCGATAAATAAAATAACTTCCCACTTAATGATACTGTTTAATGATAGTTGATATAACATGCAGCCAGATCGAATAAAAGTACTTCACAGATTGGAATTATCATTCATAGAATTAAAAATATGTATATTCAATGTATTAAAAATAAAAGAGGGAATCTAAAATATGGAACAGACAAAGAGAGCATAAAATCAATTATTCACAGTTTAAAATGTCCAAATACTAATTTTAGAAATGAAAACAATATAATCACTAAAATTTAAATTCGTAAGGCATTTGTGTTTGTGTATGTGTGTGACAAAATGCACTTAAAACGTTTACTATTTCAACCAATTTAGCATGTACTATCAGGGAAGGCAATGGCACCCCACTCCAATACTCTTGCCTGGAAAAATCCCATAGGCAGAGGAGCCTGGAAGGCTGCAGTCCATGGGGTCGCTAAGAGTTGGACATGACTGAGCGACTTCACTTTCACTTTTCACTTTCATGCATTGGAGAAGGAAATGGCAACCCACTGCAGTGTTCTTGCCTGGAGAATCCAAGGGACATCAGAGCCTGGTGGGCTGCTGTCTATGGGGTCGCACAGAGTCGGACACGACTGAAGCGACTTAGCAGCAGCAGCAGCGTGTACTATTCTGTGTGTACTACCATCACCAATATGTAGTTCTAGATATCTTTGTTTGCCATCCCCAAAGGAAATCCTGTACCCGTTAAGCAAGGAAGTGTTCCATCCTCTTATTTTACTGTTTAAAAGAATTTCAGAAATGTTAATTCTTCTTTAGATATTTAGTAGAATTGACTATTGAGGTCATCTGGCCATGAATTTTCTTTTGCTGAAAGGGATTTGATTACTGTTTCAAGAGTCTTTAAGTGTTAATATTGTGATAGGAAATTAATATCCAGACTGTATAAGGAGCTTCTAGGAAGGACTTCAACAGCAAAACAAATGACCCAATTAAAAAATGGACAGAGGACTTGAATGGAGATTTATCCAAAGGTGATATATAAATGACTTACAAGCATATAAAAAGATGCTCATATCACTAGTAATTCGAGAAATGCAAATCAAAACCACAATGAGCTATCACTACTACAAAACAAGTATCAGTAATAACTGGAAAAGCCTTTACTCCTATGCACTGTGAAATGGTGTAGTTGGCATGCAAAACAGTATAATGCTTCTTCAAAGAATTAAAATTAACAAATGATTCAGGATTCAACAATTCCACTTCTAGGTACATTTCTAAGAGTATTGAAAGCAGGATTTCAGAGAGATATTTGAACACTCATGTTCACAGCAGTATTGTTTATAATATATAAAAGATAGAAGCAATGGAATACCATCAACACAGGGATGAACAAATGAGGTATATATACACAGTGGAATATTATTCTGCCTTGAAAAGAAAGGAAGTCCTGATGTATGCTACAACATGGATGAATCTTTAGGACATTTAGGTAGGTGTAATAAGCAGTCCCCCAATACGATTGCTGTATAATCACGCTTATATGAGTTATTACAGTAGTCAATCTTACAGAAACAAAATGTAGAATGGTGGTTACCAATGGCTCGGAGGAAGGAGAAAAAGCACATCGTTGTTTAATAGGTGTAGAGTTTCAGTTTTGCAAGAATAGAGTTCTGAAGCCTGGCTGCCCAACAATGTGATACACTTAACTATACTGAACTGCACTCTTAATAATGGTAAAGATGGTTTAAAAAAAAACAGGCAGGAATTAATGATTAGTATTTTCTGATCGCGTGTCCTGCATTTGGTATGAACATACGTCTATGTTCTTTAGCATGTATAGGAGCTTTTTGAAACTCTTTATCTCTAAAGTAACAAATTCCCCAGTTTTTTTTCCGAGTTTCAGTATGTTTATTGTTTGACTGAAGCCTTATCTTTCGCCCCAAGTGGCAATGCCTTATTCCTTTGCCTTTCAATGTTTTCATGGAATGTCCTCAGAATTGCTTGACTTTCCACCCTGATTAATTTTAGAGTTAGTGAAAATAAAAGCCAGCTCTTTGAAATTTTGGGGCTAGCCCAAAAAGACAACCAGAATTTAAATACAGTCAGTTCTGTAACTTCTAGAACCAGGAACCCACAGACCACCAATGATCTGGGTGGGGTGGATGAAAGAAGGATAAGTTAAAACGCCACACATCTCTGTTTCTGTGTTTCAGTTGATTTTTTTTTTAATTGATTAAGACTTCACTTGATTGCTGTCAACCTCTGAGTTCTAATAAAGATCATTTTCGTCAGGTTCTCCTTGTTTCTGTGGAAGAATAGGCCCTTAGATTTCCCTACTCTGCCATTTCCAAGAATTCAATGAGTATTTTTTAAAGGAGTTTGGAAATAACGAGGGAAAAACTTAGTAAAATGAAAAGCAGATATGAAGAAATTTCAGTAGAGGGGAACAAAGAGATGGAAAATACAAGAGAAGACTCAAGGTGGGGGGCAGGTGAAATAAAAACATCTACAATATATGCAAAATGAGTTCCAGAAAGAGTTAGAGAAAGAATAGGATGAGGGCAACATTTATAGATGCAATACCTGGTATTGTCTCCAGAATTTGTAAGAGCTATACAAAGAAACAGCTTCATAATGGGGAAGCCCAGTCAGTCAGTCAGTCAGTTCAGTCTTGCAGTCGTGTCCGACTCTTTGAAACCCCGTGAATTGCAGCACACCAGGCCTCCCTGTCTAACACCACCTCTCAGAGTTCACTCAGACTCACGTCCATCAAGTAGGAGATGCCATCCAGGCATCTCATCCTCTGCAGTCCCCTCCTCCTCCTGCCCCCAATCCCTCCCAGCATCAGAGTCTTTTCCAAGGAGTCAACTCGTCTATGAGGTGGCCAAAGTACTGGAGTTTCAGCTTTAGCATCATTCCTTCCAAAGGACACCCAGGACTGATCTCCTTTAGGATGGACTGGTTGGATCTCCTTGCAGTCCAAGGGACTCTCAAGAGTCTTCTCCAACACCACAGTTCAAAAGCATCAATTCTTTGACGGTCAGACTTCTTCACAGTCCAACTCTCACACCCATACATGACCACAGGAAAAACCATAGCCTTGACTAGACAGACCTTTGTTGGCAAAGTAATGTCTCTGCTTTTGAATATGCTATCTAGGTTGGTCATAACTTTCCTTCCAAGGAATAAGCGTCTTTTAATTTCATGGCTGCAATCACCATCTGCAGTGATTTTGGAGCCCAGAAAAATAAAGTCTGACACTGTTTCCACTGTTTCCCAATCTATTTTCCATGAAGTGATGGGACCAGATGCCATGATCTTTGTTTTCTGAATGTTGAGCTTTAAGCCAACTTTTTCACTCTACTCTTTCACCTTCATCAAGAGGCTTTTTAGTTCCTCTTCACTTTCAGCCATAAGGGTGGTGTCATCTGCATATCTGAGGTTATTGATATTTCTCCGGGAAATCTTGATTCCAGCTTGTGGTTCTTCCAGCCCAGCATTTCTCATGATGTACTCTGCATATAAGTTAAATAAGCAGGGTGACAATACACAGCCTTGACGTACTCCGTTTCCTATTCGGAACCAGTCTGTTGTTCCATGTCCAGTTCTAACTGTTGCTTCCTGACCTGCATATAGGTTTCTCAGGAGGCAGGTCAGGCGGTCTGGTATTCCCATTTCTTTCAGAATTTTCCACAGTTTATTGTGATCCGCACAGTCAAAGGATTTAGCATAGTCAAATAAGCAGAAATAGATGTTTTTCTGGGACTCTCTTGCTTTTTTGATCATCCAGTGGATGTTGGCAATTTGATCTCTGGTTCCTCTGCCTTTTCTAAAAGCAGCTTGAACATCTGGAAGTTCACGGTTCACATATTGCTGAAGCCTGGCTTGGAGAATTTTGAGCATTACTTTAATAGTGTGTGAGATGAGTGCAATTGTGTGGTAGCTTGAGCATTCTTTGGCATTGCCTTTCTTTGGGATTGGAATGAAAACTGGTCTTTTCCAGTCCTGTGGCCACTGCTGAGTTTTCCAAATTTGCTGGCATATTGAGTGCAGCACTTTCACAGCATCATCTTTCAGGATTTGAAATAGCTTAACTGGAATTCCATCACCTCCACTAGCTTTGTTTGTAGTGATGCTCTCTAAGGCCCACTTGACTTCACATTCCAGGATGTCTGGCTCTAGGTCAGTGATCACACCATTGTGATTATCTGGGTCATGAAGATCTTTTTTGTACAGTTCTTCTGTGTATTCTTGCCATTTCTTCTTAATATCTTCTGCTTCTGTTAGGTCCATACCATTTCTGTCCTTTATCGAGCCCATCTTTGCATGAAATGTTCCCTTGGTATCTCTAATTTTCTTAAAGAGATCTCTAGTCTTTCCCATTCTGTTGTTTTCCTCTATTTCTTTGCATTGATCACTGAACAAGGCTTTCTTGTCTCTTCTTGCTATTCTTCGGAACTCTGCATTCAGATGCTTATATCTTTCCTTTTCTCCTTTGCTTTTCGCTTCTCTTCTTTTCACAGCTATTTGTAAGGCCTCCCCAGACAGCCATTTTGCTTTTTTGCATTTTTTTTCCATGGGAATGGTCTTGATCCCTGTCTCCTGTACAATGACATGAACCTCAGTCCATAGTTCATCAGACACTCTATCAGATCTAGTCCCTTAAATCTATTTCTCACTGCCACTGTATAATCATAAGGGATTTGATTTAGGTCATACCTGAATGGTCTAGTGGTTTTCCCTAATTTCTTCAATTCATGTCTGAATTTGGCAATAAGGAGTTCATGGTCTGAGCCACAGTCAGCTCCTGGTCTTGTTTTTACTGACTGTATAGAGCTTCTCAATCTTTGGCTGCAAAGAATATAATCAGTCTGATTTCGGTGTTGACCATCTGGTGATGTCCATTTGTAGAGTCTTCTCTTGTGTTGTTGGAAGAGGGTGTTTGCTATGACTAGTGTGTTTTCTGGGCAAAACTCTATTAGCCTTTGCCCTGCTTCATTCCATATTCCAAGGTCAAATTTGCCTGTTACTCCAGGTGTTTCTTGGAGAAGGCAATGGCACCCCACTCCAGTACTCTTGCCTGGAAAATCCCATGGACGGAGGGGCCTGGTAGGCTGCAGTTCATGGGGTCGCTAGGAGTCGGACACGACTTCACTTTCACTTTCCCTTTTCACTTTCATGCATTGGTGAAGGAAATGGCAACCCACTCCAGTCCTCTTGCCTTGAGAATCCCAGGGACAGGGGAGCCTGGTGAGCTGCTGTCTATGGGTTTGCACAGAGTCAGACACGACTGAAGTGACTTAGCAGCAACCAGGTGTTTCTTGACTTCCTACATTTGCATTCCAGTCCTCTATAATTAAAAGAACATCTTTTGTGGGTTTTAGTTCTAAAAGGTCTTGTAGGTCTTTATAGAACCTTTCAACTTCAGCATAGACTTGGATTACTGTGATATTGAATGGTTTGCCTTGGAAATGAACAGAGATCATTCTGTCGTTTTTGAGATTACATCCAAGTACTGCATTTCGGACTCTTTTGTTGACCATGATGGCTACTCCATTTCTTCTGAGGGATTCCTGCCCACAGTAGTAGATATAATGGTCATCTGAGTTAAATTCACCCATTCCAGTCCATTTTAGTTCGCTGATTTCCTAGAATGTTGACATTCATTCTTGCCATCTCCTGTTTGACCACTTCCAATTTGCCTTGATTCATGGACCTGACATTCCAGGTTCCTATGCAATATTGCTCTTTACAGCATTGGACCTTGCTTCTATCACCAGTCACGTGCACAGCTGGGTATTGTTTTTGCTTTGGCTCCATCCCTTCCTTCTTTCTGGAGTTATTTCTCCACTGATCTCCAGTAGCATATTGGGCACCTAGTGACCTGGGGAGTTCCTCTTTCAGTATCCTATCATTTTGCCTTTTCATACTGTTCATGGGGTTCTCGAGGCAAGAATACTGAAGTGGTTTGCTATCCCATCTCCAGTGGACCACAATGTGTCAGACCTCTCCACCATGACCCGCCCGTCTTGGGTGGCCCCACAGGGCATGGCTTAGATTCATTGAGTTAGACAAGACTGTGGTCCTACTGTGATTGTTGCTGCTGCTGCTAAGTCGCTTCAATTGTGTCCGACTCTGTGCGACCCCGTAGACAGCAGCCCACCAGGCTCCCCCGTCCCTGGGATTCTCCAGGCAAGAACACTGGAGTGGGTTGCCATTTCCTTCTCCAATGCATGAAAGTGAAAAGTGAAAGTGAAGTTGCTCAGTCGTGGCTGACTCTTAGTGACCCCATGGACTGCAGCCCACCAGGGTCCTCCGTCCATGGGATTTTCCAGGCAAGAGTACTGGATTTTCTGTGATTACGGTTTCAGTGTATCTGCCCTCTGATGCCCTCTTGCAACACCTACTGTCTCACTTGAGTTTCTCTTACCTTGAACGTGGGGGAAGCCCAATTGATCATAAATAAATTCACACCTGGGAAACACAGGGAAACCCTCTAATATATACAAAAGAAATGAGATATTTTAAAATTATCTATTATTTTTTAAAATTTCAGACTATTAAATATATGCATATTAGGGATCCATTGCCTATCTTTCATATCTAGTGTTTTCTTTCATCCATTTTTTAGATCTCTTCTTAATTTCTGTTCATTTGCCTGTAGTTTTATCTAGTTATCTAAAGTACTTTTGATCCTATATAATCTCCTCTATACATCTCATAATTATGTTTTCATTTATGAAGTTATTTTTGTCATTTTTTTCCCAATTTATTTTCTGCCTTTCCATTTCACAGATCTTGACATTCTCTTTTCCGAGTGTTTATACTTCTTTTTTATGGTGCTTATATTGGTTATTTATTGCAACAGTAATACAGTATAACAAATCATTTCAAAACTCAGTGGTTTAAAACAAATTTATGGGCCAGCATCTCAGTCCTGCTTTTTTGGACCAGGTTAAGATCATTTTACATTTTTGTCTTTGTCATGCTGGCAGGCATGCTGGAGCTATGATGGCTCAGCTAATGTCTTAATATCTGCTTATGTGATCTCTCATTGTTCAGTAGGCTATCATGTGCTTGTTCTCATAGGAAGGGCAAAAAGAGCAATTAGAAATGCACAAGAATTTTATTAAGTGTCTGCTTATACCATATTTTTAACTTCTCATTGATTAAAGCAAGTCACTTGGCATGGTTTAGAGCCAGAAAGGGAGGAAACACTATTTAGAACAATTAATTCAATATATATATACCACACTAAATAACACTGCTTTGTTATATTCCTTCTGTTTTGAGGTAGTATTTTTCTGAATTTATTTTGTCTGCCAAATATTTCCCTTCTCATTTTCCAGTTTTAGGTTGTTTTCTTTACATAATTGTGCTAAGAAGACTGTAGTTTTATTACTCATGTTCATATTTGACTATCCTGAGTTTTTCCTAACCTGCTTTTAACATAAGGATTCTATGAGGGTGGTTGTTTGGGTGGCTTCTTCAGTTTCTTGGGTGGTTGTTTGGGTGATTTCTTCAGTTTCTTAATTTTTGCTACTTTTGATACAATGAAAAGTAGATTTTGATACATAAACCCCTCATCTATGGAATAGAGACAATGACTTCCATTTTCCTGACCAAATGTGGATAGAACAAATTTGAAGAATATTTTGCGATATTCAGTACAAGTGAAGACAAACATACCTATGGCAGTATAATTCTGTTTGCCTACAGCCATAGAAATTCATACTATTTTGCACCAGGGTATACGTTCAAGAATGTCCATAACAGCAATGTTTATAATGGCTAAAATATGAAGACAAACAAATCATGAAAGTTTTGCTATGAGATACTATGAATAAATACTATGTATGAGAAACACTGAGTAAAGCCCGGTGAAAAGCAATAACTTGATAAAAACCTTAAAGATATAGTTTGAATGAAAGAAGAAAGGCACAGACAGATAATTTCAATCATATGTGAATTCAAAAAATTGTAATATTAGATGATATTGTTTAGATAATCATAATTTTAAAAGCAAAGGTGTGAATATCATTAAAGTCAGAGTATTATTTACTTCTGGAGAGGGGAGAGAACAGTAATTGGGGATACTTATTAGACATGTGGGAGGCTTTAGGGTGCTTGTTATGGTCTATGTTATTGGCCTGGTTTGAGATTATGTGAGACTTTATTTTACAAGACTTCTTATGTCTGAGATGCCTATCATATATCAAGGCAGAGATATTGAAAATATTTTTTGGATATTTGAGCCTGGAATTTAGAGAAGTCTAACCTGGGGTATAAATTAGGTAGTATTTAGTGCCTAGACACAATGTAAAGCATAAATCTAGATGCTGCTGCTGCTGATGAGATATGCAAAATACATGTTCAAGAAATGGTTTGTCTTGGTTTGAATTATGTCCCCCTCAAAAGTTTTATATGTTGAAGTATCTCAGAAAGCGATGTTACTTGGAAATAGGATCAGCGCTGCTGCTGCTAAGTCGCTTCAGTCCTGTCCGACTCTGTGTGACCCCATAGACGGCGGCCCACCAGGCTCCCCGTCCCTGGGACTCTCCAGGCAAGAACACTGGAGTGGGTTGCCATTTCCTTCTCCAATGCATGAAAATGAAAAGGGAAAGTGAAGTCGCTCAGTTGTGTCCAACTCTCTGCGACCCCGTGGACTGCAGCCCACCAGGCTCCTCCGTCCATGGGATTTTCCAGGCAAGAGTACTGGAGTGGGGTGCCATTGCCCTCTCCAAGGATCAGTGCAGATGTAATTAATTAAGATGTGGTCATACTGGATAGGGTGGACCTCTAATCTGATACAGGCTTCCCAGTGGCACTAGTGGTAAAGAACCAGCCCGTCAATGCAGGAGACGCCAGACGGAGATTCCATCCCAGGGTCAGAAAGATCCCGTGGAGAGGGGCATGACAATCCACTCTGGTATTCTTGTCTGGGAAACCCCAGACAAGACAGAGGAGCCTGTCAGGCTACAGCCCATAGGATTGCATAGAGTTAGACATGACTGAAGTGACTTAGCACTTACGTGAATCCAGTATGATTTGTGTCCCTATAAAAAGGAGATGTTTGGACACAGACATGACAGAGGGAAGTGCCACATGAAGGTGGAAGCAGAGATGAGATAAGTTTTCTACAAAACATGGAACTTCAGAACCTAGGACAGAGGGACAGATTCTCCTTCCCAGCCCTTGGAAGGAACCAACCCACTGGCAGTTTGATCTCAAACTTCTAGCCTTCAAAACTGTTAGAAAATACATTTGTTATTTATGCTACCCAGTTTCTGCTGCTTTGTTAACAGCTGCCCTAGTGAATTAATATATTGTCCAAGGCCAAGACCCAATATTAAAAAGGCTAAAGAAATGAGAGAGTTGACTCATTGGAAAAGACTCTGATGCTGGGAGGGATTGGGGGCAGGAGGAGAAGGGGACGACAGAGGATGAGATGGCTGGATGGCATCACTGACTCGATGGACGTGAGTCTGAGTGAACTCCCAGAGTTGGTGATGGACAGGGAGGCCTGGCGTGCTGTGATTCATGGGGTTGCAAAGAGTTGGACACGGCTGAGTGACTGAACTGAAAGAAATGAGAAGGAACCAAAACAAAAAAAAGAAGAAGAAGAAGTAGACAGTGTGACAGGATGAAAACCTACAGATTATGAGGCCCTGGAATCCAAGTGACGAGTTGGGAAGGAAGGACCTAGTCAAGTGTATTAAAGTTGTACATAAGAGAAAGTGTAAGTGTTAGTTGCTCAGTCGTATCCAACTCTTTGGGATCCCATGGACTGTAGCCTGCTAGGCTCCTCTGTCCATGGAATTCTCAAGGTAAGAATACCAGAGTAGGTGGCCATTCTCTTCTCCAAGGGATCTTCCTAACCTAGGGATTAAACCTGGGTCTCCTGCATTGCAGGCAGATTCTTTACAATCTGAGCCACCAGGAAAGTCCTTGAAGTTCTATGAGAACTGAGAATTAACTCTTGGGTTTAACAAACTTAAGGCATTGGTGAAATGATGAAGTGCATTTTGATGGTGTGGTTGCAGGCAAGCACTCCTTCAAGGATATTTAAGTTAGAATAAGAAGAGACCAGAAGAGACCTAGCATTGCCAATTCTCATGAAGAGATTATAGAGAAGCAGAGAAATGGTAAAGTAACTGCTGATTGAATTGAGATTGGAAATGTTTTCTGAACATGGAAGTAAAAAAAAGTGCACGTTAGTACACACTTGGGAATGATCCAACATAGATGGATAAATTGAAATTTTAGAGAGTTACTGGGCTCCAGTCATTGAAGGGACCAAAAGAGATAGTATCTAGTACAGAATTTGGGGAGGCTGCCTTTAGGAATTGGACAATCTTCAAAAAAGGAAGAGAGACTGTAGGTAGCAGACATTCAAAGCATATGAATATAGACATGAGAGCCATTGATGGAAATTCCTTTAGATTTAGAAAAACTTTTTAGGCTAAATAGGATCTGAGCATTCTAGAATGAATGAGATGGTGCCAAAATTTCAAAAGAGTGGGAGAGGTGTGAAAAGTCAATAAAGAAAATAAACAGCTTGTTGTTGTTTAGCTGCTAAGTCATGTCTGACTCTTTCACAACCTGTCCATGGGATTTTCCTGGGGGAAAATACTGGAGCGGGTTGCAGTTTCCTTCTCCAGGAGATCTTCCTGAACCAGGGATCAACCCATACCTCCTGCATTGGCAGGTGGATCCTTTACCACAGGGTCACCAGGGAAACCCATAAAGTATTTAGAGAAATATAAATGAAAGTTCAGCAACATCAAGGGCCCATTGGAAATTAGTGGTCATCAATGTATTGTGAGGACATTAAGGATAATTAGTAGTTTTCTCACCAGCCATAATCAGCTGGTTTATTCAGCTGGCCTTTCATGAGGGCCAGGTGGAGGGAATAAGAGACCAAAGTGGCAGTCATTGGCATCTTATAGTGGCTGTAGTGAGATACGAACAGCTGGGGAACCAATTTAGAATATATTTTCAGAAACCTCCTATTTGCCAGCAGTGGTATTCGTAGAATTCCTTTGATAAGAGTCTTCCCAGAAAGAATGCTAAATAAATCTTCTTCACTTATCTTTTAATTATGGTAGATTTATCATGAAGAAATCACCACATAATAAGGCACATCTGTTTAAATAATGATTAAAATGTTAGAAAGATATTATAAATCCACATTATAGTAGTAACAAAAACAGTAACTATCAATTGTACTGCAAATTACTGATAACAATGTGATTTGTCCATATATTATTTCATTTATTTCTTATACCTTTTATGAGATATTATTGTCTTCATGTTACTTATAAGAAAACTGAGTTTCAGAAAAATTATATTGAATGATTGGAGGGCAATTTCTGCATATCTCTTAATTTCTGCCATTATCTATTTTTGTTTCTAGAAGTTGCTCAAAAATAGTTTGTTTCTTGCTTGATTATATGCCTTAGTAGCATTTCATTTAATCCCAGCAAAGTGTGGAATTAGCAAATTATATATACATATAGAAAAGAAAAAAGTTATTAGGAGACATCTTCCTTTAGGGAATGATCATAAAGAATAATAAAAATGTATAAACATGATAAACTTGGGGGATTAGACCAGAAGCAAATATCATGATTGTTAGGTCAAATTTTACTTTCTTTTTTTCTTTCTTCACTAAAATTGATTAGTGTTCACTTTTTACTTCCATATTGCTACATTACATAAGTCAGAGTTTAGTCATGAATTTAGATATTTTGGTAGACAGGATTTAATACAGAGAATTCAATTCTTAAGCGAGACCATTGGAAGGGCTGGGTGAGTGAAGGTCAGAAAGAACCACTGCTGGCTTTGGGGAAACCAGTAAACGTGAACTGTCTATGATCTCTCTGTTGTCTGCTGAGCTGAGGAAAATGACCTGAAGATGGTCAGGCTCCCACTGAAGGTTTCACTTACTGCCTGGGTTCATATCAGCCGCTACTGGGAGAGAAAAATGACTTCTGCTTTCTACCTACTTAATTTCACACAAATGCCTATTACTAACATCTAAGCGGGAATTCTGCTGACAAGAACCTGAAAAATGTAGTTTTTACAGATTTTGTTAAATATCAACGACTGTATGTGATTCAGTACTCCTCCTTGGATCCCTGGTATCTGAGAAATACTTCTGCTAATATTCACATTTAAACTCTTAAAAATAATAAGAGCAACAGCACATATTCCTTTAACATGATGATAGAGTTTTGTTATATTCTTTCTTCCCTGGTCTAACATTCTTATACAAACAAAGTTGCTTGTCCCTACACCTCACCCTGGGCTTCCCTTGTGGCTCAGCTGGTAAAGAATCTGCCTGCAATGCAGGAGATCTGCGTTCAATCCCTGGTGCTTGGAAGATCCCTGGAGAAGGGAAAGGATCCAGTATTCTGGCCTGGAGAATTCCATGGACTGTATAATCCATGGGGTGGCAAAGAGTCAGACATGACTGAGCCTTCACTTTCACTTTTCAGACCTCACCCTGGGTTAGCGGGTAGGGAGACGAGAGACACAAAATCCCATAATTTATTGTATCCATCTCTGTGTAATGATTGCTGCACTTCCTGTTCAGTTACAGATTACCTTTACATTCTATAATTTAGAAAAAAGAGAAATAAAAATACCATAACATATGTTTTATAAGACAATGTGGGAAGAAAGGAAGAATAAAATGTAAAATTAGTTACTATGTACAAATATAATAGCAATTCAGGAGTTGGAGCTCAAAGTGAAAGTAGTTTTTGTGGAAGGGTCCATTGCTTTGCTTCAGATGACTAGTGACTGCATATTGCATCCTGTTGGTGATAGCATATTGAGCATCTTTGCATCTTCTGTTTCACAAGGTCCAATTGGCCGAGCCTCTTGTTCTCAAGTCTCCACTGCCTGCAGAGCATTCGCTTACTCTGATCCTCATTCAGATCCTGTGGCTTTGGGCCACTTGATAAACGGCTAGGAACAACATGCTCACCTCTCAAGACAACCAAAAAATCTTTTCTCTTTTTAGTGATATGGGGAGTAAAGTAGAGTAATTTTTATTTGATTTTGGAAAGATGCTTTGGCAAGCCTTTGAAGTCTAAAAACTTTATCAAAGTGGCATGCCTCTGAATTCTGAAT
Source organism: Bos javanicus (assembly GCF_032452875.1). Classification (NCBI taxonomy): domain Eukaryota; kingdom Metazoa; phylum Chordata; class Mammalia; order Artiodactyla; family Bovidae; genus Bos; species Bos javanicus. The sequence goes on along the minus strand of NC_083891.1, from coordinate 27,695,215 downwards.
TTTTGTGAGGCCAAGCATATTTTTTATCAAGTCAATTAAGGTATTTGCTACTTTTCCTTCCCACTTTGATATGGTGGACCAGAGACATGCTCTGTTTATCAACATCCTTGCATTTAATTTGGTTTCTTCTCTGGTGAGTGTGAGTGAGTGAAGTCGCTCAGTTGTGTCTGACTCTTTGCGACCCCATGGACTGTAGCCCACCAGGCTCCTCCGTTCATGGGATTCTCCAGGAAAGAATACTGGAGTGGGTTGCCATATCCTTCTCCAGGGCATGTTCCCGACCCAGGGATCAAACCCAGGTCCCCTGCATTGCAGGCAGACGCTTTAACCTCTGCTGCTGCTACTGCTGCTGCTAAGCCACTTCAGTTGTGTCCGACTCTATGCGACCCTATAGATGGCAGTTCACCAGGCTCCCCCATCCCTGGGATTCTCCAGGCAAGAACACTGGAGTGGGTTGCCATTTCCTTCCCCAATGCATGAAAGTGAAACGTGAAAGTGAAGTCGCTCAGTCGTGTCCGACTCTTAGCGACCCCATGGACTGCAGCCCACCAGACTCCTCCGTCCATGGGATTTTCCAGGCAAGAGTACTGGAGTAGGGTGCCATTGCCTTCTCCTTTAACCTCCGAGCCACCCTCAAAGCCCATTCCTACGCATATTCTTTCATTTTCTTTTGATATATATTGACAAAGCAATTACAATTATTGTGGTTTATACATTCCCTCTTTATAGGTTAAGCTGGAAGGAAACTATTTCTTTAGAATGAATTGGGGTTTAACTTTTGCTCTGAGTAGGTGGGCACTGAAATTTGGTGAGGATAGTTCTTGAAGCCCAGAAAAGGAAATGGCAACCCATTCAAATTCTTGTCTGGAGAATTCCCTGGACAGAGGACACAGGTGGGCTACAGTCCATGGGGTCACAAAGAGTTGGAAACAACCGAGTGACTAAGCAAAGCAGAGAGAGGTCTTGAAGGGAATTAACAACCCTTGGAAATAAGCAAATTACCTCATGATAGGGTCTTCCAGTATATGGAGAATAATTTCAGACAGATGAGAAAGAAATGGTTTTGTTGGCAGGGGAGACACAATACAATTTTGAGGTTCAGCCTATTCATAATCCCCAGAATCTACTAAATATCACCATTCTAAATTATTGTGTCACATTTTGTCTTCTTTCATATAAGAGTCCTACAGATCTTGTGAATGACTCTGAATATCAACTAATAATTTAGGGCCTTGAATGGTTTACTTAGATCTTATTTTTAACATTGATCCTGAGGTTCTAGGGGATTAGAGATTTTAAAAAACCGGTAATAGAATCTTGTTTTTGTCTTGGTCTTGCCTTAAGCCAAACGTTTAAAGTTCTGAATTTGTAAGTTTTTTGATGAGCTAACCACACAGTCAGAATTAGCCTTCTCATAGTACTTATATGCCTTATTTCCTTAGTTAAGTTCTATTGCAATGATCATTGTGGTCTCCCAAAGCCATATTTTGAAGAAACATTTCTTTTCAGGCAACTCCAGGCATGCTGCAGCCTACTTGTATTTCATTTATTTTATCAATTATTTCATTATACTTTTCAAATAAGACTGAGTCAGTTAACTAATTCTAGTTTCCCACAACTGAGCCATTTATTTTAGAAAGTTCTGAATCATTCAAGGCTTTGATGAGGGTAAAAGCAGAAATGACTCTCTGTATCTCAGAGGGGACAAAGGGAATTAGATGCTTTCATCTGAAGAGCTAGCAGAACACGGGCCGGAGAGAGGTGCAGCTCTAATGCAGCTGAGAAGAACAGGTGTTGCAGGAAATCACTGTTCATGAGTTCAGACTCCTGGAGCACTGAGGCTCAAGAATCTGAGGAGTTTTCTAGGAAACTGCTGAGAGCTTTACACATGCAATTTGTTCACCCACTTCCTTGAAGCCTTAAAAGAAAGGAAAACATATTTCCTTCTGATTTTTGAGTTTAAAAACTTTATTTTTCTGTTGCAATATAAAATAAGACCCAGCAATCCCACTGCTGGGCATACACACTGAGGAAACCAGAAGGGAAAGAGACACGTGTACCCCAATGTTCATCGCAGCACTGTTTATAATAGCCAGGACATGGAAGCAACCTAGATGTCCATCAGCAGATGAATGGATAAGAAAGCTGTGGTACATATACACAATGGAGTATTACTCAGCCATTAAAAAGAATACATTTGAATCAGTTCTAATGAGGTGGATGAAACTGGAGCCTATTATACAGAGTGAAGTAAGCCAGAAAGAAAAACATCAATACAGTATACTAACGCATATATATGGAATTTAGAAATATGGTAACGATAACCCTGTATGTGAGACAGCAAAAGAGACACACATGTATAGAACAGTCTTTTGGACTCTGTGGGAGAGGAAGAGGGGGGGATGATTTGGGAGAATGGCATTGAAACATGTATAATATCATATAAGAAACAAATCGCCAGTCCAGGTTCGATGCAGGATACAGGATGCTTGGGGCTGGTGCACTGGGATGACCCAGAGGGATGGTATGTGGAGGGAGGTGCGAGGGGGGTTCAGGATTGGGAACACGTGTACACCCGTGGCAGATTCATGTTGATGTATGGCAAAAGCAATACAATATAATAGAGTAATTAGCCTCCAATTAAAATAAATAAATTTAAATAAAAAAAAAAGAAATGAATTACCAGTCCAGGTTCGATGCAGGATACAGGATGCTCGGGGCTGGTGCACTGGGATGACCCAAACGGATTGTATAGGGAGGGCAGTGGGAGGGGGGTTCAGGATGGGGAACACATGTACACCTGTGACAGATTCATGTTGATGTATGGCAAAGCCAATACAATATTGTAAAGTAATTAGCCTCCAATTAAAATAAATTAAAAATAAAATAAAATAAGACCCTGCTGGCAAAGGATTCTGGGAAAAAGTTTTTAGGCTTCCAGACTCTGTGACATGGGAGATAGTTTGATGGCTCAGAACAACAGATATATGTTGTTGTTGTTGTTTAGTCACTAAGTCATGTCCAACTCTTTTGTGACCCCATGGACTATGCCTGCCAGGCTCCTATGTTCATGGGATTTCCCAGGCGAGGATACTGGAGTGGGTTGCCATTTCCTTCTCCAGAAGATCTTTCCAACCCAGAGATGAAACTCCATCTCCTGCATTGGCAGGTGGATTCCTTACTACTAAGCCACCAGGGAAGCCCAATGTATATATAAAACCTACAAAACTAGTACTTTAACAAAACTTTGCATCAGTGTCACTCACATCACTATTTTTCATATTTCATCTGACAACATCTCTGTGTTTGACATGACAATCCTGTCAAGTAATCATCCTAAAGTATCTCTTTTATTGACCCACTTTTCTCCATCCCACTCAGTGATTCTAAATCTAGCCATCATCATCTTTCCTTTGGAGGCTACAATAGACTCTTAATTGCTCTCCCCCTTCAAGTATCATTTGCCCCCAGTCTATTCTCACTGAAGTCAGAACAATATTTCAGATCATGAATCTGAAGATGATATTTTGTTGCTCAAAATGTTCCATTTCTCCCCAACGTTCTTAGGTGAAATTAAAAACTTATACATGCAGTCCATTAAATTTCATTATTTGGACTTTGTTACTTTTTTCTAGCCCCATCATTGCACAATTTGAATAATGCTCTTCATATGTCATAATATCCTGTTCATAGTGACATGTAAAATTCAAGTTCCTGGATCAACTTTCCTCTTGTCTAATATCATCCCTAATTTACTCTGCATCTCCTCTCCCCTGATCACGTTTCAGGGTCTGACCAACCCCCCAGCCGTCCACCCATTCTCTGGTTCTGCCCCAGCTGCGCATGCTCCCAGATGAACCCAGAGCCTCAGAACCACTTGGTGTCTGTGTTAGTCGCTCCAGTTGCTCAGTCATGTCTGACTTTTTGTGACCCCATGGACTGTAGCTCACCAGGCTATGCGGTCCATGGAATTTTCCAGGCAAGAATACTGGAGTGGGTTGCCATTCCCTTCTCCCAAGAACCACTTTGAGTTTTGCTAAATTAAGCCTTATCACCTGAAAACTTTAATGAGCAAAATGGACTTCACTGCAGATTTTGTCAAATCTGAAAAACAACTTTCAGATTTGTTGTTTGGACACACTGTATCACATTTTCTTTCTTCTGGATGGTCTTTGGGACTTCAAATTTCTAGCCCCATTATTTTGCCCAAATCCAGCTGTGCTCCATCCCCATCTCCTGACTGGCACACCCAAACCCACATTGTTGTTCAGTCGGTCATTTGTGTCCAACTCTTTGCGACTCTGTGGATTGTAGCATGCCAGGCTTCCCTGTCCTTCACCATCTCCCAGAGTTTGCTGAAACTCATATCCTTTGGGTCAGTGATGCCATCTAACCATCTCACATAAGGCTTAGCAAAATAAATTCCCACCTAGGAAACAGATCCCAGTCTTCTTAATAGTTGAGGGGAGAGGGTGGGGGATTCAAAATAGCTGATAATATTAGATCATGCTTACAACAGCTAGCATTTATTGGATAGTTATTATGTATAAGGTACTTTAACCCTGCAAAGTGCAAATTTTCATCCAAATATGTTTTCAGCATTTGGACTCAACTGGTATCTGACTCTCCACGTGCCTATCCGTTTCTCCTTCAGAGAGCTGGCTATATTCATTCCCACTCCATTCGCCCCATAGTCATGAATCTGCACTTCCTTAATCCTCAATACTACTTCCCAAGAATTGCTGTTTGGCTCATGCAGAAAGCGCCTGTCTTTGAAGTTTCACCTTTATTTATCATCTTTTGATATTATCATATGCTGAGACCCTTGGGTGCACAGATCACAGTATTTCTTTTTATTGTAAATCCTCACAGCCTCTATAATGACTCAAAGATTATGTGGTCAGCCCACTGGACACCTTATTTTCGTAGACGTTTGACTTCCTGGATCCCAATTCTCTCAACTTCCACCCTCTTCTAGACAACCATTCCCATGATCTCAGCTAGATTTTATCATCACTTACATTTTTATTACCTCCAATATAATAAATTTCCGAATACTAATCTCTGATCACAGCCTTCATTTATTTTAGCCTCTCACTTCATTACTTTAACTATATAGCATGTATCTTCATCATAGCTTTGAATTTTCAACTCCTCCCTCATTTTTCTCCCATTGCCACTGCTTCAGTTCATTTCCTGTGAATCCCAGCCTCCGTGGTGAGTCATATCAACATTTTACTTGAAGTTTACATGTTTGAATCAGTTGTTTGGATCACTTTTCTGGCTTATATAAATGATTTTTGGCATACGTGCCGTAACAATTTTTGTAACTTTGAGCTCAATCAAGCCGTCTATCTCTTCTCCTTAGGATGCTGAGATTTGCTAGAAGAGATCATATTTTGATATAGATTGATGCTTCTTCACATTTTTGTTTTTTCTACACTCACTGGACACTCAGTTGTATTAGCAATCATTTTACTTTTTCTTGTTCACCTTCTTGTCATTTCTCATAATACCTCTTCCAAAGAGTAATTTTCATACTTAAACATCTTAGCTGATCTCTTTCTGTTTCTCAATTTTCACAATATCTTGCCTCCTTTTCTACAGAGAATATCTAAGCTATCAGGTACAAAAATAAGTGGGTGCCCCCACATCCTGTGCCTCACAGACCTAACTGTCTCAGTGTATATCTAGAGTGACTTAACCCCTTCCTGAGTGGAAGAGATGGTTCCTTTGTCTTTAAAGGTTAATCCCCAGCCCTGGTTCTAAATACCATTTTATTCATCATTCCTAAGTCATTTGCTCCCCAAAGTATCTCTTTCTCATCTCTTGCCACATCTCCTACTCCTAGTCTACCCATCATTCTTTTGGAATTATATGCTGTTTTGTGACTTGAGGATTCTGAACCATATTATCTCTCCATAACATATTTTTTAATATAAACATATTTATTTACATGTTTTTTTCCATTAGATTCTAAAGCTTTTAGGGGAAAAAAGACTATTTTTTCAAACATTTTGCACTGTGTTTAGAACAGAGTAGTATTCAAATAATACAAATTTATTGAATTTATGAATTTAATGAAAAATTAAGTGAACAAACACAAGATACAAGATTTTACTCTCATCTTGTTAATGATGAGAGCTAACAGTCAGTTTTTTGGTAACATATTCTATGTCTATAGACATATTTATATTACAGTGGACTATCTTTCTGCAGGATCATATTTTATTTCTAGTGTGCATTTAGTTACAATAAAATGTAAGCTGAATGTTCAGTACTGTAAATGAGTTTCACTCTATTGACTTTCACGTATTTCATAATTTATCCTCTTTGATACAGATGAATTAGTAAAACTAAATTATTCATGGGGTACCAGCTGACCTGTGCTCAACTTATGGTATGTAATTAGGTGGTAGTGAGTTCTTTGAAGGAAGCAGAAATTTACCAGTTTATATAATATTGCCTGCTCACAGTAAGATTTTAGGTGGGTATTCATAAAAATCTATTTGAACTTCCTGATATCAAGTGAAAAAGAGGCTACAGCAGAAACAGAAAGTGTTTCCTATGTTTCCCATCCTCTTTTGTCTGGTGATTTATGAATGACCAGGAATCATATTTCCTCTCAGTGGCTCTGGATCTGTATCCTAAAGGATTTATTATGGCTTAAGATGCTGATTGCTTAACATTTCTATTTCACTATAGCATCCAAATAATTATATTGACTTAATTTGCATTATTTGAGAATCTATCACTCCATCTCTGTGACATAACAAATATCATGCACACACTTATTTTTGTGGGTGGTACAGATTTACTTTTCCAAGTATTAATGCGTAAGAACTGCTTTATGTCAGTTTTTATGCCATAAATCAAATGTATGTGATTGTGTTTGTTTATAAGATTTCATATTTGATTACATTTTATTAAGAATTTTAGAGAAAATTATCCTAAAAAGAGAAGGACGACTGAAGGACATTGGAAAATCTCAGCCGCTCCATTCTCTCTTTCCAAGAACCACAGATAAATTTAATCTTGGAAACTCTAAAATACGCTCACTGATAACATGTCATTTATCACATCTAAACAAAAGTCCTGGGTCCCACTGTTTAACCGAATCCTATCTTACTAACACCATGCAGAGGTGTTTTCTCCCTTAGCATACACACCAAATTTGTTATTGATTTTTTCTTCTGCTGATCCTACAGGCACTGTTCCCACTTGTGTCTACTTTTGTTTTTCCAGCCTTCTGCAAACCACATGGGTGATGCATTCACCGTAGAGCTTAGTTCAATCTCTTGTTAAGTTATTCTTTCTTTTGGTTACTAGGATACTTTAGGACTTTATAAAGTCAGCAGTTTTTATGTGTATCCCAAACAGCCAGAAAGACTATCTTTCTTACTTGCCACAGCGTCAAACCCCTATGGCACCAACCATGTTTCCATTCCAGGTGCTACTGCTTATGCAAAGAACATTTGCTGAGTGGTGTTATTATTTTTTTAGCTCATTTATTTAGATACGATGGAGAAGGAAATGGCAACCCACTCCAATATTTTTGCCCAGAGAATTCTGTGGACAGAGGAGCCTGGTGGGCTGCCGTATATGGGGTCTCACAGAGACACAATGAGGTGACTTAGCAGCAGCAGCAGCATGTATATACAAATGTATTAAAGAATAAGTCTTATTTTACATGGTCTTATTTTTATTAAATAGATAGGAAAACTGTTTTAATCTTTTATGTTTTTAAAGATACTTCATACATAAGGTTCCTAAAGATGTCTTTCTAAATCAATGTGATCACATAGTTGTGATCATGAATTTAATCAATTCATGATTTAAAAAGACCATCATGATAAGGAGACAGAAAATTCCTAAAGTAATTTTTATTTTCCATCTTCAGATATCAGTAGTGTGGAACAGCCTTTTTTTATAGGCAGTTGAATTCTTCCCTTTTCATAGTTGAGAAGTATGCTGCTCTAAAAGTTTGCAATAATTTGGGTCAATTTTCAGCACTGAGATTATATTTATGTCAAAGCTTTATACAACTCTGACACTTGGGGTCTCAAATGCATGTGACATTATGGAGTGCCCTGTCAATAAGAGTTTGCATTTACCTCCTCATAAAAGTGGACCAGACCTAGCAGTGCTGGCAGTAAAAGAAAACACAACTGCAAAGCCAGGAGGACTGAAAATCCTGCATCTAGTAGAGCTGCTTGCTGGGGTAACTGGACTTCACACTGTAAGCGGGAAGGTCAGGATTCACAGTCAAACACTTCGAAGAAAAATATGTAATAGGTGGAGGAGGGAGAAGGCACCATGGAAAGTATTTCAATTGCATTTTATTTTTCCTCTCTGTAAGATGTCTTAGACTGAAGGACCTATGATCCAGAAAACACTACCATAGTCACCTTCACCTCCTGAGTGATCATGATTGATTTTCTTTTTACTTAAGAGACTCCAAAAGTTGCTTCTAGAAAAGCTTGCTGAAGCTCCTCCTCCAGCACATCACCCTTTGTCCCGATTTGTACACTCCCTTGTCCGGGATAGAGAGAAACTGGTAGAAGTGACCTGGCAGAATCTACAGCTTTTATATTATTAGGTATGGTGGCCACTGTCACTGCAAACATGAATAAAATATAATGCCAATCCAAGATGCGTTAAAAAACTCCAAGCTGTACTGTTTGAGGTCACTCCAGGTCTAGTCTGAGTGTATTTTGCATAAAACACAGCATGGACAAAAGATGAAGCCATTGTCACCTTTAATAGCTTTTAGTGTCATATAGTTATCCAGACATGTACTTTCCCAGTTTATTCTCTGCTGTCTTGTATTTACATTTCTGTCAATCACTCTTTTTCCTTTTCTTTGCGTTCATTTTATGAGAAAGACTGTCATATGCATTATGCCCATTAAATCTTTGGTGCTAGCAAGCTTCAGGTAAGAATAACTCTCTTAGAAAATTGAAGAAAGTGCAGGCACAATAGACTAAGTTCCTTGAAACATCTTTCTGAGTTTTTCTGAGTTATGTATTTCATACCATGGAACAGTTCTTTCTAAGGCCTCCCCACCACCCACAACTTAAAAGTTTAGTTAAAGAAAAAAAAAAAAAAGTTTAGCTAAAGAAAGAGAAATTCTTCCTGAAAAAAAAATTTTAACATTAGACAATGTGGTCAGGGCAGTAATAAGGCACCAGACCATATAAGACTTTAATGGCTATGCTAAGGATCCCCTGGAGAAGGAAATGGGAAACCACTCCAGTATTCTTGCCTGGGAAATCCCATGGACAGAGGAACCTGGTGAGCTATAGTCCATGGGGTCCCAAAGAGTCAGACACAACTCAGGGACTAAACAGCAAGTGTCAAAGGAGATACTTGAATCTGTCAATGGGGTTTAATGAAAGAAATGCCATCATTATATTTATGTCTTAAAATAATGTTTTTATGGAGTGGATAATAAAATGCAGCATGGAAAAAGTGAGAGAAGGGAAATCCATTTTGACGCTGTTTCTTTCCAGATCAGAGAAAACTCATAGCTTGATCTAGAGTCATGTGATATGACATAGAGATAAGTGGCTAAAATTGCAAATTAGAAAATGAAAGTTATAGGATATTTTAAAGGAATAAAATAGAGGCTTAGAAAGTAGGATGACTTCTAGGTTTTTGACATGCAAGAATGGTTGTTTAAAAAGATGCCATTCACTTAAGCAGGGAACAAGGAGATCAATTATAGCATGGTACCAAGAGTTGAGAATGGAAGTTATAAATTTGGAGTGATTGTTGTCAGTCACATTAATGACAATAGAAGTCCCGGGAAGGAGTAAAACTTCCAGGAAAAAAAATGTACTGAAACAACAGCAACAACAAATCATATGATAGGGCATTAATGTATTCTTATACTTATTTTTCTTTGTTATAAGGTAGAAGATGAGTATATTTAAATGTTAATGTGAAGAATGCAGTTGAGAGAACTTTTAGATGGAAGAAATGATCAATAACAAGGTCCCTTAGAAGATGGAGTGAGTTAAGATACAAACACAGAGGACCGAAAAGTGTTACTTCTGCCAATATATAAACATTTTAATTAGTGATTTTTCTGAAGTGTAAAAAAGGTTGTGTTTTTCCCACTTTTTAGTTTTGTGTCATTTGGCAAATTACTCAAATTTGCCTTGTAACTTTTTTTTCATGGGGAGAGTATGTAGGATAAATGAGTTAGTGCTTGAAGAATGCTCAGAACAGTCCCAGGCACAAAGCGAGAAATCAGTAAATATCTGCTGTTTTTAGAACAATTTTAACATTGTATGGAAAGGTTCTGCATGATTGTTTTGTGTAGGGTACAGATGGCTGTAAGAGAAAAGACAGATTTATTAATGTACCCGTGGAGCCCAGCTCAGTGCTTGGAACAGAGTCTTTGATTTATATCTGGTGATCAGAATGTAAATGAGTTCTGCAATTGGCAGGTAAGAAGTGTGCTTTTCAGACACTAGTGAAGGGATGTATATGACAAATGTACAAACAGTTCTAGGCAGTGAATTATTGTATTCTAAAATAAAGGAGGCAAATTTGTCCAATTAAGAGCCTTGGAGGATATAATGAAATATCTTTTATTAAATTAGTTTTCAATACTGAAAGCAGAAAGGTAAGAGTATCGTCCTGTATTCAACAGAATTATGTGCATTATTTCCCAACTGAGGTATGCAAAATTCTGCTAAACCAACAAAGAGGAGCTTTTCTGTAGTCTTTTAATCAATGTTATGATTGAATCATATTGAAAACAGGGCTTCAATTGACTGTTTAATTGATAAGAGGCCATAAAAGTTGCAAACAATCTCCAGCTAAGGGAAGGTCTTATTGGTACAACATAGATATGAATATGATTATGTATGATTAAATTAGCTTAAATTAGATTAAATTAAATTTTCACCTTGTTATTCTAAGGATGTTTCATATGGACTTGCTTGTTTATGAGAGAGGCTTATTTATTAAATTCCTTCTTTCCTCTCTAGGATATTCTATGGAAGTTGTTCATAGAAAGCAGTCAACCATATTATCAGAAAGTAGACATGTTTCCACATGGGACTATCTTACTCAGATATTTTGACTTATTTTTAATAGTGTCAATTACCTTAATGTTATGGTCACTGAGATTTTCACTTCAATCATTTGTTGTTTTAGGGAAAAAGCTTGTAGAAACTCTGTTCTAAAATATCCCTGTTTTCCCAGAAATTACCAAGGAAATGGAAGAATAGTAATCTTCTAAGAGTCCTACTGTACATGATAGTAAAAGCCTAACTAGATTAATACATATAATACATATGTATACACATATTAATTGTACATATACATATGTTAATACCTACAAGCATGATAAGTCACTTCAGTCGTGTCTGACTCTTTGCAAACCTATGGCCTGTAGCCTACCAGGTTCCTCTGTCCATGGTATTCTCCAGGCAAGAATACTAGAGTGGGTTGCCACGCCCTCCTCCAGGGCATCTTCCTGACCCAGGGATCAAACCCGCATCTTCTGTGGCTCCTGCGCTGCAGGTGGATTCTTTTCCCACTGAGCCATCAGAGAAGTCCCGATACCCATATACATATGTCTTCATCAGCAGGTCCACGTATACACAAAACTTGAAGGCAATGGTAGCATAAATACAGCATTTACAAGCTTTTGCCTACAAATGGGAGTTCTCTGAGACCTACCAGGGACTATAGTTCAGTGTTACATTGGATGACACTTACCTGTAATTACAGTACTATAAAACAAGCTTCTTCAGAAGAATTTAGAGGTCAGATTATGGTTCTTTATTCTTGAAGTTTCCCTACTGTTTCTGTCCAACTGCATCTAAATGCCAAAAGTTAATGTAAAAGCGAGGTTGTGTTGCCTACTCACAGGGCAATTCATTGGTTTCTCTTTGGGGTATATTAAGTCATACTAGAAGAGTAAATGAATGAAAGGAGCATAATTAACATATTTCTCAGAAAATTAGAATAACGAGAGTGTTCAGAAATACAGTGGAATCAAAGATAAATTCTTTTTAATTAGTTACTTCTTAGTCATTTTTTAACCTCAGTTTAGACATTAGTTCCTCACAAAACCCGATTCTCAAGATTTGATCAAGTCCATCTGATATGTGTTCAGTGTACCTGTTTCTTCACCTTATTCTGCACATCACATACATGACTAAATGATTTTTTGTAAGTAGTTGCTTTATGCTTGGATTCTTTACTAGATTGTGAGATTATCAGGTAATCCAGAAATTTGGGATGCCATGCATATCTATCATATATAGTAATAGACATGCAGGACAAATTTCAAGGCATATTTTACTTAAAGACAAATTCTGTATTATATATGCCCCAGAAACTTAGTGAATTGCATTAGTTTGATAAATGAATATATAATGCTACATTTTCAACAGAAAATGTCTGCTATTCCTAATAATTTACAGGTTAAAATTGTGTGGTAGAGTGTGCTGCTGTGCTAAGTCACTTCAGTTGTGTTCAATTTTTTGCGACCCTATGGATTGTAGCCTGCCAGGCTCCTCTGTCCTTGGGATTCTCCAGGCAGGAAGTAGTGTCCCTCAAAACTCACACCCAGTGAGAGTCTCAGAATGTGACCTTATATGGAAATAGAGTCTTTCCAGATGCACTGGTAAAAATATCAAGATGATATACTGAACTTGGAATAGACAGTAAATCCAAAGGCTAATAAGTGTTCTAATAAGAAGAAAGAACACAGAGCAAAGAAGAGTCACAAACTAGAGTTAAGCTGCCTCAAGCCAAGGAATGCTTGAGGCCACCAGAAGCTAAAAGAGGCAGATAAATAGTCCCCTTTAGAGCTGACACCTTGATTTCAGACTTTCAGCATCTAGAATTCTGAGAGAATAAACGTGTGTTGTTTAAAGAAAAAAAAAATCAAAGAAATAAAACCCATTTGTTTTTTTCTTCTGAAATTAATATGCATGTGAAAAATAAATGGCAAAAATTAGATATTTGTCATTAAGCAATTTAATTATATTGCTCTTGTCTTCTTGTATCAAAATGTGCTTCCAATTTGCATAGTAGTATCTTGTACCTACTGAGAACATGGGTTTAAAGGTCAGAATACAATAGAGGTTCAAATCTTGACTTGTAGAACAGGTTTAATTAAATAGTTTAATGTTCTAAAAGTATTTGATGCAATGCTTTTCATATGATATGCTTTCGATACATGGAAACATGATTCTAATAATTCAGCACATTTCTTGAGACAATGGTTTTGCTTTATTTATATATGTACCCTAGTACAGTGTGTGTGTTAGTCACTCAGTCGTGTCTGACTCTTTGTGACCCCCAGGGACTGTAGCCACCAGGCTCTCTGTCCATGGGATTCTTCAGGCAAGAATGCTGTACCGGGTTGCTATGACCTTCTCCAAGGGATCTGCCCAAACCAGGGATCAAACCCAGTCTCCTGCATTGTGGGCAGGTTCTTTACCATCTGAGTCACCAGGGAAGCACCAGTACAGTACTGGTGCATAAAAAGTGTTCAGGAAATGTTTATTAAGTGAGTGAATGCTTAAAAAATAGAGTTTGTAGAGTCTGTCAAAGAGATGTGTTAACCATCTAACTGTCTAATGCATTTGGACACTGTGAGCAAGTGATCCAGCTACTTCCATGTAAGAAGAATAAGCAAATAGCTACTACTTCTTGTGCACTTATTATATGCTATGAACTGCTAAACATTTTGAACATATCCTAAGAAATTTATGACATATGTAAGAAATTTTAAAGAAAGATAAGTAGGGCTTGAGAGGGTTTAAATGGTTTTCTTGCAATTAAACAGCTAAATACAATTGAACTGGTATCTCAAGTGAATGTGGTGGAAATATCATACTTTTCCTGGTACACTATATTAATAAAAACTACTTAAATATTCTAAGTATTCTGCTCAATTATAACTGAAATTATGTGGGGGAAAGTAATAAGATGAATGTTAGTGAAACTATATTGGTGTCTCTCTCCCCCATGTAGAGAATATTGACTTTCCTAAAATTCAACAAAAACAAAGGAAACACAAAGTAATTAAAAAATGTTAAAAAGGTATTTTTGAGAGAGAGGGAATATTGATCTCTCTCTGTGCTAGGGCCAGTCTTTTGTTTGACTTTGTGCTAATCTTATTTGATATATTTAATTATTGTTCAAAATAATAATGATTATTATTTGAAATTACTCTTGGAATTATTTCATGATTATTCTAAATTAAAGATGAGCTTGCTCTTAGAAACTGTTGATTATCTAGAATAATCTTACAGTCAAGAGTATTTGAAATACTATCCCAAAATATAAGTCTCTGAATGCAATTTAAACTAGAGTAAGTAGCTATGCATTTGGTTAGAATTAAATGTCCCTTAGTGGCAAAATATTAACGTTTCACAAAAAAGGTTTTGCCTCTCAAAAAACTTGGGAACATTCACGCCTCATGTTTATATTACTGTCAAATCAACAATTTTATGGATGTTGTACTTTTAGATGGCATTAATGATTCACAGACACATTTAATTACATAGAAAAACATTGAAAAATCATTACTGGTTAAATGATGGAGGAAAACATATCAATTATTTTGTGGTCTAGTGATTTCATTGAAAAAGCATTTTGATGCATCAAGGTATGTGTATTGACTTAGCAAACCATGACAAGGGATTTACAATAAATAATATTAATCAGACCTTATTTGGGGATTTCAAAAAGATTTCATTAAAGGTTTTTAAAGAAAGTGTCAGTTCAAGAGGCTTTATTTCAGGTCTAGTTCAAAGAAGAAAAAAAATATGATTTGAAAGTTGATTCCTTTGATGATATTAATATAACTATTATCTACACAGAACTAAAATACAAACATCTATATAGAACACTTTTCCAGAGATGATATTAAATTTTAGTGAAAAATCAATATCTAAACTTAGACTCAAGTTATTCTGATAAAGAAAAAAAAGAACGCGTGGTAGACTTTTTCAATCTTCTTTAGGATTACACAGCTCCTGAAGGTTTGAACTCATTTGGATCTCTTTGGGATGATGCTACTATAAAAAAAAAGGTGTAAAATAATTTCATAGGATGTGTAAATGCAGAGAAAAAACCTACACATATTGTAAAATATAAAATATAAGGGTGTCTTGATTTGGGTCCTGTATCTAACACCTATTGACTTAATTAACATCATCAGCTATGTGACGTCTTTACACTTCAGAATTGTCAGGTACCAAATCAGAATACTAATAAACTGTGCTTCACAGGGGTAGCAAGAGGAGCAAATGAGAAGAGAGACTTTCAGTAAACTGTGAATGCTATGCACATACTGATGGTCTGCGGGGTTTTAAATCAATACCCATTGCTAAGAGTTTTGCTTTCTCTTCTGTCTGTTTTTGATAACAGAGTGGAGTGATGAGAAAGAAAGGTAGATGATTTATCCCATGATCTGAAATTTGACCATTGACTGAACTACTAAATATGAAAAAAAAAAACAAAAAACATTCAGTATCCTAGTGAGAGTAATGACCAAGCTAGTTCCTAGTTGTTATATGCAGCTGTCAGGACCTTTCAGACCAAGAGAGGAAAGGTCTGCGGCTCACTGATAGAGGCTGCACCCACCTTTTGTGCAGCCCAGGGCTCCGCCTGCAGGCTACCAGGAGCATTGCAAATAACATCACTGGTCTGTAGACTAAAAATGCAATTTAAAGTCGTTTAAATCAGACTTTCTGTAGAAAAGCCAGTTTCATTAAGCTTTATGGATATTAAATATACATTTTACTTGGAATGAAAGGAGCCAAGGTGTTTTATGTGCTAAATTATAAAGATAACAGAAAGGAAAAACTGCTTTTCATCTCTGAGCAAACTTGCCACATGGTGTTTTCTGGAATCTCACAGTTCTACATAATATCTTTTGGTCCATTACTTTAATAAAAAGGTTCCTTAGAACAGCTACCATTGTGCTTTTCAGATCTAATGCTTTCTTTTTGCATGTCTCCCTTATGAGGCTGTTCTGACCTTGACAGCTTCTATCCCATTACTGAAATATTACAGCGATAATTCAGAAATACTATGGTTAATAAAAAGTCTGTAAAGTGACATTTAAATATCTAGAGATTTGAATGTTGGGACATTCTACATTAACTTTCTTTATGGTTTTTCAATGAACCTCAATTCTGATGCAAAATTCAAAACAAACAAACAAAGAAAAAAGCAGATGTTAGTCAAAACCAACATCTAATATTTCCTGGAAGACAGCAGGCCCTTTGTTTCTGTGGAGTTAGTGTGTGTAGTGTGAAGAACACAAAACAAAAATCCATACTTGGCTTCAATTTAAATTGACTCACTAAAATAAAAATAAGGTTATATCCACGGTAAATCCACCTGGCATTTACTGGGACTGTTTTATGCTATAGTTCTCCCTTTTTCTCCACCTGGGATAGGGAAGGGTATAAAAAGCTACAGATCCAAGTTGAAGTTAAGATCCTAATCTCCTGACCATGCTGGTTTTGATAGGTGATGGACTAAGAAGATTGGGCTGTTTTTACAGACCTCAACCATTAAACTACTTTGAGTATTCGTATTACACTTGAACAGTGCAAATGAGTTTATAGGTCTTACTCATCTCACAATAATCTATCTCTTTGCAAAAGGCTAACTCAACCTTCCTTCCAGGATAGGTTTCAGATTTTTCATGACCCCATATTATCTCTAGGAAATTGTATTGGTCCTTAAGCATTTCTCATTACTATTTAATGGCATCTAATAGGACCCTAATGGAACTCAAACTCAGATTTACGATAATTCAAGTATACTCTTCCTTCTGTTTCTCTGGCCCATTCTCTTCTTTTTGTCTTTGTCCCAATCTTTTATTCTAAAAGAACATCTCCCTCTAATATTCCATCGTGAGGATGGAGATCATATGAGGCAGGTAGTTTTGTCTAGTTTTCTCATTGAAATTTTCCCTGCAAGGCCTGCCACTGAATAGTAAGTGCACAATAAATATTCGCAACATGCAAGAATACATCTTTATATATATCAATGGACAAAGCTATTTTGCAAACTTTTTTCTCCCCTACATTGCCTGACGCCTAACAGACACGAAATAGGTATTTACTGAGTAATACACACACATTTACTGAATAATACAAGTAAGTAAAAACAGTAGATTCTATACCCTGTCTTAATTTTGTATACTATAGGTGTTCCATCACACTCTACCTAACTATTTTCATATTGATTTATGGACTCATGCAAGTTCCTTTGCCTAAATCTCACTCCCTACATGTTTCTATGCTCTAAGTGTGTCTTGATTACTTTCCCCTCTCATTAATCAACAATTCCAGTAAGCTTTCCTCTCAAGTGATACTTAGGGATGAACAGGTCCATAAAATGAGATTATGCTTTACACTTTTCTCCTCATTGTGTACACTAAAAGCAATCAGTTGTTTATTTATCCATCTCTCTTCAAAAAAACAAGAATCTCATTATATTTATCTATTCATCACTCATTTTAAGAATACTTTGTTAAGTACTTAATACCATTTATTAGCAATGCAGCTGATTTAAAATGTACATTATCAGCCTAGATTATCAGTTCATTATAATATAGAAAGACACAATAGTCATTATTCACAAATATACTAGAATTATCACTGGAGTTATTTCAGATAGCAGTGCAAACATGTAAAATATTGTAAACTCTCAATTCTTATCATCCTATGTTTTTCTATAAACAGTACAAAAGTTCAAGAAATTTAAGTTAAAAAATTTATAAGATTAAGTCATGTCAGGGCACCCAACCTATTAATTTCTTTTTCCTAGTACATAACATGATACTGGGAGACAGACAATATTTACTAATTATTGGTTTAAGAAGTAGATGCATGGATCAATGTATAAATATAATGGCTAATTGGACCAGGATTATTTGCTTCTCATATAGTATTGCTTCTCATCTATATAGTCTTGTATATTTGAAGGGTATAACCTATACCATTTATGAAGAGGAAATGAAGAAGGAACTTTACATCATATATTTATAAATATATGACATATACTCTTCCTGTATTATTATATAATCTTTCTGTATTACATATATGACTCTTCTGTCTTATATATTTACATAATTATATCATTAAATTATACAGTGTTATATTACATTATATATATATCAATCTATTCTATATATGTGGCAATATATAATATTAAAATATTACATATAACATACATATATAATATATAATTATGTATGCCATATATTTTAATATTATATACTGCCACATTATACAGAATAGAATGATTGACATTCTAGGAATCAGCAAACTGAAATGGACTGGAATGGGTGAATTTAACTCAGATGACCATTATATCTACTACTGCGGGAAGGAATTCCTCAGAAGAAATGGAGTAGCCATCATGGTCAACAAAAAAGTCCGAAATGCAGTACTTGGATGCAATCTCAAAAATGACAGAATGATCTCTGTTTGTTTCAAAGGCAAACCATTCAATATCACAGTAATCCAAGTCTATGCCCCAACCAGTAACGCTGAAGAAGCTGAAGTTGAATGGTTCTATGAAGACTTATAAGACCTTTTAGAACTAACACCCAAAAAAGATGTCCTTTTCATTATAGGGGACTGGAATGCAAAAGTAGGAAGTCAAGAAACACCTGGAGTAACAGGAAAATTTGGCCTTGAAATACAGAATGAAGCAGGGCAAAGACTAATAGAGTTTTGCCAAGAAAATGCACTGGTCGTAGCAAAAACCCTCTTCCAACAACACAAGAGAAGACTCTACAAATGGACATCACCAGATGGTCAACACCGAAATCAGACTGATTATATTCTTTGCAGCCAAAGATGGAGAAGTTCTATACAGTCAGCAAAATCAAGACCAGGAGCTGACTGTGGCTCAGACCATGAACTCCTTATTGCCAAATTCAGACTTAAATTGAAGAAAGTAGGGAAAACCACTAGACCATTCAGGTATGACCTAAATCAAATCCCTTATGATTAGACAGTGGAAGTAAGAAATAGATTTAAGGGCCTAGATCTAATAGATAGAGTGCCTGATGAACTATGGAAGGAGGTTCGTGACATTGTACAGGAGACAGGGATCAAGACCATTCCCATGGAAAAGAAATGCAAAAAAGCAAAATGGCTGTCTGGGGAGGCCTCACAAATAGCTGTGAAAAGAAAAGAAGCGAAAAGCAAAGGAGAAAAGGAAAGATATAAACATCTGAATGCAGAGTTCCAAAGAATAGCAAGAAGAGATAAGAAAGCCTTCTTCAGCGATCAATGCAAAGAAATAGAGGAAAACAACAGAATGGGAAAGACTAGAGATCTTTTCAAGAATATCAGAGATACCAAAGGAGCATTTCATGCAAAGATGGGCTCGATAAAGGACAGAAATGGTATGGACCTAACAGAAGCAGAAGATATTAAGAAGAGATGGCAAGAATACACAGAAGAACTGTACAAAAAAGATCTTCACGACCCAGATAATCACGATGATGTGATCACTCACCTAGAGCCAGACATGCTGGAATGTGAAGTCCAGTGGGCCTTAGAAAGCATCACTACGAACAAAGATAGTGGAGGTGATGGAATTCCAGGTGAGCTATTTCAAATCCTGAAAGATGATGCTGTGAAAGTGCTGCACTCAATATGCCAGCAAATTTGGAAAACTCAGCAGTGGCCACAGGACTGGAAAAGGTCCATTTTCATTCCCATCCCAAAGAAAGGCAATGCCAAAGAATGCTCAAACTACTGCACAATTGCACTCATCTCACACGCTAGTAAAGTGATGCTCAAAATTCTCCAAGCCAGGCTTTAGCAATATGTGAACCGTGAACTTCCTGATGTTTAAGCTGGTTTTAGAAAAGGCAGAGGAACCAGAGATCAAATTGCCAACATCTGCTGGATCATGGAAAAAGCAAGAGAGTTCCAGAAAAAACATCTATTTCTGCTTTATTGACTATGCCAAAGCCTTTGACTGTGTGGATCACAATAAACTGTGGAAAATTCTGAAAGAGATGGCAATACCAGACCACCTGATCTGCCTCTTGAGAAACCTGTCTGCACGTCAGGAAGCAACAGTTAGAACGACATGGAAGAACAAACTGGTTCCACATAGGAAAAGGAGTTCGTCAAGGCTGTATATTGTCACCCTGTTTATTTAACTTATATGCAGAGTACATCATGAGAAATGCTGGACTGGAAGAAACACAAGCTGGAATCAAGATTGCTGGGAGAAATATCAATAACCTCAGATATGCAGATGACACCACCCTTATGGCAGAAAGTGAAGAGGAACTAAAAAGCCTCTTGATGAAAGTGAAAGTGGAGAGTGAAAAAGTTGACTTAAAGCTCAACATTCAGAAAACGAAGATCATGGCATCCGGTCCCATCACTTCATGGGAAATAGATGGGGAAACAGTGGAAACAGTGTCAGACTTTATTTTTGGGGGCTCCAAAATCACTGCAGATGGTGACTGCAGCCATGAAATTAAAAGACGCTTATCCTTGGAAGGAAAGTTATGACCAACCTAGATAGCATATTCAAAAGCAGAGACATTACTTTGCCAACAAAGGTTCGTCTAGTCAAGGCTATGGTTTTTCCTGTGGTCATGTATGGATGTGAGAGTTGGACTGTGAAGAAGGCTGAGAGCCGAAGAATTGATGCTTTTGAAGTGTGGTGTTGGAGAAGACTCTTGAGAGTCCCTTGGACTGCAAGGAGATCCAACCAGTCCATTCTGAAGGAGATCAGCCCTGGGATTTCTTTGGAAGGAATGATGCGAAAGCTGAAACTCCAGTACTTTGGCCACCTCATGCGAAGAGTTGACTCCTTGGAAAAGACTCTGATGCTGGGAGGGATTGAGGGCAGGAGGAGAAGGGGACAACAGAGGATGAGATGGCTGGATGGCATCACTGACTCGATGGACGTGAGTCTGGGTGAACTCCAGGAGTTGTTGATGGACAGGGAGGCCTGGCGTGCTGCGATTCATGGGGTCACAAAGAGTCGGACATAACTCAGCGACTGATCTGATCTGATCTGATATAATAATAACAACCTAAGTGTTCATTAATGAGTGAATGTATAAAGAAATAGTGGTGTACATACATAATGAAATATTATTATATCATAAAAAAGAATGAAGTCTTGGCATTTGTGACAACATGAATGGGTGTTGAAGGCATTGTGCTAAGTGAAGTAAGTCAGACAAAGATAAATACCATATGATCTTTCTTATAAGTGGAATCTAAAATATACATGCAGTAGCACCCCTCCCCTCAATATACAGTTTCACATTCCATGGTTTCTATTACACACAGTCAGTTCAGTTCAATTCAGTCACTCAGTCGTATCTGACTCTGCAACCCCATGTACCATAGCATACCAGGCTTCCCTGTCCTTCACCAAACCCCAGAGCTTGCTTAAACTCATGTGCATCGAGTTGGTGATGTCATCCAATCATCTCATCCTTTGTCATCCCCTTCTCCTGCTTCCAGTCTTTCCCAGCATCAGGGTCTTTTCCAAAGAGTCAGTTCTTTGCATCAGTTGGCCAAAGTATTTGAGTTTCAGCTTCAGCATCAGTCCTTCCAAGGCATATTCAGGACTGATTTCCTTTTGGATTGACTGGTTTGATCTCTTGCAGTCTAAGGGATTCTCAAGAGTCTTCAACACCACAGTGCAAAAGCATCAGTTCTTTGGCACACAACTTTCTTTATAGTCCAACTCTCACATCCATACATGACTACTGGAAAAACCATAGCTTGGACTAGATGGACTTTGTGGTCAAAGTAATGTCTCTGCTTTTTAATATACTGTCTAGGTTGACCATAGCTTTTCTTCCAAGGAGCAAGCGTCTTCTTATTTCATGGCTGCAGTCACCATCTGCAGTAATTTTGGAGCCTCCTCTTTCACTTTCATCAAGAGGCTCCTTAGTTCCTCTTCACTTTCTGCCATAAGGGTGGTGTCATCTGCATATCTGAGGTTATTGATATGTCTCCCAGAAATCTTGATTCCAGCTTGTACTTCATCCAGCCTGGCATTTCACATAATGAACTTGTCATATAAGTTAAATAAGCAGGGTGTCAATGTACAGCCTTGATATACTCCTTCCCCAGTTTGGAACCAGTCTGTTTTTCCATGTCCAGTTCTAACTGTTGCTTCTTGACCTGCATACAGATTTCTCAGGAGGCAGGTAAGGTGGTCTAGTATTCCCATCTCTTGAAGAATTTTCCACAATTTGTTATGATCCATGCAGTCAAAGGCTTTGGCGTAGTCAATAAAACAGAAGTAGATGTTTTTCTGGAACTCTCTTGCTTTTTTTGATGATCCAATATATGTTAGCAATTTGATCTCTGGTTCCTCTGCCTTTCCTAAATCCAGCTTGAACATCTGGAAGCTCAAGGTTCACGTACTGTTGAAGCCGGGCTTACAGAATTTTGAGCATTAATTTGCTAACATGTGAGATGAATGCAGTTGTGGTAGTTTGAACATTCTTTGGCATTGCCTTTCTTTGGAATTGGAATGAAAACTAACCTTTTCCAGTCCTGTGGCCACTGCTGAGTTTTCTAAATTTGCTGGCACGTTGAATGCAGCTCTTTAACAGCATCATCTTTTAGGATTTGAAATAGCTCAACTGGAATTCCATAGTCAACATTGGTCCAAAAATATGAAATGGAAAATTCTAGAAATGAAGAACTGAGAAGTTTTAAATTTCATGCTGTCATTCTAATAAGCATGATGAAATCTCTTGGTGTTCTCCTCTAGCCTTCCTGAGACCACCCATCATTGACATCATATCATCTGCTCCTGCTAGTCAACCATCATCATCCACAGCTGGATGATCTAGGCCCACCTCAAAGAGATGATCCTTCTCTTGAGGAATGGTCAGAGAGTCAATAATAGTTTAACACTATATAACAGTGCTTCTATGGTTCACCTTGCTTCATCTAATCTCATAGGCATTTTATCATTAGATACGGTCTCAGGAAGAAAAAAGCAAATACATGGTACAATGAAATACTTTGAGAGAGAGAGAGAGAAGCCAATTTCACATAACTTGTGTTAGAGTATATTGTTATAATTGTTTTTTTTTTAATTTTTTACTGTTTTTAATCTCTTACTGTGCCTAATTTATAAATTAAATTTTATCATAGTTATGTATGGGTCAGGAAGATCCTCTGGAGTAGGAAAAGGCAACCCACTACAGTATTCTTGCCTGGAAAATTCCATGGATGGAGGAGTCTGTTAGGCTATAGTGCATGGGGTTGCAAAGAGTCAGATATGACTGAGCAACTGAGACAGTACATATATGTATACTAAAAAAGCATAGTAAATATAGAGTTCAGTGCTATTCATGATTTCAAGCATCCATTGGGGGTCTTGGAACAGATTAACTGCAAATAATGGGGAACTACTACTGAATATTAGAAAAAAAAGTTCATAGGTGCACAGAACAGATTGGTGGGTGCTAGAAGCAGGGCATGGGGGATGGAAGAAGTGGGTTAATTGTCTTTTGGTTTTGTAAAATTTAATAAATTGAATACTGGTAATATAGATCTGTATGATATACATTGTCCTATAAAATCCTATATGGTCAAAATTAAACAAAGAAATCATTTTTCTACTGTGGATGTTATAGATAACTGTTCTTTACGAAAACTCATAAACCAAGAATATTTTGTGATAGTGCGTATAACATGGAAACCAACATCCAATTCAGAATAATAAAACATTTTATCAAGAAGATTCCATAAACATTATGATAGAGAAACTATATTGTATTTAGGCAAAGTTAAATGGAAGCAGATTTGGCTCCTTGTAATATTTATGTACAGTCAAATCTGGAATAGAATTGCTTTGATCATTGTTTTTCCCATATACATATATGGGGACAGCTACATAGGGGTGTTTCCCCCTTTTCAGTTGGATATTTTATGGAGTTATCATCATAAATATCAGGAGAAACTCCTCATATTATTAATAGTAATATTTTTGATGGGATGAATTCCAACTACTGATTATTCCTCTGCCTCATTTTGAGAGTATGAGCCTGATTGGTCCAACTTAGGTCTCTTACCTTCCCCTAGGTCAGGGTACATAATTAACAATGCCACCAGAATACATTTAAAAGAAAATGGGTAATTTCCCAAAAGAAAATTGAAATGTGAGGAAAGCTTATGGAGTCTCAAAAATCAACAAATATCCATTAAATTGGCCAAATGCAAAGGTAAAAAAGAAAATCTGAGTTCTTTGCCTCATATCATCTTTACTTCACGCTGTTGTGTTAGCTGCTCAGTCATGTCTAACTCTGTGACCCCATGGACTGTAGCCCGCCAGGCTCCTCTGTCCATTCTTCAGGCAAGAATACTGGAGTGGGCTGCTGATCCCTTCTCCAGGGGATTTTCCCAACCTAAGGATTGAATGTGGGTCTCCTGCTTGCAGGCAGATGTTTTACCATCTAATCACAAGGGAAGCCTATTTACTTCATAACCAACATCTTTTCTTTTTTGCAGAAAGTACAGATTTAATGTTGACATTGTGATTTTCTGGATTCATGCCACTGTTTTAAAAAAGCCTGAGTGATAGAGTATATACAAATTACTGTAAATCCATGCACTATTGGAGAGCCCTGATTGTCTGCTTTAATGAAGAGGAGTTATCAATATCAGTTTTATATATCAAGAATAACAGTGGGCCTTCCCTCGTGGCTCAGTAGTAAAGAATCCACCTGGCAGTGCAGGAGACACAGATTTGATCCCTGATCAGGAAGATCCTATAAGCTATGGAGCAACTAAAACCATGGACTGAGCCTGTGCTCTTGAGCTGAGAGCTGCACTACTGAGCCCACATACCCTAGAGCCTGTGCTCTTCAACAGGAGAGGCCACCACAATGAGAAGCTTGGGCACTGAAACTAGAGAAGAGCTTGGGTAAGCAACGAAGACCCAGGACAGTCAAAGAAATAAATTGGCAAATAAAGAAATAAAATTACCGAAAATAAATAAACCACCCATAAAAAAGAATGACACAATTTCATCACATATTAAAACTCATGGTATAGCTATGAATGTGCATTCAGATGACATGTGATTCATTTCTGCCTTCCTATTCTCCCCCATTGTGTTTATTTCAGCTACTGGATATGGAGAAGGGGGTAAAGTTAGGTGGAAAGAGAACAGATATATGTAACAGAAAGCAGAGAATTCACTCACCTCCAGAATTATTTTAGCTCAATATCCTTCTACTCCTTCAAAAATTAGAAATATAATTATCATAAGTAGTCTGGCAATTGGATTTCTTGGTATAGACCCACAATAATTGAAAACAGGATTCTGAAGTGATATTCATAGACCCACGCTCATAGCACCATGATTCACGATAGTGAAAATGTGGAAGCCACCCAGAAGTCTGTTGACAGATGAATGGATCAGCAAAATGTGGTATATCCATTCAGTGGAAGATGGGTGTGCACAGGGACGCATGAGAACAATAAGGTACTGAATGCCAGGATTATGGAGTATTTATGTGCTGCATACAATTCCAATAAGCATGTTTTCTAAACAGCATTCAAAATACTTGGGACGTTTCAATAACTGGATAGAGTGTTTTTTGTAACTTTAACAAATCTAAGACAAGCTGGTTATTCCCTTCAAGCATGCACAACACTGAAGTTCGGTATTTAGGGCAGATAGGAAATGAGCTCATTGTCCTGCTCTTTCTGGTACATACTTAAATTCAAGAAGCTTCTGATATCAACCGGAATATAGAAACACTATTTACTTTTCATTTCCTAGCCATGATTTTTCTTGAATCTTACAATTTTTTTCCTCATTATCAAACTATTAATTACATGCAAGTTCCAAAACTGTCTTGAACTTGTATAATGAGGGAATATCCTCTATTTCCATACATGTCTCTACTCATAATATCATGACACTTTATTGGAGTCTTGAAATTACCTTAATTACAGTTAACAGACAGTGTTTGTCTTAACAGTTAAAGATATTATTTTAATATTGCTTTTATCCAACAAGGTTTATTATATAAAGGCTTCCTAGATGTACTGGGGCATGAAGATTTTTCAGGCAATTAATCTCTTCAGATAAAGACAGATATTTCTAGAAGGGGAGTTAAATTATGCATAAAATTATGGTCTATAATTCAGTATTTTCCCCTTAAGGACAGCCAACTCTATAAATGCTTTAGCTCTTGTTAGGTAAAATGAGCTGCCTCCAAATTGCCCTGATTGTCCTTCAGAAGGGCTAAGGAAAGTGTCCATTACCTTCAAATTCTGGAGCTTTAGTTTGGTTTGGCAAATTCTACATGTTTGCATATTTTTAGATGAAAGAGTACCTCTGATCTTAGAAAACATTAAGCTGGTCTTCTACCATTCACCTGCTACACAGTATATTTTAGAAGCATTTGCTATAAAGCACCTAGGAGAGAAGATAGAATTTTGGAAATATGTTTTTCATTAATTTTTGGTATTCAGAAATAAGTACACACACATGTATACACACATACACAGAATACATTACAGTCCATCATTTGCATTAATGATTAAATTAGTGGAATTGGGAAAGTGTGAATGTAACAAGCAGAGCTTTATAGTAGAGAAAAATTTTTAAATCCCATCATGGAAAGGACACAGCAAATAAGCCTGTAAACATACAAGGGAAATTGAATTCATTCATATAGCAAAGTACATATATTCATATATCATGAAAAATGCAAGAATTTTTATTTTGCAAAGACACTTCTAAGTATAATAATACACCAGGGTCTTCAAAGTGCTTCAGTGCTTAAAGCTTGGTATGCTACAGCTGACCATATAAAGCTGATAAATTTGTTTCAGAAGGGCAGTGAATCAAAGTTGTGCTTCCTTAGTTCCATACAGTCCAAACTTCTTCCCCCTTCATTGACTCCAGAGTGAGAATGAAAGAATGAAAAATTATATTACCACAATACCTATAAAAACTGTGAATGCAATGTGATTTTTCTGGAAGAATATAAAGTATGTCACAACTATAAGAAGCATTGCCTGGCATGGGATTTCCAGCCATATGGATGGGTGTTGCTACTTTGGGATTTTTATTCTATACCTTTTTAGGGGCATTTCTGAGGTATCATAAACTTCTCTGAAGGAGAAAATACATATAGGGCATACTTGAAGTCTCTCTATCTACCTGTGTTAAAAGTAATAAAATCAAGCATCCTAAAGAACACAGCTTCGGTGGGAACTACAGCTTAACTTTAAATTGTGGAACTCCTGAATAGGAATTTTCACTCTGCCATTCTCGTCTTAACATGTTAAGAATTTTTCACTCTTGTTATGCTCATTACTGTCTCCAAAGGTTCATGGTGATAACATGGAAGATTATCTCCTATAGTCATTTCCTTTTCAATCTAAGTGCTTTTTCAAAAAATAATTTCATTGACCATATTGTTATCTTTCTTTACGGTAGCTATACAGTAGATTAAGTTAAAATTTTAAGGGATTCTTTTTAAGGAAGTTCCAAATCTCTTTTCATGATCATTATGCTACTGCACTTCCCTTAGGTAGAAACATTCTATTAATTCATTTCTGAACAACATCATGGCACTGCTTTATTAGTATTAAACTGCATTCGTTTAAAGTATCTGAGAAGAATGTTAACTTTTTTATTTTTGGTCTGAACACAGAGATACACAGCACATTAATTCAAGTCACAAAGGGCACTAAATTGGGTGATGATATGAACACCCAGAGAACACAAACAGATAATAAAAAGAGATCCAGAATGAAATAACCAAATAATGTTCACACTTCTTAATTCTATTTTGGATACACATGAAGAAATCTCTGAACACTGATTTCTAATAGCTGGGGAAAATATTTTCTGCATGACTACCTTACGAAGAAATCTGTGGCTGATAGAAATAAAAACAAAGTAGGTACAAATTTATAGTAAAGAACAGTATCGAAGAAAGTGTAACAAATGTGATTAGCATACACTGAAGCGTCCCATCAGGGTATAAAGAAGTGAATGGACTTTCAAAATAACAGTAAGTTCTAAACACAACCTATCTGCTTAATCAAGCTGCTGTATTGATGCAGAACAATCATCAGTATGGGGAGGTGTAGTCAACCTGTAAACAGAAGTTTTAGTATTGTCATAAGTAGAAATACAGAAATTACATGAAAAGAGTATAATAAAGGTTCATAAATGTAGAAAACAGAAATGTAATCCAAGGCAAGGCAGAGATGCTTCATCCCCAAACTATTATAAAAGTGGAAACCAGTAGATTACAAAGAGCACCTAAGAGAATGCCTATGTCTGTCATTCATTTCTCTAATCTATGTTTCAGTTTGGAAATAATTTATTAGTTTTTTTTTATTGTGAATTTGTAATTTTGAAATGAAATTATTATAGGCCCTGGTTAGAATTTGTCCATTAATTTTATCATAAAATACAGAAGGATGCCACATAATTTCTGTGTTGACCAATTCTTTCTTCCAATTTCTTTATGCAATGCAAAATAAATTTCTTTTGAATGTAAATCACTATACTTATAGTCAGATTCTAAGAGTTAGCCTCTTGTAGTGGATAAGAAAGTAAAGCAGGCTATAAAAACCAGGAGCTCAGATGAGTCATTTAAGTTATTCTCCAGTTAAAGTTTAAGGCTCTCCACACTCACTGAAAGTTCATAAATTCAACCCATGATTATGAAGTGCAAATTCTTCTTCCTAGCACCAAACAACACATTAACAGAAAAAGAGAATAAACCACACTCTTAAAGGTTATTAACAAGCCCCTTAACATGCCTCATCACAAAGGCACAAATAAGGGGATGTGGTTATTCTGTAGTTTGGGAGGTAAGACTGAAGCTCAACACAGCCACTCATGCGCTTCCTTGTAATTATAGACACACACACATAATACCAACCAATCCATCAACTAAATATAAATCAAGCATTTATTAAAGTAATATTAAACATTTATTAATATAAACTAAGGGCTTCCCAGATGGCTCAGTGGTAAAGAACCCGCTTGCCAATGAAGGAGATGCAAGTTCAATCCCTGGGTTGGGAAAATCCCCTGGAGAAGGGAATGGCAACCCACTCCAGTCCATGGAAAATCCCATGGACAGAGGAGCCTGGTGGGCTACAGTCCACAGGGTCACAAGGAGTCAGATTCCACTGAGCAACTGAGCAAGCAACACAAAATTGAAAACATTAAACCCTTTGGCCTCAAATTTCATTGACTGTTTCCTAACCTGTGCATATTTGTAAACCTTGTTGGTTTTTTCCTTCTCCTTCTCCTTCTCCCTCTCCTCACCATCCTCTCCCTACTCCTCCTCCTTCCTTCCCCTCCTCCCTCTCCCCCCCTCCCCTCCCTTCCCCCTCCCCCTCTCTCTTCCTACTCCTTTTCCTCTCTCACTCTCCCCCAACACTTCTCTCCTCTTTCAATGTATATACCTTTTCAGAATCATTCATCCAGTTGAGGGGGTGGAGGTGGGGGGATCAAAAACTGCACTCACTCAGAGTCAAACTTGCGGAAGCCATACTGAAGTTCCAATTAAGCAGAAAGGACATGGAGGAAAGGCTTGGAGTTCTATTGTTTCCCTTTTGTGCTTTAGAATTATACTCAGTTACAAATTTCTGTGTTTCTGAAATTCCATTATTCAGGGTCAGCTGGAGAAAACTTTTGTTCCTTTAAATCCTAAAACATGTTGCCTTCTCCTTTTTAGTTATGGTGATCAAAGACGCAGCCCCCCCCAAAAAAAAAATTGGTATTCAAATAACCTTATTTCTGTCTGTGTAGAATAATCTGACTCACACTATGAAATCAAATCTTTGAAATCACTGATTTAGTAAATATGGGTTTTTCTCAGCTCTTATGGACTACAAAATTCCAACAGGTTTTCAAAAGAAAAAAATGGGAAAAAAAAAGAAGAGGAAAGAAAAATTATTACTGTGTAAGATCCTTTAATACAAACTGTTCCAAAGTGGGGACTTGGGAAGTTCTGATAGTGAATTCAGTACATATAGTGGAATAGAGCTGGCAGGTGGTGCTAGTAGTAAAGAACCTGCCTGCCAATGCAGGAATTTCAATGAGACACAAGTTCGATGGGTCAGGAAGATCCCCTGGAGGAGAGCATGGCAACCCACTCCAGTATTCTTGCCCGGAGAATCCCATGGACAGAGGAGCCTGGTGGGCTGCAGCCCGTAAGGTCACAAAGAGTCAGACACGACTGGAATGACTTAGCAGGCACGCAGCACAGTGGAATAGAAATTGTTGTGGAAGGGAGCAGTGGGAAGGAAAGCAGTTCACTAGTAAGGATTAGGAAGGATTTGTGAAAATATTAAAATCGATGTTTTTATTCTCATACATAAACTCTGGTTAAATTGAGACTTATTTATGTTAGATCAGAGTCATTACATTATTCCAATCCTATTCATCCCGTGTCCAACATGTCTCTTGGATTCATTCACTTCTATCCCCTATGAAAATTTCTTAAATGATCTTCCCACTTCCATGCTCTTTCATTTCCTATTAGTGCATATGCACGTGTGCTGCAAGCTCAGTCATTTCGGACTCTTTGAGACCCTATAGACCGCTGCCCACCAAGCTCCTCTTTGCATGGGATTTCCCAGGCAAGAATATTGGAGTGGGTTGCCATTTCTTTCTCCAGGGGATTTTCCCAACCCAAGAATCGAACCTACCACTCTTTCATCTGCTGCATTGGCAGGCAGATTGTTTACCATTGTACTATCTGGGAAGCCCTGGGAAGACAGACCTTCTTAAAATATAAATTTGATCATACCAGCATTTTCCAAGGTCTTTCCATGATTCAAGCATCATCTCAGAATCCTACCAAGGATAGAAAAACACTGCCTTATCTTTCTTCTGCATTCTCTAAAGCCTCTGGTCCCATGTCATGGATCTAACTCATCCTACTTCATCTGGTATAATAATGTTCCATTCCACTGAATTTCTAATCAGTTTATTTCAGCTTCTTTCCATTCAGATCCTGTACTAAAATCATTCCATTAAGATGCCTCAGGACTCCCTGCATTTTTCTTTGCTAGCACTTATAGTATTTGGTAACTCTATACTTTTTCTTGATAATAAGTGTACTATATTTTTCTTTCCCATTGTGTTTGAGTTGTATAAAGGAAGTGGCCCCTCTTTTCCTTACTAATTGTCTAAAAACAGTGTTTGATGCACAGTTAGGTATTCATGTCATTGCTGGACAATAGGAATTTAAAACAACTTTCTAAGTCTGTGAGGGTGTGATAAGCAGATTGAAATCTATTAATATCTCTTGTACCTAACCCAGAGATAATAGAAATCCATAGCAGTGAAGTAATGCTATCCTGGTTGTAATAAAAAATAATGGACTTTATTTTTAACAGAAAATAATCTTTCAGGAACTACAACATTTTATTATTGGAAACATTTGTAAAAGCATTAATAAAACTGCGAAGTACATTCCAACTTTTCCCCCATCATAGCTCACACAGGGGATGACCAGAGTTATAAGAAGGAGCAGAGTAAATGGTCAAGAGGATTTGGATGTCCTGGGGATGAAGGATTCTTGGGTTCACCCGAAAGCCATAAATATAGAAGAATTAGGACCACTAAGTCTTATTAATTCTGTCTCTTAAATATTTATCTCCTCTTTTCCTAGTCTATTACCATTGTCCAAGTTAAGACTTTTATAATTTCTCACCTGTAATGTTTCAATTATCTTTTTAATAATGTCTCTGCATTTAATATTTCCATATCTCATTCTTTCTTCATATTTCCATCAAGTCATCTTTTTATAGAAAATTTGATTAAGCCACTCTCTCATTCAAAATCACCCAGCCGCTTCACTTCACCTCTGGCATAGAGTCTAGAAGTCCTTCTCAGGCATACAAGATGACTGTTGGTCTGGTGGCTGCTCGTTTCCACTCACCAGCATCACTATTGTCTTCTAAAGGACCACAGTGCTAAGCCAGAGTCGTTGAAGGGCCTTGGGACACTTCAGAATATGTTTTTTTTGATCAGATTTCATCTCACTTTATTTTATAAGGGGCTTCCCTGGTGGCTCAGGCTGTAAAGCATCTGCCTGCAATGCGGGAGACCAGGGTTCAATTTCTGGATCGGGAAGATCCCCTGGAGAAGGAAACGGCAACCCACTCCAGCACTCTTGCCTGGAAAATCCCATGGACAGAGGATCCTGATAGGCTATAGTCCATGGGCTTGCAAACTTATTTAACTTTCTAATTTCAGATTAAGTCCTCTGTTGTCTTCTAATCAAACCTAGACCCTCTTTCTCCTATTCTCACTCTGTACGGTTTATATACTTTCAGAAAGCAACTGCACTATTATAATTGTGTTTTTCTTTGAACAAACATCTATGAATCCAAAGCCTACATAATGCCTGAACAAAGCAGGTACATGATAATTATAAAAAATATGAATATAAGTATCATTCTCTTAAATTTCCCTGTGTTTATTTTATTGCCGAAAATAAAGCATTTCCATAAACAGTTTCTCCTGATGAAATTGAATAGTCTCAAATTACTTCTTAGTTTTCTTTCGCTGTTTTGTTTTTACTGTAGGATTAGATTGCCTTCAACTTTCTCTATTTCCTTCTGTAATCTCATTGATTTGCCTCGAAAACCGTCCTTTTTTTTTTCAGTCTTTATTTATTCCAACTTTCCTCTCATTAGCTTTAGCGTTCTCATATCTTGACTGGGTTGCCTCACTAATACCACCGCTGTCTTTCTACCCTCCAAGTTCCCTTCTCTCCTTGGTCATGAGAAACAGTTTGCTTTCTCCTTTCTTCCATTCATTTTAATTTTAATTAAGTTGTAGGAAATACTTTCAGAGAGCAAATATTTACAGGAGAGAGCTTTATTAGTTTGACTTGTGTGCTTTCAACTTCTCTCTTCAGTTTCAATTTCTACTTTAGAAAAATATGCTCTACTGAGAATTTCATAGGAACTGGAATAAGCTGTGAAAAGTGGAAGTGTTAGTCGCTCAGACATGTTTGACTCTTTGTGACTCCATGGACTATAACCTGCTAGGCTCTTCTGTCCATGGGATTTTCCAGGTAAGAATGCTGGCATGGGTTGCCATTCCCTCCTCCAGGGAATCTTCCCGACCCATGGATCAAACCTGGGTCTCCTGCATTGCAGGAAGATTCTTTACCACTTAGCCACCGGGGAAGATGTAGATATGTATACTAATGTATTTCAAGGTAACAAAATAGTTTACTTTATTTGAATAACCAATGGATGCTTAAATGTCTTTTTAATAATTTGGTTAGGGAACGGTTGCCAAACAAAAATGGTAAGTATTAAAGAAGACATAACCATAGACTGAAGTCAATAATTGTTCACCTCTTAAAAGCATCATCACCATTTATTTTAGCTACAAAAAACTGTCAAATACATCAAACATTTCACTTGAATTTTTTAAGCACTCTGAAATATCCAGATGTTTGTAACCCTATAACAAAAGGGCTCTTGATAGTCTGTATTCTGTTTTAGGTAGGCATCATTTCAAAGTAGCATCCATGGTAAGGAAATTCATTCTATAAGGCAATAATTTGGTGGGTGCTAACTTGTGGCTAGGCAACTCATTTTTTTTTTTTATTGAAAGATAATTGCTTTACAGAATTGTGTTGTTTTCTATCAAACCTCAACATGAATAGCCAACTCATTTGATTAGGCTTCATTACTAATGAATAAGACCAAGGCAATCAATTTTGTGCCTTTATTTAGTTTGATTTAGCTAATTTTCATTAAAATTTCCATTTAACCTCAGCCAATTTTCTTACAAATATATGCTTTTGGTTACAAAGTGGATTGTGCCAAATGATCAGTTGAACCTATTTGATTATCAGAAAACATAATGCATATTGGCACAAAAGGGTCTGCATATAAATAATAATGCTTTAAAATTAGGTAATTTTTTTACACCAGTCATTTCTCAAAAAGGAAGTATTAGACCTTTAATCATCCACTGATAACCCATTTTATATATTGCAGATAAAAAACCAGATGGAATGAATGCTTTATCAACATGAATACAATTAAAAGTTGGGTTAAATCACCAGATCATTATTTGGCTTCAATATTACTTGAAATAATTAGTTTTGCCTTTTATATTAATGCGTATTATCTTATGTTTCTAATAATCACCACAGACATTTTTGTTATGTTTCTCCAGGGTTCTCTTTTGTATTTATATTAGCAACATCAGTGGCAGAAACAATTGCATGTGACAGATGCTAGGCCAATGGCCTGTGATACTAAATATCTTATACATCTTTACAGGTTATGCTTTGTCAAGTGTGACATGTTGATCAGATATTAGCAGATAATTGGCATTTTAAGCTTCAAGAAGAAATAATAATACCATCTAGTTTGTACCAGAAAACTATGAAAAAATACCATTTTGTCCAACTCTCAACTAGGAAATTGATGACACACAGTAAGTGGTCTGTTGAAGCCCAAACAAAGAGGTTAGTAACTGACAGCTGAACCCTGCACCAGATCACCTGCCTTCAAAATGTTTAATGTCTACAATACCATCCTCTGCCAAGTTGGGCTTCTGGGGCTTCCCTGATGGCTCAGAAGGTGAAGAATCTGCCCGCAATGGAGGAGATGTGGGTTTGATCCCTGGGTTGGAACGATACCCTGGAGAAGGGAAAGGCAACACATTCCAGCATTCTTGCCTGGGAAATCCCATGGACAGAGGATCCTGGCGGGCTACAGTCCATGGGGTCACACAGAGTTAGACGCGACTGAGCATGCATCACTGACTCGATGGACGTGAGTCTGAGTGAACTCCGGGAGTTGGTGATGGACAGGGAGGCCTGGCGTGCTGCGATTCATAGGGTCACAAAGAGTCGGACATGACTGAACGACTGAACTGAACTGAGCATGCATGCACACATACCATTCTGGATACTCTACAAGTCAGGAAAAGAAGAAAAACATAAGACATTATACATTTTGAATTGTAAACAACAGGTATAAAAGGTGTCCTTGTTTCATTGAACAGTTACATTTGCTAATTATACTTTAAGTCACTAGATATTTTTTCTTGTAGGAGAAATGTGGAGAAATTTAAACTGATTTTGAGAAATATTACCAACATGTTAATATAAATAAAATGCCAGTTCAGGAAAAGCACAATATTATGGAAATGTATATTTCATTGTAGGCTACTGCTCAGTGCATCACATGGAAAATTAATTATATTAAAATGTTCAACTTTCTGCTATACCAATAATTCAGATGAATGCATCTATATACTTCTCAAATGATTCTTCAAAGTAACAGCCACAGAGATTCCAAAAAACTTTGACCATTAACAACAGGTAAACCATCTGAACAGAAAAATAAATTTTTTGTAAATGAGAGCCGGTTTCCTTTGAAGACCACAAAATTCTGTTTTCAGGTTTTAAGAGTGACAAAGATAGAATTCTCTTTTTTCCTTAATACTATCATTGTCATTGCTCAATTTTTGGCTCCCAGTGCTCATGGCTTTCTTAAATTTAAGTAGACATCTATTCCTTCAAAAGCCATTGATTCCTATTATATACCCAGAAATTGGATATACAAAGATAAAATTCCTACTTCAAAGAATATACAATCTACCTGGTGAGACACACACAAGTTACAAGAATATTACAATCCAGTAGAACACATGTCATGATGGATATGAGCCCTGGGTGTTAACACAGTACAAAGTAGAAGAACCCTATCTGGAAGAGTGGAGCAGTGTAAAGTCATTAGTGATGACACTTGCTCTGAATCTTGAAGCTAAACTTATCACATCTAAAAAGACAACTAAGGACAGATAATAGATGACATTTTACATTGGGCTAGATGGTATTCTCTTCACAAATGATTCTTAAAGTGCAAGGACATGATGAGGAGATAGATTGGCAGATAGATAACTTTTCATTAAAAATATTTCAAGATGAAATTATGTTAATAAATAAACATACATCCATGGTATCCACCACCTAGTTTTCTCAAATTATAAAATTTTTGGTGTTTGCTTTAAACTATTTTCAATTTTAGTAATAAAATATAAGTAATCTTGAAACTGTGTTACCATCCCCAACCTCACTATCTTCTCTCCCTTGTGGTCATTCATAATCCTGAATTCGATGGATGGAATTTTACAATTCCCATGCATATCACGCTTATGTATTTGCAACAAATATAGGCTCAAATATACATGATTTTTATAAAGTATATAAAGCATTAATTATATTTTTTGTTTCTTCCTTTCCCCACGTGCCTTTTTATTTGTTTCTCTTGTCATAGTTCCCTGGCTAGGATCTCTATTGTTATGGTAAATAGAAGTGATAGTAAAACCATACTGATTGATCCTTAATAAAATGCATCTAAGGTACCAATGTTTAGAAATATCATTAACTGCAAGGTTGTTTTTTTTCTTTTATCCTATATGAGGTAAAGGAAATTTTCTTTCTATTTCTAGTCTGCTGAACACATATTTTAAAAAAGTATGAATCATTTTTCTGCCTGTGTGAGATGATCATCTGTTTTTTTGCCTCTAATCTATTAATGTGTTGATGTTATCCTTCCTGCTGTGGCTTCTTGCAACTAAGATGATGATAATGATAATACTCACCAGCGGGAATGTTCAGGGGTGCTCAGAGCACTGCTGGATCCTGGCAGTATGCCCCTCCGTTCACCCCAGTGCCATCACTGGCAGGAATAAAGAGGATGCCAAGAAAACTTCAGGTGCCCCTGGTAAGCCTCTGCTATACACTTATTCCCTTTCTTATGACCACAATCTGCCAAAGAGTCCAGTTCTCAAAGGGAAGCTATAATTCAAACTAATTATCTATTCCCCCTTCAGGAAGTGACTACCTACTTGAATCCACTGATTTCTCATTTTCCTGTTTATCTCGGTTAACTCCAAGCCCAAGATTTCAAGGCCATTATGTGCCACTTAAAACTCTTATTCATACAGCTTTCTGATGTACATTTTTCAAGCACTACCACGTCCTGAAGCATCACCACTCTGGGAATTCTGTATCTGTCATTAAAATCTCCTATTCTAGTCTTTTCTCTGCAGGATCCTTTCCCCTTTCTCCACACAAAATCCTTTTCCCTCTCTCTACATAAAATCTATCTCCCCTAAGCATACAGCTTCCACAGCAGCTCTCCCAAGTATGGCTATCTCTCAGTCAATGACCTTGATCTTGAAGGTTATGCTTGCATCCTCCTTACCTGTCCCTTGCTACTTCAAGTCCATTGTTTCTTATTCATTCTTAAATCTTCACTCCAGTGATCTGAAAAGTTTACCACCAACACCCCTCCTTGTTTTGGTCATATACCAATATTCAAGTCACTAGCTGTTACCATTTCTCTCAACAGCATTACTGCTTTTATAATTCACAAGTATTAATATTTAAACATGCATGACAACCATCCTTCAGTCACTGACTCCCAGTTCCTCAACTTCTTTACCCCTAATGATTTTTTTCCTGCTCCATGGCCACTTAACTTGCCCATTTGCTATCAAAATCAGGTAAATATTTATCTGCGGGCATTCAATAGATTACCTGAATAATAAATCTATTCTTTACATAATCCTTCCTATTACATAATCGTATTCTCCCTTCTCATGATGAACAGTGAATTACCTCTGCCAGAACGATGACTATTTTCCTCATCCAAAGTTTCAATATGCAAGAAATTTGAAGTCATCAGATGGCATGGCCTTTTGAGAAACAAAACCTCAGAACCTCCATGGTTTCCTACCTATTGCAGACACAGTGGCACGTAAGGGTCACTAATTCAAGGTGTGTGCTATTATGGATAGTAATTTCCTATCTTGGCAGGCATCTGCTCAAAGGAAGCTGCATATTTTAAATGCTTTCTAACACTCAATCAGGCCACAATGTGCCTGGACTCCTGAGTTCTGTATTTATACACACTGCTTTGGCTGTAATGTGAGCCACTTGTTGCAGTGTATGCTGTGTGGGATCCTGCGTCAGTGGGCTAAACACTGTAGGGCTTTGGATAGCGGTGCTATCAGAGTCACTGTGGTCAGAGAAGGAAAACCACATGCATGATACTTACATGTTCTAGTCAAGATGAATTGTTGTCCCTTCCGTGGTGAAAGGGGTCTAAAGTATTAATAATTTAAGTACCATTATGTGGTTATCAGGTGTCCTTGAGGGAGAGTTACACATATCAGGCTCAGTTCTGGTCTCTGTTACTAGTTGTTTGGACATCTGATGGCAGAAGTAAAGGCTCATTTATAACCTCCTTCTTTCTACTATGATCACTCCTATAGGAGACAGGAAGAATAAAAGAAAAGCAGCCCCGGCAAGGGCCGCAAAAGAAACTTATAATTATTGATAAACTGGATGCTACAAGGCGTGAGACTCTTGGAACAAGTCCAGAGGGAACAGCTCATAGTCTTGAAAACAAGCTATGATCCTGGGGTCAGAAAACCGACCCCAGACTGTTTCTCAACTGGCGTCTCAAAGTCACATGTTTTACACATCTGGTGGAAAATCTATAGATAAGAATATTAGCCTTAGTTACTAATTTGTTATTGATTACTGTTTCTTAGTTACTCAATGGTTAATGATCATTTTGTTCTTCGGCCCTGAAGGCCACATGAGTTATAGCTTAACTCCCCGCATATTCTTTCATTCACGGCTACGAGTATAATAAAGCTGGCTTGATTGAGTTTCACCTTCACCTTGGAGCGGTGTTGGTCACCTGATCCTCGCTTTTCACTGTTCTGGTGTCTTGTTTCATTCTCGCGCCATATCACGCTTTCAGAAACCCTGCTTGTTGAGCTGGTCTCGACAACTCCCTTCATGTGTCCTCCATGCTAGCACTGGCAAGAACGTGACAGGGGTGAAGAATGGGAATGGTGGCAGTGATAGAGATTGGCTGATGTCAATTAGCTAGTTGTTTACTGACTGCCTTAGTGACTCCTCTGGTCATCCTTAACATGCCATACAAAAATCTTCATATTTCATAGCCAGTCCCATCAGTTCACCTACATGCTTTTGCCTCTGATCTTGTCTTCATCTTCTAATTTTTCTCCTTACAGACCTGTTACTAATGAGCCAGACTATTAGCTCCTGCTCATGAGCTTTATACTTATTTCTCTTTCCATACAGAATAGATGACTTAGTAGGGGACTTCTACTTTCTGCTGTCTGTACAGACCACTTTTCGGGGTGTTACAGCCATAGTCCACTTTGTTTGGCACTCACATACTCAGCTGAATTATTGATGAATTACGATCAACATTTTCACCTCCAGTAGTGGGCTTAAAGGGTCTCATCATATGGCCAGGGGTATGACCTGAAGAAGAGGCAGCACTACAAATATGGTGGATATCATGGGAGTTTAGACCAGCTGCTGTGGAAACTTAATTGCATCCCTTGGCTCTGATCATACCCAATTTTGGATATACCATGTCCATCCCAGAGTGGATTGCTGCTAGGCCTGTCTAAACTTACCACACTGTCATTTCACATTCTCCGAACAAACAATCCATATCTATGAGGGACTAATAAAATGTGTCTAGTATTATCTATTGCAGGTGGCATTGTCTTGCTCACTGTTGGCGAGGATTGATTTTGGAATTCTCATATTGGAGTTTTTTATAGATTCTACATAATATTTTTCTACCATGAAAAAGCAAAATTAGTCACTTATGTCCGACTCTTTGTGACCCCATGGACTGTAGCCCACCATAATCTTCTGTCCATTGGATTCTCCAGGCAAGAATACTAGAGTGGGGGAGCTAGTCTCTTCTCCAGGGTATCTTCCTGACCCAGGGATCGAACCCAGGTCTCCTGCATTGCATGCAGATTCTTTACAGTCTGAACCACAAGGGAATCCCTTTTCTACCACAGGTACTTCTAATGCATAAGGTCTGCCAAGCTGTATGGTCAAAATAGCAGAGTTACTTGCATCACAGACTAGCCCCCCTAATCCCTGGCCAAGCCTTGCAAACTTCCATGTCACTCAGAGAAGTAATCCCAAGCATAGAATATGCTTCATCTAGAACCCAGAAAGGTTTACTCAACTTCCCGTTTCCTTTTTATCAAGCTCAAGGATGAACTACAGTAATTTGCCTTTATCCTTTGGAGATGTTCCCCCACACCCCAGGACCCTTAAGAACTTTACTGATGTGGTAAAATCTTAAATAATCATAGAATTCACACATACACTCCCCCCTTTAAAATTCATGTGTCTTAATGAAACTTCTAATATGCATAATACTTCTTGCTTATATGTCCTGCTTAATATAACACCATCAAAGTAAGGAACCATATGAAGTTCTACAGAATGGCTAGGCAGTCTAGATCTCTTTGAGACATAAGATGGCAGTGATTGGAAGGTTAACACAGCCCATGAACAAAACCATGCATATATACAGTTAGTCATGTCAGTGGATGTGACATATTTCTGTTCTGTCTTCCAGATAAGGATAGAAATACAAGACCAGTTGCATCATATCATGTACCTGAGGCTATATTAACCTGCTCAACAAACACATCACAGTTGGCACAACAGCTAGCTACAATTTTGAACTAATAATTAATTGTGTTTGCAGTTGTCTGCTGATGTTCTCTAGAATCCACCACGTATATCCAGGGGTCAGACTAGTGAATGAGTATAACCAGCCAGGCATCATCCAGGATTTTGAGAGGTACTCACTCTTACCATCATCCCCAGAGTGAAATATTGTTTTAAAATTACTCCTTACCTTGGGGTTTGAGCAGTTAATAATGTTTTCAATTTGGTTTTCCTCAACCATAGTCTTTAATCCAAGGCTGAGGAATAAACATGGGAGTTTTGTCAACCAACAAGTATGTCCAATTCAGCTGTAGATGGGGACTGAGGGAAATGACTCCTGGATGGTTTCATGGACTCAGTAAGTAAACAAATGCCAAGACCTCATTTAACACCTGGCTTGCATAGGTTTCCATTCTGAAAAAGGGCTCATGATGTTGCCTTGATTCCCTCACCAGCAGCATCAACTCAAACACTTGGTGATACAGTTGTGGGTGCTTGTTTTTCCTCAGTTTAGACATTCAGTCAGGTCCGACTCTTTTAGACCCATGGACTGCAGCACGCCAGGCTTCTCTGTCCATTACCAACTCCTGGAGCTCATGTCCTTCGAGTCGGTGATGTCATCCAACCATCTCATCCTCTGTCATTCCCTTCTCCTCCTGCCTTCAATCTTTCCCAGCATCAAGGTCTTTTCCAATGAGTCAGTTCTTCACATCAGGTGGCCAAAGTATTTGAGTTCCAGCTTCCACATCAGTCCTTCCAATGAATATTAGGGACTGATTTCCTTTAGGATGGACTGGTTGGATCTCCTTGCAGTCCAAGGGACTCTCAAGAGTCTTCCTCAACAGCACAGTTCAAAAGCATCAATTCTTCAGCACTCAGCTTTCTTTATAGTCCAACTCTCACATCCCTACATGACCACTGGAAAAACCATGGCTTTGACTAGACGGACCTTTGTCGGCAAAGTAATGCCTCTGCTTTTTAATATG
Source organism: Bos javanicus (assembly GCF_032452875.1). Classification (NCBI taxonomy): domain Eukaryota; kingdom Metazoa; phylum Chordata; class Mammalia; order Artiodactyla; family Bovidae; genus Bos; species Bos javanicus. Next base: position 27,653,632 of record NC_083891.1, on the reverse strand, counting down.
CTGTCTAGTTTGGTCATAGCTTTTATTCCAAGTAGCAAGTGTCCTTTAATTTCATGGCTGCAGTCACCATCTGTAATGATTTTGAAGCACCCCCCCACAAAGAAAAATAAATTCTGCCACTGTTTCCATTATTTCCTCATCTATTTGCATCACTATGAAGTGATGGGATCAGATGCCATGATCTTAGTTTTCTGAATATTGAGGTTTAAGCCAACTTTTTCACTCTCCTTTTCACTTTCCTCTTTCATTTTCATCAGAGGCTCTATAGTTCTTTTTCACTTTCAGCCATAAGGTGGTGTCATCTGCATATCTGAGGTTATTGATATTTCTCCTGGCAATCTTGATTCCAGCTTGTGCTTCATCCAGCTCGGCATTTTGCCTGATGTCTTCTGCATATAAGTTAAATAAGCAGGGTGACAATATACGAGTATGCTTTTCCATGTCCAGTTCTAATTGCATACAGATGTCTCAGGAGGCAGGTAAGGTGGTCTGGTATCCCTATCTCTTTAAGAATTTTCCACAGTGTTTTGTGATCTACACATCCAAAGGCTTTGGCATAGTCAATAAAGCAAAAGTAGATGTTTTTCTGAAATTCTTTTGCTTTTTTGATGATCCAACGGATGTTGGCAATTTCATCTCTGGTTCCTCTGCCTTTTCTAAATCCAGCTTGAACATCCGGAAGTTCATGGTTCACATACTGTTGAAGCCTGGATTGGAGAGTTTTAAGCATTATTTTGCTAGCATGTGAGATGAATGGAATTATGCAGTAGTTTGAGCATTCTTTGGCATTGCTTTTCATTGGGTTGGAATGTAAACTGACCTTTTCCAGTCCTGTGGCCACTGATAAATTTTCCAAATTTTTGACATATTGAATGCAGCACTTTCACAGCATCATTTTTTAGAAATTGAAATAGCTCAACTGGAATTCCATTACCTCCACTAGCTTTGTTTGTAGTGATGATTCCTAAGGCCTACTTGACTTCACATTCCAGGATGTCTGGCTCTAGGTGAGTGATCACACCATCGTGATGATCTGGGTCATGAAGATCTTTTTGTACAGTTCTTCTGTGTATTCTTGCCACCTCTTCTTAATATCTTCTGCTTCTGTTAGGTCCATACCATTTCTGTCCTTTATCGAGCCCATCTTTGCATGAAATGTTCCCTTGGTACCTCTAATTTTCTTGAAGATCTTTAGTCTTTCCCATTCTATTGTTTTCCTCTATTTCTTTGCATTGATGACTGAGGAAGGCTTTCTTACCTTTCCTTGCTATTCTTTGGAACTGCATTCAAATGGGTACATCTTTCTTTTTTCTCCTTTGCCTTTCGGTTCTCTTCTCTTCTCAGCTATTTGTAAGGCCTCCTCAGTCAACCATTTTGCTTCTGTCATTTCTTTTTCTTGGGGATGGTCTTGATATTTGCCTCTTGTACAATGTCACGAACCTCATCCATAGTTTCAGGCAGTCTGTCTATCAGATCTAATCCCTTGAATCTATTTTTCACTTCCACTGTATAATTGTAAGGGATTTGATTTAGGTCATACTTGAATGTTGTAGTGATTTTCCTTACTTTCTTCAATTTAAGTCTGAATTTTGCAATAAGGAGTTTATGATCTGAGCCACAGTCAGCTCCTGGTCTTGTTTTTGCTGACTGTATAGAGCTTCTCCATGTTTGGCTGCAAAGAATATAATCAATCTGATTTCGGTATTGACCATCTGGTGATGTCCATGTGTAGAGTCTTCTCTTGTGTTGTTGGAAGAGAGTGTTTGCCTTCTTGACTTCCTACCTTCGCATTCCAGTCCCCTATGATAAAAAGGACATCCTCAGTGTATACTTACCCAAATAAATGGCCATAGTTCCCTCTAGGGGATCATTAGCATATTCACTTTCTGTTGCTTCACCAAGTCCTTTGTCTCAACAATGTTGAACTTTGCCAGAATTCTATCACCTTAGAAAATAGTAATGGTTGATAAAACTCCCCCCCCACTTTTTCTGTTCAGGGAAACTGCTTACTTCAAAGAAACATTCTTCCTCATGTGACTTCAATAAGTCTCCTAGAAAACTCTCATTTTAATCTATGAAAAGACCATGTCCTGGTCCTCAAAATGTCCATTCTTTGCCTCATCAATGATTACTGAGGTGTTAAGAAGATCAGTCCTGGGTGTTCTTTGTAAGGACTGATGCTAAAGCTGAAACTCCAATACTTTGGCCACCTCATGTGAAGAGTTGACTCATTGGAAAAGACTCTGATGCTGGGAGGGATTGGAGGCAGGAGGAGAAGGGGACAACAGAGAATGAGATGGCTGGATGACATCACCGACTTGATGGACAAGAGTTTGGGTGAACTCTGGGAGTTGGTGATGGAGAAGGAGGCCTGGTGTGCTGCAATTCATGGGGTCACAAAGAGCCGGACACGACTGAGCGACTGAACTGAACTGAACTGAACTGAATCCTCCTTGATAAATCAGAACCAAATGCTCTTTAACTTGACCAATTCTCTCCTTTCTCAGAATACCTCTCCAATTTTACAGTAAATGTTAAGATCACAAAATTGAACAATTTTAAACAAAAACATAAATTTTCTGTTGTCCAACTTTTTGTGAATGATGCATTTCCTGGTTCAAGGCTGTACTGTATTTATTGACAATATTGCACATATTGCTAAGCTAAGGAAACTCTAGGAACAAAATAGATGACTACATGAGAAAAGTAATAATTAGGGGACTGGAATGCATTTCTCTAATAGCCTAACAGGTAAAAGGTAGAGTGTCAGTCAAGAGCATTGCTGCTGCTCCTGCTAAGTTGCTTCAGTCGTGTCCAACTCTCTGCGACCCCATACGCGGCAGCCAGCTAGGCTCCCTTGTCCCTGGGAGTCTCCAAGCAAGAACACTGGAGTGGGTTGCCATTTCCTCCTCCAATGCATGAAAGTGGAAAGTGAAAGTGAAGTCGCTCAGTCCTGTCTGACTCTTAGCGACCCCATGGACTGCAGCCCACCAGGCTCCTCCATCCATGTGATTTTCCAGGCAAGAGTACTGGAGTGGGGTGCCATTGCCTTCTCCACAAGAGCATTAGAGGACTTTAAATAAAATACCTCAAAGGAATGATTAGTAGAAAGAACGCAAGCCTAGACAAAAACTTCAGTGACTTAGTTACCTGGAAGAAGCCCAAGCACAGGTTGCAACTTGAGATAATGTACATTAATATGTAATTTTAATATGCAGCCCAATGGGAGCTAATTTGCATGTTATAATTACCTTTCCAACTGTCTTTCATGAGATAAATATACAGCCATTAACAAAACTTTAATGTATCACATTTTTTAACTAAATAAATTTGCTTTATGATATTGCTTAATCTTTCTAAGAAAATGGCAAAACCCGTTATGCTTTATTAAGCACAAAGAATTAGGAATATTTGAAGTTTTGATTTTTAGCATGGAAGAATACTTCATAGCAGTAGCTAAATTAATGACATTGTTTTCCAAATAGTTGCTACACAATAACTCTTGTCTTATTAAAATTATTATTTTTAATTAAATTAAGCCTTGGTTTGTGTGAAACTAGCTTTGTGGCAGTCAAGATGAGAAATGACAAAAGCACAGGAAGTGGAAAGGGAGATTAATGTTTATACTGAATTCACCTTCTGATATGTCAGTCTCTATCATTTCTGGGAAAAGTGGGGAATCAACCTGCTTATATGCAAATAGAAATGCTAAATAATTATGTTCTTCACCCTCTGGGATTAGTAAATAAACACCCAGATACACACCCACACCACACACACACGTGCACATGTGTATGCGTGCACACACACATATACACACTGGAGAAAAATTACAAGGAAAATATACTTGAACCAAAAGTTATTTTCAGCAGGTACAAATCAGGGATAAAAGGCCTTTTAGGAGGATTTGCAAAATAGCTGAAGAAAGAAGAGAAGCAAAAAGCAAGGAAGAAAGGGAAAGGTGCATCCAACTAAACACAGAGCTACAAAGAAAATCAAGGAGAGACAAGGCCTTCTTCAATGAACAGCGCATAAAAATAGAGAAAAACAGATGGTGATAGATTAGAAACCTCTTCAGGAAAATTGGAAATATCAAGGGAACATTTTGCCCAAAGATGGGCACAGTAAAGGTCAGAAATGGTAGAGACCTTATTAGACTCAGAAGAGATCAAGAAGAGATGGAAAGAATACACAGAAGAACTGTACAAAAAATACCTTAATGAACTGGATAACTATGATGGTGTGGTCTGTCACCCAGAGCCAGGTATTCTAGAGTGTGAAGTTAAGTGGGCCTTATGAGGCACTGCTGTCAATAAAGCTAGTGAATTAGATGGAATTCCAGTAGAGCTATTTAAAACCCTAAAGAATGATGATATCACAGTGTTGTATTCAATATGCCAGCAAATCTGGAAGCACCAGCAGTGGCCACAGGACTGGAAAAGGTTAGTCCTCATTCCAATTCCCAAGAAGGGTAGTACTAAAGAATGATTAAACCATCAGATAATTGCTCTCATCTTCCATGCTACTAAGGTCATGCTTAAAATATTGCATGCCAGCCTTCAGGATTATGTGAACCAAGAACTTTCACATATTCAAGCTGGGTTTAGAAAAGGCAGAGGAACCAGAGATCAAATTGCCAACATCTGCTAGATCATAGAGAAAGCAAGGGAATACCAGAAAACCATCAACCTCTGTTTCACCAACTACACTAAAGTCTTTGACACTGTCGATCATTAAAAACCTGTGGAAAGCTCTTATAAAAATAGGAACACCAGACCATCTTACCTGGCTCCTGAGAAATCTGTATGTAGGTCAAAAAGCAAAAGTTAGAACCTTGTATAGAACAACTGATTGGTTCAGGATTGAAAAAACAGTAGTATGACTGGACTGTCTGGTGTCACCCTTTTTATTTAACATATATGTTGAGAACATCATGAGAAATGCTGGGTTGTTTGAGTTGCAAGCTGTAACCAAGATAGGCAGGAGAAACCAACAACCTCAGATATGCTGATGATACCAGTCTAATAGCAGAAAGTGAAGAGGAACTAAAGAATCTTTTGATGAAGGTGAAGGAGGAAAGTGAAAGAGCCAGCTTAAAATTAAATATTAAAAAAACTAAGATCATGACATCCAGCCTCATTACTTAATAAAATAGAAGGGGAAAACATAGAAGTAGTGATTGATTTCCTCTTCTTGGGCTTTAAAATCACTCCAGACGGTGACTGCAGGCGTGAAATCAGAAGACAATTGCTTCTTGGCAGGAAATCTATGACAAACCTAGACAGTGTGTTAAAAAGCAGAGACATTACTCTGCTGAAAAAAGTCTGTATGTCAAGGCTATGGTCTTCCCAGTGGTCACATACAGTTGTGAGAGCTAGACCATAAAGAAGGCAGAGGGCCAAAAAATTGATGCCTTTGAACTGTGGTGCTGGAGAAGACTCCTGAGAGTCCCTTGGACAGCAAGATCAAACCAGTCAGTTTTAAGGGAAATAGACTCTGAATACTCATTAGAAGGACTGATGCTGATGCTGAAGCTCCAGTGTTTTGGTCATCTGATGTGAACAGCCAACTCTTTGGAAAAGTCCCTAATGCTGAGAAAGATTAAGGGAAAAAGGAGAAGAGGGCGTTATAGGAAAAGATGGCTGGATGGCATCACCAATGCAACGCATATGAACTCCAGGGGATGGTGAGGGGCAGGGACTCCTGGTGTGCTACAGTCCACAGGATCACAAAGAGTTGGACACGACTAGACAACTGAGCAACATGAATGACAAGCAACTTATCAACATATAACTATAAAAGATGTGTTATTTTGACAAATTATGCCCCGCCTGATATGTGATCTGATATGCAACCTGCCCATTTTACATTACCACTCTAATTCTGCTCTACTGAGGTCCAAGTGATCTGTGTTCTAATTCACCTGTTGAGGTCCCTCCCTATGGATGGCCAATTAAAATGAACCAACATGTGGCGTTATACATGATAGCCAAGATAACCTAAACGCTCATCAATGGATGAATGGATAAAAAAGATGTGGCATATACATACAATGTTACTACTCAACTATAAAAAAGATGAAAGCTTGCTATTTTCAACAATGTGGATAGACCTTGAGGGTATTATGCTAAGTGCAAAAAGTCAGATGGAGAAAGAAAAATACCATATGATTTCACTCATACATGGACTCTAAAAACAAACAAGTGAGCAAAACAAATTAACAAAACAAACAGAAAGAGAAGATAGAGTAGTGGTTAACAGAAAGGAAGAGGTGGAGGAGAGTGAAACTGGAAAAGGGGATCAACTGCATGGTGATGGATGAAAACTAAATTTTGAACATGAACATGCTGTAGGGTATAGATAAGTAGAAATATAATGTTGTACATATGAGATTTATATAATATTTTAAACCAATGTTACCTCAATGAAAAATGTCTAAAAAAAAAAAAAAAACCCACCAACATGGATTTCCACTTCTACCTTCACCTTCATGCCCATGTGAAATGATATCCTCTACTTTCTTTGCAGGTTGAAATTCTACTGGGGCCTGAGGTTGAAGTCAAATACCAAAGACTCCAAATGCCCTTTCAAACTAATATCACATAGAAAAAACCTTATTCTCTTGTTCTAATAATTTGGTCTTATTTATTTTATTATTCCTATTATCAACCAGACCACTGTCCAGCAATATGAAAGTGTTTAATAAATGAATTTTTAATAGAATAGAATATTTTAATTAAATGAAAGATATTTTTATCAGAGATACAAACAACCTAAATATCATAAACAGATGAATGATTTTTTTCAATGTGGTATTTTTGTACAATGGAATGTTAATCCATTTTTAAAATGAAGGAAATTCTGTCATATATGACAACATGGATGAATATGGAGGCCATTAAACTAAGTGAAACGAACCAGCCACAGAGTGGATAGTGATCTTTCATTGCAGTCTTAGCTTGCATTCCTCAAATGGTTGATGTTCAACATTTAATCATGTGCTTATTTGATGTCTGTATATCCTAGTCAGAATAATGTCTATGTATAGATAGCATATTGAAAAGCAGAGACATTACTGTGCCAACAAAGGTCCGTCTAGTCAAGGCTATGGTTTTTCCAGTGGTCATGTATGGATGTGAGAGTTGGACTGTGAAGAAAGCTGAGTGCCAAAGAATTAATGCTTTTGAACTGTGGCATTGGAGAATACTCTTGAGAGTCCCTTGGACTGCAAGGAGATCCAACCTGTCCATTCTAAAGGAGATCAGTCCTGGGTGTTCTTTGGAAGGAATGATGCTAAGGCTGAAACTTCAGTACTTTGGCCACCTCATGAGAAGAGCTGACTCACTGGAAAAGATTCTGATGCTGGGAGGGATTGGGGGCAGGAGGAGAAGGGGAGGACAGAGGATGAGATGGCTGGATGGCATCACCGACTCGATGGACGTGAGTCTGAGTGAACTCCAGGAGTCGGTGATGGATAGGGAGGCCTGGAGTGCTGCGATTCATGGGGTCGCAAAGAGTCAGACATGACTGAGCGACTGAACTGAACTGAACTGATGGGTTTTGCTCATTTTCTAGGTGGATAATTTGTTTTTTAATGCCAGGTTTTGATGGCTTGAAAAATATTATTTGGATACTAGTCCTCTGTTGAATATATCATTTGAAATTATTTTCAACAAGGGTTTCTTTTTTTTTTTTTTTTTGTACTCTAATCAGATACTCTTGCTACACACTATGCCAAATGAATGAATGTTCCAGAATTGGTACTCAAAGGTTAACTGAATAAATTAATGAAAGCAATAATATAATTACTAGCATATCAGGAAGTCTGTAAGGATCCTGATGATAACATAATGATTAGAAGACAGGGTTGGTTATATTCTATTTGCTGAATTATAGAGGGTAGAGGAGGAGTAAGGAAAAAAAAAAAACAGGGAAAGAATTTTTCTTATTTAAAACAATCTTTTAAATGGCACTTAGTTTAGAAAGGTTTTCATACTTCACTCACACATTTAAAAAAAAAAAAATCCTAAACTGGAATTCCAATTGAGCTATTTCAAATCCTAAAAGATAATGCTGTGAAAGTGCTGCCAGCAAATTTGGAAAACTCAGCAGTGGCCACAAAACTGGAAAAGGTCAGTTTTCATTCCAATCCCGAAGAAAGACAATGGCAAAGAATATTCAAATTACTGCACAATTGCACTCATCTCACACGCTAGCAAAGTAATGCTCAAAACTCTCTAAGCCAGGCTTCAACAGTACATGAACCGTGAAGTTCCAGATGTTAAAGCTGGATTTGGAAAAGGCAGAGGAGCCAGAGATCAAATTGCCAACATCCGTTCGATCATCAAAAAAGCAAGAGATTCCAGAAAAACATCTACTTCTCGTTTATTGACTATGCCAAAGCCTTTGACTGTGTAGATCAAAACAAATGGGGGAAACTCTTCAAGAGATGGGAATACCAGACCACCTTACCTGCCTCCTGAGAAACCTTTATGCAGGTCAAGAAGCAACAGTTAGAACTGGACATGGAACAACACACTGGTTCCTAATACAGAAAGGAGTATGTCAAGGCTGTATATTGTCACCCTGCTTATTTAACTTATATGCAGAGTACATCATGCAAAATACCAGGCTGGATTAAGCACAAGCTGGAATCAAGATTGCTGGGAGAACTATCAATAACCTTAGATATGCAGATGACACTACCCTTATGGCAGAAAGTGAAGAGGAACTAAAAAGCCTCTTGATGAAAGTGAAACAGGAGAGTGAAAAAGTTGATGTAAAACTCAACATTCAGAAAACTAAGATCATGGAATCTGGTCCCATCACTTCATGGCAAATAGATGAGGAAACAATGGAAACAGCAATAGACTATTTTGGGGGGCTCCAAAATCACGGCAGATGGTGACTGCAGCCATGAAATTAAAAGATGCTTGCTCCTTGGAAGAAAAGCTATGACTAAACTAGACAACATATTAAAAAGCAGAGACTTTGACAACAAAGGTCTGTCTAGTCAAAGCTATGGTTTTTCCAGTAGTCATCCAACTCTCAGAGTTGGATTTAAAGAAAGCTGAGCACTGAAGAATTGATGCTTTTGAACTGTTTTGTTGGAGAAGACTCTTGAGAGTCCTTTGGCTGCAAGGAGATCCAACCAGTCTAACCTAAAGGAAATCAGTACTGAATATTCATTGGAAAAACTGATGCTAAGGCTGAAACTCCATTACTTTGGCTACATGATGAGAAGAACAGACTCATCAAAAAAGTCCCTGATGTTGGGAAAGATTGAAGGCTGGAAGAGAAGGGGACGACAGAGGATGAGGTGGTTGGATGGCATCACTGACTCGATGGACATGAGTCTGAGTAAGCTCCAAGAATTGGTGATGGACAGAGAAGCCTGTCGTGCTGCAGTCCATCGGGTTGCAAAGAGTTGGACACAACTGAGTGAATGAACTAAACTGAAATAACCCAATGGCATTTATTCATTTGCACAACAGTCAAATTACAAATTCCTACTGAGTATGTATTCTGTACCTGGCACAAGGCTGGGTGGCACACAGATAAGAAAGGCACTGAAGAATTCACTGACAAGGTTGGCAAAGTAAGAAGGGAGAAATACCCTGCTATTTTTTTGTTATGGTTGTGGTTTTGAGTGAAGATACGTGCTGATCCAAGCAGAGGACTGTTAGTCCAATGTTTCTATTAAAAACTACCATCATAATCAAAACACCAATAGGAATAACTAAATTTATCAAGCACTTACTAAAAATAGAATACTGCTCTAAGTAGTCTGCAATTAATCCTAACAACACAATATAAAGTGATGCTATATTAGGTGGAGAGAGTATCAAGGATCAAGACTTATTTTCATAGTTGTGGGGAGCAGGTGGGATCCATCTATCTATCTACCTATATCTATCTACCATTATTATTATCTATTTAAACTCTCATGGGCTACTTGAAGATGCATAAATGATCATATATTGAATTGTATGATTAGTTGTAACTCAGAATCTATTTTATTTAAGCGAATGTAATGTGACAGCCTCCTCCTCAGCTCTCTCTCTAATGCCATGCTCGTAAGATTTTGAAGTAAATGGTATCCCTGAGTCTCGGGACACAAAGCCGGCTTATTGGCCTATCCCATTTCTGAAGGATGAACTTGGTATGTTCCCTGGGTAGATAAGCAACTATTGAAAATCAAATGCTACATGTCAGACAAATTGCCTCTGTGTAGTGCTCTGCTGGATGAATTAATTGCCTTTTGTGCGGTTCTGCGTGAACTGTCAGTCCACTGTGGCATATTACTGGGAAGAGAGAGAATAATGGTCTCATAAATCTTTCAGGAAAACTTTCTATTTGTTGCTTAACTTGAATGTCTAACAGTGAGTTTCATTTGCTCTGACTAGAGGAACTATAATTAGAGTATTCTTAGAAAGAAGTGACTATTAATACTATCATCGAAATTATTTTCTTTTTTACATTTCCTACAATAGTTTTTCCTCTAGTGTACCATTATTATCTTCCCTAAGAAATAAAAGTTCTCCTGATGTCCTGTCAATATTAAGTTTTCTGAAATGTTTTCATTCGTTTCATTTGTTAATGTAATAAAGAATAATTGGAAGTTGCTGGACTGTCTTACTCTTTTTTTTTCTCTTTCTTTTTTAAATTATGAAAGTATGAAAGTACATTTACAGGAGACTTGGAAAATACATAACAAAGTAACATACAATTCCATTATATATTACAAATACATTTTAAGTAGATAAATTAAGATTTTTAGTTGACTTCCAATATCAAATTCTCAAAGATTAATAGAGTGAATATACAGAAGGGTAGGAGGATATATAGTAGACTTGAAAAGCATTATGAACCAATTCAACATAATTAAGACTTACACAATTTTCACACAACAGTACCAGGCTGTTTTATTCCAATGCCACAGTACACAATGAACCACTCCTTCATATATGGGCAAAATATAGAAGGTTTGGCTGATTTCCCCTATCATAATCACTGGCAGAGCTGAACAGGGGAAGCTGGATAAGATATGGAGTTAGACAAGGTTGCTTTGGATCCTAAATCCACTAATTGCAGTCTTTGTGATATGTTCTAAAGTTTTGTTACTCAGTTGAAGGCTGGACTGTTAGGTGAAGTCTTTCTTATGAAATCAGTAGGCACCTCCTTAATTCCTCATTGTATGACAAATACATTTTCCTTCACTTTTAGCCTGACTTGTTTTGGAAAAAGTTATAGCCTTTAAAGTTCAATTTTTTTATTATAAAAAGTGTGTTCATGATGTATAAAATATGAATAGCTCATATTGTTTCACAAGTAATATTTGACTCACATCATAAAAATTTTACATTCTCTATACTGGAAATCAATACAAATATCTTCAAAAAATAGTTGTTCAATTATTTAACAAAGGAATGAATGAAGGTCGAAGCAATCTGGAAATTTAATCAATGAAGATACAGGCTTGCCAAAAATATAATGTACTTTGTTTTTCACTTCATTAATCTTTGATGTTGTAAATATTGAATCTTAAAATATATGGAGAGAACTTTTTATTCTCATGATTATTTGTATTTGGAAATGAGGTGCTTCTGTGTAAACCACGGTTTATAAATCTTTCATGCATAATGAACATTAGAGAATTTGGCTTTTTGCCATTATATGATTAGGAAACTGATGCTTATGGCAATTAATCACAGGTAACTTAATTGATAAAAGAGATCATGAGATTGCAGATACATATCAGAGTATTTCAAACATTTTCTTTCAACAGAATACTACTTTAGTTAAAATCATTAGGAATCTGACACACACACACATATGCAGATATGCACACATAAATATTTATACATATATACAGAACTGCTCTGATGAAGAGTGACAGGAACCTTCCCTTCCCATTTAAAATTCTTTTCTACTCTTACTCTCATTTCCTTTGCCCAATGTTCCTTAAAAGATTCTAAATAGCCCTAGATGATTCATGAGAAAATTTGAAAATTATTAGTTTTATCTCTTCTGATCTTAAAATTGATTAGTTATTCAATTTTTTCTTGCAATTTCATTGAGACATGGTTGACATACAGTGTTATACCTGTTGGGCTTTCCTGGTGGCTCAGTGGTAAAGAATCTGCCTGCCAATGCAGAAGTCGCAGGAGATTCAGGTTCAATTCCTGAGTCAGGAAGATCCCTTGGAGGAGGAAATGACAGCCCACTCCAGTATTCTTGCCAGGAAAATCCCACGGACAGAGGAGCCTGGAGGGCTACAGTCCATGGGGTCACAAAGAGTTGGACACAACTGAGCGACTGAGCACACTGCAATGCTCTATATGCTTAAAATGTACAGCATAATGATTTGACCTTCATACATCAGCAGATGGTAAGTTTAGGGAAGTTACATTGCCTCATAGAGATACAATATAAAAGAAAAAGAAAAAATGCTTTCCTTGCCATGACAACTATAACAAACAGCCGTGTGAATTACATTAATCATGCTGTACATTACATCCTTATTACCTGTTTATCTTATACCTGGAAATTTGTACATTTTGACTATGTTCATCCATTGATTAGCTATTCAGTTATGTAAATGATATGTGATTTTAAAAAAGGTTAGGTTAATTTTATATTTAAAAATAATATAAAAAATAGAAAACTACATAATACAATAAAATTACAACTCAAAATCATGTAAATTGACTTCCCGGCTACTTTAATTAGTCTTGATGATAAAATCTGAAATGAGAGTTTCATCATAAAAACAACTGCAGGAGATACAAGAAATCAAACTATCCAAAGATGACAATCCTAAGATATTTTAAGCATAGATGATTACTTCTTAGCTTATTAAAATTGATGGACTTTTGACTCAGTGATAAAAATTTATCTCAATTTTAAGGTATCTTGAAGAAAGCAGTTAAGAATTAATAATTAAAAGAATTTTATACTTTTTACAGTGTGAGCAATGTTTATTCTAAACTAGAAAAATTCATTGTATAAGTATATATTTACAGTAGATTTACATTAACACACTAAGAGACAGAATGAAACTGTTGAAGCATTTCTTTTTGAGACTTTGTGAACCTCCATGACTCATATGATCAAGAGTTTATTTTCCAGTCTTTTTCTGGCATCATTCTTTAGAAGTGAAATACTAGTGCATCATAATTCACTTAACCACTTAGAATGGGAATGGAGCCCATGAGATAATTTCTGGCTTTTATTTTCCACTAATTTTATTAAGCATAAAGTTAAAGTTTGTTTTTACTGAATAATCTTTAAACAATAGCTCAATGAAAACCATGAGTTTGATTGATGTCCTAGTAAACGTATTTATACTATTTAAGAACACTAATAATCTAGGAAAAGCTTGCACTAATCTAGGAAAGTTAATGCTGGTCTTTCAAATAATATTTCTAAACTGAGCAGATTTGTGAGTTAAATTTTATAAATCAATTCTAATTAATCGATAGAAAACGGAGCTCTGATTTTGAGAGGTTCTTAGAGGCTAAGGAAATAATATGGTTGCCTAAACTAAAAAACCTCTTGATGAAGGTGAAAGAGGAGAGTGAAAAAGTTGGCTTAAAACTCAACATTCAGAAAACGAAGATCATGGCCTCTGGTCCCATGACTTCATGGGAAATAGATGGGGTAACAGTGGAAACAGTGTCAGACTTTATTTTTGGGGGCTCCAAAATCACTGCAGATGGTGACTCCAGCCATGAAATTAAAAGACGCTTACTCCTTGGAAGAAAAGCTATGACCAACCTAGATAGCATATTGAAAAGCCGAGACATTACTTGGCCAACAAAGGTCCGTCTAGTCAAGGCTATGGTTTTTCCAGGTCATGTGTGGATGTGAGAGTTGGACTGTGAAAAAAGCTGAGCGCTGAAGAATTAATGCTTTTGAACTGTGGTGCTGGAGAAGACTCTTGAGAGTCCCTTGGACTGCAAGGAGATCCAACCAGTCCATTCTGAAGGAGGTCAGCCCTGGAATTTCTTTGGAAGGAATGATGCTAAAGCTGAAACTCCAGTACTTTGACCACCTCATGTGAAGAGTTGACTCATTGGAAAAGATTCTGATGCTGGGAGGGATTGGGGGCAGGAGGAGAAGGGGACAACAGAGGATGAGATGGCTGGATGGCATCACTGACTCGATGGACGTGAGTCCTAGTGAACTCTGGGAGTTGGTGATGGACAGGGAGGCTTGGCGTGCTGCGATTCATGGGGTTGCAAAGAGTCGGACACGACTGAGCAACTGAACTGAACTGAAGGCATATAATGGCAGAAATGCAGGGTACCTAGTTTAAAACAGTTACTGATAATGAAAGACATTAATCTGAGTATTTGGAAAGATACATACACATATATGTATATATGGAAGCAATTTTGCTTCTTTATTTTATTTTCCTTTGGAGATTTTATATATATACGTATATATGTATATGTGGGGACAATATGGTTTATTATATTTCCAAGGATGCAAACTTTTTTTTAAAACTTAGTTAAAATAGCAGCTATATTTCAGCTGTGTCTAAAACTGAGTTCTTAAAATTCCACAGCCTTTTCCAATAAAAAGTCTTAATTTGAGATTCAGAGCTTCTTTCCTGATAGGAGTAATCATTTTTTATTTGTTGTGGGCTTCTGTGAATACATAATAAGCAGGAGATTTTGCAGTACGTGTGTGTGCCTGTTTTGTTTGAATATGACACAACTTTGTTTGCCTTAGTGTGTTAATAATTCTGCCACTGTAGAGGAAAAAGATGTGTGGCTATATAAGCCATAATTATCTACTAAATACATTATTTTCTTTTATTAAACCTTTAAGGAAACTATGTTGCATTTTTTTCTGTTTGCTTTCAACCATTCTATATAGATGTCTTATAATATCCCCATGGATCTTATAGTTATTATTTTAATAACATCAAGAGTTATTATAAAACTCTATTTCTTAATTTTTTCAACTTTAGCAAAGTTACATTTGTAAGAAATATGTTTAAGACTCCTGTAAAATTCATTTCTGCTGCACCAATTATATGTGTGCTATAAGTTTATTTAGTTTGTATGACTAAATATGTCTCTACAACGATTTTCTTTAATTTTCAGAGCAGTTTGTATTCAAATTCCTGATCTGTCAGACTCAGACAATACATAATTTGGGGGTAAACTACTTAAGCTTGAATTACTTTATCTGTTAAATATGGATGACAGCAGTACTGTAAACATTGCCAACTCATAAACTATTATGAGGATTAAATCAGATGGCCAACATAAACCAGGCACCAGATAACTTGGCATACAGTAAGCAAAGATGTATTTGCAATCATGACATCAAACTTTCTCCCTATCTCAAAGGGAAAGCAATGGAGTTTTAAAAATATGAAACTCTTGAGTTGCAATTTATAATATACATATATTAAACTATTGTAAACTATGTTGTTGTTGCTGTTGTTCGGTCACCCAGGCATGTCTGACTTTCTGCGACCCGATGAACTGCAGCACGCCAGCTCTCCCTGTCCCTCACTGTCTCCCAAAGTTTGCCCAGATTCATGTCCATTGCATCAGTGATGCCATCCAGCCGTCTCATCCTCTGACACCCTCTCCTTTTCTTACCCTCAATCCTTCCCAGCATCAGGGACTTTTCCAGTGAGTCAGCTGTTCTCATCAGATGACCAAAATGGCTCAAACTTCAGCATCAGTCCTTCCAATGAATATTCAGGGTTGATTTATCTTAAGATTGATTGGTTTGATATCCTTGATGTCCAAGGAGCTCTTGGGAGTCTTCTCCAGCAACATAGTTCAAAGGCATCAATTCTTTGGCACTCTGCCCTCTTTACAGTCTGGCTCTTACAATGGTATGTGACTACTGGGATAATTAAGCTCTGGACTGCAATTTCACCATCATATTTATTTATCTCCAATGGTTTGTGAGATTTGTGAGATGAACTTCTCCTATCATGGTTTGAAATTATATTTCCCCCATATCATGCCACATAAGAACACAATGGAAAGAGCATCATTATTTATGAAATTATATGTGGCAGAAAATACTACCTATAGTGTATAAATTGTTTTGCAGGGGATTTCTGAAATACTCTATAGTTAATTGGTTTCAAAGATAAAATGTTGTTAGCTAATGGAAATTGTTTCCTCTGGCATTAATGAATAATTTCCCAAACAACCCTTTATTTCATATTGGGAACTGGGATTCTCTGAGCTTTCAACTCGCAGAAATCTTTAATGATTTCTCAGTCTTATCTGCTCATAAACACACCTTCAGGTTATCTTTTGACTGATCTGTCCTTCTAAAGGAGCACAATAAAGTGCTCCTTGTGTCTTGTTATGGCTATGAAGAAGTCTTAAATCCTTTAAACAAATGGTTACAATCTCATTGTCTCATCTACTTATTGGCTCTAGAGCCTCTTGTTATTGAGTGCTGTTGAACTTGTAGTGTCTCAGAGTCACAGATAAGCTTTGAGGAGTGGAGATAAGTTTTATTTGTTATGGGCAATAAAACCAACATCTCCAGTGACTATCTGAAAAGGAGCTATCTGATGATGCAGATCCAGTCAAGCAGAATGCAAATCAAAGCAGAGTCTGAAGGGCGAGGTATTGGAGGCATATGTGGTGTAAAGATATATACAATGAAATTATGGGGCAATGAGAGAAAATCAGAGAACAAGGAATCAAGGCTTATACAGATTCTGTCATGAAGAGTTGCGAGAGGAAGCATAAATCTTCCCATCAAGACTTCGGATAATGTCAGTTTAATACATTTTTAATGAAAACAAAAAACTGTTCAGCTTCATATTTCTCATAGGCCTCTCTCCTATGTATATATCACAGGTCATGTGGATACATATTCAATTGCTATGAGTCTAACAGGTAAGTAAACTCTAAATGACTACAGAGGATGAGATGGATGACATCACTGACTCAATGGACATGAGTCTGGGTAAACTCTGGGAGTTGGTGATGGACAGGGAGGCCTGACGTGCTGCAGTTGGTTCATGGGGTCGCAAAGAGTTAGACATGACTGAGTGACTAAACTGAGCTGAAATTCTAAATATTATTTCATAAACTGTTAAATTCTGTATTTGGGTTTTGGAGATACAGATATTTACATATATTTTGCTTCATATGGTTTGCATGCATGTGTGCTCACTTGCTCAGTCGGGTCCGACTCTTTGCAGCCCCATGGAGCCCACCAGGCTCCTCTTTCAGTGGGATTCTCTAGGCAAGACTACTGGAGTGGATTGCCCTTTCCTCCTCCAGAGGATCTTCCCCGCCCAGTGATCCCACTCATATCTCCTGAGTCTCCTGCATTTGGCAGGCAGATTCTTTACCACTGAACACACGGGAAGCCCTCATATGGTTACATTAATATTAATTTTTAAAAATTTGCTGTTTTGTCATTGATAGTGTGTTCCATTTAGTCCTTATAACCATTTACTGGGGCCTAGAATGAATCAGGAGTGTTGAAACACAGTTAAATCTCTTATGAGAGACCATCACAACATGATACAAGATATCACCTAATAACCAATTAGAGCAGTTAGCAACTTCCACCTTCAGGCATTTCTTCTTATAACTCCAAAATGCTCTCAAATTAATCCAACAAATAATGTGTATTTGTTTAATGTGGTTATTAATGTTCTAAGGTTTTTTCCTAGGAGGTATAAAGCCAAGGAAAATTAGTTATTGTTGTTTGAGAACAAAGCAGTCAAAAACACTTATAAATATGTTAAATATATTTTATATTTATGATCATAAGTTTATTTCAAAAAACTTGACTCTTCTATAAGATAAATAAAATATAATATAAATGAAGTATGAAATTGTTAAATATATTATTAATTCTATACACAAAGAAATTAACAGTATAATATTAATATATTAATACAATATTGATATGTTCCCTATAAATTCTTAAACTTCTTTAAAAATACTGAATGGTTCCAATATACATTGTCTAAAGAGGCAAAGTGTAATGGATCTTTGATTACATCTTTCTTAATAAAATCTAAGTACGTATGGGACTTTCCTGGTGATTCAGTGATTAAGAATCTATTTCCCAAAGCAGAGAATGGGGGTTCAATCTCTGGTCAGAGAACTAAGATCCCAGATACCGAAGGGCAACTAAGCATGATGAAGATCCTGCATATGGCAATTAAGATGTAACACAAACAAAACAAATAAATATTTTTTAAAAATCTAAGCAAGTAAAGGGAGGGCGTTTTTACTTGTTCAAAATTTTATTCAGATAATCATTGAAATTCTCACATTTAACCTGTAAAACTTGGCACAGAATCACTGAGCCCCTTTATTATGCAGTTCTCTCTCAGTTTCTTCTCAATAACATCTCTGGCTTTCTTGTCACCATTATATAATATTACAACAGTACCTGGGAGGGGCCTATAGGGATGAAAGCTTCTGGAAGAGATACTGTCAGCTTCCTGGCATTGGCCTCTCAGCCCAGCCCTGCTCCCTGGCTCCACTGTAAAACGTATTGGCCAATGGCTTTGATTCTTATTTCCTTACCCTGATCCTTGTGACAATCTCCATGTATTAACTCTATGAAGAATACAGTACTCCAAATAACCCACATCTGTTTCCCCTACTGCAGGTGAAAATTAGATCCAAAATCTAATTTCAAATGTAAGTCCTAAATCCTTGGTTAGAACCTAGCTCATGTCATTTATTCCTTTTTGTCTATAGTTAAGCCACTCAGTCTGAGTGAACTCCGGGAGTTGGTGATGGACAGGGAGGCCTGGCGTGCTGCGATTCATGGGGTCGCAAAGAGTAGGACACGACTGAGCGACTGATCTGATTTGATCTGATCTGAAGCCACTCAGTGTTTTAACAGTGTAAGGTCTTTTCCTTTGTTCGTTTTTATTCTTATTTTTAAAAGAAATCTGATATTCAAAATGGGCAAATTTTGTTTTAGTTCTTAGATACTCAATCTTCGGTATCTACCGCCACCCCCTTGTACGCCCTGTCAAAGCTTAATCTCTCTGAAATCTCTAGACATGCTATTTTTGGTAATGAGAATTTCTTTCTTTAGCTCTCCTTCAAGCTGACTCCCTAAGGAGAACAAATATTTTAATTAAGAAGTTTTCGTGGAAGTGTTGGTCTTTTCTTTGATGATACATTATCCTGGGTTTTTTTTTTCCCATTTTTTTTTCCCTTTTTCTCTCTTTCTGGAAATACTTGTATACCTATCTATCTATAGGTAATATATAATATATATTATATTGTATATAATATACATTATATAATAATTATATAATAATATATAATGTATATTTATGTATTACTTGTTTGTAAAATATATTTTCTATATTATATAAAAATGCAGTCATTATATACAATGTTCTTGCAACCATAGTGCCTTTTAAAAACCTGTCTTCCATGTGAATTGTTTTTAGAGTAAGAAAAAAGCCAGAAACTGTTTTGAATTGGCATTTTCTATCCCATGAGTGTAACAAAAAATATCATCTCCTAAGAAGAGCATTCTTATCACCTGGGAGCCTGTCTAACTAGACTTTGCAGCCTCTGATTCCACTGCATTCTTTATGGATTCTATGCCTCAGACATACTGAGCTCTTCAAACATATCACACATTGTCATGCCTCCATCATTTTGTTCATGTACTACTTTCATTGGGCACATCATCTCCTGACAAGTTACTTGTTATTTAAATCTCAACTCAAAACCCACTTCTATGAAGCAAGTGAAAATGATGTGCTTTCTCTGTATTGAATTCATAACAATTGGATTTTTGCTCCCATTATGATACATATAGAGCTGCTGATGAATTACAGTTGACTCTTTTCTTATATGTCTCTCCTGCTGCTGCTGCTGCTAAGTTGCTTCAGTCATGTCTGAATCTGTGCGACCCCATACACGGCAGCCCACCTGGCTCCCCCATCCCTGGGATTCCCCAGGCAAGAGCACCGGAGTGGGTTGCCATTTCCCTCTCCAGTGCATGTAAGTGAAAAGTGAAAGCGAAGTCGCTCAGTCGTGTCCTACTCTTTGCGACCCCATGGACTGCAGCCCACCAGGCTCCTCCGTCCATGGGATATGTCTCTCCTACTCTGTCACAAATTCTAATCAGAGCTAACCTACAGGCATAGAATTGGGATTTTCAGTTAGTAGATTACTTAATTCAATGAAAAAAATGTTCATACTGGAAACAGAAATAAACTGTTAGGTAAAATACTCTTTTCTTAATGACACAATATTAAACATACAATTATTATCTCATTTATCGTTGTTTAGTCACTAAGTTGTGTCTGAATCTTTTGTGACCCCATCGACTGTAGCCTGCCAGGCTTCTCTGTCCATGGGATTTCCCAGGCAAGAATACTGGATTGAGTTCTCCAGGGGATCTTCCTGACACAGGGATTGGACCTGCATCTCCTGCATTGACAGGCGGGTTCTTTACCACTGAGTTGCCAGGGAAGACTTTTCATTCTTAGCAATTGTTTTTTAGTGATTATTGTGTCCAGACATTGTAGAAGTTTTTATGGATAAGACTTATATGAGGGTCTCTATTCCTTAGAAACTCAATATCTAGTGTAAATGACAGGAAATAGAAAGATTTCAGGCAGGGGGAGAAAGTCCAAGAGATAGCAAATTACTAAAAGTAGCACTGTGTAGAATGGACAGATACTTTCTCTCTTCATCCCTGTTGCTGGCAATGCTAGTTTTGTCCCTCATACCACTTGAGACTTCCACAATACAAATCCCATTCCTCTTCCCTCACTACTTCATTTGCAGTCTCCAAAACACCATCAGAGCAATATATTTATAACTGAAATCCCCTTCTTCATGATTCCTCATTGTCTGTAGCAATGTGTTCTCTCCTAGTCACACAATACCCAAGTTCTAGATATTGTAGCTCTATACTGAATCTCTGGAAGTTGTTCACTGTGTGCCTGCATGCTAAGTAACTTGAGTTGTGTCTGACTCTGTGTGACCCTGTGGACTGTAACCGCCCAGGCTCCTCGGTCCATGGAATTCTCCAGGCAAGATAACTGGAGTGGCTTGCCATGCCCTCCTCCAGGGAATCTTCCCAATCCAGCGACGGAACCCACTTCTCTTCTGTCTATTTGCATTGGCAGGTGGGATCTTTTCCACTAGCACCACCTGGGAGGCCCCAGAAATGGTTCATTTATGCTCATTATAGAGCACATGTGTATATAAAAACAAACCTGTTTGTAAAATGCTCAATACTAGATCTTTTTTTTTTTTTTCTGGGTAGTCAAAATATGTATTAATTTATGACAACTTACGGAAGTCTGGCAGTTAGAACACCCGCTTATATTTTGTTTTCTCTGGCCTGAGAATTTGCTAACTGTCTATGATTGCAAAGTCCCCTTTTAAGATTTACTATTATCATCTTACAGGGCTGTATAGAGAATGTTTTTGAAATCTCTGACCTGAATAATCAAATTTGAGTTTCTTAACACATTCAAGATCCTCCATGTGATAGAGCAGCCTCTCTCTCTGAAACCATTCCTTGCCACTGAGTACTTCAAGCAAGTTGGTAATTTGGGAGGTCATGTCATAGTCAGGCTGGGATGAGGAGGCTACAGTAACAAGCACAGATAGGAGCACAGCCCTGACTGTTTCCTCCACTTACACAGTCAAAACATTTAATAACTGTTAAGGCACAGTCATGATGAACAGTGACCTGTCAGAATGAACAGTGACTATAGTGGCAACCCCTGTAGAAGTGCGCCACACCCTATTCCTGACTGGTACACGTGGCATCGTGGAGTGGAGCTCATACAGATTCCTTCTGCAGGAAGGATCTGCAGGTGAGATCTCTTATTGGATAGTAGAGAGATTTCTGGGCTGAAAGGTGCAAATAGGGTCTCACAGCAGCAATTATTTCAAACATTTTCCCAGCTGGTATAGTTGTCATGATGTATAATAGTTAAATGTGAGTCCTACCTCATGTCAACCCAACCTCCCCTCAAGTCCCAATCACTAAGCTAGTAAAGTACAAGCCAGAGGGAATTTTATGAAAGACCAGTTGCTTAGGAGTAGTTTCTGGAAGGTTTTCTGCAGTGCAGTTTTCCCTCATTAGGTGTCAGGGAGGTAGAGAGTGAGTAAACTCAGTTAGTTACCTACAAGGCTCTCTGTCCTGAGACGTACTCTTCACCTCCCTCTCCCCTTCTTCCTCTAAGGAATGCTCCAAGTTCCTTTCTTGGAGGAGTACAAGTTAAGATATTGATTTTCCATTTCTCCTTACAGGTACAAATGCTTATGTGGCTGATGAATCTCAGAAAGAAAACTGAACCGTGTATGGAAAAAAAAAAACAAATTGACAGACTAGACACAATGGGAATTTAAAATAAACTTCTAAGAATTAAATTATTATATTGGAAGTACGAGGAGGAAGCCAGAATTTAAAGAAACAAGTCATCTTCAATTGCAGAATGTTCCAGTATTTTTCTCATAAGACAAAAATGCTATGTATTGATCTTTCAGTGAGTTCAGTCACTCAGCTCAGTTCAGTTCAGTCGCTCAGTGGTGTCTGACCCTTTCCGACCCCATGAATCACAGCACACCAGGCCTCCCTGTCCATCACCAACTTCCGGAGTTCACTCAGACTCAACGTCCATCGAGTCAGTGATGCCATCCAGCCACCTCATCCTCCGTCGTCCCCTTCTCCTCCTGCCCCCAATCCCTCCCAGCATCAGAGTCTTTTCCAATGAGTCAACTCTTCACATGAGGTGGTCAAAGTACTAGAGTTTCAGCTTTTGCATCATTGCTTCCAAAGAAATCCCAGGGCTGATCTCCTTCAGAATGGACTGGTTGGATCTACTTGCAGTCCAAGGGACTCTCAAGATGAGTCTTCTCCAACACCACAGTTCAAAAGCATCAATTCTTCAGCACTCAGCTTTCTTCACAGTCCAACTCTCACATCCATACATGACCACAGGAAAAACCATAGCCTTGACTAGACGGACCTTTGTTGGCCAAGTAATGTCTCTGCTTTTCAATATGCTATCTAGGTTGGTCATAACTTTTCTTCCAAGGAGTAAGTGTCTTTTAATTTCATGGCTGAAATCACCATCTGCAGTGATTTTGGAGCCCCAAAAAATAAAGTCTGACACTGTTTCCACTGTTTCCCCATCTATTTCCCATGAAGTGATGGGACAAGATGCCATGATCTTCATTTTCTGAATGTTGAGCTTTAAGCCAACTTTTTCACTCTCCACTTTCACTTTCATCAAGAGGCTTTTTAGTTCCTCTTCACTTTCTGCCATAAGGGTGGTGTCATCTGCATATCTGAGGTTATTGATATTTCTCCCGGCAATCTTGATTCCAGCTTGTGTTTCTTTCCAGCCCAGCGTTTCTCATGATGTATTCTGCATATAAGTTAAATAAGCAGGGTGACAATATACAGCCTTGACGTACTCCTTTTCCTATTTGGAACCAGTCTGTTGTTCCATGTCCTGTTCTAACTGTTGCTTCCTGATCTGCATATAGGTTTCTCAAAAGGCAGGTCAGGTGGTCTGGTGCCATTGGAGACAATGGCAGCCTGCAAAGAGTCCTCTCTTCTAAGACCTTGCCCTGTGTACCTCTCCCAGGTGGCTGTTCCTGAGTTGTATCTTTCGTAATGAGCCAGTGATCTAGACTTCAAGCCCAGGAGGCAGCATCTCAAGTGGCCCTGAGAGAACTGCTCCAAGGAGGCAAAGGAGGAGCTGGATTATATAGAAGTTTTGCAACAAAGGGCAGAACCAGATACCCCAAGAGTTGATCAAAAGCATAAAACTATGAGAAGCTGGAAGGGACGGCGGTGAGGAGATACCCCTCATACTAGGTAGGAGCAGCAGCTGTGCTTTGCTGGAACAGCCGTGAAGAGATACCCCATGTCCAAGGTAAGAGAAACCCAAGTAAGACGGTAGGTGTTGCAAGAGGGCATCAGAGGGCAGACACACTGAAACCATACTCAGTCGCTCAGTCGTGTCCAACTCTTTGCGACCCCATGGACTGCAGTACGCCATGCTTCCCAGCCCATCACCAACTCCCACAGCTTGCTCAAACTCATGTCCATCGAGTCAGTGATACCATCCAACCATCTCATCCACTATTGTCCCCTTCTTCTCCTGTCTCAATCTTTTCCATATCAGGGTCTTTTCCAATGAATCACTTCTTCACATCAGGTGGCCAAAGTGTTGGAGTTTCAGCTTCAGCATCAGTCCTTCCAATGAATATTCAGGGCTGATTTCCTTTAGGATTGACTGGTTTGATCTCCAAGCAGGCCAAGGGACTCTCAAGAGTCTTCTCCAACACCACAGTTCAAAAGCATCAGTTCTTCGGTGCTCAGCTTTCTTTATGGTCCAACTCTCACATCCATACATGACTACTGGAAAAACCATAGCTTTGACTAGATGGACCTTTGTTGGCAAGTTAATGTCTTGGCTTTTTAATATGCTGGTCTTTAACACATGTTTTTTTAGAGTTTTTATTATATATTCACTGATAAATCTCTTTTGGATATATTTAGATATAAGTTGTCCATAACCCATAATTATATATTGATCTTTTTAGAATCCTTAGCATGCAAAATGTTGTTTCAAGGCATACGTAAGAGTACCAAGATTTCACAGCAATTTAAAAAATTTTACTAAACAGTTTTAGAGAACTGAATGAAAAGAGGTGCATACTAAAATCATGGTATATGGTATGTGTTATGTAAATACATATGTATGTTTGTGGATGGTTAAAGTATATAGTGGTTGTACCTCAATTTACTGGAGAGGAAGATCAACCCCAGGACTCTCTTGGAAAATGTCTGAAAGAAATAGATTTTTTAAAGTGAGATAAGAGATTTAGAAAGTGCAGAGAAAGAAAGCAGACATCAGTATATTTATAATGAAAATGTCAAAGGAGAAAAAAATAATAAGAAGGAGAAAATATTTAAGAATCATTTGCTTAAATTAAAGAGAGATACTGGGTCTCAACTAAATTTTATTTAGAGGCTTGAAATGCTATTTGAAAAAATAAAAAGAAAAATATATTATAGAAGTATTATTGGGAAATTTAAGAAGATTAAAAATAAGGATACATCCCCAAAACTTAAAAAATTCAGTTAACTATGAAAGAAGAATATTGATTGTTCTCAGACTTTTTAACAGTTTTCTGGATGCAAGGTGACCATTAATATCTTCAAATTGATAGAGAAGAAGAACTTTGTAATTTTATAGCTTGATAAACTATCATCTAAATCTGTAAGCTAAATAAAATTATCCTTAACCTTGATTTAACTATCCTGCTGGTTGAAGTTGATTTTGAGGAATCCAGCAAAATCGAGAATGTGCTAAAATTCTTGCAGTGTATCAGTGAAGCATATAGATACTGAGAAATTTTAGAAAATTGGTAGATAAAATTATGGGTGGATTTTTAATAATACAGGCTTCCCTGTGGCTCAGCTGGGAAAGAAGTTGCCTACAATGAGGAAGACCTGGGTTTGATCCCTGGGTTTGGAAGATTCCATGGAGAAGAGAAAGGCTGCCCACTCCAGTATTCTGGCCTGGAGAGTTCCATGGACTATATAGTCCATAAGGCTGCAGAATCAGACATGACTGAGCGACTTTCACTTTTATTAATATGTTATTAAATTCTGTATAACAAAAATTCAACATATATAGTAGAAGGTAGGAAAAGATACAACAGTAAGCCCAAAATAAGATGGCAGAATTCCTAATATTATAGAAATACAAAAAAATGTTAATGTCAACTCAGCCAGAGAGAGAAAGACAGAGAGGGAGAGAAAGAGTGAGATCTCCTCATGTTGGATACAAGTATGTAATCTAATACTGGTTAGCTAAGAAAATCCTATTTGACCAAGCAAACACTACACCTAAATTAAAAGATGCTAAAATCTGTACAAAAAAATCTTTAGATTCAAAAGTGAATATATAAACATCACAAGGGATAAAGAGAAGCATTACATAGTGATAAAAGGAAAAGTAGATCATGGTCTTATACGTATGTCTCTAAATGTATAGCCCAGAATTAAAAAAGCAAAAATTCCCACTTAAAGAAGCCAGAACTATATTAAAATGTACAGTGGGAAATTTCAATACCCCTTTCTAACACTAAATAATTACCATTATATTTAACATGTAAAGGTACATCAGATTTGAATAAGAAATTAAGCTTGGGTTAGCTATAAGAATGAGGCTTCCTAGGTGGTGCAATGGTAAAGAATCCACCTGCTAATTCAGGAGACACAAGAGATGTGGGTTCCATCCCTGGGTCAGAAAGATCCCCTGGAGAAGGAAATGACAACCCACTTCATAATTCTTGCCTGGAGAATTCCATGGACAGAATAACCTGATGGGCTACAGTCCATGGGGTTGCAAAGAATCAGACAAGACTTAGTGATTGAGCACTTGCATAATATATAAGAATACACACACACACACACTTCAAAGCCAAGAATAGCTACTCTTTTGGAATCACATAGGATATTCACATACATATGTATGGAAACACATACACACAGAGTCAAGTATGTGGTAGGCCATCTGCAAAAGAATCCTAGACTATTACAAAGAATCAACATCATATAGACAGTGTTTTTACAATACTGCAGATAATTAGCACGTGTATGTCGAAATTCAGCACACTTTCCAAGAAAAATTTACATTGCACTTTAAATATTTCTCCCTTCATCCTTCTCCCTCTTTGCATACAGTCTACTCGCTACTAAGCTCTTCTCTCAACTGCACCTTCTGATCAGATTCCTGCTCCTTCTCGAAGTCGTGTATACCAGTGATCTATACCGCTGGCTGGCTGGGCTCTCAAGGGATAATCTCCTGGTATTCTGGTGAATGTTATTGTCCATCTTATTACAGGTGTAATTAGAAGCAAAGGAAGAGAGAAGGAAGAGGGAGGGAAGGAGAGAGAAGAGAGGGATAGGCGTTTTTCCCTTGCCCCTTTTTAAGTATGCTGCTTACACACATAGCTTTGTTCTTTCTTTCTTTTTTAAAGAACCTGTTTTATTGGGAGCAAATTCTCCATCTTTTGAAGGAGGGGAAAATTCAGGGTCTTGCATCTTGCCCCTTAACTTTGCATAGAAGAGAGCCTTTCTGCTTGCCCTGCGGTTTTTCTATGATGGGGTGATATACGTGCAGTTTATGAAGTATTCCCAAGGAGAAGCTAGATATCAAGACAGTATATTTGACTGCAAATCGACTACCTGATTCCTAGAATGGTGGAATAATTGGCTGGGGATTTTATCTGTGTCTGTGGCTGATACCAATAAGTGAGTGTGTTTACTAACAATTTATTTACAGCACACTAGATTGATTTCACTAGGACTGCATGGCCAGCCGTTGCAAAGAGGAAGTAAATGAATCCTCTCAGAGCATTTAGGAATCCACTATAGTACTGGAATCCATATATATTGGAAGTGACTCTCAGGATATAACAGTAGAGTGATGATCATTGCCATAAAGAACATGAATAAAATCTACCTGGGAAATAATCTAGTATAGTTTTTAATTTACATATATACACTATAAGCGGCAGCAACCCAAATTAAAGGAGAGAGGGCACAAAACAAATAGAGTCCATAACCTAATTATGCCAGTGATATTGAGGATCATTATAACAGGAAGTTCAGTGGTACAAAAGTAAGAGTTGGTTTCTTGTTATCAGTTAAAATGATATTCATAAAAACGAAAAGGAGAAATTAGGAGAAAACCTTGTCTGACTTTGTAATCCATACCATCTGAGTAAAGAAAAAAAATTATAGGATCAGGATCCAAAGATACAATGTTCTGATTGTCTGATTAGTCTTAATGAAATGTATATCTGAAGCTTATTGCAGGAAAGGCAATCTACTTCTAGACACACGAGAACACAAGTGAATCATTTTATCATCTGTAACATCATCCTTTCAAAATATAAACTATTACCTAATCTTCAGACCAAAATAAAAATGTAATTTTATATTTGGTGGGCATTAAAAATACTGGAAGCAGTAGAATGGCTGTATATAAAAATAAAGGGATAGATGAATGGATAAAGAAGCTGCAGAATATATATACAATGGAATACTACTCAGCCATAAAAAGGAACACATTTGAGTCAGTACTAGTGAAGTGGGTGAACCTAGAACCTATTATACCGAGTGAAGTATGTCAGAAAGAGAAAAACAAATATCGCATATTAACAGGTATGTGTGGAATCTAGGAGGATGGCACGGACGAACCTGTTGGCAGAGATGCAATGGAGACACAGACACAGAGAACAGACTTACGGACAAGGGTGGGGGAGAAGAGGGACAGGGTGAAGAAATGGAGAGAGTAGCAGGGAAGCATATACACCAACATATGTAAATGGATAGCCAATGGCAATTTGCTGTATGACTCAGGAAGTTCAAACTGGACTCTATAGTAATCTAGAGGGTTGGAAATGAGTGGGAGGTAGGAGGGAGATTCAAAAAGGAAGGGACACATGTATATCTATGGTTAATTCATGTTGATGTATGACAGAAATCAAACCAATATTGTAAAACAATCATCAGTCAATTAAAAGTAAATAAATAGTTTAAAAAGTAATAAATGGAAAGTGATAGTGGGTCGTATGTAAAAATATAGCTGTACCTAGGCACTATTTTTTTTAAATTTTGTGAATACATTTATACTCATTCTTGGAAATATGGAAAAGGAAGTTATCCAAAAAAGTATGACAATTTATTTGTCCTAAATTTTGTTTTAATGCTAAATAACTTTTGGTTATATCAGGAAATCCCTAGGAAAATACTACTCTTTTAATACTTTAAAAGTTATGGTGCATTATCCACTTTTGCTTCACATTAATAAAGATTTGAACTTTGAAAACAATGGCATGGTATTTACTGTAATTTACTACTGGTTAAATCATAACTTTTAAATCTTGTGCTCTTGACATAAAATTCTTTTAAATCTGGATACATAGATGTTTTGATGAGCCATTCAAGACATTGCATATGAAGAGTGTGTAATTTTCTCACAGTTAAGCCACGTTAAACTTTCTCTCCTTTAGTTTCATAATATTTAATAAATATGAAAATGCATATATCTTATAACATGAGATTTCATCTGCAGTTATTTACCTTAGAGAAACTTATAGGCTTATGCATACTAATTTATTGCAATATTGTTTATCATAAAGCAAAATCAGAAGCAACTCAAACTTCCATTGTGCATTGTGGTATTTGCTTATGGAGGAGTACCACACAATTCCAACAAATGATGTAGATCTAGGATTAGAACTGTATTGATTCTCATGGCTAGGTCTTAAAAACCATGCTAAGTGAAAAAAGTTGTAGTATGTCACTTAAATCATTTATGACAAGAAAAGAATATACTCTTCAAATAATGTAGAGATACACACATACACATCACACTGAAGGATATGCACCAATTTATGACAAATAGCTTCCTATGAGCAGGAGGGATGGCAGAAAGTAGGATGATAAAGGGAATAATTTCATATGTAAAACATTTGATGTCTTTAGTTTGAAAAATTTGAGGGAATGATGACGAATCAACACTGGCCATTTACAAACTGTAGGAAGATGAGAATTATCGACTGATTCTCTGAAATCATCTGATCTATTTAAATGTTTTAAAACTTGCTGTCCTAATCAACATTCACAAATGAGGGAGCCTGTGTCTGTACTATATTATGAGTCATAGTACACAATATTTTTAAATAGCACTGACATCACAATGAAAATGACAGTGTGATGGAGGCACCAAAGTAAATACTTATTTATAAGTATTATAATTACAATAGTAATAAAAATATATAAAAGCAAGTTAAACATGGATAACGTCTAATTTCCGGAGTTAAATTTTATGGGAAATGGCAAGTCAAGCTTGACATTTTGAAGTAGGTTAAATAAATAAAAACTGTTAGATTAGCCGATATCCTGGCATCTAATTATTTCCTAGAATTCCAATCTCTTTGGGAGTTGCATGTAGAATTGGACTTTCCTGAATTAGAAAGTTGAAATGGAAATCCTTGTTTGAAACATAAATAATGCAGTATTATGATGTGTAGTGCATGACAAAGCTGATGAATATGTATCACCAAGAATGACTGAGAAAGGATATTTTAAGACTGGTGTTGCCTGTGACCTGACATTCTTCTCACCTGCATGACTCTCAGAACACTTAAGAAAATTTTATGTGTCAATGTCCTAAGGAACAAATAGCATTTGTAATGGAATATTCCAGGATTCTATTAGAGCACAGACTGTTTGTAACACATACAACCCTTGGATCTCTTTCTCCCCACTTATGAAATTCTAAAGCAAAATAACAGAAAGGGTAACTATTAAGGGGGGAAACTGTGTGTGTGTGTGTGTAAACGTATATGTATTTGGGAAAGATATAAAAGATGTCATCTTGAATAAGGAATGAAAACATTTAATAAATAGTCTCTTCCAGAACAAGTGAGCACTGCTGCTAATTATACCAAACAGACTTTAGAGCTTTCTGGCCGTAAATTGGAGATGGAAGAGTAAAATTAATCACAAAGCTGAACCTAAATGACAGGATTACAATGCTGACAGGCATAGTAATTAATGACGTAACAATTATGCATTATTGCTGGAAAATAATGTTTTCCAGTGTTGCTCGGAAACTCTGTTCCTGAACCACCTGCTCAAGACGTAGTATAAGCTAGACAAAGGTTGATGATTAAAAACATTTATTTTAATCTGACAGCATATGCTTAAATTTATGGGGAGCTGAACTGTCAGGAATGATTCCTCTTGCCTGAAACCCTGTTCTTTCTTGGCAGCATCTATTATACTTAACAATTCAAACAAAATGTTCTTTCACTAGTAAATTATGTGAAAATTTCTACCCAAAAAGGCAAGCTCATTTGCCTTGAGTAATTTCAATATTTTCGAGAATTCAGAGTTTTAGGATAAAATTATGTCAAATTGATAAAGACTACATGTGAAATAAATACTTTATCTCTTTTTAAAATATCCACATGACCTTCTTGAATTTTCAAAATTCACCAGAAATCATGTGAAACATACAACAGGTTATTCTTAATCAAATTAGTATAGTGAGGAAATAAATGTTATTTTTTAATTGAATTAGAGTATTGAGAAAGTAAATGTTACTTTTCCTCCAAGATACAATTTGGCAAAGCACCAAATAAGCGTGTAGATATGTCTGGGATGGATGACTTTCTATATTTTCCATTTTTATATTTAATATTAATTTTTCATAAAGTAATTGTATTTTTAGGACCTAACATCTGATCTGGGCTTCTCAGGTGGCGCTAGTGGTAAAGAACCCACCTGCCAGTGCAGGAGATGTAAGAGCCAAGTGTTTGATCCCTGGGTCAGGAAGATCCCTTGGAAGAGCACACAATGATCTAATTCATCACTTACTTGTGTTTTACTTACTTCTTTCAAAAAATACACTATGCTTGGCTTATTACGCTTTGTTAGTCTTTGTGATATTTCTTCATCTGTATTAAGTTCACTCAAATAAGAGTTGGTATGAACAGAGAATGAAGACTCAGAGCATTCCAAGTACAGCTATCAAGGAGAAAGTGGTTGCTAATTCCTTTCCTATCTGGGCACCTCCTCCATAGACCCTGAGCTTCAAATTTTTTCTTGTGCTTCCAAGCCAGTTGGGAAATCTGGCAAACATTCATTAGATCTACCTGTAGATAATGGTAGGTTGGAGAGATTGGGTTTCTCCTTCATCTTTTCATATCCTTCTGAAGATAGCCGTATACTTGTCCCAGAATGCCATAGCAGGCACAAAGAAAATGTGAGATCATGGCAAATGAACACAAAAATATATTTATGCTGAAACCTTGCAGTTCTCCATTTCTAAGTCTACATCTGATTCCTTGGAAGGAAACGTCTATCTCAGCCAGATGATCTTAGCTCTCTTGGGAAAAAAAAAAAAAGCGATACTCATTGTTTAGGAAGAATCTGAAGCACACTTATTTTGTCAGACAAGTCAACTTTGCCACAAGAATTTGCCAAGTATTAAACAATTCTAAGCCAATTTTTATTTTAGATAAAGATTAACTGTATTTCTGTGGTAGCACAACATAACTTTTAATTTTCTTTCAAATAAATTATTTTATTTGTGCATTAATAGCTTAAGAAATATTGAATATTGTATAAACACTTGTGCATCCTGGTATTTTTTCCTGTATTCTATATTTTAGGTTATTTCAAGAGCATGTAGAAATATCTAGAGGTCCAGACGGAAGATGTCCTTCAACAACATACTGTATGTACAGTTCATAGAAACTGAGCTTAATTTTTTTTTTTTTTTTACAAATAGATAAATTCAAAGAATGCTATTCTAAACATTGGGCACTATTTTAACCAAATCACAGTAGTATTCGCCCTCTTCCCTTCGCATCAGGAAATATTAGTGAAAGAATAGTTGTTTGTGTATATGCACACAAGTGTGTGTAAATAAGTCATTGTATGGTTTACATGGCGCTTCCCTGGTAGCTCAGCTGGTAAAGAATCTGCCTGCAATGCAGGGGACCATGGTTCATTTCCTGGGTCAGGAAGCCCCCCTGGAGAAGGGATAGCTACCACTCCAGTACTCTTGTGCTTCCCTGGTGGCTCAGATGGCAAAGAATCCGCCTGCAATGCAGGAGACCCTGGCTCCCTTCCTGGGTTGGGAAGATCCCCGGGAGGAGGGCATGACAACCCACTCCAATATTCTTGCTGAAAATATTCTCTCCCATCGATAGGGGAGCTTGGAGGGCTGCAGTCCATGGGGTCGCAAAGAGTCAGGCACGACTGAGCAACTAAGCACAGTATACCACATGGTTGATATATTTATGCAAACATGGAGTTAGAGCTTTGTGAATTCGTATACTCTAAGCTTTCGTGCCTGAACCGTGTTCTCACCAGCGACTTTAGTTCTTTCAAATCTGATACTGATGTTTTCACAGTGCATAGTTTCTGTGAACCTGTCCACAGGCCCTTCCTTATCCTGGCCTGAGAGACCACTAATGCTGCTACAGGAAGGAGCTAACATCTGGATCTTATTCCAGGTTTCACCATGAGTTTCTCCCTAGATAGGAGAAAACTGCTGACTAACCCCAACCTCCGATTCACCTCCTGACATCTGTCTTCACAGATCTTCCCTCTGGCTCTCCTACCCCATCCAAGTAACTTTATTTCCAAAGAGGCATCTGACCCATTTACATGCTACCTCGCTGTACAGCCCTGAGAGAAAGGAGGTCAGAAAGGAGGGCTTTGGAACTTTGAGGGTAAAATTAAGGACTGGTAGTGACTAAACAACAGCAACAACATTCGTATTTAGGTCATAGTGAAGTGAAGTTGCTCAGGCATGTCCGACTCTTTGCGACCCCATGGACTGTAGCCTACCAGGCTCCTCTGTCCATGGGATTTTCCAGGCAATAGTACTGGAATGGATTGCCATTTCCTTTTCCAGGGGATCTTCCCAACCCAGGGATGGAACCTGGGTCTCCCGCATTGTAGACAGACACTTTACCATCTGAGTCACCAAGAAGTCAATTTAGGTCATAAGCTTTTTCAAATCTGATGATACTTGCTATTGTTTTTTAGTGTCTAGAATAGATCTGACACCTGGTAGGTATTTAAATATTTATTGATTAATTGATGACTGTAAGAAAGCACAGATAAGATGCAATGTGGACAGATATGAAATGTTGTGGAAAATAGAATGGTGAAGAAAGCAGGAGCAGATTAGCAGATGAAAAAGAGGAAAAGGATATGGACTTCATTGAGTAGAGATTATGGGTTAATACTAAGATGTCTATATTAAGTCATAAAAACATGACATATTTATGGTATTGATATAGATAAATGTTAGATATATTGATATGTTAGATGTTTTAAAGGATATAGGTATGATACTACATTAGTAGAAAGAACTTTAGTAAATTATTTAATATAATATAAATAGAGCATAATTCATATGCAATGACTAATCCATTTTTAAAATAGTTCTTTTTAAAGATATGAATAATACGTCTTTTCAAGAAGATGTGGCATTTATGATAGTACTTTGGGTCTTAGAGTAAATAGACTTTATAAGAAATATCTACTCTCAAATGATGTACAAACCATTCCATCTTTCTTAGTTTGGGAACTCAGTTTTGCTAAGCCACCACTATTGGCTTTCAGGTAGAAATTGCAAATTCCTCTGTCAGATTAAACTTTATTATAACTCAGTTTCAGTAATAGCACTGTGTTGTTGCTGAACATCAAGAAAATGTTTAAGATATATTCTACATTGTGTATATGCACACATTGTTCCTTTCTCGGAACTGACTGCTATTCTTACATCTTATAGACAGAAACAAAAGTGTGTCTATATTTTGACCTGTAACTCTGTATTTTCCTTCCTTTTCTTATTGTGAAGTTTTAGCAACAATAATAATCAAAAGAAAAAAAAAACTTGAAGGCATGGGGGAAAATGGTGCAAGAGGATGTGGCTTCTGTTTAATTTAATAAGATTAAAAAATCATTTAAAATCTATTTGTTCTTCTTTGTATTACCGCAGTGCCTAATGACAGCACTTGGAATTAATGTACATCCACGTACATTACAATGGTATTCACTGTAACTTAGCAACAGCTAAATGTGGCTTCTTCAGCTTGTTGATTCCCATTGCTAGACCTGGGAGGCCATAGAAAATTCAATTTACTCTAAATTTCTTATGTTGGCAGTTAAATGTTAAGCTCCTATTTACAGAAAGCTCTTTTGTGAATTGCCAGTTAGAATTCAGTGTGCTCTGGTCTACACAGCAGGAGGGGTTGGCCATCTTCTTTTGGGGGGGCTGGTAGTAGAAAACAAGTTTCCTCTGTAATTCTCTCTTGTGTCCATATGTTTTAACAAGGATGACTCCAAAAAGAAAAGCATGATAGATCTACCAGTTCACAAAACTTAGAATAGAACTTTAACTTATGGAAAGTTCATAATTCTACACGGAATAAATACAGAGAAATGCCCTTTTACTCTGTCTCAATTGTTATTTTAACAAGTGAGTGCATTAAAAAACACACACACACACACACACACACAAAACCCTAGTGCACTGTAAAAGCAAAATAAATGTCTACATAGAAAAATGAGAAGAGAGTTAAATTAAAAAATTAATAAGGTCCTTTAAATTCAACATATTTAGTTTAAAAATAAACCCCATAATTTGTCCTTGTTTTATTCTCAAACAATATATGAGTGACTCTTAATTGAGAAAGACTCAATTCAAAGGTCATTTAGAGCCATATACATACATCTTAAGCCACTTTCTAT
Organism: Bos javanicus; assembly: GCF_032452875.1. Taxonomy (NCBI): domain Eukaryota; kingdom Metazoa; phylum Chordata; class Mammalia; order Artiodactyla; family Bovidae; genus Bos; species Bos javanicus. The sequence continues at coordinate 27,618,292 of NC_083891.1, read as the reverse complement.
CTTTAAGACTTTAAGCTGTTTTCTTACTTTTTTCTCATCAGCAAAGTATCAAAAAGAAAGGATAAACTTTATAAGTGTATGTATCTCGGTGCTAGGTAGTTTATTTAATATATTGTTGCTATATGTAGAGTCAACAGGAAGTTTGTACTAGTTTAGTTAATCACTGAGTTCCACAAAGCAAATAGGATATTTGTTCTGGAAGACTGAAAAAGCAGATTCTTCAGAAGTTATTATGGAAATAATTTTTGACTTTAGAAAAAAAACTGATTAATCAAAATATTTCATCTTATAGCTCTCTAAGTTTTACATTCAGGTTTGGACCTATAAAACTGAAAGTGAAAAGAATATATCATTTGAATGACCCAATTTATTATACATTGTTTTTAATATCAGTTCATGAAACACTTGGAAATATGTCTCTTTCTCTTTCTCTGAAAAGAAGAAATTCCCACAAGTAAAGGCTTTAATATAGTCAGAATTTGCCTGTGAACGTGTGTTCTATTTTTGAAATGACTATATTATGAAATCTGGAATTTTGAAAATTTCCTTTGCATCAACATCTCTTATCATCAAGATCTCTGCCACATAGAAAAAATTACATCCTTTTTTTTTTCTCTTCACAAACTGATTGAAGATCTCAGAGGAAAGCTGTCCCAAAGAATTTTTCCATAATATCCTTGAGGCAAATAAATTTAACATGGCCATTCCTCCCTTTTTTTTTTTTTTTGACCTCTATTTTAACTCATTTTAAAATATGGCAAACAAAGAAAACAGGGAAAAAGTAAGATGAAAGTCAATAAGATGGCTAGTGATGAGGTATCAAGTGAAATAATGCTACAGCAAGAGAAATCTCATTGACAGGGTCCATAGAAGTTTTTAGAAGTGCCTCAAACATTTGTAAAAAAAATGAAAAGCATACAAAATATCATCTGATTGGTATGTGATAAATTGGAAACAAAAAATGGAAGGGGACACCAAAATACATTCTTCATTTAGAAAATTTTAACTGCTTGACCAAGCAATCAATAAACAAAAATAATAAAACCAGACAGACAAAGGAAACAGACACTTCTAAACAATAAAGAGGACAAACATAATGGGGATTACTTTGAAATCAACACAACTGTGTGGGACACTTCCTTGGAGGAAAATTTATTAGGGGGAAAAGTCAGTAAACCAGGCAACCAAGCCTTACTTTCTGGAGAGTCAGAGAGCTATGGGAAACAGAACTCCACTCTTACAAGGTACAAACTCAATCTCACAGGCTCTAGGACCTAAGATAGAAGTAATTTAAAAGGATTCTGTGTCGAGACTTACCTGCTGATCTTGGAGAACCTCCCAGAGAGGGAGGAGGCACCTGGAGCTCACGGCTGGGGCACACACGCTGGTGGCAGCCATTCTGGGAAGCTTGTTCTACCATGAGGACACCGATACTGGCAGGTTCCACTTCACAATCTTCCTTCTAGTTTATTAGCCCGGGACTGCTAATAAACAGAATAAAAGACTGTTCTATACATCTGTGTCTCTTTTGCTGTCTCGCATACAGGGTTATCGTTACCATCTTTCTAAATTCCGTATACATGCGTTATTATACTGTACTGGTGTTTTTCTTTCTGGCTTACTTCACTCTGTATGATAGGTCCTTACTTTTGAGTTAGCTTGGAAATTTGTGATGGAAGAAAGACTCACATTTTTCAATGTAGATATATTTATTGATATGAATTTTCTTTACCAAGTATGTGCAGGCTATTTTTCATGATAGATTTTAATAAATCAAAAAAAATCTCTCACTACCTATTCTTGGTGTGTGTGTGTATATATATATACATATACATATATACACATACATATATATACATACATATATGTGTATATTTATATATATATACATACATATATATATACACACACACACAAGATAGATAGATGTCTCAAAATCATGATAAAGGCATGAGGACATTTAACTAAGACTTTTTGGGAAAAAAATTACAAACTTCCTTGAACATAACTCATAAGATCTGTCGGAGTCTTCTCTTTTTCTACCTCTCTCATGCTTTCATTTGCTATAAACAAATGAAAAATCACTCAAAACCATTTTTTTGAAAAACCATAGTTTCTCTTTTGAACTTCTCTACTTCTCATAGTGTTTCTCATTCTGAAAACCATGGTGACATTTCAAATAACATATTGTCTTTTAATTTCTTAAGTCATCTTTCTTCTTTCCCATTCTGATGTTCCTACAGGCTAAAATGTAAGATTCTCCTGCCTAGCATATTAAAATATAGAGTTACACTCCAGCTTAGAATCTTCACTATTATACTTGATCCCAGATGGAGTCTTTGCAATAGATTTTATACTTAACCGTCTTGGCAACTTTCCTAGCACCATCCTCTACCTTTTACTTCTAGCAAATGCTCTCTCTTTTTTTTTTTTTCTTGTTTAACAACAGCAGCAAAAAAAATAGTATGTTTTGGGTTAATTTCCTATTTTCACTTATTTATTTGTTCAACATAAGGATGTACTCTGTCCTCTGCAAAACATCAATACTTTACATTGGAAAAACAAGAAAAAAATATGTCCTTCCTTCATTAAGCCTTCAAGGGCTTAGGGAAGCAGTAGTATGGGTGTCATGGTAAGTGCCGTAAGGAGCTATGTAGCCTAGACTCTGCAGACACTAAACACAACACAATTCTACAAGGGAAGGCTACCTGTTTGCACACATATTGGAAAGGATAGCCCTAGCAAAGATTCCTAGCATGTGAAAATTTTACAAGTGTTAGAAGGCGTATGTAGCTTAAGAAGGGCTTCCCAGGTAGCGCTTGTGGTAAAGAATCCACCTGCCAATGCAGGAAACAAGAGATGCGGGTTCCTTCTCTGGATTGGGAAGATTCCCTGGAGAAGGAAATGGCAACCCATTCCAGTATTCTTGTCTGGGAAATGCCATGGACAGAGGAACGTGGCAAGACCCAGGCTATAGGGTCACAAAGAGTCATAGACAACTGAAGCAACTTAGCAAGCATATACGCAAGTTAAAGAACATAAGGAAGATAAATTAACCAATATTGTTGCTATTTTTTGAGAATTTGAATATAGGAAGAAAAGCCAATTTTTGAAGAAAAGTTGCTGAGTTTATTTTGGCTGTATTAGACTTGAGGTGTATTTCAAATGTTCAGAAGGAGACTTTGAAGCATTTGAACACGTTATATTTCTAAATATAATGTCTTTTCCCCTTCACACTCTTTCCAAAAACATCTCTAAGAAAAGACCTAGGTTGTATTTGAATCCCTACCACATCTCTCATGTTATGAGGGGTTTCTTTTTTTTTTTTCCAATTACTAAAATTGGAGCATTAAAGTAATGTTGAGAGAGGACACATTAGCCTGAAATGACTTCAATCAATGATAATTTTGAAAACTTATAGAGGTCACCAATAGAAAAGTGAAAAAGGAAACAAAGAAATTTAACACCAATTAGTCATCATTCCTGAGACTGTGACCTCATAGATTTAAAGGCCACATGTCATTACAAACAAGCTCATTAAATACTTTAAAGAAAATATAGAGAAAATGGTTATGTAGCAGAGATAACAAAGATATTCCAAGAGGAAGAGAAACTTCAAAATGTTCTCTTTTACAAATGTTACTTATGACTTTGGATAAAATTCACCATGATAGCATAAAACATGAGTTCAACCTTGGCCATCTCTCAGACAATGTAGATGATAAAGATGATGATATTTTATAGAAATCTGTGTAAATCCAAAAGTATCACTCTGACAAAGTAAGAGTTTCTGATATTTAAAATTAAAAACCAAATAAAATAGTTTCATTATTATTTTATGTAATGTATCATTTTAAATATGTAGTGTAAATTAAATATTATAATTACACTACTGAATATTTAATCTTCAATCTGAAAGCAGCATAAATATATCAAATTCCCAGCAGAAATTCTATTTACCTTATTTTTCAGCACATACATTAAATGGGTCTGGAGTTTCCAATAGCAGTAAGTACTATATATATGCCAAATAGGACCTAAAGGGCATATCCTGTGCATTGAATTATCAACCCTTATCTTCCCATCATACAACTTTTACCCTACTGACTGTGTTCAGTCAATGCATTTTAATTATTTCATGTTTTTATTTTCCCTTAAGTTTACTATTAGAACTCAAGCCTAGCTTTAAAGTCAGATAATAAGGCCAGAATCCATTACCCCTAGAACTTTATAATCTCGTATAAACCAGAGTGTTGTATTAAAAACCATATATTTCCAGCTGCTAACTGGTTTTCTATTTTAAATTAGATACGTCCTTTCTGGATTCAAAACACAGCTGTCCTTTTAAGGTAAATGAAGGCAATGGTCAGAGACAACATTTGCTGGGCTTCATCCAAAAATTAAAATTGCAGGCAGATTCTCTACCATCTGAGCTCCCCTGCTAGCTTAGATGATAGAGAATCTGTCTGCAATGCAGGAGACCCGGGTTCTATCCCTGGGTTGGGAAGGTCCCCTGGAGAAAGAAATGGCAAACTACTCCAGTATTCTTGCCTGGAGAATTCCGTGGACAGAGGAGCCTGGCAGGCTACAGTGCACAGGGTCACAAAGAGTCGGACACAGCTGACTAACACACACAGGTGCTGTGGTGGTCGTTACAGTTGCACAATGAAGAAGGAAACTTAAGGTGTTGTTGACAAACATCCTGCAGCCACAGTGGGGAGCCTACTGATACCATGGAAGTAAGAGCAAAGACAGAAAGAAATGAGGTCCATGAACAATATTCAAACACTTTTAATCCAGATCCTGAAGTCTAAGTTCTTGCTATCTAAGTCAGTGAAACTCCTTTATAATTTGGGTGTAGTATAAATTTCTTCTTGAGACATTTGAGGACTTTGTGGTCTAGTTCCATTTACACTCCCCAGATTTATCTGCGATCACTCTTCCTAACACTGCCTATACTCCAGACATGATTCCTTAGGTGGATTTCTTTCACAGCGTATGGTGTATACATGATGACTTCAGTATCAGATATGTCTCACTCATCTCTCTAACAAGTAAACTTCTACTCATCTTTCAATATCCAGTTCATTATTGCCATTCCGTTAGGAAGCTGCTTTTCCCATGTGGAGTAAGTTGTTCCCTTCACTCTGTTTCTACTGCACTTTTGGACACTTCACTTCTGATTAATTATTGATTGTTACTATATGTATATGTATAGGGGTTTCCCAGGTGGCGGTTGTGGTAAAGAACCCACCTGTCAATGCAAGAGATGAAGGTTTGATCCCTGGGTCGGGAAGATCCCCTGGAGGAGAGGAGGGCATGGCAACCCACTCCAGTATTCTTGCCTGGAGAAGCGCATGGACAGAGGAGCCTGGAGGGCTACAGTCCATAAGGTCTCAAAGAGTCAGACATGACTGAAACAACTTGGCATGCATATATGTGTATAATCTTTGATGGAAAAGATTGCATTTTATTCACCTTTTTTTTTTTTTTTTAATCTGGCACAGTACTTTGCAGATATCCATGTGTAGCAGACAAAATAAATGCTAGGTGAAAGCAAAAGTGCAGAAAAGGGAAGGGAAAAAGTAGGAAGTATAAAATTGTTCTCACAAAAGAATGAAACTCTGGCACAGGAGACAGTTTTTACAAATGAAGAGTATAACCAGTACTAATCACAGATGACTGCTTCTTAAGAGATGATCTATGAAACATGTAAATGTTCCTCTGCTAGAAATCAGGAATGGGTTCACTATTTCATCTAAGGCTTGATAATTAGTAAAATGTATCTTATTTATCTAAGAGTAATAAAAAGCAATTTAGTTTCAGTGTAAGGGTCTGACCAAATACATTACTTCTGAAAGCAAGTTTGATCAAATGACATCTTGTGAGCAAAGCATGAGGAAACACAGTGCACAGATTAATGCAGGATTCATGTAGATTCTTTGACAGAAGGGAGGCACTAAGAGAATTTATAGAAATCAGTCCATGAATTTACCGAAAATATTTTGATATAGAAAATTAATGGTGTTTTTCCAGGATTTAATTATACATCTGCGTGCCTGTGTGTTAAGTCGCTTAAGTTGTTTTTGACTGTGTGAGACCCCCATGGGCTGTAGCTCGCCAGGCCCAAATGTCCCCGGGATTCTCCAGGCATGAATACTGGAGTAGGTAACCATGCTCTCCTCCAGGGGATCTTCCCGCCTCAGGGATCGAACCTGCATCTTCTGCATTGCAAGTGGATTCTTTTACAACTAAGCCACCGGGATTTTTTTCAGTAAATTGTGAAGTATTTTTCAGAAATCAATACACTTTTCTCAACGTAGTTACTCCTTGTGTTGGGGAATGATGTTAAGATTTTTACTTTTATTTTGACCCCAATTTGTGTCACAAGAGTAATTTTTAAAATATGTGCATCTGCTTTGGGGGTACTGTTAAGCTGTCCAAACAACAGATGGATTGATTGGATCTATGAATATCTTTGCCTGATGTAGACATTTATATTCACAGGAGAATACTTGGAGGATCAATCATTGGCCTAACTTTGCTGTTTGACCTCATTTTAGATGCTTTGGTCATATCCATATTCAGTCTGGAAGCATTCTCCTTTCTAGGAAGCTGAAATTCAGTGTGGCTGGACCTGCTTAACTCAGTAATATTTCATCTCCCAAAGGCACTAACTTTTGAAATTACAAAGGTACTATTCAGTTAAAATGAGTTCTTATAAAAATCATTTACAATAGATTTATAAGGGTATACTTCCTCTTGAAATTCCTATTGTTGATAAATGGCATTATTTTGAAAGAGTCAACCAAGCTAGACAACAAAGTCACCTTGGATTCCTCCTTTTCGTTCACTTATTAATTACCAAGTCCAATTTTTTTCTACTTCCTAGCTGCCTATTCTCTATACTCAATGCCTCTACATTTTTACAGTCATTTTACTAAATTTCTGAATTGTTTTCCAATATTCATTCATTCTCCTTCTCTGAAAATCTATTTTCTGATTGTGGCTTTCAGGCCTAATCTCAGTCTCAATGGTCAAAAAACAAACAAACAAATAAAAACTCTGCTTTCATATACTCCAAATGTCCCCCCCATAAACTTTTTTCTTATTAAATGATAACACCATTTTAACAATTTCTCATTTTAAAAAATAAACAAAACAACCTTTATTTGCACATACTCCAGATATTCCTCCCTTAAAATTTTTATCTTGTTACTGCATTTTTCCAAAAATTTTAGTTAAAAAAAAAACTCTTTATTTTTACATACTCTAAATGTTCCTCCCTTAAACATTTTTATCCTATTAGTTACAGTCCAATTTCTTAGTTCAAAAAAAAAAAAGAAAAAAACTCTCACACTGGTCCAATGCTCAATTTCTTTAAAGTTCAGTTCAGTTCAGTCGCCCAGTCGTGTCCGACTCTTCGCGACCCCATGAATCGCAGCACGCCAGGCCTCCCTGTCCATCACCAACTCCCGGAGTTCACCCAGACTCACATCCATCGAGTCGGTGATGCCATCCAGCCATCTCATCCTCTGGTATCCCCTTCTCCTCCTGCCCCCAATCCCTCCCAGCATCAGAGTCTTTTCCAATGAGTCAATTCTTCGCATGAGGTGGCCAAAGTACTGGAGTTTCAGCTTTAGCATCATTCCTTCCAAAGAAATCCCAGGGCTGATCTCTTTCAGAATGGACTGGTTGGATCTCCTTGCAGTCCAAGGGACTCTCAAGAGTCTTCTCCAACACCACAGTTCAAAAGCATCAATTCTTCGGCGCTCAGCCTTCTTCACAGTCCAACTCTCACATCCATACATGACCACTGGAAAAACCATAGCCTTGACTAAATGAACTTTTTTTGGCAAAGTAATGTCTCTGCTTTTGAATATGCTATCTAGGTTGGTCATAAAGTACCTATAACCAAATATTTCCTACCACCTTGGTCCACTGAGAGCTAATATCTTTGTCCAACCACCATTATCTAGTGTGTGGTTTGTTGGAAAGCCCTCTAAATCTTCTGCCTGCTTCCAGGCTTGTCCCTCTGCAGTCTATTCTCCATACTGTATCTAGAAACATAACTCAGAAAATATCACTCTTCTAGATCTTCAGCGATTTCCCCTGTCATTTGATCCTAAATGAACTGTATAAGAACCTAGAAAATTTTTCTACCAGCCTTTTTTCTAACCTCATCTAATACGATGTCCCTGCTCACTTCATTCCAGCCGCGTTGGCCGCTTGACCACTCTTTGTACATTCCAGGCATATTCCTGCCTCAGTCTTTGCACCAGCATGGAGCACACTTCCCTCAGACAAACACTTGACTTGTCTCTTCACATCATTTTGGTCTAGGCTCAAATATCATCATCAAAGGAATAATGAGGAAGATTCATTAAAAAGGTCTTCCCTGACTATCTTCCTAAAACTAGACTCACTCTTCTCTCATTTTCTATCTCCTTACCCTATTTCACTTGTAGCCATAGTACTTGTCTCCAACTGATATTTATTTTATAACAATTTTTCTATCACTAGAATATGTATTTCAAAATAACAAGAACAATTATCTGTTTTTTTCCACTACTGCACCTCTACCTTAATAATGAAACAGTATTTCTATTTATCTACCATTGTCAGGTATGTCTACTCTCCCTATATACTCTTATCTTTCCTATATCTTATTTAATTGTGTAAAATAATGAAACTTGGCACATAGTACAAATTAATTAGATACTTCTTGACTTTGGTAAACTCTCTTAAAATGGTCTTTCTAATGTATGTGTGCATATTTATAATAAATATTTGTGTGTATATATATAAATTACATTTCTCTTCAATTTAAAAGCCAGTCAGTGGGAATGACTTCCAAAATAACAGTGGGAGAAACTTTTCAGACCTCCTCTCCAAGGAGACTGGTGAAAACCATTTTAAAAAACAAAACCACAATATTGTAAAGCAATTATTCTCCAATAAAAAAAATCAATTGACAAAAAACCCATCAAAACAAAACCACCATTTAAAGCCTTTGGAAATGGTTTTAAGGGCAAACAGAAAATAAGAAACATCTGTTTGAGAAAATCTATGAAAATTCAGCAAGAAAGGCAAGAGTGTATGGTATGTGAACAACAACAAAAATAACTCCTTTTTTTTCCCTCTCAGCTCAGTTAAGTGAACATTGCATTTCAGATTGCTACAACCAAGAACATAAGGTTTCCTCTTTCCCCAGGTCCTAGTCAGAGGACTTTCTTCTTGACAGGCACTAGATGTCAGCATTTCTTATCCCGCCCCCAGCTACTTTTTGCTGAAGTTAATTCCCAGGCATGTGAATCAGAGTTAAGCACTCTGTTCTTCCTGCCAGCATCTACTGAACTCATAGAATGCAGGGTCTTTAAATGGTTAAAGATACCATTTTAAAGTACCATAACATTTTTGTGTGTGTATAAAATAAAGAATCTTTTTTATAACCCAAAGAACCTATAGCTTCTAAAATGAGACTGTACTTTGAATCTCTGTTCTCTAAGAGGAGAACTGGAGCATTTAATTGAGAAGTAAATTAAACTTTTCCACATCCTTCATTTTTAGTGTAGAGGCAGCCGTGGAAACACATAACTCATCTCACCCTTCAAGAGCTTACCTCGTTATAAGATAGGCTGACATCCTCCACCAGCTGCATTTTTGGTCCGAGACCACTCTCTTCTCTGGCTGCTCTAACCGAGGACAGAACACGATGGAAGTGTTAGTTTGGCCATTTCTGCACAATGTGGGACTCTTCTCATGGGTTATATTCTGGGGTGACGGGTTGTTCTGCCTGAGCCTTACTCAGAGCTCTTCTGCAGTTTAAGGCTCTAAGTACATCTCTTCCATTTTTCACCTGTCTTTTCACAGGTCTCAGATCTGCATTAATTTCAGAAGGTGCTCCATGTCCTTCCCCACTTCTACTCTTTATTCCTCATAGATATTTACCAAATAAATCTCCTACATCTGTAATTCCATCTTGGTGTCTGATTTGAAGGAGATCCAAGCCTTCTCTGACATGTCAAATTTAGTAGGTCTCCCCAAAAGTGGAACAAAAATGTAAGGATGAAAAGTAAAAGGTAAGAAAATCAATGGAGGAAATGACTTTCCTGTCTCTGTGCTTTGATCAACTTTTATTTTATTTACTTATAGGGCCTATAAACAAACAAATGAACAGACAACCTAGCAATTTCCTGAACCCTATCTCCTCATGTTAAACTCTTACTCTTTTTAGGTAAATACCTTAAAATCTTTCTAATATGTTTATGTAGTCATTTCTTAAGTTTTCTACTTAACCTCATTTTTTTCTTAATTTTTCTATGTCAATATTTCTATTTATCTACCATTGTCAGGTATATTTACTCTCCCTATATACTTTTATCCTTCCTATATCTTATTTAATTGTGTAAATATTCAATAGTTTGAGTGACTATGTAAATATTTTGACTGCCACACAACAGAGCAAATTACTCTCTTGTTCAATTTTTTTTGTTTTCTGTGGCATGAACTCTCTGTTGTTGCTTATTGAGTGGTTCTCTGTGGATAATCTCTTTGTTTATCCCCAAATTCTCTCCCAGAAGTGTCTATATCATCCCCAAACATTTAAAGCTTTAGGAAATTTATCAATTTCCTCTTTTCTTTCCTTGGAGAGATAGCTGGATACCTTTCTTCTTGTGCTTCCAAATGGATTGCTTGTTTGTTAAACAAGAGCATGGTGGGGCCCCTGACTCCCCATTACCACCATCCTGGGCATGCCCTTTACATCACTTCTGGGTGAAACTCTTGCATTTCTCTTTCTTAGTTTACTTCCTTGCATATGCAGAGTGTTTTATTTAGTAAATTCCTGAAGGTGGCTCAGTGGTAAAGAATCTGCCTGCCAATGTAGGAGACATGGGTTCAATCCCTGGGTTGGGAAGATTCCCTGGAGAAGGAAATGACAACCCACTCCAGCATTCTTGCTGGCAAATCCCATGGATAGAGGAGCCTGGTGGGCTACAGTCCACGGGTTGCAAATAGTTGGACATGACTGAGCAACTAAACAATGAAAGAGAACATAAGTATTTTTGAAGTCTTGTATTTCTGGACAGATTTTTACTCTGTCTCTGCCTTCATTTTCAGTTGGATGAATATAGAATTCAATATTGGAAATGTATTTAACTCAGGAGTTTGAAAGCACTTTCCCATTATCTTCTAGAATCCATTTAGACTATTAAGAAGTCTTAAGTTTTTCTTACTTTTAGTTTTTTGCCTGAGATCTATTTTGATTTTCTCCCAAGGTACGTTTGGAAATTTTTCTTACCTGATGTTTTAGAAATTTCTTGATTATTTACATTGGAATTGTTTTGCTTTTATGAATTGTGTTGGGTCCTCTTGGTCAAGAAATTCAGAATCCTCACTTCTAAGAAATTTGACTTTGCATTCACTTTGTAACTTCCTCCATTAATTTTCTTACCTTTTACTTTTCATCATTTTTACCCATACTTTTATTTATGTATTTTTGGCTGTGCTGGGTCTTTGTTGCTGTGCAGGCTTTTCTCTAGCTGTGGCAAGCAGGGGCAACTTTTCAGTTGTGATTTTGGACTTCTCATTGCATCAGCTTCCCCTCTTTTTTGGAGCACAGTCTCTAGGGTGCGTGGGCTTCAGTAGCCATGGCACATGAGCTCAGAGTTGTGGCTCCTGGGCTCCAGAACACTGGCTCCATAGTGGTGGTGCATACTCCGTAGCATGGGGGATTTTCCCAGACCAGGGATCAAACTTGTGTCTCCTGCATTGGCAGGCAGATTCTTTGCCCTTGAGCCACCAGGGAAGCCCTACTTTTCTTTTTTTTTTCCTACTTTTAATCTTTATATTTTTGTTCCACTTTTTGGGAGCACTCTTAAGTTTGACATTCAATCGTTGTGATTTTGTTCTCAGCTTTGATGTCATGTTTTTATTTTATGAGACCTGTTTTGTCTCTGAATGTTCTTTTCCTTATAAACTTTTATTCTTGGATTGTAAATGCAGTATCTTTTCATATATCTGATAGCATTTTATTATCTCATTGCATCACTGACTCAATGGACATGAGTTTGAGGAAACTCCAGGAGACAGTGATGGACAGAGAAGGCTGGCACGCTGCGGTAGAAGGGGTGGCAAAGAGAAGGAAAAGACCTAGCGACTGAAAACAATACCTTTCATTCATTCCGCTGTTTGGAGGATGGTACCCCACCATGTGCTAAGCCTATGTTCTCCAGGACAAAAGTGCTTCTGTGAAGAGATCTGCAGGAGTTAAGTCTATAAAAATTTCTACTGTTTTCAGCCACATTTCATACCCCATTTTATGAGATACCTGAAGTCCCCCTTCTTGGTGTTTTGTGCTGATCTTCAGGATCTTCAGTGAACATCACTGATTCTTGTGCTTTTCTTACTCAGCATAGGTTAAACATTCTCCATCTGTTTAGTTCCATAGCTGCTGTCCATTATTCCATCAAGCAACAAATTGTCCTTTCTTCTCTTTTTTCTTTGTCCTGGCTGACTTATTATTATTATTTTTATTCATTTACTCTCATTTTATGGAGGTTGCAGTTGAAGCAGTGATAAAAAATTTATATACAATCCATCATGTTTATCTAAATCTGTATGCCTCTTTTGGGTTCTCTTCTGAAATCTCATTATGCTTTATAAGTATTATATATAAAAAGCATATATATATATAAGCAAACCCATCTTATCCCCCCCTCCTTACATTACTATAAATTCAACAACTGTTTTATCGAATGCCTATAATATGACAAGTAGTATTTTAGGCATGTTAAATATACAATCAAAAAAAAGCACAAGGGATTTCCTTTCACATGGAGCTCACATTTTACAATTAGATGGAATGTGAAAAGAAGAAGTATGAGGAGGAGAAGGAGGAAAAGGAGGAGGGGAGGAGGATGAGAAAAAAAAAATGTACTAAAGAACAAAATCTCCCAGAAAATAAGTGTTCTGGAGGATGTGGAGAAATTGGAACACTTGTGCGTTATTAGAATATAAAGGATGCAGCTGCTGTGGAAAATAGTATGGAAATTCCTCAAAAAATTAAACACAGAATTACTCTATAATCCAGAAATTTCATTTCCATGGATGTTCCCCAAAGAAAGTAAATCAGGAGCCTGAAGTGATATTTGTATATTCATGTTCATAGCGGCATTTCACAATAGTTGAGTGTCCTCTGATGAATGAATGAAGCAATAAAAGATGATATATACACACAAGATAATATCATGCAGTTTTAAAAAGGAAGAAAATTCTGACACAGTCTAGAATATGGATGAACCTTAAGGACATTATGCTAAGTGAAATAAATGAGTCACAAAAGGAGAGATATTTTGTGTTTCCACCTATACGAGGTTCCTTGCATAGCAAAATTATAGAGACAAAAAGTAGAATGTTGGTTGGCAGGGCCTGCTTATTGTTGTTGTTGAGTCTCTCAGTAGCGTCTGAGTCTTTGCGACCCCAGGGACTGCAGCCCAACAGGCTCCTCTATCCATGGAATCTCCCAGACAAGAATACTGGAGTGGGTTACCATTTTCTTCTCCAGGGAATCTTTCCAACCCAGGCATTGAATCTGCATCTCGTACATTGGCAGGTAGATTCCTTACCACTGAACCATCAGGGAAGCCTAGCAGGGCCTACAGGAGGAGGGAAGGGAATTAGTATCTAATGGGCACAGACTTTCAGCTGGGAAAGATGAAATAGTTCTAGAAATGGATGGTGGTGATGGTTGCACAAAAATGTGAGTGTACTTAACTCCAATGAACTGTTTATATAAGAATGGTTAAAATGCTAAATTTTATGCTATGTGTAGTTTTTCACACAGACACAAAATGAATGGTTAGGATAGTTGTCACTGAGAAGGTGCCTTTTGAGCAAATACTTACAGCAGTGAGGGGCTTAGCAAGGCAGAAACCACCAGGAAAGGAGTCTGTGCTCCTGAGTGAAGTAAACAGAAGGGACGGCACAAGATGAGGCCAAAGAAGTAGTGGGGTGCAGAGGACTGATGGGAAGGAAGTTTTCAGTTTTAAAACTGAAAACAGACTCTTGGAGGACTTCATGGGCAATAAGGTGGTTAGGATTCTGCACTTTGATCCCTGGTTGGGGGACTAAGATCCAATGCCATACAGCACAATGAAAACAAACAAATAACAACAAAAACTGAAAACAGACTATTGAATTGGCAATTTAATAGTCACTGCAGTTATTACTAGTTTGGAACAAAACACTTTTTTATGGGGTAGTGGGCTGAAAACCTAATTTATAAACTACATAGAAAAATTGAAGGAAAGTGTATCCTAAAATATGAAATAAAATGAGTCATCAATTTCAGAGTTAAAATAGAATTGTCTTCCATTTAACTTAATATTGTTTCTTTCAGGAAAGGATAAAAAAAAAAAATTGTGACAGAACAAAGAGGGACTATAGAGGTTTGGCAACATAGTTACCATGTGCAATGATATTATTTTCTTATCTAACATAGAATCTACTTAGTTTTCACTTAGCTCCTTGTTTACTCAAGGAGTTTCAGCTGACTTCTTTTTAGAGTTTCAAATTGAATTTCTTCTTTGTGGTTGAAGGGCAATGCTATAACTAAACCCAAATTTAACTTTATATTTTAAAGGTACAATCAAACCATCGTGAGTCCTGTGTAATAAAATTCCACTTAACATGAGTCTATTTAATTATTATGAGTCCATTTAATAAAAATTTCCCTCCTTCTTCTTAAATTCTGAGTAAATTAAATGAAATGGCCTCCAAGGTTATTGCTATATGCAGACTGTATCAGAGCACAGGATAGTGAACCATAATCTACTTTCATCCCATTTAGAGTTATGTCACTCTTAGTCTTCTGCTGTGATTAGACAATTAGATACAAATGGTTTTCTAATGGATTTGCTACAAGACATTCCGGGAGGAAAATTCATGATCTTAGCTCATTTCTCTTCCCTTTGAAGTGTAAACTAGTTAACTGCTCTACAAATCCATTAATTTGAATACCTTCTTTGAGATGATAAAGTTTTTGGTGATAGTACTGACAGATATCCGTACATTTTTTTAATGTAATTTTTTTTTTTTTTTTTGTAATTAGGGACCTTTATCTATGCAGTTAATTACTGCTACCATACTTCAAGTCCTTATCAAGTTTACCTCAAGATTAAGACAGTAGTTTCCTAATTGGTATCTTTAGCTCTGGATTCCCCTGTCTCCCCTTACAAGGTACACTCTTCAGTGTGGTTAATCTTATTAAATCAGTTCTCCCTGATCACCTTCTTGCTTCTACTGCACTTACTGAGTGCACTTTCACTATGTATCGTTAATGTCCCCAAATGATCATTTCATCAAATAATTATTTTTTTAAAAAATTCTTTTGTCGGAGAAGGCAATGGCACCCCACTCCAGTACTCTTGCCTGGAAAATCCCATGGACGGAGGAGCCTGGTGGGCTGCAGTCCATGGGGTTGAGAAGAGTCAGACACGACTGAGTGACTTAGCAGCAGCAGAGCCACGGCCTCAGGTGCAGGAAGGACTTTTGAGCCAGCCCTTCTCGACCCCCAAGCCCCCACCACTAGCCGCCTGGGGGCCGGCTTCCTCCTGCTCTAGGTCTTCGCCCCTCAGGTACTGTTAACTCTTGATTCCAGGAGAAAAAAAAAATCCTGATGATGTGAAAACAAACAAACAAAAAAAACCAAAAATTCTTTTGTTTCTCCCACTTGACAATTTCTTGTTGGAATTATAGTGTCTAAAAATAGTTAAATATTGTATAATGCAGCTTAGGGAATAATCCCTGGAAGATGCATGATTACACTAAAATCTATTTGAGCTAACTGTCAATATTATGCACATGTGCACATGTGAGTGTGTGTGTGTGTGTGTGTGTGTGTGCCTTTTCAAACCATTATCACGGAACTGAATTTGTCTTAGACAAAAAAGCTAAAAAAAAAAAAAAAAAAAAAGCAGACCCAAACTGTGTTTATAGCCAGGAGAGTGTAACTTATCCTATCACCAAATCAAAGCTGTAAACAAAGGGAATACTGGACAGAAAGTATGATAATTTGTAAAACTGTTTTCCTATAACGTATATCACTCAGAGCTGAACTCTGATCATTTAGAAAAGGAGACAAATGAGATGATTCCTACAGCAGCTCTGGCTTTCTGTCTGGAGGCACTTCCCAGAAAGGAAAATGTAAGACATTGCACTCTGCCAATGTAAGGAAGTAGACATCAGGCTTTGGGTAGATGGGGTTGATACAGGAGAGATAGGAACAACTTTGAAAAACAGCTTCAGAAATTTGCTTAGATGTGAAACTAAGCAGCTCAGATTGGCACTTGAACCATGATCTATTAACTGAGATCACACACAAGGTCTCAGGACTTAATGAAGTTCACGTTCTTGATGTCTCATTGCAGGAAGAATTGAGAGGGAAACAAAATGATAGGTAAGAAGTGCATTTATTTCGAGAGAAATACACTCCACAGAGTGTGGGCCATCTCAGAAGGCGACAAAGGCACTAGGGTATGGGGTTGTCAGTTTTTATAGGGATGGGTAATTTCAGAGGCTCTTGAGTGGGAAGAGTATTACAGCCATCTTGGGGAAGAGGGGATGGGGTGGGGATTTCCGGGAACTGGGCCACCACCCACTTTTTGACCTTTATGGACTGTCGAGGTGCCTGTGAGTGTGTCATTTAGCTTGCTGATGTGTTGCAATGAATGTATATGAAGGCTCAAGGTTTAGTGGAAGTTGACTCATCTGCCATATTGGGCCCATTTGGTTCTAATCAGTTTATGTCATGTTTAGAGTATGTCATTCTTTAAAAAATTGTGCCCTGCTCCCTTCCCTCCTGTTTCAGAGGTATCCCTGAAACTTTAGCTAAATATTAATGTGCACTTGCAGAGACTGAGAAATCATGAGATAGAGGAAAGTAACAATTGTTGGGAAGCTGCAAAATGAACAATTCCCAGAGCAACACAAATTTGAATTCCATCAGGCCAGAGTGCAGATATTTACTTGAATACCTTGCACAACCAATAGAGGCAACAAAAGGGCCATGTCTTAGTAATTAGACTAGGTTTGATAACAATTAAAGGAATTTTAAAACATGCTTTGAAAAGATCAACCTCCTCTGCAAGTAACATAACTACCTGCCAAATAAATCCAGCACTCTTTAACAAAGAGAAAACTAAGTCCAAATATTCAAAGATATAATATTCACAATGTATGGCAATGGATGAACTTTTACAGAAATATATAGCAGTTTTTTTATTGCTTCCATAACAAATTTGTACAAATTTAGTGATTTGCAGTACACAAATTTATTATCTACAGTGCTATCGGTCAAAAGTATGGCAAGAGGCTCACTGCTGCTGCTGCTAAGTCACTTTAGTCGTGTCCAACTCTGTGCGACCCCATAAACAGCAGCCCACCAAGTCTCCACCATCCCTGGGATTCTCCAGGCAAGAACACTGGAGTGGGTTGCCATTTCCTTCTCCAATGCATGAAAGTGAAAAGTGAAAGTGAAGTCGCTCAGTCTTATCTGACTCTTAGCGACCCCATGGACTGCAGCCTACCAGGCTCCTCGTCCATGGGATTTTCCAGGCAAGAGTACTAGAGTGGGGTGCCATTAGGCTGAAATCAAAATATTAACAGTATATATTCCTTGCTGGAGGCTCTGTGGGAGAAATTGTTCCCTGCTTATTTAAGTGGTTGGCAGAATTCAGTTTTCATTAGTTTTAGGACTGAGGACCCCATAAACCCTGTTTACAGTCTTATTGGCTGTAAATTCAGGGTAATTCCCAGTTTCAAGAAGCTATAGCATTCCTTGGCACATACCACCTCCCCATCTCCCTTTTCCATCTTAAAAGTCAGAACTTAGAAGTAGATTCTTTCTAAGGTGGTATCTCTCTGACCTCAATTGGGAAAATTTTTCCATTTTCAAAGACTCTTGTAATTAGACTGGGTCCACCCAGATAATCCAGAATAATTTCCTTATCTCAAGGTCTATAACCTTAATGACAAAGTCTCCTTTACTATTTAATGTAACATAGTTACAGATTCCAGACAGGATATGAATTGGGGCTAGTGGTAGCATTCTTGACTATTACATCATGTGAAAAACTGAAACACATAATCAGAAAGAAAATCACTCTTTAGGTGTAATTCCAGAAATTATTTGATTTCTATTACATTTACTGACAAATGGGGATATATAAGTAGTTATTAAAGCTATAAACATGATAGGCAATTTTAAGAAAAACATTAGGGACTTCCCTGGTGGTCCAGTGGCTTAAACATTACACTCCCAATGCAGGGGGCCCAGGTTCAACCCTCGTCAGGGCACTAGATCTCACATGCTGCAATTAAGACTTGGCACAGCCAAATAAATTAACAAATATATTTTTTTAAAACAATAAAATGACCATGAGATAAATTGATGATATAAGGAAATGGATCACACTGAAATTATAGAGAGAAATATATTATTTCTGAAAGGGAAAATTTACTCAAATTTAACATCAGAGTAGATACCACAATAGAAAATGAGTGAATTTGAACAGATAGTGACAAATGTCCAAGATGAAGCTTGGGCTTGAATGTTTACATTTAAATTATTTTTTTCCAAGATGACAGGTCAGTAACATGAAGCATGGGAAAGTAGTCAGTAGTCGTCATATGGCAAAGGGAGCATTTTCTCCACTATACCAAGCTTCAGTTCAATATTTGCAAAACATAACACACATACTATGGGCTTCATGAATTTATAATGTTTGCTTTGATAGCTATCATCATATAGAATAATATTTAAAAAATAAAAATTTGGACCTATATATCTTGGGTTCAAATTCAGGTACTTTCAACTGAACTATATGACATTGAATATTTTGCAAGTTTTCCTAACTCTGAGGAGCAGTATAGGGATGGCTTGAGGGAAGTTAATCACATGTTTATCAACTACAAACTGTCACTTGCCATTAGCAGTTGCCATCTACCTCTGCATAGATTAAACCATGAACTGCGGTAGCGGCTGCCTTTCAACACTACCTGAAAGGCATTCAGGGTAGAAAGCAGAAATGAGACACTCTGTTCACTGAGAAAAACTGGAAGAATAGATCTCCAGATAGTTTGATATTTTCAGGAGATGATTTTACAAACCCAATTCTTGTATCTCCTCGTATCTAGAAAAGCACTATAATACTTCATGCTCACATCTGCTCCTCATGACTAGCAGGAACCTTCATGACACGTGTTTTTTTTTTTTTTTTTTGCAAAAGACACATTTTAGAAAAAAAAAAATGTGCTTAATTGCATGTACTTCCCCTTCACAAAATCACATATAAACTGAACTTCTCCTCTACTTCTTTGGAGCAGTTCTTCAGAACTATCTTAGATGCTGTCTCCCAAGCTATGGTCCTCATTTAGCCCAGATAAAATTTAACTCACGAATCTCAAGTAGTACATGTATTTAAATCAATATGTTGCTCTATGAAGAACAGTTGTTTCAATCTGAATTTCAAGTCTTGGATACCTTCTTCCTTTTGTTTTCTTCTTCTTCTCTTTTTGGGGTCAGTTAACAAACATATTGCCTAATCCAGAAAGGGAAGGATAGAGATTTGAAATAACGTATTTTATGAACTTGCCTGTTGAACTTCTTTAATATGATGGGAACCTTCCATTTTTGCTGGGAAGCACAACATTATGGCCTATAAAGTTAAATTTGTTTTTTAAAATAATTTAATTCAACACAGACAGCTATAGCTGTCAGATAATATTGGAGCATGAAATGCTGCATTAAATGTTGGGACATTGTCAGTTGATGAAGGTAAATGAACATCCTAGATGATTACAAATACCTCTTTGTGTTTAACATCACATTATCAGTTATATAATTCAACATTGCCGTGCAAAGTGGATTGAATAAAGCAAGTGCCATGACATAGTTTTGCTTTACATCATTAGTGATGGCATATGAATTTGACAAGATGTCTTTAATTCTATATTAAGTTGACTATGCATTTCACTATGACAAAGTTTATAGAGGTAGATAAACTCTGAGTTTAATAAACTTAAAACATTGCAATTTTAATCCAAATTTATTATATTGCTTATGAAAGATGCCACAATGTAAATTGTCTATGATCAAATTCTACATTGGCTTTAAATTAAGCAAGTTCAAACCTCATTAACTTGACCACATTCCTTAAGATACTATTAAATTTTTTCTTTGGTGCAATAAACTTTACTCTGATTAACTAGAAGGAAATTACCTCTAAGTACAGGACTTATCAACAATGGGATTTTAGGCAGCGTGTAAATTTGGTTAGGGCTTGGGAGGGTGTGGAGAAAAGGGAACAAATGTCCTGTTGGTGAAATGTGATTTGGTACAGCCACTATGAAAAACAGTATGTAGGTTCTTCAGGAAATTAAAAATAGAACTACCATAAGATCTGCTTTTTAATATGCTGTCTACATTGGTCATAGCTTTTCTTCCAAGGAGCAAGTGTCTTTTAATTTCATGGCTGCAGTCACCATCTGCAGTGATCTTGAGCCCCCAGAAATAAAGTCTCTCACTGTTTCCATTGTTTCCCTATCTATTTGCCATGAAGTGATGGAACCAGATACCATGATCTTAGTTTTCTGAACGTTGAGTTTCAAGCCAACTTTTTCACTTTCTTCTTTCACTTTCATCAAGAGACTTTTTAGTTCTTCACATTCTGCCATAAGGGTGGTGTCATCTGCGTATCTGAGGTTATTGATATTTCTCCTGGCAACCTTGATTCCAGCTTGCGCTTCATCCAGCCTGGCATTTTGCATGATGTACTCTGCCTTTAAGTTAAATAAGCAGGGTGACAAAATACAGCCTTGACGTACTCCTTCCCTGATTTGGAATCAGCCTGTTGTTCCGTGTCCAGTGACATGAGTTTGAACAAGCTCTGGGAGTTGGTGATGGACAGGGAAGCCTGGCATGCTGCAGTCCATGGGGTCACAGAGAGTCAGACAAGACTGTGGGACTGAATTGAACTGACCATAAGATCTAGCAACCCCACTTCCAGGTTTGTATCCAAAGGAAATGAAATCACTATCTTGAAGAGATATTAGCCCCTCTATGTTCATTGCAGCATTATTCACAACAATCAAGGTATGATTGACTAAAAAGGTAGAAAACTTGCCCTTTAAGATTAAGGAACGAGATAAGGATGGCCACTCTTAACCTAGGCACCCAGGAAGTTCTAACCAGAACAATTAAGCAAGAAGATGAAATAAAAAGTCATTTAAACTGGAATAAAAGAAGTAACATAGTTTCTGTTCATAGCCATATGGTGGTGGTGGTTTAGTCACTAAGTCATTACAGATATATAGAATCCATCAAAAAGCTGTTTAGTTCAGTCACTCAGTCATGTCCAACTCTTTGTGACCCGATGAACCACAGCACTCCATCCAGG
The DNA here is from genome assembly GCF_032452875.1 of Bos javanicus. Classification (NCBI taxonomy): domain Eukaryota; kingdom Metazoa; phylum Chordata; class Mammalia; order Artiodactyla; family Bovidae; genus Bos; species Bos javanicus. Next base: position 27,596,834 of record NC_083891.1, on the reverse strand, counting down.
CCTCCCTGTCCATCACCAACTCCTGGAGTCCACCCAAACCCATGTCCATCGAGTCAGTGATGCCATCCAACCATCTCACTCTCTGTTGTCCCCTTCTCCTCCTGCCCTCAATCTTTCCCAGCTGTTAGAGAAAATATTCATAAAATATTGAAAAATCTAGTAAGAATTTATTTGTTCAAAATAAGCAACTATAACAAGTAGTATAGAAACATTGTAGGATATTCAAATATCAATTATAATTTTGTAAAAGAGAAATTTAACTGTGACCATTTTTACTAGCAATAAATAATATATGCAATAAAATGTGACAAGATTTTAACATCCTTGTGTAAGAATTCATTATATGAAGTGAAGTGAAGTGAAGGTCGCTCAGTTGTGTCTGACTCTTTGCAACCGCATAGACTCTACAGTCCTTGGAATTCTCCAGGCCAGAATGCTAGAGTGGGTAACCTTTTCCATCTCCAGGTTATCTTCCCAACCCAGGAATTGAACCCAGGTCTCCCGCATTGCAGGTGGATTCTTTACCAGCCGAAACACAAGGGAAGCCAAATTCATTATGTAGGACATCAAAAATATCTAAATATACTTTCACAAAATATACATTAAGTAACTTAATACTGTCCAGTAATGCCCCCAAATTGATCTATATATTTAACCTAATTGCAATAAAAATCCCATTAGAACTTTGAAAATAAGTTGACAGAAGAATAAAAAGTTCAAGAGTAAATAGCCAAGAAACTCCTGAAGAATAATATTGTGGAGTCTTTATAATGATGAAGATGTTTTAGGAAGGTATGGTAATAAACCTGTGAGTTTGGGGGCAGAGAATAGACAGACCAGTGGAACAGCAGAGAGTTCAGAACAAACTCACACAGGTACAAGAACCTGCGCTGTGACAGAGATGGCACCGAGAATCAATGGAGAAAACAACCTAGTCAGAAAACGGTGTTGAAAAAACATGTAAATTAAAATATTATATATATAGTAATGGATTCTTATCTGACAACTTACATGCAAATCAATTCCAAATGGATTAAGAACTCAAATTTTAAAAAATAACTTCAAAATCAAAAGTAAACAAACATAGATGCATATATTTATAACTTGGATTAAGGATGTGTTCTTAAGACCAGATGGCATTTACCACAAGTGAAAAGACTGATACATTTGAATGCATTGAAATTAAGGATTTCTCTTATTCAGAAGACATCATAAAGAAAATGAAAGTATAATTAACAAATTGGGAGAAGATGTGTGCAATATACACAGTTTATGAAGGAGTTACACCAAAATACATAACTTCTTTGAATCTGTGGGGAAAAAATAACCTTCTCTTATAAACATGCTCTAAAGGAATAGTTAAAAATATGCACTAGTAGATCCTTATGTAGTGACGGTTTAAAGTACTATCACAATAGCAACTAATAACACAAAACATAGGAAAAAAATTCAATCAACAGTTGAATAGAAAAATAAATTATTTTTATGTACACATATAATATTATATGGCAGTGAAAGTCAACAAAGGAAATATATATATACATACACACAATATGGGTGAAACTGAAAAACAGAATATTGAACAAACAAAGCAAGTCACAAATAATTTTACTTCTTTAATCTCCAAAAATCAAGACTAATATATATATCTTTAGTATACAGTCAAGTATGTAATGGAGAAGGCAATGGCAACCCACTCCAGTACTCTTGCCTGGAAAATCCCACGGACGGAGGAGCCTGGTGGGCTGCTGTCTATGGAGTCGCACAGAGTCAGACACGACTGAAGCACCTTAGCAGCAGTAGCAGCAAGTATGTAAATCTATTTTTGAAATGACTATAAAATGATTACAGAAAATAATAAGATACAAGTTTCCATCAGGGGAAGAAGTGCTATGACATCTACCAGGAGTATACAGAGGTCTTTGAATTAGTACTTAGTAATATTTTCTTTCTTAAATGAGATGTAGTTTTCATGGATACTCCTTTTATTATTTCCTTAACTATAAATTCATCATGAAAAATATAAAATTAAACAAAACAGATAATTTTGGATGCCAGAAATGATAAAAGAAAGGAATGGGTCTCAATCTGATATGCTGACTGATATTACCCTTGTTTCCAAATTTTATTTAATATTTTCTAAATTTGTTAAACATTCTTTATTTTAATATTTTAAATCACATTAGAACTATTAGACTAGTAAATTTTTGTTATTAATAATAACATTTGCCAAGATTCATCACCCTAAAAAAGATTATTCTATACATATTGATATTTCCTTTAAAAAGCTTGGATATTTCATATGTGATTAATATGTTTGTCAGGGACATTTTCTAAAAATGAATAAAATACTCATCACTAAAGATGATCCGGTTAAGTGGAAAAGTTTACTGCAATAGGAATTTACAAATTATATCAGACATTAGATTGTAAAGTGTGTTCAGCCTTGCTTAATGTATTCTCTATATGATGGAATCATATGACAGAGATCTAGAAGATTAACCCTGGATCACACATATCAGCAAGCAAATCTCCAAAGTATCTTCAAGCTGAATAATTTACCCTAAAATTCTCAAGAGGTTCTATTACGTTCTTTTCATTACATTATTTTATGGTCAAATAATTACATACAAAAATTATTACTCTAGCAATAGAAGTGAGAGTGAAATAAATTTGATGAACAGTGGAATATATTTTACTTTAAATATCCTATTTATTTAACTGTACATTAATTTAAAGCAATAGTAATATTAATCTGATGAGAAATTGTTTACCTCTTGAAAAATAAATTCAACAGCTGCTAAATTATGTGTCTAAAATTGACAGGTAAACAATGAACAAATTCCTTGATTAATTCATTTCAGATCACATATTAATACTATCTCACTCAGTAGTTTTCACTCACATTCTGAAGCAAATCAGCCTTAATATGATAGAAGTAAAGAATAAGCTATTGAGAATTATTTAACTGACATTGTATGTCAGGAAATTTACTAAAGCAAGAGACACAGGTTCGATCCCTGCATCAAAAAGTTTCCTGGAGTAGGAAATGGCAACATGCTCCATTATCCTGGCCTGGAAGATTCCATGGGCAGGGGAACCTGTCAGGCTATAGTCCAGGGATCTGCAGAGAGGTGGACACGACTGAGCTACTGAGCACAAACACACAATAACTAAAACATGTTTTCTTGGATCTGTGACCAACACAGGATGGCCTGCTGGAAACAGTCTTCATTTTTCAATCAAAATATCTAATATCCAAGCTCATCAAGAACAATTTTTTAAATGTAGTAAGATCTTGCATTTTGTTAAATACCAAAATAACTTATAAACAAGAAGCATAATCTCTTCTTCTCAGGTTAACTTGGTTTCAGGAAAAAGCTAAGCTACAACAGCACTGCCAGTGATGTTTTCCCCCTTTCTTCCTTCCTTTTAGAGCTCTCAATTCTGCCCTACCCTGAATTAGCTTTTCAATACATTCTTCTCCTTTTTCCTGATCCGTTCCTTACTTCTTTATTGCATTAGCCTCTCTAGAAAAATGATTCCAGATACCAGTCCTGAAAATGCCTAACAGCCAAAATGCTTTCTGTGTGCTAAATGACTAAAGTAGTTACTTGGTTGAAGCTTTTACACCCCATATGCTCAGAATGAATACATTCTTACAATTGTAGTTTGCAGATAAGACTGTGTTTCTAGTTTCCCATGTAAACTTAGAGAAGCTAAATCTGTAAACTAAATATAAATTGATAGAGATTCTTAACATTGAATTGCTATGCACTGAAATATATTCAAGGATGGAAATCCACAAAAATATTTTTAAAATGATTTTCCTTAATAGCTGACTAATAATCAAGGAAAAACTCTATTAAAAGTTAGTTTCAGCTCATGGATAATTTTCACTGAGTTCACAATTAAATATGTGGAGATTATACATGCAGATTTTTAAAATATCATCTATGAATTCAATATTTCTGACTTCAAAATATTTAATACAAGTAATTTAAAAGATTCATCATTTCCATAGTTGTCATATTGAAAAACAAAATTACATTGTTGAGATTATTTCAACATAAATTTTAAAAATGGTTTCTATAGCTGTAGAATTGGAAAATAAAATTATATTACCAGGATTCCTTCAATTAGTCTAACTTTTAATAATGGTTAATGGCAACCTACTCCAGTACTCTTGCCTAGAAAATTCCATGGCTGGGGGAGCCTGATGGGCTATAGTCCATGGGGGTCGCAAAGAGTCAGACACGACTGAGCCCCTGAACTGAACTGAACTGAAGACCAATTCATTAGAGAGGGATGTAAAGCATAACTCTAATTTTATCCAAAATATAAAAAGAACTCTTAAAACTCAGCAATAAGAAAACAAACAATCTCCTTTTAAGAATGAGGGAATTTCCTGGTGGTCCATAGTTTAGGACTCTGTGTTTTTACTGCTGAGGGCCTGGGTTCATTCCTGATTGGACAAATAAGACCTGCAAGCTGCAAGGTGCAGAAGAAGAAGAAGGAAAAAAAAAACCAGAAACCTTAATGTATGCCCGAGAAAATAAGCATATGTAAAGGTGGTCCATATCATATGTTTTGGGGGAAATTCAGTTAAAACAACAATGAGGTAACACTACCGACCTATTAAAATGCCCCAGTTTTGGAATACTGATAATATCAAATGCTGTTGAGACCATGGAACAAGAGGAACTCTTGTTCATTGTGGGTGGAAATGCTAAATGGTACAGACACTTTGAAAGATAATTTGGAAATTTCTTGCCAAACCAAAGATATGTGTACCACATGATCTAGTAATTGAGCTCCTTAGTGTTGACCCAAAGAACCTGAGCACTTTTGTTCACACAGGAACCTGCACATGACTGTTTACAGCAGCTTTATTCATAATTGCCAAGCAATTAAGATGTCCTACAGCAGATGAATAAATAAACTGTGGTACATCCAGACAGTGGAATATTATTCAGCACTAAGAGGGCAGATGGTGACTGCAGCCATGAAATTAAAAGACGCTTGGACTCTGAGGGAGAGGGAGAGGGTGGGAAGATTTGGGAGAATAGCATTGAAACATGTAAAATATCATGTATGAAACGAGATGCCAGTCCAGGTTCGATGCACGATACTGGATGCTTGGGGCTAGTGCACTGGGACGACCCAGAGGGATGGTATGGGGAGGGAGGAGGGAGGAGGGTTCAGGATGGGGAACACATGTATACCTGTGGTGGATTCATTTTGATATTTGGCAAAACTAATACAAGTATGTAAAGTTTAAAAATAAAATAAAATTAAAAAAAAAAAGCTTAAAAAAAAAATAAATAAAAGACGCTTACTCCTTGGAAGGGAAGTTATGACCAACCTAGACAGCATATTCAAAAGCAGAGACATTACTTTGCCAACAAAGGTCCGGCTAGTCAAGGCTATGGTTTTTCCTATGGTCATGTATGGATGTGAGAGTTGGACCATGAAGAAGGCTGAGTGCCAAAGAATTGATGCTTTTGAATTGTGGTGTTGGAGAAGACTCTTGAGAGTCCCTTGGACTGCAAGGAGATCCAACCAGTCCATTCTGAAGGAGATCAGCCCTGGGATTTCTTTGGAAGGAATGATGCTAAAGCTGAAACTCCAGTACTTTGGCCACCTCATGCAAAGAGTTGACTCATTGGAAAAGACTCTGATGCTGGGAAGGATTGGGGGCAGGAGGAGAAGGGGACAACAGAGGATGAGATGGCTGGATGGCATCACTGACTCGATGGACATGAGTCTGAGTGAACTCTGGGAGTTGGTGATGGACAGGGAGGCCTAGCGTGCTGCGATTCATGGGGTTGCAAAGAGTCGGACATGACTGAGGACTGAACTGAACTGAAAGAGGGCTCTAAAGTCATAAAAAGACATGATGGAAACTTAGATGTGTATTAATAAGTGAAAAAAGTCAATCTGAAAAGGCTCCATACTATAATGCTAAGCTGTTTTGACTTTTTGTGACCATATGGACTGTAGCCCACCAGGTTCCTCTGTCCATGGGATTTTCCAGCTAATAATACTAGAGTGGGTTACCATTCCCTTCTCCAGGGGATCTTCCTGACCCAGGGATTGAACCCACATCTCTTATGTCTTCTGCATTGGCAAGCAGGTACTTTACCACTAGTGCCACCTATAACTCCAACTATATGACGTTATGGAAAAGGCAAAAGACAGTAAAATGGAGACAGTAAAATGATGAATGGTTACCAAGGTTTGGATGGGTGGGGAATTGGAGAGGCAGAGGAAAGAGGATTTTTAGGGCAGTGAAAATACTCTGTAGGATACCATAATGATGGATATATGTCATGATACATTTGTTCAAACCTGTTGAATGTACAACACCAAGAATGTACTGTAATGTAAATTATAGACTTTGTGGTGTGTTAACGTATATCAACTGTAATGAATGGACCACTCTGGTGAGAGACACTGTTAAGGGGAATTGTATGTATGGGGGATATAAGAAATCACTGTATCCTCCCTTCAATTTTTCCTTAGACCTTAAAGTGCTTTAAAAAAATAAAAAGTCTGAATTTAAATATAATAAAAATGTGCTATACATGTTTAAAAATATTAACCTTATACCTAATACACAATCTTAAGCAATTAATCAAAGATGTATGTAGAAGTAATTTATGTGCATTAAGGGAATATTTTCTTACTTTTGTAACATCAAAAGGAGAAAAAATCTAAATATTAATGCTATAGAATAATAAGACATATTGATAAGTCATGTTACTTTGCAAGTACTAAAACTCATGCTTTAATTTTTTGAGAACTTGACAAAATTCTCATTTGAAAAATTTATTAAAAAAAACTAAACACCAAACTTTACATAGTCAGACCTTTTTACATGTACTTGTGTAAGTTTTCAGATGTTTCTATACCGCATATGTGTGTGTTAGTCACTCAGTCATGTCCAACTCTTTGCAACCCCATGGACTGTAGCCCACCAAGCTTCTCTGTCCTTGGAATTCTCCAGGTAAAAATACTGGATTAGGTTGGCATTCCCTTCTCCAGAAGATCTTCTGGAGTCAGGGATCAAACCTGTGTCTCTTGCACTGGAGGTGGATTCTTTACCACTGAGCCATCAGGGAAGCCCACACCACATATATGATACTTTTATAATTTTATTATGTATTAAGAATGCTGTAATTTTAAGGAATTCCAAAGAAAAAGATATTTTGTAAATATATTTCTCCCAATTTAAAGCAGTATGTTATATCTAGAATATATGTATTATATTTTCTTAATACTCTTCTACTTATTCAAAGTCCTACTGTATGTATCTCCAGTCTTCAAAACAGTAAGTGGAGAAGGAAAAGGTGCCATCCATCACAGGCTGCAGCAATCACCATCTCCTCCTACTCCTAACACACACACACACATACACAATTAATCACAACTAGCTTCTGCCAAGATGAGGTGGAGAGCACTTTTAGGAAAAACTAATTTGAATATTAGTAGCTTGTGATTTGCACTTGTATTTAGTGTCTTAGTTTGGGTTTTGATCTAAATTCATGCATTTTATGTTCTACTACAGCAGAGCATATATATGTAATATGTGGATAATATTTATTATAAAAAGAAAAGGAAAACTTGTTATTCAAGTAGACTATTATTAAATAACTAAAAGAATCTTAGATAGCATATTCAAAAGCGGAGACATTACTTTGCCAACAAAGGTCCGTCTAGTCAAGGCTATGGTTTTTCCTGTGGTCATGTGTGGATGTGAGAGTTGGACTGTGAAGAAAGCTGAGCACCGAAGAATTGATGTTTTTGAACTGTGGTGTTGGAGAAGACTCTTGAGAGTCCCTTGGACTGCAAAGAGATCCAACCAGTCCATTCTGAAGGAGATCAGCCCTGGGATTTCTTTGGAAGGAATGATGCTGAAGCTGAAACTCCAATACTTTGGCCACCTCATGCGAAGAGTTGACTCATTGGAAAAGACTCTGATGCTGGGAGGGATTGGGGGCAGGAGGAGAAGGGGACGACAGAGGATGAGATGACTGGATGGCATCACCGACTCGATGGACGTGAGTCTGAATGAACTCCGGGAGTTGGTGATAGACAGGGAGGGCTGGCGTGCTGTGATTCATGGGGTTGCAAAGAGTTGGACATGACTGAGCAACTGAACTGAACTGAACTGAAATGAACTGAAAAGAATCTTGTACTGTTTACATATTTCACCATTTTTCTATTTTGCCTTAATAAAGTCAGGTATATAAAATCTGAATGTAAAAACTACAAAGATTTTTGTAAAGATTTTCAAAAAAGATTTTTGGTGGAAATTTTACTAGTTTTATCTGTTTATTTGTAGACTAGTAAACACTGTCAGAGACAGTTATAGAGCTTTTTGTGTACTCTTTATTGGGAATTAATCATATATCAATGCAATAAGCTATAAAATTTAATATCTAGAGTTAATTTGCAAAACACTTTTATTATAAAACAATTGGCATAAATTTTTAGGAATGCACTTATTGTATAGAGTAAAATCTTAAATGAAAATAACAATATAGAATCTATACATAGAATAAATCAATAAGGTATAGTCATTTGATTCTAATTTTGCTATTCCTCACATAAGAATTGTTTAAAATTTTGTGCTTCAAATTCAATTGAGCCTCCTCAATACAATCTGTGAGAATAACCATGGGCTAATGAAGGAACTGATCAATTTGCTAGTTAATCCATAGTGCATGGGGAAGTAGCTATTGGAGAAACCATGGAGAGAACAGCTGGTCTGCTCACTGGGAGAAAAACAAAAACAAAAACAAAAACTTATTTACGGGGTTCGTTCCAAAGATGCTAACTACATAGGTCCCAGGTGCACTGGCGGTGGTGGCTTCCTTTACAATCATTCTGAACTGTGATTTAATGGAATCATATGGACAATATTTACTGCCTAAATTGGGCAGTACTCCCTATATGCTAATTATATTTGACATGAATGAAATCTTCAAGTATTGTTCAGTCAATGATATTCTGATTACAGAACAGCTGCAGTGAATGTTTTCCACTTGTTATATATTATGTCCTCTTATTCCTTTTAAAATAAATAGCCCTTATATATATATAATTAAAATAAACACTAGCAATGTTATGGTATCCAAAAATGCTGAGATTGTTGCTTATGGTAAGCTTTTTATTATACTACTCAATGACAAGTTATAGGTATCATCTTAATTTGCTATTCTTGTTGTTCAGTCACTGGGTTGTGTCTAACTCTTGGTGACTCCATGAACTGAAGTAGCCCACCAGGTTCCTCTGTCTATGGGGTTTTCCAGGCAAGAATACTGGACTGGGTTGGCATTTCCTTCCCCAGGGGATCTTCCTGACCCAGAGATGGAACCTGTGTCTCCTGAATTGGCAGGTGGATTCTCTACCACAGATCCACCAGGGAAGCTCATCATTTTAATCCTTTCCACTAATTATGTTGCCACTATTTGTCAAAAAACATAGTACTAATATAAGGAAACCCACACATCAGTTCCAATTTTAGTAGATTTAAACTAAATTATTTTGCCTTCTGACTTTATAGCATTCATCCTTATGGAACTGTTTGTTTTTAACAAATGAAATAATAGAACTATCAAAGGGACTCAATTCAAAAAAAACAAAAGGTAATTCAGTTTTTTTTTTTTTTGTATTAGTAGTAAAAAATAAGAAAATGCAACACTTTCTGCCTGTGTACATATGAAATAGTCATTGTGCTTCTAAGGGGACACAAGGTTTTTGACTAGAATACATTCTTTTGTAAAATTAAGGACATTACCTAGATAGTGTAATAATCTAAGGTAGTCCATGATAGTCCAATCTATACTATACTCGTAACTTTTAAATGAAACACAGGTGTTCATAAAAAGAAAGCCTGGATGCAGGGCTCATATAGCTTCTACTTAGAGTCAAGGTTGCAGTTTCTAGAGATCTTCTAATGCTGCTCTGTGGAGATAATTTCATGAGGGATTCTCGACTAAAAACTCTAACGTTTCCCTTTCAGGTGACAGAGCGCACGTGTGTGTCCGTGTGTATATATGTGTTGCCGGTAAAGAGCTCTCCATGAGTGGCCCATATCAAATGACCAATGTCCATTTATATGACTGATGCTACAATTTAATAGCTCTACACACAGTCTTTGAACCGTGGCCATATTTATTATATAGTCCTGCCTATTTTGCAATGCTCTCCCCTTTTCAAAAGAGACATTCTTCATCTTAAGTGTTTATGCTAATCAACTCATAATGTACAATCATTCTAGACTTGCAATTATCAGACTACAAAACATTGCTTTACAGCAAACTGTACACCATTAATGTAGAAGCGATTAATCTCTCCTGTATTGTTCATTTGTTGCTATGGAAATACTGCTCCTCTACAGGGCTATTAGTAAACATTGTATTAAGATTGCTGCCAATGACAGAGTCACCCTTGGCAAACTCCGCAACAAATGCAAAGCAGCATGATCCCACTCATGCTCTGCCAGGCATGCAAACATCAGAGCATGCTTTTTATCAGGAGGATTTTGTTTCAGTGAAAAAAAATGCAATTTCTATTATAAAACATACTGATAGGAAATTGACTACACATTGGTATTTATTGGGAATGTATGCAAATAAAACATATCAGTAATTTACAATTAAAATCATTTTTTATTTTTTAAATGAAATGGCTTATGCTTATCCTTATTAGAGTTGAATGTCTTTGACCACAATGAACTACCTGACACATTTCTTTCTTTCAAACTTAAAAATATATAATTTTTTTCATTCTAGAAACACTGAAAAGACATTAAAATCATGTTAATTTTTGAATAAAAACTAATGTAGCACATCATGTATTAGCTTGGGTGGAAGGGCAGAGTGTTGTGCTACCATATACAACACAATTGATCTCACTTGATTGAGGTGATTTTAAAGCTCTAAAGTGAAAGTGTTAGTCACTCAGTCGTACTCAGCTATTTGCAACCCTGTGGACTACAGCCCATCAACTCCTCTGTTCTTGGAATTATCCAGGCAAGAATACTGGAGTAGGTAGCCATTCCCTTCTCTGGGCGATCTTCTTAACTTAGGGGTCAAACCCAGGTCTTCTGCATTGCTGGTGGATTCTTTACCACCTGAACCAACAGGGAAGATTGAGGTGATATGTGGGCTGAAATAGTTTACTCATTTCCATTAGGACTCATAAGAATAGGCGAATATTTCTGTAAATACATTTCACTCATGGCACAAAGTGAAGAAAAATATTTTAGATTGCCATGAAGTACATCTAACTGTTAAAAAAGCTAGTTTTGATACAATTTTCTCTAAACAAATATAGATTTGGCCTATATCAATCAAGTTAAACTGGTTAGCATCTTTTTTCTTATTGCTAGGTGATCATTGTTACAGTTGCCACTTGATAAAATAATCTTTGAATATAAGATAATAAACTCAAATTAAAAAAAACTGTATTAGAGATAATGGCATTAATTTAATTGCATTGATGCCTTTGTTTTACTTATACTTTTTCAGTTTTATTGAGATATAATAGGGGAATAAAATGACAGTATCTGAAGTGTATATTTGATATTTGTGTATATTATCAAATGATTACCACATTCAAGCTAATTCATATATCCATCACTCACATAGCTACCTTCTACATGTGCATGTAGTGAGAACACCTACAGCAAATTTCAAGCAGATAACGTTAACGATAGTCACTATGCTGTACATTAGAGTCTCCATAACTTATTCGTCCTGTTTAACTGGAAACTGTGTACCATTTAGCCAACATCTCCCTCATTTTCTTCACCTCCTTCAGCCCCTGGCAATCACCATTCTACTCTCTGATTCTATGAGTCTAGCTTTTTAAGACTCCATTTATACTTGAGATTCTGCAGGATTTATCTTTGTGTCTAGTTTATTTCACTTACCATAATATCCTCCAGATTCAGTTATCACTACATTGTTGTGAATGGCAGGATGTCTTTCTTTTGAGACTAAATAATACTCCATTGTGTGGTCAGTCTCACATTTTCCTTATGTGTATATCCAACAGTGGACACTTAACTAGCTTCCATATCTTGACTATTGTGAATAATGCTGCAGTGAATATGAGAGTACCGATATCTCTTCAAGATACAAATTTTATTTCCTCTAGATATTTTCCCAGAAGTGGAATTGCTGGATAATAGGATAATTCCTGGCCCCCCTCCAAGGTGGCGATGGTGGTAGAGAACCCATCTGCTAATGCAGGTAGACAAAAGAGACTTGGTTCGATCACTGGGTTGGGAATATCCCTGGAGGAGGGCACGGCAATCCACTCCAGATTCTTGCCTGAAGGATCCTGTGGACAGAGCAGCCTGGTGGGCTACAGTCCATAGGGTGCACAGAGTTGAACACAATTGAAGAGGCTTAGCATGTAAACACATACATGTACATACACAAATTTACACTTGTAATGCTGCTGCTGCTGCTGCTAAGTCGCTTCAGTGGTGTCCAACTCTGTGCAACCCCATAGACGGCAGCCCACCAGGCTCCCCCGTCCCTGGGATTCTCCAGGCAAGAACACTGGAGTGGGCTGCCATTTCCTTCTCCTACACATGAAACTGAAAAGTGAAAGTGAAGTCGCTCAGTCATGTCCAACTCCTAGCGACCCCATGGACAGCAGTCTACCCGGCTCCTCCGTCCATGGGATTTTCCAGGCAAGAGTACTGGAGTGGGGTGCCATTGCCTTCTCCGACACTTGTAATATATACATGCAATTTCCTAATGCAATTATCAAGAAATTAACATTTATCATAATGCATTTTTAAAAAATCATAACCAATTTGCTTTAAGGACTTTCTTCATCTATTTCTGTAGTATAATATTAATAATATTTGGGTTTGCCAGGTGGCTCAGTGGTAAAGAATCTGCCTGCCAATGCCATAGACAATAGAACAGGTTTGATTCTTGGGTCAGGAAGATCCCCTGGAGAAGGAAATGGCTACCCACTCCAGTATTCTTGCTTGGGAAATCCCCTGGATGGAGGAGCCTGGCGGGCTACAGTCCATTGGGTTGCAAAAGAATCATACATGGCTGAGTGAGCACACATGCATTCATTAATAATATTTACATTTAAATTGATTGGAGTTAATTAATAAAATATAACTATCAGATTTATTGAATAAATACTATTGAAGCAAGCTAGTCTTTGATAGAAATCAGCTTGAAAGTGAGGAGAAATAGCTTTCAACAGCTAATTTGGACAGTGAAACTTATTTTCATCTAATAAGCATTAATCTGTGACAAAGTCGCCAGATTCCCAAAGGCATCTTGGCACACATTTTATCTGGCTACATCATTATGGGAATCTTGACCTTTGATCTTAATTGGGCACTCACACTTCCATGATGAAAGTCATAATTTTGGTTAGTGGTTTGCATAAAATGTTTGCACATGTAGTTTTGATTTAGAAATGAGTGCAGGGCGTGACTGAAACTTAGCGGTTGAAGATAATTGGCACTTATGCTGGGTATTTACAAGTGGGAAAATCTTTCTTGGGAATAAAGCAAGTGAAGTTGTAGGAAACAGCAGCTTTCCAAAACTGAAAATAATTGAGAAGCAGGTAGTTTTAAATCCAAAAAATCCTGAAAAATGTTTTCTTACATTTGATGTAACAATGATGGGAAATAGAACTCAGGTGCAAAAATTAACATAGCGGCTGAGATAGTATACTGTCCATTCTTGGACAAGACAAATGAGTTTTATGCAGTGAATAGTGCTAAATATCTGAACTCCATGCTGCTGCTGCTGCTAAGTCGCTTCAGTAGTGTCCGACTGTGCGACCCCATAGACGCAGCCCACCAGGCTCCCCCGTCCCTGGGATTCTCCAGGCAAGAACACTGGAGTGGGCTGCCATTTCCTTCTCCAATGCATGAAAGTGAAAAGTGAAAGTGAAATCATTCAGTTGTGTCCAACTCTTCACAACCCCATGGACTGCAGCCTTCCAGGCTCCTCTGACCATGGGATTTGCCAGGCAAGAGTACTAGAGTGGGTTGCCATTGCCTTCTCCATCTTAATTCCACATAGTGGTTAATAAGAAATTCTGCAAATACAGAACAAAATAGTTGTTTTAATAAAATAATAAATGGTCAATAAGCTTATTTTTATTTCATATCTGAATGGAAATAATACTAGACTTCCATTACATGAAAAGAGAAAATCCTTTATACCTCATTTTTGTTTGTCCTCTACAAAAAATAATTTGAGCCTGAGGGATTGCAAAATATCATAAAGCTTTCTAACTAGAACAAAGCAAAGGCCTATCTTATCTTTCAAGGTTGATATCACACGTAACTTAAGTCAAATATTTTGTTTCTTCCCATTTTTCTTTTTTTTTCTCCTCAACATTCCTCTCTCAATGGTATTTTAAGCACATATGAGAAAAATCTGAGTATATTTCAAAATCCTTCCTTTCTTCCTTCTTTTCACTGTATACTTATTAATCGACTTTATTTTAAAAAGTTCACATAACATACAATTCATCCATTCAAAGTATCCAATTGTATGTATCTTAGTATATTCATTAAACGGTACAACTATGAACACAATCCAGTTTCAGAATATTTTCCTTTATTTTCCACAAGGAAAATCTTACCCATTAGCTGTCACTTCTCATTTTACCGTAAACTGAACACATCTAATCTTAAGCACCTGTTTATCTTTATAGAATTGCCTATTCTGGACATTTTAAGTAAATATAATCATGCAATATGCAATCTTCTTTAAAAGTCTTCTTTCACAATAAATACTGTATATTTTAGTATAATACATTCAAGTTGAGGCATGTATCAGTACTTATCTTTTAATGCTGAATAATAGTATACAGCTAAAATATATTTCATTTATCTATTCATCAGTTGATTAACATTTGGTTTGTTTACCAATTTTGATTATTATGAATAAAGTTTGTCTAATTATTTGTATACTCATTTTTTAAATCTATATGTTTTTTATTGAATTTGTGGATCAATTTTGGGAGTATTGTGTTAAAAATATTGATACATGAACATGAATTTATTTAGGTATTATTTAATATCTTTCAATAATGCTTGGTGGTTTGAGTGTATAAGACTTACACCTCTCTGGTTAAATTTATTGTTAAGTATTTGGCGCTTTTCTGGTGCTATTATAAATGGAATTGTTTCCTTAATTTTGTTTTTAGATGATTCAGTGCTACTATATAGAAGTGAGATTAATGTTTGTGTATCAGTAGTATGTAGTACAAATTTGCTGAACTTGTTTTTTTACTTCTAATATTTTTCATGGATTATTTAGGATTTTCTATGACAAGATCATGTTGTGTTAATAGAAATAGTTTTGCTTTTTGCTTTCTAATCTCAACACATTTATTTTTCTTACTTAATTATCTATGCTAGAACCTTCAGTACAATGTTAAATGGAAATGTCAAGAGAAGACTTCTTGATCTTCCAATCTTGGAGGGGAAGATCTCATTTTTCACCTTTTATTATAATGTTAGTTGTGGGTTTTTCATAGATGCCCTTTAACAGTTTGTGGAATTTCCCTTCCAATTCTAGTTTGTTGAAAATTTGTATCATGAATGTGTGTAGGAGTCTGTCAAAATTATATATGCATCTATTGAGATGCTCATATGTTTTTCTTATCCATTGCATTAATATGGTACATTATATCAATTGATTTTGAGATGCTTAAGCATCTGTATTTCTGTAACAAACTTCTTCATCTTAGCTTGTAATTCTTTTTATAGATGGTTGGATTTTGACTGTTAGTATTTTACTGAGGGAACTGTATCTATTTACATTTGAAATATTGATCTGCAGATATCTCCACCTGAGCTGTCTTTGTCTCATATTAAAACCAGGCTTTCACTGGTTTAAGAGTGAGTTGAAATTTATTCTTTCCATAAAGTGTTTCTGTTTCCCTAATCAGTTTGTTTAAACCCTAACCTCTAGTGTGACTGTATATAGAGATACGCCTCTGATGGAGAATCAAGGTAAAATAAACACAGGGCCTTGGCCTGATGGGAGTGGTGTAGAGATATAAGAAGGTGCACCAGAAACTTCAATGTCTCCCTCCTTGCATGTGCCAAGAAAGGTCACGTGAGCAAACAGTGCCACGACAGCTGCCTCCAAGCCAAGTAAAGAGGCGTTAGAATAGCCTACATTTCTGCAGCCTTGTTCATGGAAGTCCCAGTTTCCAGAACTTGAGAATAGTCTTTCTGGTGTTTAAATTACCTAGTCTATGGTATATTATTATGGTAGCCTAAGCTGAGCAATACACTCTGCTTGTATTTTTGGCAAGAATTTGAGGGAGATAAGAATAGATTATTACTTTTTTAATTTGGTGGAGGTTACCAGTGATGCTGTCTGAATCTGGGTTTTCTTTGTAGGAATTTTGAAATTAAATTGAATCTCTGCTTTTGTTATAGGTCTATTCTGACTTTCTACTTCTTCCTAATTAGGTTTCAGTAATTTACGTTTTTTTGAAGGAATTTTTTCAATTTAATCCAAGTTGTCTAATTTATCAGTATATAGTTGTACATGGTATTCTCTCTTATTTCTGTAAAGTCTTATCGATGACGCTCTTTCATTCTATTTTAGAAATTTGTGTTTGTTTTTATTTTTTCTTGGTTATCCCAATTAAAGTTTTTCAATTTTTTATAATTTTTAAAGAATTATTATTTGAAAAAAATTCTCTATTAATTTTCTATTTCTTATTTCATTTATGTTTTGTATATGCCTTTATTATTTCTTTTTTTCTACTTTCTTTGTGTTTCATTTGCTTTCCTTTTTTTTTAAAGTTGACCTCAGCTATTGATTTAAAATGTTTATTTTTTTAATATGAGCATTTATAGCTCTTCATTTCCTTCTGAATATTGCTAATTCTGCAAAATATTTCCCTTGAATTTTAAAGCTTCTGATGCCCTTGTCATCTCTGTTTTTTTTGTTTTTGTTTTTTTTTCTTTTAAACTAGGGATTTGCCCTGGATCAGCATAAACATCTTATTAGATTTTTGTCCCATATTCGATCCAGGACTAGTGGCTTGAATGATCCCTCCTGAGAGCTCTGCTATGGGGATGCAAGTCCTTCAGATTTCCAGGGATGACTATTATAATACTTTTAAGCCTGACTTGCTCAAGTCATCTCTGGATCAGAGTAGCTTATTGTTCACTCAGTATTAAGAAATATAATGTGATGGTGAATGTCACTCTAAGGCATGATTCTCAAACTCAGTCAGACCAACGGAGTCTCCAAAACCTGGGCTCTTTCCACTGCTTATTTCCATGTTCTGGTTTCAACACTAGTTTTGCTGGCACTGTGCCCCTTCTGCCTCTTCTTACTGGATTATGTTTGTCCTAGACCTTATGGATGGCCAGAGGAAAGATTTAAATTAGATAAGACACTTGGGAGCAAGCTGGAGAAACTATAGTGCTAGGACTCTATATTATTAGTATATATCTATATTAATCCATTTTTGTCAAAGTCCAAAAGAGTCTGACACATACATACTATTTTTATGTCGTATGTGATAAGAATACATTTCTTGGCAGGTTTGTGATTCATAGACTAGAACTTCTGTCAACTTGTTCACTAATTTTAGTGTTTTCTTTTCATAGTTTCTTAATACTAATGATGTAAAATAAGAGCCATTACAGGAAGACACTAGAAACTAAAATAGTCTAGCAGCTTCATGCTTAGGTCAGTGAATATGTGCATTTTATAAAGTTGTTCACATGCATCTTTAAAGAAACAGGTTAGCAAATTGCTGAATAATTCACATCAAAGAATTCTCTGTCTCTCTTTTTCTCTCAGTAAGGAATGGAATATGCTATGCATTTAAGGAACTGAAGATTCCCAAAGTGGCTATTTTCAATATAAGACACATTTTCATTTTTTTTTTCTGAATCGCTGGATTTGAGATAAGAATACACTAAATTCAACTTTACTGCTCATTACTTGGAAGCAATTTTCTGTTAAGTAGGGAGTTATTCTATGATCTATATATTTTTTATTCCCAGTGTTGAAGTAATTTTGAGTACTTCAAGGACATTCATTTACGAAGGTTGGATAATTTTTGGCAATTCTGGCTTAATCATTACACATAAAAGAAACAATAGTTAAGTTCAAAGTGAGGTCATAAAACTTCCCCCTGAATTAGCTCGCCAGCCAGTGGGAGTCGATAGATTTTCTTGATTTGTACCTAATAGCTTTTGATAGTTGCAAGGAAGATGGTTACCACAGTAATCTTTACATTAACACAATTTTCCAAGAGAGATGGCTGTATTTTCCTTTTTATTTTATTTTTATTTTTTTTTACTTTTTTTATTATTTTATTTTTAAACTTTACAATATTGTATTGGTTTTGCCATATATCAAAATGAATCCGCCATAGGTATACATGTGTATTTTCCTTTTTAAATTAGAGCTAGGCTACACTACCTCATCCACATCATTGAAAGTGAAAAGTGTTCACTTCTCAGTCCTGATTCTTTGCGACCCCATGAACTGTAGCCCACCAGACTCCTCTGTCCATGGAATTCTTCAGGGAAGAATACTGGAATGGGTAGCCATTCTCTTCTCCAGTTCACATCCTTTAGTAGAGCTCATTTGGAATGTCTGTGTTACTAATGAGCATAAGCTCTAAAGAGGGGATGGCTAGACACAACGCAGAAGTTCATGTTATTGGGACTTCAGTTTTCTGTGTCTAAAAACACACTCATATTTACTGAGCACTCAGTGTTTGCTAATGATGGACTAACAACCTAGGGAAAAAAAAAAAAGATTTTCTAGGGAGATTAGCACTCATCTCACACGCTAGTAAAGTAATGCTCAAAATTCTCCAAGCCAGGCTTCAGCAATATGTGAACTGTGAACTTCCTGATGTTAAAGCTGGTTTTAGAAAAGGCAGAGGAACCAGAGATCAAATTGCCAACATCCACTGGATCATGGAAAAAGCAAGAGAGTTCCAGAAAAACATCTATTTCTGCTTTATTGACTATGCCAAAGCCTTTGACTGTGTGGATCACAATAAACTGTGGGAAATTCTGAAAGAGATGGGAATACCAGACCACCTGATCTGCCTCTTGAGAAATCTATATGCAGGTCAGGAAGCAACAGTTAGAACTGGACATGGAACAACAGACTGGTTCCAAATTGGAAAAGGAGTACGTCAAGGCTGTGTATTGTCACCCTGCTTATTTAACTTCTATGCAGAGTACATCATGAGAAATGCTGGAGTGGAAGAAACACAAGCTGGAATCAAGATTGCAGGGAGAAATATCAATAACCTCAGATATGCAGATGACACCACCCTTGTGGCAGAAAGTGAAGAGGAACTCAAAAGCCTCTTGATGAAAGAGGAGAGTGAAAAAGTTGGCTTAAAGCTTAACATTCAGAAAATGAAGATCATGGCATCTAGTCCCCTCACTTCATGGCAAATAGATGGGGAAACAGTGGAAACAGTGTCAGACTTTATTTTCTGGGGCTCCAAAATTACTGCAGATGGTGACTGCAGCCATGAAATTAAAAGACGCTTACTCCTTGAAAGGAAAGTTATGACCAACCTAGATAGCATATTGAAAAGCAGAGACATTACTTTGCCAACAAAGGTCTGTCTAGTCAAGGCTATGGTTTTCCTGTGGTCATGTATGGATGTGAGAGTTGGACTGTGAAGAAAGCTGAGCGCTGAAGAATTGATGTTTTTGAACTGTGGTGTTGGAGAAGACTCCTGAGAGTCCCTTGGACTGCAAGGAGATCCAACCAGTCCATTCTGAAGGAGATCAGCCCTGGGATTTCTTTGGAAGGAACGATGCTAAAGCTGAAACTCCAATACTTTGGCCACCTCATGCGAAGAGTTGATTCATTGGAAAAGACCCTGATGCTGGTAGGGATTTGGGGCAGGAGGAGAAGGGGACGACAGAGGATGAGATGACTGGATGGCATCACTGACTTGATGGACGTGAGTCTGAGTGAACTCCGGGAGTTGGTGATGGGCAGGGAGGCCTGGTGTGCTGCGATTCATGGGGTCGCAAAGAGTAGGACATGACTGAACTAAACTGAACTGAGGGAGATTAGACCATAATACACTGTGATTGGCTAACATGTTCTATTTTTATGGAAGTGCAAGAAACCAGTTTATTTTCAGACCACTACTTGGTAACTACATAGGCACAACAACAGGAGTTTAATAACCTTAATGCAGTTCTTCATAAAGTATAATTTTAACTTTTAAAGTATTATATAGATAAATAAATTTTAGTAAGTCCACATTTCATTTTCCCCATTAAGAAATTTAAACATACATTTGTTTGTGCAAAGAGAAATCAAACCAATTTTTTTCATGCCTGACTCCATCTTCACCATCACCAAAATCACTATCAACAATGACAAAACAAAGCAAGCAAAACAAATACTCTTTTGCTTTTGTTCAATTCATGGTTTCTTATATTTAAAGGATCATGGACTTTTTAGGCAAAATCTATTAATGTCCTGAAAACACTTTGATTTTTGGGAAGTTCTGTCTTACAGAGATTCATCAGATACAATCACCTCTATAGAAATAATCTACCACAAGAGAGCAAGATATAGATAATAAAATATTGTGCCCATTTATTAGTACACTCAGATCCAAGAAACTAGATTAATAAGTCTTTAAGACTCATGTTCATGTACTTTGAATTTTATTTCTTCATTATTCCTTTGTCTTTATCTGAATACCTATTTCAGGAATAAGTGTGCTTTTCATAGTTTGATGTTTGTCTCACACTCGTCAGTTAGATATAACAACTGCTGACACTCTTCTTGTTTTTCTCATTGTCTTTTTTCTAAACTATGATCTCCCCATTCAACTCAAAGGACATCTATTACTTAGGTCTTCTGAACCAAATAACACATTACCATATACTAATTCCATGCTAAATTCCATAGTCAGTACCTCACTGGTATAATTTTAGTCACATTGATATAAAATGATTCATTCAGGGCATAAAAACAGCTCAGAGATATATATTTTGCCAAGCTTAATTAGGTGCTCAGGTGATAACTTTGTATATTAAGTCACTATCTACAAATATTATAAGCAGTGAAGAACATAGATGGAACTCAGACCTAAATGTCCAACCATATTTTCCAAGTGAAAATGATCAATATTTGCAAAACAATTACTGAGCATTATGGTGTACTTCTTTGAATCTTACAACCTGAAGTGTGTGGGAAAAAAAGTCACCCCAATTTCCAACAAAAGTCATTATAACATATAAGCATTTAATAATAAAGTGACCTCTCAAAAATTTTTTGCCACTTACTACTAGCTTAGGGCATATTCTTTCTAATGGTGTCAAAATATTTGTTGATTTCATGTATATTTGTATTATAAATACAATACTATACTGTATTTAGCAAAGTGAACAAACAAATCATTTAAAAATATTCATTATTTTATTTGGTGATTTTGGAATAGCTTTAAAATTGCACTCAAGCTCATTGACTACTTAGAATCTGACAGTTTGACCTGTTAATACTCAAAAAAAAAAAAAAAAAGAGAAGTTTCCACTGTGAGTGAATTAAGTACAAGATTATTGATAGGATCTTTTGAAAACCAATGGACCTTCACATTTTTCTTTACCTTTGTCTGCCCAAAAAGTCACCCTCAAAATGCTAAGTGAATGGTAAAGTGTGTATGAAATACTGCACATAATATACAGTGACAAAATATATCCTCTGTGAATATTAATGATTGAATTATGTGGTTCTAGAATCTGGAGTATAGCTGCTATTATAATCCCAAATATAATATAATACAAAACAAACTATTTTATGTGTTTAATTTCTCAAGATAGCCTCCCAATACAACTCATTTCTCATTATTTATACTTTGAAAATTGTTTCACATTTTAAATGAATTCACCTAAAGTGATTGTTTTTCTCCCCCCAGATAATTCAGTTTTCCTGGCAGAAAGTGATTTTATCATTTGTCGTTAAGAATATAGATAATGCTAAAGCAAACCTCAAAAGAGTGATTAATTTTTGCTACAAATATATTTGAGATCCTACCATGTGCCAGGCATTACTCATTGTTTTTGATACAGCAGTAAATAAAGCCTGTTAACATTGACTCAAATCTCATGAAAGACTATAAACAGGTAGGTATTATCCAGAGGTGGTATAGGTTATGAAGAAAAGTTAAGCAATTGTAGGGGAAAATTTGGAGAAAGAAATGGCAACCCACTCCAGTATTCTTGCCTGGAGAATCCCAGGGACAGAGGAGCCTGGTGGGCTGCTGTCTATGGGATAGCACAAAGTTGGACACGACTGAAGTGGCTTAGTAGCAGCAGCAGCAGCAGCAGGGGTAAATACAGCAGTGTTCTCCAGGAAAAAAAAAAATAAAAAAGAACAAAAGGGGTTTAAATATATATATATATATATATATATATGTGTGTGTGTGTGTGTGTGTGTGTGTGTATATATATATATATAAAGATTTCGTATATTTTGGAATTGGAAGCCAAGGAACTGGAATTGGAAAATGGAAGCCAAGAAGTCCTACAATCTATTATCCACAAGTGGAGAACCAGGAAAGCCACAGTATAATTCAGTCTCAGTACAAAGGCCTAAGAAAAAGAGGAATCAGTGGTTTATCCCACAGATGGAATTCAAGGCCCCCAGAACTAGTAGCTCTGATGTCCAAGGACAGGAGTAGATATCCCCATTCAAGGGAATAGTCAGAGAGCTCTCCCTTTCTTTGTTCTTATTTAGTTCCATTTGGGCCCCCAGGAGATCGAATGATGCCCACTCACATTGGTTAATATTAAGGGCAAAGGTTAGTGAAAGAGCTACTTTTTAAGCATTCCTTAAGAGTAAAAGTACATGAATTACTTTTGTTTTAAAAGAATAACTATCTGCTGAATAGAGACATTCAGCATATGTCTTCTTGTCTCCTAAGGCTGCTTTGGAAAGAAAAGGCAACAGCAGGGAGACCAGTGAGCAACTCTTAATCCACCAGGAGGAAGACTTGACTTGGGTTGGGGTGGTAGTCATGGAGGTACCAAGAAATAGTCAACAAAGCTATAGATTGTGGTAGGATTTAGTAATGGAGTTGTATGTGAGTGAGAGGGGAGAGAGATTGTTTTAAACATGCTAGTGGGAAAGAATACATGAGGGAAAAATAAGTCTTTTTTTTTTGTTGGTTAGATTACTTTTTCTAGAAGATGGAGACCCAACCATAAGTAAAGACTGAGAAGGAAGGACACACTGGACAGAGAAATCTTGAAAATGAAATATAAGGAAATAATCGGTACGATATTATTTTACAACTATGAGTTTGGAGAAAGAAAGGAAAGTTTAAGTGGAAAAGCTAACTTTAAAGGAAGGGACATTTTCTTAAGGGGCTTTCCTGGTACCTCAGTAGTAAAGAATCTGCCTGCCATGCAGGAGCTGCAGCAGCTGTGGGGTCGATCCCTGGGTCAGGAAGATCTCCTGGAGGAGGGCATGGCAACCCATACCCGTAGTCCTACCTGGAGCATACCATGGACAGAGTTGCCTGGCGGGCTACAGTCAGTAGGGTTGCAAAGAGTTGGACACAACTGAAGCAGTTTAGCATGCACACATGCATACTTTCTTAAAAAGGATACATCCTTAAACAATGAAGATACAGAGAGCTTAAAAGGAAGATAGGAGGAAAATGAAGAGATGTCCATACTAGATGACTTCAATCATCTCTTAATTCAGAGAAAACAGGGTAGTGGCATAGGTGTGATGTATGTTTTACTTTACTCGATACAACATAGATCTATTTGTTTTCTTCGGCTTTAAAAACACCATGCAATCAAAAAGGAGACACTGAGTCTAGACTTCTTGAGAAATAAATAAAATAAAACAAGAGCCCACTGAGAGAAGGGTTTATTTCTCACATTTCTATATACCTTTCAGTAAAATTTCAGTATGAACTTTGGAAAGCGTGAATAACCAGAGGGATTCTATGCCACTGGAATAGTACAGATGCTCTCAGAAAGGCCCTGTTCAAGGTGAGGAGTCCTGATGTTACACCATATTGAATCAATAATCCAGAAACCAGCTTCCCTCGTGGCTCAGTGGTACAGAATCAGCCTGCCAATGCAGGAGACATGGGTTCAATCCCTGGTCCTGGAAGATCCCACATGCCATGGAGCAACAAAGCCCGTGTGCCACAACTATTGAGCCTGTGCTCTGGAGCCCAAGAGCCGCAACTTTTGAGCCCTTGTGCTGCAACTACTGAAGCCCGCAGGCCCGAGAGCCCATGCTCTGCAACAAGAGAAGCCACTGCAATGAGAATTCTCTGCCTTGCAACTCTACAGTAGCCCCACTTGCTGCAACTAGAGAAAAGCCCATGCAACAAGGAGGGCCCAGCACAGCCAAAAATATAAAAATAAATAAAGAAAAAATTTAAAGTACAGATATTTGTTTAAAAAATAATCCATAACCTTATACTTGTTCCATGGCACTTAACCAACATTCTCTTCCACTTGCCCACCTCAAGGAGTTCTTCAATTCTTTCCAGATCTAACTGTCATGCATTTTATGAGGGAGGTAGAGGCTAAAGTTCTTTCTGTGGTTTAAGAGCAAGCTTATTTCCATAGAGTCTTGGGAAACTCTTCAACAATATCCTCTTGACCTTTTCATCTTTAGTAGAAACATTGATGGACAAAAGCGTAGATACACATAGTAAAACAGAGACTTTTCTATGGTAGGGGATCCTGTACAAAGAGGGGCCGTACTGACTAGACCCAATAGTATTCTAGATGTTTTGTAAAGTGTCCATGTCTATTTCACTTTTTTTCTCTTCTCTATTATACAACCTGGTGTCTGGATGAGGTCTAACTAGTCAATCCTAGAAAATAATATTAATGATAGGTGCCTGCTATGGTTCCATCTATCAGTGTGCATAGTAAAGAAGTCTTAGGGAAACATTAGCTACATAGAAATCACACCAAATAGTCGTATATTACAAGCAACTTGAAAAGTTAAGGGACCTCACACTCTAAGAGCAGATGGAGCCTAGTGCATCTTCTTAAATAATGTCACATAGTCCCGGTTTATCATATAAATATTTAATGTTTTATACCTTACAGCTCTTTGAATTGGCCACCGAAGTATGTTTTTCTAGGTAAACTCTCAGCATTGCCCTGATCTTTGAAAGGTATGAGCATGCTAGCTCAGAGGAAAGCAGCCAAATTTTAGCATGCTTCTTCAAAGCTGTCAGCTTTGTTCAGTGTAAATTTCTGAAGTCTGAAAGCCTCTCTGCCTGGCAGTGTTTCGTCCTCTCACTGTGTACTGGTGATCACTGTCTTCACGCTACCAGCAAGGCCATCGCATCTCAGTGGTGAGGGACAAGTGTTACAGTAACACTTGGTTTCATAAGAATCACCATCCAGGTAGCTCAGGAACCTTCATGATTTCGGTTGACACATGTTCTGCTTTGTCAAGGTGAGACTTCATTTCACAGAGACTTGGAAACGAAAGTTGAAAGTATACTTGAAAACTAAAATTCTTCACTTGGGTGCACAAGTGCTCAGT
The DNA here is from genome assembly GCF_032452875.1 of Bos javanicus. Lineage (NCBI taxonomy): Eukaryota > Metazoa > Chordata > Mammalia > Artiodactyla > Bovidae > Bos > Bos javanicus. Next base: position 27,571,248 of record NC_083891.1, on the reverse strand, counting down.
TGTTCAGTCATGTCCAACTCTATGTGACCCCATGGACTGCAGCCCACCAGGCGGCTGTGTCCGTGGAATTCTCCAGGCAAGAATACTGGAGTGGGTTGCCATTTCCTTTCCTAGGGGATCTTCCCGTAGGAGTCACATAATAGTCTTTCTCAAGATGAAGAGCTTGCAATGAGATGCAAATGACCACAACAGCTTTCTCTATTCTAAAACTATTCATTCCCATAAAAGTGACCTTCGATGTCTATGTCCATAGTATCTCTGAAGCTTATTTTTTAAAGATTTTTTTAAACTTAAATTTATTTATTTTAATTGGAGGATAATTACTTTACAATATTGTATATTTTTTGATGTGGACCTTTTAAAAAGTCTTTATTGAATTTGCTACAATACTGCTTCTGTTTTATGTTTTGGTTTTTTAGCTGTGAGGCATGTGGGATTCCGGCTTCTAACGCAAGATGTTGAACCTGTACCCCTTGCATTGGAAGTTGAAGTCTTAACCACTGGACTGCCAGGGAAGTCCCCTGAAGATTTCTTAAATTATAATATTTAAATACTGTAAAAAGAAATCGGTCCACAATTCTGTATCTGGTCAGTGTTGTACAATGAGATTTCCCAGGACTCTTTTTGTTTTCTGCCTATGCAGCAGGAGGGACACGTGGTTTAGCTTAGCCCCCGTTCACTTTAGCTCTAAGTAATTTAAATGAAATATATCTCAGGAGTAATTGTGTAAGCTAATCCCCTCTAGAAGAACTTATATTAGGTCCTTGGGGAAGTTTGTCACTTTTATTTGATGTTACAAGAATTTATACCCTGACAAGTACACTATCAGGGTGTCACTAGTTGTATCAATTTAATTAAGGTAGTGTCAGCTCTTCTCTAGTTTGCACAGTTTAATGTCTCAGTCTTTTATAATCAAGTGGGCCAGAAAATTGGTGCTCAGTTTACTAGCCCTGGTTTGTTTTATTTTCCTGAAGTGTGACTTGAATTGTTGAAACCATTTTTTAGTCATTTGATGTTAATGTGCATAGATACATATTTATACTTCTTTTTGCATAGTTGAGTCAGTATCAGATAGTCTTCTAGTGCTCCCCTCTATGTGTTAAGAAATACTTAAAAATAAAATCGGTGGATGCATTGGATTAGTTAGTTTATAAAACAATATATAAAAGATTAGGCTTTTGAGATGTATTAGGATTTTGGATGGAGAAGGCAATGGCACCCAACTCCAGTACTCTTGCCTGGAAAATCCCATGGATGGAGGAGCCTGGTAGGCAGCAGTCCATGGGGTCGCACAGAGTCGGACACGACTGAGTGACTTCACCTTCACTTTTCACTTTCATCCATTGGAGAAGGAAATGGCAACCCACTCCAGTGTTCTTGCCTGGAGAATCCCAGGGACGGGGAAGCCTGGTGGGCTGCTGTCTATGGGGTCACACAGAGTCGGACACGACTGAAGTGACTTAGCAGCAGTAGGATTTTGGAGAGAGATTCTGTTTCTTCTGAGGAATAAAAGACCTAATATTTGATCTATGAAATACAATTGTGTTTTTAAAATACAAATGTTTCTGTTAGCATATACCTATATTAATTTTACCAATTCATAATCATTTAAAATTGAACCAATGTTTTACTAATTATTTAACTCATTATAGGCAGCATAAAGGTTTAAAAGAGTATAATTTTGAAAGGGTGCTTAATTTTGAAGGCAAAATTTTTGTTCAGTAAAGTCTGTTGTGCAATTAATTACTTATGCAACACATGGAAAAACACCCTATTCAATCCAGAAAAGAGTACCAGCTGTCATTTCTAGAAAACCTCATAATATTGATGATGGTAAATAGATGATCTAGATATTTGTGTAGATATAGGTATTAATGGTATTAATATAAGGAGAGAAACAGAGAGATAGAGATATATAGCAGATAGATAAGACTTTCTGGCCAAAATACTCAATTAGTTCTTATATAAATAATTAATTAGTTCTAGTCTAAATCATTTGCTGTGTGAATTTTAATAGCTCACTTTCATTTTTGTGTCCTAAAATGGGAATACTAAAAAGCAGAGACATTACTTTGCCAATAAAGGTCTGTGTAGTCAAAGCTATGGTTTATCCAATAGTCATGTATGGATGTGAGAGTTGGACCATAAAGAAGGCTGAGTGCTGAAGAACTGATGCTTTTGAACTGTGGTGTTGGAGAAGACTCTTGAGAGTCTCTTGTATTGCAAGGAGATCAAACCAGTCAATCCTAAAGGAAATCAACCCTGAATATTTTTTGGAAGGATTGATGCTGAAGCTGAAGCTCCAATACTTTGGTTGCCTGATGCGAAGAGCTGACTCACTGGAAAAAACCCTTTCCCACATGGGAAATACTGAAGGCAGCAGAGGATAACATGGTTAGAAAACATCATCAACCCAATGGACATGAATCTGAGCCAACTGTGGGAGATAGCAAAGGTCAGGGTAGCCGGACCTGCTGCAGTTTAAGGGGTCCCAAAGACTTAGCAGTTGAACAACAACATTGAATAAGAAAACATTTAGGCATTTAAGGTTCTTGACTTCAGGTGTAAAACTGTGAATCTAACTCCTAATAATCTAGTTTCTGAAATTATATGCATTCACGCGTATATACGTTTTATATAAATAAATATATATCCAGTAACGTATCTGCACATATACTCTATGAATTTGGATAAATGCATACTGACAAATGTTCATCATCATATTATCATACGTAGTATTTTTGCTGCTCTGAAAATCCTCTTTGCCCTGCCTATGCCTCTCTCCTCATATCCTCTGTATCTACTAATATTATTGTTCCCATGGCTTTGCTCTTACATCATAAAATTAGAATCATACAGTATAGAAATTTCTCTGATTGACTTCTCTCACTTAGTAATATGTATTTAAGTTTCCACCATGTCTTTTTCTGGCTTTACAGCTCATTTATTTTTAGCATTAAATAATATTTCATTATCTGGATGTACCATAGCTTATTTTTCCATTCACCTATTGATGGACATCTTGGTTGCTTCCAAGTACTAGCAATTATGAATAAAGCTACTATAAACATCCACATGAAGATTTTTGTGTGGACATAAGTTTTCTAACTCCTTTGGGTCAATGCCAAGGAGTATGATTTCTGGATTCTAGGGTAAGAGTGTATTTAGTTTTGAAAGGAAGGCCAAACTGTCTTCCAAAATGGCTGTTCTATTTTGGATTCCACCATCAATGAATGAGATTTCCTATAGCTCCATACCTAGGCCAGCATTTGGTGTACTGGATTGTTGCCATTTTTAATAGATGATTAGTGGTATTCCATTGTTGTTTTATTTAATTTCATTCTATGAAAAACAGAGCATCTTTCATAAAGATAACACATTTTCCATTCTTATATCTTCTTTGGGCTTCCCTAGTGACTCAAATGGTAAAGAATCTGCTTGCAGAGCAGGAGACTCAGGTTCGATCACTGGGTCAGGAAGATCCCCTGGAGAAGGAAATGGCAACTCACTCCAGTACTCTTTCCTGGAGAATCCCATGGACAGAGGAACCTGGCGGGCTACCATTTATGGGGTCACAAAGAGCTGGAAACAACAGAGCTACTAACACACACACATATTTTCTTTGGGAGTTGTCTGTCCGGATCTTTAGCCCTATCTTTTAATCGTCATCATTTTAAGAAACTGATGATTTAAGTTTTTTCTATTTTTTGAACCAAATGACTTCTTTTGCCTTTTTATTATTGATTATTAATTTTATTTCTGTAATGGTAAGATGTGGTTTCTAATTATTTTAAAAAATTTTTGCAATGTTTCTGAAAAATATGTAATTATTCATTTTTAAATATTCTTTGGATATACAAGAAGAATGTGGATCCATTAGATTTGATGGTGGTGTGTTTCAAGTGCCCCTCACTACCAATCAAGCATATTGTTAAGTAGTTTAAATCATCTACAACTTTATTGTTTGAAATATGTTTTGACCTATCAATAACAAAGAGTGCCATTTTGATATTGCCCACCCAAATGGTAGATTTTAAAAGTTTTTTGTCATTTAAACAAAATTTGTTTTCTATATCTTGTGGATATTTATTCAGTGCATGAAAGTTTTGACTTCATAAAGCTTCCTGGGGAGTTAATGTTTTCTTATTATATAGGAGCCCTCTTTATTCTTAATACTTTTAACCCCAAATTATATTTTGAATAACATAAATACAGAAATATTTCTATTAGTATTTTATTGATATCTTCTCTTTTAATCTTTTGTTATATTTTAAATGAATCTCTTGTAAAAAGTATGAAAATCATTAAAAAAATATTATTTAGCAATTATCTTGGTGACAAGAATACATAGAAGAACTATACAAAAAAGATCTCAATGATTCAGATAACCACAATGATGTGATCACTCACCTAGAGCCGGACATCTTGGAGTGCAAAGTCAAGTGGGCCTTAGGAAGCATCACCGCAAACAAAGCTAGTGGAGGTGATGGAATTCCAGTTGAGCCATTTCATATCTTAAAAGATGACACTGTAAAAGTGCTGACCTCAATATGCCAGCAAATTTGGAAAACTCAGCAGTGGTCACAGGACTGGAGAAGGCCAGTTTTCATTCCAATCCCAAAAAAGGGCAGTGCAAAGAATGCTCCAACTACTGAACAATTGCACTCTTTTCACATGCTAGCAAATTCAGTTCAGTCCCTCAGTTGTGTCCTACTCTCTGTGACCACATTGACTGCAGCACTCCAGGCCTCCCTGTCCAAAACCCACTCCTGGAGCTATTCATCACCATCTCCCAGAGCGTGCTTAAACTCATGTCCATCGAGTTGGTGATGCAATCCAACCATTTCATCCTCTGTTGACCCCTTCTCCTCCTACCTTCAAGGTTTCCCAGCATCAGTGTCTTTTCCAAGCATCAGTTCTTTGCAGCAGGTGGGCAAAGTATTGGAGCTTGAGCTTCAGCATCAGTCCTTCCAATGAATATTCAGGATTAATTTCCTTTAGGATTGACTGGTTTGATCCCCTTGCAACCCAAGGGACTCTCAAGGGTATTCTCCAACACCACAAGCTAACAAGGTCATGCTCAAAAATCCTCCAAGATAAGCTTCAACAGTATGTGAACTGAGAACTTCCGGGTATACAAACTGGAATTAAAAAAGGCAGAGGAACCAGAGATCAATTGCCAACATCCATTGAATCATAGAAAAAGCAAGAGAATTCAAGAAAACCATCTACTTCTGCTTCATTGAGCTAAATCTTTCTAAGCTAAATCTTTTGACTGTGTGGATCACAACATACTGTGGAAAATTCTTTAAGTGATGGGAATATCAGACCACCTTACCTGCCTCCTGAGAAATCTGTATGCAGGTCAAGAAGCAACAGTTAGAGCCGGACATGGAACAACAGACTGGTTCCAAATTGGGAAAGGAGTGCATCAAGGCTAAATACTGTCATCCTACTTATTCAACTTATATACAGAGTTCATCATGTGAAATGCCAGGCTGGATGAATCACAAGCTGGAATCAAGTTTGCTGGGAGAAATATCAATAACCTCAGATATGCAGATGACACCACGCTTATGGCAGAAAATAAAGAGGAACTCAAAAGCCTCTTGATGAAAGTGAACGAGGAGAGTGAAAAAGTTGGCTTAAAGCTCAATATTCAGAAAATGAAGATCATGGCATCTGGTCCCATCACTTCATGGGAAATAGATGGGGAAACAGTGGAAACAGTGTCAGACTTTATTTTTTGGGCTCCAAAATCACAGCAGATGGTGACTGCAGCCATGAAATTAAAAGACGCTTACTCCTTGGAAGGAAAGTTATGACCAACCTAAATAGCATATTCAAAAGCAGAGACATTACTTTGCCAACAAAGGTTCGTCTAGTCAAGGCTATGGTTTTTCATAGCCTTGTGAGAGTTGGACTGTGAAGAAGGCTGAGTGCCGAAGAATTGATGCTTTTGAGTTGTGGTGTTGGAGAAGACTCTTGAGAGTCCCTTGGACTACAAGGAGATCCAACCAGTCCATTCTGAAGGAGATCAGCCCTGGGATTTCTTTGGAAGGAATGATGCTGAAGCTGAAACTCCGGTACTTTGGCCACCTCATGCGAAGAGTTGACTCATTGGAAAAGACTCTGATGCTGGGAGCAGGAGGAGAAGGGGACGACAGAGGATGAGATGGCTGGATGGCATCACTGACTGGATGGACGTGAGTCTGAGTGAACTCCGGGAGTTGGTGATGGACAGGGAGGCCTGGCGTGCTGCGATTCATGGGATCGCAAAGAGTTGGACACGACTGAGCAACTGAACTGACTGAACTGAACTGAATTGAACTACATGCTCAGAATTTCTTCTCTCATTTAAAATTTTTAGGACTCACTTAGGTTCTTTTGAAAGTTTGTCTATTAGATGCTTTCTTTGTGTAATTTTCATGGTGCTTGCTAAGTCCCTTCAGTCGGGTCTGACTCTGTGTGACCCTATGACCTATAGCTTGCCAGGCTCCTGTGTCCATGGGATTTTGTAGGCAAGAATACTGGAGTGGGTTGCCATTTCCTCCTCCAGGGGATCTTCCTGACTGAGGATCAAACCTACGTCTCATGTCTCCTGCATTGGCAGGCGGGTTTGTTCTGACTAGCACCATGTGTGCTATGAAGTACAATTTTTAATGGAAAATATTTATGTGTTTGAAGGAAAATATTGCCAACAAAGGTACATCTAGTCAAAGCTATGGTTTTTCCAGTAGTTATGTATGGATGTGAGAGTTGGACTATAAAGAAACTGAGCCCCAAAGAATTGATGCTTTTGAACTGTGGTGTTGGAGAAGACTCTTGAGAGTCCCTTCTAACCAGTCAAGTCCAGGGGTTGCAAACAGTTGGACGTGACTGAGTGACTGAACTGAACTGAACTGATTGATGTGTTTGTTTTTCCTTTGTTCTTGAAAGGTGATTTTTAGTGCAAAAATTTCAGGTTTTATGGTCAATTTCTTTTTGAAGAGATTATAAGGCTGATTTCTGACTTTTTCTTTTTCTGTTTTAAAGTGTGCTAATCACCTAACTGCCATTTATTTACAGGAAATTTTTTTACTTCAGTGTTCTTCAGTTCCTGTACAATGGGTTTACATCATAGTTTTCTTTTAGTTTATCCTGCTTAATATACATTATATTTGTTTCTGTAGATTCATCATCAGTTTTTGTTTTTATTCATTTATTATTTGTTCATATTGCCTTTTCTTATCTTCTTTCTATGTTTTCTTGGTGATGCTCATTAGACATGTAAACTTTCCCAGTAGGTATTCATATTTCTTAACCTCACTTACAAATATTTTAAAAATTTTATCTTTTGAGGCTACATTTTGAATAGTTTAAAAATGCCTGTTGAGTTATTAAGTTTTTCTTTAGCTGTGTCTAATTTTCTTTTTTAGTCACCGAATTTTTCATGTCAGTTATTTTATTTCTATTCCTCATGTTTTATTTTTATTAATTTTCAAATGATCATTTCAGAATGTGTTTTCTTGGTTGCTTATTTTTTATGCCACTTAAAAATTCCTTAAATATTTATTAATCTTTTTAAAAAATTGAGGAGGGGTGCTGATTCTTTTATAAACAGTAAAAACAAATGATGAGCCATGAAAGAATTAATTAATTTTATAGTGGTAGACCATTTAAAAATATCTAGTCTTCCTTAAGTTCAGGAATTGGAATGCATCTTTTTACCACGTTAAAGTTTTTGAATATAGAATACTTTAAAGTATAATTCACTAGTATTGTACATAAACTTCTGTGTCATCTGTATGCCGCTAAGTCACCTCAGTCATGTCCGACTCTGTGCGACCCCACAGACGGCAGCCCACCAGGCTCCCCCATCCCTGGGATTCTCCAGGCAAGAACACTGGAGTGGGTTGCCATTTCCTTCTCCAATGCATGAAAGTGAAAAGTGAAAGTGAAGTTGCTCGGTCATGTCTGACTCTTAGCGACCCCATGGACTACAACCCACCAGGCTCCTCCATCCATGGGATTTTCCAGGCAAGTGTACTGGAGTAGGGTGCCATTGCCTTCTCTGTCATCTGTATAGCATTGTCTTTTTCCCTTTTAAAAATATCTTAACAATGATCATAGCCCATCAAAAGACCATGGTCTTATATATGTGATCATTTAATGGTGTATCATCAATATATATTATCAGTTTCAGGTTCAGGTGTTACAAACATAGCCTATGATCAAATTAATGATAAATTTATAACTGTCATTGTTAATATATGAAAGTTGCTTTTTCACTAGAATGGCTACTAGTTTTGTTTCTGGTATGGTAATTTATGGTCAAACATATATCTATACTCAATTTATATTAATTTAATTATTAGAAAGCATGAACATATTTGTTATGTTTTCTTTGTGTGTGTGTATGAATTATGACCAAATTATTTGCCTATTTGAACATTAATTTTATTTATTTTCTTAATTTCTACTAATGCACTTTTACTGTATTATCCCTTGGCCACATTCTACAAATAGATTTCTCATTTGAAAATCAACTTGGATTGCACACTACATGCTAAATATTTTAGTTCCTATGTTGCAACCAAGTGTGTCTACCTTTAATTGTGATACTTCTTATCACTTTGAATTTTAGTATTTTTCTTCAAAAAGTTTGACAGTTTAATTTTCTTTCATTTTTACCCATTTTCAATTGTATCTTCATTTGTTTAACAAGATTTTAAAAATATGATATGTTATGGGAAGTTAAAAATATTAGGTGCCTTTAATACAAATAATTAACAAATTGCCCCAATACCATATACTGAATACTCGTTTTACTCTCCATTAATTTGTCATGGTTTCCTGTATAAATTCATGGCTTATTATAATCTATGCCATTGACTTAATCTATCTATAATATTTGCTGTTAGCACTAGACCTCAATCAGTCTAGTTGTTCAAGCTGAAAACTGGGAATCATTTTTGATGTTTTGAAATTTTCCCATTTTTATTTCATGCATTCCCTTTCTCGTTTCAAATTTCATGCCTCGGCAAAATCACAAGTACAAATCATCATCCCCTCTGGTCTACTCCCTTAGATATACCCTCCTAACTGTTTTCTTAGCTTCCAATTTTATATCTTTCTACTGAATTTTCCAGTCTGTCAAAGCCATATTTTCAAAACATAATCATATTGCTTCCTTGTTTGAAACCCTTTTAGTTGCTTCCCACGGCTTGCTTTGTTTGAACTACAAAATGCAACACACTGTTCTCCATATCCATTGCTTGTCTTATAAAACACTTTTCCCCACAAGTCACTTTTACATCTTCTTTACTAATTTAATTTTTTTTAATTTAGGAATAAAAGTGCTGAAGAAAATAAATATATGAATGACTCTATATTTTTAATCAAAAAATACGTTAATCTTTTAAAAAATGAAGCATTGAACTAGTAAATGGCATTGGAAATTAAAAAAAAAACTAGCCTTTGATTTCAAATAACTGACAATCAATAAATATCAAACATGGCAAAAGAAGGGCATTCATTTCAGAGAAAGCTACATTAGCAAAAAGCTTAGTTTGAGCATAGGCAGTGAGAAAAGCAAAGTAAAAGATATTTTGTTTCATCCAATAAATATTTTTAAGCATCTACTATGTGTCAGGTATTAGTAAATACACTGAATATAAAGTGGTAAATTAAATAACTAATCTGAAGCAATGCAACACCTATGAGAAGTTATAAGACCTTATGGTAAGTAAAGAAGAAATTAAGAAATTTGGATCTCATCCTGTATAAAATTGGGCTTTGTGAAGTGTCTTAAATTGAGGAGAAATATGAAACATTTGCAACTGAGGAAGATTGACACAGGTACTTTGGGGAAGACAGAGCAAAAGTTCTGATACAGAGACCAATGAGATGATTATTGCAAGTAATAAAGGAGTAGAAACTGATAAGAAAGAAGATTATGAATATTAGAGATGTTATGAAGTTAGGAGAAACAGGATATGGTCTGAGATTAAATGTAAGGGATCTTTAATACTAGACTCAAATATAATTTCCAGATTTCTGACATGGCTGGTTGGTAAATGAAGAGCCCAAGTAGAAAGAGAGGAAATGTAGAAGCAAGAATATGTATGAGGAAAATGATGAAAACAGTTTGGAGTGCAGTCAGACTCAAGTCTCCAAGGGCACCCAAGCGAAAATTAATATGAAATTAAATACAATGTACCTATATATAATCACAGGTTTTCTGGTAGCTCAGTCATAGCATGGGGAAGTGGCAGTACATAATCAGGATTTTTTGTCTGTCACCAGATTTATTGTACATAAAATATTAGTCAACTTTGATTTGATGCTATTACAGTATGACATTGGCCAGAAGTCTACAATTTTCTTTGAAATTTAGATCATCACAGGAATTTAGGCTCACTGGAGACTGAGATTGTTACTTCTTTCCCAGTAGAACAAAAGTTTTAATTCTTACTGATAGAACTAACTAAAACTACTAATAGAACTATCTGTTGCTGGACCAGGTAGTTTTTTTCTACTTATATTTATTTGTAATAATTTCTTTTGTCCTTGAAAATAATTAGTAATTATAAATAACCACAGCCAAACCAGTCAGTTGACTAAGACAATCAATGCCAAGGGGAACTCACATATGCTCATTTAAAACTGTTGGAAGAACATTATATATATATATGAAGACTTAACTACTAGGATCCATACATTTTCCAAAAGGCAAGGTCTAAAACCCAGTAAATTGGAAATTTCCTTCCTGTCCCTCTTCTTGAAACATAAAACAGATTAAAAACAAAGAAAACTTTGTCTCTTTGTTCTTTGCAGTTTCAGTTTTTTGGTTGAATGGTCTCCAGTTACTATGCATTGGGTCTGAGTGCTTTTGATTTAAATAAATTAGCTCCTAATATTCCTTAAATGGAGAAGGCAATGGCACCTCACTCCAGTGTTCTTGCCTGGAGAATCCCATGGACGGAGAAGCCTGGTAGGCTGCAGTCCATGGGGTCGCACAGTCGGACACGACTGAAGTGACTTAGCAGCAGCAATATTCCTTAAAAGTTGTCATTACAGACTTGTGGTTATTTTTTCCTACTATTTTTGCAGTATATTTAAAAATTTTAAGATTGTTTTATAAATGCTATGAACATCTGGAGTTTAAACAAGTCATATTTTGATATACATATTTATAGTACCAAAGTTGTTTTACCACCTTAGTAAAAACCATATATTATTCAACTGTGCTGAATGGATCGGGAGCATTTTTGGCATAGATTTTGGCTTATAAATGTAGAGTGTTGAATAAGCACAAAAGAGTAACAGTTGGTATTTGTTTTAAATGACACACATAATAGGCAGAACATCAAAATAGTGGTTAAACTTCAATCCCAGTGTTCACAGGTCACTTGTCACAGCTACAATGTCATGGCTTTTTTGGACCCAGAAAAAAAGCAGCCTGAAATGTAGTCATTTTTTCAGATGTTTCTGGAATAGTCATCTCTTTGGGCAATGGGATTTCTGAGGTTGTCCAAAAACAGCAATTTGTCAACAACTTGAAAATAGGTTTGTGACATGATGTATTTATTTGACAGTATAATGCAATAATAGACAGACTGTAGAATGATGACTGTAAAGGAAATTATCATTTGTAAGTGCTCTTCCTTGCAATTAATTTCAGATGTCTATGGGGAAAATTCTGATTGACAAAATGATTATGGGTGGGTGGATGAACAAAATACATGTTACTGGTATTGTCCTATGTCTTTTTGTATATTTATAGAATCAAAATTAAATGATGCTTAGAAAACAGAGGAGTTTTAGTCATTTCCTTTCAGTGGAAAACACAAGTAAAATGCAAATTCAACATTTTAATGGGCTGCAACACTGATTTGAAAGAGATTACAGATCTGGATTTGCATAAAGCCAGCAAAGCAAAGGTTCCCATCTACTTCACATACATCCTGCAGAAATTTCCACCATTTTTTTTTTTACCTATGAGACTTACAATATTATGAACAGTTACCTACAGAAATACATATTTAAAGCTTTCCCTATTTTATAGAGTTTTAAAAGTAGTCAATAAGACTTAAATAGACTTTCTGTGTATAATTTTATTTAAGAATTAAAAATTTACTGAGTACCTTTAATACATGGGGGTTTAAATTATTTTTCATTATAATTACTTAAATGAAAACATCATTGTTCAGTAGCTAGGTCATATCTGATTCTTTGTGACCCCATGGACTGCAGCACGCCAGTCCTCCCTGCCCTTCACCATTTTCTGGAGTTTGCTCAGACTCATGTATAGTCCATCAGCTAAATCTCAAAGTAAAATGAATTAGAAAAATTCTTAATTATGTTTCAATATGTACCCAAATAAAAACTAACTAGATAATCTAAGTTTAGCTTAGATGAAATGTTGCTCTAAATTTAGAGGAAAAGATAGAAGACATCCTTGTTTCTTTGGGGTGATGGGAAAAACTCCATCGTTAAAATTTTTTGATTGAATTTTTATTGAGCTAATTTATAGATTCATATATGGGCTTCCTTGGTGCCTCAGTGATAAAGAACCCACTAGCCAATGCAAAAGATGCTGGTTGGATCTCTGGGTCAGGAGATCCCCTGGAGAAGAAAATGGCAACCCACTCCAGTATTCTTGCCTGGGAAATCCCATGGACAGAGGGGCCTGGCTGGCTACAGTCTGTGGGGTCACAAAGAGTTGGACACGACTTAATGACTAAACAAAATGGTTTTTAAACCATAAGAGATCGTGTACAGTTTCCTTCAGTGATAACATCTTGCAAAGCCAGGATATTGACAGCAGTGCGAACTACTGACCTTACTCAAAATCCCCAGTTTTAACTGCACTCAAAGTTGGGGGGGGGTGTATCTGTGCGTGTGATTTGCATGCATGTGTATTTAGTTCAAAACAATTGCATAATATGTAAAAGTTTGTATACCCACTGCCATAAGATATAGAACACTTCCATCATGACCCCCTACTTCCTGCTCCATATTCAACCCATAGCAATCACTATTCTGTTCTTCATTTAATATATATTTTTTTCATTTTAAAATGTACAAATAGAATCTTACAATAAGTAACTATTGGATTAGTTTATTTCACTAAGCAAAATTCACAGGAGTTTCACCATAGTTGGTGTGTTATCAACAGCCCTTTCTTTTCTATTGCTGAATTGTATTCCATTGAATCAATATATTATAACCATAATATAAGCCATTCACCAGTTGAAGTGTATCTACTGTCTTTAATTTAAAATTTTTTAAATGCATATGACCATTAATTCATAGGATATGATCATTAGTACACAGGCTTTTGGGTAAATGTGTTTTCTCTGAGGTAAAATATCTAGGGATATAACTGTTGAGCACTATAATAATTGCGTATGTTAATTTATGGAAATAAAGAAACCACCAAACTATTTCCAAAGTGGTTATACAATTTAATATTTCACTAGCAATGCATGTTACCTAGTTTTTCTGCATCCTCCTCATCATTTGGGGTTGTCACTATTTTTTGTAAAATAGCCATTGCAATAGATGTTTTATAACACAAAAAAATGATTATTTTGTGTGTTGATCTTGTAGCCTGTCATCTTTCTGAACTCATTTATTATTTCTAGGAGTTTGCTTATAGATTCCTTATAATTTTCTGTGCTGAAAGTTATATCATCTGTAAATTGGGCATTTTATTTTCTCTTTTACACTTTGATGATTTTTAATTATTTTTCTTGCCTTCTTATAATCACTCATATATGATATTTTATATCTGAGTCTATTGCTATAATGTATAATAGGGTTAAAAATAAGCATTTTAAATGCACTGTTCCCATGATTTCCACTAAAATAAATTCAATAAAGGTAGTTGACATGCATATTTTAATCATAAAAGTAACACCAATTTTTTACTATAAAATTCAAAGAAACCTGGGGAAAATAAAAAAAACCCTCTGTATCCCTACTATCAATATTTAACAACATTAGCCTTTAATTATATGCTGATGTTGAAAAATAATATCCAAAAGGATATTAGTGAAATGATTAAATTGGACATTCTTCAAAAGTTGGTTAATGATTTTTTATTTTTTGCTTTGTGAAATGCCTGTCCTTATCTTTTGTTATATTTTAAAGTAAAAAACCATAATATTTATGCAGTTTTAAAATTGGCCTCTCCTCTAATGCATAGATTATCAAAAGAAAAACTATTCAAGGGGAATCAAATTCAGAAGCCTACTCTGAAGTTACTTTAGTGATCTAAGCTACTCTTAGAAACAATCCTTTCTCATGGTATCCTAGAAACCTCTTAATACTGCTAACCACCTCTATAATAAATTCCTGGTTAAGACAAATGTCACCAGGCAGCAATATACAACATTCTCTTCATAAAGGGAAGTACAACCAGAAGTGGATATTTAATGAATTTTTCTTCATTTCAAATATTAAGCACAAAGATATATTCATTGCTTACAACATATTCATACTTATAATATTAGCCACTTAAAACAACAGTTGTAATATTAAAAATATTGCTAGCTACTCATGCCTCTATAATAAAAATCAAATTTGTGCAATAGAATATAATATTTACCCAGAAATAGAAATACAATAAGTACAGGAAAAAGCGTTGCTAGACACATCATTGTAAACTTTGGTGATGCTGAAAAACCAATGGAAATTGAACGTAGAAACACCGTATTGAATGTAATCAGAAAAAAATAATCAAATTAGACTACAGGAGTAAAGTGACAAAGATAATAATTGTCTATATCTCTTAACAATGCTAAAAGAAGATTTGCAAGATAGGATACACAAAAATGGGCTTCCTAGGTAGCTCAGCTGGTAAAGAATCCATCTGCAATGCAAGAGACCCCAGTTCAATTCCTGTGTTGGGAAGGTCCCCTAGAGAAAGGATAGGCTACCCACTCCAGTATTTTTGGGTTTCCATGGAGGTTCAGAGGGTAAAGAATCCACCTGCGATGCAGAAGACCTGGGTTTGATCCCTGGGTTGGGAATATCCCCTGGAGGAGGGCATGGCAACCCACTCCAGTATTCTTGCCTGGAGAATCCCCATAGACAGAGGAGCCTGGTGGGGCACAAGACATGGGGTTGCAAAGAGTCAGAGGTGACTAAGCACAGCACATGGCACGTGAATACTATCTAAAATATTAAAACAAATAATTGACTCTTCTGATATATATAGTTTGAAAATATTAAATCAGCAATAAAAAACATAAATCAGAATTAATAATGCAATAATCTCACCAGAAACTCTTGATACTGCTCACTGTCTATGCTTCTGTACAAAATATATCACAAAGAGTCGCACATGAGTGAACAACTAAGCCCAGCACATCACAGCATACACAAAAATAGCATCAGTGTGTAAAAAAAAAAAAAAAAAAATTGAGGATTTTTACAAACTAGAATTTCTTTAATTTTTGGAACTGTGGCCCCAAAGCCTGATACCCCCTCAATAGAAGTATTATATTTAATTTAATTGGGTAATATGTTGAAAATTCAATCTCGGTTCCTTGAAACCGTGACTTAGTTACCTTGAACAAATTTTCTGAACTCTATGAAACATTCAATCTACCAAGGGAATTGGTAGAAGTTTAAATGGTATAATGTATATAAACTATCATAGTTCTGACTATCATTAAAGTGTAACATATAAGTTCAGTTTTCTAATCAAATAATTTCTAATTCATTATACTCTTTTTTATTTTAAATTTTGTAACTCTTAATTCATGTTATCTTTTAGATGAATGGAGAGCAGATACAGAATACCTACATAGTTGACATTGCTATGTTAACACAGAGAAAAGTGCATACATACCAAAGTTAAATGTTATATGGGTGTGAGATAACAGAGCCATAGAATCAGTTCTTATTAAATGTAATAAAACAATCACTCTATCTGGCTGACAGTGCCAGACTAGATTCAATATTCTAAAACAAATAGAGATCTGAAATTATGGGAGCAATTTTGCCAAATCTACTATTGACTAAAGGCTTCACAGGTGGCTCAGTGGTAAAGAATCTGCCTGCCAAGCAGGAGGCTTGGGTTTGATTCCTGGGTCAGGAAGATCTCCTGGAGAAGGAAATGGCAACCAACTCCGGTATTCTTGCTTGGGAAATCCCATGGACTGAAAAGCGTGGGGGGCCATATATAGTCCGTGGGGTCGCAAAAGAGTCAGACACAACTTAGCGACTAAACAACAACAACTATTGACTGTGTCTACCTGCAAATTATTGTGTCACAATAAGAAACAAATGTGAAGAGTATCTCTGGAAAAAAAAATTTTTTTTTTAGAGATGAATGGGACAAAAAAATCACGGTTTGAACATGTCTTTGAGTAAATCTTCAGATAACTTTAATGGCTCAACTTTTATGATGCAAAACACAAAATTAATGGATTCATCTAACAAATATCCATGAGCTGGGATCTATTCTTAAACCTCGGAATGTTTTACCTTAATTATGTCTCCTATTAAAATGACTGTATTCTAAATGAGAAAATCAAACTCAGTATGTATATGTACAATTTGCAATTCAATTCTGAAAAAGTTCTTCACTAAAAATAATTAGGTGGAAAATTATCCCCACGTATAAAGCTTAAGTAGGTATCACATAGACACTTTTGTATATGATCGTTTTGCTATTTTTCCCTTAGCAAGCAAATAAAGAATTGGGTCTTAAAGTATATTGAAAACAAGCAAAAATTAATGATTAAAATTACTGGGGATTTCTGCAATCACAGAAAGGCAAACAACGATAATAACTATTCAACTTTTATTTCATATTTCAGCAAATATATATGCTGTGTGCAATAGGTGTGCAAACTGTTTTCTTTTTTCCATTTATGCAAATTTCCTCCTCTAAGGCATTAAAACTGCTGTTATCCAACTATTTGGCCCTTATTAGTATATAGTTACAGGCTTCTTTTTCTAGTTTGCTTATACAGACTTATGAAAATTATTTCTACCATTTTGACTATATGCTTTAAGTAAAAAAATAGTTAAGGTAAGTGAAAGTGAGAAGTTTCTCAGGCCTCTAATAAGCCTTGTGTGAGAATATTTCCTGCCCTCTGCTGACCTCCCCTACTCTTTCCATGTTTTCTAATTTAAAGAGACTATTAATTCATTTGTTCTTCTTGCTGCTGCTGCTGCTGCTGCTAAGTCACTTCAGTCATGTCCAACTCTGTGTGACCCCAGAGACGGCAGCCCACCAGGCTCCCCCGTCCCTGGGATTCTCCAGGCAAGAATACTGGAGTGGGTTGCCATTTCCTCCTCCAATGCATGAAAGTGGAAAGTGAAAGTGAAGTCGCTCAGTCGTGTCTGACTCTTAGCGACCCCATGGATTGCAGCCCACCAGGCTCCTCTGTCCATGGGATTTTCCAGGCAACAGTACTGGAGTGGAGTGCCATTGCCTTCTCCGTTGTTATTCTTAGGAGATATTAATTCAAGCACAGTTATTTGTGGGGATTATCACTGTGTGATAAAATTCTTCACTTGCATTTTTGCTTTCTTCACTCATGTTATATAACTAGAAGGTCCATTATTTTTAGGTAAGAGTTAGCTTATTATCTTATATGAAGCTGCTATACCTCAGTATAAGCAGCTGAGTTCAGTTAAGCACTAGATATCCTTTTTCACTGATTTCTCCTTTTACTCTAATGTGGACTAAATTGAGCACTGAATGATCTAAAAATAAGATTTTCCCCCCCTTTCCTGTTATCTTAGCATTTACAACAGTAAATATCTGCAAAGCTTCATTGCTGTTGTTCTCCAGGGGATCTTCCCAACACAGAGATCGAACTTGTGTCTCCCACATTGCAGGTGGATTCTTTACCACTGAGCCACCAGGGAAGACCCATTTTACCACTTACAGCAAAGTAAATGCCTGCTCTGCTTCAGAGTAGATACTTACGATATGAAAACACTCTAGTTGCTTAGAAAATGTTACTACTGATGAAGCAACATCATGTCCTAAATTACATGGTATATTAGGTTACATTATTGGAATGAACTGACTTTTGAGAGGGTTGGAAAATGAATCTCATGAGAGATTAGAATTAAGCTTATTTAATTTTTGAGATAACCAAGGTGGCCATAAAAATGGGTGACAGCTTAGGACTCGAAGGACTTAGATCCTTAGTGATAATCTGATGTCACCTTTGGAGATAAGATAAATGAATATTAATTTATTATAGCATATGTTTTGTGATTGAGGGGATTTGCTTATTTTAGAACTCAAAACTTTTTGGGAAAACTTACCAACAGGAAGTCATTCATATTTTTCATATACAAGGCACCTTTTTCATTGCATTAAACTATCATCCATATAAGGTTTATGAAATTTTATAATGATGTGTGAGCAATGGAATAGAATACAATTTAGGAAATGGAATCAGACTGGATCCTTGGCCTTGAAGTAAATGAACATCTTGTTTAAAGGGACAGCTAATGAGTCATGTACCCTGGTTCCAAGCATCTACAAACAATGGTGTTTATAAAATAAGGAACCGTATTGTTATTATTGTTTAGTTTCTAAGTCAAGTCTGACTCTTTTGCAAACCCCAAGGCCCCACCAGGCTCCTTATTTCCATGGGATTTCCCAAGCAAGAATACTAGAGTGGGTTGCCAGAAGTTCCTTCTCCAAGGGAACTTCCCCACTCAGGAATCAAACCCCCGTCTCCTGCACTGGTGGTGGGTTCTTTACCACTGAGCCACCAGGAAAGCCCAAAGAACCATAAGATCAGATCAGATCAGTCGCTCAGTCATGTCCGACTCTTTGCGACCCCATGAATCGCAGCACGCCAGGCCTCCCTGTCCATCACCAGCTCCCGCAGTTCACTCAGACTCACGTCCATCGAGTCAGTGATGCCATCCAGCCATCTCATCCTCTGTCGTCCCCTTCTCCTCCTGCCCCTAATCCCTCCCAGCATCAGAGTCTTTTCCAATGAGTCAACTCTTCGCATGAGGTGGCCAAAGTACTGGAGTTTCAGCTTCAGCATCATTCCTTCCAAAGAAATCCCAGGGCTGATCTCCTTCAGAATGGACTGGTTGGATCTCCTTGCAGTCCAAGGGACTCTCAAGAGTCTTCTCCAACACCGCAGTTCAAAAGCATCAAAGAACCATATATGACTGTAATAATTTTTCCTTGATAGTTAATTGCTCTTTTCTGTGAATTGTAAACTCTATCCATGTTGGACCATGTATTTAATCATTAAACCAATTAGTTTAAAGAAATTCAAATTAGGAGAAGAGGCAGAGAGACTCTCATTCCTTTCTCAACACAGCAACAATGCTTTTGCATCTTCATTAACTTTCTGTTATCACTCATCCCCTCTTTTCCCCATAAAGGAGAAGAAAATACAGATCGTGTCATTCTGCAAATGTTTGTGCACTCAGCCCCTTAGTCGTGTCCAACTCTTTGCAAATACTTACCTATAATTAACAATGAGTGGGATCATTATGCTTTTATTCATGATCTCCTCTTCAGACACTAAAGTAGGCAGGGACATTAATTTAAGGCTCATGTCCCCAAGAAACATATTATTTTACTAGAATTGAATATTAAATGAATAACAGAATGGAAGTGAAAAGCAGTGAAAATGTTAGTTGCTCAGTCATGTCTGACTCTTTGCAGCCCCAGGCAAGAATACTGGAGTGGGTAGCCATTCCCTTCTCCAGCGGATCTTCCCCATCCAGGGATCAAACCAGGATCTCCCTCACTGCAGGCAGATTTTTCACTGTCTGAGCTTGGTGGGCTGCAGTCCACAGGGTCACAAAGATACGGAAACAATGAATGACTGAGCATGCTGAGCAATGAGCAACTCATATGAGAAGGTACAGGCTTAATGAGCTTAAGAAAACTAAACAGAACCATTATTATTATTGTAGTTAGTTGTAGTTAGCTGAGAAGCACAAGTTTCAAGTCTATTTTTATATTTTGAAAAATTTCTCACTTTTGCTTGGTAGTATTCAGATAAAATTCTTCTTTAAAATATTTGTTTAAGACTAAAACACTTTTATATTGGGACTCTCTCTGCATTCTTAAAAGTTATTAAGGATTCCAAGAGCTTTATGTTATGCAGATAATATTTATCAGTATTTACCCTATTAGGAATTCAAACAAAGTTGAAAACATTATTTATAACTTGATTAAATTAATAATTCCCTACCTGGTATCATAATAAATGTTATAAAAAATAAAAACTCTTTTTAAAAACAAAAAAGAAAAATTATTGTAAAATATGTCATTTTAATTTTTAAAAGTTATTTTAATAGACAGTTTAATTTTCATCTGTTTAACAGTTGACAGATAAGGTTTTAATCTTTACACCTGCGTTTAGTGTGCTGTGATATGTTGTGTTGACTGAAGTATGTAAGAAAATTTAGCTTAAGAAAAATAGCTAGAAAAGGAAAAAGTATTTTACTAACCATTTCAGATCATTGTGGATATTTATTAATATTACACAAAAACATGGCAGATAGTAGTTTATTAAATGGAGTCAACAACCATCCAATTTGCTTGGGATTGCCACGGCATTAGTACCAAAGTCTATTTACTAGAAAACGCCCGGTCCCAGGCAACAAAGAAGTGTTGATCATCAAGGGAAGATCCTCTAGAGAAGGGAATGGCTACCCACTCACTATTCTTATCTGGAGAATTCCAAGGACAGAGGAGCCTGTTGGGCTACAGTCAATGGGGTAGCAAAGAGTTAGACACGTCTGAACAACTAACACTTTCATTTTTACACTTTCAGTTCAGTCGCTCAGTCGTGTCCGACTCTTTGCGACCACATGAATCGCAGCACGCCAGGCCTCCCTGTCCATCACCACTCCCGAAGTTCACTCAAACTCATGTCCATCAAGTCGGTGATGGCATCCAGCGGTCTTATCCTCTGTCGTCCCCTTCTCCTCCTGCCCCCAATCCCTCCCAGGATCAAGGTCTTTTCCAATGAGTCAACTCTTCGCATGAGGTGGCCAAAGTATTGGAGTTTCAGCTTTAGCATCAGTCCTTCCAATGAACACCCAGGACTGATCTCCTTTAGAATGGACTGGTTGGACCTCCTTGCAGTCCAAGGGACTCTCAAGAGTCTTCTCCAACACCACAATTCAAAAGCATCAATTCTTTAGCACTCAGCTTTCTTCACAGTCCAACTCTGACATCCATACATGACGACTGGAAAAACCATAGCCTTGACTAGATGGATCTTTGTTGGCAAAGTAATGTCTCTGCTTTTGAATATGCTATCTAGGTTGGTCATAACTTTCCTTCCAAGGAGTAAGCGTCTTTTAATTTCATGGCTGCAGTCGCCATCTGCAGTGATTTTGGAGCCCCAAAATAAAGTCTGACACTGTTTCCACTGTTTTCCCATCTATTTCCCATGAAGGGACGGGACTGGATGCGATGATCTTTGTTTTCTGAATGTTGAGCTTTAAGCCAATTTTTTCACTCTCCTCTTTTACTTAAACAAGAGGCTTTCTAGTTCCTCTTCACTTTCTGCCATAAGGGTGGTGTCATCTGCATATCTGAGGTTATTGATATTTCTCCTGGCAATCTTGATTCCAGCTTGTGCTTCTTCCAGCCCAGCATTTCTCATGATGTACTCTGCATATAAGTTAAATAAGCAGGGTGGCAATACACAGCCTTGACCTACTCCTTTTCCTATTTGGAACCAGTCTGTTGTTCCATGTCCAGTTCTAACTGTTGCTTCCTGACTTGCATATAGGTTTCCCAAGAGGCAGTCAGGTGGTCTGGTATTTCCATCTTTTTCAGAATTTTCCACAGTTTATTATGATCCACACAGTCAAAGGCTTTAGGAATTACAAATATCCAGGGAAGCTAGAAATAACTATGTGGTACTGGATTACAGTCGGATGCCTCACATTTATTTAGCTTAACATAGATCCAGATGTGTAGAGTCTTCGAAGGGCTAGAAGCAGTGACATCCTTATAAACAAAAACATACCCAGAGCCCTGATACTGGTTTCTGACTATCATTCTCTAATGAAAGGAACTGGAGCTCTTTTGAGAAATATCTGATTCTGTAGCTGGGGTGGGGAAAATGGAAAAGGACACTGGACATCTTTTAGCACCAGAAAATCATGGAGTACTAAAAAGCAAAAGGATCAGTGCACATCAGAGAAACCCAGAGCCACCCTGAACGAGCTCCCAATGGACAAAATTGGAACAGTTTGGACAAGAAGTTCAAAGTATCTTTTGGGATTATAAGGCAAAATATAAATTAATATGGGCTTCCCTGGTGGCTCAGTGGTAATCTGCCTGCAATGCATGAGCTGCAGGAGCCATGGGTTTGATCCCTGGGTTGGGAAGATTTCCCTGGAGGAGGGCATGGCAACCCACTCCAGTATTCTTGCCTGGAGAACCCCATGGACAGAGGAGCCTGGCAAGCTACAGTTCATAGGGTCACAAAGAGCTGGACATGACTGAAGCGATTTAGCGCTGCACAGCACATAAATTAATATAAATACGTCCATACTGATATAATAAATTATTACCCAAGTAAATGGGTAGTACTGCATAACTTCTAAACTCCTCTCTCCAAGAGACAATGCAGCACTTGGTGACAGATTTCCAAATAATAATGTGAAAAGGAGGACCAAAGTAATTTAGTGTGAAACTGCCTGAGCCAGGTCATTAATTTAAACATCACCAGGGATAAATCACTTGATTGAATGAAATGTTGTGATAAGAAGGGTACTTTACTCTGTGATATTTGCCAAAATCCATAACCTTTGTCTAGTCATTTAAAAATTCAGAGGAAAACAGATTCTAGGTTCTTGTACAAAATGGTAATGCTTAAAACTAGCAAAGTCATGAAAAATAAGGAGACATGCTGACTAAACTCAGTGTAGTATTCTGGACTGGATTCTGGCACAGGTGGAAAATGGTGAAATCCAAATAAAATCTGGAGGATATTTTATGATAATACACGATTGTTTTACCAGTTTTGATAAATGTCTACTGCTAATATAAAAGGTTGAAACTGAGTCAAGGGTATATGAAAACTCTGGACTAAATTTTTTTTTAAATCTGAAGCTCTTCTGAGGAAACTTTGGAGGCACAAGCTCTGGCCCCTATGGTGGTGGAGGCCAACACTTTGGAAACCATAGAACCAGGGTGGCTATGGGTGGTTCCAGCAGCAGCAGTAGCTATGGAAGTGGCAGAAAGTTTAAATTACTACCCGGAAACAAAGCTTAGCAGGAAAGGAGAGCCAGAAAAGTGACAGAGAAGCTACAGATTAAAACAAATTTGTAAATTCAGCCAAGAGTGGTGGTGGCAGGGCCTAGCAGCTACAAAATGTTTTAGACACTATTCATGTGCTTCCCAAATGGAGCCAGTGGTAGAGAATCTGCCTGCAATACAGGAGACACAGGAGACATGAGTTTGATCCCTGGGTTAGGAAGATTCTCTGGGGAAGGAAATGGCAACCCACTCTAGTATTCTTGTCTGAAAAATGCCATAGACAAGGGCGGCAGAGTCGGACATGACTGAGCAACTGAACACACATGCGTGCTTGGGGAAAAAAACTCAAGCACTGCATTTGTGACTAATTGTATAATAGGTTACCTTAGTTTCTGTTCTGTGGAAGTATAAAACATTCCAACGAAGGGTTTTAATGTAGTTTTTTTTTTTTTTTGCACCCATGCTGTTGATTGCTAAAGGTAATAGTCTGATCATGACTCTGAATAAATGTCATTAAAAAGAAACAGCTATTTTAGAATTTAATATTTTAAAATTCTTATATATAGTCAAATTCTTATTTTGAAAGGCAACTTGAATTTATTTTGCATGTAAACATAACATAATCTTTTGGGTTTATAGACAGTTGAATTTTTAAGAGTTGATGGTAAAATAAAATCAGTAAAGGCTAGACATATAAAACCTGTCTGTTTTTATGTCAACCTGGGCATAAATGTTATCTGTATATGCCCATTTTTTTTTATATAAATGAAATATGAAAATATAAGAATTAGCTATTTTCTAAGCCCTTCCTATCTTTATTCATTTTGTGAAACATTCCAGTGATAATGAGTCCAGTCATTAAAATATGCACTGAATAATTAAAATTAATTATGTAGAAAAGTTTGATATGCTCATAATGTACTTATTTATAAGTATTTAGAAAATAAAAAAATTTACTTTATTGTCTTATAGCACATAAATATTTTGAAGCTATAGAGAAATGTACTTATGAAGCAGATTATGGTTTATACACATTAGAAAATTAGGATGATTATTTGAGTTCATATCCGTAATTTCTTGTTTCTTAGAAAATATATTGGAAACATGTCACTTTACTTTCTAGAGAACCGTTAAGTAAGCAAGCACTTGAAAAGTTATTTGACAGAAAGTTTTCCCAAAGTGTGAAGATTTTTAAAATTCAGGCTAATAAATTATTGACTATTTTGTTCTCCCAATATAGTTAATCTCTTCTTGATTAGATAAGCATAATGTGGGTGTGTGTATACAGACTTATGAGAGAGAATGAGAGAATATCTAAAAAACAAAATATTAAATACAACTGAAACAAAGTTATTTGAGCATTTTAAAAATATAGACATGGTCCTGCCTCGTGGTATATGATTTTCATATACAGAAATACAAATTCACGTGTACTTATTCAGTGCAGCATACATAGTTGGAGCAATAAGCTTTTATGCAACAGCTAGGTCTGAAAGGAAGTCTGGAGAATGCATTTTTGATACCTCTTTATTGGAATTTCTGTGAAATACTGATAGTTTATAGGAAAAATATAATGTTGGAAATTGATGCTTCCTTAGAATTACCTGGAATAAATAGGCTCTTTTTGCAGAAGTAATAGGCTCTCTTTCTATACATAAAAGAATAAAAGAAAAGAAAACAGTGCTGAAGAATTGATGCTTTTGAACTGTGGTGTTGGAGAAGATTCTTGAGAGGCCCTTGGACTGTGAGGAGATCAAATCAGTCAATCCTGAAGGAAATCAGTTGTGAATATTTATTGGAAGGACTGATGTTGAAGTTGAAACTCCAATACCTTGGTCACCTGATGCAAAGAACTGACTCATTGGAAAAGACCTTGATGCTGGGAAAGATTGAAGGCAGGAGGAGAAAGGAACGACAGAGGATGAGATGATTGGAAGGCATCACTGACTTGATGGATATGAGTTTGAGCAAGCTCCAGGAGTTGGTGATGGACAGGGAAGCCTGGCATGCTGGGATCCATGGGGTTGCAAAGAGTCAGACACGACTGAGCAACTGAAGGTTTCATAGCCTGCAGAATAACAGTTCACCTAAGGTTCCTCTTTTCAACTTGCCATGTAAAATCAGCCATTTTCCAGTGGAAATTTATTTTTAAAAAGACAGTGAAAAAAACATTCAGCTTTGGAATCTGAGGCAAGTTACTCTGAAGAAACAAATTCCAAGGTTGGGACATGACTCCATACTCATAACTTTTTTTTTCTGGTTTCTCCCCCTACCCCTGGTTTCTTCACGTCACTGTTTCATGTGACTCAGTTCGCCATAGGTTCTTATTTTCATCTACTTTCACTCTCTAGGTGATCTCATCCAAACCCATTTAAAAGAAATATAAAGCCTTATGGTTCCAAATTTCTCTCTCTAATTGGGCCATTTCTCCTGAACTCCACGTATATGTATCCCTGCTGCCTACTTGAAAACTCCATTTGATTATTTAACAGACTTGACTTGAACTTAACATTGAACTTAACAGGTCCAAAACCAAACTCTTTATTTTCCTTCAGAAACTTACTTCATCAGCAGTCTTGGTAGATGTTTTGAAGGTGCTCAGATGAGAAAATTTAGTATCCTTCTTGATTCACATTTTTTTCCCCCCATTCCTCATACCTATTATTGCAGAAAATTCTCTAGGCTCTCTCTTCAGACTCTGATCACTTTACTTCCTGTTCTACCTCTCTGCCCTCAAGTCATTGTTATTTCTTGCCTGGGTTATTGCAATAGCTTCCACTCTCATCCCCTTACACTTTACACTCAATAAAGCAGCCAAGTTGGATCATCTTTCTCCTTTTCTCAAACCCTCAGAATAAAATCAAAGTTGGTGCAAACTTTGGGCCCTAGAGAAACCAGCTTCTCTTATTTCATCTTCACTGCTCCCCCTACTGGCCATTTAGCTCCAGTCATACTGACCTATTCCTCAAACACTATTCTTTCCTAAACTTCCTAACTCCTAAATGAATTCTTCAAACCTAATCAATAATTCTGCTTTCGTATGTACTTCCCCTTTGATAAGCCTTTCCTAAAATTAAAATAACATTTCAAATTACTTTGTAAGAATTTGTTTCTCATAACCAAGCAGTATTCTCCCACTTCCTGGCTCTTGGCTGCTCTCTCTCCTGCCTAGAAGAGTCTCCTAGTATACCCTCACAGCTTGCCTATGCCCTCTGCGATGTTAATCAAACATCACTTTCCATGAGAGACCTCCCCTAAGGACCCTTTATACAACTGCAATATTCTCCACTGGCCACCCAATCCAGTATTCTTGCCTGGAGAATCCCAAGGACAGAGGAACCTGGCGGGCTACAGTCCATGGGGTTGCAGTCAGACTGAAGTGACTTAACACACACACAATATTCTTCACACTCCCAATTATGCTTTTATGCTTAATTTTTTTTCCTATAGCTCTTATCACATTGTGAAATAACATACATTTTATTGATTATGTAAATATATATTCTCTTCACAAGAATATGATTTTTTTTTTTTTTGGCCAGGAGAGATTACTGTGTGTTTATTCACTGTTTAATCTCTAGTATCTAAGACAGTTTCTGCCACATAAACAAATGCAACAAATTCATGACAAACGAATATGTTGACTGAGTCCAAAGGGGGTATTTCTGAGTGATTAAGGGATTAGAATATGTGAAGAGAGTGTTTTATGAACATAACACTGAATTGTTGTCCAAGTGAATGCAGTGGTTAGCCTCTTTCACTTATAGAGAAATCAGTAATATATAGGGTTGGGGATTATATTGAGTCAAACCATTTATTTTTTATTACTAAACCTTAAACCCTCAGAAGGATGTTATTGGAAAATTTTCAAGTTTAATTTATAAAAATAAAATGAGTGTCTTTGATAAACCTGGAAATTTTGTTTTATGCTAATTATCTAATTTAGTATTCAGGTTGTAATCACAATGTTTTCTGAAAAATGGGTTAAAAAGGATGAATTAGTTTTTTTACTAGTAAGAATTCTTAGCTAAATAGCAGCTTTGCTTTAGGCTTGGTAATTAAATCTTGATGTGATATTATGTTGCCTCTTTCTCTAGCCTGTTCTGTGCTAATTGCCCTTAATCTATTATTGATCACTGAAAATTTCTCCCTAACCTTCCCATCTCCTAAATCAGTTCCTCAAATCCAATCAATAATTCTGTTTTCAGCTACTTTCTTCATTTCCACATTGCTAAATCTTTCCCCAATTTAAATAAAACTTCAAATTACCTTGTATAAAGTCTCTAGACAAATTAATATATTTCACTATATACATCACTTCAGGGGACAGAAATGAATTGGGTAGATTCCCTTCCTCTGGTTAACTTTTCAAGAATATAGTGTATAATTCATTTACTCTTGTTTTAAACACTCCTCATTTTAACATTTTTATCTTCTGTAATGTATTTTATGTTGAATCTCTTGGGACAAGTACTGTGTTCCATCAATAGGGTTTGATGAAAAATTTATGTGATAGAAGAGCAGTTGAGAAGACAGTGGAAATAGCTACCATGTAACCTTGCCCAGGGACTCCAATCTTTTTATTGACACTCACAGGTATCCATCAGTTTAAGAAATATTTATAAGCGGTGTGCAAATATGCATTACCTTGTTTATTGCAGTGAAAATCAGCACATCATGAATGAAACAGTTGATTGTTAATAAACTCTACATTAAAAACTAGTACTATTTTATTATATAGGTATGTTAACATTGATGCCATCTTATTTTATTCTTTCTTTTCATTTATTTTCTCCATTTTGATTCCTTTACTAGGCAGAAAAAGAGAATATGGAAAGCCATTTAGAGGCATTCTAGTATAATGCTTTCATTTATTTATTTTTAAATATTTGTTGAGTTATTTGGCTGCTCCGGGTCTTACCTGCAGCATGTGGGATCTAGTTCCCTGACCAGGGGTTGAACCTGGGCCCCCCTGCACTGGGAGTGCAGTCTTAGCCACTGGACCACCAGGGAAATCTCAGTGCTTTCATTTATGGTTGCAAAAAGGAAACTGAGTACAATGACATTAACTCTTCTAAATAACAATTACTTTTAGCAGCCAATTTGTCTAAAGCATATATGTGCTTATGTTATGATCTATATGTCACATAGCCTCTCTTTCTTGCCTCCAGCAAGCAGTATGAAAATTCAATTTCCTTCCTCTTTACCCTTAATATATATTCTGCTTCAATTAAAATATTTTAGCAGTACTTTGTCACTCTATAATTCGTTTTATGTCTACAATACTGTATCCAGCATACAACATGTCTGGTGGCAAATTTAAACATTATTTTTACTAAAGAACTATTAAAATATATAGAAAACTTTGAGAATTCCACAGTGTTTTATATTTTAAACAATAATAAGTTAGAGGTAAAATTAAAATAGTACAAATTAAATATTAATATCAATTTTGCACATATCCTAAAAATCATTTTGAGAAATTTAGTACTTGATTATGAAAGTAAAGAGTCAAATAAAAGCATAATTGAGGTAAAGCAAGTGTACTGTAGTCAGCAATTTAAAATGATATTATTTTAGCAATATGAGAACAATTTTAAATTGCCACACTTGCTCTGAAAAATAAGAATGATTTTAAACCTACATACAAAACCTATTCTGCTGCTGCCGTTTACTTGCTGTCATGCCCGACTCTTTGCATTATTATCCTAAACAAAATTTTCAGAAATAGGCAAGTACGTTAATAGGCAATTAAATATTTTAAAACATAAAGTGCTTGCTGAAACAAAATGTTTCTTTAATCCTTTATAAACATTGCTTCTAACTAAATCCTTGACATTGACTTCATGAGATAATTATAATAAAAGTAGGATACAAATGGAAGCCTTGTATCTGGTAGGCAAATTTACTGTCATAACAAAATGTCTTCCAAACTCAAACTTTAAAATGTTTGTCCCAAATTTATATATTACTCCATTTACTAGAAGGAAATATTCATAGATACCTATTCATTCTTTGAATCTTCTTCAAAATATAATGCACACTATACATTTAAGGAGCAGAACAGTTTGTATTTCAAAATCATGGAAATGAAATAGGTGGAAGTACATATCTTGCCAAGTGTTAGCATACAATATCTTTGTGTTTATGGGCATCCGTAAACAGTAATATATTCCAAAGCTTTATGAAGGATGGTTTATATGTTACACTGTTATCACTGCCTTCCAAACGTTCAAACACTTAGTGCGAGAGTATTCCTATGCACAAATAACTGATTTACATGATTATTACTCATCTGGCTGGCTTTATATATTATTTTATATAAACTATTGCTAAATAACTAATGAATTAAGAAAATTAAAATCTAAACTGTCTAAAATATGCTATTTAAACACCCCTTTTCTCCATTCTTTATCTACCCAGTTCTCTCTGTAATACCACATTCAAATTTTTTCAGGAAAATATAAGTACATGAAAATATTCTTTTTCCCCTCTTACGAGTATATTATATACACTCTTCTATTCCCTAGTTTTTCACTGTTGTTGTTTAGTTGCTAAGCCGTGTCCTTCTCTTTTGCAACCCCAGGGACTACAAGCTTGCCAGGCTCCTCTGTCCATTGGATTTCCCAGGCAAGAATACTGGAGTAGGTTTCCATTTCCCCTCCACTGGATCTTCCCAGTCCAGGGGTTGAATTCATATCTATGTGTCTCCTGTATTGGAAGGCAGATTCTTTACTACTGAGCCACCAGAGAAGCCTGCTTTTCACTAATACTATATTTGAGTCCATTCTCAATTTTAACAGCTGCATAGAATTCCAGATTGTAGATTTACCTTAATTGTTTAGCTAGCTCTCAATGATGGGATTTTATAATTTAATTCTCCTCTCCTTGATCTGGGCCAGCCTTTGTGATTATATAAAATAAAAAATCCAGTGGAAGTAACTCTGTGTGTCTTCTAGGTGAGATTAAAAGAAAAAAAAATACAGTTTTCTCCTCTTTCTTCTCTTCCATCTCTCTCCCTCACTCCCTTTCATCTGGCTTTTCATTTATTTTTTAATTTCCTAAATCATATTTAGAAAGAAAATTTTCTAGATCACATTGATGGAAGAAAGAGCTCATAGATCCAACATATAGGGTAAGAGGAATTTATTCTTGGACAACTTACTTCAAAAATTTCAGGCTGTTACTCTTGTCCTATTTTCTTTACATAAAAGTTTATTCTTTATGAAAAGTCCACCAGACTATGCTAAAAATGGCTAACTATAGAATTATTGTCAGAATTCATTCAGGAAAACTGATGTATTTTTATTTAAAGAAATGAAAAGTAGTATTTCCAATTTATTTGCAAAGGTCCTAAAAATGGAAATTGAATAAATATCAGAAACAGTAGAGGTAGTGATCAAAATAGGACTCATTCCTATGAAAAATATGGAATTTTGCTGAGGGATGTAAAGGGCTCAGTAAATGAAGTCTATGAACCAATCAGCTTGCAGAAAAGAGACAATGGGAAGGCCTTCATGTTGCTGTAACTAACATAACTTAAAATGCTAGTTTTGAAATCATTTGCACTTGAAGAACATTCAGAACTTCTTGAGTATACTCTCATTACTGTGAAAATGATAATTAAGTACTCTTTCCACCACAGAGCACTTATATAGTATAGGCTGGCTTGATAAAATATTTTATGTTTAAAAGAAATAAAATAAAAGCATCTTTTACTTAGAAAATGTTATTAAGAAGTTAAAAAGCTTAAGGAAAAGGAAAACAAAAGTCAAAAAATGTAGGCAAATTGTTTTTTTTTTTTTTTGACAGATGATTGCTTATCTTCTTGAGAATTGAAATGCTTTTTCAGGGGCAAGTTACAATTCTCCCTCCCTTAAAATTGTCACTGCTCATTTAAACTACATGCTTGATAACTTTTTCAACTTACAGAAAGGTACTTCTGTTGTAAAGTGATACACTGAGGCCAAATCAATCTTCCTAATGGTTAGGTGACTGTGCCACCTCAGTTGGCATTACAGGTTATTTAGCATAAACATATGTGTTCTCATTAAGAGCCATCTTTCGTGAAAACACAATGACTCGCCAGTGAAGGAAATCTTGTCTATAAATCTGAAACTAATTTCTCCAGTGCACACTCTATATGCCTAGTTTAAGACTACACAAATGTTACTCATAAAATAAAATTATGTAAGAATAATACATATAATAATTTATATGATTTTCTCACAGCACATATTCTATTAAACAACAATGAATCCAAAATTGGCCTTGACGGTTTTTCACCCTCATAAAATAGCTCAAATAACATACAAGCATTATATAACTGACATGGATATGACTTTCTTAGAATAAATAATTATACTTCATATTTTCTATTTTTAAGTTTCCTCCAGTTAAATGTTTATGATTAGAGTTAGCGTCCACGCTATTCAAAAGACTGTTGCTTTGGTAAAAGATGGAAATAATCATGAAACAATCTTAAATCTGAGAAAATATTATGAGAGATTTAAGATATTAGTTCAACAAAAAGACATGAATAGAGAAATGTAGATGTTCAGTGAACATTTGAGAGCATATTTAACCTCAATAATTATCAAAGAGAGAAAATAATTTTTTAATTAGTAAAATTATTTATGTGACTGGCAAAGAGTGGGTAAAATAGATACATATACTGTATTGGTAGAAGTAATAGCATAGTACAATTCTTATGAATACAGGCTTCAGTATATAATTCTTACAAACGTTCATATGTTTTGGTGCAGTATGATTCTCCCTACCACACTGAACTAGGGAGATGATTGGTTATAATAGCTTAAAAGTTTCAATGGAATAAATGCTCACCAATCATAGAATCATTTGATAAATTATAAATATCAATAAAATTAAATATTTTGAAGGCTGCTAGTAAATGACAAGGAAAAGCTTATAACATTCTGTTAAATCAGAAAACTACTCCACAAAACTCTTCCTCAGTCTCTGAGTTAATGTGGGTGCATATATTTATGCATATGTCTGCATTTATTTATATGTGTGGTGGCGCTAGTGGTAAAGAACCTGCCTGCCAGTACAGGGGACATAAGGGATGCAGGCTCTATCCTTGCATCATGAAGATCCCCTGGAGGAGGGCATGTCTGCTCACTCTAGTATTCTTGCCTAAAGAATCCCATGGATAGAGGAGCCTGGCAGGCTATAGTACATAGGTTCCCAGAGTCAGACCCGACTGAAGTGACTTTGCATGCATGCATACATATATGTAAATAAACTAAGAGAGTCTATTTCAAATTATTAACACTGGTTATCTCCAGAAGTTTTTGGGATAGTGATTATATTTTATTTTTATAAGATTATATTTTCATCAATATGCCCCAGAACAAAGAAGACCCTGATTGATGTTTCAGCAGACCTTATTTTGGCCTTCAACTCTGTCTCATTCCAGAAAGCAGAGTCCGCAGGGCCCCAGCTCCATGTGAGGAGATACAGACAGCGCTTTTACATGTGGGCTGAGATAGTGGGCAGGGTCCCTGTGGTGTATTATCCTATTAAAGTGGAAGGAAAAGGGATCAAATGATGGTTGGGGGTGAGGAGCAGCTTTTCCTAGGCCACTACATTTTAAAAAGGAACTTTGAGAATCCCTCAAATTCTATTTTTTTCTTGCTTCCAGGTTGTCTCCAGGTTGAACATAACAGAGTATATTACTTAAGTATTTCACAGAGTCACATGTATGGTTGTCACTAACATTATAGGTAGAAAGATAATATTAATATATTAAATATATTAAACTCATAAACTCTAGTTTTAAGGCAATTCTACTCAAGGAGTAGATTACCCCAGTACAGGAAAGAAAGTATTCAACTCTTAAAGTCTGGAAAAGCTTGAAATTCAAACTTTGTGTGGAGAGGTTTCCTACATTCTCTCAGAGTCCAAATAACACAGTAAGAGCTAAATCTGGAAGACTCAGCTCATAGAATTCCCTTTTGTGCCATTAAGGCACAAGTTTGAAGACTAAGGTCAACAAAAGAGAGAGTGCTGCAAGATTAAGTGTCAGTCTTTAAGGTTCTGAGACATTGAGGCTGAGGAAAAGGAAGAGAGGAGTGTGGCTGGCATTGTGGTAGATGAGTGAGGGTAATGCTGAGGAAAAGACCAGGCTTTCTGCCCTCATCCCTGTTCTCAATTTAGACCCCTGGTGCTAAACCACCTAGAGCACAGTGGTACAAGCTGTACCTTGAGACTGATCTTCTAGGATCACTCTTGCTTCCCATGAGGCCTGGATAGCTTCAGGACTTCCTGCGATACCTCCTCTCCTATGTAGAAATGATCAGAAAGTAGCATACTTGAGAAACAGTTGGCAAGTAGGAGGTGCCCAATACAGATGGGTGACGTGGCTCTACTCCATGTGGGCTATACAAGAGACGGAGGCTTTCAGAATTTAGCAAGCAACACAGAACATCCCAGCAAATGAGGGATGTTTTCCCTGCAGTATACTTCCAAATGACACTGAAGAACACTACCCACCCCACCACATCAAAGTCATACCACACCACTCAAGCCCTCCACCTGAAAACCATCTTTGACAGAAACTGGGCAAAAAAGATGTTGGAAATGAGACATATCAAGTTATTGTTATAGAGGCTTCCACACTGAAAAATAGACATGATTAAAATGTTAAATTGGATCATGATGATTGGGATTTGACATTTGTATTTTAATTTAAACTCTTTTGATATAGATAGACAACATTATACTATATTAAATCTGATACTTGTTATAAACTCATCTGGGATGAAATCCAGGAATTGAGTTCAGTTAGCTTTTGATTAAAAATTGGAATTCTCCAGGCAAAAATACTGGAGTGAGTAGCCATTCCCTTCGCCAAGCAATCTTCCCTACAAAGGGATTGAACCTGGGTGTCCTGCATTGCAGGCAGATACTTTACTGTCTGAGCTACCAGGGAAGCCTCTACTACAAGGACAGGTGCTCTAAATCCTACCTATGTTTTCATTTCTCACCAACACCTGGAGTTTTGCTACTCAGAATTATACATGATCAAAATGGATTTTCCTTTATGATATCAGAACTGGCTACATAATTTGTGGGGAAGAGTGCAAAATGGAAAAACAGGGCCTGCTATTCAACAATTAAGAATTTCCAGAGTATTGAATATTAGAACATTATATCAAGCATGGAGTCTTTCTGAGCATGAGATTATTTGTGCGTGCAGAGGTCACACATTGATGAAGCTGGCCCTGAGTGAGGTTCTATATAAAATTAAGCATTCTTATTTGGATAAATATATGGAGTAGAAGGAACACATCTTTTCCAAAGTGATCCAAACAATATATGTTGATACTCTGCCCTTAAGCAGGAGGAACTTATTGCATTTCTACCATGCCTGCTCCTTAAAAGACCCTGGCTCCTTGGAAGAAAAGCTATGACCAAACTAGACAGTATGTTAAAAAGCAGAGGCATTACTTTACCAACAAAAGTCTGTCTAGTTAAAGCTATGGTTTTTCCAGTAGTCATGTATGGATGTGAGAGTTGGACTATAAATAAAGTTGAACACTGAAGAATTGATGCTTTTGAACTATGGTGTTGGAGAAAACTCTTGAGAGTCCCTTGGACTGCAAGGAGATCAAACCAGTCAATCCTAAGGAAATCAGTCCTGAATATTCATTGGAAGGACTGATGCTGAAGCTGAAACTCCAATACTTTGGCCACCTGATGCAAAGAGCTGACTCATTTGAAAAGACCCTGATGCTGGGAAAGATTGAAGGCAGGAGGAGAAGGGGAGGACAGAGGATGAGATGGTTGGATGGCATCACCGACTCAATGGACATGAGTTTGAGCAAGCTCCAGGAGGTGGTGAATGACAGGGAAGCCTGGTGTGCTGCAGTCCATGGGGTTGCAAAGAGTTGGACATGACTGAGCAACTCAACTGACTGACCATACCTGAGCTGGACATAGGGGCTTGCTGTGGAGGAAGAGAATATGAAAAGGGACATATGTAACTTGCAACTTGACAGAGAGAAATCTGACAAAATCTACCCATAACAATCAAAGTAGATGCCACCAATAATAAGACATGTGGCTATGACATGCTCCTGATATGATGAGTTGAGAAGGGAGCTTCATCTCTTAGGTATTTTTCCACTAAAGCCTATAAATAAGCCCAGGATAATCATGATGCAGAAGCTGAAACTCCAGTATTTTGGTCATCTGATGAGAACAACTGACTTACTGGAAAAGTCCCTGATGATGGGAAAGACTGGAGACGGAAGGAGAAGAGGGTGTCCAAGGATAAGATGGCCAGATGGCATCACTGATGCAATGGACATGAACTTGGGCAAACTCCAGGAGATGGTGAGGAACAGGGAGGCCTGATGTGCTGCAGTCCATGGGGTCACAAAAGAGTCAGAAATGACTGGGCAACTGAATAACAACAACAATCATGAGATACGTACCAAATGTACTGAAATTCAGGCATATTCATGTGATGACCAGTACTGCTCAAAATTGTCAAGATCATTTTTAAAAATTAAAAAAATATAAAATGAAAAAAAGAAGACTGAGATATTATTGAGAACTATGATAAACAAGACATGAATGAGAGGATATGATTATTAAATACAATATGGGGTCATGGAAAGTTAAAAGATTAATGGAAAATTGGCATAATCTAAAGTCTGGAGTTCAGTTAATAGTAGTAATGTACAAAAATTGGTTTCTTCGTTGTGATAATTGTACCATTACATGTGTTATGTTAACATTATAAAGAATGGATTAAGGATGGGAATATGGAAAGTCTTTGCAACAGTTTTGCAAATGTGAAATTATACAAAATAAAATAACTTATTCCTTAAAAATGTTTTATAAATTAATCATTCGGAAATCAATTACTTACAATGTATAAATTGGTTTAGAATATTCATGAGCCAGTCCTTCATCCTAGCACGGACAAGATATAAAATCCTAGTGGGCTCTAGAGCATGTATGCTTATGAACAGCATTCTAGGTGTAATTACTGAATAGGAATCAAGTATCTCAGTCATTTGCCACCTGAGATTTAGACAATTCTTGGTATCCTGACTGATGATTTGTGAATCCTATTGCTAGGATATTGTCACATTTGCCTCAGAGATCTTTTAATGCCTATTATTTTCAGAGGAAAGTTTATTTACAAAAAGTGTGCTTTGTTAAATCAATGTCACTTATTTCTTTGAATTCTCTTTGAGTTTATATGCTCAAAATGACATGAAAATATATTGCTAAAGAATTATTTTGAAAAATCTATAATTTGATATTTCAATTGGACTTTGATTTATATTTTTAAAGGGTTCATAAAGAAACAACATGCAAAATATTTTATCTACTCATTTAGAGTCATTTATTTGTATAGGTTTTTAAAAAGATATAAAATTGCTTTATCAAGACTTGACAAACAAGTATAATTATACCTGCTTTTTTTGTTGTCGTTTGTTTAAAGCAAAGGCATTTTTTGACTGAATATCTTAGGAAACAGTTCAAAGAAAATGGAACACATTGCTCATTTCAATACATTTCTGTCAGTACAATGTTTTTCATAAAATTTCACTGACTTTAATATGTTAAGTCAACAATATTGAATTTCAAGCTTAGTTCATCCAATTTATAGAAATATGTTTGCTGTACAAATTGACTAGCAGTGTTTTCTCACTGTCAAATTAATCAGAAAATTCAGACATTTTCTCAAAAACAGTATAATTTCATTTTCTTCAGTTTTGGTAAATATATCAGTATACATTTAGTGGCATATTATGAAAAACACTCAGAAAGAAATGATTAAACCTTTTAAGAAAGACTGGCACCAAAATGATGTCGAGATAATGTAATTAATATATTCATTTACATTGTTATAAGAAGATAATCACCAGTCTTTCTCATTTAATGAATAATGTTTCACCAAACCTAATGTTTCACCAAAATTATGTTATCTATGAAATAAAATGTAAAAATGTGTGGCATTATTAGCTATAATATGTAGAAATATGTTATTTTCCTTTGGGAGGAATAGTTAAGTGCTAATCACTTATAAAAATAATAAACAACTTCACTAAATTCTCATTGTCATTATTCAGTTTTCTCTAAAAAACTCATGCCTCTAAAATGAATTGGTCCAATGGTTAGCCTGCAATTTCATTTTTAGTTAACAGTGGGTAGAAAATGTTTAATATTTTTAAGATGAAAGAAAACAAAGATTAACTGGAATTAGAATACATGTTTTATGATATGGTTTGATCAGACATATTTTAATTTCTATATTAAATAATGCACAGAGACTCTATAAGAAAGCATATGAAATGTTATCTGCAGGTTTTATCTACTGCAAAACAGAAGGGAAAAAACAGTGATTCTTGAAATGATTCGTTTCAATTAAACACATTAGAATCAGTAAAGTTTTCTTTTAACTAATTATAATTCTAGGGATGAGAATAACTGAGAAAGATATTGTTTACACTGAAATATGTGCAAAGAGTCATGGTTATGTTATTATGTTAGTCACTCAGTCATGTCAGACTCTTTGCGACTCCATGGACTGTAGCCCTCCCGGCTCCTCTGTCCATGGAATTCTCCAGGCAAGAATCCTGGAATGTTGCCATTTCCTTCTCCATGGGATCTTCCCAACCCAGTGATGGAACCTGGCTTCCTGCATTGCAGGCAGATTCTTTACCATCTGAGCCACCAGGGAAGCCCACATATTTCCTGCCATTATTCTATTTGCTTTGTTCTCTTAAGTGTGAAAAAGAAAGTCGCTCAGTCATGTCTGACTCTTTGTGACCCCATGACTATACAGTCCATGGAGTTCTCCAGGCCAGAATACTGGAGTGTGCAGCTCCAGCTCCAGCTCCAGATTTGGAGGTCCAGATCTCCAAGGGATCTTCCCAACCCAGGGATAGAACTCAGGTCTCCTGCATTACAGGAGATTCTTTATCAGCTGAACCACCGGGGAAGCCCAAGAATACTGGAGTGGGTAGCCTAACCCTTCTCCAGGAGATCTTTCTGACTCAGGAACGCAGGCAAATTCTTTACCAACTGAGCTATCAGGGAAGCTCATAAGACTTTCCCAGTTAATTTTTTGACAGTTATGCAACAGGGAAGAGGTGCACGTAGCTGAAAATGGCAACTACTCTCACCACCAGCACGCCAGATGATTTTCAATGATTCTCATGAACGTCCTCATTTCTCATTCATGAGGCCTCACTCTTAGCAGAAATGTATGTAAGACAGTGAAACATAGTAAAAAAGAAAATCTTTTTTTAAGAAAATAACAATACTGTAAAATTTCCTTTTGTTTTTCGCTATAGAGTTTTTACCGCCCCAAACAATGTACCACATATTTTTACATACACATCCATATGCAATTCTACATGTGGACCAAACAAAATAGTAAGGAAATATTTCTGATAGGATAATCTATCTTCACTCAGTCACTCCACACTTGGCCTCTCTTAACCAACTGTCTGGTGATTCTCACTTAAAAGATTCTGTCTCAACTTTCCACAACAAAGTAATAAAACATTCAGACAGGCATAATTTTTGAGCTTTATTTAGGATTCTTTAGTGGTTGGATCAGCTTGTGTTTGCTAATTTACTGGTTCTTAATCTAACATCTACCTCTAGGCTATACTGTTTGATTCTTAAGTAGCATTGTGAGAAATAAAATGGGGTCCTCTTACTATTAAATATTTTACTTTCAGGTCCATTTAATAAATAAAAGTTATTTCTGACTTTTCTAACCTCTTTCATTAGATATGCACTCTAATAAGTATGATGTAGTAAATATGAATAATAATGAATACCATATGAATAATAACGTAAGAGAAAGCCAAGAGCTACACTGCATTGAACTTCTAATGCTTTATATATATATATATATGTATATTTCTCACATATTACCCTCTATAATTGAATCTTTGAAATTTTCAGATATACTTGAAATTATTTCTATGTTTTTATGGCACACCTGAAATTATCAGTCTCTATTAATTAGAAATTAACTATACATATTTTTATCTCAACTAAATCATGATACTAGTAGTAATCTTTTTCTGTTAAATGACTAAACCTTTCTTGTCTGTTCCCAAGTAATTTGTCTATAAGGCATTCTTAGAACTTTTGTTTATGAGAAAGTTAACAAGATAGTGTTAAAGACTAAATTATACTCATTTAGATTTCCCATATAAAAATGTTTTATTTTCTCTAGATTGTTCTACTAGGTTTATATTAAATAATATTTTCCATTATTATTAATTTTACTAGGATAGCTAATTGATTTGCTTGTGACTACTACATGCATGGCCAGAATCATTCATGAATTATTATATAGCACACCTACAGTGTCACTGTAATGCACTTTGTGAAAAGTGGTAATTTATAATAATGACCCAGAATTAGGGTTAACATCATTTAATCCTTGATTGTTCATGAAATCCTCAAGTGCTTATCCTCTGATTTTATTGTCTATTTATGCCAGTCATAGAGTACCAGAAAAAAACTCTATTCTCTAGGAAAATTATAGATATTTTATATGATGGAATCTTTACAGAATATTATGATTTGAAATGAAAATGTACAACGAGTTCTCCCTGAGGGAATTGATTTATTTCCCATAATACTTGAAAAATATTGCAAAATAGTACAGTAAAGACACTATTTACTTAGAAGTATTTGATTAAAATATTATAATAAAATAATTTCCCAACTATTCTTTTTGGTTTCCTTATGTTTAGATTTTCAAAAGAAGCAAGGGAAAGAATTTGTTATGTAAATTTCCTTTTGTCATAAAGACCAAAGCATTATCTAAATTTAAAGTTTTATTAATCAAACTGATGGAATTGTATATGTATTTGTGGAAATTTATGTGTATGATGTACTTTAAACATCATAAAATACATGACAAGTTCTCCTCAAAACTATCTAGGTGATGAAAAACAAAGAAATTTGGAGAAAGTATCACAGTCAAGAGCAGCCTAAGGATGTGAAATATAACAGAGTATCCTGAAAGAGAAAAAAAGGACATTTGGAGAAAAAAAAGGAAATCTAAATAAAGTATAGACTTTACTTAATTATAATGTGTCAATATTGGCTCATTGACTGTGACAAATATACCATGCTAATGTAATATTTTAATAATAGGGGAGGTTGAGTGTAGGGTAACTGGGAACTTGCTATTTTTAAGTTATTTAAATATTTCAGACATTTTTCTAAACTAAGGAGAATGCAGTGGATATAAAAAGAAGCATATGGATTTTGTGCATAAGAAATAAAGATCAGCAGGATCTGTTGGTATATATTGTATATTAGAGGAAATATAAATTGGGTTTTCTACTTTGGGCAA
Source organism: Bos javanicus (assembly GCF_032452875.1). NCBI lineage: Eukaryota > Metazoa > Chordata > Mammalia > Artiodactyla > Bovidae > Bos > Bos javanicus. The sequence goes on along the minus strand of NC_083891.1, from coordinate 27,530,647 downwards.
AAAAGTATAAATTTAATTGTCTTGCCAGATTTCATGTGTGACTGGACTTGTTAAATGGAGATGCTAAATAGCTAGTTTCTATGGGAAATATAAATTTGAAACTCCTATACCCAAGTTAGGTAGAGAGTTTAGGAGTAAGCATTAGTAATTCTACAATTTAATGCCTGTACTGATCCTTCCAAGAAATGGGAGGAAGAGAGGAAAGAGTGGATAATGGAAAACCAGAATGGCTTGTTGTCCCAGAGGAAAAGATATTAATAAAAGAATGTTATAAGGAGGAACTAGTTAATAGTAGCAGCTACTATTACGAATTCAAGTTAATAAAAGACTGAAAAAATTGTTCATTGGAGTAAGCTACAAACGGCTGATAAGAGCCATTTTGGCAGAATGATGGTGAAATGGGAAGGATGTCAACCAGATGGCTCATGGTGAGACTGTTGTTGTTTAGCTGTTAAGTCATGTTCAGTTCTTTTGTGACCCTATGGACTGTAGTGCTCCAGACTCCTCTGTTCATGGGATTTCCCAGGCAAGAATACTGGAGTGGGTTGCCATTTCTTACTCCAGGGCATCTTCCCCACTCTGGTATCAAACCCACATCTCCTGCTTTGGCAGGCAGATTCTTTACCACTGAGCTAACAGGGAATCCTTAAGATTACATGCTGAGGTGTAAAAAAAGTGTATCTCCAGTCTTAACCTCACTCTGGAAACTTCTTAAATGCTCAAGTAGCTTGAAAGTGTGTTAGTTGCTCAGTTGTATCAGATTCTTTGCAACCCCATGGACTGTAGCCCTCCAGGCTCCTCTGTCCATGGGATTTTCCAGGCAAGAATCATGGAATGTGTAGCTATTCCCTTCTCCAGGGGATCTTCCTGACCCAGGCTTCAAGTTCAGGTATCCCACATTACAGGCATATTCTTTACCATCTGAGCCACCAGGGAAGCCCAGAAGTCAGATACATCTGCCTTCAAAGCCCTCAGTCTTTTGGTGGTGTCATACTACATCCTAAATAGAAGACATTGGATTATTATTAACTTTTAGTTCCTCCTCCATTTCATATTTCAATTAATAGCATCTTCCCCAACCCAGTCAGTTAAGCCTGAAAATGGCCAAGATCATTCTCTTTTCTTTCTTTCAAAACTGACTGCTGAAAAAAAAGTCACCTATTCCCTCAAATACCTGCCTGTTCTACATTCTCCCATCCATCCCATACTACTGCCAAATTTGAGGTTATAATTCTTTTTCCTGAATCATACCAATAACTTCCCTCTTGGTCTCTCTGTCTTTAATCTCTTCCATATAACCGATGCATTCTTCATAGAAATAAATTATATCTTTGCATGTGGGTTCCCTGGTGTTTCCGAGTGAAATTTCTCCATGGTGCTCAAGAATAATTGAAATCTCATACCCTGACACAGAGGTTTTCTATCATCTGGTCCCAGTGTAATTTTCCAGTGTTATATTTTAACATATATATCCAGGCACATTTTCTTTAGCCATGGGGAACTATTTTAAATCCCACAAACATGCTGTGTTCTCCCATATGATTAGAACATTGCTAATTCTTTGGCCTTGGCCTAAATACCTTTTTTTCCCACTTCCTATTTGTCTGCCTGCATAACTTTTATTTTTCTTTAAAAATATAACTTAAGAATTATTTTTTTTTTAGAACTTTTATTTCTCTGCCACTGCTATGCTGCATTGACTATAACAGCTGCACAGACTGTCCTTGAATTGATCACCTTGACATTTTTGAGAAGTGCTGGGCAGGTTCTTTTTTTTTTTTTCCTAAAATATCCCTCAGTGGGGGGCTTGTCTGATATTTTAATTATGATTGTATATGTGTAGTGTTTTTTGGGGGATGGAGGGTAAGAATATCACAAAAGGAAAGTGCCAATTTCATCACATCATATCTGAGGTTACTTTCTCATTTTCTGCAGTACATTTACAGCCTGCTCATATTATGATTTCAATTCTGTAGTTAACATATTTTGCACAATTTTTCCTTTTTTTATTATGAATTCTGAAGACATGTTCTCTTGGAGAGTAGCTGCTCCATTAATGTTTGCTTTCCTTGAATGAAAATGACATGAGGATTTTATAAAATGCCCCTGATATTATGAGAAGCTTGAAGTTAAATAATAAATAAATTTTTAAAAATATTCACAATACATTTCTCTTTCTGACCTACTTCACTACTTATTTGCAAAGGAGAAATACAGTCACAGACATAGAGAACAAAATTAATTGTTATCAAGCGAGGAATGAAGGGAGTGAGTTGGGTGATTGGGACTGACATATATACACTACTATGTATAAAATAGATATTTAACTAGTGAGAACTTACTGCAAAATAAAATAAAATGCAATAAAACATACAAATTATCTGCAGAGAATATGTTTTCTGTCGAAAAGTGCAAGTGAAAAGTAGAAGCGAAGTCTCTCAGTCATGTCCGACTCTTTGTGACCCCATGGACCTTAGCCTACCAGGCTCCTCCATCCATGGGATTTTCCAGGTAATAGTACTGGAATGGGTTGCCATTTCCTCTCCAGGAGATCTTCCGACCCAGGGAGTGAACCCGGGTCTCCTGCATTGTAGGCAGATGCTTTACCGTCTGAGCCACCAGGGAAGATATTTCTGTTGAAGTAGATATAATTTGAATCTGATTACAGAAGACATTGAAAACATAAAATCAAGAATCAGTCAGTTCAGTTCAGTTGCTCAGTCGTGTCCGACTCTGCGACCCCATGAATTGCAGCACGCCAGGCCTCCCTGTCCATCACCAACTCCCGGAGTTCACTCGATCTCGAGAATAATGGTGGTTAAAAAGCTCATCATCAGTAAGAAAATGGTGGAGACAATGTATTGGCCATGTCATCTAGCAGTGTCATGTAAGAACTTGAAGGATTTCATTGCTGTAATAAATATTGAGAGCATTATGGTAATATAAGTTTCCTGGGTAACATAAAAGAAAACATATTTTTATGTTAATGTGTGTTTCAAACTGATGACCTAATGATCACTTAGTGTTAAAAAAGAGGTATGCTTATTCTAAAAATAATTCTGCTTGAATATAGCATGAACTAACAATGCAATTGAACTATTTTCTACTTTAAACCCATAATTAGATAATGAGGTTGGGGGGGGAAAGAGGGGTAGAAAACTGAAAATGGCAAGCTAGAAATGAAAGCTAAAAGATGATTAAAGTAGAAATGGGGAATAGAATCTACTTGAGAGAACTCACAACTGTCAGTAAAATAAGAATAGCTAAAATAAGCTACTCACTCAATATGGAAAAGAAGGAAAGAGTAGGCATCATGAAATTGCTGAACAAATTAATTTTAATTTCAGATCAGAAGGGCTTTCAGGACTGACATACTACAAAGAAAGACTCTAGTGTTCTCACTGATTGGAAACTTACAGAACATCACAGCTTAGCTCAGCCTAATTTAAAAATGCTCAGACCACTCACATTAGCTTACAACTGAACCAAATAAACTAACACAAAACCTATTTTCCAATAAAGTGTTGAATATCTCACTTAATTTATTGAATGCTGTACTGAAAGTGAAAAACAGAATATTAATAATTATCTTCTGGTAGCTCAGCAGTAAAAAATCCACCTGGGTTGGGAAGATCACCTGGAGAAGGAAATGGCTACCCGCTCCAATATTCTTGCCTGGAAAATCCCACGGACAGAGGAGCCTGGCAGGCTACAGTCCATGGGGATGCAAAAGTGTCAGAAATGACTTGGAGACTAAACACAACCACCATGCAGAACAGTTTCACCTGGATGGGTTGTTCACCCTTGTGATCATGGGGCTGTCTGGGAGCAGCAGCTGACGCCCAGCCCAGGGTCACCAGGGCTTACCTTATCACACACGTTATCACACATCCCTAGTCTGGGAAAAGACCAAAATTCAAAATGCTTTCTACTGAATCCTTATTGCTTTCATACCATTGAAATGTTGAAAAATCATGAGCCAAACTATCATAAGTTGGGGATGCTTTCTAACAGTATGCTAATGAAATAATGTCTTATCCATATCCATGGCTGCTTCCTTGACTGAAGATGTTAAATCCTTGTCATACTAAAGGCTACAGGATAACAGCGAGATTTATCTCTGGTTACTGTAAAAAGAGAAAAAGCTTCTAAAGGCTAACAAAAGTCAGTTGCAACTATAGATATAGGCAAGTGTCACAATCTTGTTTTAGGGGGGAAACATAATCTGACTAGTAAATAATCCTTTGCCCTGGGTCCTGTCAACTAGCAGTGGTTTGAAGGTCCAGTGTCTTCCTTAAGGATGTGATTATTCCTTGTTACCTACATCATCCTGACATCTCTCTAATGCTTTCCTTCCTCTTAATTTTTCCTTAATCTTCACAGGACAAGTTCATTTGGTGACTAGCGCCCCCAAATTTCAAACACTTTTAAGATATTTGTTCTGAGATAAACTTTATAACCAACAGACCATTCAGTTATGACCTAAATCAAATCCCTGACAATTATACAGTGGAAGTGACAAATAGATTCAAGGGATTGGATCTGATAGAGTGCCTGAAGAACTATGGATGGAATTAGTGACATTGTACAGGAGACAGGGAGCAAGACCATCCCTAAGAAAAAGAAATGCAAAAAAGGAAAATGGTTGTCTGAGGAAGCCTTACAAATAGCTATGAAAAGAAGAGAAGCAAAAGGCAAAAGAGAAAAGGAAATATATACCCATCTGAATGCAGAGTTCCAAACCATAGAAAGGAGAGAAAAGAAAGCCTTCCTCAGCAATCAGTGCAATGCAATAGAGGAAAACAATAGAATGGCAAAGACTAGAGATCTTTTCAAGAAAATTAGAGAAATCAAGGGAACATTTCATGCAAAGATGGGCTCGATAAAGGACAGAAATGGTATGGACCTAACAGAAGCAGAAGATATTAAGAAGAGGTGGCAAGAATACACAGAGGAACTATACAAAAAAGATCTTCACAACCCAGATAATCACAATGGTGTGATCACTCACCTAGAGCCAGATATCCTGGAAATGTGAAATCAAGTGGGCCTTAAGAAGCATCACTACGAACAAAGCTTTTGGAAGTGATGGAATTCCAGTTGAGCTATTTCAAATCCTAAAAGATGATACAGTGAAAATGCTGCACTCAGTATGCCAGCAAATCTGGAAAACTCAGCAGTGGCCGCAGGACTGGAAAAGGTCAGTTTTCATTCCAATCCCAAAGAAAGGCAACACTAAAGAATGCTCAAACTACCACACTGCTGCTGCTGCTGCTAAGTCGCTTCAGTCGTGTCCAACTCTGTGCGACCCCATAGATGGCAGCCCACCAGGCTCCCCCGTCCCTGGGATTCTCCAGGCAAGAACACTGGAGTGGGTTGCCATTTCCTTCTCCAGTGCATGAAAGTCAAAAGTCAAAGTGAAGTCGCTCAGTCGTGTCCGACCCTCAGCGACCCCATGGACTGCAGCCTACCAGGCTCCTCTGTCCATGGGATTTTCCAGGCAAGAGCACACAATTGCATTCATCTCACATGCTAGCAAAGTAATGCTCAAAATTCTCCAAACTAGGCTTCAGTGGTATGTGAACTGTGAACTTCCAGATGTTCAAGCTGGATTTGGAAAAGGCAGAGGAAGCAGAAATCAAATTTGCAACATCTGTTGGATCATAGAAAAAGCAAGAGAGTTCCAGAAAAACATCTACTTCTGCTTTATTGACTATGCCAAAGTCTTTGACTATGAGGATCACAATGAACTGTTAAAAATTTCTTAAAGAGATGGAAATACCAGACCACAAGACCTGCCTCCTGAGAAATCTGTATGCAGATCAAGAAGCAACAGTTAGAACTGGACATTGAACAGACTGGTTCCAAATCAGGAAAGGAGTATGTAAGGCAGTATATTGTCACCCTGCTTATTTAACTTATATGCAGAGTACATCATGCAAAATACCAGGCTGGATGAAGGACAAGCTGGGATCAAAATTGCCAGGGGAAATACCATAACCTCAGATATGCAGATAACACCACCATTATGGCAGAAAGCAAATAAGAACTAAAGAGCCTCTTGATGAAAGTGGAAGAGGAGAGTGAAAACATTGGCTTTAAACTCAACTTTCAGAAAACTAAGATCATGGCACATGGTCTCATCACTTTATGGCATGAAGAAAGAGTGGAAACAGTGACAAATTTTATTATTATTATTATTTGGCTCCAAAATCACTACAGATGGTGACTAGAGCCATGAAATTAAAAGATGCTTGCTCCTTGGAAGAAAAGTTATGACCAACCTAGACAGCATATTAAAAAGCAGAGACATTGCCAACAAAGGTCTGGCTAGTCAAAGCTATGGTTTTTCCAGTAGTCATGTATGGATGTGAGAGTTGGACTATAAAGAAAGCCGAGTGCTGAAGAATTGATGTTTTTGAACTGTGGTTTTGGAGAAGACTCTTGAGATTCCCTTGGACTGCAACGTGATCAAACCAGTCCATCCTAAAGGGTATCAGTCCTGAATGTCATTGGAAGGACTGATGCTCAAGCTGAAACTCCAATACTTTGGCCACCTGATGCAAAAAGCTGACTCATTTGAAAAGACCCTGATGCTGGGAAAGACTGAAGGCAGGAGAAGGGGATGAAAGAGGATGAGATAGTTGGCATCACCGACTCAATGGACATGAGTTTGAGTAAACTCTGGGAGATGGTGATGGACAGGGAGGCCTCGTTATCTGCAGTCCATGGGGTCGCAGAGTCAGACACGACTGAGCAACTGAACTTAACTGAAACTTTATAAAGTTAAAACATTTACTAAGTCATGAAACACACACACAGGCACAGCCTTTGAGCTACAATCTGATGGCAGGACAATTTCTTTCATAACAGTACAACATAAATCAAAATACATTTTGAAGACATTTTAAACAGAATAATTTTGCAAAAGTAAAATTCTGAAATATAGTCATCTGTGCAACAGAAATTTCATATAAGTGAATATTGAATTTATAGTTGTTTCTTTATATTCTTTGGTGTTATTTGCTAATTTCCTTCTTACATGAGGTATTTAGGGCAGCATATTTGTCAAATGATGGCCCAGTCAAGTGTCCTATTATAGGAATGCATTATTTTTTGATGTTTGATCATCATTATTATAATTTTACTGAAACAACTTAATGGTAAAGAAAATCTTTACATAACTGTAAGCAACTTTTATATAAGATTAAACCACTGCTTCCTATCAGTGATCTTTCCTATCAGGTGAGTTAATAATAATATTATTGATCAAAGGAGTAATAAAGAAATTTAACATATGAAATATCTGTTATTTTACTTTATGGGGAAAAAAAACAAGATCAAAAATCTTTTGAGAATAGAAAAGTCCCTTCACATAGATTCAGAAAAAGAACTACAGGTTACCATCCATATAAAAATAGGCTATTGATATTTATGGGATACTGGAATAAAAATTGTGAGAGAGCTTAGGGAATATGTGTATAGAAGTAAAAAGATTAATGATTAGTCTAGTTCCTTAAAGGATGGGATTAAAAGAGTAATAATGCATGTTTTAATGATTTATTATTATATAAATATATGTTTTAAATATATAGACACATAAACACAGGTTTTCAATTTTATATACATTCATATATTTCTATATCTATCTATATATACATATAAATGCATTATAAATAAATAGTGTTGATATTGATGGCCTTTGGAACCTGTCATGACACTAGAATCAACTGGAGAGCTTTGAATAAATACTGATTCCTGGAACCTACTCTTAGTTAATCTAATTCACTTGTTATGGGTAGATTTCATACCCTGATTTATTGTAAAAGCTCCGTTTTATTATTTTAATGTGAAGTTGGTCTGGGAAATAGGCTTTTTGAGTAATCTGAAATAATCTATTACAGATATGTGTGAGAGTATGCCAATGTGCATGTGTGTGTGTGTGTGTGTGTGTATGTGTGTGTGTGTTAATTTGCAGATGCTTTTTCTGCTTTTTGGTTTGGGCTGGTGAGCTATTTGAAAAAGTCCCATGATGACAGCTGTCCAACAATTAGGAATCTTCATCTTATACAAATATCTTGTAGTTCTGTCTTGTCTTGTAGTCAGCTTGTCTGTATTGTAGTCAGCTATCTTATACAAATATCTTGTAGTTTTGTCCCCTTGTAGTCAGCTATTAAAATAGATAATTTTAATAATCATCAATTCCATAATTAATTCCATGTTATACAGTTTTTAAACTTCTAGATGATTATGTAAAGAAGTGCAGGAGATAAGACAAATCATGATTGAAAACAGATTTTTCCCCCAGAAAACCAGATTTCAATTAAATACAGTTCTCTTCCACTATTCAGTAAATTCTCTTTAATGTAAGTTCTGTTTCTTGGACCAGTGCTGAGATCAGAATATACATAAGATACAATATACTCTTTAGTATTTTTCTGAATAAATACATATGCACACTCTGCTTTTTAGAATGCATAAATTGGCAAAAATTTTTAAAAACAAATATATTCTCTCCAAACTAGAATACATAGATCTTGTATTTTATGCTTAAAAAATGTTTTGTTGTTCCAGTTTCTCAAGATCTGTGGGATGTATTTAACAGAAGAAACAGGTGTTTAATGATTGCTGTTGTATGACTCTCTGCAACCACGTGGACTGCAGCATGCCAGGCTTCTCTGTCCTTCACTATCTCCCGGAGTTTGTTCAAACTGATGTCCATTGAATTGGTGATACCATCCCACCATCTCATTCTCTGTCACCCCCTTCTTCTCCTGCCCTCAATTATTCCCAGCTCTTCACATCAGATGGAGCTTCAGCTTCAACATCAGTCCTTCTAATGAATATTCAGGGTTGATTCATGTTTATAAGTAAAATTTATCCAAATTAATCACTAATAGCCAATAAGAAGGAGAATTACTGAATATTGATTTGCATAAACCATCTATATGACATGAAAGAAATTGGGTTCTTTTTAGCAATGTATATTGTTTTTATTTTTATTTTTTTTTACTATGTTCTCTGTAGTTATTTTTGGGCTTCCCTTGTGGCTCAGCTGGTAAAGAATCTGCCTGCAATGTGGGAGACCTGGGTTTGATCCCTGGGTTGGGAAGATCCCCTGGAGAAGGGAAAGGCTACTCACTCCAATATTCTGGCCTGGAGAATTCCATGGACTGTGTAATCCATGGGGTCGCAAAGAAGTCAGACATGACTGAGCAACTTTCACTCACTCACTCACTATGAGTTATTTTATTTTGACTAACACTCAGGGATTGATGATTCTTTGCCACAGTTCTCAGGAAGAATGGACTAGTGACCGGTGCAGAATCTATAAAAGATAACAGACTGAGCCTCATCTTCAAACATGGGAGTGGGCCAGCACTTAATAAGTAAGAACTGGACCTAAGAAACACAGAGTATTTAATAATATTAATACACTAAGCAGTCGCCACAATCACAGTAAAGCTTAATATTTAATTATCTTAAAATATGTAGGCAATAAGACACACATTTCCAGATGCTAACACCTACTGTCAAACAATTGTTCTACTTCATTATTTTCTACATAGATGAACATTACATAATATTTGGATTTCACCAAACTGATTTTAGCCTTATGCCTGTAGTTCAGTTCTTTTTTCATATATTTGAACATAACTAGATGTCTCATATTTATGATGAGGGGGCCCAGATGGTTGTTCTTACAACCACGTAGATCACTTCAAAGAGAGAAGTGTTCTGTGGCTCTTTGTAAAACTGCTTCTGTGATTGGCAGTGATGATGGCACTCATAATTCTATGACCTCACTTAAGCAACATTAAACATCAACCTGGTATGATTTCTTATATAATCTCCGTGAGCTCTCCATATTTCACATATTGCTTTAGTATAAAAGCTCATTTTTTATAAACATACAGATTTCTGAAGGACTTACTTAGAAGCCATAACTATTACTTTATAACAGTAGTTAACAAATATACTTTATTACTTATTTTTCCCCAAGAGTAAAGAAAAAAATCAGTGCTAAACTGCTTAAGTTTTAAATGACTAAATTCCCCTTCAACAATTATTAAGATCAATAGATAAAAACTTTATAATGAAAAATAACTAACAAAAATCTTCCTACACACAAAACTAAGCAAGCAAAATAGGCCTTGATTCAAAAAAAGAGCTTTATAAATAAGCCATAAATGGCCTGAAATCAGTGACTCTCAAATTTTGTTTCACCAGATGTGGTGGGTGATAGACATGGATCCAGGCAACTGTGTGTGACTCTGTGAACTCCTGCTTTAGTATCATCCATTTCTTATCCATTCAAGGTAGCAAATTTAAACGAGATTGACTGTGAAATAGAGTCCACTGTGTTTTCACTGTGTGCATTATGCACACATTTAGGTTTAAATTCGGTAACTAGTTCCTTGTGAACAGTGCAAAGCTAAAGTCAATACACCACATACCATGAAACTGAGACAAAGACTCACTCAGAGATATCACAAGGTATTCTGTTCTCATGTTCTGTCCCCATGTGGTGCTTGGAAACAAACCCTGGGAGATGGAAGATGTTCTAAGAAGACCTAGAACAATCTTGCAGTGAGAAAGTCCCAGAAGAGTTATCATTAGCATCAGTTAACATTTAAAACTGGAGCTGCTGCCAGCAACTGGAGGTTTTGTAAAGATTGCCTGCCAAGGGGGATTTTTGAAGATACTTCTGGGAGTTGTTAATAAATTTGATATGTACCTTTCCAATGGGGCTGACACTAGAATTTTGCCATTGGGAAGAATAGAGAGAGTAGGCATGGAAAGAGAATTTCAGTTTATATATCAGTTCTGATCCTTTAATAGTACTCCCAGAAATGTTACATTGAAATTTTATATAGGCTTACTGTGAAATAAGTGAACATACTGTGGATGGGGGAAGATATGAAATGTCTGCTAAGCCTGGACAAATCTTTTACAGCTAAACAAATTGGGAGTATTTGAGGTCCAAAAATAAATAAATTGGTGACTGGTTCCTATGTATTTTAATTACTGAATTCTATATTTTATATTGTTGATGACTGAGTTTATGCTGGGCAATCTGGTGAGCTGAAAAACAGTTACTAGAATCAAACTGCTATATACCACTACAGACCTTGAACATGTCATTTATTCTCTCTGGGCCTTACTGTCCTATTCTATATGATGAGGCTTCAAATCTGCTTAACAGATCTATTATTAGGAGTAAATGTGTAATATAGTGGAAAAATAACTGAACTGAGAATCATCGACAATTTTGTTAGTTCTTGTTTTGCAATTAAGTAGCTGAATTGTTTAGACAATGCTTTCCATATATCTGGCCGAGATCAATTTCTTACTCCTCCTCATTATCTAGGACTTGCAGGACACTTCCTATTTGCCAGACACAGTTTAAAATATTTTAAATGCATTAACTTATTTTATATCCATAGCAGACCCATACGTATATAAATACAAAATGAAGTATTTTCAAATTATAAATATTTATAGATCTGTGATCCTGACTTGATTATATCCAAATGGAACAAGCATTCTCTCATAGAAACAAATCAAGCAATCAAGTTAAAATACAGAAAAGGAGAAACAAGATTATAATTACATGCTACCAAAATAATCATTCAAGTAACTATTAAATCATTTAGACTTCATCATTCCTAGGTAAACATCAATGTCTACTTTGTTAATTTGCTGCCTACAGTATTCTGTCCATTGTTCAAAACTTATCTTAATATTTTTATACAGAAACCAAATTCACTTACTATTATCAATTTTAAACTTCCAGTATATCATTTTGCATAGAACTAATAGGATGCTAGATACTGTTGAGATAAACAGAGGGTTATATATATATGAGTTTACAAAATTAAATAGGTTGTCACATGTTAGAATATACATATAAGTTTTAAGAAAGAGAAACAAACTCATTGGAATCTAGTTAACCATTCTTCAAAATCTGACAAGAAAACAGCCCCATTACACGGTACATGAGAAACACCTAACAGATAAACAGACATATCCTAAATGTAAATTTGTAATGATCAATAAATTAGTTAGATAGACTTTAGCCTGCCAGGCTCCTCTGTCCATGGGATTTTCCAGGCAAGAATACTGGAGTCGACTGCCATTTCTTTCTCCAGGGGATCTTCCCGACTCAAGAATTGAACCTGTGTGTCTTAGGTCCCCTGCATTGGCAAACAGGTTCTTTACCACTAGCACCACCTGGAAACCCATAGATAATTAACTTCTCTTTATTTCTTAAAGGATTCTTTCACAGTGACCATTCTAAATTTCACTGTTTCTAAAACTGTGAAGTTCTTTGGTATACTTACCAGTCTATACACAACTTATTGGTATTTATGATAGGGTTGAAAATCATCCCAATTTTAAATTAATGTAAGTTTTAGGTACATTTGGAAAAAAAGTTAGTCACAAAAATCTTATATGAAACAACATTCACATATGTAAAATGTAAGTAATATAATAATTACTTAAAATGGGAAAGATTAGAGACAGCTGAATCAATTCTTCAGTATATTTTATTTCTTAGAATTGAAAAAAAAAAATAGAAAGCATTTGACCTGAAGCTAGTGTGAAAGGAAAGAAAAAGGAATGGGAGCTAGTTTTATTCTCACAATACAGTTAACACCACCCACTGAGTTCCCTCCAGTCCTGAGGCTGGAGGAAAGGGTAAGCGTGGGAGTGGGCCTGTGAACACCAGCAGACACCCGTTATGTGCATTGTATACTCCAGACCGAGGGTCTTGAGTCTGCAACTTTTGAAAAAACCAATACAAATAGTTATTGAGACAGAAAAATGTACCATGTCCCCAAATAATTAAAACCTATACATGTTTATCTGTGAAACAGAACCGCTTGTCAATTTTTATTCACTTCACATCAACTCATATGTAAACTGCCTTTAATACAAGCTTAGTATATTTTAATGGATTTATAATCACATCAAATGCAAGCACCAAAATTAGTTTCCAGGAGATCTATGAAAAGCTTATGATTACTTTGACTGCATGTACCAATGAGACAGAGTCCTGTGTGACGGTAGAGACTCTAAGAACATTTTTTCTGTTTGATTAGCAAATAATCAGAGGGCAAAGAGACCCCTAACAGAGCTCACTGGTAGAAATTATCTTTGGAGCTGCAGCATCTTGAGATGGTTTGCTTCAGACTTTAATTCCCTTAATTGGATTTTGCTGTGAAGTGAGGCCAACCTACCCAATGCCCTACACTCTTGGAAACCTGCCTTGACAGATGGTCTTAGTAATTACTACAATTGTGATACTCCAACTTATACCTCTCACTTCAGAGTCACTTTTATTTATTAAAGCTATACCAGAAAAAGGGACACTGGGACTACTGCTTTAAAGAAAATATTTTTTCCCCCCTACAAAACACATATGCAAAAATTAAGTACTTAGGGAAACCATGAAGTTATTGATGCACTGCAGAAATAATATCTTTAAACTTTGGAAAATGCAAAATGAGTTATTTAAGAAAACATAAAATTTATGCGTCAGTATAAAAAAGATATTAAACTCTGGGGGATAGTGAAGGATAAGGGAGCCTGACATGCTGCAGTCTGTGGGGTTACACACCACTTAGCAATTGAACAAAAAACAACATAAAACACGTGTGTATATAAAATCCCTCACTATACCAAAGAGAACTATTAAAGTAATGATTTAGTCAATAATCAAAGAAAACTAATCTATCAAAAATCTTTTTGTATATTTAATATATTTGAGATTGTTGTTGTTGTTGAGTCATCAATCTTTCAACACTCAGCTTTCTTTATGATACAGCTCTCACATCCATACATGACTACTGGAAAAAGCATAACTTTGACTATAAAGATCTTTGCTGGCAAAGTGATGTCTCTGCTTTTTAAGTCACTGTCTAGATTTGTCATAGTTTTTCTTCCAAGCAGTAATCATCTTTTAATTTCATGACTGCAGTCACCATCCACAGTGACTTTGGAGCTCAAAAAAATAAGTCTTTCACTATTTCCATTTTTTCCCCATCTATTTGCCATGAAGTGATGGGGCCGGATGCCATGATCTTAGTTTTGTGAATGTTGAATTTTAAGCCAGATTTTCCACTCTCCTCTTTCATCTTCATCAAAAGGCTCTTTAGCTCCTCTTTGCTTTGTGCCATGCTGCTGCTGCTACTGTTAAGTCACTTCGGTAGTGTCCGACTCTGTGTGATCCCATAGACAGCAGCCCACCAGGCTCCCCCGTCCCTGGGATTCTCCAGGCAAGAACACTGGAGTGGGTTGCCATTTCCTTCTCCAATGCATGAAAGTGAAAAGTGAAAGTGAAATCTCTCAGTTGTGTCTGACCCTCAGCGACCCCATGGACTGCAGCCTTCCAGGCCCCTCCATCCATGGGATTTTCCAGGCAAGAGTACTAGAGTGGGGCGCCATTGCCTTCTCCAGCTTTCTGCCATAAGGATGGTATAATCTGCATATCTGAGGTTGTTGATATTTCTCCCAGCAATCTTGACTCCAGCTTGTGATTCATCCAGCTTGGCATTTCACATGATGTACTCTGCATATAAGTTAAATAAGTTGGATGACCGTATACAACCTTTTCCAACCTTTCCTGATTTGGAACCAATCTGTTGTTCCATGTCTGGTTCTAACTGTTGCTTCTTGACCTGCATACATATTTCTCAGAAGGCAGGTCAGGTGGTCTGATACTCCCATCTCTTGAAGAATTTCCCACAGTTTGTTGTGATCCACACAGTCGAAGGATTTAGTGTAGTCAATGAAGCAGAAGTAAATGTTTTTCTGGAATTCCCTTGATTTTTCTATGATCCAATGGATGTTGACGATTTGATCTCTGGTTCCTTTGCCTTTTCTAAATCCAGCTTGTACATCTGGAAGCTCTCGGTTCATGTTTTGTTGAAACCTAGCTTGGAGGATTTTCAGCACTATCTTGCTAGCATGTGAAATGAGCACAATCGAGCGGTACTTTGAGCATTCTTTGGCATCGCCCTTCTTTGGGATCGGAATGAAAACGGACTTTTTCCAGTCTTGTGGCCACTGCTGAGTTTTCCAAATTTGCTGGCATATGGATGTGGCACTTTCACAGCATCATCTTTTACAATTTTAAATAATAAAGGTGGAATTCCATCACCTCCACTAGCTTTGTTTGTAGTAATGCTTCTTAAGGACAATTTGACTTCACACCCCAGGATGTTTGGCTCTAGGTAAGTTACCACGCTATCATGGCTATCAGCATCATGAAGGCATTTTTCATTCAGTTCTTCTGTGTATTCTTGCCACTTTTCAACTTTACTCTTTATTATTATATTAAAAACAAATAACTGACATCAAAGACTTTGTTTTGACGGAACCCTGAATTACACTTAAAATGAAGGAATAGTGTTTTTGTCCAAAGGAATTTTAATAATGATTGATTATTCTTCAGAGATTTACATATTGAAATATTATCTCAATCATATTTAGCATTTTTTGTGTTGCAGAGTATAAAATTTCTATAATGGTATCTTCCCTTTTCTATTATTTTGTAATTTGCTGGGAAAAACAAATCCAAATTTTGTAGAATAGTGGTAAAAAGACAATTTTAATAGAAGGCAATGAACAGTTTGTATCTTCATTCCTCCTGGGAACATTCAACGCCATTGTTTCTCCCTGCAAGATTGTTCAGCATAACAAATACATGAAACACTCTAATAATCAATAATGTGGTGATAGATACAAATAATTATGGCACATTTACTAAAGAGAACAATAGAGATACTTTGCTGTCATTTGAGATACGGTGTAGAGATGCATTTATAGATACAATAATTTTAGGATTATATTTACATATAGGTATATTCACAATATTTAACATAAGATAGTGGGATTTAAAATACATTTGGTAATTTTAAATGTATGTATATTTATTTAACTATATAATACATATTATACTTTCTATTTGAATACTGGAATCATTAAACAATATCACACATTAAAATAATCCTAAGTCTACATACAAGTTAGTATGCCATAAATTCATTGTAGCCAGGTTATAGCATTACTAATGGTTTGTATTAACTATTGTTTCCTCAGTTTTAATTATAGAATGTTAAAATAAAATAAACACAAATAATCATGTAAATTTTTCCAAAAGAAAAAATGTCAATGCAACCGATACTTGTAAAATATAAATATCAGATCAGATCAGATCAGAACAGTCAATTTAAAAGTAAAGCAGCATTTGGTATTAAAGTGTGTGTATTGATTTCCAGTGTCTCTATACCTACTATTTTAATTATTTGATGTCAGTGTCTCCCTTAGTTAAAAGACTATGATTAAGCTTTTGGCAGTTTGATAATTCTCAACTCTTTGATTTCATTTCCCTGAAAAAATCCATTACACTGTATCCTAAATCCTCAGCAGCTGGTATAAAGAGTTAGAAGTAGCTAGTGGGTGGAGATTTTAGAAATCATATAACATATTTTTATAATATAACTCAATTTGTCATCACAACTCTCAATCCCTAATCTTTAGAAATTTCGAAGAGCAGCTTTGCCATACTCTACATTTCATTGAAAACCCAAAATCTAAAAAAAAAGAAAGAAAGAAAATCCCCAAACTAAAGATTTTTAAAGCTTCATTGTGTATAGGAATCACATAGGCTGTCTGTTAAAAATAAAAATAGTCTCCACCCTGGAAATTCTGTTCAAATATTTCTGTTTATATAGATCTGGACTCAGCTCTAAGGACCTGAATTTTTAACGCTTAATTTTCATGGAAGTTATTGGTTGACCACATTACAGATATAGTATCAACATTATTTTATAAATCAAAGGCAGATTAAAGAACGACTAGAGAAGTCAACTTATTCTCTAAATTATATGGTTAGAAATATGCTTTCATTCTCCTGTGTGCACAGTTTTATAAAATACTAGTGATACTTTTTTAAATGAGTTGGGAAAAAAAAAACCTAACAAGCAACTGAAATGGGGATGTGATATTTTTTCAGCTCTTCTGTGGAGTAAATTAGTTTTGATTATACTCCTAACTTGTTTGCCATGATTGATACCCATGTGGTCATTTATTTCCTTCAAAATCATCTATTTATAAACAGTTGTTTTTGAGACTGCAAGAGGCACATTAGATTTATTCCAGGAAGATTACAGAGGAAAAACGTGGAAAACTTAATATTTTTCTTTCAGCCTTGATTGCAAAAGCAAGTTTAGAAAGGCTGAGTATTTGTTCTTTACTTCCACTTAAATATGGGTACTTTAGCCTCAAAAAAATGGTTATAATGTTGGCAGTGAACATAGCAATTATGCAGGGGAGTTGGGGGGTGTAGAGAAGGGACTGGTGTGCCATAAAACTATTTCAGAACTTTAAGGGAAAAAAAGCCCTGCAATTAAAGAGCACTCTTACAACAGCAAGGTGTATTTATTTAGATTTTAAAAAATCATAACCTTTGAATAATGATTTGCTAGTGAATGTCTTAGCACAGGTGTTCAGGTGTTCTGTATAAACGATTTGTCAAGAGTAATTGGTGGGTTATGTTACCTTAAAAATAGGTAGTTATTTCACTGATGAATAGAAGAGGAGTGTATGGGGAAGTTTTATATTCTTCTCAGCGCTTTAGGTTTTTTAAAAAGTCATCCGTAGATTACATAATTTCTCTGTATGTTCATAACTGTCATTTAAAATAAAATAGGTGACTTTTTTTTGAATTTGCAGTTATTTCATGGGAAAGTTTTCCTAGATTTTTTAAAGATATAAGGAAACCTTTAAAATAATTCCAAAACTGATATACAGTAAATGAGATTTTCACAGTGACTGCAATTTTCCTGAGTGCCTTCTATTCTATTATAGAATTTCCCGATTTGCATTCAGGGAATATATCTAAAATAAAAGTGTCTTTGTGTGTTTTATCATGCTGGTTTGGTCAAACTGCATTCCTGTGTACTGTCTGTAATTCATAAGCATCTTATCATTTGCCATGGATCTTATGAAGTGGCCTTATTCCACTTAGATTCAGAGGAATTCTAAGTCCTATCATATATATGTTTTTATTTCTAATGGCACTCCCTTACCTCCGTGTACAATGAATTGTGATATAATATAGCAAGATGTTTGTTAGAGGGCTTGTCATTTAACCATCTCATACTCTGTTGCCCCGCTCTTCTCCTGTCCTTAATATTTTCCAGCATCAGAGTCTTTTCCAATGAGTCAGCTCTTCGCATCTGGTGGCTAAAGTATTGGAGCTTCAGTTCAGCATCAGTCCTTCCAATTAACATTCAGGGCTAATTTCCTTTAGGGTTGACTTGTTTGATCTCCTTGCTGTCCAAGGGACTCTCAAGAGTTTTCGCCTGCACCACAGTTTGAAAGCACTAATTCTTCAGTCCTTAGCCTTCTTTATGGTCCAACTCTCATATCCATGCTTGACTATTAGGAAAATCATAGCTTTGGCTATATGGACCTTTGTAAGCAAAGTGATGTCTCTGCTTTTTAAAACACTGTCTATTTTTTTTTTTAATTTTTTTTTCTAATTTTATTTTATTTTTAAACTTTACATAATTGTATTAGTTTTGCCAAATATCAAAATGAATCTGCCACAGGTATACATGTGTTCCCCATCCCGAACCCTCCTCCCTCCTCCCTCCCCATACCATCCCTCTGGGCTGTCCCAGTGCACCAGCCCCAAGCATCCAGCATCGTGCATCGAACCTGGACTGGCAACTCGTTTCCTACATGATATTTTACATGTTTCATTGCCATTCTCCCACATCTTCCCACCCTCTCCCTCTCCCACAGAGTCCAAAAGACTGTTCTATACATCAGTGTCTCTTTTGCTGTCTCGTACACCGGGTTATTGTTACCATCTTTCTCAATTCCATATATATGCGTTAGTATACTGTATTTATGTTTTTCCTTCTGGCTTACTTCACTCTGTATAATAGGCTCCAGTTTCATCCACCTCATTAGAACTGATTCAAATGTATTCTTTTTAATGGCTGAGTAATACTCCATTGTGTATATGTACCACAGCTTTCTTATCCATTCATCTGCTGATGGACATCTAGGTTGCTTCCATGTCTTGGCTATTATAAACAGTGCTGCGATGAACATTGGGGTACACGTGTCTCTTTCCCTTCTGGTTTCCTCAGTGTGTATGCCCAGCAGTGGGATTGCTGGATCATAAGGCAGTTCTATTTCCAGTTTTTTAAGGAATCTCCACACTGTTCTCCATAGTGGCTGTACTAGTTTGCATTCCCACCAACAGTGTAAGAGGGTTCCCTTTTCTCCACACCCTCTCCAGCATTTATTATTTGTAGACTTTTGGATCGCAGCCATTCTGACTGGTGTGAAATGGTACCTCATAGTGGTTTTGATTTGCATTTCTCTGATAATGAGTGATGTTGAGCATCTTTTCATGTGTTTGTTAGCCATCTGTATGTCTTATTTGGAGAAATGTCTATTTAGTTCTTTGGCCCATTTTTTGATTGGGTCATTTATTTTATTATACTGTCTATTTTAATATACAATAAGGTAAATTATTGTTCATTTTTTCTATGTGAAAAATAAAAGGAATGGGCTCATCACATAATAGGACTCTAGATTAACAAATATTGTACCACTATTTTATTTAGGAAAAATATATCACTGTGTTTAATTTTCCATATTCTTTAGAACAAATTCCAAACTATTTGTCTATATTCATATTCTCACTTGTTCTGATTTTTTTTCAAATACTGGAATTAGCTACCAAATTATTCTCATCATTGACTTGAAAGATTAACCCAGTTATAATAACTTAAATCAAAAATTGTGTCCAAAGCTTTCCTATATCCAGTCATAGTCAGGAAATCTACTCTTAGAGATTATTGTAATATTCACTTTTTAGTAGTAATATTGTGCAAAAATGGCAATTAATATCTTAATTTATAAATTTACTCAGAGAAATGATCTCCCTCTTTCTTTCTCTCTTTCTCCCCCTCTCTCTTCCACTGTCTCTCTATTCCTTTCAACCTGGGTTTCTCTATTTAAATGAAAGTTTTATTTAAAATATTATATGAAAATACAAAAATGGAACTGAGCTGGTTGAAACATGCTTAGAAGCATGATCCCCTCTCTCTCTCTTTTCTGAACACCTCCCAAGTTACAGAGGAAGTTCGCTTGTGCACAATTCAAATTCCCTTATCTAAGACTTATGAAAAAAAATTAATGATGGAAAGAAAAGACATAACACACTTCTTTCACATTTTATTTTTCTTTTGAAATTTCAAGCCAACAATGACTTGAATTACTGTAGTTTCAAATGGTCTTTCAAATATTACACATTAAATGTATAGAGTTTGAAAAATGATTAAAAACAAAAAAATAAGTTTACTATATAAGTAATCAATATTTTTCTATAATGTTAAAAATATGTAGATTATAACATTCAGTGCTATTTTTCTTACCAAAAAGGGATTCTATTTGATTATTTGGAATAGGTCTTCAGCACTGTCATACGTGTACACAAGTGCATGCTTGCTAAGTCACTTCAGTCATGTCCAACTCTTCATGACGCTATGGACTGTAGCCCGCCAGATTTCTCTGTCCATGGGGTTTCCCAGGCAAGAATACCTGAGTGGGTTGCTATGCTCTTCTCCAGGGTGTCTTCCCAACCCAGGGGTTGAAATCATGTCTCTTAGTCTCTTACATCTCCTGCATTGAAACATGTATTTTTACCACTAATGCCACTTGGGAAGCCCGCATATTCATATATATATATATATATATAGATATATATATAATATGTATGCAAACACGTATGTATATATTTAAATTAAAGTTTATGTAGCCAAATTCATATGCAATCTAATTTTTGCTATTTGTGTTTGTAGAAATACAATCTAGGGAAAAGTGACTTACATTTTAGCAATCATAATTATCTATCAGTTGAATAGAAATCTCAGAAGTAAATCCATGTGCATAGTCAGTTAATTTAAGACAAAAGAGCCAAGAATATACAATGGGGAAAGTGTAGTTTCTTCAATCAGTGGTGTTGGGAAAACTAGACAGCCACATGGAAAAGACTGAAATTATACCATTATCTTGCACTATGAAAGTGAAAGTGAAAGTCGCTCAGTCATGTTCCACTCTTTGCGACCCCATGGACTATACAGCCCATGGAATTCTCCAGGCCAGATACAAAAATTAATTCAAACGAATTTGACTTGAACATAACACCAGAAACCACAAAACTCCTAGAAGAAAACGTGGCTCAGTGGTGAAGAATCTGCCAGCATTGTAGGAGATGTGAGCTCAAGAAGATATGGGTCAAGAAGATCCCCTGGAAGAGGGCATGGAAATCTCCCCCACTATTCCTGCCTGGAGAATCCCATGGACTGAGGAGCTTGGTAGGCTACAGTCCATAGGGTTGCAAAGAGTCAGACGTGATTGAAGTGACTAAGCATGCACACACAAACTCTTTGACATTGGTCTTGGCAGTAAATTTTTGGATATGACTCCAAAAGCAAATGCAAGAGAAGCAATAATAAACAAGTGGAACCATATCAAACTAAACAGCATCTTCACAGCAAAGGAAACCATTAATAAAAGTAAAAAGGCAATTTTCTGAATGGGAGAAAATATTGGCAAATCATAAATTTCATAAGAAAGCTAATATACAAAATATGCAATGAACTCATAAAACTCAGTAACAAATAATTTGATTAAAATATAAGCAGAGAATCTGAATAGATATTTTTTTCCAAAGAAGACATACAGTTGGTTAACAAGTACATGAAAAGGTGCTCAACATTACTAATTATCAATAAAATGCAAAAGAGTGAGATAATATCTCACTCTTGTTGGAATGTCTATCACCAAAAAACAAGTGTGGTCAAGGATGTGGAGAAAAGGCAGTCCTTTTGATCATTGTTGGTGGGAATGTAAATTGGTATAGCCAATATGGAGAAGAGTATGAAGGTTCCTCAAAAAATTAAAAATAGAACTATCTACCATACTATCCACCTCTGGGTAAAGAAAATCAAATACTAATTCAAAGTGATATATCCACCAGTGTTCACTGTAGCATTATTTGTAATAGCCAAGATATGGAAATAAGCTAAACCAAGCATCCACTGATAGACGAATAGATAAAAGATGTGATATATATAAATCACACACACATATATGTATATTCATATATATGAGCACTACTCAGACATAACAAAGAATGAAACCTTGTCATTTGTAACTACACAGATGAACCTTGAGGATATTACGCTAAGTGATATGTCAGACAGAGAAAGTCAAATATCATTCAGTTCAGTTCAGTTCAATCACTCAGTCGTGTTTGACTCCTTGCCATCCCATGAATCGCAGCACTCCAGGCCTCTCTGTCCATCACCAACTCCTGGAGTTCACCCAAACTCATGTCCATTGAGTTGGTGATGCCATCCAGACATCTCATCCTCTGTCATCCCCTTCTCTTCCTTCCCCCAACCCCTCCCAGCATCAGAGTCTTTTCCAATGAGTCTACTCTTCGCACGAGGTGGCCAAAGTACTGAAATTTCAGCTTTAGCATCAGTCCTTCCAAAGAACACCCAGGACTGATCTCTTTTAGGATGGACTGGTTGGATCTCCTTGCAGTCCAAGGGACTCTCAAGAGTCTTCACCAACATCGCAGTTCAAAAGCATAAATTCTTCAGCACTCAGCTTTCTTCACAGTCCAACTCTCACATCCATACATGACCACAGGAAAAACCATAGCCTTGACTAAATGGACCTTTGTTGGCAAAGTAATGTCTCTGCTTTTGAATATGCTGTTTAGGTTGGTCATAACTTTTCTTCCAAGGAGTAAGTGTCTTTTAATTTCATGGCTGCAGTCACCATCTGCAGTGATTTTGGAGCCCCCAAAAATAAAGTCGGAGACTGTTTCCACTGTTTCCCCATCTATTTCCCATGAAGTGATGGGACCAGATGCCATGATCTTAGTTTTCTGAATGTTGAGCTTTGATATAACTTACATGTGAAATCAAAAAATGAATAAATAATAAATAAAACCAGACAAACTCAGATACTGAGCATAAATTGGAGGGGTTTTAGGGGGGTTAGGAAGTGGGTGAAGATGGTCAGGAGGCATGTACTTTCAATTATGAAATAAATGAATTATGGGAAAAAAATCTGTCAGAAATGTTACTTCTGTGAGGACATGAAGCAGTCTTTATAGTTAATTCCCTAGAGATTAAAAACTGAATACAAGCATATGTTTATTTTAAATTTAAATAATTGCTGGTCAGTTGAAATCTGATATTTTATATCAATTTATATTGTTATGAAAAGTCCATAGAAGATATTGGTTGGATGGCATCACTGAGTCAATGGACAAGAGTTTGAGCAAACTCTGGGAGATGGTGAAGAACAGGGAAGTCTGGCATGCTGCAGTCCATGGGGTTGCAAAGTGTCAGACACGACTTAGTGACTGAACAACACCAATAGGAAAGACTGTACATTAGTTTCTTAATTTTCTATTTAGTTATTGACCTTAATGATTTATTAAAGTTCTCCATATTTGGGCATATTAATCCTGCTATGATGCAAATGGTTTTTCCCATCTTATCTTTATCTATAGTGTATTTTATCACATATTTGATTTCAAAAATAATATGCTTAAATTGAATAATGTTTTATTTTTGCTTTTGTATGTTATTTTGTATTTTTAAATGATTTTTAATTTTTAAATGGCATAAGTATATTATTCTATCCCTAATTTTTAAATTAATATTAATGTTATTTTTCCTGTTATTTTGTTATTTGGTTTTTATATAGTTATTTACTTGAAATATTGGTTTTTAATTTTTGTAATGACCTGAATGGGAAATCAATTTATCTTTACTTTTTCCAGTGCTATCTCCAATTTTCCTATCATACAATTATTCATTTTCTCTTAGAATTAAAATACCACTTTTGTCAAATAGTATAACCAAACACAGTGCCGATCTTATAACCTCAGTCAGTCAGTCAGTCAGTTGAGTCACTCAATCATGTCTGACTCTTTGCAACCCCATGAACCAAAGCACGCCAGGCCTCCTTGTTCATCACCAACTTCCAGAGTCTACCCAAACTCATATCTGTTGAGTCGGTGATGCCATCCAACCATCTCATCCTCTGTCGTCCCCTTCTCCTCCTGCCCTCTATCTTTCTCAGCATCAGGGTCTTTTCAAATGAGTCAGCACTTCGCATCAGGTGGCCAAAGTACTGGAGTTTCAGCTTCAAAATCAGTCCTTCCAAGGAACACCCAGGACTGATCTCCTTTAGGATGGACTGGTAGGATCTCCATTTTTATCAATTTGTTTATTTGTTATACCATACCTTTATAACATATTTTACTATCTAATCACAAAAGTTATGTTGTTTTAAAAATTTCTAATATCATATGTGTGCTTAGTTGCTCAGTAATGTCTGACTCTTTGTGACGCCATGAACTATAACCCACCAGGCTTCTCTATCCATGGAATTCTCCAGGCAAGAATACTGGAGTGGGTTACCATTCCCTTTTCCAGGGGAATCTTCCTGATCTAGGGATTGAATCTAGGTCTTCTGCATTACAAGCAGATTCTTTACCACAGGCCACCAGGGAAGCCCCAATGCTAGGTATATATCGCTAATAATTTAAAACAGGTTCAAACAAACCTATGAACATACATGTTCATATTCAAAGTAACCAAAAAGTGGAAACAACTCAAATGTTCCAAAATATATAAATCGATAAATAAATTGTGATATATACATACATACTATTCATCCATAAAAAGAAATTAAGTAATAATATAAACTACAATGTAGGTGAACCTAACACTATGGTAGGTGAAATAAATGAGACAGTAATGTTCAAATGTGGTATAATTCCATTTATATGAAATATTCATCGTAATATAGTACATTCATAGAGACGGAAAGCAGGCTGGTGGTTGACAGGGGCTGGGGTGGGAGAAATGGAAAGGAGCTGTCCAGTGGGTGTGGGGTTTTAGTTTGGAGGGATGAAAATGTTATGGAACTAGATAGAGGTAATAGTTGCACACGTTGCAAATGTAACCAATGCTGCTGAAGAGTTAGTTTTTTCCAAAGATTATTTAGAGATTTTATAGGATTTTGTGACCCAGTACACATTATAGTAAAACAACTGTTACCTCATGAGTCTGAAGCAGAGAAGGTTACAAAGATTTTATAAATTGAAAATATAATTCTGCATGTTTTCTGGAAAATCCATTCTTTTTTCTTCCCAGCTCTGTAATCACCCATGTATGACTCCAATGAGCAGGGAATGAGGGACTTGAGAATAAAATTCATTTTATTGAACTGTTTACTTTAAATATTTAGTTTCATCTTATATAAATTTCACCTAAAAACACCCATAATGCTGATATTTGTATATAATATTTTCCAGATTTATTTATTTTCCATTTTCATTGTAGATTTGCATTAAAATTCTACATAATCATATTATATTTGAAAAATAATAGGCTTATTTATAATTATTATTTTTATCTTTTTTGTCATATAATGTTGGCAAAAACTTCTAATCAGACTTGGCAAAAGTAATGATACTGGGAAGCCCTTAACCTCTTTCTTAATTTTAAAGGGAGAAAGCAGCTGCACATTTTGTATTAGCATTAGTGTCCCAGTAGAAAAATAAATATCACCTTAGGAGTTTAAACTGAGGGGCTTTGGTAAGAGGACTGGCTACACAATGCTGTAAGAATAAGAGGAGCAAAGCAAAATACATAAAGAACCTCAACTGTCTGAAATGACCTTAGAGTGTGAGGGACAGAGTAAGAAAGCTATGTTACCTAAAGTTGAATAAACACACTCATGACTGAGCCTGCTGCAGTTTATGCTTTTAGAACTGCCACTTCACATCAGAACAGAAACCTAAGAGACAGTATTTATAGAATATAATACTGTCCAGTCCTGCTGCTGCTGCTAAGTTGCTTCAGTCGTGTCTGACTCTGTGTGACCCCATAGACGGCAGCCCACAAGGTTCCCCCGTCCCTGGGAGTCTCCAAGCAAGAACACTGGAGTGGGTTGCCATTTCCTTCTCCAATGCATGAAAGGGAAAAGTGAAAGTGAAGTCGCTCAGTCGTGTCCAACTCTTAGCGACCCCATGGACTACAGCCCACCAGGCTCCTCCATCCATGGGATTCTCCAGGCAAGAGTACTGGAGTGGGGTGCCATTGCCTTCTCCACTGTCCAGTCCAGTACTGTCTAATACTGTCTTATTATACTGTTCTGAAAAGTAGAGAGTAGAGGGTATAAGGAGAAATTTTGATTAAGATCCAATATGCAAATCAACAGCAAATTCCACATCTTTGGCTACTAAGCAATTTTATTCATTTTATATTAAGGGCTTCCTTGATGGCTCAGTGGTAAAGAACCCACCTGCCAATGCAGGAAATGCAAGTTTAATCCCTGGTCCCAGAAGATCCCCTGTGGAAGGAAATGGCAACCACTTCGGTATCCTTGCCTGGGAAATCCCACGGACAGAGGAGCCTGGTGGGCTACAGTCCATGGTGTCAGAGAGATGGACCATAAAGAAGGCAGAATGCCAAAGAATCGATGCCTTTGAACTGTGGTGCAGAAGACTCCTGAGAGTCCCTTGGACAGCTCAGAGATGAAACCAGTGGATCTTAAGGGAAATCAACCCTGAGTACTCACTCGAAGAACTGATGCTGAAGCTGAAACTCCAGTATTTTGGTCATCTGATATGAACAGCTGACTAATTGGAAAAATCCCAGATGCTGGGAAAGATTGAGGGCAGAAGGAGAAGAGGATGTCCGAGGATGAGATAGTTGGGTGGATGGCATCACTGATGCAATGGACGTGAATTTGGGCCAACTTTGGGTGATGGTGAGGGATAGGCAGGCGTAGCATGCTGCAGTCCATGGGGTCACAAAGAGTTGGACACAACTGGGTGGTTGAACAAGAACAAATCAATACTAAGAAGCAAGGAAGCCAAAATGTAATCAATATAACTGCCAAGATCTTCATTTCTGTAACTAGAAAAAAGGAAACAGCTGATATTTATGTGACAAGTCTAATCTTCTCATGTCTCTTTTGCCCTCAGATACTAAAATTCTACCTGAAGCTCATCACAGTTCTTGACCTGATGAAGTGACCCAAACCTTCATTTTGAAGGATTTGAATCTTTGGTGGTCCTGGTATTTATTAAGCTGATTCCATCTTACATAATTTGCTACTAAACATGAAAACAAAAAATGACTCTCCAGAAAATGTTTACGTTCCAGGCATGGGCCTCTCTTTCTCCACCAATTACAGTCAATCCTATTTCCTCACAGGTTTACAATTGAGCTTATCAGCCAGTACAGTGAACCTTTTCTGTCCCTGCTGATGTAGTTCTATTTGGAGTCCAATTCCCAGCTGGAGCTAGTGGTAAAAAGCTGCTTACCAATGCAGGGGATCTAAGAGACACAGGTTCGAGCCCTGGGTGGGGAAGATCCCCTGAAGAAGGAAATGGCAACCCACTCCAGTCTTCTTGCCTGGAGAATCCCATGGATAGAGGAGCCAACAGTCCATAGGGTTGCAAAGAGTTGGACAGGGCTGAAGAGACTTAGCATATACACACACAAACACATAACCATTAGGCAATTTTTGGTTTTGTTTTTGCTTTGGCATGTGGGATCTTAGTTTCCTGACCAGGGATTTAATTAGTTGTGATGTCCTCATCTATCCAAGAGCAAATTGCAGCTTGTTTTCATATTACTGCTATTTGTTTCGTCTTGTAAAGCTTGGAATGTTGGTAAGCCTGGGGTTTGGTTGGCCAGGGCCCCCTCAGGGACTCAGCGATTTCAAGATTCCCCTATCTTATAGTGATTCCCCTATATTATCTATGGTGCCACAAGTCTTGCACTCATGGCAGGGGGTCAGGGCACTCACAGTCAGGGCAGGGTCCAGGCAGGTTAGAAGAAAGGTGAGAGGTCTCCTTTGCTTTGTCTCTGAAGCTGAAATAAGACTATTTATTTAATTTCCCTAGCAGAACTTTGGTTCATTTTGTCTTTCACTGTAAAATACAAACTTGCCACTTCTGCAAAATCATGGTATCAAGCTCAAAATCTAGCATTTCAGGGCAGTTTGGAGCAGTCTTAAGAAATCTGTTTGCACTAGAGTTCTACTAGATTGCTTTTTGGACTCAGAAAACTAATAAGGCAAGCTACTTTGCGGCACATTTCTTGCTTGGAGAAGAAAATATACACATTCTTGCAATTACCTCTGCCGGAGGTCCTACCTTTTCCATGTTTTCCCATGATTTCTTTTAGTGCTGAGCCAATATCTTATTCTGTTTCAAGCTTGGAGACACATATCAGCTAATAGTTTATTTGTTGTTCATTCACTAAGTCATGTCTGACTCTTTGTGACCCAGTGGATTGCAGCACACCAGGCTCCTCTGTCCTCCACTATCTCCTGGAGTTTGCTCAAATCCATACCCATTGAGTCAGTGATGCTGTCTAGCCATCTCATCTTTTTCTGGCCTGTTCTCGTCTTTGCGTTCAATCTTCCCCAGTGTCAGGGTCTTTTCCAAGGAGTTGGCTCTTGGCATTAAGTGGCCAAAGTAATAGTTCATGCTAAGGTTTAAACCTTATTTCTTTTAATCCAAGATGATAGACTTTTTAGCAGTAGACACTCAAAAATTTATCTGGCCTCATATATTTTATTGGAGTCAGTTCCATGTAGCAATCATCATGGCTACGTTGTTTTTAAGATAAACTTCTTAGCCTGACTTACTTTCTTTTCTTCTTTTTTTTTTCCATTTTTTTTCTTTTTGCCTTTCTTTATTTTTTAATTTCTTTCTCTCTTGACTTAGGTGAATATACATTTGTCATGTCAGGCTTCAGTGGGAGAATTAGATCTTTCATCTCTTTCCTAAGTATTTTGTCCAATTTAATGGATTTAATTAGTGGTATGCCTTTAAATGGACCTTTAATCTAGAGTATATTAATACATATACAATTTTTAACAGTGAGAGTGTCAGATACTCTTCATTGGATCCTTTATTTTCCATTTGCATTTTGTTGTTGTTGTTGTTCAAGATTTTCTTAAATTTACCTCTTAGCAGTTCGGGTTGAAATAAAAACATTCTCTAGAACTGCAAGTTCCTGAATTCTGAATTTTACTCCATTTCATTTCTGTCTGTATACTATCCCTTGTCTGAGACTCTCTTTCTTATACTACCTTGTCCAATTTAGCCAAAAGCAGCCAACACACAGTACTGGCACTCTGTCTTATGGCCTCTAGACTTAGAATATAAATTCATTATGCACACAATTCAATTTCAAAATCACCACAGGGAATATTTGATTCACTGTTGCATTAAAAGGGAAACCATCCTGCCAGTCACTGACTCCCTGCTTAACAACCAATCAGAGTGTTGGCTACTGTTTAATACCAATATATATTTAATATACACTGAATAAATAATATATAATAAAAATGAACAATATATGATATCTTTCTTTTTTTTGTCAGTGCCCACTTATTATTACAATGTATTTTAATCTTTCAGGATGTGGTACAAACTCAAAAATCTCAGTAGTTTAAAACAAAAAGTTTAGTTTTTGCTCATTCTGTACATATGTCACAAAGTGGCTGAATCTCCACTCTGCCAAGGTTACTGTGGGAAAGACTGAGGGAGTTGCCACCATCTAGATTACCGCTGGTCATAATATGAGAGTGAAAAAGTGCTGTGAAAATCTGGCTCTTAAAACTTTGGCCTAAGAGTGACACGTATCATTTCCATTTTTAATTTATTGTTAACGTGCAAGTAACAAGTTCAAAAGTGACGGAATGTGCATTGACATTGTGCCCACACAAAGCAGTGAAATACTTCATATATATCCATGTCTGATTTCTAGTTGTATGTATCCTGGCAACAAAGGAAATAGAACCAAAAGACAGTCAATGTGTCAAAATTTATATATATATATGTCATCTCACAGAACAGTAAACCAAACTTACAATGTTGTCTCTTAGCTAGAGCTATTAATAGCAGAAGGAGAAGGAGGCAATAGAGGATGAGATGGTTGGATGGCATCACTGACTGAATGGACATGAGCTGAAGCAAACTCCAGGAGATGGTGAAGGACAGGGAAGCCTGGCATGCTGCCATCCATGGGGTTGCAGAGTTGGACACAACTTAGCAACTCAAAAACAATACTGAGTATTCAATTGGTAACTCCCACATTTTATGAAGCCAATGGCTTCTTGGTGATGGGATATGTCTAAAGCAGTAAAATTCATGGATGTGAGTTATTTTAATGAAAACTAATTTTCTTTGAGAGAAGAAAGACTTTTTGTGCCATCACAACAATGAATATTCTTAGACATTTATAAATTATGGCTGGCATAGCATTACAGGAAGGAAGATATTCAGAATGAATGTCTTTTCTATTAATGATAATCACTGTCTATGATTCCAGGGTCATATAAACGTAGGCACTTTGCTTCTAGGTGACTGAGTGGCCTCTTTGGTGAACTGGGCCACAGCACAGACTTAGGCTGACCTTGGTTTGTGGAGTTTAGATACATGTTGAGGTGATAGCTGTTAGAGAAGAAACTCCTAAATTGTTAAACATACATGCAACCTCCGCTCCTGATATTATTGACTCTTTGTACCTGGTTATGTGGTGCAAGCACTGATGTTAAGGAAAAAAAGCTGAATGACAGCTAAACAATGGGTCATCGTGTCTTCTCAGTCATTTCTAGCCTCTGCAGTGACTACTCTTTGCAAACCTTCACGTTATGAATAAATAGTCACACATTCTATGTGTGTGCTCAGTCATGTCTGACTCTTTGTGACTCCATGGACTGTAGCCCACCAGGCTCTTCTGTCCATGGAATTTTCCAAGCCAGAATACTGGAGTGAGTTGCCACTCCTTTCTCCCAGGGATCTTCCTGACCCAGAGATTGAACTCATGTCTCCTGTGTCTCCTGCATTGCAGGCAGATTCTTTACCCACTGAGCCACAAACCCCACACATTGTGTACCCTTTCCAAAAAGCCAACTGACATTACTCTTGCCCAGATTTCCTTTTCATCAATATTCCTATTTTGTTCAAGTGCCTGACCACTTGGCCAAAATGTTGGCCAATTTGCATAATTTCGTGCAGGATCTTTGGCTATAATGGCTCCAATCAGAGTAAGAAAACAAATGTACTTTGTGATAGATTGCCTACTAGGAAGACTTTTTCTCCCTATTCTTTGGTGGAACTTGTATGCTGCAGCAGTCAGTCTCCAGATGAGGTCAATGTAACATGAAGAACCATCCAAAAATCAGGTGTAGGCTTTTTTATTTATTTCCTGACTAGTCATAAGAAATAATTCAAAAGGCTATAGGTTTGAGGTGTCTATAGAACTAATCTTAAAGGATGGTTTATATACAACCTGAAACTTGGCAACCTAATGATCATTGTCAAAGGGAATTTAACACTTCAAATCTCTAGACACTCAAACTATTAAAATTATTGAAATGGAAACATTTAAGAATGTATAACATTTGAATGGCAAGGATAAGATGAATCAAAAGAATAAAAATGCACAGAAGTAAACTGTGATATAAATAAAAGACACAAGTCATAAGAAATGAGATTCAACAACAAAATATAATGTCACAAACTGGAAGACAAATCAAAATTATTTTTCAAAATTTGAAATAATTGAATAAAAATATAGAAGAGAAATATCAACATATGACTATAATATTATATTTGATTTTGTAAAATCTTTTTCTCAAATTCAGCTCTCTTCAACTGACTTTCAAAATAATAATAATTAAGAAGAAAGGTATGCTTCCTGCTGGGTTTGTTACTGTGTGCTTGCTAGTTCTCCTTAACTGTTAAATTGGAGCTTTATTAAAACTTCAAAATATACTATAATATCTTTAGTAAAAATAGTAATATGATGGGTAGATTTTTTAAAATTATTTTAAGAATATTTATGGCATATCTAGTGAGAAAATTACATATTTTAAATGGACACTATTATTTTTCATAAAAGTTCCTTAAAATAAGATTTTCATGAGATCTGGAACTATCCTTCTTGGGCATTTTTGTCACTTGCTGACTGTGTCTTTGCCAGGTTAAATTACTTCTCTATGCCTCAGTTTCTTCACTTGAAAATATAGACATAATATTACTGACTTTTTAAAATGATAATGATTTATATTTACTGTCAAAAAACCCATGTAATAAGGAATCACTGATGATTTATCATGGGCAGCTTCTTGGATTTATGGCATAGACTCTTTCAGCATTATTTATGAAATGCAATAGAAAATTCTCTTATTTCATCTCATTGTACTTGCTGAAGAAATAAACTATTCAACTGGCATATTATTTTGCTCTCAGCTCTTTCATGGATCAAAATATTAATGTTTCCTACATATATTTGCCTGGTGAAGAATTTTCTAATCATTAGGGAAATCAAAATCAAAATCACAATGAGTCATCACCTCATATCTGCCAAAATGGCTATCATCAAAGAACAAGAAATTACAAGTGTTGGAGAGGACATGGAGAAAAGGCAACTCTGATGCTCTATTGGTGAGAAGGTAAATGGGTACAGCTGTTGTGGAAAACAGTATGGAGTTTCCTCAAAAAATTAAGAATAGAACAACTACACCATTTAACAATCCCACATTTGGGTTTTTATCTGAAGGAAATGAAAACACTATTGCAAAAAGATATATGCATTCCAGTGTTCACAGTAGCACTATTTACAACAGCCAAAAAATGAAAGCAACCTAAGTGCCCATCAACAGATAAATGGATAAAGAAAATGTGATGTAGATAATGAAATATTGCTCAGCCCTTAAAAATAATAAAATTTTGTGATTTGCAACATCATGGATACACCTAGAAGATATTATGCTTAGTGAGATAAGTCAGACAGACAAAGTCAAATACAGAATGTTTTCATTCATATATACAGTCTAAAAAAATAAAACAAATGAACAAATGTAACAAAACAGTAAGAAATTCAGAGACATAAAGAACAGATCAGTGGTTGCCAGAGTGGGAGGGCAAAATGGGTGAGAGGGATTAAGATGTACAAACTGCTAGGTATAAAATTGTAAAATAGATGTTTCAAGGATGTAATATACAATACAGGCAACATATCCAATATATATTATAACCTTATTTGGAATGTAATCTATTCAAATAATGAATTATTATGCTGTACACCTAAGACTAATATAATGTCAACTACAGTTCAATTTTTTAAGATTCTCACTTTGTCAAATAAGCATATTTTAATATATATTAGCTTGGAGAGTGGGAATTCTCAGCTCATAGCCATTCTGTTTTATTTGTTGATATCTAAAACAATATGGACCTTTGTTGGCAAAGTAATGTCTCTACTTTTGAATATGTTATCTATGTTGGTCATAACTTTCCTTCAAAGGAGTAAGCGTCTTTTAATTTCATGGCTGCAATCACCATCTGCAGTGATTTTGGAGCCCAGAAAAATAAAGTCTGACACTGTTTCCACTGTTTCCCCATCTATTTCCAATGAAGTGATGGGACCAGATGCCATGATCTTCGTTTTCTGAATGTTGAGCTTTAAGCCAACTTTTTCACTCTCCTCATTCACTTTCATCAAGAGGCTTTTGAGTTCCTCTTCACTTTCTGCCATAAGGGTGGTGTCATCTGCATATCTGAGGTTATTGATATTTCTCCTGGCAGTCTTGATTCCAGCTTGTGCTTCTTCTCATGATGTACTCTGCATAAAAGTTAAATGAGCAGGATGACAATATACAGCCTTGATGTACTCCTTTTCCTATTTGGAACCAGTCTGTTGTTCCATGTCCAGTTCTAACTGTTGCTTCCTTACCTGCATATAGGTTTCTCAAGAGGCAGGTCAGGTGGTCTGGTATTCCCATCTCTTTAAGAATTTTCCACAGTTGCTTGTGATCACACAGTCAAAGGCTTTGGCATAGTCAATAAAGCAGAAATAGATGTTTTTTGGAACTCTCTTGCTTTTTTGATGATCCAGTAGATGTTAGCAATTTGGTCTCACCTTTTCTAAAACCAGCTTGAACATCTGAAAGTTCACGGTTCACATATTGCTGAAGCCTGTCTTGGAGAATTTTGAGCCTTACTTTACTAGCGTGTGAAAAAGCAGAGGCATTACTTTGCCAACAAAGGTTCGTCTAGTCAAGGCTATGGTTTTTCCAGTAGTAATGTATGTATGTGAGAGTTGGACTGTGAAGAAGGCTGAGCGCCGAAGAATTGATGCTTTTGAACCATGGTGTTAGAGAAGACTCTTGAGAGTCCCTTGGACTGCAAGGAGATCCAACCAGTCCATTCTAAAGGAGATCAGCCCTGGGTGTTCTTTGGAAGGAATGATGCTAAAGCTGAAACTCCAGTACTTTGGCCACCTCATGAGAAGAGTTGACTCATTGGAAAAGACTCTGATGCTGGGAGGGATTGGGGGCAGGAGGGAATGGGGACGACAGAGGATGAGATGGCAGATGGCATCACCGATTCAATGAACGTGAGTCTGAGTGAACTCCGGGAGTTGGTGATGTACAGAGAGGCCTGGCGTGCTGAAATTCATGGGGTCGCAAAGAGTTGGACACGACTTAGCGGCTGAACTGAACTGAAAACAATATGGAGCAGAAAAAATATCTACAGGAAGTTTGTCTATAACTTATTTAGGTATTGTAATGTGTTTAATAGGATGAATAGTTGTTTAATAAATGAACTGCTTTCTCTCAAATCAAGTTTAAAAACCTAAATAATACCGAATCAAATTAAAAAAAATCTTTCTCTAGGCAACCTAAATTTTAAATATCTCGTTTGAAAATGACAAAAGTTGTTTTATTTAGGTCTACCATTATTTAGGATAACAGAAAGCATGACATAAGATAAAGAGAACGTCAAGGCTGTATATTGTCACCCTGCTTATTTAACTTATATGCAGAGTACATCATGAGAAACGCTGGGCTGGAGGAAGCACAAGCTGGAATCAATATTGCCAGGAGAAATATCAATAACCTCAGATATGCAGATGACACCACCCTTATGGCAGAAAGTGAAGAGGAACTCAAAAGCCTCTTGATGAAGTGAACGAGGAGAGTGAAAAAGTTGGCTTAAAGCTCAACATTCAGAAAACGAAGATCATGGCATCTGGTCCCATCACTTCATTGGAAATAGATGGGGAAACAGTGGAAACAGTGTCAGACTTTATTTTTCTGGGCTCCAAAATCACTGCAGATGGTGATTGCAGCCATGAAATTAAAAGACGCTTACTCCTTTGAAGGAAAGTTATGACCAACCTAGATAGCATATTCAAAAGCAGAGACATTACTTTGCCAACAAGGGTCCGTCTAGTCACGGCTATGGTTTTTCCTGTGGTCATGTATGGATGTGAGAGTTGGACTGTGAAGAAGGCTGAGCACGAAGAATTGATGCTTTTGAACTGTGGTGTTGGAAAAGACTCGTGAGAGTCCCTTGGACTGCAAGGAGATCCAGCCAGTCCATTCTAAAGGAGATCAGCCCTGGGATTTCTTTAGAAGTGATATTTAGAATGATGCTGAAGCTGAAACTCCAGTACTTTGGCCACCTCATGCGAAGAGTTGACTCATTGGAAAAGACTCATGCTGGGAGGGATTGGGAGCAGGAGGAGAAGGGGACTACAGAGGATGAGATGGATGGATGGCATCACTGACTCGATGGACATGAGTCTGAGTGAACTCCGGGAGTTGGTGATGGACAGGGAGGCCTGGTGTGCTGCGATTCATGGGGTGGCAAAGAGTCGGACACCACTGAGCAACTGAACTGAACTGAACTGAAGATTAACATGTAATTTATGTGTCACTAATTATTTGGAAGATCATGCATGTGCATATTTGTGCTCAGGATCTAAAATGACCAAAATGTCTGAAATTTGTAAATAATGCTTTGTCACCTATTTTAAAGTAATTGAAGGCAGCAATTTCATTGAATTTAAAACATAATTCAGTACTATATAGAAGTCCTAAGAAAGCTTTTGTTATTATTATCTTCAGCACTAACAGTTCCTGTATTATGTTCATGGATAAAGAAAGGTCTAGCTAATGGGATAGTAATCTGTGTTTATATAATAGGGACTTCAGATTTTACAATAAGATAATGAAAGATGATTTGTATCAGGTTTCCATTATCAGGTACAAAATTGCTTCTTACATTTATTCTTACCAGGCAATTTTTCAAAGTATTTCTTTATGGAAAGTATTTCAATTGACATAATCATTTTGAGACAGCATAGAATTTTTCAAAAGTGATTATGGAGGACAGATTTTAGGCTGGCTTCTACTGGGGAGACATTCATAACTCAAAGTTGTTTCTCTCCTAGAATATAATGCTCTTCATTTTTATACCAGAAACAGTGACCAACAATTGAATTTAATATGAAGAGCCAAATTTTTCATGAGATTTAGCTGTGGCATTATATTTTGCACCTGTACTTTTACAGACATAGAATTTAATTGCTCCTTTATTTGGCTGATAATTTTTACATTTGGCTGTTTCTGCCACTACACTGAGATTCAATTATGCACTTATTGATCCCCTTGGGAAATTTTGCTTCATCATGACAATTCATAGTCATAATTTAATTGCAGAAATGATGCATGGAAATAAAAAAGGTGTCTACTAAATGTGTTGAGAAGAGAGAGGAACTACAGTTGCACTTAGAAGTAAATTTCAAAATGAGAGCTGTTATTGGAAATAATTTCAGATCAATTCACTACTACATTCTTAGGGAGACAGGTCTGATTATATTTTCTATTTTCAATTTTATATGTGCTCTTGCTTTCAGGGAGAAATAAGTAACAACATATATTATTATTATATATATAACAATATATTAATGTATATAATATTATATATATATTATCATAAATACATTAATTGGTAAATCTACTACACCTACATTATATCTACTACTGTGGGCAAGAATCTATTAGAAGAAATGGAGTAGCCATCAGAGTCAACAAGAGTCTGAAATGCAGTACTTGGATGCAATCTCAAAAATGACAGAATGGTCTCTATTCATTTCCAAGTCAAACCATTCAATATCACAGTAATCCAAGTCTATGCCCTGACCAGTAATGCTGAAGAAGCTGAAGTTTAATGGTTCTATGAAGACCTACAAGACCTTCTAGAACTAACACTCAAAAAAAGATGTCCTTTTCATTATAGGGGACTGGAATGCAAAAGTAGGAAGTCAAGAAATACCTGGAATAACAGGCAGATTTGGCCTTGGAGTACAGAATGAGGCAGGGCAAAGGCTAACAGAGTTTTGCCAAGAGAATGCATTGGTCATAGCAAACACCCTCTTCCAACAACACAAGAGAAGACTCTACACATGGACATCACCAGATGGTCAACACTGAAATCAGGTTGATTATGTTCTTTGCAGCCAAAGATGGAGAAGCTCTATCCAGTCAGCAAAAACAAGACCAGGGGCTGACTATGGGTCAGATCATGAACTCCTTATTGCCAAATTCAGACTTAAATTGAAGAAAGTAGGGAAAACCACTAGACCATTCAGGTGTGACCTAAATCAAATCCCTTATGATTATACAGTGGAAGTGAGAAATAGATTCAAGGGATTAGATCTGATAGAGTGCCTGAAGACCTATGGACAGAAGTCTGTGACATTGTACAGGAGGGTTTGATCAGGACCATCCCCAAGGAAAATAAATACAAAAGGCAAAATGGTTGTCTGAGAAGGCCTTACAATTAGCTGAGAAAAGAAGAGAAGCTAATGTATAAAATGTTTATTAGGGGTTAATACCTGTGCGTTAACACCTGTGACTCCCGGAGTTGGTGATGGACAGGGAGGCCTGGCATGCTGCAGTCCATGGGGTCGGACACGACTGAGTGACTGAGCGACTGAACTGACTGACCGACTATTACAACTAATAGGCTAATTATCTCGTCCCAAGCTAGCTGAGTAAGCCTTATTTTGGCTTTTTATTGAAGAGAGACTTATGAGAGACAAAAGGATGTTAATATACCTGTGTGATTTTAAATTCTGTTTAGCCTAAGAGTCTTCCGTGTTTTGTCTCTTGTGACCTTTGTTAAAACCGCTTAGAATAAAGACATCTGAAATTATCACCTGCATAATAAAAAGTGACAAAATAGTAAAGGGCAAGGATAAATGATTTTAATTTTAAGACTTAGCTTCATTGGAAGAAAAAGACAAACTAGTATTTGTGTAAGTATTTGAAAACTTTTGAGCCACTGGGAGCTTTCCTGATGCCTCAGATGATTAACAAAGTGAAAGTTGCTCAGTAGACTCTGACTCTTTGTGATGCCACGGACTATACAGTCCATGGAATTCTCCAGGCCAGAATACTGGAGTGGGTAGCCTTTCCCTTTTCCAAGGGATCTTTCCAACACAGGGGTCAAACTGGGGTCTCCTGCATTGCAGGTGGGTTCTTTACCAACTGAGCTATGAGGGAAGCCCCTAGACAATAAAGAATCTGCCTGCAGTGCAGGAGACCCGGGTTCAATCGCTGAGTCAGTAGAATTCCCTGGAGGAGGAAATGGCAACCAACTCCATTACTCTGCCTGGAGAATTCCAAGGACAGAGGAACCTGGTGGGCTACAATCCATGAAGTGGCAAAGAGTCAGGTAAGACTGAGTGACTAACACACATACACTTGAAACCTTTAATTCAAGTATGGAATGCAAGATTCCAGGTGCTTTCATGAGCTTTCAGTCAAAATGTTACTTTGAAACTTTTATCTATGCACTGCAGTACATATGTGAAGATTATAAGAGTCCTATAGTGAAGAGCAGCAGCTCTTCACACCCACTTCATTCTCAGTCACACTTTCTAGAGAGATCAGTTTTAGCTGGTTCTCATTTTAGTTTCAATGGCAGTTACTTTTTAAGTTACAAAGTTTATTATATTATTACTTTTTCAAGATTAAATACTCATGTACAATTTAAAAGGAAACAATTTAATTCACATCCTTCAACCTCTACTTCCACTCAATCCCTCCTGAAAAAATTTTCCTGCACCATTGACTTTAACTTGTAGGGCTTTTAGATTTAACTGCAGATAATATGCTTGAATCAACATTTTTCCTTCAGCA
Source organism: Bos javanicus (assembly GCF_032452875.1). Taxonomy (NCBI): domain Eukaryota; kingdom Metazoa; phylum Chordata; class Mammalia; order Artiodactyla; family Bovidae; genus Bos; species Bos javanicus. The sequence continues at coordinate 27,491,488 of NC_083891.1, read as the reverse complement.
TTGACTCTCACAACATAAAGTGAACATTTTAATGTCAAAAGCCTTTTCTTAATAGATGTTCTTTCACCTCCCAGTCCTTTCAGCTGTTACCTTTACCTTTATATTTTCAATGCTGATTTCATTTGCATTCTGTTCACTGTCTTAAATTGTCCATGTTTACTTTTATTTTTTTCTGTCTTTGAAAGAATAAATGTCTTCTTTATTGTATTTCCAAATTTAAATTGTTTTGATATAGGGCATGAAATCTATTTTTCTTGAAGACAGCATTTTTATTTTGAGTGGAGTGTCTGTTCAGATTTGTACCAATTGGTACCTCATTGATCTCAATATTCCTTTTTATTTAACCTCTGATTTACTCCCACCAATTCCCATATCTCATAATTTTTTCTTTTTTTACTCTTATTTATTAAAACAGATTCGCAGATTTTTTTCTCAGAAAGATTCTGGGCATGTGATTTTTCTTAATTCTAGCATTCCAATCCCAAAGAAAGGCAATGCCAAAGAATGCTCAAACTGCCACACAATTGCACTCATCTCACACGCTAGTAAAGTAATGCTCAAAATTCTCTAAGCCAGGCTTCAGCAATATGTGAATCGTGAACTTCCTGATGTTCCAGCTGGTTTTAGAAAAGGCAGAGGAACCAGAGATCAAATTGCCAACATCCGCTGGATCATGGAAAAAGCAAGAGAGTTCCAGAAAAACATCTATTTCTGCTTTATTGCCTATGCCAAAGCCTTTGACTGTGTGGATTATAATAAACTGTGGGAAATTCTGAAAGAGATGGGAATACCAGACCACCTGACCTGCCTCTTGAGAAATTTGTATGCAGGTCAGGAAGCAACAGTTAGAACTGGACATGGAACAACAGACTGGTTCCAAATAGGAAAAGGAGTTCGTCAAGGATGTGTATTGTCACCCTGTTTATTTAACTTATATGCAGAGTACATCATGAGAAACGCTGGACTGGAAGAAACACAAGCTGGAATCAAGATTGCTAGGAGAAATATCAATAACCTCAGATATGCAGATGACACCACCCTTATGGCAGAAAGTGAAGAGGAATTAAAAAACCTCTTGATGAAAGTGAAAGAGGAGAGTGAAAAAGTTGGCTTAAAGCTCAACATTCAGAAAACGAAGATCATGGCATCTGGTCCCACCACTTCATGGGAAATAGATAGGGAAACAGTGGAAACAGTGGCAGACTTTATTTTTTTGGGCTCCAAAATCACTGCAGATGGTGATTGCAGCCATGAAATTAAAAGACGCTTACTCCTTGGAAGGGAAGTTATGACCAACCTAGATAGCATATTCAAAAGCAGAGACACTACTTTGCCAACAAAGGTCCATCTAGTCAAGGCTATGGTTTTTCCTGTGGTCATGTATGGATGTGAGAGTTGGACTGTGAAGAAGGCTGAGCGCCAAAGAATTGATGTTTCTGAACTGTGGTGTTGGAGAAGACTCTTGAGAGTCCCTTGGACTGCAAGGAAATCCAATCAGTCCATTCTGAAGGAGATCAGGCCTGGGATTTCTTTGCAAGGAATGATGCTAAAGCTGAAACTCCAGTACTTTGGCCACCTCATGCGAAGAGTTGACTCATTGGAAAAGACTCTGATGCTGGGAGGGATTGGGGGCAAGAGGAGAAGGGAATGACAGAGGATGAGATGGCTGGAGGCATCACTGACTTGATGGATGTGAGTCTGAGTGAACTCCGGGAGTTGGTGATGGACAGGGAGGCCCTGGGTGCTGCGATTCATGGGGTCGCAAAGAGTCGGACACGAATGAGCGACTGATCTGATCTGATCTGATCTGAGCAAGAGAGAAGAAGCCTTATTTTCTTAGAGTTAGGTATAGAATTCCTGTTCAAGTAAGTGTTCTTCAGAATATGAAAGGATTGATCTACTGTATTCTTTATCCTCTGTTGCAGGTGAAGAATGCTGCTAACCTGATCATTTTCATTTATGTTCTTATTTGTTTTTGTATTTTCTCTCTGATATATGCATAAAACTTATCTTTATTCTTGATTTCATGTCAAATTTTAATCTATTATTTACAGTAAATATAATTAATTTCTAACACTTCCTGTTGTATTCTGTCTCTAAAGCTCATTTTAGATTTGGATACTGGGTTTCCAGGTAGCGCAAGTGGTAAAGAACCCACTTGCCAGTGCAGGAGACTAAGAAACGTGGGTTCTATCCCTGGGTTGGGATGATCCCGTGGAGGAGGGCATGGCAATCCACTCTAGTATCCCTGCCTGGAGAATCCAATGGACAGAGGAGCCTGTCAGTCTACAGTCCATAGGGTCGCACAGAGTCTAACACTACTAAAGCGACTTAGCAAGCGTGTACTGGGTTTCCAAAATGCCTCATTTTTTTTTTTTCCACGTGCTATGTTTTATCTTTATCTTTTTAATTTTGTCATTATTCTAAGCAGATTAAATACCCCTTCCCATTTCATGGATCCTAATCCAACCTGTATCTTCATTTACACTGCTTCACTCAATAATGTTGCTTGCTTTTCTTTCAATTATGAGATGAATTGTGTGTACACGAGCTGATCTGCCATCCACTGTCATAGTCTGGCAGCGCTCGGATTGGCTTATAGCAGTACCCACTCTGATGGATGATGTTATTGATTTGACTAGTAGGTAGCAGTGCCATATTGGTTCCTAAATATTTTCAATATTCCTCACTTACACATATATTATAATAATTGAAGAAGACAGAAAAGTTTAAAAGCACACCCAAAACAAGAAAATAAAAATCACTCTAAAATAATAGAATCTCATTGCACTCCAGAGAGAAGAAATACAGCTCCACCCACCAGAACATCGACACAAGCTTCCCTAACCAGGAAACCTTGACAAGCCACCTGTACAAACCCACACACAGTGAGGAAACGGCACAATAAATATTTTAATATTTTTAACATAATATCTATGAAAGAGTAATTTACAAAGATTTATACCTACATTTGTTTCTTATTGTTTTCATAAATTATGACCAGCAGTTCTCTATAACTTTAATCAACATGTTTACCAGATAAACAATAATATTTTTTCTGAAAGTATAATTGTTTATTATTTAAACTTAATTTTGAGACATCAAAGTAATGTATTGCTTTGCTTTATAAATAATATTATGATGAATCTCATTGTACAAAAAATTTTAAATAGCTATAATTTTCTTAGGAAAACTTTGTTCTTGTTTATTGCAAGGTAAAAATGATTGAGGATAACGGTATATATAAAGCTTTTTCTGCTATTGATGTTCTCCATCTCTTCCTATTACTGAAAATTCTAATATCTTCTATAGTTTTATAAAACTCACATCTGAATTGGGGACCTAATTTTATTTTGCATTCCTTTGATTGCTAACTAGGTTATATATTTTCTAACATAACCACTTGTATAAATCTATTAATATTTTATAGAAATCACTTAGTTGTTTTTTTTTAAAAAGGTCTTTTTCATACTGAAGCCTAAAATTTATTCCCTTATATCCTTAACTTATTCAAAACCTAAATCTATTTGGAATTAATGCTGATAACATCTTTTATATGAATAAGATTATGTTTTTCAAAACACTTAAAAACTGTGCTTGGACAAATTATTCAACATTATCAGATAGTCATATATTTTTCCACTCTTACAAAAGATAATTATGCATGCATTTAAAAAAAATATTTTGAAGAATCTACTTCTAGGCTTTCTTATACTCCCCTGAGCATCTGTCTACACTTGTAAGAACACTAAAATCATTTGATTAATGTAGCATTTTAGTTCATTTTATTGCTTGTAGGGCAAGATTTACTGGATAAATTTTTATTGAAAATATTTATGAGATTTTTTTTTCATGGATTATTCTTCTCAGATGAAATACAGATGAATTCATTATCTTAAAAAATGAGATATGAATAAATAAAATCAATGAAAATTTGGAATTTAGTAAATCTATTAAGATATTTGGTGACTACAAGATAATCTTTAACAGTAAGTCCTTGTAATCACAGAGACCTGAGCCTGAAATGGAGTGCCTGTCTTTCCAGGTCTAATATTTCTCAACTGCAAAGGAGGGATAACAATATAAAACTTACAGAGATGTTGTGAATTTTAAAAATGATAATTATTTTAAGTGCATACCTGAGAACCTAGCTCTAAATAACCATTCAGTAAATGGTTGCCGTATTAATCTCGTTTGTTCAGAGGAGTGAATTACTGATCACCTTTCACCCCTTTCTCATTGACAACATTGGATGATTTCATCTCTGAAGTATTTTTGAAAATTAAAACCAAAAACCCTGCTTCCTTTGTTAGTATGAGAGGATTACTGAATCCACCAAAAGTGTTCCGGTACAATATAAAAGCTATAATTAGGTGTGATGATGACTAAGCCTGTTAGAAATTTTCTGGCTTTGCCTTAGTTTATATTAATGACCTCCAATGAATCAGGGCTCCCTGGGTCCACGACTCTGCAGTGTGAAATTACCATTGTTAGCATCAAAAGTTGAAGTTTATCCACCCCTGTCTAGTCCGTTCAGCTTGCTGTAATAAAATATCATAGAATTGGTAGCTTATCGACAACTGAAATGCATTTCTCACATTTCTGGAGGCTGGACAACCACAGTCATGGTGCCAACATAGCTAGGTAAGGGGCCTCTTCCTGGTTCATAACCCAAATCTTCTCTCTATGGCCTCTCATGGTGGAAGGGCTAGGGATCTCTTTGGAGCCTCTTTTGCAAGACACTAATCCCATTCATGGGCTTCTCAGGTGGCTCACTGGTAAAGAATCTGCCTACCAATGTAGGAGACAGGGCTAGATACCTGGGTGGGGCAGATCTCTTGGAGGAGGAGATGGCAACCCATTGCACTATCTTGCCTGGAAAATCCCCTGGAGAGAGGAGCCTGGCAGGCTACAGTCCATGGGGTCCCAAAAGAGTTGGACATAGTGACTAAACACCAACAATCCCATTCATAAGGGCTCCACTTTCATGACCAAAGCACCTCCACAAAGTTCCACCTACTAACACCATAGCCTTGGGTGGTTAAGAGTCAACACATGAATTTTACTTGGAGAGGGGAGCTTAGACATTCAGATCATGGAAATTCTCTTGACTCGGAGCTTTGCTTGCAATTTGTTTTGACCAACAATATAACATGCAAGTTCTGGCTCAGCTGGTAAAGAATCTGCCTGCGAGGCAGGAGACCTGGGTTAGATCCCTGGGTTGGGAAGATACCCCTGAGAAGAGAAAGGCTACCCACTCTAGTATTCTTGCCTGGAGAATTCCATGGAACAGTCCATGGGGTAACAAAGAGTCAGACACGACTGGGAAAGTTTCACTTTCAATAACTTTCTAGAGCCTAAGCCTTGAGAGGCCATAGAGTATTCATTCCCACCTTCTTTTGAGAAGACCATATTGCCAAAGTCCAGTCCAGCCTAAGGGTGATAATCCACTAGGTGGTGAACCAAGACACTAATTGCAAACTATGTAACTCTTAAACCCTCCAGTCCTAACAGAGGAATGCAACCATATGAGTGATCCTGGCAAGATTAGCAGAAGACTACCCAGACTGCTGAGCACAGATTTCAGAAAATAATGAAGCACTGTCTTAAGCCATGAACTTTCAGGTAAGTGATAGAAAGGACAGTGATAGAAAAAATAAAGCAAAATAGAATGAACATGCAGGGAAAGGTGAGTGCTCTGTTCTTCCATTCATCCTGTATATAAACTGCCTTTTCTGGGCATGTGGTCTGAATAAAAGGAGACAGAGCTTTCTGATTATACAATATAAACCAAAAACAAAAACTTCTCAGAGGATAAATCAAAGGAAGCTCTTCCAGTTTCATTTTATACAGGCCCAACGGGTAATTGAAATAAAAAAAAAACAAAACTCTTACAGACATCTGAACAAAAATCAATGTCTCTCTCTTTTCTGTGAATATACTAAACATAAAAATAAAATGAAAATAGAAAATTCCATATCCATACTTGGAAATGAACCCAATTTCAAGCAATGATTTTGGCAAAATAGCTCTGAAATGCAGTGACATTTGAAACAAACCTGGGCAATGTGTGGATGGTGGACCCATTTTGCTTCAGATATTAAACAGCATCCAGATGAAACATACAAGCATAAAAGTAAATTTTAAAATAGTAAATATAATAAATATATTTGCATTTCAAGATGAAAAATTCTTTTCTAGTGACTGAACTGAACTGAAGCATAATGACAATAGGAAACTAATATATTGTCATATTTGATTTCATAAGTTTCTAACACTCAGAAGCTATATATATATATATACATACAATATATAAATATTTATATATTAAATATAACATATGTATATAATATAAATATAATATATATAACATATATAGAGAAAACCACAGAAAATAAAGGAAAATGATGAACTGGGGATAATTCATAATATTTGTGAGAAACAGATTTATATACTGAATATGCAAAGAAATTTACAACTAAATAGATATCAATAAAATAAAGTATCAAGAAAACTAATGATCATTTTAGAAAATAGGAAATATAAATACCTCAGAAAAATATGAATACATACATAAATTTACTAGCTAAGAAAAAAATAATAAATAAAGCTTCTTTGTCTTTGTTACAAATGGTGGAGAGTTAGAAAAGATGGAGTGAATGAGACCCAACAGTGTATTACCATTTAAAAACAAAAAAACAATTTCTGGGGAGAGATTGAGAGTGGGAGGGTGGCAACTACATAAAAGGCTACTGCGCCAGGCGGAAGAAAGTGTACGGACACTACAATAACACGAGCAGCTTACAGTCTACATAGCTTTATGCAAAGTTATCAAAGTCTTTTGATCACTCAAGAGTGAGAAATCCAGACTGCTGGGAGCAGAGTATCACTATGCAGAATGAGAAAAAAGGGTTATAGGACAGTATTCCATGTTTCAAGCTGCTACATCCCTGACTCACTTCCTAACTACTCTCACCTAATAATTTTTATTAAACGTTTGGCATGAATAAGGAACCAAAAAGGGGAACAATTATGATTAGAAATGAATCCATGTGGTGCCAGTGCATGCATATTCAATATTTTTTTAAATGGGAAAGAATCATTTTACGCACACAGACACACACACATGCACACACACACATAGAGTCATGCGTGTGTTCCCTCACTCCTGCTTTGAAAATAACTCAGTATCCATAAAAGTGGAAAATTGAAGAAAAGAGTGTAAGACAAGAGACCCAAAAGGATCTGATAAACTCTTAAAAATGAAATTACAAGTAAAATATAAGTAGTAGAAAGGAGAATAATAAATACTGTTAAGGACACAATCATGAATATAGAAAATATTTGTAAGAAAAGGAATTATAGGACAATGGGAAAAAAGTATTCTGAATAATCAACTGAAAACAGATATAGATGACTAGGGTGACCAAATATTTAAGTGATAGAGGTAACTAAAGAAGAGAAAATATGACAAAATATTACTAATTATATTTTTTCTGGTTACTATTGCATTAGTGGTAAAAGGAGACTAGCTCAACCTGTACCAAATGTACCATCTCAAAACAGAGTTCTCTTTTCGTAATTATGTGACAAAAAATAACATGAATGCATTTTTTGAAACCTTTTTTCTTTTACCATTTTTATACATGTCTCACAGTATTTTTTCTCCTCAAATTTTCTACATTTTTTCATGGAGTTATAAACATATCATCTCAATGACTTTACCTTAAAATATGACTCAATTTTATTGTAATAATTTGACAATAGAAATTTCCTTATTCTTTTTCTTCCCTAATTAAAGATGTTGCTCATCAATATCTCTTTTTCTTTGTGCTACAAATTTTTCAATGCAGCCAGTCACAGTATTTTTCAGTATCCTTGTGAGATAACACATTCAAATTCAAATTCTGATATTATTAATATCTTATAAAATTAAGATCCCTTTGTCTCAGACTTTGTTTGCAAAAAATGTAATTATTATATACCAGATGAAATAGATAATAATGTTATACATATTATGGTATATAATAAGCACTTGAAATAAATTTGCTATATTTTACTATAAATTTAGTAGGTAGACAAAAGTATATTTGAGATAGAGTTGTCATCATTTCCAACTGTTTTCCATCTGACATCACAGAAATTAAAATGTCACGTACCTGCCATTCCCCAAGCTAGGAACCAGGAACTGAATGGCAAACTGCAAATTCCTGGGTAGAAAGAAAGGTAAACGTCTCTCAATATAGAATATTTTGTAGATTTAAATCAGGAAATATATTTTACATAATGTAAAACAAACTTATACAATAAAAAACAAGGTTAAAACTAAACCAAAATGAAACAAAATAACCTGTTTTAAACATACATAAACATAGCTATGTATGAAATATGAAAAAGCTGGCTTAAAACTCAACATTCAAAAAACTAAGATCATGGCATCCAGTTCCATCACTTCATGGCAAATAGATGGGGAAACTGGAAACAGTGAGAGACTTTATTTTGGGGGGCTCCCAAATCACTGCAGATGGTGACTGCAGCCATGAAATTAAAAGACGCTTGCTCCTTGGAAGAAAAGCTATGACCAACCTAGACAGCATATTAAAAAGCAGAGACATTACTTTGCCGACAGAGGTTCTGCCTAGTCAAAGCTGTAGTTTTTCCAGTGGTCACATATGGACGTGAGAGTTGGAATAAAGAACTAAATAGACATTTCTCCAAAGAAGACATACAGATGGCTAACAAACACATGAAAAGATGCTCAACATCACTCATTATCAGAGAAATGCAAACCAAAACCACTATGAGGTACCATTTCACACCAGTCAGAATGGCTGCGATCCAAAAGTCTACAAGCAATAAATGCTGGAGAGGGTGTGGAGAAAAGGGAACCCTCTTACACTGTTGGTGGGAATGCAAACTAGTACAGCCACTATGGAGAACAGTGTGGAGATTCCTTAAAAAACTGGAAATAGAACTGCCTTATGATCCAGCAATCCCACTGCTGGGCATACACACTGAGGAAACCAGAAGGGAAAGAGACATGTGTACCCCAATGTTCATCACAGCACTGTTTATAATAGCCAGGACATGGAAGCAACCTAGATGTCCATCAGCAGATGAATGGATAAGAAAGCTGTGGTACATATACATAATGGAGTATTACTCAGCCATTAAAAAGAATACATTTGAATCAGTTCTAATGAGGTGGATGAAACTGGAGCCTATTATACAGAGTGAAGTAAGCCAGAAAGAAAAACACCAATACAGTATAATAACACATATATATGGAATTGAGAAAGATGGTAACAATAACCCTGTGTACGAGACAGCAAAAGAGACACTGATGTATAGAACAGTCTTTTGGACTCTGTGGGAGAGGGAGAGGGTGGGATGATTTGGGAGAATGGCATTGAAATACATATAATATCATATATGGAATGAGTCGCCAGTCCAGGTTCAATGCACGATATTGGATGCTTGGGGCTGGTGCACTGGGACGACCCAGAGGGATGGTATGGGGAGGGAGGAGGGAGGAGGGTTCAGAATGGGGAACACATGTATACCTGTGGCAGATTCATTTCTATGTTTGGCAAAACCAATACAATATTGTAAAGTTTAAAACTAAATTAAAAAAAAAAAAGAAAGCTGAGTGCCAAAGAATTGATGCTTTTGAACCGTGGTGTTGGAGAAGACTCTTGAGAGTCCCTTGGACTGCAAGGAGATCCAACCAGTCCATCCTAAAGGAAATCAGTCCTGGGTGTTCATTGGAAGGACTGATATTGAAGCTGCAACTCCAATACTTTGGCCTCCTGATGTGAAGAACTCACTCATTTAAGACCCTGATGCTGGGAAAGATTGAAGGCAGGAGGAGAAGAGGATGACAGAGGATGAGGTGGTTGGATGGCATCACTGACTCGATGACCTGAGTTTGAGTGAGCTCTGGAAGTTCGTGGTGGACAGGGGAGCGTAGTGTCCTGCAGACCATGGGGTTGGAAAGTGCTGGACATGACTGAATGACTGAACTCAATTGAACTGATATATATATATATATATATATATATATATATATATATATATATACTCATACAGATACAGGAGAAGGAGATGGCAGCCCACTCCAGTATTCTTGCCTGGAGAATCCTTTGGACAGAGGAACTTGGTGGGGCTGCTGTCCATAGGGCCGCACAGAGTCAGGCATGACTGAAGCGACTTAGCATGCATGCATGCATGCATTAGAGAAGAAAATAGCAACTAACTCCAGTATCCTTGCCTGGAGAATCCCAGGGACAGAGGAGCCTGGTGGGCTGCCATCTATGGGGCTGCAGAGAGTCGGACACGACTGAAGTGACTTAGCAGCAGCAGCAGCAGCAGCATACAGACACACACACACACAGAGGTAAGATGACACAATGTCTGCTATTGTTTCAAAATTTCAAAATAGGACATGGTGGTGATGGGGAAGTAGGTAGAGAGTTGTAGAAGAAATCAGATCCAGGCTGAGCTGACCACTCCTATTACCCATGTTCTTGCCCACACAAAAAGAGTATATGCAACAAAAATAAAAACCAGAAGTTCCTTTTCTATCCTTTAAAAAAGCTACTAATACAATCTTCCCATGTTCCCATGAGTTTCTTTTGCTATGTTGATTCATATTGTGTGTGTGTTAGCCACTCAGTTGTGTCTGACTCTTTGAGACCCTGTGGATTTTAGTTCCCGCAGCTCCTCTGTCCATGGAATTCTCTAGGCAAGAATACTGGATTAGATTCCTTCTCCAGGGGATCTTCCCGACCTGGGGATAGAACCCAGATCTCCTGCATTGCAGGCAGATTCTTTACCATCTGCTCCACAGGAAAGCCCTGTTAATTCATAGTAACAGTATTTAAAATTTATTGTTTGCTGCTAAGTTGCTTCAGTCGTGTCTGACTCTGTGCGACCCCACATACAGCAGCCCACCAGGTTCCCCCGTCCCTGGGATTCTCCAGGCAAGAATACTGGAATGGGTTGCCATTTCCTTCTCCAATGCATGAAAGTGAAAAGTGAAAGTGAAGTCACTCAGTCGTGTCCAACTCTTAGCGACCCCATGGACTGTAGCCCACCAGGCACCTCCATCCATTGGGTTTTCCAGGCAAGAGTACTGGAGTGGGGTGCCATTGCCTTCTGGATCAGAATTTATGGTCAGTCTCCTGCTGCCCCCCCCTTTTTTTTTTCTTGATTTTCTTTTCTCTGTCCCTTAGAAATAGTCCATACAGGTCATTATGAAGCTTTCCGTTATTTCCTCATGGATAATCTATCTCCTGGATCTCAGTTGCTGGGTGACAGTTCTGTTAGTAGCTCCTTTGTGGAGCGATTCTTTTGTTCTAGTTTGTAATTGGCTCCCCAGCCACAGAATTTTACTCTAGAGTATTTTCCAAGTGTCATGGATTTCTTAGTTTCTTTCTCTGGCTTTACCAGACTCTTACTTTTTCACCCTTTCTGTTTACAGTCTTATGAAATAAAGTTATGAAAGAAAGTGATCCCTCTAGGCATTGTGATGTTTTTATCCTGAGTAGAACACTTACCCAGAATGTTCTCGTGTTTTTATAGCTGAAGGTAGTTTTCATGGCCATTCAGAATTCATGATGGCTTTTCATTTGTTTCATGAAAGATCTAATCTAAACTGTACTTCTATGCATATATTTATTGCTCAGAGTTTTAACATGGATACTTTATATTAATATCTATTATTTTCTTCTGTGATCTGTAAAACTAAAGAGAAATCACAGAAGGGTCATAGTTAATTTCACAATTCATTGATAAATACTGTAACATATATTTCTTATTTTATTCTGACATTCAGAACCTTCTAGGATATAGAATATACTTTACTTCTGAGAATTTTTTTAAACAGCTTTCCCCCACCCACCCCTATTTAACTGTTTGCACTAGTCACAGAGTACCTAGCAGCTTAAATAAGGGGAAACATTCTGATTTGTAAAATGAGGAATGTGAGTCAATTACTATACAAAGAAGAACACCTTCATGGTACCAATTTCAACCTTGAAAGTGCTTGAATACATTCTTAACATGTTAGATTCCAAGGAAAGTATAGTTTCAATCAATGTGAAAATGTGATCTGGGTACCTCAGTCCATGACATCTTAAACCTCATGCAATTGAAGAAGTACATGTGGGCAATGGAGTTCTGGGATCTGCATCTCAATGAACACCTCAGATAATTCCAGGTTCAATGCATGATACTGGATGCTTGGGTCTTGTGCACTGGGAGGACCCAGAGGGATGGTATGGGGAGGGAGGAGGGAGGAGGGTTCAGGATGGGGAACATGTGTATACCTGTGGCGGATTCATGTTGATATATGACAAAACCAATACAATATTGTAAAGTTAAAAAATAAAATAAAATATAAAAAAATTCTTTGTACACACAAAATCATTTGAACCATGTATATTTTCAGTACTGAAGCAGCAGCACCAAAATTTTCAGATCAAGGAAATCTTATTCATTCAATTTCCATAAGTAAGAAAATTTTTCCCATGTGCCATGTATGTGTGTGTGTATGTTTCATCCTACTGGGTTTTTTTTTTGAAATATTCAAAATGCCCTATTCTCCTGCCTATATCAAAGAAGTTTATGGCCCTCCTCCCAAAGCTATAACTATCTTACATCCACTGTATGTATTTTGTGCTGATTATTAAATTTCATCTTTCAGAATATTTGGGAAATACCTCAAACTAAATATGATACTGGAAGCAGTCAGAAATAAATGCTCAGTAGTGTCTGACTCTTTGTGACCCCATAGGCTCACCAGGCTCCTCTGTCCATGGAATTCTCCAGGCAAGAATACTGGAGTGGATAGCCATTCCCTTCTCCAGTAGATCTTACCGACCTAGGGATTGGACCTGGGCCTCCTGCATGCAAGCAGAATTTTTACCATCTGAACCTCGAGGGATGCCCAAGGTAAATGTTAATATCTTTTTTTGAATCTTCTTTCTAAATCTGTATGTATATCAGCATAAAATTTACAAAACAAACTACATCACATGTTGTATAATTTACATTTCTTAACATTATACATGTATTTAATTAATATTTGAATAGAAAGTATTCATGTGGTTTAAAAGTAAAGTCAATCTATACAAAGTAAGGATTCTCTCTTAACACTACTCCCAATCTTCATTTATTTGTATAGTATCCCCAGAGAATAGGTTATCACTGCTGTTACCTGTATATCCTCACGGAATTTGTATATTCATAAAAACAGGTGGATATATATATTAGTTCCCTTATTTTGCACAAATGTTTGCTTACTACATACACTACTCTTGGCTTCACCAAAGGGGTGTCTGTGTGTGTAAGTGTTTTCTCCTCTGTTTACTTGATGTCATTTACAATATTTAGATTTTATATTATGTTGCCGACTTAAAAGTAGAATCTTACACATTCTGTTAATGTTTTGATTCCTATATTTTGATCTTTCATATTGCTTCTCTGTCTTGCTTTTTTATTTCCTGTACTTGGATTTTTTTATAGTGTTAACCTCATGATCTGTTTGAGCTCTTTAGCCTGTAAAATAATAATATGTATCTGTCATCTCCTGTATGTAGCACACTGTACCGATAACCTCTTTGTACTTTCATTTGTGGTTTTAATTTTCAAAAATAGTTTTCCAGTCGGGTATTAATTTATCTCCAGTTTATGTGCTAAAGTTTCCTCATCAGTAGTCCCTAACAAATTAGCTATCAAGCTTATCGTGAACAGTTACACACACTGGTATGCCAGTAAATATTTAAAAAACCAGTTCTCTGCAGAAAAAAATAAAGAAACTCTTGATTTGTGGATTTGTTAATTTTGATAGTGTAAAAAACTATAAAATCTACTTATTGCTCATGAGAAACCCATGTCAAACAACCAATATGATGTTTACCATCTCACAAAATTCTGGAATTCTTTCACTCAGCTCTTATCCATCACAGAGTAAGCTCTAAATAACTTCTTCTTACAGTTTTATATTGTCTTAGGAGATTTTATAACTATATTTTTCATTGAAGTTGCTTATTTCATTTGAAATTTGATGTGAGTTGAGAATGAAGCCCTAATACATTTTTATAATTTCCAGAAATATAATCAACTGCTGTAATTAATTTTAATACATAATCCACTAATTCACCATTGGCTTATGATCATGGATACTTTTTTATTAATAATTATTTGCATCCACACACCCTATTTTAAGTAGAAAGAGCTATGAAAATTAATGGGAGTCATTTCATTTATGAAGATATCAAATAGGTTATGGTTCAAAGAGTGTTCAACATTTAGAACTTGGAAGTAAAAATTCTTGATGACTCTTCATTACACATGCCCATTTAGTACTAAAGAGGCTGAGAACAAAAAACCTTTCCCTCCAACTAATTATACAGCTGTTTATTGAGTTTCTTATTTCCCAGTATAGCACTTGACACCTATACTGTTATTTCACGATGAATTTTGGGGCTAAATCAAATGTTTAACAATGACATTTATGATGACTTTTATAAGTATGCAAATGATGGAAATAAAGTTACACAGAATAAAATTAATGCCTCTGTCTGGTGCATACTAGACAATGGCTATATTCCAAAATTCAGTTTATCTCTGTATTGCATCAACCTTTTATTGAAGAAGATATGACTTCCAACTATGGAAAATCCCATAGTCATAAGAAATCTGTGGTGACAGATTATCAGGCCAAATTTTGAATTTTACTAGTCCCATCTTAAAAAGAACATCTCCTCTGTCTTCTATTTTGTTATGTTTACTATCTAGTCATTAGGTCCAGATGGCACTACATAAAAGCTCAGGTTGATAGTTATTTGGAAATATGAGCAATATTATAAAATCAACACAAAGAAGCTAGGATTAAAAACTTGCTTCTTAATTTTTCATTGAGGAACCTGAATTTCAAGTAAAATTAACCCTAGATTGTTCATTATACAGTCATTCTGCCAGAAGGTAGTAATGCGTAATTTTTTAAAAGTCTATTCTGAATCCACAGACTCTTTGCATTACAGACATAATTGATTCTTTAGCCACTATGATGGCTTCTTGGTTAGAGGTTGATTTGTCAATATTTCTAAGCTCATTCCAGATACCATCATTTACCATTTTAGAATTGGGATGATAAATGAGATTAACACAATATTGCCCTTTGGCAAATTTACTGTGGTAGTTAAGTGTGTTAGTTGCTCTGTTGTGTCCGACTCATTGCAAATGCATGGCTCTCTGTCCATGGGATTTTCCAGGCAAGAATACTGGAGTGGGTTACCATTTCCTTCTCCAGAGGGTCTTCTCAACCCAGAGACTGAACCCAGGTTTCCTGCATTGAGACCTGAGTTTCCTTTCTCTGAGGAAATCATTTTTAACTAACATATTTAGCCTTGTATAAACCCACTGCCCAACGATAGTTCAATCATCTCTTGGAAATACTCGTAGGTGATATAAAATTCAGAAAAGATTTATTTTGCTTCCAAATATCTGTGGGATCAATAATCTTTAAAAAAAAGTCTACATTAGTACTGAATAAATGATCCTTGTTTTACAGACAAAGTCAACCTGTTCAATAAGATCTGATTGTATGATATCATACATAATTCTATTTCAGAGCTATTTTGCCTCACTGCTTTATTAAATATGGTATGTATAATATTCAAATGTGGATTTTATAGTATTCAAATGTGGAATTATATAACTAAATGTATAGCCATATACTTACTTGCATGTTTGTATAAATATGTAAGTTATTATGCATAAACTTATTATTCTGAAAATTTATATTTCAAAGTTTATCAGAAGTATTAAAATTAAAATAATTACAGACATAAAATTAAAAATTGTCATTATGCTTTAGGCAAACACATTAAAAAATCTCAAAATCGATATATCTTGGTAAATATATATAATACAAATGAATACAAGAAAACTGAAAATTTTGGATACATAAAAATCAGGAAAGAAGCAATAAATTGATTAAGGAATTATTCTTTTAAAGTTCCACAGTAGCATTGTTAAGTTATTTTACACATAGGGAAAATTTCTTTAGTATATAGAATTTTCAAGTGGTAAGAAAAAAGATACGTGGTTAAAAAAAAAAAAAAGTGCTGTGTGCTTATTTGCTCTGTTGTGTCTGACTCTGTGACCCTATAGACTGTACCCATTAGGCTCCTCCATTCATGGGCATTCTCCAGGCAAAAATACTGACATATTCAAACTTTATTATATGGAGCTCTTACAAACCAGAAAAAAATATGATAAATGACCAAAAGTATCTACTTTTAAGTGTAAAAACTTAATGAATCAAATATAGTGAATTTGCAAAAAAAAAACAAAAACAGAAAACAAACCATTGCCAAATGCTTCCAAAAAGAATATGAGATGATTTAATATTAAAATGGAGCAATGTATTTCATCAATTAATGAAATCAAAGGAATTAGATGTTTAAGCATTTCAAATATAAAAATGTCAATCCAGTTTAAACAGCAATTATTAAGTAAGAACTTTTTCAAAATGCCTCCTCTGCACTGATTAGCTGCAGTAGTTCGAAGCTGCACACACACACACTCTCATTTAGGTTTATATAATATATATGTATTTACATATATTCACACATATATATATGCATATATATACACATACAATTTCATTTAAATTGGGATAAAGAAAGTATAGATCACTGTCTACTATTTCTTAAAATTGTTCAGATCATTGCAATAAATATTTGAGTAGAAATATGAAACAATATTCAAAAATAGAGAAAAGTGTTATTTGTTTACCTAAATTAATAATGAAGAATCAACTGAAATACAATTAGAACTAATAGGAATTCAACTATTGTGGCTGAATACAGGATAATTATGGAAAATAATATGTAATACTGATAATCAATTTTGTTTGTATATTTTCAGAAGCTTCACATTTACAATTGCCACTAAATTGGTAAACAAATAAACTTAATAAGACACACATGAGAACCATATTAACACTATAATGTTATTAATTTTTAAGTAGGTTTTTCTGCCTTAGAATAAACAGAAAGATGTTCTATGATCCTGAATGAGAAAACCAAATGTTAGTTCATAATACCACATCTGTCATAAAAAAGCTCTCAAGCACCAATCTTTTAGGAAAGCTGCTTTATGACAAATCCTTATCTAAAAACTGACATCAATCAACCTTTTTGTAAGTCTTTTCTCCCTCTTAGAGCAAAAACATCATGTTTGAAGCTCTGGACTGAGGGGTTAGGAACGAATATATATTTCACTGCAGTCTTTTCACAGACTTGATGTAACACAGTCCCTGTATGAACATTCTAAAATCTGAAAAATTCAGGTCTAGAGAGTTTTAGATGAGATTTTAAGATTTTTTTTCTACAAATTAGTTTATACATTTAAATTTAATGAAATCACAGTCCAAAGTGATTTTTTAGGAGCATGTGTAAACATTGTAAAGTTTCATTAGCAAGAATCCATCAGTTCAGTTCAGTTCAGTTCAGTCACTCAGTCGTGTCTGACTCCTTGTGACCCCATGAACTGCAGCACACCAGGCCTCCCTGTCCATCACCAACTCCCGGAGTTCACTCAGACTCATGTCTATCGAGTCAGCGATGCCATCCAGCCATCTCATCCTCTGTTGTCCCCTTCTCCTCCTGCCCTCAATCCCTCTCAGCATCAGAGTCTTTTCCAATGAGTCAACTCTTCACATGAGGTGGCCAAGATACTGGAGTTTCAGCTTTAGCATCATTCCTTCCAAAGAAATCCCAGGGCTGATCTCCTTCAGAATGGACTGGTTGGATCTCCTTGCAGTCCAAGGGACTCTCAAGAGTTCTCCAACACCACAGTTCAAAAGCATCAATTCTTCTGTGCTCAGCTTTCTACACGGTCCAACTCTCACATCTGTACATGACCACTGGAAAAACCACAGCCTTGACTAGACGGACCTTTGTTGGCAAAGTAATGTCTCTGCTTTTGAATATGCTATCTAGGTTGGTCATAACTTTCTTTCCAAGGAGTAAGCGTCTTTTAATTTCATGGCTGCAATCACCATCTGCAGTGATTTTGGAGCCCAAAAAATAAAGTCTGACACTGTTTCCACTGTTTCCCCATCTATTTCCCATGAAGTGATGGGACCAGATGCCATGATCTTCGTTTTCTGAATGTTGAGTTTTAAGCCAACTTTTTCACTCTCCTCTTTCACTTTCATCAAGAGGCTTTTCAGTTCGTCTTCACTTTCTGCCATAAGGGTGGTGTCATCTGCATATCTGAGGTTATTGATATTTCTTCCAGCAATCTTGATTCCATCTTGTGTTTCTTCCAGTCCAGCATTTCTCTTGATGTACTCTGCATATAAGTTAAATAACAGGGTGACAATATACAGCCTTGACGTACTCCTTTTCCTATTTGGAACCAGTCTGTTGTCCATAGATGATAATAAATATATCTTAGAAAAGGATGATCAAAAATCATTAATTATGCTAACAAATATTAAACCAACAAAGACACTGTTTCTCAATAGAAAGGACTGAGGTCCTTACAGGTGAGGAAAATCATGAAATAAACCCAGTTTCATGTTGGTTTCCAAGTGTTTGTAGAAAGAATGACTTTACTTCTGTCTCTGACATGCAAGCACACCTATTTTTAGGGTCAAAGACTACAGTTGCCACTCTTACTTTATAGGTGGTGCAGTGGTAAAGAATCTGCATGCCAATTCAGGAAATGCAAGAGATTCTCCAGGATTCTTGCCTGAGAAATCTCATGGGAAGAGGAGCCTGGAGGGCTTAAGTCAGCAGGGTTACAAAACAGTTGGACATGTCTGAGTGAGGATATTTGAGTACTTTTTAGTCAAAAAACTTCCTCATAGGCTGAAAAAAATAATTTCAGGTACAGCAGAAGTTTAAGTTTTTAAAGGTAGTGATGATAACAGTATACAGCAGATTAATATAGTCCAAGGGATTACAAGTCATGAAACTAAGGGGAAAAAAAAAAAACAGTAGGATACACATTTAGTGAATGAGAAAACCATCTCTTAAAAATTCTCCAATTTTAAGTGCCTCTATGCATAAACAGTTTATCCACTGCTTCTATTTATTCATGAGACATCTTAAGACAAATCACTTGAATTCTTCAGACAAATAAATGGTAGTACCTCAGAATTGTCTAATACTCCCCAGTCTGGCATGATTTGAGGGCCAGGTGACTTGTATATGTTATATAAGTGCAGTAAAATGCCAATGAGGTAAGGTGGAATATTCAGTCCTGTAATTTAGGAAGATGGGTTTTTTTCTCAATATCAGATATGTGGCTGCTTAGATGAGGACCATCTGGTTAAAAGTGTCCTCTCAAAAAGCCTTTGACAAAATTCAACATCCATTTATGATAAAAACTCTCCAGAAAGCAGGAATAGAAGGAACATACCTCAACATAATAAAAGCTATATATGACAAACCCACTGCAAACATTATCCTCAATGGTGAAAAATTGAAAGCATTTCCTCTCAATCTATATAAAGCCAACGATCTTTTCCTTGCCTGTAAATGTTCATTTCACTAGAGACAGCTGGTACCATTGCATTTAACTGTTTTTATGGTTCTCCTTACCTTACACTGGAAGAGCCCTAACACTGCTGCCAAGAGGAAGGATGGCGAGATAGGTTCATTTACTCCAGACTTTGTATCTATCAGATAGTTGCATGATACTTGCAGTATGAAATACTATACAGCCCTCTTCATGACACCATGCTTAACCATTGCACCAAAATGAGGGATTATCCAAATCCAGTCATTGAGCTAGTTTATGGAACACTGTGACATACTGACTGATCATATTAAGTAGTTAAAAGGGCATTCCAACTATAGTGAATATTAACTTTAGAGGAAGCAATGGATTATGATGTTCATTCATTGGAAGGACTGATGCTGAAGTAGAAGCTCCAATATTTTGGTGACCTGATACAAACAGACAACTCATTGAAAAAGACCCTGATGCTGGGAAAGATAGAAGGCAGGAAGAGAAGGGAGTGTCAGAAGATGAGATGGTTGGATGGTATCACTGATTCAATGGACATGAGTTTGAGCAAGTTCCAGGAGATGGTGAAGGACAGGGAGGCCTGTTGTGCTGCAGTCCATGGGGTCACAAAGAGTTGGACACAAATGATCAACTGAACAACAGCAGCAGCAATATGGTTATGATAACCTACAGTCTGATATTCTCTGACTGCCAGGGCACTTGAAGCATATCCCCTTTAACTGCTCCCCAGGTAAGAAACTACTGACTATGCATATGGAAGTAAAATAGGAAGATTCAGTTCGTAGATTTTACTAAACATGCCTATATGAGTTTCTCTGCTGCTGCTGCTAAGTCGCTTCAGTCCTGTCAGACTCTGTGCGACCCCATAGATGGCAGCCCACCAGGCTCCCCCATCCCTGGGATTCTCCAGGCAAGAACACTGGAGTGGGGTGCCATTGCCTTCTCCATGATATTCTCTAGAAGGGGAAGAAAGGACAAAACTACTTATGCTGAGGCAGCTTTCAGTGATATGCTTGAGATTTTAAGGTTAGTAACCACAGACTTGTTTCTGTTATTTTAGACACAATGTCGTTGTTGTTTAGTTACTAAGTCCTGCCCAACTCTTTGTGACCCTGTGGACTGCAGCCCACCAGCCTCCTCTGTCCACAGGATTTCCCAGGCAAAAGTGCTGGAGTGTGTTGCCATTTCCTACTCCAGGGGATCTTCCTGATCCAGGGATGAAACCCAGGTCTCCTGCTTTGCAGGCAGATTCTTTACCACTGAGCCACTAGGGAAGGCCCTAGACACAATAAATATTAATATTTGCCTACTCTTGCCTCTTATGTCTTATTGCTTTATATTCGTAACAACCATGATCTGGGAAATAGCCAAGACTTCATACATCTTGCAAGGTAATGATAGAAAGGAATCTAGAACAATAAGATTATACATATTAATCTTCTTATTAATTTTGTTAGATCCAGATTTCCAAGAGATCAATGGGGATATAATGCTGGAAGTTTCAGACAAAGCAGGAATGAACAGCTGACTGCAGGCTCAAACCATCGGAATACAAGGTGGAACAATATACCTACACTGAAAACAATTAAAGCCTCAGCCCATCATAGGACATACATTTTTATATCAAGCTAACATGGAAATCAGAGCAAGATGAGGTCACCTTAAAAATTCTAACTTGAAAAGTTATTAGAGTATCTGGGTCTTATCTCTCTCAGGAATATGGGTAAGCCAGACTAGTTTAGAGGTCAAGGGACAGAAGACAGAATCATTGTCCATGACGTTTACCCAGAGCCATACTTTTTTCTCACTAGCCAATCAATTCATCATCTCTGTGCCATGTTGTCCTCCCAGGCTAAGTTCTGCTACGGACCTTCCAGGTTTGGATTTGTGTTGACCTAAATTTTCAGCTCTTGACAATCCCGTTCATTTTTTGCTTCATTGCTTGTGTTCCCCTGGGTAAGATATTTTGAGACTGCCTTCCTAATAACTGACCTTTTGGCTTAGTCCTAGAAATATACCTCCCACTATAGCTCCAGAGAGACACTTCTCAAGTGTTGAGTACTGTAATGAGATATCCCTGACAGTAACATTAGGAGACATTTCAAACTATAGCTGTTCCAGTCATGGTTGTTTTGTAAATCATGCTGTAGAAAAGTTAAGGAGCTATTATAAGTTTGTAGTTTATAAAGGCAACTTGGCTGAGGTCAGAATGATATGGTGCAGATGTATAGCTTTATAGTAATCTGGACTAGTAAGTTTATGAACATGGAAGAATCTTGAGGAATATGTGGGACTCACATTTCTTTCAAAATATCTTTTCCAAATATCAATATCAATTGTCATAGCTGCACTTTTGCATAAGCAGTATATTAAACAATTAAAGATCAAATTTGATAGTAAGTATGTTCAGTTCAGTTCAGTTGCTCAGTCGTGTCTGACTCTTTGTGACCTCATGAATCGCAGCATGCCAGGCCTCCCTGTCCATCACCAACTCCCGGAGTTCACTCAGACTCACGTCCATCGAGTCAGTGATGCCATCCAGCCATCTCATCCTCTGTCGTCCCCTTCTCCTCTTGCCCCCAATCCCTCCCAGCATCAGAGTCTTTTCCAATGAGTCAACTCTTTGCATGAGGTGGCCAAAGTACTGGAGTTTCAGCTTTAGCATCATTCCTTCCAAAGAAATCCCAGGACTGATCTCCTTCAGAATGGACTAGTTGGATCTCCTTGCAGTCCAAGGGACTCTCAAGAGTCTTCTCCAACACCACAGTTCAAAAGCATCAATTCTTTGGTGCTCAGCCTTCTTCACAGTCCAACTCTCACATCCATACATGACCACAGGAAAAACCGTAGCCTTGACTAGACGGACCTTTGTTGGCAAAGTAACGTCTCTGCTTTTTAATATGCTATCTAGGTTGGTCATACCTTTCCTTTCAAGAAGTAAGCGTCTTTTAATTTCATGGCTGCAGTCACCATCTGCAGTGATATTGGAGCCCCCCAAAAATAAAGTCTAACACTGTTTCCCCATCTATTTCCCATGAAGTGATGGGACCAGATGCCATGATCTTTGTTTTCTGAATGTTGAGGTTTAAGCCAACTTTTTCACTCTCCACTTTCACTTTCATTAAGAGGCTTTTAAGTTCCTCTTCACTTTCTGCCATAAGGGTGGTGTCATCTGCATATCTGAGGTTATTGATATTTCTCCCGGCAATCTTGATTCCAGCTTGTGTTTCTTCCAGTCCAGCATTTACTTCATTCTGCCAATCAATCCATATGGTGGCAATAGAGATGTGCAGATTAAAACACAATGCTTTTAATTATCAAAATATCAGGAATCTATTAACTATAGTTGAAAAAAGAGAAATATACAGATACAGAAATTTCCAGGTGTTGTAACTGAAATTTCCTCCAAATACCACCATAATTTCCTAAACACCACTATAAATTATTTCACATACGTACATATGTATATATAGATACACACATATGTGTATTTTCTCCTTTGGTATTGCATATGGAGAAGAGAAACTATTGAATCCATAGTTTTAATCTTTAAAGAGAAAGTGAATGTTAGTCACTTAGTTGTGTCTGACTCTCTGTGAGTTCATGAACTCTAGCCTGCCAGCCTCCTCTGTCCATCGAATTCTCCAGGCAAGAATACAGGAGTGCATTGCCATTCCTTTCTCCAGGGGATCTTCCTGACCCAGGGATCGAACCCAGGTCTCCTGCATTGCAGGCAGATTCTTTACCATTTGAGCCACCAGAAAAACCCACTTTAATCTTTAAGTCCTCAGAATTCACAGTCTGGAAAAGTTTTCCCAAATATCTAAATGTTAAAAGAAATACTACATCTAGGGACTTGCCTGATGGTTCGGTGATTAAGAATCTCTCTTGCAATGCAAGGGACATGGGTTTGATCCCTGGTCGAATAACTAAGATCCCACATGACACAGAGCAACTAAACCTGTGTTTGTGACACAACTGCTGAGTCTATGTGCCACAAATAGACAATCTGTGCACTGCAAGGAAAGATCCTGCATAGTGTAACTAAAATCCAATGCAGCCAAATAATTTGAATAAATAAATGAAGTACTATATCTTCTCTACTATAGACCACAATCTTTTAATACACTAGAATTTTCTATTCTTAAAGTGGTTCTAGTTTCTTTATAGGTTACACTTCTAAGTTTCTATTTCTAATATTATTTGGCAAATACATCTGATTTTGATTTGCTTTTTGTTTCTATATGACTTAATTCATTAACGCTTCATATTAAACCTTGAAGACAGCATGAGACATCTTCTACCATCTTATTTGTTTTTCATTTCTGTTCATCTCTATTTTATTTATCAGTATTTCCTCTTTTGGTTCTTACCACAGCTGTTGATCTACTTTTTTTTTGTTAATTGTCTATATTTTCCTAAAGTCCCATTTTGTTGCTCTCCTGTCATCCTTTTTATGCGTATCCCAGATTCATGTGTTTCTATTTTACCTGTTAAGCAAGTAAAAATTAGAAGTTCAAATACTTTTATTGAAAAGACACCTGTTAAATTTGTAGTAAGAAAAGACTAAATAACAATATATTCTCTAATTTGCAATGTTTGCTTCTCTTTCAAGCTTTCTTTTATGTTTATTATTGTCATATATTCTTTATCAATTTACTATCTAGGTTACTATTCCACATGTTCACCTCAAATCTGTAATATTTCTCCTTCCCTCTAGTACTCAACCAATGACGAGGGTTGGTATTTTACTAAAATATAGTAGCAATTTCAGAAAAAATAAGGACTATCTAACAATGACTTTCAACCACTTGCATTTTTATCTTTGCCTCCCATATAATGGACATATGTTTTAGTTCTATCCAAATCCAATTCTTTCACATATTCAGTGAATTTCATGATTTCTTCCCACCTTAGAATCTAGCTCCAGAAAGCCTTCTCTCTCCCTCCTACATGGACAGTTTCCACTCCAAACTGAATCAGTTCCATGATGGTATATTTCTTATCTTTAAAAGTTACTTTTTGTTTGCTCATCATACCTTTTCATTCTTTTTTCTCTTCTATCAATTAGAGCAAAAAGTTACACATAATTGTTCAAATTTAACGATGATATTGTTTCCTGCTTCTTAGATCCACCAGGATATTGAAACAGTTCTTGTTGGGATCCTCAGTGATCTCCATATTTCTAAAGCCAATGGTCAAGACAAGATGGTCATTTCTTGTCTAACTTAGTTCATCAGCAGAGGTTGACAAGGCCAATCAATAATCTAAAACGTTCATTCCTCTTTGTGCCTCTTGGGACACTACTCCATCAATTCTCCTCCTTGTTCACTTATTAATCTGTCTCAGTATCTTTTGCTTCCTCTTCAATCCCTGTCTTGAAAAGGTTTTAATGTTACAGAGGCTTATTTTCTGGCCTCTTTTACCCACTCACTTTAGGTAATCTCATGTAATTACATAGGTCATAAAAACAAGCAGGAAACCAATACTTGTTACATATACTAATGATTTCCAAATGCTAATGTCTTGCCCCATTATTTCCCATGAATTCAAAACTTCCAGAAAACATCTACTTCTGTTTTACTGACTACGTCAAAGCCTATGACTATGTAGATCACTACAAACTATAAAATTGTTAAAAAAGATGAGAAGACCAGACCACCATACCTGCCTGATGAGGTATGCAGGTCAAGAAGCAAGAGTTAGAAACAGATATAGAACAATAGACTGGTTCCAAATTGGGAAAGGAGTACATCAAGGCTGTATGTTGTGACCCTGCTTATTTAACTTATATGCAGAGTACATCATGTGAAATGGCTGACTGGATGAAGCACAAGTTGGAATCAAGATTGCCAGGAGAAAGATGAGTAACCTCAGATATGCAGATGAAGCCACCCTTAAGGCAGAAAGTGAGGGGGAACTAAAGAGCCTCTTAATGAAAGTGAAAGAGGAGAGTGAAAAAATTGGCTTAAAATTCAACATTCAAAAAATGAAGATCATGGCATCCAGTCCCATCACTTCATGGCCAATAGATGGGGAAACAATGGAAACACTGAGAAACTTTATTTTCTTGGGCTGCAAAATTACTGCAGATGGTGACTACAGCCGTGAAATTAAAAGACACTTGCTCCTTAAAAGAAAAGCTATGACCAACCTAGACAACATATTAAAAAGCATTGACATCACTTTGCTGACAAGGTCCATCTAGTCAGTTACGGTTTTTCCAATAGTCATGTATGGATGTGAGAATTGGACTGTAAAGAAGGTTGAGCACTGAAGAATTGGTGCTTTTGAACTGTAGTGTTGGAGAGGACTCTTGAGAGTCCTTTGGACAGCAAAGAGATCAAACCTGTCAATCCTAAGGAAATCAGCCCTGAATATTCATTGGAAGGACTGATGCTGAAGCTGAAACTCCAATACTTTGGCCAACTGATGCGAAGAACTGACTCCTTGGAAAAGACCCTGATGCTGGGGAAGATTGAAGGCAGGAGGAGAAGGAGACGACAGAGGGTGAGATGGTTGGATGGCATCATCAACCTGATGGACATGAGTTTGAGCAAGCTCCAGGAGTTGGTGATAGACAGGGAATCCTGGTGTGCTGCAGTCCATGGGATTGGAAAGTGTTGGACATGACTGAGTCATTGAACTGAACTGATACCCAGATATTTGGATGTATAAAAAGTGTTCTAACTGGACATACTCAAAACTGAACTTTTGATACACAAACGTCACCACATATCTGCTTTTCATACAATTTTCTCCATCTCAGTAATTACACTCCATACTTCTAGTCGTTCAGGTTGTCTTGGGGTAAACCTCATGCATCCCTTTGTCTCTAATACTGCATCTAAATATCAGCCAATTCTATAAGTTGTGACTTCAACATAGAGAATCAGATTTAAATCATCTTACCATTCCTATTTCTATATTGTGGTCCAAGGTACCAATGTCTCTTACCTTGATTATTAAAATAAACTTTTAACTGGTTTCTGGCTTCACGTCTTGCCCCCTATATTTTATCCTTTATGTATATGTGTGTGTGTATTTGCATGTGTGTGTGTGTGTGTGTGTGTGTGTGCATTCAGCTGAATCTGACTCTTTGTGATCATATGGACTATAACCCGCCAGGCTCCTCTTCCATAGGATTTTCCAGGCAAGACTACTGGAGTGGGTTGCTATTTCCTCCTCCAGAGGATCTTCCCAATCCAAGGTTGGAACTTGTGTTTTCTGCATTGCAGGTGAATTCTTTATCACTCAGTCATCCAGGAAGCTCTTTACCCTCTATACAACAGTCAAATATTCTATTCTATTGTATCTTATTCTACAATATCTTCTATTATCCTACCCTGTCCTATCCTAAATTACCCCTGTACATTTTAGGCTTCAAAGAATTTTCCATTATCTGATATAAAATATCCTTTCCCATTTCTCACACAAGGGACAGACTTGTTAGGGTCACAACTTAATCTCCAGAAAGAACACACCCACATACATGTCTGAACACACATGAAGAGAAATATGCATATATTTTTTGATACATATGAAAACACATATATATGTCAATAAATATGTTGTTTGAATAAATGAAAGTTAAATGAATGATCATCCGGATGTAGACTCAGAACAGTATACTATTCCACATTTACATTTATAACCAAACAAAAAACCTTTCTCTTGGTTTACCTCATACAGAATTACACACCAAGGTAGATTAAAAAGTATGTAAGTAACTCTGATAGTTGTTCAGTTTAAACTTAACAATTTTTGATATGAGAATATTAGTTATTAATGAATTAGTGAGAATATTAGTTATGTTTCTGCGAGTGTTTGAGTTGAAGTTTCTCTAGGATTAAGCAGTGACATAGCCCTTTATCCTTTTCTACTCCTCAGAGCCACCCACTGAAACTCTATTGGTTTCAAATATTCATCACTTTCATTTAATTAATAAGCACATCTTATTCTGATAATTTTCTAGGATGGGAGAATCAGGATATGTAACTGAATTTCCCAAACTGTTAAGCACCCTTACAGAGAAATGGAATTGACATTTGACATTCTGAGTTAAATATCAGAATCTCATTAGCAAACTTCTTGATAAAATTTCTATCCTCAGTTATTTTTTATGAGTTACTATGGGGAGTATATCCTCAATTACTTGTTATGAATTACTACAGTTGCTACATACAAATATATCTGGGATCTCAACTGTGCCTAACATAAGTATTTCCTTGAAATCATTTAAAAATCATATTCAAATCACACACTTCCATTCTCAGCGACACCCCCATCCCCCCAAAAAAAGAGAAAACAACCACTGGAGGATACTACTGAGATTCAGATGGTGAGATAATGAGTGATAATTTTTAAGTGATTTTTAGAGTGACACCAACAGAATAACCAATACATGTATTAAAACTTATCAGTGATTCTCCATTGTGAATTGAAATAAAGCATGATTTGTAACATTTAGTGTATAAAACCATCTATGGTCTGATTACTCACAGCTTCCTGTCTCAACTATTTTCAATCCTATGCATACAATTCCTACTGTGCAATAGAGACCCGCTTGAGGTCCTAGAACACATGACTGTGCTTTATTTCTGTGCCTTTGTTCAGGTGATTTCCTCTGCACTGCATTTGTTCCTTCCCTCCCATTTATATCTTCCAAGAGTCAGTTTGGATCTGATTGGTGATAAAACCTTGTTTAAATCTCCTCTTTTTGGCTCCTCCCCCAACAGTTTCCACTATATATTCAATATGTATATCTAAATGAATGAATAGACCTCTGGTTCTTAAATGTTCATGATATTGAAACCACCCCGAAACATTTTTCTTTAAAAATATGTCCACACCCCACACTGTCATCTCTCATGTGCCATGGGTCATACTGATAGTGACAGGGCTAGGATAGCATGGTGGGGAGAATGAGGCGTTTAAAATGTTTCTCAGGTGATTGTGATTTGTTTTAAAACAATCAAAACTAAACAAGATCTTGATGAAAGTGAAAGAGTAGAGTGACAAAGTTGGCTTAAAGCTCAACATTCAGAAAACTAAGATCATGGCATCCGGTCCCATCATTTCATGGCAAATAGATGGGGAAACAGTGGAGACAGTGGCTGACTTTATTTTGGCGGGGCTCCAAAATCACTGCAGATGGTGACTGCAGCCATGAAATTAAAAGATGCTTACTCCTTGGAAGGAAAGTTATGACCAACCTAGATAGCATATTAAAAAGCAAAGACATTACTTTCTCATCAAAGGTCCATCTAGCCAAGGCTATGATTTTTCCAGTAGTCATGTATGGATGTGAGAGTTGAACTATAAAAAAAAGCTGAGCACCAAAGAATTGATGCTTTTGAACTATGGTGTTGGAGAAGACTCTTGAGAGTCTCTTGGACTGCAAGGATCCAACCAGTCCATCCAAAAGGATATTAGTCCTGGGTGTTCATTGGAAGGACTGATGCTGAAGCTGAAACTCCAATACTTTGGCCACCTGATGTGAAGAGCTGACTCATTGGAAAATATCCTGATGCTGGGGAAGATTGAGGGCAGGAGGAGAAAGTGACAACAGAGGATGAGATGGTTGGATGGCATCACCGACTCAATGGGCATGGTTTGGGTAGACTCAAGCATTTGGTGATAGACAGGGAGGCCTGGAGTGCTGCAATGCATGGGGTAGCAAGGAGTCGGACACGACTGAGCGACTGAACTGAACTGAACAAGATCGGATCTTAGTCTCCTAGAAAAGATTTTGAAAACTGTAAACACATCATCTAGTAATAATAACTAGCCATACAGTTTTTGATAATTTTATTTTTTTAAATTCAGTACATATATTATATTCTCTCCAATCCTGAACTTAATCATCAAATATACTCACACAGATAAATCAGCACAATTCATCCTAACAGTAAGAGGTAATGGGGACATCTTATGTGTCAGGTACATGCATTTCTGACTGCCTAATACCATTCAAGTCTGTTTTTTCTTTGAGAGGCATTACATTTAAGTTCATAATTTGATGTAAAGAAGGAATTCATTTTTTAAAGAACTTTCCACAAAGTACTTTCAGAAAGATGATACTACTTCTCTTTGGAAGCTTCTTTGATATCCAAGTATTTTATTGCACAACAACCATAACATTCTTTCAATAAGACATATACAATCTCAGAAGTTTCTTGCTGGATTATCTGACTTCCTTCACATAAAATTGAAATAAACCCAACTGAATTTCCTCACTTCTTTTCAGAACATAGTTGTAAGCTTCCTTTTCATTAATTTCCTTGTAAAAAGAGAATTGTGTTGTTTTTGTCTACAATTGGGAACTAGTGTGAGAGAAGACTAGGAGGAAATACTTTTCAAAGTAAGATGTGGTTTATCATATTTATAGAGAAGAGATTAAATGCTCAGTTTAAACACGTATAAGGATCTAGCTGCCAACTTCCAGTTCAATTTCTAGGTAAGATGAGGAAAATGTGACATACCAAATGTGGCAGGCAGAATGATGCCCATCCTCAAAGATATTCCTAATCCCTGGCATCTGTGACTATATGTTACACAACAAAGGGGAATTTAGATTGCAGTTGGAATTAAATTTGCTGACATTAAAATAGGTTATACCGTATTATCCAGATGGGTGCAGTATAATCACAAACCATTAAAAATGGAAGAGGAAAGTGGAAAAAAATTAGGAGATACTTCTAACTCTCTACAGAAGGGTGGTTAGAGAGACATAGTATTCCTAGCTTTGAAAATGGGGGAAGGGGCCCATAGCCAAGGAATGCCTCTAGAAACTAGAAAATGTAAAGAAACAAATTTTTCCCCTAGAGTACCCAGAAAGGAAAACACTGATGCTGACAATTTAGTTTTTATCCCAGAGATATCGATGTTGCAATTCTAGCTTAGAGGACTAAAAATAATATATTTGCATTCTTTTAAGCCATTAAATAGTAAGCTAATGCATAACAATAGGAATAAGAAACTAACTCATGACACATTAAGAAGATAGGTATCTTAATTAATGGACGTGAATGATTTGTTATTTATTTCCTAAGAGTTTCCTTAGGTTTCCAGGGTTTCTGAAATCATCAATAATGATCTAACAAGGACTGTCTCAGTCATTTTTTAATATTATAACCTGTCTTAGCTTATCAAATACACAAGTTAAACATATATATATACACACACATATATGTGTATATAGTTATACATATACATACATTTATATATACTTAGGTATATATATATATATATTTACATTTTAAAATGAATTGAACATAGTGACTTAAATCAGAGAAAAGGGAAAAGGAGCACTTTTGATTAAAATTCCCTTTTATATTTAAAATTACACTATATCACACTGTAAAGTAGTTTCAAATCTGTGATATTCCACTGCACCTTTAAAATATTAATTTGTAAAAATGTGGAAGATGATTATGCTAAGTAAATACTCAAATTTAGCATCATTATTGCATATCCTCATAGGTATTTTTTTACAGTTTTCAAATTTAGAAATGTGAAGAACTGAGCATTTCAATAGCTCCTGAGTTATCTTTGGAGGTAGGCTTATTACTCACTTGAGGGAGAATTTTAAACAGAAGTTTTACCTGATTCTTCATTTTTAAGTGTGCGTCTGTCAACCTTCTCAAGAAGAAAAGAGTCTAGAGGTTGTTCAGAATTTGTTTGAGAACAGAAAATATGGATACTGAAATGGCCTGCAAGCACTGAAGGAAGAAGACATCTGACCTCCATTGTGTCCTTATACTGATTTTCACTAATTATCATACAAATAGGGGCTTCCCAGTACTCTTGCCTGGAAAATCCCATGGGCGGAGGACCCTGGTGGGCTGCAGTCCACGGGGTCGCTAAGAGTCGGACACAACTGAAAGACTTCACTTTCACTTTTCACTTTCATGCACTGGAGAAGGAAATGGCAACCCACTCCATTGTTCTTGCCTGGAGAGTCCCAGGGATGGGGGAGCCTAGTGGGCTGCCGTCTATGGGGTCGCACAGTCGGACACGACTCAAGCGACAGCAGCAGCAGCAGCAGCAGGTGGCTCACTAGTAAAAATCTGCCCGTCAATGCAGGAGACACTGGTTCAATCTCTGACTCTGGGTGGGGAAGATTCCTTGTAGAAGGAAGTGGCAACTTACCATTTTCCTGGGAAATCCCATGGACAGAGGAGCCTGGTGAGCTACAGTCCATGGGGTTGCAAAGAGTCAGACATGACTTACCAAATAAGCACACACACACACACACACACACACAAAGACAGCAAATAAGTCCAACAAAAATAATCATATAGGCAGTAATAGTCTTATAAAGTAGTAATAATTTACTACTGTGCTGCTAGAAGCTAAACAAAGCTTAATTTCTAGGCCATAAGAAGAAAAAGTCAAAGAAAAATTACTAGATCAACTGGTTCACATATTACTGAATAACTTCCAAAATATACATCTTTATTGTTGCTGTTTTATCCTTTTTAGAAGCCAAAAAATGGCCTGAGAAAACTAGAAGGCCTAACTTATCTTCAATAACTAGTATTAGCTCTTCTTATTTCTGACAATTTTGACTACACACTGGTGAATTTACTTGAGAAGCAGATGGTAGTTTTTAAATTCTAGCAATCCCCAAAGAAAAGAACGTATTGTTGATTTGAAGACTAATATTAAAGTGACACTGAGCCTTTTGTCTGACTGCCCTGCTGTGCTCAAACTTTCAAAGCATCCAACACTGAACTCTGGTTAGTTATCACAGGAATCTGAGCTTCACCTAGACCCCAGCTCGTTCTCTCTCTAATCCAGTGGCTCCTTCAGACTTGCACGGCCTTTAATATTATTTCTGAAGTTTGGTTTCTTACCAAACTTACACAAAATATTTTTCAATTTATCCTCCCCATTTCCTCATACCTTATCCTCCATCATTATCAAAAATACCTAGGACTTGGTATCTCTGGATCAATTCAACTCATAATATTTACTATACTTTCTAATATTTTAATGAGTAAGTTATCTCTAATCAAAGTTGATTATTGCCATCATTGCTTTTCAGGGATATATCCGTATTTCAGAGAGGTTTTGAAACGAGCCATTTTTTCAAGAATTTAATTTTTTTTTCTCCTTTGGGAAGTTAGAAAATTCACCAGAATAAGCTGCCATATGAAATATCTTAATTTTTTTCAAAAGTAGATAACATGGTAGAGAGAGTTACGAATGTATTCTCAACAGAACGAACAATGGGAAATAAAGCACAGATGTAAGGAAAATATAGCGGGACACTGGCTTAAGCGGGTTTATTTAAATGAAGCTAAATACAATGTTCCCCTTTCTCTATATCACTTTCTGAACATGCATTTGTGTGTGTGCAGGCATGCTGGAACAAAACTGGAAGAAAATATGTATCATTACTAAGATACGGTTTGAGAAATATACTCATCTAAATATTTAGCAAATATTCGGTGAGTACCTAAAATGTAGTTTTGGAGCTGTGGTAGTTTTGGAGCTGGTGAATCATTGGTGAAAGTTAGAAGTGCTTGATCTAACTGGTAAATTGGTGAAATTTCACAAGAGAAGATAGATTTGATCAAGTCAGTTTATATGAGACAATTTCCAAAAAGAGTTTTGGAAACAGTGAGAGGGGATATGTATGGATATTAAGATAAGGAAAAAGTTGCTTGTTTTCTTTTTAGACATTTGTTCACTGGAGGAATTGCCTTCACATTAGAATCTGTGCAGAATTCTTTTTAGGCCCAGATAACAAAGTGTGCCCTTTTCTTCAGTTCATGAGGTTCTCACGGCAAGTATACTGGGGTGGTTTGCCATTCCCTCCTCCATTCCCTCTTGGCAGGAAAGCTATGGCAAACCTAGACAGTGTATTGAAAAGCAGAGACATTGCTCTGCCAACAAAGGTCCATATAGTCAAGGCTATGGTCTGCCCAGTGGTCAAGTATGGTTGTGAGAGCTGGACCATAAAGAAAGTGGAACACAGAAGTATTGATGCCTTCGAACTGTGGTGTTGGAGAGGACTCCTGAGAGTCCCTTGGACAGCAAGGAGATCAACTTAGTCAATCTTAAGGGAAATCAACCCTGAATACTTGTTGGAAGAACTGATGCTGAAGTTGAAACTCCAGTATTTTGGTCATCTAATGGGAACAGCTGACTCATTGAAAAAGTCCCCGTTGCTGGGAAAGATTGAGGGCAGAAAGCGAAGAGGACGTCAGAGGATGAGATGGCTGGATAGCATCACCAATGCAATGGACATGAATTTGGGCAAACTTTGGGAGATGGTGAGGGACAGGGAGACCTGGCGTGCTGCAGTCCATAGGGTTGCAGAGTCACACACGACTGGGCGACTGAACAACAACAACAGTGTGAAATGGAGTCAGAGATGATGGGTTTTCTTTTTATTTACATTTGCACAGAAGAAATCTCAGCTTTGAAGTCTGTATAAAATGCAATGATACCTTAGAAGCTTGAAAATTTGTAGCTTTTGGAGTAAAGGTCATGATATCAACACCAGCTCTGTTAGCCTAGATTATACAAGGCTATTAAAAATGGTAAAATAAGTGCCAAGCCTCCAAACCACTTCCTAGAAGAGGTGGGTGAGATTTTCTGGGTAAAGGCATTTTAAATTTATAGTTGCTAAGAGACTTCCTTTGTTTTCACAGAGTGTTGGATTTGAGTTCAACTCTGTCTTACTTCTGAGTTTTAAAACATTTTAAAAATGTTTTAAACTAAATTTCACTTTATTATCAGTAACATGAAGATAATTAACAGATACAGTCTTTAGGGATTGTTTTCAGACTACATTAGAGCAGGTAAAGTAATTAGTATGGTGATAAGAATAGTGTAAACGCCTTCAAAATTAAAATTTTTAATTATTAGTAGAGCATCATTTTAAAAATATGAAGTAAAATATTAAGAACAATAATTTCACTTATGGATTCATATTAAGCAAACATGGCTTCCCTGGTGGTTCAGCAGTAAAATAATCTTCCTGCAATACAGAAGATGTGGCAGGAGCCTTGGGTTCAATCCCTAAGTCGGGAAGATCCCCTGGAGAAGGAAATAACAACCCATTTCAGTATTCTTGCCTGGAAAATTTCATGGACAGAAGAGCCTGGTGGGCTACAGTCCATGGGGTTGCAAAGAGCCAGATAGGACTTAGTGACTAAACACACAACACTTATTAAACAGATATATCAAGAAACAACCTCTAAAGCATTATGCTGTATATAACTGACTCATTCACTTATTCAATAAAGTAATGTATTGAAGATATAAACATGGAATTTTCTCTTCCTTTTAGAGATATTATTGAACACAATATACATAGTAAACGATCATTTAAAATGAATTATGATTAATTACATGAGAAAGGTGTATGCAGAATGATAAAAAAAAAAAGGAACAAATTATTTCAGGGAAACAACAAATTCCAAATGTGCCACAGATTCTGCTGAGGACTGAAAGCAAAATGAGACTGAACTGAATTAAAACATTTTATGAGTGTTTCAGGTACAGAGAATAATATTTGGAGAAGAAAGAAGTTAAATATAAGCACTATAATAAACTTTAGGCTCTGCAAGTAAGCTGACTCCATTGGGGTAGAAATGGGACAAGAGATATTAGATGTGTCAATGACTTATCTCTGCTCAGTTCAGTTCAGTTCAGTTGCTCAGTCTTGTCCAACTCTTTGTGACCCCATGAATTGCAGCATGCCAGGCCTCCCTGTCCATCACTAACTCCCGGAGTTCACTCAGACTCACGTCCATCGAGTCAGTGATGTCATCCAGCCATCTCATCCTCTGGCGTCCCCTTCTCCTCCTGCCCCCAATCCCTCCCAGCATCAGAGTCTTCTCCAATGAGTCAACTCTTCGCATGAGGTGGCCTAAGTACTGGAGTTTCAGCTTTAGCATCATTCCTTCCAAAGAACACCCAGGACTGATTTCTTTTAGGATGGACTGGTTGGATCTCCTTGCAGTCCAAGGGACTCTCAAGAGTCTTCTCCAACACCACAGTTCAAAAGCATCCATTCTTTGATGCTCAGCTTTCTTCACAGTCCAACTCTCTCATCCATAATACATGACCACAGGAAAAAACATAGCCTTGACTAGATGGACCTTTGTTGGCAAAGTAATGTCTCTGCTTTTGAATATGCTATCTAGGTTGGTCATAACTTCCCTTCCAAGGAGTAAGTGTCTTTTAATTTCACGGGTGCAATCACCATCTGCAGTGATTTTGGAGCCCAGAAAAATAAAGTCTGCCACTGTTTCCACTGTTTTCCCATCTATTTCCCATAAAGTGATGGGACCAGATGCCATGATCTTCGTTTTCTGAATGTTGAGCTTTAAGCCAACATTTCACTTTCCTCTTTCACAATCATCAAGAGGCTTTTTAGTTCCTCTTCACTTTCGCCATAAGGGTGGTGTCATCTGCATATCTGAGGTATTGACATTTCTCCCGGCAAACTTGATTCCGGCTTGTGCTTCTTCCAGCCTAGCGTTTCTCATGATGTACTCTGCTGCTAAGTCACTTCAGTCATGTCTGACTCTGTGTGACCCCATAGACGGCAGCCCACCAGGCTCCCCTGTCCCTTGGATTCTCCAGGCAAGAACACTGGAGTGGGTTGCCATTTCCTTCTCCAATGCATGAAAGTGAAAAGTGAAAGCAAAGTAGCTCAGTCGTGTCCAACAGTGGTGTCTGACTCTTCGTGACCCCATGGACTGCAGCCTACCAGCCTCCTCCATCCATGGGATTTACCGGGCAAGAGTACTGGAGTGGGGTGCCATCGCCTTCAATATATAGCCTTGATGTGCTCCTTTTCCTATTTGGAACCAGTCTGTTGTTCCATGTCCAGTTCTAACTGTTGCTTCCTGACCCGCATACAGGTTTCTAAAGAGGCAGGTCAGGTGGTCTGGTATTCCCATCTCTTGAAGAATGTTCCACAGTTTATTGTGATCCACACAGTCAAAAGCTTTGTCATATCTCTGCTAGACTCCTGCAAACCCGTAAGTACAAAGGAATTTGAAGAATATAGTATTGCTTCTATATATATTCTATATATTCTATAGAATATAGAATGGTTTGCCATTCAGAATATCTTTAATATGGCATATGATTTTTATAATAATATTTGGGTCCTGTAATGTATGGATGTGAGAGTTGGACTGTGAAGAAGGCTGAGTGCCAAAGAATTGATGCTTTTGAACTGTTGTGTTGGAGAAGACTCTTGAGAGTCCCTTGGACTGCAAGGAGATCCAACCAGTCCATTCTGAAGGAGATCAGCCCTGGAATTTCTTTGGAGGGAATGATGCTAAAGCTGAAACTCCAGTACTTTGGCCACCTCATGCGAAGAGTTGACTCATTGGAAAAGACTCTGATGCTGGCAGGGACTGGGGGCAGGAGGAGAAGGGGACGACAGAGGATGAGATGGCTGGATGGCATCATAGACTCGATGGACATGAGTCTGAGTGAACTCCGGGAGTTGGTGATGGACAGGGAGGCCTGGCGTGCTGCAATTCATGGGGTCGCAAAGAGTCATACAGGACTGAGCGACTGAACTGAACTGAACTGAATTCCTGCTTGGGATATATAAATGACATTGATGATATGTGGGAAATTCTTTAAGTTCTATTTACATTACACAATGAGTATTGGCATTTAGAGGTAATGGTATGTACTTTACCCCAAAAGTTAAGCAAATGTACATTTATGAGTTCTGAATTTTAGGAAATGTATTTTGTTAAGTAAATATTGGTTGTAGCTTTAATTGTGGTATCTAGCTTACTTGTGTTTTTGTTCATTAGCATAGCAATTTCATGATCCAGTGACATGGAGACCAGAATTTTATTTCCTGAATAGATTTCTCATAGACTAGAGAGTCTCTGTAAAGCGTATGTAAACCAGAGTGGCCATTATTTGGTACATTTGATCTATGTAGATAGTAAATATGAATACCTTACAGGCACAAAATGACATTTTGACAACAATAGCAACTAATTTGCCTTATAAATCTATGGCTATTTTTCAGTATCTGAGCTTAGGATGCTATTGATATATTTATATCAATTTTATTTATAAATTCAAAATTATGGATCCCCATGTTTAAGTTTATCATATTGGAAATTCAATAGCTTACATATCTGCCAAATATCTTCCCACTGATAGCCAGGTAGATATTACTTAAAAGTTTTGAAAATTAAACATTCCTTGTGCAGTATAAGTGCTAAATGTAAAATCTGGGGGCTTCCCAGGTGGCTCAGTGGTAAAGAGGCCAGCTGCCAATGCAGGAATCTCTGGAGATGCAGGCTTGATCCCTGGCTTAGGAAAACTCCCTGGAGGAGGAAATGGCAACCCACTTCAGTATCTGTGCCTGGAAAATCTCATGGACAGAGGAGCCTGGTGGGCTACAGTCTATGGGGTCACAAAGAGTTAGACACAATTGAGAGACTGAGTATACATGCAAAAAACTTTCAGAATGGCATATATAGTAATGGGTTTATTATGAACAATGGCATTCACTTGATCTACTTTATTGAAAAATTCACCTTATTAGTGAGACTTGAGTTATAAACATTGTCATTGGGAGTTAGATAAATGCAAAACACATCACAAGGAATTATCTATGGAGATTCAGCAAAACTGCTGTTCACCTTTCTTGTTACAGGCAAAGTTCTTGAAATGGAATTTAGAGTTATAACAAAGAAGACTGTTTGTGTGTTATATTATGAAACAATATAATGCCAAAGTATATAAACTATATAGCTAATATTTTATACTATTTGAATAACAGTAGAACCTTTTCAATTTTAAGACTGAAAAGCATGTTGATGTATGGCAAAACCAATACAATATTGTAAAAAAAAAAACAATAAATAAATTAAATTAAATAAAATTTGTCTTAACTTTCAGCTTTAAAAAAAAAAGACTGAAAAGAAAGAGAAGAAAACCTCAGTGATAACTTAAAGCTAAAAATTAATTTTCAATCAATAAACCTTCACTTTAGAGTCTCAGATGACCTTACTACTGAATAATATTTTGATTGACAGGGAACATTTCAGAGGTTGCAGTATCATTCTTAGGTGTATATATATATATATATATATACACACACATGTATGATCTTAGTTCACAGCCATTCTCATATACATTCTCTATGTATATCTGTATTATCTATATACATATTTATACTCACAGAGAGAGATGGAAACAGAGAAAGAGAGGGAAAGAGAAAGAGGGAGAGAATCGAAACACTTTCGATTTCATTGTTGTGGTTTGTTTTTAAGCCTGTCTTAAAAACTGAAATGGAAAGTCCAAGGAAAACTGTTTTCCAGAATATGACTTTAGGAGGTACCCTTTGGTAAACTCCCTAATCCTTAATTCAGGGCATAGACTGCTCAGAAGTTATTTCCATAAGTGAACATGTATTTCACTATAGAGTCTAACTAGCCAACATTTAAAAAAAATTCAATTTAACCTGGAAACCTCATAGTAAGGCAATTGAAGAGATATCCTTGGTCATATATGCTCTTCCTGCTGCTAAGTCGCTTCAGTCATGTCTGACTCTGTGAGACCCCATAAATGGCAGCCCACCAGGCTCCCCTGTCCCTGGGATTCTCCAGGCAAGAACACTGGAGTGGGTTGCCATTTCCTTCTCCAATGCAGGAAAGTGA
This sequence comes from Bos javanicus, assembly GCF_032452875.1. Classification (NCBI taxonomy): domain Eukaryota; kingdom Metazoa; phylum Chordata; class Mammalia; order Artiodactyla; family Bovidae; genus Bos; species Bos javanicus. The sequence goes on along the minus strand of NC_083891.1, from coordinate 27,452,261 downwards.
AAAGTGAAAGTGAAGTCGCTCAGTCGTGTCCGACTCCTAGGGACCCCATGGACTGCAGCCCACCAGGTGCCTCCGTCCATGGGATTCTCCATGCAAGAGGACTGGAGTGGGGTGCCATTGCTTTCTCCGTGGTCATATATAGGATAGGTTTTATGATTTTCATGAAGGGTAACATGTCCTGTAGATCTTTTAATTATAAATGCAGGCATTTAAAACTTGGTCCACATATATCTGAACTGAGGACCAACTTATAAAGTATTGGTAAAGGTCTGGGTCTTCACCATTGCTAAAGGTGTACAGAAAATTGGAATAATATGAAACACTACGTTTCTCTATTTGAGACAAGAACTGTATCCACATAATCCCCTATTTCTTTACCAATTCTTAACACTCAAAGTAATTAATATCTGATAGATAAATATTAAATCTAAAATATTAAGTATTGAAAGAAAATAAAAAGGGGTAAAAGTACTAAGGAAAAAAAAACTCTGAATGCAAATAGGTAACAGACATTATGGTAATCCAAAATTTATAGGTAGGTTTACAAATAAATTGAATGTATAAATATGTAATTATTTTCATCAACTTACACAAAATTAATATTTTAAATATTTATGCAACATGAACTAAAGTTGAATATTAATAAATGAATTACATAAAAGCAATTTGTAATATGAAATTGTAAGGTCTCATATTCTTAAATACAGACAACCTATACCAGAGACTGACCTAATTTACTGGGTTTCTGAGGACTTAGTATATTTTCAGAATGATACTTCTTATTCTCAGATTGATGCTAACTCAAATTTCTCATATTTACAGAGTGTATAAGTATCCTCAAGCTTGAGAAAACAGGTAATCTGATACTCTTTCTGCAAGCTCTGTGGACATAAAGGGAATTCTCAGGTAATCATCAGGTAACATTCCCTTCTCTTACAGCCCTGATATGGCACATAGGTATACTGGAAACATGACACAGAGAGGAAGTATAAACATCTTCAGGCTGTATGGGATAATATGCTCTTATTTCTAACTTAAGTTGTTCTTTAGAGATTCCAGAATGTTAAAGCTGCAAGCCATGATTTGAAGAGTCTGATAATTTTATTGTTATGTTCACTGAAGTCAATTTCTCCATGAGGGACAGGAGAGATATTGTTTTTAATTCATGTATAGAATGAATATCTTTTTCTGTGATTATTCAGATAATGTTGCATTTCTTGAATTTCAAATGATTCTCTAAATTAAAAGCAAAGTTGTTATAGTAGTATATTTGCCATGGGCCATAACCATGATCATGGTTTCTCTCTGTAACTGTGCTATTTCCGATATCATCTTAATACAGGATGCAAATGGCATATGTTAATTAGATGTGAATTTTAGTATTGTCAATAATGGAAAATGGAAAAAATCTGTCATGCCATAATATGATATGCACAAGTTCCATGGATCTCTTAAATACAACTAGATAAAATAAATGTATACATTTCAATTAAAACAGCAATATATTGGCTCTATAACTGATGGTTTTCTAAGAGATTTTATCTTTACTTATCTTGCTATACGAAAGTTAAGCTATAGCTTTTAATATTTAGCCCAGAGAAAAGAATGTTTCCTGGCCTTTGGGTACTGAAGTGCTAATAGACTAAGGAAAGTAGGATTCAGGTTTTCCCCTGGGTATTTGGATATCAGTTACATGTATTCAGCGGCTTCTGGGACAGATATTAATAGAACATTGATCAATAGAGAATTAAATAAAGTTCCTTTCAGTTATTCTGAATGAAACCTTTAACATCCTCAAAGACTCCTCTTTGACTCAGCATATATAGTTGCTTGTAGTTCAGATCATCAGTCGCTCAGTCGTGTCTGACTCTTTTTGACCCCACGAATCACAGCACCCTGTGATTCATCCATCCCTGTCCATCACCAACTCCCAGAGTTCACTCAGACTCACGTCCATCGAGTCAGTGATACCATCCAGCCATCTCATCCTATATCATCCCCTTCTCCTCCTGCCCCCAATTCCTCCCAGCATCAGAGTCTTTTCCAATGAGTCAACTCTTCGCATGAGGTGGCCAAAGTACTGGAGTCTCAGCTTTAGCATCATTCCTTCCAAAGAAATCCCAGGGCTGATCTCCTTCAGAATGGACTGGTTGGATCTCCTTGCAGTCCAAGGGACTCTCAAGAGTCTTCTCCAACACCACAGTTCAAAAGCATCAATTCTTTGGCGCTCAGCCTTCTTCACAGTCCAACTCTCACATCCATACATGACCACAGGAAAAACCATAGTCTTGATTAGATGAACATTTGTTGGCACAGTAATGTCTCTGCTTTTGAATATGCTATCTAGGTTGGTCATAACTTTCCTTCCAAGGAGTAAACGTCTTTTAATTTCATGGCTACAGTCACCATCTGCAGGGATTTTGGAGCCCAGAAAAAAAAAGTCTGACACTGTTTCCCCATCTATTTCCCATGAAGTAGTGGGACCAGATGCCATGATCTTCGTTTTCTGAATGTTGAGCTTTAAGCCAACTTTTCCACTCTCCATTTTCACTTTCATCAAGAGGCTTTTTAGTTTCTCTTCACTTTCTGCCGTAAGGGTGGTGTCATCTGCATATCTGAGGTTATTGATACTTCTCCCGGCAATCTTGATTCCAGCTTGTGTTTCTTCCAGTCCAGCGTTTCTCATGATGTACTCTGCATATAAGTTAAATAAACAGGGTGACAATATACAGCCTTGACGAACTCCTTTTCCTATTTGGAACCAGTCTGTTGTTCCATGTCCAGTTCTAACTGTTGCTTCCTGACCTGCATACAAATTTCTCAAGAGGCAGGTCAGGCATTCTGGTATTCCCATCTCTTTCAGAATTTCCCAGTTTATTGTGATCCACACAGTCAAAGGCTTTGGTATAGTCAATAAAGCAGAAATAGATGTTTTTCTGGAACTCTCTTGCTTTTTCTATGATCCAGCGAATGTTGGCAATTTGATCTCTGGTTCCACTGCCTTTTCTAAAACCAGCTTGAACATCAGGAAGTTCACGGTTCACATATTGCTGAAGCTTGGCTTGGAGAATTTTGAGCATTACTTTACTAGCGTGTGAGATGAGTGCAATTGTGCGGTAGTTTGAGCATTCTTTGGCATTGCCTTTCTTGGGATTGGAATGAAAACTGACCTTTTCCAGTCCTGTGGCCACTGCTGAGTTTTCCAAATTTGCTGGCATATTGAGTTCAGCACTTTCACAGCATCATCTTTCAGGATTTGGAATAGCTCAACTGGAATTCCATCACCTCCACTAGCTTTGTTCGTAGTGATGCCCACTTGACTAAGGCATTAGTCAAGGCCCACTTGACTTCACATTCCAGGATGTCTGGCTCTAGGTCAGTGATCACACCATCGTGATTATCTGGGTTGTGAAGATCTTTTTTGCACAGTTCTTCTGTATATTCTTGCCATCTTTTCTTAATATCTTCTGCTTCTGTTAGGTCCATACCATTTCTGTCCTTTATCGAGCTCATCTTTGCATGAAATGTTCCTTTGGTATCTCCGATTTTCTTGAAGAGATCCCTAGTCTTTCCCATTCTGTTGTTTTCCTCTATTTCTTTGCATTGATCGCTGAAGAAGGCTTTCTTATCTCTTCTTGCTATTCTTTGGAACTCTGCATTCAGATGTTTATATCTTTCTTTTTCTCCTTTGCTTTTCATTTCTCTTCATTTCACAGCTATTTGTAAGGCCTCCCCAGACAGCCATTTTGCTTTTTTGCATTTCTTTTCTATGGGAATGGTCTTGATCCCTGTCTCCTGTATAATATCACGAACCTCATTCCATAGTTCATTAGGCACTCTGTCTATCAGATCTAGGCCCTTAAATCTATTTCTCACTTTCACTGTATAATATAAGGGATTTGATTTAGGTCATACCTGAATGGTCTAGTGGTTTTCCCTACTTTCTTCAATTTAAGTCTGAATTTAAATCTTTCCAAATTTACATCTCCGGGTTCTCTTGCAATTTTCTTCTCATTTTAATCCCTTCCAGGCACCAATCCATGGCTTCATCTTAACGTAATAAACTAACCTCCTGATCAGTTTCTCTTTTTGTCCACCAGTGTTTCATCTGTCATCATTTTATTTCCCCCCTCTATATTCTTCCATTATTTAATCCATATGCCTCCTATAGTATAAGAAATTTTGATTTCATGTGTGTATACATGTAGATGGATAGATATAAATTTACAAGTATATATGTATAATTAAATACATACAACGTTTTTTCATAATCATGTTTCCACTTAGAAAACATGCTCTCTCAAGTATGCTCGTAACGATTCCTCCCATTCATCAAGGTACAGTCCTAAATAACTGAGGGGAGAGAGAAACGAGAGAGAGAGAGATTTTTAAACAACATTAAGAGGTCATGGTATTATGTTTCAGGGAGTCACCTGATTGAAGAGGAATGGCTTCAAGCAACAAGAAAAGCATTTACTCTAAAATACGTTTATTATTAAACGTGTATTAAGCATTAACTATGGACCAGGTGATTCTAGGAACTTAGGAGAAACTATTTGGCCTAAACTCAAAGAACTAGCAAATAATAAAGACACAAATTGTTCTAATGAAACTACTTCTTTAATGATTCCAACAATTTAAGTTTAATCCCACTGATAAATCAACTTGATGCCTTGTCTCCTCTTGCTCTCTCCATCTCCCCGAGAATGAATGCCTTTCCTCACCTACCGTTGACTTTATGGTCATTTGTCCTGGGGAGAATTCATCACCGTTACCGAAGCCTTTGTTGTTACAGATGTGTCCAGCCCTTTGGCAAGTGTGCTCCCCTGTGGTCTTTGTACAGCTCTTGCTGTCCATCCATGCATTTTTGGATGTTTCGTTTTCCACAGGCATCTTGGTGTGTTACTGGATCTGCCTGGAGATAATTGAAATCAGTAGGAAAAACTGTGGAAACAAAAAGTTAATTAGCTCATTGATAGCTACAAAAATTTTTACCATAATCTCTATCTTCCTAACTCTATCACCACTATTCAAGTGAATTTACAGTGTTTGAAATATTTTCAGGCCATTCTGCAACCAGTAGCCGTTAAGAAAAACAAAGCAGCCATTTAATTTTTGTCAAAGTTCAATTTCCTATACCAAATCTATATGTAGATGGAATGTCATTTTAATATTGCTAATTTTACCGCCTTTTGTGCAAAATTATATTATAAAGACTGTTCTTTAGCTATCTTAGAGACATATGGGGTGTAGAGAGTGAAAATTAATTTGTTTCTGAACGAACGGTTCTTTGCCCAGTATACTATAACTACTACACTTAAAGAAAACTCTTCAAGTTTCAACTATTTGGCATTACAATAGATTGTCTAGCGTTGTTGAGAGCATTTTCGAAGTTCAGCAGGAGCAGTGAAGTCAGGCTCATTTGAAACACAAGGCATAGCTCGGAAAGAGGTGTTATCAAAACACCTAGGATGTGAGAAGGATATCATAAAGTTGCTTCTAAAACTTTTGACTCTTGGGTGTACATTTCAAGTCCTTGGATGGCTCTAAGCTGTTGCCAAAGAGTTTTATGTGAATGGAAAACAATTACGAGGAGCAAGATACTGCAGCGTAGAGACTCCTTTTGAGGGTACATGGTAATGGCAGGGGGCAGGGAGGTCCACGGGTGGGTGGGGCTGGGGGTGTGTGTGTAGAAAAATTGAATTGCTGACTCACATTGAAGCTTCTGATTATAAAATATTTTAAAATAAATGAGGATCTTTTTACAAGACACTCTAGCTTAAATTGTAACTACATTTATAATGAAAATAATTCATTCTGAGTTCTTGCGTCCATTTGCCCCACAAATATTCAATTTACACTGACCATATGCTAGTGAGTATTCTAGAAACTAGGGATATAGTGACAAAGCCCACAGAGAAGACAGCTAATCCTGTGAAATGTTCTGTCCATTTTATAATTTAGGAATGTTAAGCAGTTTCTAAGAACTTCTAAGAATCAGAATAAGGAGCACTGGCATTCTGGAAGTCATAGGGAAAATGTTAGCTATATGGGAAATTAAATCACACAACAACAATTGGATATTATAAAGAAAGAAAAATAGTACCTTAATTGAGATGGAGGGTAAAATGGCATTTACTAGAGGAGAAAAATATCAAGGGTAAAATACTGGAAATCACTATTATTTTGAATGATTATTTAACTCAAAAATCAAGTAGTATCACAAAACAGGTTGTTAGGGGAGACGGGTTATCTGGTAACAGAACTTTTGTCATTACTGGAAATGGCCAAGAGAAACAATGAAAAGATGAAAGTTTAGTAGGCCATAAGTTTTTACTTTTTTCTCGCTTGAAATCACCACCTACTTGAGAATAGAGTGAATTTAATAATTCTTATCAATATTTTCATTCATGTTACTCTCTCTGAAGAACAATGTGTCTTACTCTGCATCCGTATAAGTGAATATTTATCATTTTGGCAGAGTGATCATCTGAAATAACCTTTTCTCAGCTGGTAGACATATGCTATTTGATCAAAGACATGAAACAGATAGCTGCTAAGAATTTGAAGAATTCAGCGTCAGGCTTTTTGATCCAGTGTCAAGAAATCTTCATAAATGTTTTTTTTTCTATTAAAAAAAATGATCAATGTCAACATCACCATATCAATATTTTCTCTTCTTTTGGATTAACTTGAGTTCCTTTTAAGTTGAAGCTTTTACTCAGTAATAAGATATACAACTTTAAGTCCAGAAATATGCTAAAATATCAATGCCAAGAAATATTTTGAACTTGTTCTTTTTATACTGAAATTTTGTTTGATTTGTAATTTTTACCCTTTTTGTCCCTTTCTTAGTTGCTAGTAACCTCTTGCCTTGTATGACTTTTATCATGGATAATGTATCTTTTTCATATCATAGAAAACTGAACCACTATCCTGACTTAATTGACAGAATAATCAAGCTTTATGTTATTGCCTTATTACAGTTATGAAAGCATTTGCACTCATAGAATACAGTTTGCCTAGTTATCACCTTTCATCTAAATCTCTATACATATACCTTATATTTAACTTGTATTTTTGACATTCTGTGTCTACAAATTTAAAAAATTTTCAACAAGAATTGAGAATAAGAAACATTTGTGACAAACAGAAGGTATTGAAACATCATTACTGAGTTGAATGAAGTCTCAAAAATGGCAAGTCTTTGTTCTATGATCCTTAGTGGAAAAAATTAATGTGAAATTGTGGATCAATAATTAATGAAAATAAGCTATACAGCCATAAACCTATTGTGGTCTACTCTTCCAAAATTACTAAAACTGTATAGGCCATATGTTAGGCTGCTGCTGCTGCTGTTGCTAAGTCGCTTCAGTCGTGTCTGACTCTGTGCGACTCCATAGACGGCAGCCCATCAGGCTCCCCTGTCCCTGGGATTCTCCAGGCAAGAACACTGGAGTGGGCTGCCATTTCCTTCTCCAATACATGAAAGTGAAAAATGAAAGTGAGGTTGCTCAGTCATGCCCGACTCTTAGTGACCTCATGGACTGCAGCCTACCAGGCTCCTCCGTCCATGGGATTTTCCAGGCAAGAGAACTGGAGTGGGGTGCCATTGCCTTCTCCTATGTTAGGCTAGGCACCAAGAAAACAAAGACAAGATACAGTCCTTAATTTTAAGAATCACATAGTCTAAAAGGAAGTACAAATGAATAATTAAAACACCTTATAGGGGGACTTCCCTGGTTGCCCAGTGGTTGAGAATCCACCATCCAATGCAGTTTCCGGGTCAGGGAACTAAGACCCTACATGCTGCAGGGCAACTCAGCCTGTATGCCACAATCAGAGCAGCCAGCTAGCTGCAATTACTGAGCCCATGCTCTACAACAAGAGAAGCTGGTGTGCCTCAACCAGAGAAAGCCTGGGTGCTGCAATGAAAACTCAGTGGAAATAAAAAGTAAACAACAACAAAAAAGACACTTGATAAAACTGCTACTTGTAGGTAAATACAGATATGACAATTTCCCCTGTGATGCAAATGTAGCAAATGTAGAACATGGCATATGATTTGGGCATTGAAGGCAAGTTTGCATCTCTGTGAAGAGAGAAGAAAGATGAACTCTGGTAGCAGAAGTCATGTTGATAGAGGCACTGAGGTAAAATAGAGAATCTTACATGTTTCTTGAACAACTGAACCTGAGTTTTATATGGATTACTTGGAGGGATCAATCTTGTTGGATACATAGAGAAAAGGGTACATAGACTACATGCAGGTGCCAGGCTAATTAATCTGGATTTTGGAAATAAAATGCTGGTGATAGAATTAGAGCATCTAAAGAAAGAAAAAAGAGAGAGACATTTAACAAAATGCAATGAAGATTGGTATTTGCAAAGTATAATAAGCCTGTAAGAGATTCCTCACTCAGTCTCCAAAATTTGAATACAAATGTATTTCAAATGTTTGAAAAATACTAACCGTCATAGCCCAAATCCTAAACTTCACATATTTCTTAAGTGAAATTAAATTCATAGGGTTTTTTGAGGGGGGAGGCAGCACCACATGTAGACTCTTGGTTCCCCAACCAGGGATTGAACTCATGCTCCCCGAAGTGGTAGTGCAGAGTCTTAACCACTAGGAAGTCCCTAGATATATAGATTTTTATATGTGTTTTCTAGTTTTAGTTTTTACTATCAGAGATGTAATACATAGCAGTTTCCTTATCAACCAAGAAACAGACACTGGGGTTTTCTAGGAAAATAGAAATAAAACTTACACCTGCCAGTGCAAAGACAAATATTACAAAAGTAAGTAGACGGCACAAAGCATTTACTATCAGTGTTCAAGATAAGAGGGTGTAGACCAATGCAGCATACCTTAGAGATGCGACTTCAAGTCACCACAATAAAACAAATATCACAATAAAACATGTGATAGGCATATTAGAGTTTCCCAGTGCATATAAAGTTGTGCTTATACTATACTGTACTGATTATGTGTGCAACTGCATTAGGCCTAAAAATGCAATGTATCTATCTTAATTTAAAAATATTTTATTGCTAAGAAAGGCTAATCATTTCTGAGCCTTCAGTGAGTCCTAATCTTTATGAAACAGTAATTAAAATCTCTGATCACAGATCACCATAAAATACAACAAGGAGCGAGTCTGAAATGTGAGAATTACCAAAACGTGACACAGATATATGAAGTGAGAGAAATGCTGTTGGAAAAAACGACTTGCTGAATGTGTGGTTACCACAAACTTTCAATTTGTGAAGAATGCAGTATTTGCAAATCAAAGAGCAGTAATACGAGGAATGCCTGTAATATAGACTTTAAAAACAGTGCACAGACAGATTTTATTGTGAATGCTTTGCTTGCCCTCACTCCCAAATATACAAAAATGAAAGAAAAGGTGAAAACTTGCAAACAACTTGAGAATATATATATCAAGGTACTTTAAATTAGTAATTAAGCCATGGATTTAATTGGATATCAGAAAGAAAAAATAAGTACCTAAGACTGAAAAAAAAAAAAGTTGACTTTTTATGGTGGGTGGTGTTTTCTGCTTTTTTTTTCCCACATAGCACTCTATGCCAGAAAAGAATAATTTCTGTGACATGTTGAGAAAGAAAGTAGGCTTTCCATATAATGGATTAGAGATATGTCATCTAACTACCTTAATAATTTTTAATATTTTTCCAGCTAATTATTCTAACTAAGGCAAAACTCAAAAATCAATCTATCAGGAAAGAGGAGACATGATATTAAAAAATAGTGTCAGTGACTATTGGATTTATCAAAATACAAAACAAAGGCTAAAAAAGTTTGAGACATTATTTACATAATGTAAATATCATAATACTTCAAATACATATTGTGGTATTTAAAATTGTTACATATAATGTCTTAGTACAACTATTGCTAAAGCTTCATAAAAATTTTGGGAGTCCGAAATGATTTGGGGAAAGTGTGTGAAATGAAATAGAAAATTATTCCTTAAAGCAGTAAATGAAAATATAAACGTGGTTATATTAATTAAATCTGTAAAAGTAATACTAGAGAAACTAAAAGTAATATCTATCTATCTATCTATCTTTCCAGGCTCCAAATAAGACCCAACAAAGTACACAAGAGGATAACATAAAGAAAAACAATATATATGGAAATTCATTTTCAGTTAAAATCTCTAGAAAGCAACTAGATTTCACAAGGGGTAATCTCTCAGACTGTTAAAACACACCAGGGAAGCAGTAAAAGTAGTTAAAAAAAAAAAAAAAAAGAAAAAAAAAATAGCTGCTTCACATCTTCTGGTCAAAGTAGTCTCCTGACTGCAATAGGGCCCTCTCCCCATTGCAATAAAACCTTTTATCAACATTGCAATAATTCCTTTAAATAAAGTATCTCCTTAATAAAACAACAACAAAACAACAACATAAAACTTTAAACAAACCAAACACTAGAGAGCTGAAAATGCAAATTAAGTGGACTAAATTTCAGAAAGTGACAAGCCCTTCATAGAAGAAAAAGGAAATACTCGGCTTATTCCAGGATGAGCTGGAATTCCAAGAAAAAGGAATCTAATACAAATGGGGTTAAAAATGCCAATTTTTTATTATGGCAAAGATTGTGATTTTGAAAAAAATAGTTTAAAGAGGGTACAAGGCTTCCCCAGTGGCTCAGCTGGTAAAAAATCTGCCTGCAGTGTGGGAGACCTGGGTTTGATCACTGGGTTGGGAAGATACCCTGGAGAAGGGAGCAGCTGCCCACTCCAGTATTCTGGCCTGTACAGTTCCATCTACTGTATATTGCGTAAGGTCAGACAGGATGGAGCAACTCTCACTTTCACAAGAATCATGCCAGCATTTTTTAAAGATCCATTTTGAAGCCATTTTACTTGCTACTCAAAAAATTAATGTTCTATGATACAAAAAAGATATATCATAGAACTAAAAACAAAAGTCCAAGACATAAAGACTGGAAGAAAACAGGATAATACCTTTGCAGTGTTTGAATAGCTATAGGTATATTGGACAGAATAAGAAGAAAAAAAAAAAAAACAATAAAGGAAAACCACAAATTTGTCTTCTCAAAACCAAAACATTCTATTGATCAAAAATAACAAAATGAATAGACAAGGTTCTGATTAGGAAAAAGTTATACTGATTAGGATACAAGTTCTAGTATATGAATCTCACAAAGCACTTGCATCTACTTTTTAATAAAGACTCACAAACAAAATAAAGACAAATTATTCAAAATGAAATAGGCTAATCAGACTTTCTTAATAGTTCAGGAATTACATGCAGATGTAGATGGGGAAACAATGGAAACAGTGAAAGACCATTTTCTTGGGCTTCAAAATCACTGCAGATGGTGACTGCAGCCATGAAATTAAAAGACGCTTGCTCCTTGGAAGGAAAAATATGAAGCATATTCAAAAGCAGAGACATTACTTTGCTAACCAAGTTCTATTTAGTCAAAGCTGTGTTTTTTCCAGTAGTTGTGTATGGATGTGAGAGTTGTGGTGGCAAAGAGTTGGACATGACTAAAGTGACTGAGCACACACACACAAATAGAAACTAGAGAGTTTATACTGGTTCATCTAATGGCAATCATCAACTGCGAGGAGATCCAACCAGTCCATCCTAAAGGAGATCAGTCCTGGGTGTTCATTGGAGGGACTGATGTTGAAGCTGAAACTCCAATACTTTGGCCACCTGATGTGAAGAGCTGACTCATTGGAAAAGACCCTGATGCTGGGAAAGACTGAGGGCAGGAGGAGAAGGGGACGACAGAGGATGAGATGGTTGGATGGTATCACCGACTCAATGGACATGGGTTTGTGTGGACTCTGGGAGTTGGTGACAGACAGGGAGGCCTGGTGTGCTGCGGTTTGTGGGGTTGCAAAGAGTCGGACATGACTAAGTGACTGAACTGAACTGATATAGGTATCTATGCACTCGTCCTAATGAGATTCTATTGTTGGATACTCAGTCTTTGGTTGCTTCAGGAACAAAAGAGCCTCTTCATGAGGGTGAAAGAGGAGAGTGAAAAAGCTAGCTTAAAACAACAGTCAAAAGACTAAGATCATGACATCTGGTCCCATCACTTCATGGCAATTAGATGGGGAAAAAGTGGAAACAGTGACTTGGGTTCCAAAATCACTGTGGATGGTGACTGCAGCCATGAAATTAAATGATGCTTGCTTCTTGGATGAAAATCTAGAGAGCTTATTAAAAGGCAGAGACATCACTTTTATGACAAAGGGCCTGTATAGTCAATGCTATGGCTTTTCCTAGTAGTCATATACAGATGTGGGACTTGGACTATAAAGAAGGCTGAACACTGAAGAATTGATGTTTTTTAACTGTGGTGTTGGAAAAGACTCTTGAGAGTCACTTGGACTACAAGGAGATCAAACCAGTCAGTTCTAAAGGAAATCAACCCTGAATATACACTGGAAGGACTGATGCTGAAATTGAAGCTCCAATACTTTGGCCAACTGATGCAAAAAGCCGACTCATTGGAAAAGACCCTGATGTTAGGAAATACAGAAGACAGGAGAAGAAGGGTATGACAGAAGACGAGATGGTTGGATGGCATTACCAACTCAACTGGACATGAATTTGAGCAAGCTCTGGGAGATGGTGATGGACAGGGAAGGCTGGCATGCTGCAGTCCATGACCTTGCAATGAGTTGGACATGGCTGAGTAACTGAACAACAACAATTAAAAAAATATATTATATATATATATATATAAGCACCTATAAACAACATTTAAATGCACAAAATTGACTGAGCAAAAATACTGATTGAACTAAAGGGAAGAATGTATAGGTGTGCTTAGTCTCTCAGTTGTGTCTGGCTCTTTGCGATCCTATAATCTGTAGCCTGCCAGGTTCTTCTGTCCATGGGATTATGCAGGCAAGAATACTGGAGCGGGTTACCATTTCCTCCAAAGAGTCAGACATAGCTTAGGGACTAAACCACCAGGCGATGAACAGACTCACGATGCCCACTGCATTTTTCTAGCCCAGGGAGGCTGTGACGCTGTGGTCACTATTATCCAAACTCAACTATACTGGCAGCACAGAGAGAAGCAGGCTGTGGAGAAACTGTAGAATCAGAACAACACCATTTTTAGAATAGTTTTGGAATATACACTGGTTCAAATTGAACAAATCAAGAATTCTATATCCACAAAACATGTATTCAGTTCTCTCATTCCATGGGCCAGCCATTTTAACACTTCATTTCATTAATTAATACTAATTTACACCAAATAGTCCATAAAACATTGATATTTATTGGCATAATATTCATGAAAAAATGGACAGAGAACAGGCTGGATTGTTTCATTGAATAAAATGCATGTTTGCCACTTACATACTCACCATATCTTTTACAAGAATCAGAGAGTTTTGTGACCCTGACCAAGAACAGTCAGCGTCTAGTCTCTTTAGACTAGAAATGCTGAATAGAGAGTTTCATTTCCTGATCTCATTGACAGTGAGAGAAACTCAGCATGATCAGTTCATAGGACCCTGATCCTCTGACCACAGGGATGATAACACATATCAAGCTAGGCCAACATATAAAACTGAAACTTTGAAATCACAAGAATTGGAATGAAGATGGAGCTGAGAAACTGACGCTGGGCCAAGAAATACTGTGAGACCACTTGCCAGGAAAACATACCAGTGTCTTAGGTTAGTATCCTTTCCTAAGCTTGATAATTCTGTTTATCTTTTGATTATGTGGGCTAATAACTTCCTTTGGCTGAGGTTTGGCAGGGTTGGTTTATTTTGCTTTCTTTCAAAAAGTACTTTGAAAAAGTAATTTCAATGAAATTATATTGTGCATGGTTGTTATGTGTTTTTTTCAGTAGAATTCAATAAGAAAAAGAAGCACCTAAGCCTATACTGATAAATATGTAGTATCTGCCTTTCTGTAATTGTGATGACTTGCACTTCATCAAGGTCAGTCAGAACATGTGCACTAAATGTGTCTGCCTGAATTAGCTTTCACTTTAAATTTTATACTGATGTTGAATGATAGCTCCCCATTTATTCTCTACATAGGAGCATAAAGGGAAAAAAAAAAGAGAAAAATGTCTGAACTATGTAGACAGAACAGTGTTTGTTTAATTGATCTTGGGTAGTCTTTTGCAAGAATAGATGCTTGTAATTTAGTACACTGAAAAAACAGCAGTTCCTATATTTATCTTAGTTTAAATCAAAACCAAAATCCAATATAAACATATGTTAAAGAACAGAATTTATCTGTCAGTAAAGCATGTCATGCCTCTAATCCCTGAGGATAATTGTGATGAGCCATATAAGTGCAAAATACTGCCCCATTGCAAGAACAGTGATTGAAAATTTTCGTGTCAAAATAGTTGGTAGATTTTGATCACCAATTTATGAAGCAGACTATTCAAGGAAGTTATCAGAACATTAGGAATTTTAATGAGACAATGAAAATAAAATAAAAACACAATGAAAAATGTATCTAACACCTCTATACAATTCTGGATAAAAGTGAAGAGAGCTAAGATATGTGATACAGGTTTTGACATTGCCCATTTGGTAAAGATGTGTCGAGTAGATTATTTCATCCTCTTTGTTTATAAAATAGTGAAGTTAATTCCTATCTTATTACACATGCTTTTTTGATCTTATATTATGTGAAAGTGTCTTGAAAAATGAAACAATAATGAAAAATCATTGGCTACCTGATGTGAAGAGCCAACTCATTGGAAAAGACCCTGATGCTAGGAAAGAATGAAGGCAATCAATCCAAGGGGTAGCAATGAGTTGGACACCACTTAGCAACAACAACAACAATAACAATGAAGAATCACCTCTGGAACAAGAACTGCAAAAATTAAAAACAAAAACATGTCTTTCTCTAAATATAATGATAATACTTTAAAAAATTTGATCAAATCAATAAATCAACCTTTTCAGATCTCTGGATGTTAACCAAAGACTTGTAAAAATCAGAGAAGAATTTATTCAAGAAAAATAGATGAATCTCAGTAAAACCACCAAGCTTTAGGGTATCTTGATACACTCTATTCTCAACCTCTTTCCCCAGCTCCAAGACACTGTTTCACCAAACCTTGGAACTACAGCCAGCATCCTAGCAGCTGTAGGAATTGAATGAGTTAAGATCCTCCCCAGAGAATTATTACTATTTAATCCATTTGTACTCATGGAAGAAGCTTGACAGATACATTTCAGGGTTTGTCTTTATTTTACTTGACTTAGAGCTCTCTCGGAGAAGGCAATGGCACCCCACTCCAGTACTCTTGCCTGTAAAATCCCATGGATGGAGGAGCCTAGTAGGCTGTAGTCCATTGGGTCGCTAAGAGTCGGATAGGACTGAGCATCTTCACTTTCATGCATTGGAGAAGGAAATGGCAACCCACTCCAGTGTTCTTGCCTGGAGAATCCCAGGGATGGGGGGGCCTCATGGGCTGCCATCTATGGGGTCACACAGGGTCGGACACAACTGAAGTGACTTAGCAGCAGCAGCAGTGCTCTCTCTGTGCAAACAGCAGCTCTATCCCTAAGGTATTTGGGAAACATAATCAGCAGAAAGTGTTTAACATTGTAGTTGACTGAAGTGGCAACAAGAGTTAGGGTTAACAGGAGGGTGATCAAAATACTTAAGGAAAAACTGGGAATGATGAGTCTTGGAAAAGCTCCAAAAAATTTGCCGGAATCTAGAAGGCCACAGCATATACACAGCTGTAGACGTTTCTAGAAAAGATATGAGAAGGCCCTAGGAATTCACCTCTGGCTGATCTTGAGCCTCTGCAAAAGCAAGTGGTTAAGCTTAAGGCAGAGATGGAGGACCAACTCCCAGAACACACAGAATTCTCAGCAAACTCGGGGAGACTTACTAGTTCAGGACACTTAATGAAACATCTGTCCAATGACTAGCTGACCACCAGGCTAACTGAACACAGATTTCAGTGGCCCTGTATGACAAAGAGTTCAGACTTCAGAGAATTAGGCCAGAAAAGTAATTATTTGTTTAATTTACAAATAACAGTTATAGCAAGCTGCAATAAAATATCCTGAGTAAGAAAAAGAACCCTGTATTCAGAGTGGTCACATTATGTTATTTAAAATCCAACTTTCAACAAAAGCATATGAAAATGCAATGAAACAAGAAAATATAACCCACACACAGAGAAAAATATAGTCAAAATAAACTGTTTCTAAAAAAGCCCAGACATTGGACTTTCCACCCAAAGGCTTTAAATCAGCAATTCTAAGTTTGTTAAAAGGACTAAAGAAAGCTATGTCTAAGTATTAAAGAAAAATGACAAAAATCTCTTGCCATGTAGAGAATATCAATAAAATGATAAATGTTATCTTTAAAAATCGAAATGATGGAGTTATAAACACAACTGAAGTATTTATTACAGTGGTTTAATAGCAGAATGGAATCAGTAGAAGAAAAAAATGAATTTAATGACAAAGAATGGTTAAGAAAATATTTTAAAACTATAGAGTAAAAGAAAGAACAAAGAAATAAAAAAAAAACCTTGATATTATCTGATCTTTGGAGTAAATAACCTGAGATAGTCATTTTAAGGCCTATACAGTTGACCCTTGAACAATGCAAGGGTTAGGGATGTCAATCCTTTGTGAAGTTGAAAATCCCCATATAACTACCACTGGCTCTTCACATTTTTACCTCCACATATTCAAACAACAGCATATTGTGTAGTACCATAATAGATACTTATTGAAAATAATCTATGAATGCATACAGTTCAAACATATGTTGTTCAAGGGCTGACTATATGTATTTAGGTTTATGATACATTGATTTAATAGTGAGGGAAGAATTTCAATGGGGGAAATAACAGTCTTTGCAATAAATGGTGGTAAGACAACAGATGTCTAGATGTCAAAGAACACACTTGAACCCCTCCTCACACTATGCACAAAAATTGACTTAAAATGGATTATTCCCCATAATATAGTGCTACACTTGCAACATCATTAGAAACAAATATAAGGGTAAGTCTTCATGGGCTTCCCTGGTGGCTCAGTGGAAAAAAATCCCCCTGCCAATACAAGAGATATAAGCTCAGTCACTGGGTAGGGGAGATCCCCTGGAGAAGGGAATGGCAACCCATTCCACTATTCTTGCCTGGAAAATCCCGTGGACAGAGGAGCCTGGCAGGCTACAGTCCATGAGGTCACAAAAGAGTTGGCTACGACTTAGCAACTAAACAACAACAAAAATCTTCCTGACTCAGATTTGTTAACAGATTCTTAGATATAACACCGGATAGTAACAACCAGCAAAAGAAAAAACAAATATAACTTCATTAAAATTAGAACCTTTTGTCCTATAAAGAACAAAATCAAGAACATAAATTCAACCCACAAAATTGGAATAAAACTATGTATAATCAAATGTCTAAGGGACTTGTACGCAGAATATATAAATATATGAAATATGTACTTGTATGCAGATTGTATTAATACAAACAATAAAAAGACAGATAACCCAATTTAAAAGTATGCTAAGCATCTTATAAGAAGATATACTAAACAAAAGCACATGGAAAGATGGTCATTAGGGAAATTCAAATTTAAAAAACTCAAGGTATCACTTCACATCCACTGGAATAACTATGGAAAACAGTTTAGAAGTTTCTCAACTGGATAAACAAAGTTGCCATATGAATCATCAAATCTAACGTCATGTGTATAACTAAAAGAATTTAAAACATTTGTTTATCATTATATTAAAAAATTTAAAAAAACATTTGCTTAAAATCCATATATGAGTATTTAGAGCAACATTATTCATAATAGTCACAAAAGTAGAAAAACCTACATGGCAATCAACCAATGAATGAACATTGTGGTATATCCATCCAATGAAATATTATGTAGTCATAAAAAGGAATGAAACACTGATATATGTTGCAACATGGATAAAATTTAAAAATATTATCATAACTGAAAGAAATGAGTCATAAAAGACATATTGTATAATTTTAATTTATATGAAATGTTCATAATAGATAAATACATAAAGACTGTAGATAGTAGATTAGTGGTTGCCTAGAGAAAGAAAGAGAGGGGAATAAAAAATTGGTATGGGGTGGTGAAAATCTTCCATAGTAAGACAACAGTGATGGTTGCATAGTTCTATGGATGTTGTAATAATTACTTAATCGTGCAATTCCTTAGGGTGAACTTTATGGTTTATGAATTATATTGTAATAAAGCTGTTAACATGAAATCATACTGAACTCCTTGTCAGGTCCCCACCCCCACTCAGCCGGGGGGGTGTGAATATCTTAATTTAGGAAATTGAAGTGAATGAATTTAAAAATAAAGGAAAATACTTACTGCAAATGAAAAGAAACAGAGCATATACGTTTCTAGCAGTAATGATTAAGCATTTACATGTAAAAATATTTCCTCAAATTAAAATTAATATTCATTTATGTTAGCCAAAATTGATTATTTCATAAGTTCTAGGCAGTGTGCGTGATACTTTGCTTGCTTCTCTTTTGAGTCTTAGAATACTTTGAAATTTATTCTCTTAGTTTTATAGATAAGAACTTGAATGAAATTTTAACCTCACTAATGTGTCTAAACAGTTCATAAATGGCATCATCAAGACAGGAACCCAGATCAATTAATTGTAAAGGAAATACTCTTGCCTATGAACCTATAGCTTATTATTTTTATTCAAGATTAAATGAATAAGAAAATTTGTTCTCATCAATGTTATATTTATAGCTGTAATATACATATTCCAGGAGAATCATTGTTTGAAGTAGAGTTTAATTGGATTATATATGTCTATATCAAAGAAATGTTGAGGAAGATTTTCAGGATTTTTTTTTTAAACCATGAACTCTCTTCAACTTTCTTCCACTAGGTCTTCTCTGGTGGCTCAGATGATATAGAATCTGCCTGCAATGCAGCAGGAGACCTGGGTTGGATCCCTAGGTAAGGAAGATCCCCTGAATACTGGCAATCCACTCCAGTATTCTTGCCTGGGAAATCCCATGGACAGAGGAGCCTGATGGACTGTGGTCCAGGGGATCACAAAGAGTCAAACATGACTGAGAGACTTTTACTTCACTCTTCAACTCATCATTCCTAGACTAACCAAGGTCACTTATCTGAAAAGTCATTTTATTTCAATATGTCTGCATATAATGGGAAGCAACAATAGGCCACAACAATAAGCAATAATCTGATGAAAGATGGAAACATGTATAATATCATGTATGAAACGAGTCGCCAGTCCAGGTTCGATGCACGATACTGGATGCTTGGGGCTGGTGCACTGGGACAACCCAGAGGGAGGGTATGGGGAAGGAGGAGGGAGGAGGGTACAGGATGGGGAACACAGGTATACCTGTGGCGGATTCATTTCGATATTTGGCAAAAATAATACAATATTGTAAAGTTTAAAAATAAAATAAAATTAAAAAAAAAAGAAAGTAAAACCTCAAGTAAACAATTAGTAGAAAATAGATAAACAACTGTAGTAATTAAAATGGGAAGATGGCATTTTCAAAGTGAGTCAAGAAAAGGTAAGGGGTTTACCTGAAATCTAAATTCTTTAATGTCACTTTTCTCCGAGCTAACCATTAGAGTCAGGGTTTGAATGTTTTATTTAAAATCTTCTTGCCTAAATTTTATTTTTTATCCTGTTTTAACTGTGGTCTCTTTGATCTGCTTCTTTATTTCCCTTGGAATAATTTACTCAAAGTCCCTTTGGTAAAGTGTCTCTTACTGATGGTCATAAAGCCTCTAGAATTTTAGACACAAGTCTTAGAGGCCATCTGGTTCAATCTCATCATTTTACAGGAGAAGAATTTGAAGCCAGGATAGGTTAAGACCCACCCAAACATTTTTCTTCAAATTAAAAGAGGCTTTCTTCCATGGACTTCTCTATGGAAAAGCCTACCCAGTTTGATTATAAATCTATTTCACCTATTGTGTTTGAAGTGTTTAATTTACTTGTATTTCTGAGATTTTTCTTGTATTCTTAAAGATTTTCTTCTTTAAATATGAGGTATTTAAAACTATCTTGTGCTGCTTTATTCTCATCTTAAATGACGAGTATATATACAAACTCATTATTTGTCAGAACACAGGGTACAGGGTTGTTTTTGACCTCTTTGTACTCTTTAGTACTGAAAGATTCCAACCTTCCAATCTTAAGAAATCTTTGAAATCTCAGCATTAAGAGATTTTTAAAAATAATATTGTTGTGCTGGAGTGAGAATGGATATCCTCACTTGCCTTCTATCTGGCCAGTTGTATACAAAGATTGTAATTTATTCTCCATAATTTGAAGCAGTGTGAGGTTCTACTAAGGTCAGAGAAAGTACATGCAAGACTACACTTACAACTTACAATGTATATTGTGAAAATTTTTCAATACCATGTAACACTGCCATTATATTTGCCCTCAAATTGACTCCCAACAGTTTTAAGTAGGACATCCATTGTTCAAATAGAAACTGTGCATAAATAATATGTCTGTCTTCTTCACCCATTTTATATGTGCATAAGGTAAAATTATATCTTATAACCCACATATGAAGGGCTTGCAAAAGTTAAATGAATGATTTTTACTAGTATTCAACTCAAAAACCTCCACAGCATCAGTGAAAGGCAAGAATGCTTTAAAAGGAATCCCATAAAAATTTGTTCAATTGAATTGTATTATAAAAACTTTACTCAATCTTGAAGAATTTTTTTCTATTTTCCCCCTTATCTAAACTAGTAAAATTTATAATATCATAGTACAAATTCATTCACCCTCATTCTACATTCTGAAGTTTAAAGAGTACATAGATTTAGATAAAAAATAGCTGCATCATTCTAAGTTGCTGGAAGCACAACGTGCTCTGGACTGACCTAGAGCCACTACACTTGGAGTAAAGGGATGCCCCCAGTATTTGAACTTTATTTTCAGAAAGGAATCCAGAGTCACAAAGAGAAATAATATGACTTAAAAACGTACACTAAAAGAAGAGAAGCCCCTTGGGGAACAAAAGAGAAATAGTATTTTCTTATTGGAAGCTTTGTTAGTCTGTTAAACTAATTACAGACAAGTAGGTAGTTAATTACAGACACATAGACATGCACACAGAAAATGGACATGGTTTAAATACAGTGTTCACGGCATTGTCTATAATTTACTGATTATATTTTATATGCCATGTCAATTATTATTAAATTTATATCCAGTGTTGCTCATTAAAGAAAGAACAAATGAATCAGCAAAAATCACCCCAAATAGAGTGAATCTAATGAAATCAATTATTTGAATGATAATGCAAATGATTGACTTCATTGCTCATTCCTCCCTGGCTAAATTCTCTAGTTCCAAAGTCTTATTTCTTATTCTCCATTATACGCTTAGTAGTTCAGCTTACTTTCTCAGGCACTCGCTTCTCTGATGTCTTATATCCTAGAGTGAACACAATGCCTGTCCACTATGGCACTGTGGTGTATATTGATTTTACCGAGGCCCTGCCTGCTCTTTGACAACCTGCAAGCAAGATGTGTAGTTATTTCCACGATGTGTCTTTAGACCTTCTCAGCTCAAGACATTTTTGTCCTAACAAAGTGCAAGATTGAAGTAATCAATTAAAGTATTGTTAGAGAGTGGGACTGTAAACTGTTGT
Source organism: Bos javanicus (assembly GCF_032452875.1). Classification (NCBI taxonomy): domain Eukaryota; kingdom Metazoa; phylum Chordata; class Mammalia; order Artiodactyla; family Bovidae; genus Bos; species Bos javanicus. Next base: position 27,430,558 of record NC_083891.1, on the reverse strand, counting down.
CCTTAATTTTCCTGAAATTTCAAAGAATAAACCAGATGAGTATGCTTTCTAAAAGTTTAGATCAGAGAAAATGTTGTTTGCAGCAAATTATTTAGTGAGTCTCTATAAGTCATTTTTCAGCTGTTTGGACAGGTCATTTTTGAGAAAGAATAGACTCAAATTTTATTTTTTATTGCAATTCCATCATCTAATTATCCTGGAACCACACAGATGTATTCTCAATGGATTACTATTTTCCTGAAATTTTAATGCATGTTTATTCATTTGTAAAACAGCTCTACTTTTTCCTCTATATTCAAGATTCAAATGAATCTTTATAAAACTTCTAGTCAATATACAGTAGAAAACATAGTTTTGGTGGAACTGCAGAGAAAACCTGGACCACAACATGCAGGATTCTGTAGATACTCTGAAGACCTTGGACAGCCATGCCAGAGCCATGGAAAGCAACTAAAGGGTTTTTTAAGTGTTAGCTGTTTAGTCGTGTCCAGCTCTTTGTGAACCCATGGACTGTAGCCTGCCGGGTTTCTCTTGAATTCTCCAGGCAAGAATACTGCAGTGGGTTGCCATTTCTCTCTCCAGGGGATTCCCTATCCAGGGATTGAACCTGGGTCTCCTGCACTGCAGGCAGATTCTTTGTCATCTGAGCCACCAGGGATGGCTCAAGAGCTTAGTTACCCCACAGCATGTGGAATCTTCCCAGACCAGGAATCGAACCCATGTCCCCTGCATTGGAAGCTAGATTCTTAACCACTGGACCATTAGGGAAGCTCAAAAGAGTTTTTCAGTTCAGTTCAGTTCAGTCGCTCAGTCGTGTCCGACTCTTTGCACGCCATGAATTGCAGCACACCAGGCCTCCCTGTCCATCACCAACTCCCGGAGTTCACTCAGACTCACGTCCATCGAGTCGGTGATGCCTTCCAGCCATCTCATCCTCTGTTGTCCCCTTCTCCTCCTGCCCTCAATCCCTCCCAGCATCAGTCTTTTCCAATGAGTCAACTCTTCGCATGAGGTGGCCAAAGAGTTTTTAGTTATAACTAATTGATTTACAATTCATGCCTCACCATGGAGGACAGAATTAAAGGTAGCCTCATATAATGCAATAAAAAAAGTTAACTATAACTACAATGATTTAGATAAGTTTGTTTCCCGTATATCTGGATTTATAGTAAGGGGAAATACAATTGTTTTATCTGTTAGTAAAAACCTTACCTGTAACAGTATAGATAACGCTCTAAGACTAAATATAGAAGGCTTAATTTTCCTTGGCCTCTGGGATGCAGAGTGTTTAAAAACACCGGTTTGGAATCAAATGCCAACTCTGGAACTCTACTGTTTGCAAATTCTATAACCCTGGGCAAACTATTCACAAGGGAAGGAAGGGTGGGGGTGAAGAGAGGCAAAATGCTACTGAAAAAGTCCTTATTGAATAAAAGATACACATTTTTTCAAAAAGTGTAATGCGCTTTCTGTAAAGAAAAAGCACTTCGGCAAAAACATTAAATTCTACTTAATTTACTTAATCAAATAGGGGTTTGTTTTAGAAATATCAAATAAGTTTAAAATTGAAATCCAAAGATATAGCATCAGTTTATAGGAAATTTCCTTTTGTGGAATATCTCATTCTGCAAAAAATTAAACATGACTTTACATCAGTGGTGTCATATGAAAACATTCAGTGAGTCAACATCTATTTATTGATCTTCTAGTCTGTGTGGCTTGGTAGATTTGAAACTTCATAAACATGCATAGTTTTGGCTGATAGGATAAAACTTCCCCAGTTTTATGTCTTAGTCATTTCCAATGCTGATTTTAATTATGTTTGAATTTATGGATTAAGCATTTCTTAATGAGTTCATGAAAGCGATAAGTTTATGCTTCCAAGAATGATATTTATGGCCTTGCAAGTAACCATAAAGCTTTCTTGCTAGAAATACAAGCAGTTTAAAGGAAAGAAGGACAACAAAAAACAACTCTCTCTTTCCTCAACTAAATCTGATCCAGTTCTACTACTAAAAATGTTGTTATTGGTTCTGTATATGGACACATTTTTTTTTAACCAGTAGAGAAAGCTACTGTGTCTGATATTGGATTGAAAAGGATGTTACAGCTTTTAAGGAGAAAAAAGAAAAGAGAAAGAGACACAAGATGCTTGTTCCTGGGGCTAATTTGCTGCCTCTAACCTTGTATTTGTTGACCCTCACCTTTTGTCCACATTTTCCTCACACCACGAGTATGCTCTCATAAATTTCAGTTCCCCGGCTTATTGCATTTGAGATGGTAACATGCCGGGAGCTATGGTGCTAAAAGTGCTGCCTCTCAAACAATTTTCCCCAATGATATTAACCTTGAATGCAAGAGATGTAAGTGACTGAGAGTTTACAACACCAAATAAGTTAGAGTGCGTTTAGTCTAAACTCTTCATTTAAAGGGAAACTATACAATCACACTATTATTCCTGGCCCATTGATGACTAAACTATCACAACAAAAACGAAACCACTATGATTTTAGATGTCTTCATTTAGGAATTTGCTGTTAAAAAAAAAAAAAGAAAAGGTCAATCTAGTGGAGGACTAATTCAGATTACACTATATGACGCATACATATATGTATATATGACACCGTACATATGATGGTCATTTACTGTACAGATGTGTGAGACATAAAATTTGGTCTGTATACACTGGCTGCTTCAAATTTGAGTCAATTAAACCCCACTGTTTTAATAATTATGGATGCCTTTACAATTATCTGAAGTAAATATTCTGCATTTTAATGACTTCATGTAAGGTGTGAATCTTAGTATTATGCTTTCATAGCTCAAAAATATATAGAAATCAACTAAATTCATTAAAAAATATTTATAAAATCAAAGCAGTAATTTTATAAACTAATAAATCATTCAATGTAAACTTGAAAAATTTATAAAAATTTTCTAAATATACATTTTGGAGGTATACTAAAACAAAAAATGCATATCCTTTTGCTTAGATTTCTCCCATCTGTACCAAGTCTCACTCTCCCCAGCTTTAGAAGTGTTGATTGCTGATGGCTCATAGCTAAGTCTCTGCTTGGGACTAGTGTATATATAAGTGTGTGTGTGTGTGTGTGCATGTGTGTGCACAAACATGCGATCAGTCACTCAATCATGCCCAACTCTTTGCAACCCCATGGATTGTAGCCCACAAGATTCCCCTGTCAATGGAATTTTCCAGGCAAGAATACCAAAGTGGTTTGCCATTTCCTACTCCAAGGATCTTCCCAACCCAGGGATTGAACCCATGCCTCTGGTGTCTCCTGCAATGGCAGTCAGATTCTTTACTTGGCCTCAGCCAAAGAGAACTAATTGGCTTGATTAAGGGTATGTGCTCTTCATGGGAACCCTGCATCCAAGGACTGGTTGACTTGATAGTACAAATAATCAAGGCTATTGCCACAATTCAGGACAACTCGATGTCATTCAAGTTTCAGAGCTTCCTGTGGGAATGACAGATATTTTTTCATTGCATTGCAGTTCAACTTCTCCCCTCCGCCTGATCTTGTTAGCGTGACTCTCTCAAATATTATACCTTGGAGTACTCCACAATAAGTTTAATGCTTATAAGTCTCCTTATCAGAGTCTTTTTCCCCAAGGAATTCACCCTAAGACAGATGGTGATAGGGGTGGTCCAAGAAATTAAGCTTTAAAATATGATTTTGCTGTAGGCTCAGTCCCTAGACAGCTGGCAAGTAGGGTCCCATGAATAGTGTCAGCTCTTGGGTGCCACAACAGAGCAGTTGTTAAACAAAGAGTTCCCTGTTAATGGAAAGGGATGAGATGTTAGGGGAAGATCATGCACTGACACTGGCTGTTGTAATATCCCAAGCATTTTAGAGGTTCTCCGAAAGACGAGATAGTAGGTGGTATTGAGTGAAGTAATTTACAACAACAAAGACCAAGACTATGAATGACATTGTACAAAAGAACAGAGGGTGATTAATGAAAAAAAATGTAATTCAAAATATGAAACACAATGTCTGTTTGCCAACGCATATATACTCTTCTCCCCTTCTGCCAGAGAGTAGAGAAGCTAAAGATCAACTCCAGAGCTTAACTGAAAGGCTTGTATAAGTCTACAAAGTCATTCATGACCAAAATGATGGCCTTAATTAGACAGAAGAAGGTTCCTGAGAATTTCAATTGTTAACATCTGAGTTGAACCTGAAAATTTCAGATCTAAAACCTCCTTTTAGGGCAGGAGTGCCATGCTCCTCTCTCAATGGCTAGTGCTTTCTGAAGGTGAAGCTGAGAAGGCCCTCCACAATATACCCTCATCTCTTCTCCTAGACACCAATGAGTAACTACTTTCAAGTCACAACATAACCCCAGCTAGAGAAGTATTGGACCTACTAAGGAAGGAAATTGATGATATCCCAAGGTTGCTACAGAACCTAGCTCCATGTACAGTCAGGAATTGGACAGTATATATAGAACTGGGTTCTAAAGGTGCTGGAAGAAGGGAGGGGGCAGACTGCAAAGGCGGATAGAAGTGTTCACAGGCATACTCTTTCAACCTGGCAAGAATCCTGAAAGATAGTAGCAGCACACCAGTAGCTTAGTTCCATAGCCACTATATAATTCCTCTCAGGGGTGTCCTGAAATGCAGTGAGCGAGGGGAAATCCTCCTAATGAGTAGAGTTTTCAGCTGTGTCTGTAAGTATCCCTTTGTGGGGAAAAGAGATAGTCCAACTTTATAATATAGATTCATAAGTATATGTGAAATTCACTCAGTCGTGTCCAACTCTTTGCGACCCCATGGACTTTACAGTCCGTGGAATTCTTTAGGCCAGAATATTGGAGAGGATAGCCTTTCCCTTCTCTGGGAGATCTTCCCAACCCAGGAACTGAACCCAGGTCTTCTGTAGTGCAGGCGGATTCTTTACCAGCTGAGCCACAAGGGATAGTGGTAGATGGCTGGAGAAAGACTGGGTCAAGAAGGTCTAAGGAAAGAGGCATGTGGATACACTTAGGATTGCAGACAGTAAATTCAGAGCTTTGTAACCTGTGAATGCCTTCCAAGGAACATCCATGATGGGGGAAGAACTAAAACTCAAGAGTGTGTATGTGCTCAGTCGCTAAGATGTGTCCATTTCCTTCTCCATCAGAATCAATCACTGTACTCATAATACTCTGACGACTTGTTATCAGCCAGCCTCAGTCTTCAGCTTCCCTAGTACTGATATGATGCAAGCATGAACAGAGTAGCTTTGTGAGCAGGGGTAAAGAATATACATTCTTAGCATGTATCACCAGCATGGTTTTCCATTCAATTCAATGATCATTACATGGTTGGTATCCCTCAAATTTCAAATAGAATAATCTTAGGGGTGAAAGTTGGAGCAACCCTGAGTGTTAGTAATTTTATTACTGCCATGACAAAATACCACAAACACAGCAGCTGAGAACAACATAGATATTTTCTCTTATAATTCTGTGGCTCAGAAGTCTGTAATGGATCTAGCTGAGCTAAAGTTAAGGTACTGACATGATATACCAGTGCCCCTTTCCAGAGGCTCTAGGGAATACTCTGTTTCCTTGCTTACTTAGGCAGTTTTCAGAATCAGATTATAATCTTATGATTGTAAAAATAAAGTTCCTGTTTCCTTTGTGGATGTTAGCTTAGGTCTGTTCCTGACTTCTAAGGGGCCACCCACATTCTTGGGAATATGGCCTTCTTCTTCCATTCAAAAGCAACCATGGTGCATCAAGCTGTTCTCAGGCTTCTAACTTTTCCTGCCCCATTCTCCATGACAACATCTCTTTTACCTACCATTCTGCCTTCCTTTTCCTGTTTTAAAAGCCATGTGATTATTTTTGATCCACCTAGATAATTAAGGCTAATAGCCCTATTTTATCGTCAGCTGATTAGCAGTTTTAATTCCATCCCATCTGAAACCTTAATTTCATTTTTCTCATGTAATGTAACTTATTCACAGGTGTAACACCAGAGGGTGAAGATCATGGGGCACAAAATCCTGTCTATGAAACTTAGCTTACTATTGCTCCCAGTGACTTACTCTGTTTCCTGTTCTTCCAAGCTGGTCTCTGTGGACTTAGGTTGATTTCTAGAAAGAAAATCCTGTCACCAGAGGATTCAGCAAGATTCCCATAATGTTTTAAACTACTTTATTGGTTACTCCAATAAAGTGTGCAAACAACAAGGGAAAAGGAGCCGCCATCCTAGCAGTGTAGTTGGCTCTAATGACGAGGAAGAGGTAGAGCTACTGATAGACACTAAGGTCAAGTAAGCTTGACCTTATGCTTGGTACCTAGGTAATACTTGGAGGTGTATTTTTCTACTCCTTGTCCAAAAGTAACAGTGTGTGACAAATGAAGTAGCCATGATCCGAGTATGTCATTGACTTGGACCCTTGAGGGATGAGAGTCTGTGTCATCAGTTCAGTTTAGTTCAGTTCAGTAGCTCAGTCATGTCCAATTCTTTGTGACCCCATGAATCGCAGCACGCCAGGCCTCCCTGCCCCTCAACAATTCCCGGAGTTCACCCAAACTCACGTCCATCAAGTCAGTGATGCCATCCAGCCATCTCATCCTCTGGCGTCCCCTTCTCCTCCTGCCCCCAATCCCTCCCAGCATCAGAGTCTTTTCCAATGAGTCAACTCTTCACATGAAGTGGGAAAGTACTGGAGTTTCAGCTTTAGCATCATTCCTTTCAAAGAAATCCCAGGGCTGATCGCCTTCAGAATGGACTGGCTGGATCTCCTTGCAGTCCAAGGGACTCTCAAGAGCCTTCTCCAACACCACAGTTCAAAAGCATCAATTCTTCAGCGCTCAGCTTTCTTCACAGTCCAACTCTCACATCCATACATGACCACAGGAAAAACCATAGCCTTGACTAGACGGACCTTTGTTGGCAAAGTAATGTCTCTGCTTTTCAATATGCTATCTAGGTTGGTCATAACTTTCCTCCCAAGGAGTAAGCGTCTTTTAATTTCATGGCTGCAGTCACCATCTGCAGTGATTTTGGAATCCAAAAAAAGAAAGTTTGACACTGTTTCCCCATCTATTTCCCATGAAGTGATGGGACCAGAGGCCATGATCTTCATCTTCTGGATATTGAGCTTTAAGCCAACTTTTTCACTCTCCACTTTCACTTTCATCAAGAGGCTTTTTAGTTCCTCTTCACTTTCTTCCATAAGGGTGGTGTCATCTGCATAGCACCAGGCAATCATTTACAGCAGTGGATGGTAAAGCCAATCTAGAATGGATACTAGAGAAGAGGCATGATGAGCATCAGCAGAGTTTGTGAGATCAGCTCCAGCAGTGAAGTCTATGGATCAGTCACTAACATTCCTCTTAGAGATTTCCCTGCAAAAATTAATCAACCAGAATTCCAGATAAGATGAATCTATCATGTGTAGAAGTGGCTCTAATTGGTGCAACGTGGTGGACTCTGAGTATGTGCTGTGGTAGACCGACCAGATGCCTTTATTCTTCCACAAGGCAGATATGATTTCATGAGACTTGCTCTCAAATGAAGGGAACCGCCATATCTAAAGTTATCCTCCCTTACTGGGGGCAGTCCATATTGCAACTGACAGTTCAATTTAGGGGTACAGATACCTTAGTCATTTTACCTCTTTTTGGAAAAACCCTGAGGACCTTCCCAGCTCCAGAGATCCCCACAGGATTAGCCAAAGCTTTTACTGTGACTGAGTCATTTTTAAACTGCTCAGTTCTGCTTCCTTTACCCTCCTGGGTGTTAAGGTCATGGCTGTTTCTCAGAAAACTTCCTGCAAGTGAATTTTCAACTCAGAGTGTAGTTTATCAGAAACCTCACTGAAGACATCTTGTTTGCCCATTGAAATGCTTTCTTAGTAGACTTTCCTTCAAATGTGGGTTCTGAAAAAAAATGATTTATTTGCTTTGAGATGGTGCTTTTTCAAAATAATCAAGGTCAGTTATTTTAACATTAAAAAACTATGTAAGCCAATGGCAAGAAAACACACTGGGTATCAAAAATATGCTTTTAAAAAATGTTTCCATTGGCCATAAATTTTGGCGATGTATGCTTCATAGTGTTAATAAAAATAATTTTCATGCTAATTCCCTTTTGAAATAGATAGGGCTATCTTTAACAGCAAAACATTTTCTATTGTGCTTTCATCGTCATTCCATTTGTTAACATGACTCCTTAAGAAACAGAGGAGCCATTTAAAATCATTGCTGGCAAAGTACTGGGTAAAAATAATAAACATTAAAAACAGGAAAAATATGACTGGAACCACACTGTAAAACCAGCAAGAGACTTCTCAATTGTTAGTCAACGTGGTAATTAGATAAAAATTAGACACAGTGATAGGCACTTGGAATATGAATGCCTTACTAAGAGACATCTTTCTTATGTTCATAGAATATTCATAATATATCTGCAGGTCCCCCAAATAATATCACAATTCCTTACACAGGTACTCTGCTTTGACTATTTATGTGGCCTTGGAAAAGTCATCTAATTTTAATTCTGCTTCTGGGGGAAGCCAACTAGTGTTCTGCAAGGACACACAAGTAGACCTATGGAGAGGTCCCCAGCATGGGGAACTAAGCCTTCCTCCAGCCATGCATGGGTGCCATCTTGAAAATATATCCTCCAGACGCAATCTTTTCTTTAGATGATTGAAGATTCAGCTGAATCAAACCTTAGAGAGACAGTGACACAGAATCACCCTACCCAGGTGAAGTGTTCCTAAAGTCCTGAAGCACAAATACCAAGATAATAGATATTTATTATTTAAAGCTGCAACTGAATTTTGAGATAATGTGTTATGCAAATACAAATAACAAATGTAAGCCAGTTATTAATAATCTCTGAGCCATGTGACAAAACTAGCTAGCTAAAATAATCAATGAGGAATACTCTCTAGGAGCTACAGAAATAAAATAAAACAAAACAAAATTTTCAATAGTTGCATTCCAGTTATTTACATCCTTCCTATATTAAAATAGAAGATATAAAAATCTTCAAAATACAAATTCCTATTTCCCTTCTTTTCCCTGCACTCTCTTTCTGTTTTGCAGATTATTTATGTAGTTGAATATGTGGCTAATTGAACCAAAGATGTGGGTATGATCACCTTAAAGTCTACCTATCTTGAACAAAGGAAACCTCTTTAATATCACTAATACAGAAAACCACTTTTTAAAGATTATGATGTGCTTAACTTGCCACTGGCCTCGCTGAAAACCATTTGAGAATGTAGGTTGCCTAGCACCAACCATTTCAACAATACAGGAAAAATAGTGGAAAAGTTCATGTCTACTTATGTTGGATACATCATTATCTTCTTATACAGGTGAAAATGTATATAATGAAAACACTTCTATGATTTAAATGGATCAGAAAATTAGAACAATTTTTATGAATGAGAAAAAGGTTTACTTAGATTTCAAGTCATCCTTTTGTGACCAGGGCTTCAAAACATAATTTAAATTATTAGCTAGAATCAATATTGCTGGGAGAAATACCAATAAACTCAGATATGCAGATGATACCACCCTTATGGCAGAAAGTGAAGAGGAAGTAAAGAGCCTCTTGATGAAGGTGAATGAGGAGAGTGAAAAAGCTGGTTAAAACTCAACGTTCAGAAAAGGAAGATCATGGCATCTGGTCCCATCACTTCATGGCAAATAGATGGGGAAACAATAGAAACAGTGACAGGCTATTTTCTTGGGCTCCAAAATCACTGCAGGTGGTGATTGCAATCATGAAACTAGAAGACACTTGCTCCTTGGATAGGAAAGCTACAACAAACTTGGACAGCATATTAAAAAGCAGAGACATTGTTTTGCCAGCAAAGATCAGTCTAGTCAAAGCTATGATTTTCCAGTAGTCATCTATGGATCTGAGAGCTGGACCATAAAGAAGGCTGAGCACTGAATAATTGATGCTTTTGAACTGTGGTGTTGGAGAAGACTCTTGAGAGAGAGTTCCTTGAACTGCAAGGAGATCCAACCAGTCAATCCTAAAGGAAATTAATCCTGAATATTCATTGATAGGACTGATGTTGAAGCTGAAGCTACAATGCTTTGGCCATGTGATGTAAAGTGCCGACTCATTAGAAAAGACCCTGGTGCTAGAAAAGATGGAAGGCAGGAGGAGAGTGGATGACAGAGGATGAGATGGCTGGATGGTATCGCTGACTCAATAGACATGAGTTTAAACATTTTCTGGGAGATGGTGAAGGACAGGGAAGCCTGGTATGCTGCAGTCTATGGGGTCTCAAAGAGTTGGACATGACTGAGCAACTGAAAAACAAGTATCTATATACAGCTTCTGCTTTATTGACTATGCCAAAGCCTTTGACTGTGTGGATCACAATAAACTGTGGAAAATTCTTCAAGAGATGGGAATACCAGACCACCTGATCTGCCTCTTGAGAAATTTGTATGCAGGTCAGGAAGCAACAGTTAGAACTGGACATGGAACAACAGACTGGTTCCAAACAGGAAAAGGAGTTCGTCAAGGATGTATATTGTCACCCTGTTTATTTAACTTTTATGCAGAGTACATCATGAGAAACGCTGGACTGGAAGAAACACAAACTGGAATCAAGATTGCCAGGAGAAATATCAATAACCTCAGATATGCAGATGACACCACCCTTATGGCAGAAAGTGAAGAGGAACTCAAAAGCCTCTTGATGAAAGTGAAAGTGGAGAGTGAAAAAGTTGGCTTAAAGCTCAACATTCAGAAAATGAAGATCATGGCATCCAGTTCCACCACTTCAGGGGAAATAGATGGGGAAAAAGTGTAAACAGTGTCAGACTTTATTTTTCTGGGCTCCAAAACACTACAGATGGTGACTGCAGCTATGAAATTAAAAGATGCTTACTCCTTGGGAGGAAAGTTATGACCAACCTAGATAGCATATTCAAAAGCAGAGACATTACTTTGCCAACAAAGATTCGTCTAGTCAAGGCTTTGGTTTTTCATTTGGTCATGTATGGATGTGAGGGTTGGACTGTGAAGAAGGCTGAGCACTGAAGAATTGATGCTTTTGAACTGCAGTGTTGGAGAAGACTCTTGAGAGTCCCTTGGACTGCAAGGAGATCCAGCCAGTCCATTCTGAAGGCGATCAGCCATGGGATTTCTTTGGAAGGAATGATGCAAAAGCTGAAACTCCAGTACTTTGGCCACCTCGTGTGAAGTGTTGACTCATTGGAAAAGACTCTGATGCTGGGAGGGATTGGGGGCAGGAGGAGAAGGGGACGCCAGAGGATGAGATGGCTGGATGGCATCACTGACTCGATGGACGTGAGTCTGGGTGAACTCCGGGGGTTGGTGATGGACAGGGAGGCCTGGCGTGCTGCGATTCATGGGGTCACAAAGAGTCAGACACGACTGAGTGACTGATCTGATCTGATAGATATATAGATATAAAAAGAGTACAGATTAAAATGCCATTGACTTGCTTTTATATGGTTATTACTTTTACATAATTGTTTGGCAATATACATTTGTAGCAAGTTTTCAGTAAAATAGGGGAAGCCACTTTTTTAGACACGTCATGTGCATGACCCCCGGCATCTCTCTGTAACATGAACCACTGTAGATGTGCATGGATCCATTTAGAGGTATGGGTAGCATTGAACAAAACAAGGGGCAACAAAATAAGTGAGAAGCAGCTTGTGTTCTAATCTTGGTTCTTTCCACAATCAGACTTATTCAAACTATTGACCCTTCAGTTACTACTATGTTCAAATAATAATAAAATGATGGGGCAAAACATGATATTCTTCTATTGACACAAATTCCAAGTTAAGCCGTTGCTTACCTGTTTTGCTTTTAAGCAGTTAGATATAGGATCTCAGTACACTTAAATAAAGGAATCCAAATGGAAAAATAAAGAAATGGAATTAACAATATTACATGATGGTATACAAAAAGAAAAGAAAACAAATCTTCATCAGGTTCATTGAGAGAAACTTTGAGAATAATGCATTGACTTCAGCATTAACATGTACCAGGTACTTTGTTAAGAAGGAACAGGCAATCCACTTCAGTATTTTTGCCTGCAGATTCCCATGGACAGAGAAACCTGGTAGGCTACAGCCCATGGGATAGCAAAGAGTTGGACACAATTTAGGGAGCAATTCAAAGATAAATAATATATGATTGATGCACTTATGTAACTCCTTATTTAGTATTAAAGGACAGATGTTAAGTAAAAGTGTAACAATGTAATAATATAAAACAAAACTGTGTTATTGGTAAATTAGGTGGAATTCACATCTTGCTCTGAATGAGTCACAGCATATTTCATGAAGGCTAGGATACTTGAGCTATTTTCTCAAAAATGAATAAAAAAATCACAGTTAAAGAAGAGGGAATACACCAGGTGAAATGAGAGCAATAGAGACCTATTTATGTTAAGAGAGAGGTATATGGAGAATTGAGAGTTTGGAATGAGTATAGGTTAGAAAACATGTCAGCGATGAGACAGCAGATGGGATTGCAATGTGTAGTTCAGGGAAATGAGAATACTGTTTGGTTTTTAAAATGATGCATGGGGCATGTCAGGAACTAAAGATCATTTGCTCCACATAAAACACAAACCTGTTCTGTCCAGTTTCCAAGAATGTAGGCCTGTTGTTCCCTAATTTTCTGATGCATCAAGAGGCAACAGAAACTTAATATTTTATTTCCTTATTTGTGAGGAAGTTAGTTGTGTCAGTCAATGTGCTAGTAACTTTCATTGCATATCAGCAAAAGTTTTGTCATTACTGTAATTAGTATTATACAATAGGGAATGGAAAAGGTCAGTTTTCATTCGAATCCCAAAAAAAGGAAGTGTCAAAGTATGTTCAAACTACTGCACAATTGCACTCATTTCTCAGGCTTGCATAGCAATGCTCAAAATTCCCCAGGCTAGGCTACAACAGTAGGTAAACTGAGAATTTCCAGATGTTCAACCTGGGTTTAGAAAAGGCAAAGGAAACAGAGATCAAATTGCCAACATCCTTTGGATCATCGAAAAAGCAAGAGAATTCCAGAAAAACATCTACATTTGCTTCATTGACAACACTAAAGCTTTTGACTGTGTGGATCACAACAAACTGTTTAAAATTCTTCAAGAGATGGAAATATCAGACACCTTACCTGCTTCTTGAGAAACCTTGTTCCCAGGTCAAGAAACAACAGCTAGATCCAGACATGGAACAACGGATTGGTTCAAAATTCGGAAAGGAGTGGGTCAAGGCTGTATACTGTCGCCCTGCTTATTTAACATCTATGCAGAGTACATCTTGTGAAACGCCAGGCTGGATGAAGCACAAGCTGGAATCAAAATTGCCATGAGAAATATCAGTAACCTCAGATATGCAGATGACACCACCCTGATGGCTGAAAGTAAAGAGGAACTAAAGAGCCTCTTACTGAAAGTGAAAGAGGAGAGTGAAAAACCAGGTTAAAACACAACATTCAAAAAAACTAAGATCCCACCTGGTCCCATTATTTCATGGCAAACAGAAGGGAAAACAATGGAAACAGTGAGAAACTTTATTTTCTTGGGCTGCAAAATCACTGTACATGGTGACTGCAGCCATGAAATTAAAAGATGCTTGCTCCTTGGAAGAAAAGCTATGATGAACCTAGACAGAATATTAAATATCAGAGACATTACTTTGCTGACAAAAGTCTGTCTAGTCAAAACTATGGTTTTTCCAGTAGTCATGTATGGATGTGAGAGTTGGACCATAAAGAAGGTTGAGCCCCGAAGAATTGGTACTTTGAACTGTGGTGTTGGAGAAGACTCTTGAGAGTCCCTTGGACTGCAAGCAGATCAACCCAGTCGATCCTAAAGGAAATCAATCCTGAATATACACTGGAAGGATTGATAATGAAGCTGAAGCTCCAATACTTTGGCCACCTGATACAAAGAGCCAATTCATTAGGAAAGACTTTAATGCTGGGAAATATTGAAGGCAGGAGGAGAAGGGGACAGCAGAGGATGAGACAGTTGGACGGCATCACCGACTCGATGGACATGAGCTTGAGCAAGCTCTGGGAGATGGTGAAGTATAGGGAAGCCTGGTATGCTGCAGTCCATGGGGTCGCAAACAGTCAGGCACAACTGAATGATTGAACAACAACAAGAACATCTTATCAAAATATAGGGCTTCACAGGTGGTTCAATTCAGTTCAGTTGCTCAGTTGTGTCCGACTCTTTATGACCCCATGGACTGCAGCATGCCAGACTTCCCTGTCCATCACCAACTCATTGAGCTTGCTCAAGTCATGTCCTTTGAGTTGGTGATGCCATCCAATGATCTCATCCTCTGTCATCCCCTTCTCCCCCTGCCTTCAGTCTTTCCTAGTGTCAGGGTCTTTTCCAATGAGTCAGTTATTCCCATGCAGATCAGTTCAGTTCAGCTGCCAAGGTGACTGTTCTTCGCTCGGTTTGGTTCTTTGCATCAGGTGACCAAAGGATTGGAGTTTCAGCCTAAGCATCCATCTTTCCAATGAATATTCAGGAATGATATCCTTTAGGATGGACTCGTTTGATCTCCTTGCAGTCCAAGGGACTTTCAAGAGCCTTCTCCAACACCACAGTTCAAAAGCATCAATTCTGGGTGCTCAGTTTTCTTTATGGTCCTACTTTCTTTGTTACTCCAGGTATCTCTTGACTTCCTACTTTTGCATTCCAGTCCCCTATAATGAAAAGGGCATCTTTTTGGGGTGTTAGTTCTAGAAGGTCTTGTAGGTCTTCATGGAACCATTTAAGTTCAGCTTCTTCAGCATTACTAGTTGGGGCATAGACATGGATTACTCTGATACTAAATGGTTTGCCTTGGAAATGAACAGAGTTAATTCTGTTGTTTTTGAGATTGCATTCAAGTATTGTATTTCAGACTCTTCTTGACTGTGAGGGCTACTCCATTTCTTCCAAGGGATTCTTGACCACAATAGTAGATATAATGGTCATCTGAGTTAAATTCACCCATTCCAGTCCATTTTAGTTCAGATTCCTAAAATGTTGATGATTATTCTTGTCATCTCCTGTTTGACCACTTCCAATTTACCTTGGTTCATGGACCTAACATTCCAGATTCCTATGCAATATTGTTCTTAAAGCATCAGACTTACTTCCTTCACCATCCACAACTGGGCATTGTTTTTGCTTTGTCTCTTCATTCTTTCTGGTGTCAATTCTCCTCTCTTCTCCAGTAGCATATTGGGCACCTACCAACCTAGGGAGTTCATCTTTCAGTGTCATATCTTTTTGCCTTTTCATACTGTTCATGGGGTTCTCATTGAATGAATCCTCAAATGGTTTGCCATTCCCTTATGGCCAGAGTGGGAGTGCCCCAGGAGTTGCTTGTGGTAAAGAAGACTGCCTGCCAATGCAGAAGACATAAGACATTGCCCAGGTCCAGCCCCAGCTGATCCAGAGAGTTAGAAGGGGAGACGGCTTCGGCGATCAGGATACGATAGCTTTAATTAAATATTAATTAGAGATATAAAGAGTAATAGAATGAGGATAGCTCAGAAGGAAAATTCAGTGGAGAAAAGAGGCTGAATAACTTGGTTTACATGGAAAGCTAATAAAATTCCAAGGCAAGGAATTTACCTCACCTATGTAGGCCGCAGGCGTCCTCCCGTTCTCCCAAAGGAGAGGAGACACTAAGGCCTCCTCGGTCAGATCTTAGAAGCCCAGGCATAATTAGTAGCCTTGATGAGCCTCCACATTCCAGATGGGGGTTCAGCCAGAAGGTGAGAGAAAGAACGACATGGGAAGACCAGTCTTTCGAGGAATTGATCCCATTTTTTATTTTTCCAGGGTCTGTTTTTATACACTGAGATGTTATACAAAAGTCACGTGGGGTCAGCAGTCCTGACTTTTACTAAAGTCAGGTGCTTCATACAGATGTATACAGAGGTCGTAGGGGTGTTACATCATTTTCTGGCCAGGGGGCCTGCTGACAATTTATGATCCTCTCCTTGTGACAGTGGTCAGTCAACCAGAAGACTTATTTCTCCAGGGGTGATTATTCTTAAAACAGACGCCACCTTCCGAAGGTACCAGATAAAGTTACATTCCTATAGGGTGAGGGTGTAGTGGGTTTTAATTAAGGAAAGAATTTGCTTAGCCTAAGGTCTAACGTGATTAGTATCAAAGGTTAATACTTATTTCTTCTATATATTCATTCATGTGTATAAGGGCAGGGGATGGGGAGACTTAGCAGTAAACATTGGCTCAACAAATGATAAACCCTTCACCAATACAATTTCTAATCAGCCAACTATACTTATGCTAATAGTTTTCTAACTTTTCTAAGGAACCTGTTTTTAGAAGGTTTAAAGCATCTTGTGCCTCTCACGGTTGGGAGGCTGTGAGCAATCACATGTGGCCAGACAAGCCTGTCAGGCAGGCTAGAGAACCTTCAGAGGAGTTTGTAGGTTGAAACACTCCTATCACGCTCAGGAATTATTATTAACTGGAGCTCTAAGTTAACTCCTTCTCCAAAAGAGGTGGTGGGGGACAGCCCCCCGTAAAGTCAGAGGTGTAGGTGAGAGCACAAAGTAGTAAAGTAGGCAGACTCTGGTTTTGGGGGTAGATGATCGAGAATTTCCAGGGGGACTCCTGAGGCTCGATCCCGCCTTTGCGTATGTTGAGCCTCCTTCCTCATGCCTTTGCCATGGGTGGAGGTCCTCAAGCGGGCTCCCGGCAAGACATAAGACTCCCTGGGTTCAGAAGATCACCTGGAAGAGAGCATGCAACCCATTCCAGTATTGTTGCCTGGAGAATCCCATGGATAGAGGAGCCTTGTGGCTACTGTCCATACAGTTGCAAACAGTCAGATATGACTGAATTGACTTAGTACATGTGCATGATAATATAAACATCTCTTGTATTTCATAATATCCCAATTTATACTTTATCAACAAACACAATTACATATTTGATAACAGCTATCCATGTTTCTAGGAAGTGCTTTGAAAGTCATCCAGGCTTCCCAGTATTATATGTGCTTTTAAATATTATTTTCTTTCAAGTGCAGAGACAACATTTCCAGATTTAAAATCATTAGATATGACCCATGTGATCCATTTCAGTAAGAAAACTCAAATTGAATCATAAAAATATTGGCAAATCCACAACAATTGTCATTGTTGTCTTAATTATATTAAGGTCGTGGTGTAAAATACATTGAATAAATGAGATTTCATCTGGTTTTTGCTTTTAAAAGAAATAACATCTTAATTATGCAATGGATATGCTTAATGATATACTAACAGCATGATGAGAAATCTTTCCCCCAAAAAGATAGGCATCTTAATGCAGATTTTTCCAAACATAGAATGTACTTGAAGGCAATTTAAAAAAACACTAGAGTAATCCAAGATGTGAGAAGAAATATGAGCTATTCATCAAAATATTAAACAAGGGTTAATTTTAGAGTTGAGGAAAAGGGTGGGGGCTAAAATTTGTATAAAGTAGAATTGGGAGTTCCATCTTTAGTTTAATTACTAGCAATACTGTTATTTGAAGCAACTCCAGCTGTGTGAGCTTGGTAAAGGCCTTCAGCAAACAAGTTCATTTCTCTTGTTTTTCTTTTTGAAAGAAGTAATACATTTATAGGTCAGAGAGAATGTAATTAATGTCAATGAAGAAATTAAAAATGAAAAAAAAAATAGGGTAGTAAGTGTCCTTTCCCCTAGAAGTTAGAAGCCTGGAAACAAAGAGCAAGAAAATTCGTTAGTTTTAATTACACTGTGGACTTTGTCCCTCATGAATTTCCTTCCCAATCTATACTGAATAAAACAACTGGTTGTTATATAAAAGCAATGGTTGCTTATTATGGTGTGTGTGTGTGTGTGTGTGTGTGTGTGTGTGTGTAGGTGACCGAGAAAGAGACAAAGAGACACTGAGACACTGACAGACAGCTGATATACCAGTCAAATAGTGCTCTACAGAGACTGCATGCATTACACAAATAACTATTTCATTCTCCACCTTCTTTTTCTAATTAGTCAAAATTCTGAAGAACCATCCCATTTATGTAGAAAGGGTATGAAATAAGAATGTTCTACTTTAGGGTAAAAAGTGCTTATCACTTTATACTCCTTAACAAATTTAACATGAACACACAGTGACCACTGGTGCTTTTTATCTATTATTAATTAAGAGTCCTTCCTCCACTAAAATGGAAGAATCTTTGCCAAATCTAAGGTTTACCCCTTCTGTCCAATTGCCAGTAAATTTAGGCCTGATTCATTATAGATGAAGATTATTTGACCTTCTGTTAACCCATTTATCAGAGAAGGCAATGGCACCCCACTCCAGTACTCTTGCCTGGAAAATCCTGTAGGCGGAGGAGCCTGGTAGGCTGCAGTCCATGGGGTCTCGAAGAGTCGGACACGACTGAGCGACCTCACTTTCACTTTTCACTTTCATGAATTGGAGAAGGAAATGGCAACCCACTCCAGTGTTCTTGCCTGGAGAATCCCAGGGACGGGGGAGCCTGGTGGGCTGCCATCTATGATGTCGCACAGAGTCGGACATGGCTAAAGCAACTTAGCAGTAGCGGTAATCCATTTATTAGCAGAATTGTTCCAGTTCCATCCTCAACTAGCTTCTATATTTCAATATGGTCCATTAAAAATACTCACCAAATGTTTTCTATGTGTTTGCAAAATCTTTACAGGAAATTGCAGTTTCTTTTTTTCTGATTTAATTATCAAATTTATTAATACTAGAGTCCCTCTTCACTTTCAGTATTATAAATAAAGGCACAGGAAACTAAATTCTCTACATTTTAAAAATTTTCTGTGATTTATATTTTCATTTTATAGCTGATCTTTATACAACTTTGGGATTTTCACAGAACAGACATGATGATTGTTCACTCTTCAAATGAGAAAGCGATGATTCAGACATGTTGTCACCCACTTTATCCAGATAAAAACTTGAATATTTGAGATTCAGCACCTAATGTGAGTGAAATGTAATGCTTCGAATTTACCCTGCATCTGAAAACAACTTAAGAAAATTTGCTTAAAGTTTCTAAACTTCGGTAAGTTGCTTCAGTCATGTCTAACTCTTTGCAACCCTGTGACTATATAGCCCACCAGACTCCTCTGTCCCTTGGACTTCCCAAGCAAGAATACTGGAGTGGGTTGCCATGACCTCCTCCAGGGGAGCCTCCCAACCCAGGGATGACACCTGTGTCTCTTATATCTCCTGCATTGGCACCAGCGTTCTTCACCACCAGCACCACCTGGGAAACCCTTCTAGTCCTTCTCAACTTTTTTCCTTATTTTATATTCAACCCAACTGACCTGTCTATATTCAGTAATGTTAGCCTGCCCTTCATTCACCTCTTTCTTTCCCTTTTATTTCCGTTGCTTACATTTAGTGCCTTCTTTTTACTATTGTCTGAGTAAGAGTCATATTTATCATGAAACTGTGGATAACAAAGAACAGTTCTTTTAAAGTTATAAAACAAGGGGATACATTTTTTTCAGAAAATGAAAATCAAATGGAACAGCAGCAGTAACAGAACTAAAGAGCATATTGGCCTTCTAAGAATTTATTTTCTAGTGTATTCCACTATTTACTCTAATCAGAGAGAGAAGAATCTGGTCTCCAGAAATGTTGGAGAGACAGTTTTGGCTGAAGTGATGGATCATTCAGTTCAAGAAAGGAAGTCTGGGGGAATGCTTGCAGGAAGACATTGTTAACCCAGACAAGGAAGTAAAATCAAGTTTTAAGAAATAACATCACTGGTATAGCACTTACATGCTGCTATTATTGAGAAGTCATATTCCAAAGGACTTCATTTTTTTTTTTTCGGTTAGGAATAAGTTCATAAATAGTCCAGTTAGAGACTCAGATATAACTCATGGACGTGAGGTATTTGATTTGAGTTATAGCTAAATTTATAATTCAAAAATTTGTATTTTGGATAAATTCTGTGCATTTCAAGTCTATCACCAACTGTAGATACTGGTCTTCCATTTCTACTGTTTACTCTTGGCATAAACTGCTACTTAGTAATCTGCCATATATTATAATTTAAGGCAGTATTTCAAATATTTTTTCTGGCAATATTGAGACATAACTGACATATAACATTGCATAAGTTTAAACTTTATAATGTGATGCCTTGATACACATACATATTGTGAAATGATTACCACAGTAGGGTTAGCTAACGATTACATCACCTCATATACTTGTTTTTCTGAAGTGAGAATTTGTAAGAGCCACTCTCTTTCAAGTATATAACACAGTGATGTTAACTATAGTCATGAGCTCTACATTAGATCCTCAGATCTTTTAAGTGGGAATTTATACTGTTTCACAAATATCTCCCCATTTTGCAAATCCCTCTGCCCTGGGTAGACACAATTCTATTCTCTATTTCTGTGACTTTGGCTACTACAGATTCCACGTATAATGAGACCACACAGTATTGGTCTTTCTCTGTCTCAGATTTCACTTAGCATGGTACCCTAAGGGCCCACCTATGCTGTCATAAATGGCAAGATATCTTTCCTTCTCATGGCTGAAATACATTTATATATGTATTATATCTTTTTCTCTATATATGTGTTCTCACATCATTATCCATTAATCCACTGAATATGGGCGTATAGGTATGTCTTTGAGATACTGTTTTCAACTCCTTTGGAGTTACACCCAGAACTAGAATTGTTGGATCATATGGTAGTTCTATGTTTAATTTTTTGAGAAATCTCCAAACTGTTTTTCCTAGTGGCTCTATTAGTTTACATTCCTACTATCAGCCCACGGGAGTTCATTTGACTCAACATTCTTGCCAGCACTTTTTATAGCTTGTATTTTTGATAATGTCCATTCTAAAAGGTAGGAGGTAATATCTCATTATGGTTTTCATTTGCATTTCCCTGATGATTAGTGATATTGAGCATCTTTTTAGACACATGTTGATCTTCTACATGTCTTTTTTGGAAAAAAAATTGTCTATTTCAGTTCTCTCATATTTTAAGTAGAACTTTCTTTTTCTTTTTTTTTTTGGTCCTGAGTTGTATGAGATCCTTCCATGTTTACATCATTAACTCTTTACACGTTATACGGTTTGCAAAAGCTATCTCAACTAAAAATAAGTTCCTTATACACAGATAACTGGAATGTTAGGTTCATGAATCAAGGCAAATTGTAAGTGATCAAACAGAAGATGATAAGAATAATCATCAACATTTTAGGAATCAGTGAACTAAAATGGACTGGAATGGGCAACTTTAACTCAGATGACCATTATATCTACTATTGTGATCAAGAATCCCTTGGAAGAAATGGACTAGTCCTCACAGTTGAGAAGAGTCTGAAGTACAATACTTGGGTGCAATCTCAAAAACAACAGAATTATCTCTGTTCATTTCCAAGGCAAAGCATTCAGTATCAGAGTAATCCAAGTCTATGCCCCAACCAGTAATGCTGGAGAAGCTGAACTTGAATGGTTCCATGAAGACCTACAAGACCTTCTAGAACTAACACGCAAAAAAGATGCCCTTTTCATTATAGGGGACTGGAATGCAAAAGTAGGATGTCAAGAGATACCTGGAGTAACAAGGAGAGTTGGTCTTAAGTACAAAAAAAAAAACAACAGGTCAAAGGCTAACAGAGTTTTGCCAAGAAAACACACTGGTCATAGCAAACACCCTCTTCCAACAACACAAGAGAAGACTTTACACATGGACATCACCAAACGGTCAATACCGAAATCAGATTGATTATATTCTTTGCAGCCAAAGATAGAGAAGCTTTATCAGATCAGATAAGATCAGATCAGTCGCTCAGTCATGTCCGACTCTTTGCGACACCATGAATCGCAGCACACCAGGCCTCCCTGTCCATCACCAACTCCCGGAGTTCACCCAAACTCACGTCCATCGAGTCAGTGATGCCATCCAGCCATCTCATCCTCTGGCGTCCCCTTCTCCTCCTGCCCCCAATCCCTCCCAGCATCAGAGTCTTTTCCAATGAGTCAACTCTTGGCATGAGGTGGCCAAAGTACTGGAGTTTCAGCTTTAGCATCATTCCTTCCAAAGAAATCCCAGGGCTGATCTCCTTCAGAATGGACTGGTTGGATCTCCTTGCAGTCCAAGGGACTCTCAAGAATCTTCTCCAACACCACAGTTCAAAAGCATCAATTCTTCGGCGCTCAGCCTTCTTCACAGTCCAACTCTCACATCCATACATGACCACAGGAAAAACCATAGCCTTGACTAGACGAACCTTTGTTGCCAAAGTAATGTCTCTGCTTTTGAATATGCTATCTAGGTTGGTCATAACTTTCCTTCCAAGGAGTAAGCGTCTTTTAATTTCATGGCTGCAGTCCCCATCTGTAGTGATTTTGGAGCCCAGAAAAATAAAGTCTGACACTGTTTCCACTGTTTCCCCATCTATTTCCCATGAAGTGATGGGACCAGATGCCATGATCTTCATTTTCTGAATGTTGAGCTTTAAGCCAACTTTTTCACTCTCCTCTTTCACTTTCATCAAGAGGCTTTTGAGTTCCTCCTCACTTTCTGCCATAAGGGTGGTGTCATCTGCATGTCTGAGGTTATTGATATTTCTCCCAGCAATCTTGATTCCAGCTTGTGCTTCTTCCAGTCCAGCGTTTCTCATGATGTACTCTGCATATAAGTTAAATAAGCAGGGTGACAATATACAGCCTTGACTAACTCATTTTCCTGTTTGGAACCAGTCTGTTGTTCCATGTCCAGTTCTAACTGTTGCTTCCTGACCTGCATACAAATTTCTCAAGAGGCAGATCAGGTGTTCTGGTATTTCCATCTCTTTCAGAATTTCCCACAGTTTATTGTGATCCACACAGTCAAAGGCTTTGACATAGTCAATAAAGCAGAAATAGATGTTTTTCTGGAACTCTCTTGCTTTTTCCATGATCCAGTGGATGTTGGCAATTTGATCTCTGGTTCCTCTGCCTTTTCTAAAACCAGTTTGAACATCAGGAAGTTCACGGTTCACATATTGCTGAACCCTGGCTTGGAGAATTTTGAGCATTACTTTACTAGCGTGTGAGATGAGTGCGATTGTGTGGTAGTTTGAGCATTCTTTGGCATTGCCTTTCTTTGGGATTGGAATGAAAACTGGTCTTTTCCAGTCCTGTGGCCACTGCTGAGTTTTCCAAATTTGCTGGCATATTGAGTTCAGCACTTTCACAGCATCATCTTTCAGGATTTGGAATAGCTCAACTGGAATTCCATCACCTCCACTAGCTTTGTTCATAGTGATGCTTTCTAAGGCCCACTTGACTTCACATTCCAGGATGTCTGGCTCTAGGTCAGTGATCACACCATCGTGATTATCCGGGTCATGAAGATCTTTTTTGTACAGTTCTTCTGTGATTTCTTGCTATCTCTTCTTAATATCTTCTGCTTCTGTTAGATCCATACCATTTCTGTCCTTTATCGAGCTCATCTTTGCATGAAATGTTCCTTTGGTATCTCTGATTTTCTTGAAGAGATTCCTAGTCTTTCCCATTCTGTTGTTTTCCTCTATTTCTTTGCATTGATCGCTGAAGAAGGCTTTCTTATCTCTTTTGCTATTCTTTGGAACTCTGCATTCAGATGTTTATATATTTCCTTTTCTCCTTTGCTTTTTGCTTCTCCTCTTTTCACAGCTATTTGTAAGGCCTCCCCAGACAGCCATTTTGCTTTATTGCATTTCTTTTCCATGGGGATTATCTTGTTCCCTGTCTCCTGTACAGTGTCACAAACCTTATTCCATAGTTCATCAGGCACTCTATCTATCAGAGCTAGGGACTTAAATCTATTTTTCATTTCCACTGTATAATCATAAGGGATTTGATTTACATCATACCTGAATGGTCTAGTGGTTTTCCCTACTTTCTTCAATTTAAGTCTGAATTTGGCAATAAGGAGTTCATGGTCTGAGCCACAGTCAGCTCCTGGTCTTGTTTTTACTGACTGTATAGAGCTTCTCCATCTTTGGCTGCAAAGAATATAATCAATCTGATTTCGGTGTTGACCATCTGGTGATGTCCATGTGTAGAGTCTTCTCTTGTGTTGTTGGAAGAGGGTGTTTGCTATTACCAGTGCGTTTTCTTGGCAAACTCTATTAGTCTTTGCCCTGCTTCATTCCGTATTCCAAGGCCAAATTTGCCTGTTACTCCAGGTGTTTCTTGACTTCCTACTTTTGCATTCCAGTCCCCTATAATGAAAAGGACATCTTTTGGGGTGTTAGTTCTAAAAGGTCTTGTAGGTCTTCATAGAACCGTTCAACTTCAGCTTCTTCACCATTACTGGTCGGGGCACAGACTTGGATTGCTGTGATATTGAATGGTTTGCCTTGGAAACGAACAGAGATCATTCTGTCGTTTTTGAGATTGCATCCAAGTACTGCATTTCGGACTCTTTTTTTGACCATGATTGCCACTCCATTTTTCCTGAGGGATTCCTGCCCGCAGTAGTAGACATAATGGTCATCTGAGTTAAATTCACCCATTCCAGTCCATTTCAGTTCGATGATTCCTAGAATGTCGACATTCACTCTTGCCATCTCTTGTTTGACCACTTCCAATTTGCCTTGATTCATGGACCTGAAATTCCAGGTTCGTATGCAATATTGCTCTTTATAGCATCGGACCTATACAGTTAGCAAAAACAAGACCAGGAGCTGACTGTGGCTCAGATCATGAACTCCTTATTGCCAAATTCAGATTTAAATTGAAGAAACTAGGGAAAACGACTGGACCATTCAGGTATGACCCAAATCAAAGTCCTTATGATTATACAGTGGAAGTAACAAATAGATTCAAGGGATTCAATCTGGTAGACAGAGTGCCTGAAAAACTATGGACAGAGGTTTGTGACATTGTATAGGAGGCTGTGATCAAGATCATCCTGAAGAAAAAGAAATGCAAAAACGCAAAATGGTTGTCTGAGGAGGCCTTACAAACAGCTGAGAAAGGAAGAGAAGCTAATGGCAACGGAGAAAAGGAAAGATATACCCATTTGAATTCAGAATTCTGAAGACTAGCAAGCAGAGATAAGAAAGCCTGTCTCAGTGATCAAAGCAAAGAAATAGAGGAAAACAATGGAATGGGAAAGACTACAGATTTCTTCAAGAAAATTAGAGATACCAAGGGAACATTTCATGCAAATATGGGCACAATAAAGGACAGAAACGGTATGGGCCTAACAGAAGCAGAAGATATTAAGAGGCTGGAAGAATACATAGAATAACTGTACAAAAAAGATCTCAATGACCCAGAAAACCATGATGGTGTGATTACTCACCTAGAGCCAGATATCCTGGAATGAGAAGTCAAGTGGCCTTAGGAAGCATCACTCAGTTCCAGTTGAGCTATTTCAAATCCTGGAAGATGATGCTAAGAAAGTGGTGCACCTAATATACAACAAATTTGGAAAACTCAGCAGTGGCCAGGGAACTAGAAAAGGTCAGTTTTCATTCCATTTCCAAAGAATGTTTAAACCACAGCACAACTGCACTCGTCTGCCACACTAGCAAAGTAATGCTCAAAATTCTCCAAGCCAGGGTTCAACAGTAATTGAACCAAGAACTTCTAGAAGTTCAAACTCAATGTGGATTTAGAAAAGGCAGAGGAACCAGAGATCAAATTGCCAACATCCAGTGGATCATCTAAAAAGCAAGAGAGTTCCAGAAAAACATCTACTTCCACTTTATTGACAATGCCAAAGCCTTTGACTGTGTGGACCACAACAAAATGTGGAGAGTTCTTCAAGAGATGCGAATACCATACCACCATACCTGCCTCCTGAGAAATCTGTATGCAGGTCAAGAAGCAACAGTTAGAATTGGACATGGAACAACAAACTGGCTCCAAATAGGAAAAGGAGTACATCAAGGCTGTATATTGTCACCCTGCTTATTTAATTTTATATGCAGAGTACATCATGCGAAATGCCAGGTTGATGAAGCCCAAGCTGGAATCAAGATTGCTGATAGAAATATCAATAACCTCAAATATGCAGATGACAGCACCCTTATGGCAGAAAACTAAAAAGATAAAGAGCCTCTTACTGAAAGTGAAAGAGGAGAGTGAATAATTTTGCATAAAACTAAACATACAGAATACTAAGGTCATGGCATCTGGTCCCATCACTTCATGGCAAATAGATGAGAAAACAATGGAAACAGTGAGACTTTGTTTTGCAGGGCTCCAGAATCACTGCAGATGGTGACTGCAGCCATGAAATTAAAAGGTGCTTACTCCTTGGAAGAAAAACTAAGACCAACCTAGACAGCATGTTAAAAAGCAAAGACATTACTTTGCCAACCAAGGTCTGTCTAGTTACAGCTATGGTTTTTCCAGTAGTTGTGTATGGATGTGAGAGTTGGACTATAAAGAAAGCTGAGCACTAAAGAATTGATGCTTTTGAACTGTGGTGTTGGAGAAAACTCTTGAGACTCCCTCAGACTGTAAGGAGATCAAACTAGTCAATTCTAAAGGAAATCAGTACTGAATATTCGTTGGAAGGACTGATGTTGAGGCTGAAACTCCAGTATTTGACCACCTGATGTGAAGAAATAACTCTTTGGAAAAGACTGATGCTGGGAAAGATCGATGGTGGGAGGAGAAAGGAATGACAGAGGATGAGAAGGTTGGATGGCATCAATGATTCGATAGATATGAGTTTGAGTAAGCTCTGTGCGTTGGTGATGGACAGGGAAGCCAGGTGTGCTGCAGTCTATGGGGTCACAAAGAGTCGGGCATCACTGAATGTCTGAACTGACTGATACAGTTAACTAATATTTGCCAAGGGAGATAAGAATACTCAATGGATGAAGGATAGTCTCTTTTGTAAACGGTGCTGGAAAAATCTAGATTATCACATGCAGAAAATTTAAATCGGTTTTCAATTTTATACCCCTTCACAAAATTATCTTGAAATAAAGACTTGAATTTTGAAACTCTAAGACTCCTTAAACAAAACATGGGGGGACAAAAAGAAAAAAACTTTTTGACATTGGTCTTCACAATGATCCTAGTTTTTGATATGACACCAAAATCACAAGCAACAAAAGCAGAAATGAGTAAGTGGGACTACATCAGACTGAAAAGCTTTTGCAAAGCAAGAGAAACAATGAACAAAATGAAAACTATAGAATGAAAGGAACTATTTCAAAGATTCTTAATTTAGGAATTCAAAATCAAATATCTACAAATATGGTGAATTCTTTTGAAATGTGTCTTTTTTCTAATGACAGATTGTTAACAAATGTCAACATATAATTATTAGATTATTCTCTATTTAACTTGTTATTCTAAACTCTAACTTATTTCCTGGTAGTTTGGTTGAATATAAGGTGCAGAAATACATGATTGTATTTGGAATTAGATTGCTTCAGTTGAAATCTTAGCATCTGTCCTTCACTTGCTGTGTGACCTTGGATATCTATTCAAATTCTCTAAGACTCAGTTTTTTTTTTAATCTTTTGTAAAATAGGGATACTAGTAGGGTCTACCTCATAAGATGAGGCGGAGAAGGCAATGGCACCCCACTCCAGTACTCTTGCCTGGAAAATCCCATGAACAGAGGAGCCTGGTAGGCTGTGATCCATGGGATCACTAAGAGTTGGACACGACTGAGTGACTTCACTTTCACTTTCCACTTTCATGCATTGGAGAAGGAAATGGCAACCCACTCCAGTGTTCTTGCCTGGAGAATCCCAGGGACGGGGGAGCCTGGTGGGCTGCCATCTATGATGTCGCACAGAATTGGACACGACTGAAGCGACTTAGCAGCATAAGATGAGAATTAAAGAAGGTTAATTAATGCAAATTGTTCAAAACCACCTGGTATAACATGCAAGTAACAGATGTTAAAGATTAATTTTTATTATTAAGGTTTTTTATAGTTAAAAACAGACCTATATTTATATCTGTTTATACTATTGTTGGCAGATAGTTTTAAAGAGCCAGAGTAAATATTTTAGACTTTGGGAACCATATAATCTCTTTTTGCAACAACTTAACTCTGCCTTTGTAGCAGGAAAGCATCCACACGCAAAACATAAATGAATGTACATGGTTATATTTCAGTAAAACTTATCTGCAAAAACAGTCACTGGATCAGATTTGGGCTGTAGGCTATGGTTTGACAACCATAGTGTCTGTGCTTAAAGAACCAATGTAGTGAGTCATGATTTAACAGGACTTATTTAATACATCCTTAAGACTGTAAATTTGTAACACATATTTAAAACTTCCAAGAAGTTATTTCTTTGCTCACAATCCTCCATGTAGTTTATCTTTGTCTAAAATTCCATGTCAAGGTATATAGTTTCCTCAGCAAAGGATAGAGGCCATCACAAGGAGAAATTGAATTTTTGTTAAAAAATTAACAATGTCACACAGCAGTTTGTCCATTGTATATTCGGTGCATATTAATAGCATTCAAAGCATCTCCTAGGATTAGTCAACACATGAGAAATAGCACAGAACAACAATAAAAATGTAAATCACCCTCTTTTGGTGACTTATCTTTCCCTTTGTGTATAAATGAAACATTTTTCCCCCCCTTAGGTCAGAGAAAAGTGAAATTATAAAACAAAAAAGAGGCGGAGGGATTTAGGAAATTGATATCCACTAATGCAGAAAGATATTATGAAATGCTATTGCAAAACTTGTTTAGGTAGAATAACTACATTCCTTTAACCTGGGCCAGCTGCTGCATAACTTACTGAAATATGAAAGCCATGACAAAATACCAAGGGGTGATTTATCAACACACTTGAGAATTTGTGATGGAAGGTCTGGAGGATCAATTTAACAGAGGATTTTGGTAAGACATGAAAACTGATGATTCTTAATATAAAGATATGAATGTTTCAAATAAGAATAGCAAGATTACATCAGCTGCTAGCAAATATGAATACATTTCTTATGAGTTAATTTGAAAAAAAGATTATGTATTTTATGTATTGAACCAGTGGACAAAGAAGTTTACTTTCATTTCTATTGCATTATTTTCTACTTACTGTCTCTAATTTACATTATGCAATCCAGTAGTAACACTTCCATATATACCAAATAAATCTAAACTACCTGACATTTATCCCAACCCCATGTACTCACAGTTTCTTCCATCCTTCCCCTCCTCTTTTCCTCTTTCTATCCTTTCTTTTCTCTCTCTCTGGTGGAGGCATGGGATAGACTTTATATTACCCAGAAATCCTATATCGAGGAATTAAAGCATCGCACAGAATGATCTTCTTGAAATAATTTCAGATGAGGGTCAAGTGCTTTCTTTCTCCAAAAGGTAATGTTGTTTTTTCTTATTTCACACGTTGTCTTTTTAAACAGGCTGTTTAGCATTAGTATTCACAAGCCAACCAGGTGCAACAAGCACAGAGTACAGTACAAGGCTCCAAAGACATATTAGAGTTTCTGAATAAGTTTCTTCCCCGGATTATTTTGAACATTAAACATCTGTGGAAGAGTTGGAGAGGTGCTCAATCTACTTATTATTCATCCACGATATATGTAATTGATTTTAAGGTGAAACATTCCAGCAGATAGCTTTTGGGATACTCACTCTTAGATGGGGTGATATTATGTATGCTGCAATGCCTTGAATATCATCCAGATTATTAACATATGACACATGGCTCATCAGCATGATATGAAATGGAGGCAAAACTTTTGAGTGTACTACCTAATTTAATTGAAATTTAATGAGATAACTCATTGGAAGGTAAAATTCTCATTATCATTATCATGCTTTACTTCTCAAGCATAGTGTTACACGTGGTACAGACAACACATTTCAGAGTCTTGATTTTTTTTTTAATGTTGAATAAATCTCATAAGAGTTGCATGCACTCAGAAACTGCATATCCTCTTACACTAGTGAATGTTCCCTCTTTGTCTATCTATCTATCTATATACAGAGAGAGAGAGAGACAGACAGACAACCTGAGAATGTAGAATCATAGCAGGACGTTCAGAGCACAACTTATGGGATATGGTGCAACCAGATTTTAATAGCTACTATGTTCCTTAATAGCTCTATATTCTTGGACAAGTAATGGAACCTTTCTGAATTTGAGTTTCTACATCTGGTATAAAGGGGATAATGACAATCTTCATAAGAATTAAATGAGCTTTGCTAAATGCACTCTTTGTAACAAAATAAATATTCAAGAAATGTTTGGTACTGCTTTTTGCATCATACACTGGTATCATGACTATTTGTCATAAATGCTGTAGTCAGAGTGTGGGAGGAAATATGGAGAAGGCTATAGGATGGATATTGTTTAGAGTAACTGGACCTGAAAGGATGTACTAGCCCCTAGTACTAGTAGGTTCCTGGAAGCGACTGCAGCTGCAGACTGGGAGAAGAAATCTAGTGAGGGTGAAAGTACGTAATATTCCTATACTTAATAATGTCTGTCTTCACAAAATAAAAGTGTTACCAGAGTATCACCCATGAGTTTAGCATCCCAGCATTTAATTCCTGGAGTACCAGTCTAGAATATCTGCCTGCCCACGTAGGCTATGGCTGTCTTCCTAGTAGTGTTCTGGCTCAAAGTAGGTTACTGCAGTTATGGTGATAGAAATTGTTTAACGATAGGCAGAGACAGAATTTTAAAAAGACAAGTGATGCTAAAGGGTTTGGATCTCAGTTAAGTTAACGGGGATTCACTATACTATTGTGAACTGATAAATGACTAGATGGAATAAAATGATTGGTCTAGCAGAAGGGTGGAAGAAGATAGGTCAGAAGATGGAGTGGATCAAGGTAGGGAACATATCAAGAATCTGGGTGAAAAATTAACTTGGGAAGGAATTTTAAAAATAGGATATTTAATAAATAATAAGAAGCTGGATTCATCATGAGGCAATTTGTTAAGGACTAGAGCTTCAGGCAGCAGGTTAGGATAGGTTGGGGAAGCAGCTTCAGAGGCTAGATAGAGGACTTCCCTGGTGGTCCAGTGGTGAAGAATCCACCAGCCACTGTAGGGGACACAGGTATGATCCCTGGTCTGAGAAGATTCCGCAGGCTGTGGAACAACTAGGCCTGTGTGCTACAACTATGGAGCCCTAACTCTAGAGCCCAGGAACCCCGACTACTGAAGCCCACGTGCTGCAACTACTGATAAGGATATAATCAAAGATTAGTGGAATCTAATTGAGAATCAGAAGTGAAGCCTCATATTTAAGGTTTAAATTATTTCCAACAAATTTTCAAAAAATAATTCAGCAGGGAAAATTAGTTTCTTCAAATAATGGTTCTAAGACAACTGTATATCCACATGGAAAAAAAATTATACTATATACAAAAATTAGCCACAAATGTATTATAAATCTAACATAAGAGCTAAAACCATAAAACTCTTTCAGATATATACAGGAATAAATCTTCATAATCTGTGTTAAACAAAACATCCTTAAATATTATATCAAAACCAAAAGGAACAAAGAAAAAATTGGCTTCAACCAAATGAAGACCATTGTGCCTAAAAAGACACCATCATGAAGTGAAGGCACAATCCATGAAATAGGAGAAAATATTTACACATCTTATACCAGAAAATAAGTTGTAATTATATAATAACTACTACAACTCAAAAATAAAAAGGCCAATGAGCAAAGGATCTGAAGGAGTTCTTTTTCCAGGGAAAACAAAGAAAAGTACAATAAATACAAGAAAGATGTTCAATTTCATTAGTCATTAGGGAAATACCATTTAACATATCAAATGAGATACCACTTCATAGCCAGTAAAATGGATATAATCAAAATGGAAGATAAGAAAAAATGTTGACAATGGTGTGAACCAACCAAAACTCTGCTACGTTTCTGGTAAGAATGTACGATGGTGCAGCCACTTGGGAAACCTCTGATAGCTCCTCAAAGGTTAAGCATACACGTGCCTTATGACTCAGTGAATACACTCTTTTGCATGTATCTAGGAATAATCAAAATATTTGTCTACACCACATCTTCAGCACAAAGGATCATTAGTCATTGTAACCCAAAGTGGAAAAAGCCCAAATTCCCATCAATTGATGAATGGACATAAAACACAGTTTCTCCAGACAATAGGCTATTATTAAGCAATAAAAAGTAATAAAGTATTGGCTACAGTAAAATGAACTTTGAAATGATCATGCAAAGTAGACAAAGCCAGTTGCAAAACAACATATATCTTATAATGCCATTTATAGGAAGTATCTAGAATAAGCAAATTTACAAAGACAGAAAATCAATTCACAATTTTCCCAGACTGGGTTGGGTGAATTTGGAAGGAAATGAAAAGTGGCTACTAGTGATCAGAGGATTTTGTTTTTTCTTTTGGAGTGTTGGAATTGTACTAAAATTTATTTTAGTGATGATTGTACAACTCTGTAAATATACTAAAACATCCACTGTATTGTACACTTTAAATGAGTGAACTGTATAGTATGTGAATTACCTCAAACTGATAAAAATAATCAGTAGTAGTATACGTACTACTGTATTGCTATCAGCATGAATAATATATTTGAACAAACATTATTATGGTGTAGATAATTCTCCATATTATTTAAAAAGCATTACTTATTATAGTCCTATACAGTTCAGTTCAGTTCAGTCGCTCAGTCGTGTCCGACTCTTTGCGACCCCATGAATCACACCACGCCAGGCCTCACTGTCCATCACCAACTCCTGAAGTTTACTCAAACTCAGTCCATCTAGTCAGTGATGGCATTTAGCCATCTCATCCTCTGTCGTCCCCTTCTCCTCATGCCCCCAATCCCTCCCAGCATCAGAGTCTTTTCCAATGAGTCAACTCTTCCCATGAGGTGGCCAAAGTACTGGAGTTTCAGGTTTAGCATCATTCCTTCCAAAGAAATCCCAGGGCTGATCTCCTTCAGAATGGACTGGTCGGATCTCCTTGCAGTCCAAGGGACTCTCAAGAGTCTTCTCCAACACCACAGTTCAAAGCATCAATTCTTCCGCACCCAGCTTTCTTCACAGTCCAACTCTCACATCCATACATGACCACTGGAAAAACCATATCCTTGACTAGACGGATCTTTGTTGGCAAAGTAATGTCTCTTATATTTAATATGCTATCTAGGTTGGTCATAACTTTCCTTCCAAAGAGTAAGCGTCTTTTAATTTCATGGCTTCAATCACCATCTTCAGTGATTTCCCCATCTATTTCCCATGAAGTGATGGGACCAGATGCCATGGTCTTTGTTTTCTGAATGTTGAGCTTTAAGCCAACTTTTTCACTCTCCTCTTTCACTTTCATCAAGAGGCTTTTGAGTTCCTCTTCACTTTCTGCCATAAGAGTGGTGTCATCTGCATATCTGAGATTATTGATATTTCTCCCCACAATCTTGATTCCAGCTTGTGCTTCTTCCAACCCAGCGTTTCTCATGATGTACTCTGCATATGAGTTAAATAAGCAGGGTGACAATATACAGCCTTGACATACTCCTTTTCCTATTTGGAACCAGTCTGTTGTTCCGTGTCCAGTTCTAACTGTTGCTTCCTGACCTGTATATAGGTTTCTCAAGAGGCAGGTCAGGTGGTCTTGTATTCCCATCTCTTTCAGAATTTTCCACAGTTTTTTGTGATCCACACAGTGAAAGGCTTTGGTATATTCAATAAAGCGGAAATAGATGTTTTTCTGGAACTCTCTTGCTTTCTTGATGATCCAGAAGATGTTGGCAATTTGATCTCTGGTTCCTCTGCCTTTTCTAAAACCAGCTTGAACATCAGGAAGTTCATGGTTCGTGTATTGCTGAAGCCTGGCTTGGAGAATGTTGAGCATTACTTTAGTAGTGTGTGAGATGAGTGCAATTGTGTGGTAGTTTGAGCATTCTTTGGCATTGCCTTTCTTTGGGATTGGAATGAAAACGGACCTTTTACAGTCCTGTGGCCACTGCTGAGTTTTCCAAATTAGCTGGCATATTGAGTGCAGCACTTTCACAGCATCATCTTTCAGGATTTGGAAAAGCTCAACTGGAATTCCATCACCTCCACTAGCTTTGTTCATAGTGATGCTTTCTAAGGCCCACTTGACTTCACATTCCAGGATGTCTGGCTCTAGGTGAGTGATCACACCATCATGATTATCTTGGTCCTGAAGATATTTTTTTTTACTGTTATTCTGTGTATTCTTTCCATCTCTTCTTAATATCTTCTGCTTCTGTTAGGTCCATACCATTTCTGTCCTTTATTGAGCCCATCTTTGCATGAAATGTTCCCTTGGTATCTCTAATTTTCTTGACGAGATCTCTAGTCTATCCCATTCTATTGTTTTCCTCTATTTCTTTGCACTGATCACTGAGGATGCCTTTCTTATCTCTCCTGTCTATTCTTTGGAACTCTGTATTCAGATGCTTATATCTTTCCTTTCCTCTTTTGCTTTTCACTTCTCTTCTTCCCAAAGTTATTTGTAAGGCCTCCTCAGACAGCCATTTTGCTTTTTTGCATTTCTTTTCCATGGGGATGGTCTTGATCCCTGTCATCTGTACAATGTCACGAACCTCGGTCCATAGTTCTTCAGGAACTCTATCAGATCTAGACCCTTAAACCTATTTCTCAATTCTACTGTATAATCATAAGGGATTTGATTTAGGTCATACCTGAATGGGTTAGTGGTTTTCCCTACTTTCTTCAATTTCAGTCTGAATTTGGCAATAAGGAGTTCATGATCTGAGCCACAGTCAGCTCCTGGTCTTGTTTTTGCTGACCGTATAGAGCTTCTCCATCTTTGGCTGCAAAGAATATAATCAATCTGATTTCGGTGTTGACCATCTGGTGATGTCCATGTGTAGAGTCTTTTGTGTTGTTGGAAGAGGGTATTTGCTATGACCACTGTGTTCTCTTGGAAAAACTATGTTAGCCTTTGCCATGCTTCATTCCGTACTCCAAGGCCAAATTTGCCTGTTACTCTAGCTGTTTCTTGATTTCCTAATTTTGCATTCCAGTCCCCTATAATGAAAAGGACATCTTTTTTGGGTGTTAGTTCTAAAAGGTCTTGTAGGTCTTCATAGAACCATTCAACTTCAGGTTCTTCAGTGTTACTCGTTGGGGCATAGGCTTGAATTACCATGATATTGAATGGGTTGCCTTGGAAACGAACAGAGATCATTCTGTCCTTTTTGAGATAGCTTCCAAGTACTGCATTTCAGACTCTTTTTTTGACCATGGTGGCTACTCCATTTCTCCTAAGGGATTCCTGCCCACAGTAGTAGTAATATAGATTTATATGACTATGTGTGTCATGCAATGTGAAAGTGCACTCAGTCGTGTCTGACTCTTTGCAACCCCATAGACTATAGCCCTCTATACTCCTCTGTCCATGGAATTTTCCAGGTAAGAATGTTGGAGTGGGTTGCCATTTCCTCTTCCAGGGGATCTTTCCAACCCAGGGATTGAACCCACATCTCTTGTGTCTTCTGCATTGGCAGAAAGATTCTTTATTACATGGAAAAATGAATATAAGTCTGCTTCACTATTTTTTACACTGAAATTATTCTAATAAAATATTATTTCTTGAAACCCATGTATACTTATGAGTTCAAAAAGAAAGAAAATTATGACTGAAGAGTCATCTAAAGACAAAAAAAAAAAAAAACACAGTTTGAATAACCATTCTTCCCCATACATTTCTTATGTTCAAAGGTATGAAAACAATATTGGCTCTGAGGACAGAATTGACTCTAGGGCCCAGGAAGAGAGAAAGGGAATACATTATGAAACACCCCTG
The DNA here is from genome assembly GCF_032452875.1 of Bos javanicus. Classification (NCBI taxonomy): domain Eukaryota; kingdom Metazoa; phylum Chordata; class Mammalia; order Artiodactyla; family Bovidae; genus Bos; species Bos javanicus. Next base: position 27,394,770 of record NC_083891.1, on the reverse strand, counting down.
ACTAAAATAGAACAACAGAGCCAGACGGCGTATGCCTAGATGGATCTCAGTGATAATTAATTACACATGCAGTGTTCAGTGTTTTCCTTCCTGACAAGACAAGAGCAACACTATTGTATCTTACTGAGAGAAATTAAGGCCAAGAAAGCTGACCCTTTAACAGTCTCTCTGATGTGTCATGTGTAGCCAGTGTTCTCTGTAATGAGCACGATCAGAGCAGGGCAGGCCTTCAGCAAAAACAAACGTATCATACAAACTGAAGAATATATGCAGATACATTTTAAGGATAACCACAGCTAGTATTTCTGACAATGATCTCTTTTCTAGTGATGTTGCACTCACTGTGTTACTTGGGTGTGTGTTTTCACCTTGAATTGTTTGAGATGTTTCTGTAAACTAAAATGACATTGTGCATTCCTGGGCCACTGAAAGATTAATAAGTTTGATAGATGAAATAAAACTGAAATGATGTTATCCCAGATATGTGGAATCGAATTCCTTAGATTGGTACCATTATGAACAGCAACATTATTATAATATACTGACTACACAGTAAGAAATGAAATCTGCAAATTGCAGCTTTAAAGTTTCCAGTAGTCTAACTGTTATTATAAAGGGCTTTCTTCTTCCTGGTACTGACATAATATAGCTCAAAATGTGAGTGTATTAGGTTAAAGGGAATGATTCTGATTTTGTATCCTTGTTTTGCCATTTGTAAACTTTTTAACACAGGATGCTGTATTTCTGGGTTTTGCTTATTAATTTGGATATCATGCTGGTAACATCTAATTTATAAGGTTATCCAGAGGATCAAGAAAGATATTGCTAGTTTCAAATACTGTGACTTTCCCATAAAATAGGAGGCATTATTTTCAGTTACATGCAAAAATATATTTTGGAGCCATCAGGCTGGGAAAGTAAGATTTAGTGACAAATAGACTAAATCAAATATAACTGTTCTTTAAAAGATTATACAGATAAGAACATTCCTGTAGCCCTGTTAGATGTTGATCATGACATTCACTATGGGATTTGGCAAGGGCCGGTATGCTAATAAGTATATATCAAGTTGTTTATTTTTGGCACCCGCGTTTCTCTCTTATTACTTTCTATTTCTGAGACTGTGCAAGTGAAGGAAATCGTTCAAGGATGTCAGCTGTACTCTTACTGCTCACCTAAGCCAGATGTTATGCTGCTCCATCTGTTCACTCATTCTCTGCCACGATATGAAAAACAACTGGGGACCATGAGGTGACATAGTAATTAACCTTGTAAATGACATTAAGATCACAAATGAAGTCAACACTTGGTTTTGTGACTTTCATCAATTAGCAGCAATTAATCTTAGTTGCCTTGCATAATCTCCCTTTAATATTTTATAATTTGCTTAATGGTGGATGCTGTAAAATCATGGTTCTTTGCCCCACTTTTCTTGATATTTGGACTTCTCTTTGTGTTATAATGAGCTTTGCAAATATCGCTTTTTGTTTGCAATTGTTTGGAACAATTCTTTTTATCCCCTTATGAATTATTAATTTGCTTAAAAAGCTATAGTGATTTCTCAGTGTCCATTGAATAATGTTAAAAATCGTTAACTATGCACTAGCATTATTATGAGTCCTTTATCAAGCCTAAAAAAAAAGATTCTTTAAAAAGATCCTGAAACAATAGTTAACTTATAGAAGTGAAAATTTATACAACTGAATAAAGAAAAACTGATAGATTTAAGAACAGATTAAACACAGAGGAGAGAATTAGTGAATGAGAATATGTAATTTGAATACGAATCAGTGAAGTTGTGTATGTTTAAAATATACACAATAAAATATAAGCATTTCAATAAACCTATAAGAACAAGAGAATAAAGGAAAAAATGACATAAAAATATTGAGAAACTTGTTGACAAGCATAAAATAAAAGAAATGTTAAAAGGTGTCCAGTGAGAATGAGATATATCCCAGATAAAGAAAGGGAATACATTATAAAATATTTTTGAAGAAATAAATTTTAAATCTGAAAATTTTAGTGGAAAATATTTACTTATAAATATGTGAATATCAGATATCTCAAATATAAAGAAAATGACAACTAGCAGCTCAGAGAAAAGCTGTTGAAAATGAAAATATGGAAAAAATTTTGTAAGGAATCAGAAAAAAACATCACATACATGAAAACAAATTTATGAATGATGGCTAAGTTTGAACTAGAAAAAATAGAGAGAAAAATATAATGGAATTCTAAATTTAAGAGCTTAAAGAAATGAAAGAAAACTATAAATCTATTATTGGGACTAACATATTAAAGATGAAAAATATCACATTGATAATATTAAGTAAAAATATTTTTCAAAAATCTAGTCTATAAAGGCATTCTCAGCATAATGTTGAGAGATTTCATTTCCAATAGACCTTCATTTTAAAAATTGCTTAAAGAAAATGCTTAAGTTGAAAGAATTTCTTTACAAAACTATTGATGGTTGATAGCAAAAGTTATGGCAGGGTTATAGGTGGTTATAGTATACATAAAAATAAATATAAAACAAAACTGATGGCTTTAAGAATAAAAATCTTAATTGTTCAAAGTAAAAATAAAGACAATTCAGTAAGGAGTTATACAGAACAGTGGGCCTTCCCTCATAGATCAGTTGGTAAAGAATCTGCCTACAACACAGGAGACTCCGGTTCCACTCTTGGGCTAGGAAGATACCCTGGAGAAGGGAATGGCTCCCTACTTCAGTAGAATTGCCTGGAGAACTTTATGGACAGAGGAGTCTGGCAGGCTACAGTACAGGGAGTTGCAAAGGGTGGGACATGACTGAGAGACTTTCACTTTTACTTTATATAGAACAGTAAAATGCAAAATAAGAAGAGAAGACATGAGAGGAGGAAAAAGTAATGTACTATTGTGAGATACTTACACTGTTAAGAAAAGTCTATTATTTCAAGGTAGATGAGATAACCTAAAGATGAATATTTCAATATTTCAATCCTTAGGGCAACCAATTACTAAAACTGAAAATAACAGGTATAGCCAAACAAACAAACAAAAAATTCAGAGATAAAATGTATTCCTAACACTATACAAATAACAAAAATGAAATTAGGAAAAGAAGTATAGAGGGACAAAATAGTACTTTCAGTTCAGTTCAGTCGCTCAGTCGTGTCCGACTCTTTGCGACCCCATGAATCGCAGCACGCCAGGCCTCCCTGTCCATCACCAACTCCCGGAGTTCACCCAGACTCACATCCATCGAGTCAGTGATGTCATCCAGCCATCTCATCCTCTGTCGTCCCCTTCTCCTCATGCCCCCAATCCCTCCCAGCATCAGAGTCTTTTCCAATGAGTCAACTCTTCGCATGAGGTGGCCAAAGTACTGGAGTTTCAGCTTTAGCATCATTCCTTCCAAAGAAATCCCAGGGCTGATCTCCTTCAGAATGGACTGGCTGGATATCCTTGCAGTCCAAGGGACTCTCAAGAGTCTTCTCCAACACCACAGTTCTTTGAAAAAGCCTCAATTCTTCGGTGCTCAGCCTTCTTCACAGTCCAACTCTCACATCCATACATGACCACAGGAAAAACCATAGCCTTGACTAGATGGACCTTTGTTGGCAAAGTAATGTCTCTGCTTTTGAATAGGCTATGTAGGTTGGTCATAACTTTCCTTCCAAGGAATAAGCATCTTTTAATTTCATGGCTGCAATCACCATCTGCAGTGATTTTGGAGCCCAGAAAAATAAAGTCTGACACTGTTCCCACTGTTTCCCCATCTATTTCCCATGAAGTGATGGGACTGGATGCCATGATCTTTGTGTTCTGAATGTTGAGCTTTAAGCCAACTTTTCACTCTCCACTTTCACTTTCATCAAGAGGCTTTTGAGTTCCTCTTCACTTTCTGCCATAAGAGTGGTGTCATCTGCATATCTGAGGTTATTGATATTTCTCCCGGCAATCTTGATTCCAGCTTGTGTTTCTTCCAGTCCAGCGTTTCTCATGATGTACTCTGCATATAAGTTAAATAAACAGGGTGACAATATACAGTCTTGACGTACTCTTTTTCCTATTTGAAACCAGTCTGTTGTTCCATGTCCAGTTCTAACTGTTGCTTCCTGACCTGCATACAAATTTCTCAAGAGGCAGATCAGGTGGTCTGGTATTCCCATCTCTTGAAGAATTTTCCACAGTTTATTGTGATCTACGCAATCAAAGGCCTTGGCATAGTCAATAAAGCAGAAATAGATGTTTTTCTGGAACTCTCTTGCTTTTTCTATGATCCAGCAGATGTTGGAAATTTGATCTCTGGTTCCTCTGCCTTTAGGGTAACTTTAAACCTAGACATATCAATAAATATATAACAAAAATAAATTGCATGAAAATTCCACTTAAAAGCTAGAAAATCCCAGTTATATAGACTATCAAGAACCTATTTCATGCTCTTTATAAGAAACAAATGTTAATATAAATGAGAATGAAAATTAAAATGTAGCAAAGGATCCAACTGAAAATACTATAAAAGAGCTAAAGTGGTTATGACTATATTAATATAATAAAATTATTTCTATACTAAGATTTTAAAGAAATAAAGGGAAACATTTTATGATTCTTACTATTTAAAATAATATTATATGTATAAGCATCTAAAAACAGCATTTAAGTGCACACAAAATATTGACTGAAACTAAAGAGAAGCAAGTGTGTGTGTGCTCAGTCGCTCAGTCATGTCTAGCTCTTTGCAATCCTATAGACTGTAGCCTGATGGGCTCTTTTATCCATATCATTCTTGCTGTATTCAGGCAAGAATACTGAAGTGGGTTGGTTGCCATTTTCTCCTCCAGGGGATCTTCCTGACCCAGGGGTCGAACCGATGTCCTTTGAGGCTCCTGCATTGGCAGGCAGATTCTTTACCACAGAGCCACCTGGGAACCCCAATTGGGAAGAATAAATCTAAATGAAATAATTTAATATTTCTCTTTCAGAAATTGATAAATAAGTGAATAAAAGCATCAGGAAATATGTTAAGTATTTGAAAATAACTGTAAAATAAACTTTTATTGATAATTTTATTTTAGAATATTTTACCTAATAAATACAGAAATCAATTATTTTCAAGTATACATGGAACTTTCCCTAAGATAGACAAGATGCTAGACTGTAAAACTAGAAACAGTATACATCAAATAATTGCATTCTTACAAAGCACATCTCCAACCACAATGTATTAAATTACAACAGTAAAAATCAGTAACAGTAAAAATCCAGAAAACTACAAAAAATTTGAAATTAATACAAATGTAAATAAACAACAGCTACAAGAATAAATTTTATTAGGAATTATAAAATGATTTAAGTGGAATTGTAATTTTTAAAGCTACTTATAATGCCTGATGTAGCAAGGTTGCTCTGAGATGGAAATTTATAGTTTTATATGTATGTATTGTAAGACTTCCTAGGTGGTGCTAGTGGTAAAGAACCTGCCTGCCAATTCAGGAGATGTAAGAGACACAGGTTCATTCCCTGGGTCTGGAAGATCCCCTGGAGAAGGGCATGGAAACCCACTCCAGTATTCTTGCCTGGAGAATCCCATGGATAGAGGAGCCTGGCAAGTTACAGCCCATAGGGTTGCAAAGAGTGGGACACGACTGAAGTGACTTAGCACATGTATGTATTAGAATAGAAAAAAAAATCTGAAATCAACAATCTAAGCTTTCACCTTAGGAATCTGAAAAATGAAAAGCAAACTAAACTCAAGGCAAGCAGAAGGAAGGGTATAAATGATTAGGAAAAAATCAATGATGTCAAAAACAGAAAATACTAGCTAAAATCAATTAAGACAAAATTTGATTCTTTGAAAAGATTATGCAAAATTTGCAACCCTTTTCCAGGAATAACTAGGAAAAGAATATAGAAAATATAGATCAACAATTGGACATTGGTATATGCAGATGGTGACTGCAGCCATGAAATTAAAAGACGATTATTCCTTGGAAGGAAAGTTATAACCAACCTAGACAGCATATTCAAAAGCAGAGACATTACTTTACCAACAAAGGTCCATCTAGTCAAGGCTATGGTTTTTCCAGTGGTCATGTATGGAGTCGGTGATGGACAGGGAGGCCAGGCAAGCTGTGGTCCATGGCATCACAAAGAGTCAGACACGACTGAGCTACTGAACTGAACTGGACTGATACATAGTAACCCTGATAAAACACAACAATACACACAATGACATGGGTAAAATTTATAAAAATGTTGATTGAAGAAGTCAGACACAGAAAAAAATATATTATGATTCCAAGTATAATTTTTTTTTAAGTACAACTCTGTTTCAAGGATGCATATTTATAAAGAAAAAATACAAGTGACGATGGTGGTCATCTTTGTGGAGAGGAATGAATGTGACTAGGGAAGAATGATGGCATCTGAGGATTTGATAATGTTCTAATACTGTTTTGGGTTATGGTCCTATGGATATTCACTTTCTGATAAATCACTGAGCTGTACATTTTTATCATTCTTAGCAACATACATAGCACTTCATAATAAAATGTTTAAAGAAAATTCATAGTTTATATTGAATACATACAAACTGCCTTTCAAACTAAATATTTTCTCTAAGTAGACTCTACAGTTGCAAAACCAGTAACAGCTGTGTGTACATATTGACTCCAAATCAATAATCTCTTTTATATGGTCTCATTTAAAATAACACCTTCAGTTTTAATGTTACTAAACATAAGGTATTCAATCAAAGTTAAGATGTGTGTGTCTGTGTGTGTACATGTTTTGAGCACACACTCTTGGTTCACTGTTCTTTTCAAAACTAAGGACTGTTACCTATTTGACCATTTAGAGGGCTCTAATGAATGAATTTGAATCTATAAATATAATCATGTACATGTATTAACTGTAGTAAGGCATTTATGTGTGTGTGCCTGAACAAATTACCTGTCAAGAACCCAACTAAGTTTAAAGAATCAAAGGCTGCTTCCTAATGAAAGTTCAGAGTTATGAGGAACATTTAAAACAAATGTACCAAAAAAGCAACTGTTTACATTAAGGATAAACTATCAATATTCCTGGGAATGTCTGAATAAAAGCTATATGCATAATTTCAGATCATTATAGTAAGCAAATCAGATTGAGTGAATAAACATAGTGAATGCTATATGTCTTAATGTCTAATAGCTTTCATATGTGAGAGTCAGACCATTATTCTTACTGTTTTATATTCACTAATTCTCAAAGTTAAAATTTCCCAAGAGAGAATTTGTAATCTTCTAACAGATTTAAGGCAATAAAGACTCAGAGGAAAATGTGTTATTTACATCCCTAAAGCGGCAAGACTGACGTTTAAATCCTAGTCCACTTTCAAAGACTTTTTATTGTCTTGAAAATGAAAGTCAGTCATATCAGACCCTCTGCCACCTCTTGGACTATACAGTCCATGGCATTCTCCTAGCCAGAATACTGGAGTGGGTAGCCTTTTCCTTCTCCAGGGGATATTCCTAACCCAGGGATTGAACCCAGGTCTCCCACATCGCAGGTGGATTCTTTACCAGCTGAGCCACAAGGGAAGGCCAAGAATACTGGAGTGGGTAGCCCATCCCTTCTCCAGCAGATCTTCCTGACCCAGGAATTTAACTGAGGTCTCCTGCATTGCAGGTGGATTCTTTACCAACTGAGCTATCAGAGAAGCCTTTCATTCTGTCCCTGGAGAAGGAAATGGCAACCCACTCCACCCCTCTAGCCTAGAAAATTCCATGGATGGAGGAGCCTGGTGGGCTACAGTCCATGGGGTCGCAAAGAGTCGAACAAGACTGAGCAACTTCACTTTCTTTCTTTCTTTCATTGTCTATTCTATCTTTATTATCACTTTCCATAGCAATTCTTTCATATATCTATATCCACTTCATTCTTTTATTGGATAAATATTGTGTAATATAAAATGGAAATTCATAGCAATCTCCAAGGCAAATATGTGCTCAAGTTCTTCCACAAGGAGATTCCACTTGAGTAACCATTTACATTTCTCTCCCTCCTGAATAGCCAATGGAACAATTTATACCTGTACAGCTACACTAGAGCAGTTTTAGGTTTTTTTTTTTTTTCCCTAGTGGTGATTTGACAATACTTCACTTGTATACTCAAAGCCAACAGAGATTTGTGAGTCTGTATATCTGTTCTAGCATCATCTATTTTAAGGGTTGAATTGCCACTTGGGTAAATCACTCTTAGTCTTCAATAAGACAAAAGAAAAGAGTATTTGCTCAAAAAGCCTCACAATTTCCCTTGTGGTTTATGAAGATGCTGTACAGAATTTAAAAACTGCATTGGAGAAAAATGCAACTTAATTCACAATGAGCCTCCTTCATGTGAAAGAACAACCTCAAAAGGAATGATGTTTGTTGTCTTTTTCTTCTTTCTTTAAAATAACTTCTGATTAAATCTAGGAAATACATATCTAGTTAGATAGCATATGATTGTTGTTAATGTTCAGTGACTAATTTGTGTCTGATGTCATGCAATCCCAGAGACTGCAGCAAGCCAGGCTCCTCTGTCCTCCACTATCTCCTAGAGTTCACTCAAATTTATGTCCATACTGCAGACAGCATACTGTTTATGACAAATCTTATGTTACAGTCATCTGAAAATTCCAATGACTATGATGATAGAAATTTCTCTAATCACTTATTCCTTCATTTTAATAAAGACAGTCTTTTTTAAATAAGTATTATAAGGGTAACTTGTTTAAACTGGATTGGACTTTTCTGGTCATCTTTGAGAATAATTTATCTTGTCTGTTGCAGTGGGAACTGCAGATGGTGACTGCAGCCATGAAATTAAAAGACACTTGCTCCTTGGAAAACAAGTTTTGACCAACCTAGACAGCATATTAAAAAGCAGAGACATTACTTTGCCAACAAAGGTCTGTCTAGTCAAGGCTATGGTTTTTCCAGTGGTCATGTATGGATGTGAGAGTTGGACTATAAAGAAACTGAGTGGGAAAAAATTGATGCGTTTGAACTGTGGTGTTGGAGAAGACTCTTGAGAGTCCCTTGGACTGCAAGGAGACCCAACCAGTCCATCCTAAAGGAAATCAGTCCTTAATATTCATTGGAAGGACTGATGCTGAAGCTCCAATTCTTTAGCCACCTGATGCAAAGAGGTGACTCATTTGAAAAGACCCTGATGCTGGGAAAGACTGAAGGCAGGAGGAGAAAGGGATGACAGAGGATGAGATGATTGGATGGCATCACCGACTCGATGGACATGAGTTTGAGTAAACTTCAGGAGTTGGTGATGGACAGGGAGGCCTGGCGTGCTGCAGTCCATGGGGTTGCAAAGAGTCAGACACGATTGAGTGACTGAACTGAACTGCAGTGGGGACAGTGTTCTTAGGTTCTGTTTGGCTACCTATCACCTTTCTCTCCTAAAGGTAGCTCTTTGCTATCTTTCATAGCTCTTAGCTGAGAGGCAGCCCTGGGAAGTTTTTATGCATTGTTCCCTAACCTGGTCATGGTTGTTTATTTATATCAAAAGAAAGGAAATATGTCCCAAAGTCACCCAACCATAGACATATTAAGAAACCAAAGGAAATGGTTATGCGAGAGCTTTGTACCACAGTTCTGATTGCCTGTATTGGTGTGTTTGAACAAGAAATAAACTACAGGTCATCAGGAATAGAAACAGAAACGCACTCAGAAACAAGTTAAAGATGGAATTGACAGTTGGGTTAAGTTAATGTATCTCAAATACTGCAGTTAGGAGAAAGAGATACAAACACCTCTGAAAGTTTTACCACTAGAATTTTGGCGAATCATCAATGAATGTTTAGCTATTGGACCATTTGGTTTGTCAAAAAGATTTACTAGACTTTATGATGTCTCTTATTATAAATAGACATAATAATGCCAACTTATGTTCAGTGAGATGAAGGAAATATCAAGGGTAAAATAATGGAGTGTTAATAACCTCCTTTTGATAGGATGCCCTGAAAAGCTTTTGTAAGGAGCTGATATTTGAGGCTATATTGATGGATAAAAAGCACTGATATGCAGGAGCAGGCAAAAACAAGTCTAAAGGGCCTGGGACTTTAAAGGACTTGCAATACATAAGGAAAAGCAAGAGAGCAAGTGTCTGGAGAGTGGTGATCAAGGGGCCCAGAATATCAAAGAAGGTTGAATAGGTAGGCAAAGGCTAGATAATAATGATCCTATTTAGGGTATGCTTAATAGATTTTTGGTCTTCTCAGGTGGCACAGTGGTAAAAGACTCTACCAATGCAGGAGAGGCAGCAGACCTGGGTTTGATCCCTGCATCAGGAAGATCCCCTGGGAGGAGGAAATGGCAACTCACTCTAGTGTTCTTGCCTGGAGAATCTCATGGACAGAGGAGCCTGGTGGGCTACAGTCCACAGGGTCACAAAGAGCTGGACACGACTGAGGGTACACACACAATAGATCTTTATGTTAAGGAAAGGAGAATTCACTGAAAGATTTTAAGAAAAAAAAGTCACAATAGCAAGTCTAGCTGCTAATTATTTGCTTAAAGCATTTAAAAAAATTATTAGAGTATATTTGCTTTATAATGTGTTATAGTTTTTGCTGTACAGTAAAGTGAATCAGTTATACATTTTTCATATTTACAGAACTTAATTTTTATACCTAAATTTACAATATGTATAAATAATACATATGTAAAATAACAGTGTGGTTCTGGCATTATTCTCTAATTTATCTGGGTAATAGTGAAACTCTTAGAAGAAACTGTGTATGTTTGGGTTCTTGGAAGACTCTCCACTGTGGCGAAAACAGTTCTGAACTTCCATTGATTTGTGCCCAATCTAAGTGCCGTTGTGGGCCATGGAATTTCACTAGCCATATTCTTTCTAGAATTCTATCTGTGATCATTTCTCAATAGCCTGTAGATTTAAAAATTTTATTTTTGAAATTTTAATCATTTTACTTCAAATGCTCTAAGTATTTATAGTTCCATTTACCTTCCTGTGAAGTGGTGAACATCTGGATATATGATTATTGTCTAACTCAAATGCCTTATGCTACTATCTTCTGAAGATTCTAATGCTAAAGGCTTTATACATTCAGAAGTATACAATGAATGCCAATCAAAATCTCAAGGAACTTTTGTAAAGATACAGAGAAACAATTTTTAAAAGTTAACTAGATGAACAAATAAGCAAAGCTTGCAAAGATAAGCAAGAAGATTATATTACCCTAACAGGATTGAAAGACTAGTAATACATGCCCACAATAAAGAAAGTATAGTTGAATATTTTCGTATTTGTGGATGAAGACAGATATTTTATTGATATATCAACAAAAGAAGTCACAAAACAAAATGGTTGAAACAAAGTTTAGCATTCCTTAAACAAATATTTATTGATCGACAATTATGTACTGTTCTGAATGTTGGGATTCATCAGTGAATAAACTATACAACGATCCTGCCCTTATGGAGTCTATGTTTTGGTACAGATGGAGAGAATAGTTAAAAATAAAGAGTAGTAAAGACAGACTTCATTGATGCACTGAGATTTGAGTAAGAACTGACAAAATGTATACTGAAAATAATATGCATAAAGTCAAAAGAGATATGAGATTCTACAAAAATTGTGACAAATAAATTAGATAATTAGTTAATACCATACAATTATATAATTTAAGTGGGTTTCCCTTGTGGCTCAGCTGGTTAAAGAATCAACCTGCCATGCAGGAGACCTGAGTTCGATCCCTGGGTTTGGAAGGCCCTCTGAAGAAGAGAAAGGCTACCCACTCCAGGATTCTGGCCTGGAGAATTCCATGGACTGTATAGTCCATGGGGTCGCAAAGATTCGGACATGACTGAGCAACTTTCACTCACATATAATTTAAGTAGACAAAAGTTTTCATTAAATTTTAATGCATGTATATTAAAATAATGATTATTTTAATCTATAATCTCAGTCAAGGTTTAAAGCTTGATAAAGTGTTGTGTTAGTCTCTTCATTGCGTCTGACTCTTTGCAACCCAATAGACTACTGACTGCCAGGCTCCTCTGTCCGTGGAATTCTCCAAGCAAAAATACTGAAGCAGGTAGCTATTCCCTTCTCCAGAGGATTTCCCAACCTAGGGATTGAACCCAGGTCTCCTGCACTGCAGGCAGATCTTTACCATCTGAGCCACCAGGGAAGTTTAACAAAATGGACAGTCAATACTGTGACTTTTTTTCTTATTTAGTTGACTGTAAAGGCACATCACCACATCTTTTCTGGAAAAACAAGTAGTCAATACATGCTAGCATATATTTAAAATATCAACACTCTTTTACTAGTAATCTGACTTACAGCAATTTATCCTAGACAGTAATTGAAGAGATTGTCAAAGATTTATGCACTGAGAAAACTGCTGCAATAGTTAAGGTAATAATGGGGGAAATCTGAAAAAATTCAGAGTACCTAAGAAGAAAGAAATGAAAAATAATTTTTGGTTCATCCTTTTATTCTAACCCACTCTGTAATTAATCATTACTATAGAGATTTACTACCACCACCAGTCTATTACATTGCCATCATTTAATGATAAGTGATAATCTCCTAGATGTTCTCTTTGTATGTACTGTGCAATGAACTCCATGACCAAAGCACTCTCAACAGGGAAAATGGAGATCTTTACAAAATTAAATCCAACATACTCACGACCTTGTCTAAAATACTCTAAGCCCTCTGGTTTGTTTTTAGAACAAGGAGCAAGTCATAGATACACCCTACTTCATCTTTAATATATCCTATAATTCCCTACAGGCCCGCCCTGACTTGCTACTCAACTTACATTCACACCACATTTCTTTCTTTTATTCGGAGTTCTGGTAATTCTTGCAGTATTTCAGCTTATTACTCAGCTATAAAAAGAATGAAATAATGCCATTTGCAACAACATGGATGGATCTAGTGATTGTAACACTGAGTGAAATAAGTCAGGCAGAGAAAGACAAAAGTCATTTGATATCGCTTATACGTGGAATCTAAAAATGAGTACAAATGAACTTATCTACAAAACTGAAATAGAGTTAGATATATAGAAAATAAATTTATGGTTACTAGGGGGTAAGGGGTGGGGGAGGATAAACTGGAAGACTGGGATTGACGCACACACTACATAAAATAGATAACTAATAAGGACCTACTGTGTGGCACAGGGAACTCTATACTATATATATGTAACAGATTGACTTTGCTTCACCTGAAACTAACAAAACATTATAAATTAACTATACCTTTATAAAAAATTTTAAAGGATCATGCATACCTCTGGACATAGCCTTTGCATATACTGCTCACTCTGGCATACAGCAGGTACTCAAATACTTGAATGAAAAAAAAAAAAAAAACCTAACGAATGAGTGCACAGTCCATGGGGTCACAAGAGTCGGACACGACTTAGTGACTAAACCACTGCAATGAATGAGTGAAAAAATTAGTGTAGTTCATAATGTAATAAAATACAAAGAATATAATCCCACATTTTAAGTCATAGTGTCTGAGATAATATAACTGATGACTTGAAGGGGTGTATTTGAAATAAGAACTAAATCTTGTAGAAAGTCATAGACACATTGATATTGGTGATATAGTACAATATTCAATAGACACCAATGATCAGGTTAAAGGAATCAGAGTTCAGATATGAGAGTGAGATTGGGTATGTAAATGTTGGATTCCTCTTCTTGGGTGAGATTATTTCAGCTGTCAGCAGTTTAACTCAAGATGTCTTTTTAAATTTCTGATTGTGTTGCAGACATTCTGTTTGGTCATGGAAAAATAAAGCTGAAGAAGGCACATTCCCTAATATATTTTAGTCTAATAAGAAGGCTATATTATAAAAAGAGAAAGAATATTAGAGTACAGAAAATGAATGCAGTACCTGAACATCATAAGGAAAATAGAAACGGTTATAAATATAGGACCAGGAATATGTATCTATTTTCCTAATTTAAGTACACTCAATTTACCAAAATCTAGAAATCTTGCTGAATATAAATAATTTCTGGATTATAAGAGTTATGAATATATAACTAGCTCTTTACTTATTTTGAAAAGTCAAAATGAAGTGCTGTGATTTGATCACAGAATTTTTTTTTCCTTCAAATGTCTAGTCTTTGGGGGGATTTTATTAAGTACAAAAGACAAGGTCAAAATAAAAGCTAAGAAGTGCCAAAGAAATTCTTTGTGCTTGATGTCAGAAAACTTACTGAGCCTTCTCCCCCAAAAGAATATGCTGACACATTTGAGCTGAGGACCTGGAAACTGGGGACTACAAATAAGGAAGAATGTGAAAGTTCTTTTCTTTAAGATTTATCTTTCCTTTAAGGCATGATTAATCCATCACATATTTGACACACTTTTGTATCTATGTGTCATTATCTAAAGCAATGGTCTTATGAAAAACACATGGGTCACTAACTTAGTCAGTGAGTGTGGACAGATTTTGCTCAACTAGCTGAGTGACCTTGCACAAACCATTTAGCTACAGCATGCCTCAGTTAGCCAGGTGTGAAAGGACATTTCTGTAAATAACTCCGCAGTTCATTCCTGCTCCACAAAACAATCTGTAATAATACATTAAAGAAAAAATGTAAATAATAAAATATACAACTTGAGTCAGTATTAAAATATTTACCTAAAAATTGAGAAAACCGAAGAGATAACAGTGCACAACAAAATAGTTTCTCAAAAAGCTGAGAGTAAGAACTATCATGTTAAAATAATAAAGAAATTTAAGAAATACAAATTAACTCATAAAATAACCCCTATAATTGTTCCTATTTAACACTATAAAACACAATGATTCTGGGCAAATTAAACTTCCCTTCAATACATTAACATTGTAGAAGAGAAATAAAAGCACTGGAAAAAAAAATGAGGACTTAAATAATGTTCCTATAGGTTAAATTATTTCAATTATTCTTTATTAATGTTTAAATTTAAACAGATATTTCTTTACAGTTTCTAAATTATGTTCACATATACTGGTATTCCTCCAGTTTTACAGAAGAAGAAACTGAGGTTCAAAGAAGCAAAATGATTTGTTTATTGTCAATAGTAAACGGAAAAAACAAAATTAAGTTCACATGTTAAAGTTACAAATTTAAGTTTTCTCTCTATTTTCAGGGTTAATACTTCCATTTCATAAAGGAAGGACAAATTTTATGTCACTAATATAGTCAAGGATGTTTCTTTCAAAACAAATACATACAGCTGACCCTTGGAAAAAGCAGCAAAGCATGGAAAATCCTTGTATAAATTAAAGTCAGCCCTCTGTATCCACAATTCCTGCATCTGAGAATCCAGCTAACTGTGGATCTGGTAGTACTGCAGTATTTACTATTGAAAAAAAAAAATATATAAGCAGACCCACACAGTTCAAACTTGTGTTGAGGGTTACTTGTATATTTCAACTGATATAGAGTACATTATACACACTATATCCATTAATATGGCTAAGTCAAATAAACGACAGTAATAGGAGAGGGCTTCACTGATGGCTCAAATGGTAAAGAATCCACCTGCAATGTGGAAGACCTGGGTTTGATCCCCGGGTTGGGAAGATCCCCTGGAGAAGGGCATGGCAACCCACTGCAGTATTCTTGCCTGGAGAATCCCTATGGGCAGAGGAGCCTGGTGGGCTACAGTCCATGGAGTCGCAAAGAGTCCGACACCAGTGGGTGACTAAGCACTGCACACAGCACAGCAATAGCAGAAAGCTATAATAAATTAATTCCAGGGCCCATTAAGAGAGGCAGAACATTTTATTATAAGCAGTGGCCTCAACATTTGCTTTACGACACAGCACAGACTAGTATCCTGTGCACTTTTGCCCTCTATCCCACCAAACACAGAACTACTACTTCATATCTGATCAGATTATAATATAATGTAATATGCAGCCCTATATAATTTTATCAGCTTTATCTGGAAATAAGAGTCAATGGGCCTGCCTGGTAGAGTTTACTTTGTCAGTGAAGGAAGAGTGATAAGTCATAACCAGCGCGGTGTGGCCTTCACAAATGTACACGGCCCGCGCCACACAGTCCAGCCTCCGTCCCGAAGAAGTCACAGAAGATGGCTGCTTAGATGTGAAACACTGCGAAAATAGCTGTCTCTGTATTTCACAAAGAAAGATAAGTTTTCTCTGAGAAGGGATTCTAATATTAGTATTTGTCACTGGTCTCTGAATGGGTTATACACTTTTGAAAACAGTAACAATGAATCAACCTGGTTTTTAGTTGAGATTATCCAGGGATACTGTGCCAATAATTTGCTGAATGATCACAGGCAATCACTGTTCTTTGCTACATGAGCAAACGGGAGTATGGTAACTATCAGATATACCAAGTTATCATGAAGAAACTGCAGTGTACTAAATAGAAGATTGCCTTGAAAATTACTGCGCTACATATACATCAATATGAATTCTTACTATTTATTCCTTCTCAGCACTCTAATAACGCTGTTAAAAGTGTAAAATGGTACAGCAACCTTGGACGACAGTTCAGCAATTTCTTACAAAACTAAACATACTCTTACCATACAATGCAGCATTCACACTCCTTTGATATTGACCTAAAGGAACTGAAAACCTATATTTTCACAAAAACCTGCACCTGGATGTTTTCAGCAGCCTTATTCAGTATTTTAAAAACCTGGAAGCAGTCAGGATGCCCCGCAATAGGTGAATGGATAAACTGCGGTTGATCCAGGCAATGGAATGTTATTCAGCATTAAAAAAAAAATGAACTGCCAAGCCATGGAAAGACACAAAGGAAGCTTACATTTATATTACTGAGTGAAACAAGCCAATCTGAAAAGGTTCCATACTGTATGATTCCAACTGTATGACATTCTGGGAAAGGCAAAACTATGGAAACAATAAAAAGATTAGTTGTTGCCACGGAGCTGCTGGGGCAGAAAGGAATAGGCAGGGCACAGATTTTTAGAGCAGTGAGTACACTGTATGATATTATAATGATAGATAGAGGCCATTATATAGTTGTCAATACCCGTAGCGTATACAACACTAAGTGAACCTCAGTGTAACCTATGGACTTTGGGTGATTATGATGTGTCAATTTAGATTCCTCCTGGTTAAAAAAAAAAAGTGCACCATTTGATGAGTGATATTGATAAAAGGGGAGGGTATGTATGTGTCGGGGCAGGAGGTTTTCTGGAAATTTTATACCTTCCTCTCAATTATGTTATAAACCTAAAATTACTCTAAACATTAGTCTTAAAAAAAAAACACTATCAGAGACTTCCCTGGTGGTCCAGTGGTTAAGAATCTGTCCTGCAATGCAGGAGACCTGGATTCAATCCCTGTTCAGGGAACTAAGGTTCCACATGCCTAGGAACAACGAAGCCCACTCCCCACAACTACTGAAGCCCACGTGCCATGACTAGAGTATCTGTACGCTGCAATGAAAGATCCTGCATGCTGCAGCTAAGACCAGATGCAATCAAATAACTTATTTTTTTAAAAAAGACAACCTATCGAATGGAAGAAAATATTAAAAAAAATACTACTACATTATATGAATGAAAATACAATTATGACACATGAATTGGGCAATTCTATTAAAAGTTGAGCTGTCTTTTAAACGGTAGTATGTGTACAAACAACCCCGTGCCGTATAAGGCATTGCAGTTCATATTAATAGTCAATATATTAAAGCTTTACTACATGGTGGTCTGTGTGATAAACAATGAATGTCAGTTATATCACTAGATCTTCTCCTACAAACAGGGTGCTAATTCAGTTTCATTACAGAGGTAATCAGGTCTTAGAGAAATTAAGCTACTTGCTCAGTCACCAGAGTCAGAAAGGACTAAAGTGCTTTCCTGAGGATTTAGTATGCCAGACTCCATGTGCTTAACCACTAATAGTAGTATTTTATACAAGTTAACTATATGATTCAGAGAAGGCAATGGCACCCCTCTCCAGTACTCTTGCCTGGCAAATCCCATGGATGGAGGAGCCCGGTAGGCTGCAGTCCATGGGGTCGCTAGAGTCGGACACGACTGAGTGACTTCCACTTCTCACTTTCATGCATTGGAGAAGGAAATGGCAACCCACTCCAGTGTTCTTGCCTGGAGAATCCCAGGGACGGGGAAACCTGGTGGGCTGCCGTCTATGGGGTCACACAGAGTCAGACACGACTGAAGTGACTTAGCAGCAGCAGCAGCAACTATATGGTTTTGGAAAAAAATTATCAAGTGCAACATTGTAATCAGGAAAACATATTTTATCCCTTTCTCCTCACTTCTCAGTCTCTGCTGTTATATATGTTGGTTTCCTGCTGACTGCTACTGGATACTGGAACAAGGAGGGATTAGAGGCTGAGAATCTTGAAGATACAGGTCTTTGTTGATGTAACTCTCCAGAAAAAATTTTCATCTCTTGGTCAACTTTTTCTTGACTCAATCTCCAAAAATTTCCCCTCTGGTTCCTTTCACAATATACCACTTGCTATTTAAAAATAAGATTTGTCTCCTTTTCTAATCCACCATAGAATAGCCATAAAGATTTTTCCAATTTGCCTTTTTTCCTCCAAGATCTTTGGAAATTTTGTTAAAGCTTAGTGTAGATGGCAAAAAGTGAAATAATTCTATTTTCAAAGTGAAAATATTCTCCCACAAGGAGATTAACAGTAACGTCTGCCTCTAGCATTTATTGGAGAATAAATGGAGTTGTTACTCATTTGTCAAACTTGATGGAAGTGCCTTCATGTAACTGTGCATTTATTACTATTTTTTTACATAGATCTAAAATTTTGAAATGATCTTCCCATTTTCATGATAGGAAAATAAGCATTTTTTTTTTTACTTACATACAATTAATACTGATCTTTTACATGTAGGAGCTTCTAAATATTTTCCACATTTTATAAAATATTATTACATTTTTCATCTTGTGATCAATTAAGTATGATCCATAATTAGAATATTTGGAAACGCTTTTTATTCTCCAAACCATTAGGATTTTCAGTTATTTTGAGAATTAAACATTTAACTATCCAGTTATCAAAGAAGCTAAAATAATCTGATATTAGTTTGAAGTTTTATTTTATATATCAGGATTATATTCCCTAAATAAGAAATAGAGGAGAACTGAGATCTTGACAAGAGTGAGTCTTCCAATCCATGAACATGGAATGTTTATTTATTTATTTTGATCTTCCTTTATTTCTTTCTTCAGTTTTATAGTTTCCACATATATATTCTATATATATTTTGCTATATTTGTACCTAAGTACTTCATTTTATGATGCTATTTTAACATTTTAAAAATGTTATTTTTAAAACTTCAATTGTCAACTATTGACATAAAGGAGAACAATTGAATTTTGGATATTGACCTGTATCTTGTAACTTTGGAATATTTGCTTATAGAAGTTTTGTTTTGATCCAGTACATTGTTACTATTATTATGATCTAAAGAGCTAATTTTATATCAATAATTAATACTACCAGTAATTGATTTTACCTTGCTTTGATTGGAAGAGGGTGTTTGCTATGACCAGTGTGTTCTCTAGCAAGTGGAAAGACTGATGCTGAAGCTGAAACTCCAATACTTTTTGGCCACCTGATGCCAAGAACTGACTCATTTGAAAAGATCCTGATGCTGGGAAAGATTGAAGGCCGGAGGAGAAGGGGACAACAGAGAATGAGATGGTTAGATGGCATCACTGACTCAGTGGACATGAGTTTGAGTAAATTCCAAGTTGGTGATGGACAGGGAGGCCTGGCGTGCTTCAGTCCATGGGGTCACAAAGAGTCAGACATGACTGAACGACTGAACTAAACTGAACTGAATGCCATTCTTCCTTTTTTTATGTAGATTTAAGTGTCTGATCTAATCATTTTCTTCTGCCTGTAGACTTTCTATTAATATTTCTTATAGGGCATGTCTGCTACAAATGCATTCCCTCAGCATTCAGTAAAATTTGGTTGGAAACAAGAATTCCAAGATGATGATTTTATTTATCAGTTCAGGTCAGTTTAGTCACTCAGTCGTGTCCGACTCTTTGCGACACCATGAATCACAGCATGCCAGGCCTCCCTGTCCATCACCATCTCTCAGTGTTCTCTCAAACTCACGTCCATCGAGTCGGTGATGGCATCCAGCCATCTCATCCTCTGTCGTCCCCTTCTCCTCCTGCCCCCAATCCCTCCCAGCATCAGAGTCTTTTCCAATGAGTCAACTCTTCGCATGAGGTGGCCAAAGTACTGGAGTTTCAGCTTTAGCATCATTCCTTCCAAAGAACACCCAGGGCTGATCTCCTTTCGAGTGGATTGGTTGGACCTCCTTGCAGTCCAAGGGACTCTCAAGAGTCTTCTCCAACACCACAGTTCAAAAGCATCAATTCTTCGGCACTCAGCTTTCTTCACAGTCCAACTCTCACATCCATACATGACCACTGGAAAAACCATAGCCTTGAATAAATGGACCTCTGTTGGCAAAGTAATGTCTCTGCTTTTCAATATGCTATCTAGGTGGGTCATAACTTTTATTTATAGACCTTTATATATTCTACTCAACTCTCTCACTTGCGTGCTTTATAGAGATGTTCAATGTAATTCTCATACCTATTAGTAGTCTCATTCCCTCCTGGCTGCCTACTTTCAAAATTTTGTCTTTGTCTTCAATATTCTTCAGTTTAATATGATATACCCAGGTACAGAAATGTTGGTATTTATTCTGCAATGTTACATTGCTTGAACTTCCTGCATTTGTGGTTATGTATTTGTCATTAAATTTGAAATAGTCTTTGTAATTATTACTCCAAATATTTTCTTTGTTCTATACTTATTCTTCTTCTGGTATTCCAATTATGGATATTACATCTTTTGAGATTGTCACACAGTTGTTGGATATTTAGAGCTTCTTTCTTTTTACTTGTCAACATTTCAGTTGTAGGCATTTCCACTGACATATCATCAAGCTTACTGATTCTTTTCTCAGCTATGTCCATTCTATTGATGAGCCCATCAAAGCATCCTTCATTTTGTTACAGTGTTATTTCCAACATTTTTTTAGACATTCAATATCTCTCTATATACTACCCATCTGTTCCTACAAGTTGTCTACTTTTTTTTTTTTATTAGTCTCTTTAACTTTCAGAGGTGTTTTCCCTCTACATAGCTTTCTCCCCGCTGCTACTTACTTGCTTCCCTAGCTATATCATTCTCAATTTATGTCCTTGAAGTCTTTACCCCTTTAAACTGAAATTTTTCTTTTTAGGTGAAATTTTTCTCTTTACATGAAAGCTGGAAGAATCTGGAGTAAGCAGGAATTGCCTACCACTAGCTGAGATAACAGTTTGTAAAAATTCTTTCCCATGGAATGTAGGACTTTGTTACATGAGTGCTTGGTGAGGTTCTTGGTGGTGAATCACAAAAGTCATGGAGTTTTCTTAAATCTGTACTATCTAGGATTTTTTTCACACTTATACTAGTCCACAGCCAGCCTCTGCCAATTTTATCAACATGCCAATTAAATGCTTCTACCACCTTACATCTTTAGCCACTTTTATTTTATGTTAGCACATCTTGATTTTATCTCTCTGAATGCCCGTCTCTTCCAATTTGAGGTGATAGGTTTTTTTGGTGTCTTTAGTTCCCTGACAGGCCCAAGAAAATTATACATTTTTCACTTTGTCCAGAAGTTTTCTCATAGAATGGTAGTGATCACCACATATATCTGTTTACACACTGGAGTTGAAACAAGTAACTCCTGCTAATATTTTTAATGACTTTTAACACTGTAAAGAATGTGCATTGTAATGACATAATTCTAATAAGTAACCTCCTGTAGCACCACAGTCCTGTAATAGGAAATTAACTTTCCCTAGGTAATTCATATCATAAATTATTTCTTCATGGTCTAAACTTAATTTCCAAGCTTGCTCCTTCTGGTAATATCTAAAGTAAATGCCCAAGACTTTTGTCATAAACTTACACTGGGAGGTAGGGCTAACAGAAAATATCATAGATCATGTATTTTGCCATGTTGTACACAAGCAACCACAACATAAATTGTGACCCCATGGGCTGTAGCCCACCATGCTCCTCTGTCTATGGAATTTTCCAGGCAAGAATACAGGAGCAGGTTGCCATTTCCTCCTCTAGGGATCTTCCTGACCTAGGGATTTAACCCACAAGTCCTGCACTGGAAGGCAGATTCTTTTACCACCGTGTCTGTGGGAAGCCCTCTATATGGATACCTTAAAATACCCATGTCTATATGGATACTATATAAGTATTTTTAACATGAAACGTTAAAACCTGAATTCATCACCATTTCCCACATAAGGAGAAAATACAGAACAAAGTAAAAACAATGCAGACCAAAAAAAGAAAACAAACATTATAATGCTCTTTGTTTCAGTGGATAGTAATGTTATTTACCTATCTGTGCAAAGCAGAAATCTGAGTTTTTCTTGAGTTATTTCCTTCAGATCTCCACATCTGACTAGCCACTGTGCTTTACAGACTTGACTTTTAAATAATCTTGACTTAATTCCACCCCTATGATCTGTGTCCTATACCAAGTTCCCATAATATCTTGTCTAAAGAATCTTCAATAGTTGCTCATTGTTCTTCATCTAAACCCAAACCTTGTAATTTGAACATGAAGGGCAGAAAAATCTAAATATTGCCAACTTTATAATACTTGAAAGAAAGTGAAAGTGAAGTCACTCAGTCATGTCCAACTCTTTGCAACCCCATGGACTGTAGCTTACCAGGCTCTTCCGTTCATGGGATTTTCCAGGCAAGAATACTGGAGTGGGTTGCCATTTCCTTCTCCAGGAGATCTTTCTGACCCAGGGATTGAACCCGGGTCTCCCACACTATAGGCAGATGCTTTATCATCTGAGCCACTTGATTAAACTACCCTTGTCTTATTCCTTTAATGGCTATACTATTTTCTGTTTTGGATCCTTACTACAAGCCATCCCCTCTTTAAGAATATTCTTCCCCATTTTCAGTTAATTCAGACTAAATTATTCACAGCTTACCTAAGATAACTCTTTCTCAAAAAAAGTTCCACTGAACATTTAGTCTTGATGGGGTCCTTTTCACATATGCCACCATAGAATCCTGTTAGTATGCACTAAAATTGTTTGAAATAACTGATTACATGTTATTCAATATCTGTATCCCTGTTGGAGTTACTTTCCAAGAGAGCAGGGATTATATACTTATTTTTCATTGGTTTAATGTTAGTAAATAGCATAGACTTGGCTCATAACAGTGTATAGGGGCTTCCCTGGTGGCTCAGATGGTAAAGAGTCTGCCTGCAGTGTTGGAGATGCAGGAGACATAGGTTCAGTCCCTGGGTCGGAAAGATACCCTGGAGAAGGGCACAGCAACTTATTCCAGTATTCTTGCCTGGAGAATCTCAAGGACAGAGGAGCTTGGAGGGCTACAGTGCATAGGGTTGCAAAGAGTCAGACATGACTGAAGTGACTTAGCACATGGTAGCACAGTGTAAAATAGAGCATTAATATACACTATCAGTATTTCTTAAATAACAGTGATTTTATTAAAACAAATAAAATTATAATTCATTTTTCTGTAGACAATTTCTGACACATACTGAAGTGTCTACATTCTAGCCAGGATTCTAATAATTAGATACAAGATGGTGAAACTTTAAGTGATTTAGAACGGCTATACAGGGCTTGTAGTACACCAGTGATGATAAACAAAATAAATTGCATTTATATGCCAAAGTCATTTTAGTTAGCACTGAAAGGTATATTAAAATTTCCTTATGTTTATGCAGAATTATATAAGTGAAGGAAAACAATCATATAGATATATATAATTCAGTTCATTATATTTTATACAATATATTTACATGCCTATAAACTATAAATAAAACCTATGTAGATAAATATATATTCACGAATGTGACACATTAATATAAAATAAATATAGTATATTATAATTATATAAAGTTTATATAATAAATTTGCATTCTCTATAGTTACTATTAGTATCTTTTATAATATATAAAATATATGTATAATAAAAGTTTTTGTTATATAAATTAATATATATATACTTATATAGAATTTATATGTTTGATTGAGATTAGACACATTTTACATATTTTCCCACTTTATTAGATATGATTTAGTCTAATTTCTCTGAGCATCTCTTTGAGACTCATTAATTTGAGTCAAAGCAGAGACATCACTTTGCCAACAAAGCTTTGTCTGGTCAAAGCTATGGTTTTTCCAGTAGTCATGTATGGATGTGAGAGCTGGGCTATAAGGAAAGCTGAGCATCAAAGAATTGATGCTTTTGAACTGTGATGTTGGAGAAGACGCCTGAGGGTTCCTTGGATTGCTAGAAGATCAAACCAGTCAATCCTAAAGAAATCAGTCCTGAATATTCATTGGAAGGACTGATGCTGGAGCTGAAATTCCAATACTTTGGCCACCTGATGCGAAGAAATGACTCATTTGAAAAGACCCTGATGTTGGGAAGATTGGAGGCAGGAAGAGAAGGGGACAATAGAGGATAAGATGGTTGGATAGCATCACCGAATGGATGGACATGAGTTTGAGCAAGCTCCACGAGTTGGTGATGGACAGTGAAGCCCGGCATGCTGCAGTCCATGGGGCCGCAAGGTCGGCATAACTGAGTGACTTACCTGAACTTGAGACTCATACAAACTACTGCTTTTCTCTAGCTCTGTTATTTCCATTTTTCAATTTAAAAAATGATTTGATTTTCAATATAATTAAAGTAATTTTATGACATGTTAAAATTTTAATTTGATAATAAAGAAAAAACCTAAGCCCCTAAGACTCTTTAAATGTAATATTTTCAAATATATTGTCCATTTAATTGTTTTTAACCCTTAATGTAACAAATCAACACATATAAGACACATCTGATTTTTAGCTGATACCACTCCCAGAATACTACTACAAAGTTTTTAAATCTCCAAGAATAAAAGTAACTTCCTCAAGAAGTACTGCTAGAGAATATGTGGGATTTTATCTTTTGAGTTTTTTATTAGGCTCCCATTGAACTTTCATAAAAGCTTGAATTCAGGCCGCATTTTCTGAATTCATTTTTCCTGGGAAGTGAAATGCCATTGAACTGTCATTTGACCAAAAATTTGATCTTTTAGTTGCTTCATAGTGGAGAAGAGGTTAAGTAATATCACATTTCTCCATGTTTTTCTTTGGATAGCATTTATTCTACTTCCTTCAGTCATCTCTGTGAGATCCTTAAATTATTATTGCTTATTTCTAATTCTAATATTTTTAATACAAACTCTAAGTAAATGTTTGACTTTTTATTTTTCTGAGATCTTATGATAAATTTAAATAACATGATAAAGAGTAAGTCTACATGAGTAAAAACTGACATTCTCTACATAACAGAAAATTAATCTGAAGTAGTTACATACAAGTTACATACAATATAGTTTTCTTTTAAAATATATGATTTAAATCATATTAACTGTAATTAGTAACAAATGGTTTATCAACAAATTGCTAAGTTACTATTCAGCCTGTTTTAATAAATTTTAAAATATTAATTCAAATTAAAGGAGATTGATAAACAGTTTTAGCAATTAGCAATTTTAGCAATAGTTTGCTTTCTTTGGTAGCAAATCACTCTTTCTCACAAAATTATTATTATGCTTTTTTTTTATGTTTCTGTATCTATTTTAAAAATTGAATTTATTATAAAAGCTTTCGATAAGAAATATTACAAAGACATATGATTTCATTGGTGAATTCTATCAAACTTTAATAAGTAGTACCAATCTCACAAAATCTCTTACAAAACATACGAAAGAAGGAAATATTTTTAATCTGCTTTTATGAATTCAATACAACCATGACACTAAAATCTATTACAAGTATATTAATATATTGCAAACAGATCATAAAACAAGAAAAGTGCTTTTTATAAACACAATTCCAAAAATTCTTTGCTACTATTTCCATTGAGGAGTCCTCAGTGGAATTCTTGGTCTCTGGGAAGAAAGCCTACATGTGAGGAGCCTACCTACACTGAAATGATAAGATTACTGCTGTAACAAATACCTAAAAAATATGGAAATGACTTTGGAATGCAGTAGTGGGATTAGACTCAGAGAATTTTGAGAAGCATAAGAGTAAAAATCTAGATTGTTTTGAATAGACAGTAAGAAATATCCTAAAGTACTGCTATGAGGGTTCTGAAGTCAGTGAGAAAAATGCTTCCGGAAATGGTAGGAAATAGGATCCTTGTTATATAGTTTCAGAATGCTTAGCAACATTGTGTCCTGGGGTTATACGCCAAGCAGAATGTGTAAGCAACAAATATGGTTATTGAACTCAGAAGATTTTCAAAATGTTAAAGATACTGCTTACAGTAAAACAGGGAGTGGAAAGAAAAATTCAGAGACTTGTTAAAGAAAAATGAACCAGAACTTCACAACTGGGAAATATTCAGTCCATTCAGATGACACACTAAAATTTGGAAACTGCTTCAGAAAATGTGACAGTGAAAAAACAGTGGGTGTGGTGGTAAACAGTTTCATTAACACATCAGAAAGATCAAGAGATCAGAGGACTCAGTCTCAGAAGGATCTTCAGAGTCTCACAGATCACCTAATCAAGTCGGAGGCACTCTAGACATTTTAAGGTCCATCATCCATTTCAGCAAAGCCAAAAGTCAAAAGGGATTATTTCAGAAAGATCTGTGGAGCAGGCTTTTTCGAATGGTGTGACTCCCTGTTAAATCCACACAAAATCCACAAGTCTCTTGAGAATTGCTTCTCAGCCTTTTGGCTAAGATCAAATGTAGTATGAGGGCTTCCTAAGTGACACAGTGGTAAAGAATCTATCTGTCAATGCAGGAGATGTGGGTTTGATCCCTGGATCAGGAAGATACCCCAGAGAAGGAAATGGCAATCTGTTCCTTGCCTGAAAAATTCCATGGACAGAGGAGCCTGTCCCCAAGGTCCCAAAATAGTTGAATACAACTTAATGACTAACCACCACCACCAACAAGCTCCCTTGAAGGGTCTAGGGAAGAATCTTTTCTTGCCTCCTTCCTAGGTTCTAGTGGTTGTTGGTGACCCTTGGTGTTCTTGCTTTGTGTCTTATAAGGACCTCTCAGTTCAGTTCAACCGCTCAGTCGTGTCCAACTCTTTGCGACCCCATGGACTGCAGCAGGCCAGGCCTCCCTGTCCATCACCAACTCCCAGAGTTTACTGAAACTAATGTCCATTGAGTCAGTGATGCCATCTAACCATCTCATCCTCTGTCGTCCCCTTCTACTCCCACTTTCAATTTTTCCCAGCATCAGGGTCTTTTCAAATGAGTCAGCTCTTCTAATCAGGTGGCCAAAGTATTGGAATTTCAGCTTCAGCATTAGTCAATCAATATTCCAATGAATATTCAGGGCTCATATCTTTTAGGATGGACTGGTTGGATATCCTTGCAGTCCAAGGGACTCTCAAGAGTCTTCTCCAACACCACAGTTCAAAAGCATCAATTCTTCAGTGCTCAGCTTTCTTTATAGTCCAACTCTCACACATCCACATGACTACTGGAAAAACCATAGCCTTGACTAGATGGGCCTTTGTTGAAAAGTAATGTATCTGCTTTTTAATATACTATCTAGGTAGGTCGTAACTTTCCTTCTAAGGAGTAAGCGTCTTTTAATTTCATGGCTGCAGTCACCATCTGCAGTGATTTTGGAGCCCAGAAAAATAGTCTGCCACTGTTTCCACTGTTTCCCCATCTATTTTCATGAAGTAATGGGACCAGATGGCATGATCTACGTTTTCTGAATGTTGAGCTTTAAGCCAACTTTTTCACTCCCCTCTTCCACTTTTATCAAGAGACTCTTTAGTTCTTCTTCACTTTCTGCCATAATAAGGCTGGTGTCATCTGCATATCTGAGGTTATTGATATTTCTCCCAGCAATCTTGATTCCAGCTTGTGCTTCCTCCAGCCCAGGGTTTCTCATGATATACTCTGCGTATAAGTTATATAAGCAGAGTGACAATATACAGCCTTGACGTACTCCTTTTCCTATTTGGAACCAGTCTGTTATTCCATGTCCAGTTCTAACTGTTGCTTCCTGACCTGCACACAGATTTCTCAAGAGGCAAGTCTGGTGGTCTGGTATTTCCATCTCCTTCAGAATTTTCCACAGTTTATTGTGATCCACCTCAAAGGCTTGGCATAGTCAATAAAGCAGAAATAGATGTTTTTCTGGAAATCTCTTGCTTTTTTGATGATCCAGCGATTGTTGGCAATTTGATCTCTGGTTCCTCTGTGTTTTCTAAAGCCAGCTTGAACATCTGGAAGCTCACGGTTCACCTGAAGCCTGGCTTGGAGAGTTTTGAGCATTACTTTACTAGCATGGGAGATGAGTGAAATTGTGCAGTAGTTTGAGCATTCTTTGGCATTGCCTTTCTTTTAGATTGGAATGAAAACGGACTTTTCCAGTCCTGTGGCCACTGCTGAGTTTTCCAAATTGGCTGGCATATTGAGTGCAGCACTTTCATAGCATCGTCTTTTAGGGTTCGAAAGAGCTCAACTGGAATCCCATCACCTCTACTAGCTTTGTTCATAGTTATGCTTCCTAAGGCCCACTTGACTTTGCATTCCAGGATGTCTGGCTCTAGGTGAGTGATCATACCATTGTGATTATCTGGGTCATGAAGATCTTTTTTGTACAGTTCTTCTGTGTATTCTTGCCACCTCTTCTTAATATCTTCTGCTTCTGTTAGGTCCATACCATTTCTGTCCTTTTTAAGGACCTCTACTCATCTTATAAGAACTGCAGTCATACTGTTATTAGAGCCCACTCTAATTTAGCATAACCTCATCTTTAGTAATATATCTTCAAAGGTCCTATTTCTAAATAGGTCACATTCTGAAAATTCTGGAAAGGAAATCAATCCCAACAGTATACTTACTAATCAGTTAATTTTAAAATAAAGAGATTTCCCTGGGTTATCTGGGTGAGCCCAGTGTGATCACAGAAACCCATAAAAGTAGAGCTTCTCTCAGTTGAGACCAAAAGACAAAGTCAGAGAGATTTAGCAGAAGGTAAAGTTAGAGATTCCTAGTGACTTTGCTAATTTACAGACACATGGAAGACATGAGAAGGAAATCTGTTATTCTAAAAAAGTGGAATAAGCTTCAAAGTGAATTGTCCTTTGGAGCCTCAAAATAAGAGCCCAAGTCAAGCGACATGTTGATTTGGGCCTCATAAGACCTTTAGAACAATGCTAATCAAGCCTACATGAAAGTCTGACTTATAGGACAGTGAGATTAGTAAATGCCTGTGCTTTTATAATGCTAAATCTGTGATGATTTGTTATGGTATTAATGTAAAACTAATACACTCTTATTTATATTTATTTATATATAAAATTATTCATATAATTTTTAAAAGAAAAATAATGCAGTGGATTAAAGATGGTCATACATTCTGTGCTATTCTGTTCATTGAGAAACTTACTAGAATACTCATCCCAAGGGAAATAGCCTCCATGTTAGAAGTCTACATTGAATGGCCACACTGAGGATAACCAAAGACCAAAACCACATGGAGACAGACTAGAGAATAAGACATTGTGTGAAAAGATAGGCTAAGGAGACTTGAGGACAGAAATATGAAAGAAGGAGTCATGTTGGAAGTGGAGGCTTGTCCTCAGTTACCCGGAGCTAATACCAGGTAAATGTACCAGGTGATGCACCTCATAGCTGAGCCTTCCTGAATTCCAGCCTTAGAAAAGTCCAAGCAAAATAACAGGTTGTTAAAGCCACTAACTTTGGTAATAATTTGTTATGCAGTAATAGACAACCTGAACAGACCCTGTTTTCTTAGCCAACTACTCTGCTCATGGTCTGAACTATACTTTTACATACATTATCCATTGGTATCTGTCTGTTACTTTTTTTCAGAGGTCTACATTAACTGAAGTTACTAAAGTTAACTTCCCCTTATATAAAATCTCTCCATCTATCACCAGTTAGAAAATAACTTTGGCAGTTTTGCAGCTATTCTGACAAAAGGTACTAAAAGAATGATTGCCTAACAGGCAGCTTTAGAAGTTAGAGGTGGTATCTCCCTAAAGACAGAGATGTCGGGAAAACTTTGAGCCAGTAAGGTTCTACCCTCCACTGCCTACAAACATCTGCTTACTTTCCAGGGTAATAAAGTAGAGAGGAAAATTTACTTAATATGTAATTTCTTCAAAGAGGAGGAGGAACAGAAGTGCCAGCTGCCTTTTATCAACTCAAGAGTGTTCTAACCACAGAGGTCCTTTCCTGTGGTGTGTGTGTGTCCTCAGTTGCTCAGTCGAACTTGACTTGATGACCTCATGGACTGCAGCCCCCAAGCTCTTCTGTCCATGGGATTCTCCAGGCAAGAATACTGGAGTGGGTTGCCATTTCCTTCTCTAGGGGATCTTTCTGACCCAGGGATCAAACTCACATCTCCTGCATCCCCTGCATTGTAGCAGGATTCTTTTACCCAGTCAGCCTTCAGGGAAGCTGACTACATATGCACGACAGTATCTGGCTTTCATCATGTTGCTCTACGGGCTTGGGTTTTGGGGAATCAACACAAAAGTACTGCTCTAACTGCTGCATTTTCTGATAAGTAATAAACTGCCTGCCTGTATAATCTAAGTCTCCTGTCCCGTGTCAGAAAACATATATGACACTGTGCAGGCTAGTAGGAACGAAGAATAATGTCTTAAACTTTTCACTGTTTCTGACTCAATGGCAATGTAACCAACACTACTATCATTAACTAAGTCAATATATTTATTTTTTTTTTTAATTTTATTGATGTATAGTTGATTTCAAATGTTACATTAATTTCAGGTGCACAGTAAAGTGAATCTCCACTCTTTGTTAGATTCTTTACCCATATAAGCATTACAGAATACTGAGCAGAAAGTCAATATATTTCTAATTGCAGTACCCACATATATTCTGACCCCATATTTTCTAAGGGAAATGTTTAAATATTTATCAGAAAACAATATAATAAAATTTTGAAACCTTGATGGAATGAAAGAATTTCAGACAGCACTTAATTACACAGCAACAAATTAATGATTCCCCTTCACAATCCATCTACATCCTTTTTATGTGTGTCAGCACATGTTGAAAAACAATAGACGACTGTGACATTTGCAGGTACTGTAAATGGGTTGCAATTAGACATTAATATTAAGAAAATAAGGAAACCAAAGCAAAGGAATCTGGATCATAACTTTAGAAACAAATGTCCTAGCACTGTACTTCTGTCCATTTGTTTTCACTGAACTGGAAACTGTGTCTGCAAAACTATCCAAGGCTTTTACTACTCTCACTTTCACCATTCTCTGGTGGTGTCTATATGCACACATGACCGCCCCTACATGCTGCTGATGTACAAATCTTCCTTTACCAATGAGTCCTCCCCTGACTCAAGCTTTTCCCTTCTAAAAGCCTACTGGAAATCACACTCTAAAACATGTCACAGATACCTTAAAGTCAATATATCAAACACTGTTCTCATTAGCTCTCTCCTTCAATACTTACCTTTCCTTTTTGTGCCTACTTTTTGATGAACAGCATCATTGTTCAACCATTTTATCTATCTAAAGAGCAGAAAGTTTTATTTAATTGTGCCCCTCCTTTGTTATCTTCACAATCATTTCCTTAACATTTGACAAACTAGCAATTCTAAAGTCAATTACTCCATTTCTTCTTTCATTTAATAAGTATGGACAATCTAAGTTTCAGGCACTGTTCTATATTATGAAGTTACAGTATTTTGATGTTATATTTTAAGGGGCAGAGAAACAATAGCTAATATTAACAAATAATCAACATTATTAAGATTGACGCTATGATAGATTTTTTTCCACAATATATTCTTAAGTGAAGTCGCTCAGTCTTGTCCGACTCTTTGCCAACCCATGGACTGTAGCCTGCCAGTCTCCTTTGTCTGTTGGATTTTCCAGGCAAGAATACTGGAGTGGGTTGCCATTTCCTTCTTCAGGGGATCTTCCCAACCCAGGGACCAAACCCAAGTCTCCCACATTACAGGCAAACCCTTTACCATCTGAGCCACCAGGGAGGCTTGTTTTGTAAAATCGAACTTAAGAGGGCAACATATTTTCTGCAAAGGAGAGTGTGCTGTGAGAGCAAACAATAGGGGGATTGATATACTTTTAGGGGATCAGGAAGGTATGCCTGACAAAGTGATGAAGGAAAGCAGGATGACTAAGAGTAGATAAAAAAGATTTTAGATGAATATAAGGTAAATCTTTTAAGATGGGAAGAATAAGCAAGTTACCCTATTTATCACTCAATTTCCTCATCTTTAAAATGGGTATATAGAAATAACTGAATACTTGTGAGGGCAAAATGAATTAGTGCATATTAAGTACATGAAAAAATGTGGCATATGTAAGCATTGCTGCTGCTACTGCTGCTAAGTCTGTTCAGTCGTGTCTGACTCTATGCGACCCCATAGATGGCAGCCGACCAGGCTCCCCTGTCCCTAGGATTCTCCAGGCAAGAACACTGGAGTGGGTTGCCATTTCCTTCTCCAACGCATGAAAGTGAAAAGTGAAAGTGAAGTCGCTCAGTTGTGTCCTACCCTCAGCAACCCCATGGATTACAGCCTTCCAGGCTCCTCCATCCATGGGATTTTCCAGGCAAGAGTACTGGAGTGGGGTGCCATTGCCTTCTCCATGTAAGCATTAGGTACTATCAATGCTATTATTATTAAATATGTAGTATATGAAAGCCACTATGCAGAGTATGCATACTCCAGTACACAGAGTATCCGGAGAGGGCAATGGCAACCCACTCCAGTGTTCTTCATGACTGAAACGACTTAGCAGCAGCATGCAGAGTATCATGAAAAAATAAAAAAATATGTATGTATAATTTCAGTAGCTGTTCTTCTCCACAGTCAATAGACCTACATTTTTGAAGGCTTATTTGAGTCAAAGCAGCCTTCAAAAATTTTTTTTCAATTGGACAAGTGCAAAGCCCCAGTCTTCATGGTTAGAAACAGTAACCTAAAAGTAGGGCAAGAATGGATACTTTCTGAGAATTTTTTTTTTAAATCCTAAATTGATTAAACCAGTCAATCCTAAAGAAAATCAACCCTGAATACTCACTGGAAGGACTGATGCTGAAGCTGAAGCTCCAATATTTGGCCAGCTGATGCTTACAGCCGACTCACTGGGAAAGTCCCTGATGCTGAGAAATACTGAAGGCAGAAGAAGGGAATGACAGAGGATGAGATGGTTGGATGGCATCACTGATTCAATGGACATGAACTTGGGCAAACTCCAAGAGATGGTAAGGGACAGGGAGGCCTGGCGTGCTGTAGTCAATGGGGTCGCAGAGTTGGACACAATTTGGCAACTGAACAACAACAACAACAATCAATTTTAAATTCAATTTTAATTTTAAATTAAATTTAATTAAATTCTAGAGTTTTAAATTAGATCACATGCACACACACACACATACACAAAAACAAAGCATATTTTTTTCTACCTGGTATTACCTGAGATTCTGCTAGTGAAATAAGAACTTAGCCAAAGGCTTTCTTTTCAAATAATAGTTATGTTCCTGGCCTGTCCATCCATTGGTCTGCCCATCTATTGTATTAAAGGCCTGGATGAATTTATTTATAGCCATAATCTTTTCTTTGGATAATAGCTAAAGCTAATGGCTTATCACCGGTACAACCCCGACAGTCTATCTTTCCTGATTCCTTAGGGTAGCTTTCCCCTACACATCATCACTCTGTAGGATCTCTGAACAGACATCATCCTTAAAATCCCATTTGTACCATTTGGATCAGGTCAGGAAGAGTAATAGCTCTAATCTTCTTGGAGTGATATTATTAATCTTGAGCAGGTGAACTCCAAGGTACTTTCTCTAACCTACACATTTAGAAAGCAGGAGCTTTAGGGCTGTAATGAATAAAGCTAAAATGGAAGCCTGCAGCATGAGCGGAAATGATTGCAAGATTAAGCTGTCCTTCAGGTCTGTACCTAACCCTTGTTTACTCTGTTAAATCAAGAGCGTTGAGAAAACTAAAGAGAAGTATTAAATGACTTTCCATTGAAGTGAGTCCTAATATTATTATATTATTAATGGCATTCATTTTTTAACAGAGACTATATAGAAATAACAGTTAAATAAAGTTGAACATGTTAGTCTCTCAGTCATGTCCAGCTCTTTGTAACCCCATGGACTGTAGCCCACCAGTCTCCTCTATCCATGGGATTCTCCAGGCAAGAATAATGGAGTGGGTAACCATTCCCTTCTCCAGAGGATCTTCCCACCCAGGGGTCGAAGCCAGGTCTCCTGCATTGTGAGAGGATTCTTTACAGTGTGAGCCAGCAGAGAGGTCCAAAATAAAGATAAGCATTATTAAGTAGTATAAAGTTAAGTAGCATCAGAATATTAAAAATATTCTAAGACAATTACAATGTCTCTCTTAAGAGTTTGCCTTTAATTTGTTCATAAATCTGTTGCTATACTGACAAATAAACAAATATATTTTAAGCTAAAAATGTATGATTCAGTTTACAATTTGCTTCTTCTCCCTTTCACTAAAAAACTAAAAAACAAAAACCCCTCTTACTTACTGTTCGAAAGCCACCTCTCTACATGCAATAGAATGTGGTAACTTCTCTCTCTGCTAGTACACACCTGACTCGTCAGAGTTTTTTTGGGAAAGTACATTTCATTTAATTAATATTATTGGGAAAATAACATTCACCACAGGATGTCCCTGAGCTTTATTTAGAAGTATGAATTTAATAAAGCCACAACCAGGGGCTTGGGAATGGAGAAAATGAAGGAGATGTTGGTCAAAGGGTATAAATTTCCAGCAATAAGATGAATAAGTTCTGGAAATCTCATGCACACCATGGTGTAGTTAACTGTCATATATTGAACAGTTGAAATTTTCTAAGAAAGTAGGTCTTAAATATGCTAACCCCCATAAAAGAAGCATAATTATGTGAGGTGGTAGAACTGTTAGCTGATGCTACAGTGGCAATCATTTCATAATACATATGTGTCCCGTCTAGTCAAGGCTATGGTTTTCTCAGTGGTCATGTATGGATGTGAGAGTTGGACTATAAAGAAAGCTGAGCGCAGAAGAATTGTGCTTTTAAACTGTGGTGTTGGAGAAGACTCCTGAGAGTCCCTTGGACTGCAAGGAGATCCAACCAGTCCATCCTAAAGGAGATCAGTCCTGGGTGTTCATTGGCAGGACTGATGCTGAAGCTGAAACTCCAATACTTTGGCCACCTGATGCAAAGAGCTGACTTATTGGAAAAGATCCTGATGCTGGGAAAGATTGAGGGCAGGAGGAGAAGGGGACTAAAGAGGATGAGATGGTTGGATGGCATCACCAACTCAATGGACATGGGTTTGGGTGGACTCCGGGAGCTGGTGATTGGCAGGGAAGCCTGGCATGCTGTGGTTCATGGGGTCACAGAGTAGGACACAACGAGCAACTGAACTGAACTGAACTGATGTGCATCAAATCATGTCGTAAACTTTAAATTTAGAGTTATATGTCAATTATATCTCAATAAAGCTGGGACAAATAAGTAAAACGTTTACAAATATATATTCATGCGACATATAAATATATGATACAAAGCTTTTTTTAGATTGCTTAAATGTATGCAATCTATTTCTTTTTACATGCATTTTAATTATCTATTGCTTTCTATTTTTTTTAAATTGTAAAAAATTTCTTCTAGCCTTTGTGTTTATTCATATTTATATGATACATTTTTTTCTATTGTGTTTTAGGATTCTAAATTAGATCAGGCCATGTCTGTTTTCATATATGATCCTATTAGTACATGCAAGTTTTTACTGAAAGAAAATAAATTTTTAAAAATTATGTTTTGTTAAATTATAATTTATTTGAGAAAAATTGGTTCTGTTTCTGGAGTCAAATGTTTTTTCTGTTCTTTATTTCTGTGGTATAAAATGTCTTTTATCTTTGAGATCCTCACATTTTAAATGGGGTTATATATTTCTCTTATTGAATTCCTGAAAAGAATCTAGTGAAATATGCCAAGTACAAACTGATGATCACCATATAAGCCATTTCAGGAGGCAATAATATGGACAAACACAGTTTTACCTCTATGGATGCATGTGGTGGGTGATTTCTTATGACTTAATAATAGCTCATTCTTTTATTTAAGTGAATCTTCAAAGGAAGATGACATAATCAGTAAGGCAATTTTAGTGACAAGTGTTCGTCAAACAAACTCAGATTTTTCTGATCTGCTTGACAAAGCAAGCTCAGATTATTAAGTTCACCTTCAAATTTGTTAAACCCTTTGATACTGTTTGATATTATGGTATAGACATACCTCAGAATTTGAGTCTAGACACAGAGTATGTGATTTTGTCTGCATAGGTAGATTTCTTACGTATTTTGCGCACGTGTGTGTAGCAAAAATAATAGCTCGGTGAGCCAACAGAGTGCCGTCCTGAGATTATCCAGTATAAAGTCATTAACCTAGAGTGGGCTGTTCTTCACTGTGTCAATGTTTAGTGTGCTTTGGGGGACTATCAAAGCTATGCGGTTATAGCCCCAGCACTCATTATCAAAAAATTCAAACTGCTCTAAACTGTGGGATCATTAGAATTATAAAAGGAAGTAATATTAAGAAGACCACGGACATACTATCTCATTTAGGACACTTTTTCACCAAATATCAAGATAAGAAGTAATATCTATCAGCATAAGAGAACAGGTAACCTAAAATAGGTACTTCCATGTTTAGACAATTTTTCCTCATGCATGAAAGGGAAAACACTTGTATGCAATTAATAGAGAAAATAAAAATGAATACTTATAAAAGGGATTTAATTGTAGACTTTATTCTTTTTTAAGGCAAGTTTCACCACATTTATTCTAATGTTGTGATGACAAAAGATTATAAAACAGCAATATGCAATGATAAGTGTTATGACATGAGTGTTTGCATTCATCTCTGATAGAAGTGAAATGTTAATTTAGAAATATTAGAAAATTTATAAATATTCATTACCTCAATTGTATCCATTTCAAAATTAATTTGAAATTCAAAAATGATTAATTCCTAAAGATGTTCATACAATATTAATAAAGAAAAAAAAGAGAATGACTTTAATGGCTACATGTGACGGAAATCTCATGCTAAATACTTGCATATATGATTTAATATTATACATCAATATAAAGGTTCTCATATAGAAAAAAGGTAGAAGCAATACTAGGATTATTACATAAACTTTACAATACATTCACAAAATATCAATATCAGGGAATAAATTAAAACTAGTAAGAACAAAATTAAAACCTGCTACTGTATATAGAATATGAGCAATATTCAATTTGTTATTACACTTATTGATTCTCTAAATTTATAACAATAAACGACATTTTATAATCCAAAATAAAAAAGAAAAATGTAACAACAACAACAAACCTTACATCATCCTTATCCATATTAAATTATGAAGCCCAGGCTCAAAGCTAAGAATAATTCTTTATTCCTCTCTTTTCTTAAAACGTCAAACATAAATCAAAAGTAAACTACACAGTCTCTGTTTTAAAGCTATATGTTTAACAAAACTACTCTGCACATCTACTGACATTTTGTTAATACAATATAGCTTTCTGTAAAGTCAGGGTTCTCCACATAGTCTCCCTGTTTTGAGTTTGTTCACAGTTTAATCTTTTCTCTATACAAAACCCAGCGCTATCTGATACTATTGATGGAATAATGACGCCCCCTTGATTAATACTCTATAATTGCTTCTTTAAAAATAAAAATCTTTTTATCATGGTCTGGAAAGTCCAGTGGGATCTGTATCCAGCTGACCTTTCCAATCTCATGATACCATTTTACAGTCTTCCTCTGGTTCACTACCGTTTGGTCCTACCAGTCTTTGTTCAATCCCTGGATCAGGAAGATCCCTTGGAAGAGGAAATGGCAACCCACTCCAGTATTCTTGCCTGAAAAATTCCGTGGATGTGGAGCTTGGTGGACGATAGCCCATGGGATTTTAAAGAGTTGGACATGACTGAGCACACCCACAGACAGACAGCCTTCTTTATGTTACTAATTGTCACCCCCTTTTCCACATCAATGCCGTGTATCTGCTCTACTCAGAATATGCTATCTCTGGCTGGCTTATTGTGGCAGCCATGAGAACTGATTTCTCAGACATCCAACCAGAAGGAAGATCTGACAAAGCTTCAGCCACTATTCTCTAAAATGTGTATCACCAAGGTCCCCTTCTTCCTATAGGTTGCTCCTGGCCAAAGGATGGACATGGCAAGGATATGTGGGCAGGCTGCTCCCTAGGAGGCACAGAGATTCTCTGACGGTTGACCTTGGTTCCAGGACTCCACATGGCCCTGTCAAACTTTTCTTAGGCTGCAGGGAAATCAGGATATTTTCACTTTCAATCTTTCCTTCCTCTGACTTGATTGGGGATCATACTTGTAATGCAGTCTGATGACTCTTCTAGACTTGCCTAGACTTACCCCAATTTCTCTCACAGGCATTTTCCCTACAAAAATTTTGGAAAATTTAATATCATCTGGGCATTTGCTTCTCAGAGAATCTTTCACTGATTATTCTGTGTCCCATAATCTATTTGTTTTCTTTTAAACAGTACTTTTCAAAATGCGAAATGTTCCAGCCTATATCTTTATTTTTGTATCAAATTTTACATCACTACAATTTAGCTCCCATGAGAGCAGTGATCTTTTAGTCTTGTTCGCCAATATATCACCTTAGTGCCTGATATATAGTAGACATTTGACACATATTTGCTAAACTAGTTTATACCAAAAGTGAAAGTTGCTCAGTCATGTCTGACTCTTTGCAACTCTGTGGAATATAGTCCATGGAATTCTCCAGGCCAGAACACTGGAGAGGCAGCTTTTTCCTCCTCCAGGGCATCTTCCCAACCCAAGGATCAAACCCAGGTCTCCTGCATTGCAGGTAGATTCTTTATCAACTGAGTCACAACTGTAACTAATTTGTGATCAAGTGTATACGTGTGTTAGTTGCTCAGTTGTGTCTGACTTTTTGTGACCACATGGACTGTAGCCTGCCAAATTCCTCTGCCCATGGAATTCTCTAGGAAAAAATACTGGAGTGGGTAGCCATTCCCTTTTCCAGTGGATCTTCCTGATCCAGGGATCGAACTCAGCTCTCTTGAACTGCAGGCAGATTCTTTACCATCTTGAGCCACCAGGGAAGGCTGTAATGTAAAAATGAGACTGTTGTTATTCAGTCGCTAAGTCAAGTCTGACTCTTGGCAACACAATGGACTGCAGCATGCCAGGGTTCCCTGTCCTTCACTATCTCCTGGAGTTTGCTCTGAGTTCAGTTCAGTTCAGTTCAGTTGCTCAGTCGTGTCCAACTCTTTGCGACCCCATGAATTGAAGCACGCCAGGCCTCCCTGTCCATCACCAACTCCCGGAGTTCACTCAAACTCACGTCCATCAAGTCAGTGATGCCATCCAGCCATCTCATCCTCTGTCGTCCCCTTCTCCTCCTGGCCCCAATCCCTCCGAGCATCAGAGTCTTTTCCAATGAGTCAACTCTTCGCATGAGGTGGCCAAAGTACTGGAGTTTCAGCTTTAGTATCATTCCTTTCAAAGAACACCCAGGACTGATCTCCTTTAGAATAGACTGGGTGGATCTCCTTGCAGTGCAAGGGACTCTCAAGAGTCTTCTCCAACACCACAGTGAGTAGGTGATGCTATCAAAATACAGTTAAAGATTATGTAGCAGTTGAATAGATCAACAAAATAACCCTATCCATTCTGCTGCCTTACTTTCAATTTCCTTATATCAACATAGAATTAATCTCATGATACTGATCTATATATGTGAATATAGGTGGATATATGTGAATATTTTGACAGTATCTAAGTTATCTCTTCAAGCTGAAGTTATATCTTTAAAACTAAAGGGGAAAATTAAAATGAGGATTCTTTTAGTCTTCCATTTTCCAACATACCTGGAACATTTTGCACTGATTACCACCACCCACCTCTCAAAAAAGTGTCTTTCATGTCCTTGCTGTAACACTTTCATGTATTCAGTTCTGTAATCCTCCTCTATTGCTGGCTCTGTTTGATCCTCCTCATTTGTATATGTGACATACTGAAACTCAAGTTTAGGTTTTACTCCTCTCTCAGTTAACTCATCTGTTAGAACAACTTCAACCATCACACTTACATAGGCATTCCTAAATTTTACCTCCTGATAGTATATATATCACATAAAATGTATATAAATACTTAAATAATGTCTAGTATAAATTTAAGTCCATTTTTAATTTAAATAATATTAAATACAATTTTAATTTCATACTATTTAAATATAAAATATCTAAAAATTTTAGGTTTATACTACAGAAAAAGCCTGGGCTTTATAAGGACCTCATTAAAATTATATGTCTATCACTCAGTAATTCTATGAATTTGGGCAACTTTTCCAGAGCATCCTGAAGTCC
This sequence comes from Bos javanicus, assembly GCF_032452875.1. Lineage (NCBI taxonomy): Eukaryota > Metazoa > Chordata > Mammalia > Artiodactyla > Bovidae > Bos > Bos javanicus. The sequence continues at coordinate 27,354,148 of NC_083891.1, read as the reverse complement.
AAGTTTTGTCATTTAAAGAAACTGATATAATGAGGACCACCTCACTGAAGTTTTAGTTTTTGTCATGTATTACACGCTTAATGGTATGCTCTTGCTAATGCTATTATATACATATATTCTGGGATGCATGACAACTCTTTTACAAATGTTTGCCTAATTGTGTAAATTTAAATTCTTAGCTTTGTACTTTTAAATGCAAAATATAAATGGAAATAAATTATAATAAGTGCAAAAAGATCAAATATATGAGTGAATTTGTTGATAAATAACTTTTTTTCTCTTAATATGGAAAATATTACAAAAAAGCAGCTTAGTAAGTTAACTATTTTCTAGTCATAATCCAAATCTCTGGCAGTCCTGATGGTGTTTACAGTTGAATGATGCTACCTCATCTAGTCCACAATGGTTTAAACTTAATGGTTGAGGAAACTGATGAAGTGCTAGCTTACAATTTTTCATAAACAAATGCACAGAAACACTTACACCACATGTCACATTCAGGAAGTATATGATGTAGAGTTACCATCTGTCTCTGCAGTTATCCAACACTGAAGGTTACTAAATTCATTGTTTCTTCCACACTTTGCTCTCTTCCCTTGGTTACACAATCGTGCCAACATGGGGGCTTCTCAGGTGGCTCATTGGTAACAAATTTGCCGATCAAGCAGGAGACTTATGTTCAATCCCAGGATCAGGAAGGTCCCCTGGAGAAGGAAATGGCAACCCACTCCAGTATTGTTGCCTGGGAAATCCCATGGACAGATGAGTCTGGCGGTCTACAGTCCAAGAGGTCACAAAGAGTCAGATACAACGTAGGGACTCAATGTGAAAGCACTAACTTCACAAATTGCTGGAATACAAAAGATAAGTGTGCACTTCTTTCAGGAAACTTACTCTTTTTCAAAATGTGCAGCTGTTTTACTAATTTAGCAAGATACTGAAAATATGCATCTGTGCTGGTGCTAAGTCACTTTCAGTTGTGTTTGACTCTCTGGGACCCCATGGACTGTCGCCTACCAGGCTCCTTTGTCCATGGTATTCTCCAGGCAAGAATACCACAGCGGGCTACCATTTCCCTCTCCTATGCATCTGTAATCCTTTGATTTAAGCATAAATGTTAAGTTTACCAGAATATAAACTGATATATTTATGCCAGTGAACCCTTTCTGTTAAAAACAATCTTATAGAATTGGGCTATGCAGCTCTGAAAGAAAGGTTTCCAAATAGATTGCAATTTGTGCAATTCCCACCAACAGCATAGAACATTGATAAATATGAATTCATGTTCCCTTTCTCTTTATTAATGATGCAACCGTAATGTATAGTAGGTTTAGGATAGATATACAATGCATTTAGAGTAACTTTAGATTCCATGTAAGAGAATTACTTAATGCTTTTAAACTAATTAAGAATTTATTTTCAACATTAATTCTTAGACACTTTGAGGAATCCAGAATATTTTGAAACATAAACTTCTAAGTCTGAAGCCAGACTTAGAGAATATTTTTTTTTCTAACCACTATTAGGTTGAAAGTTCAGTCTTCAACAAGGGGTTCAAATCCAGTATAATGTATTGGAAAGTTCTATGTGGGATGCCACACATATTGACTATAAGAAGTAAGTTAATGCTTTTCTTTTGGGATATTATATATGGAGAAAGCATAAAGCATTCATCTCTCTTTATGTTTCTTAAATAGACCCAAAGAATCTTTTCTTTATTTAAATGTGATGATACAATCTTGCAAAATGAATATGCAATAAACACAAACTAGTTCAGTTATTTTTACTGATTACTATTACCATAACTTTAAAAATGTTAAACATATAAGTTTCCCACATATAGAGTGATAATATATCAAAATTTTAGCTTATTAATAAGGGAAAATGAAGATGAAAAGGCTGAGGCAAAGAGTTTGATAAACTGATCTTTTGCTATAGATATAGGTATGAATAAAGATATCAGTTCAGTTCAGTTCAGTCACTCAGTCATATCTGACTGTTTGTGACCCCATAGACTGCAGCACGGCAGGCTTCCCTGTCCATCACCATCTCCCGGAGTTCACTCAAACTCACGTCCATCAAGTCGGTGATGCCATCCAGCCGTCTCATCCTCTGTTGTTCCCTTCTCCTTCTGCCCCCAATCTTGCCCAGCATCAGGGGCTTTTCAATGAGTCAACTCTTCACATGAGGTGGCCAAAGTACTAGAGTTTCAGCTTTAGCATTATTCCTTCCAAAGAACACCCAGGGCTGATCTCCTTTAGAATGGACTGGTTGGATCTTCTTGCAATCCAAGGGACTCTCAAGAGTCTTCTCCAACACCACAGTTCAAAAGCATCAATTCTTCGGCACTCAGCTTTCTTCACAGTCCAACTCTCACATCCATACATGACCACTGGAAAAACCATAGCCTTGACTAGACAGACCTTTGTTGGCAAAGTAATGTCTCTGCTTTTCAATATGCTATCTAGGTTGGTCATAACTTGATATAAATCCTGCAGTAAGGTTATCGGGTTAAATTTAAGACAGATTAGTCTATCATAGAAAAATAAAACAAAAGTTTGGGGTTATTTTGTCTAATACAGAAGAAAAAATGAATTTTACTACTTTGCATATGTTGACATCTAACTTTATAAAAGCTAAGCATTAATAAATACTCTATACTAATAGTTACATTTTTTAGTCAGATTATTCTTATATGGGTTTATTAAGAAATGTTCTAGTACGGCACTATAGGAACAAACCATTATTTACGTATTGGCTTTCTTGCAAATTTTATATGCTAAGTCACTTCAGTCACATCTGACTCTTTTGACTCCATGAACTGTAGCCTGCCAGGCTCCTCTGTCCATGTAGTTCTCCAGGCAAGAATATTGGAGTTGGTTCCCATTTCTTCTTCCAAGAGATCTTCCAGACCTGGGGATTGAACTGGTGTCTTCTGCAACTCCTGCTTTGCAGGCAGATTCTTTACTGCTGAGCCACCAGGGAAGCCCCCTACAAATTTTATATACTTTTTCTTAAAATTGGTTATTGATTGTTTACTAAAGATTAATTCAGTATTGTGCATTGAACCTGGACTGGCGACTCTTTTCGTACATGATATTATACATGTTTCAATGCCATTCTCCCAAATCTTCCCACCCTCTCCCTCTCCCACAGAGTCCATAAGACTGTTCTATACATCAGTGTCTCTTTTGCTGTCTCGTACACAGGGTTTTTGTTACCATCTTTCTAAATTCCATATATATGCGTTAGTATACTGTATTGGTGTTTTTCCTTCTGGCTTACTTCACTCTGTATAATAGGCTCCAGTTTCATCCACCTCATTAGAATTGAATCAAATGTATTCTTTTTAATGGCTGAGTAATACTCCATTGTGTATATGTACCACAGCTTTCTTATCCATTCATCTGCTGATGGACATCTAGGTAAGGCTTTCCTGGTGGTTCAACAGTAAAAAAAAAAAAAAAAAGATTAATTCACTAATTTCTTAATAATTAACTATTTTATTGAGCAGACTGTTAAACAGAAAATCCTATTTTTGGTACACATGAGTAAAAAACATATAAATTTAGTTAACATATCTTTCAACTCAATATTGTGACAAAATTATTTTAAGTACTTCAAATCTCTCCACTGAGATTAATTTTTCACATCAGACATATTTTCATGTCCTGTGAACAGAATAGGAAATTGTCTTTGCTTAAAATTAGTATGAAATTTAGGCTGGGAGTGGGTCTGAGAGGTAATTTCATAGGCATGCAGTCAAGGGTGTAAAAGGAAAACATTTATTTTTACCTATAATTATAACCTGGTGGCTCAGAGGTTAAAGCGTCTGCCTGGAATGCAGGAGACCCAGGTTTGATCCCTGGGTCGGGAAGATTCCCTGGAGAAGGAAATGGCAACCCACTCCAGAACTCTTGCCTGGAGAATCCCATGGAGGGAGGAGCCTAGTAGGCTACAGTCCATGGGGTCACAAAGAGTCGGACATGACTGAGTGACTTCACTCTCATAACTCAATAAATATAACTCGGTAATTCAACAATTATTTCCCAATAATTTCATTTAACTCTTAAACACATTTCCACTGGTGGTTTTTAATAACTTAGCTATTTGTCAATAAAACCATTATTTAATTAAATAATATTTAGTGAGTAATTATATGCAGGTGTGTATTAAATAAAGTACTTACAAATCTACATGAATATTTATATACATAAATAATCAAAATATAAAATAAATGTCAGAATACTAATAAAAGTAAAATTAAAGCCATGAGCTTAATAAATATATTTCTTGCAGTGGTTGATAAAGTCTTTTGCAAAAATTTCAAATTTATTTTCTTACTTCTTGGTGAGGGATACTGATATATACTAATTTTAAAGTATATTTACTTTTTGAGTTAATATTTAAATGAATGATTGTTTTTGGAAAAAATAAACGTACCAATAATACTTCTCCTTGAACTCTGCCTCCTTTGTCACTCTATTGTGAGGAAGAGGAACAGAGAGGAGTAGAATTTTTTTTTTTTCTTTAGTTCATTCCCAGTCTTCACCGTAACTCAAGCAGAGGTTCATTGGCCAAGTTTTTCTGAATCTTCTCAGTTTTAGAGAATTTTCCCCTGCTTAAAACCTAGAAAAGTGTTAGTGGCTCTCATCTTCCTTTACTTTGGCATTCTGAATAATTTCATTTAATCTCATAATCACTGACTAGTATAACTGAAAGGGAGTATTCTTTTAAACTTTAAACTTTTTGTTTTGTATTGGGATGTAGTTGATTAACAATGTTTTGGTAGTTACAGGTGAACAGCAAAGGAACTCAGCCGTACATATATATGGATTCATTCTCCTCTGAAAATGGATTTTATAATAATATTTTCATAAATATATAATTTATATGACATTATTTAAAATAAAGCATAAACTATATTTAGTGTAATAAAATGTGATAATGCATGTACTTTGACTGCTGTTTTTAACCACAGTTTCTATCATTATTCTTAATGTCAAATAATTGAACAATCATCACTGAAAATGAGAACAAGGCATGGAGGTCTACAAGCATTCTATTAATACCAACTCATCCAATCACTAATGTAACAAAATGTATGTATACCTGTGATGGATTCATTTTGATATTTGGCAAAACTAATACAATTATGTAAAGTTTAAAAATAAAATAAAATTAAAAAAAATGCAATTTCTTTATATATGTATGTATGTATATGTTTTTTTCTTTGACCTCCTTCACCATTTCTCCCCACCGGCACCAAGCCTTCTGGCAACTATCCACTTGCTCTTTGTATGAGCTTGATGTTTTTTATTTTAGATTTCACACATAAAAGTGATCATATAGTATTTGATATATTTCATATCTGTCTGACATATTTCATATAGCATAATGCTCTAGAGGTCCATTCATGTTGTCATAAAATGATAAGACTTAATTCTAAGATTGAAGAGTATATATATATATATATATATATATATATATATATATATATACACACACATATATATACATATACAAACTTTCTTTATCCATTTATCAATCCATGGATACTTATGATGTTTCAGTGTCATATCTTGGCTATTTAAATAATGCTGCAGAGAAGTAAGACAAGTTAGGTGATTCTAAGTTTAATTTTGGAAATTAGGTGTCAAAATATCATTGTAGATAATTTAGTCATCTTCCTATAAAATCAAGAGAATAAATAAAAACACTAGTATAAATGTTTAAACATTTAAAACAATAAAAATAATAAATATCAAATTGTTTATAAAGTTGTATTTTATTTTTATTTATTTTATTTTTGAGTCTTTTATATTATGGAGAATTTCAAACATATAAAAAGTAATCAGGATATAATAGACCCTTGTTCTGCCTCAATTTAAAGTTTATTCTATACCACCTATAGCCCCACATTCTCTTCTCATATAATTCTGAGACAGCTTTTCCATTCATCCATCAAATTTTAGCACGCATTTTTAAAGAAGTACTCCCTTTGATTAGCTTAAATGTAAATAGTATTAACACACCTGAAAAAATTACAATATTCCTCAATAGACCAAATTTTCTAATTCCTATTCTAATAGTTATTCAGAATTTCTATTCTCAATTATTCAAAATCAGAAAATATTTCATGTTCTCTTATCCATAAAGAAAATGATTTTTATATTTAACTTTCACCTTCATTTTTCTCTATATATTCAGATACCTTCTTCTACAAATTAGTTTACAAATTGTAATGTAACTAGTCAATGTATAAAAAGTAATTGACCACAATAGGATGTACAAAAATCATGGTACATCCTTTGTGAAGGAAAAGATAATCAAGTCATAGATTTTAACCTCTTGGAAACCAAAATATATTTTTTTAAATGTCTTCCCATATTTTTAATAATTTATGTGATTGCTGTATACAACTTAAGGCAAGGCCATTGGCTTAATTTTCACTTAATTACTGTCCTAATTCATAACTTCTTGATACCCATAAAACTCTGTCTCACATTTCTTCCAGAGGTTTTTGCTCCCCCTCATTCTAAAGTAATACACAGAGAATTTTGTTTTTCCTGGAGCTAGAAACATATTACTGTAATAGTACAGTACTGCCAAAGGTGACATTCAGAGAAAGAAGTTGATGCAACTAGAGCTATATACATCTTGTGGTAAGCTTGTGAGCATTTAGGGTTTGAAAATGCTCTTCTTAATGGTGTCCAGTGATGTTAGATTTCAAATGTAGCAAATTGCAATATACAATGAATCTTATATTGTGCTCTAGGCTATAACTGATAGAGTTTAGTTTACCATCATAAATAGTTTGAATTATACTTTCTAAATGCATTTTTGTCTAATTTCCTACCTTAGGCAAACCATCTGTGAGTTGCTGCTGGTTCCCCACCCCCAACTAGACTTTATCTTCATCAAGTGTTCACTGAACACAGGTAATATATGACACATTTTTTTCTATAAATATGACACAATATTTTTAGTGACATGGAAGAACACAGGTAATATATGACACATTTTTATTTTTATAAAACTGACACAATATTGTTAGTGACATGGAAGATACTTATAAAACCTTGTAAGATAATACAAGGGTCTGGTTTGACATTGCATAAAATTTAAAGTCTGATATGCAACAAATTGAAGAATTTAGAATTTAAACTTCACATATAAATTAGAGATTATTGATTTAGTGAATTTTCAATAACTATTACTAACACATTGAGATTTTTCTCACTGAATTTTAGTTTATTTATTGCTAATCAACAAACTGAAGTTTTTTGTTACTCAAAATGACTGTGTTGAAGAACATTCTGTAGATGACTCAGTCTCCATATACCAATGGAGACAATAAATTTACTAATATTTATTAGTGTCCACTTAGTACTATGATGCTTAATGCTTGGAAGAATTTTATAATTCCATTGAGGAGGCAAACTGAACAAAAAAGTGAAAGCATTAGTCGCTCAATCGTGTCCGATTCTTTGTGACCCCTTGTACTGTAGCCTGCCAGGCTCCTCTGTCCATGGAATTCTCCAGGCAAGAATACTGGATTGGGTTGTTGCCATTCCCTTTTCCAGGGGATCTTCCTGACCTGGAGATCAAACCTGGGTCTCCTGCCTTATAGGCAGATTCTTAACTGAGCAAAGCTACTAATAATAAAAGTCAGTGAATGATATACTCAATATATATGTACTGATTTGGGGGAGTGTATATGCTATGTATAAATTATGCTCCTTATGCCCTTGGAACCTGTTTCTAGGGCATAAGGAGCATAACCATAAGAATCAGAAGGTGTGAACAGAGAATCATCAAAATCCACATACCTCATAAAAATTTGAGTACATAAATAATATTAGAGATCAGAGTGGTATAGAGTATCTCAAATGTACTCAAATACCCATAATCAGAACAGAGTAGGCAGAAACAGATGGCTTTCACAGCAGAGGAGGGAGGAAAAGGAAAACAAAAAATCATTAAAATACAGCTATGTGCTAAGTTCCTTATATACTGGATCTCATTAAAACTTCCCACCAATATTTGAGGCTAGAATAGTAAATTATTTCCCTAAGCTCATACAACTAGTAATAGTATGTAGTACACAAGACAGAAAATTTTAGATGTTTGACTACAAAATAAATGTCATTTTCATGACATTATATTTTTTTTTCATCCAGTGACCATGCAAACAATTAGCTAAAAGGAACTTCACTGAAACTAGTACAGATAAGAAGAAGAACAGGAAGTCATAGGCTTATCCTTGAACTTGAGGCAGCTTTCCATCTCATCCTCAATTGCCTCATCCTTCTTTTTGAGATCCAATCTTGACCTCCTGTGTTTAATGATGACAATTAAATCTGGCTGTCTTGATAGTTATCTGAGAGATGAAAGCATCATAGTTCTCTGCCAGAGAGACATTTATTACTGGGAGGTTCATATGAGGGTATTTAAATAAGGAGTTGATAGTGTGTTCTGCTGTAGGCAAAATTTAAAGGAGAGATGATCCATAAACACATTTTAAATGAACAAAAACATATATTCTCAAAAGGGGAAGGTACTAATTTTTCAAAAATCTCTATGAAGCAGGGACCTTCAAATTAATATATATCACATCATCACATAATAATATAGGAGAAATAAATCTTTTGAATCCACCCTTACTGAAAAACCGTTTTTCCTGTGGCAAAACTGTAATTCACGCTCTAGTGAATTTCCTCTCTAGGAATGCTATATAGTGACTTTCCCATGCAGAGCTCAAAATGTCTATCGGAATTTCATCTTATTAATTCTCACACCCCTGTAAGGCAGGTGGAAAGAATTGCTGTCCTCATTAAATAAACTGTCAAGTTAGGACACTGTGTATTTAAATGGTTATAAAGACCACAAGATTACAAAGATCTTTGAGTAACATTGAGGATATCTGACTTGATTAATCCACTAACCGCTCTACTCCTAACTTTATAAATTTATATTGACTTTTTTATCCCATCAAACATTTGTCAGTAAATATCTACTGAGTGGTCAGGTTTAAAACCTGCTAACCACTGTTCTCTTTCCTCACCTTCATTGATTCCATGGTTTCTGTTTTATACCTGTAGCTTTACATAATACTATGTGTGGTTTATTTCAACCTTAAAACTGGCCTTGTTTAATTGATAAATTATATAGCCACTCTAGTTCTAAGGGACTTGGCTTGATCAATGCTGTATCAGAATTTTAAGATGTTTCCTTTGAAAACTAAACTCAGATTCATGTTTAACCCAAAGTCACAGTGTCTTTAAGCATAAAGATCATATACACCAATGTTATTTTACTATTATGTACGTGTAATATCATAATCTACATTTGATTAAAGGGTAAAAAGTTAAGTAAGTAAACCTAACCTAGATTGATTCATTTCTTTTATTTCTATTTAAATCATTTCACAGCCTCTTCAATCTCTGCTGGCATCTAAAAATCAATGAGCCAAGGATTCTACAGCCCATTGGCAAGTGCCTATCACTCTTCAGAATTTCTGAATAGGCAGAATGATTAATTCATTGAAATTTATTGCCCAGGAAGTATCAGAGGTGGCAGATGCTTTTCTCAATAGTGATTTACATTGAGAAGGAAATGAAAATCCTGGCTATTTTAATTATGTGAATGCACCACTAAATCCAAGATGCTTTCCCTTGTAATTTCTTTAAGGAGCAAAAGTGCTCTCAGCCTGTTTTTCTTTGTTTTGTTTTGTTTGTTAATGACATAAATTTTTGCCACTTCTTTTCCTTGTCTTAATGGGGTAGATATCCCCAAAGATTGCTGCCTTGGAAACTGATTAATCTCTTGTCATTAAAGCTCTTTACTGACATTACAGAAAAGCTGTTGGGATCTCTTCATTAACTTAGAAATTGGAAACTTCAGATGAGTACAACTAAACTTCAATCCTAACACCATCCTCAGGGTGTATTAACAAGGTAAGATTTTCCAGCATCTCAGGACTAATAGTTTTTTTTTTTTTTTTTAAATTCAGATATGTTTTCATCACACAGATTTTGCAGGACTATATACATTTGGCTTAATAATACTCAAAACTGCTAATATTAACTTCTTCAGAATATTATACAAGTTGAACTCATTAGCAGTAACTTATTCCTATAATTTTTTCAGTGATTAAAAGTGATGTGGCTCTTAAGAGACTTACAAAGTTGATTCAGTCTCCTTTTTCTAAAAATTGTACTCAGTCTAACCAGATATAAGTATTATGACTACAGAATTTTCATTTAAATCACCATATTTCAGCCTTTCAAAACAGATTTTTTTACAAAAATTTCCTTACAATTTATTTTTATTCCTAAAATACGCTAGTTATCAGTCACACACTACCAGTGCTCTTACATAACTGACTCTATTCCATTAAGCTAAACTGTGACATGAAAATAGTGCTCTATTAATAGTGCTTAAAATTCCATTTAAATATAAGCACATAAATATTGTGCCCTATCAACTCTTGCTAGTTTTTCCTGATTTAATAGATTCAGATGTCCAAAAAGGGATAGACTAATCTTCTATAAAATTTTCGTTGGTTCAAAACACATATATTATCACCTTGTATACCAATATTCCCCTTTCCTTTTCCTCTTGTTTGACATGAAGAAATGATAATAGCTTTATATTCAGTTACTATTCTCTTTCCAAAATGTGAAATTCAATCATAACAAAGAAAAAGAAAAAGGACTGATATAATTCAACTTCACTATTTTTCATTGTGTGTCTTAGCAGGCCTCCAGAACTGATTAATTTAAAATCAAAATATGCATCAGAACTTATATCATTAAGTCTTTATATATTTACTTTAAACTTATTTATTTCTCTGAATTTTTATTTCTCAATGCAATTCTGTGGAAAGGTGATTAGAAAGATTAGAAGTAGAAAAACATTTAAAAGATAAATAACAACATACATATCACTTGATTTTCAAAGCAAACAGACATATTTTTATGGAGCACTTCTTCGTGCAAAGAGCTAACTACAGTGAAATACATTATGCAATTTATTTTCAGAAACTATGACTAGTACTCTTGTAAGCACATAAATGCCTTTCCATTGAAATGCAGAGAAAGTGGGGTGGTTAATTTCTATTGAGGGTACATAAGAATATATTCAGGAGTGCATTCTACAGTTCGGCTTTGGAAATACAAATGTGCCAGATATAGATGTGGAAATTGTTTGAATGAGACCTTATGATGCAGCAAGATGTCTTCAGAGAATGGTAAGTAGGGCTATTCCTGGGTAGTGAATTGATGATGCAGCAGAGGTAAGTTGGAATTGTATTATAGTGGCCATGTTTTTCTATATTATGGTACCTGGACTTATTTTGAGTGAATAGTTCACAGGTTTATTCAAGGTATCAGGGATCCTACATAACTGTGGATGCACTATGCATTTGAAGATGTAAGAAATCTAGAATTCACTTAATCTAAGCTCATACTCCAGAAGAAAGTAAGGTAGACTAATTGAGGAAACCAATAAATCTCAGCTAGTTAGTGACAAATCTCTCTTTTACCTACAGCATCCAATGAAGATACATATATCTAATCAATATTCTTATGCATAAACATAAGCCATGTTAGAGAAGAGGGAGAGGAAAATGACCTTTTTAGGACAGAAACTATAGAAGCAATATCTTTGTAATGTAAAATCTTCGCCACGTAAAAGACCTTTAAATCTTTCAGAATCTTAGTTTATTTTCCTCATATATGAAGGATGGATATTTGTAAAACCATGTGTTTGTACAATAGTAAGAACAAAAAATACATGAAAATACATAAAATAGAATAAGATTTAAAGTCAGCAACTGCCATTTTATTAAAATATCAAAAAAATTGAGATAGGAGGTTTCCTGAGTGAACTCATCTTTATCAAGTTGACACTGAGTTTTATACATGGCTCCCTAACTTTACTTCTTAATATATTTAACATCTTATCAATTAAAACTATTGAGTTTTATTAAGTAGTAAGTGTTGTCCCCAAAGAATGAAAATACCTACTAACTCAACCAATACATTATTGTAAAGTAATTAACCTCCAATTAAAATAAATACATTTATATTGAAAAAAATTATCCAAAAGTTTTCTCTTGTTCATATTTTAGGCATATTATTTATAATAAAATATATCATAATAATCTTGAAATTTTATGTGACTTCAGTGTTAATCTCTTGTCATTATTGTGTTTAATATGCAGCTAATATTAATACATATAACTTCCCAGAATTAAATACATATATAATATACGTATATTTCCATGAATTTTCTCAAAATGTATTCCAGATTCTAAATTTTTTAAGTGGCTCTGTAGAATTATAGTTACTACTGTCTACAGCATAAGAGATAAATCCTCCAGCTTTTGAAATAATACAAAGGATGCTGATTATATATAGTCAACTTTTCCAGATGTGATTAGTTTGGTTCTATTGCATTTTTAACTCCTGTTTGAACTATTTTCTTCATCAGATATATATTACAGATGTAAACTGTATTCACTCCTCCCAATGCTGTTGGTGATCAAGTATAGCTAAACTTCTTTGTATAAAAAACAAAACATAAAAAACATGTTTTAAATGTAGATATCTTTGGAAGCCAAGAGAAAACCCTGTATGGAATTGAGATTCAATTTGTTTGTGAAAAAACTCCCTCTCCTTCTACTTTTCCTTCTCTTCTCCAACAGGTTGGTGGTGGTTTAATCGCTAAGTCATGTCTGACTCTTGCAATCCCATGGACTGTAGCCTGCCAAGCTCCTCTGTCCATGGGATTCACCAGGCAAATTAATGAAGTACGTTGTCATCTCCTTCTCTAGGGGATCTTCCCAAACCAGGAATGGACCCAGGTCTCTTGCATTGCAGGTGGTCTCCTGCACTGCACATAGGTTCAGTTCAGTTCAGTCACTCAGTAGTGTCCAACTCTTTGTGACCCCATGGACCACAGCATGCCAGGCCACCCTGTCCATCACCAAATCCTGGAGTTTACCCAAACTCATGTCTATTGAGTCGGTGATTGCATCCAACCATCTCATCCTCCGTCGTCCCCTTCTCCTCCTGCCTTCAATCTTTCCCAACATCAGGGTCTTTTCAAATGAGTGAAGTGCAATTATTCTCCTGTTGAAATTATTTGGGATAAACAACTCAGGAGAGAAGAGTCCCATTGTCATTAACTATGTGTCTAGTAATTTCTGAGATTCAGGCATTTGCACAATGGTGTGCATGTATGAATGTGTGTGTGTGTGTGTGTGTATGCATGTGTATGTACCTAGGTATGTGTGTTCCTATGTGTTTTGGACAGACAATGGGTACTTCTGGAGACTGCAAGAGTCCATTTTTTCCAGCACCAACAATAAAAGCATATAATAGCAAATTGTAGGAAAAGAACAACCTTTCTATCCATAGGCTAACATCACTCTAAAGTAAATATGTGATATACTCCTAGGTTTAAGATGTTTCAAATTTCCTTTAAGATCATTAAGCTTCTGGAACATCTTATAAAGCAATTACAAACACCTACAGTATAAGCAACACACTATAAATGAGACTAATCTTCTACTTGAAAATCTTAGGGCCACTGAATTTTTATTAAAATACTGACTCAGACATAGGAAGGTTTAGAAGAGAAATGTTATCTTATGGCATTATACCAAGTCTAATATTTAAGGAAATTGCTAGTGTAATCTATCAAAGAAACAGAAAGCAAAATCAACCAACTAAACAAAAGTGAAAGTCACTCAGTCGTGTCTGACTCTGCAACTGCATGGACTATACAGCCCATGGAATTATTCAGGCCATAATACTGGAGTGTGTAGCCATTCCCTTCTCCAAGGAATCTTCCCAACCCAGGGATCAAACCCAGGACCCCCGCACTGCAGGCAGATACTACCAGCTGAGCCCCAAGGAAAGACCAAGAATACAGGACTGTGTAGCCTCTCCCTTCTCCAGCAGATCTTCCCAACCCAGGAATCTAACCAGGGTCTCCTGCATTGCAGACAAATTCTTTACCAACTGAGCTATCAGGGAAGCCCACCAAATTTAAAAACAAAAACTCTCCAGTATTATAATAAAAATTAGTGAATACATCCTAATGTTGATTATCTCATGTAAACTAGAAACAAATGAACAAATCTAAACACCAGTCACAGTAGCAACAAAAAAAATAAATACAAGTTTATCTGCACTTGCATATTTATATGCTGATGTACAGTGAAAAGTAAAATCGTTAGTTAGTGGCTCTGTATATCTCACCTTTTGTAATAGTTTACATTTATATCCTTACATGCATGCATGCTCCTTCCCTTCAGTTGTGGTTAACTCATTGCAAAACTATGGACTGCCAGGCTACAAACCTGTAGCCTCCCAGGCTCTTCTGTCCACGGGATTCTCTAGGAAATGCTAGAATGGGTGGCCATGCCCTCTCCAGGGGATCTTCCCAACCTTGGGATTGGATCTACTTCTCTTGTGTATTCTGTACCTCAGATAGATATTTTCCCCACTGAGTCACCTGGGAGCCCACATTTATATCCTTATGTGAACTTCACAATTATGTATCTGAAAGTTTCAGGCTCCTTATACAGTTAGCCAATTTTGGGGTATGTTGTTATTTAAAAAGTAATAGTTCTGTGTTATATATACAGTTGTTGAAAATTCTTTAGGTAGTCTTGGTATTTAGAATGAACTTTGCCTTCCTGAAGAATAGAAAAGATATGTTGAGGAAAACATGGATAATCTCAGAGAAAAATTATAGCATCATTGTACTTGGGCACTTCATGACTAAACTAAAGTTGACTGAAACAGAAAAGAATATGACTGCCCTGATGAAAATAAGAAATCTTTAATTAGGTTCAAAGGGAAGTGGTAGCAATCAACATAGCAGCCTGAAAATTGGGATTCTGTCAGAAGATTGTCTCTATTACTCTAGAGTGACAAGGAATCTGGAACCGAATGACAGCAGATGGCAGAAAAATAATTTTGCAAGAAACCTATCTTTAAACTCTAATTAAGCATAATGGCAAGGATAAGCAAGCATAACCTGCTGAGAAACAAGGGATATGTGTTTTCATTCCAACTTTATCTTTCTTTGGGATGTTTAAGTAAATCAGTAGTACTCTTTGAGATAAATTAGGTATTTATTTAAACATGTGTTTTGCTAACACCTTAAATGGACAAAATTCTGCTAATACTCTGCCAATAATAAACAGTTTTATAATTAAATTGTGTACATAACTATTTAATTTCTAAAATGTTTAAACTACCCAAAAGAATGAAAATAGTATTTGAACCAAGCATATTGTACTGTGGGCTTCCCAGGTGGCACTAGGGATAAAGAACCCACCTTCCAATGCAGGAGACATAAGAGGAGAGGGTTTGATCCCTGGTTCAGGAAGATTCTCTGGGGGATGACATGGCAATTCACTCCAGTATTCTTGCCTGGAATCCCATAGACAAAGGAGCCTGGCAGTCTACAGTCCATGGGGTTGCAAAGAGTCAGATATGACTGAAGTGACTTAGCATGCATGCACATATTCTATTGTAAAAATTTTAAACTGTGTCTCTAACATGGTATGTGATATAAAGTGTTGGACTTGAAACTTTTCTTCAAAAGTGATAGTTTTACTTGTTAAACAAAATAAGACCAGCCAGTTTCCAGAGGTTATTCAGAGTATTCTTATACTTCAAATCACAGGATTACTTTTAGTAATGTTTATACTAATGTTTATAGCTAAGAAATTCTCTGAACACAGTGAATTAACCTGAATTATCAATTATTAAAAAAAAACTTACAAAAATAAAACAAGGAAATAATAATGAAGAAAGAACAAAAATTAATTAGCTTGTTAAATTCACCCAAGAATCATTTTTAAGAGAAAAGCAATAAAGTGTACATGAAAATAAAAGAAAGTACAAGCACACACAATCAGAATTTTAAAAGGTGAAACAGACAAATGCAAGAGAAATTCAAAAACGTTTAAGAGTAATATGATAAATTATATGAAAGTATATTTGACTATTAAAATATGAATAATTTGCTAAGGACTCATTCACTAAAATTTATCAAAAAAGATAGAAGCCGAAAGTGGAACATTAAAATAAAAATGCACACAATTAATCCTAAATAAGGAGAAGAGGAAAAGTGGAACAAAGGGGAAATGGGTCTGTTAGGAAAAAGCAGCAAAATGATAACTTAAGCACAACACAGCATCAGTCATGTTTATATAAACCTCTAAACTCCCAAGAAAAGACCAAAGTTATCAGACAAGACAAACAGGAGCATCTAATTATAATTGTCAAAAAGAAGCATGTTTTGAATATAAGGACAAAGATAGGTTAGAAGCATAAACATTTTAAATTGTATGTATATAAACATACATATATGTTTATATGTACATATTCAGAAACTTTTGTCATAAAATAAAAATTCAGTAGTGTCCTGCATAAGTTTAACAGTTGGCTCTCTGGGGAGAAAAATAAATAATAATAATCCCCATTTATGTAGATGCTATAGTTCTTAACAAAATAAAGCAAATTGGGCAATACATAAGAATATATACATTATAATCAAGTGTATTTATCCAAATCATACAAACTTGACTTATTTAAAAAATAATTGATGTAATTCACTATCTAATAAAACAAAAGAAAATATGTATGGTGATAGAAATAGATGAATAAAAAGCATTTGAAGATATTCACCATCTATTCATAATTAAAAATAAATATGCACATAAAGCCAAACTCTCAGCAAACTGAAAATAGAAGGGAACTGTCCTGATTCATTAAGGGCATCTGTGAAAAAATCTATAGCTTTCCATATACATAATACTTAATGCCTGAACACACTATCCCTAATAGCAATAATAAGGCATGAATGTCTGCTCTCACTACTTTTCTTCCTAATTACACTAGAGGGCATAGCTAGAAAAATAAAGTAAAATAAAGACTAAAAGATTTGAAAGGAGAAAACTTTCATTATTCACAGATGACATGAAATATTCATAGAAACCCTAAGATACTAGACATTGAAAATAAATCCATCTAGCTCATATTATACTAGGTTGATATACAAAAAATCAACTATATTGCTATAAACTGGCAACAAATAATTAAAAATAAAAATTTAAATTACCATATATAATATCTTAACAAATGTGAAATACTGAAGGTCAGTATAACAAAATAACTTTGAGGTGACTTCACTGAAAATTATAAAATGTCACTGAAAATTATTTTTCAATAAATAAATAGACAAATATGATGATTTTGTGGAAAAGAAAGTTCTATATTTTTAAGATGTTAATTTTACTAAAATTGCACTATGAATTTAACATGGTTTATTCAAATCGCCAGCAGGTAGTTTTGTTGAAATTAACATGGTGACTCATGCAAAGCACCTCAACTCTCCAAAACAATTTTTAAATTAAGGAATAATGTTGGAGGATTTCTACTGTCTAATTTGAAGACATGCATACTGTAAAGCTGTATCAATCAAGTGGATGTGGGGCACATTCTACCATATGCAATTACAACTCAAAAGATGGTTTAAAACTTGATAATGTGTAGTGGGGCAACAACAACAAATTACTGTTGTTGACTTAACAACAACAAGTAGGGCAATAGGAAATTTTAGGAGTCACAGCTTGGGTAGGGGAAAGACACTGAGATTCAAGTGGTAGACTGGCTTTAGAAAGAACACAAATGTCAGAATAAACATGTTTGGGTTAAAAGGAAACCATTATAGGATTTTTAAATTTTCCTTATGACTTTGGTGAAGGGGTATAAGAAGACTGTGAAGACAGGATACAATACAGTAGAAATATGAAATAACAAGAAGAGGAGGGTAGAATATTCGAACAAAACCAATGGTCCACTTTAACTTTATGCGTCATGGACATAACATGAAATTAGTCAGCTGGTTGCAGCCACAGTGAGATTGTAAGTACAGTTTTAGCATTAAAGAGACATTGAAAAGTAACCTGTGTACAGTTATCATTTGTTTGTTTGTCAAGTGAATAAACAGAGTAGAGAGAACTGACTTTAGAAAGAAGCACCATTTTTCCATGGGAGTCATTATACTCATGAAATAGGCACTGTACAATCTAATCTGGCTGTTCAAGGAAAGGGCCTCATAAATGAGGTGAAGGGATGAAGGAATTTGTTGGAATCAATCAGTGGGACATCTTACTGCAGTCTAGTTGGAAAATTAGTAAAAGCAGCTTTAAAACATAGGTGATGAAGTACAGTAGAATATTTGAATTTGAAAGGGATGAGAATGGAAAGGTTAATTACAACTTGAAACCATTCAATTCTAAAGGAAATCAGTCCTGAATATGCATTGGAAGAACTGATGCTGAAGCTGAAACTCCAATATTTTGGCCACCTGATGCAAAGAACTGACTCACTGGAAAATACTCTGATGCTGGGAAAGATTGAAGGCAGGAGGAGAAGGGGACAACAGAGGATGAGATGGTTGAATGGCATCACCGACTCAATGGGCATGAGTTTGAGCAAGCTCCGGGGGTGGACAGGGAAGCCTGGTGTGCTGCAGTCCATGGGGTCACAAAGTGTTGGACCCGACTGGGCTGAACTGAACTGAACTTGTGATTAATCAGGTCACAAGGCTGTGACTCCCAAACATGCTGGATGAACAAGGAGGTAGGCTATACCCTTTGTCCTTCAGTTTCTTCTTCTTCCTCTCTTACATCATCATCTGCTCATATTATGAGCATAATAACTCTGCCTAAACCTTTGTTCTTTTGTGCTGATTAAATGAGACAAGGAATGTCGAGCACTTTGCACATTGTCAGGTATTTGTCAATCTTCTTAAGTGTTAACCATATTTTTAATCTTTTTCTCCTCTGCTTCCTCTCCCACCCCATCCACTTCCCTCTTCTTAGTGTCAGTACTAGTATTTCTAGATAGAATGACAGCAATTGTTACTATTTTTTGTCATAATTATGCTACTTGTATATATTGCTTAAAATTTGGCAATATTTCTACTAAATTTATAGTATAAGCTAATGTTATTACACAGAACACATGTTTGGGAGCAAGTAAATGTATTTCTTTCACTTTAGTGTACTACAATTGCTCATTTATTAGTGTTGCCATATGTGCACTATATTTATATAATGAAGCTTGTTCTTAAAACTACGGGGAAAATACTACATAATAATCAAGAATGACAAGTGGTATGGACTCCACTATTTTAAATATTAATAGTGTGTCATTCTTGTTAATATAACAGCTACCAAATTATAACAATGTTAAAGAAATATCTAAAATACATTGTAAACTTTTGGATTATCATGTGATTTTTTTCCAATGCTAATTCTCTCAAAGATTATAATGTGATAGATATCTTTTGGGATGACTTCCATTATGAACAAGATATTCACTGATAAATGTTGTCAGAGTCAATATTAGCCAAGATATTGCAAGATTCATACTCAAAAGAATTTGATATAGTATATTCAATGAGGTAGTAAATATAATTTACTGTAGCCAATATTTACATACATATGGTCAAGCATGTGTACTAAGTCATTTCAGTTGTGTCTAACTCTTTGTGACCCTATGCGCTGTAGCCCACCAGGATCCTCTGTCAGTGGGGATTCTCCAGGCAAGAATATGGAGTGAGTTGCCATGCCCTCCTCCAGGGGATCTTCCTGACCTAGTGATCGAACCTGAGTCCCTTATGTCTCTTGCATAGGCAGGCAGGTTCTTTACCACTAGCGCCACCTGGGAAGCCCTAAGTATAGTCAAGAATAGGTCAATTAACAAGGGAAATGAGATGCAATAGCAAGGAATCTTTAGAACCCCTACCCCTGAAGTAGCAAAGAAAGGATAATAGTTACAAGAGCCCAACTGAAAGGTGATAAGACCTTGCTGCTACTGCTGCTGAGTCACGTCAGTCGTGTGCAACTGACTCTGTGCAACCCCATAGACGGCAGCCCACCAGGCTCTCCCATCCCTGGGATTCTCCAGGCAAGAACACTGGAGTGGGTTGCTATTTCCTTCTCCAATTGATGAGACCTTAATTACTTCCAAAAAGAAGCCATAACTAGAAGAAAGACACAATTGCCAGAATCATGTGAGATAGGGAAGGGCAGGAGATTATAAAACCCCTGAGCTTTTTTCACTGCCCTCTTTCTTCCCACTAATGTCTTCCATTGGCCTACTCCCAAAAGAAACTAAGGTGTTAGATAATTCAGGAGATGGAGCCCACAGCCATCACCTGCAGCATAACAGAAACAGGCAGAGAAAGGCACAAGATGTTAGTGGGAGAAGCAAACAAACAAACAAAGACAGGGGCTTCCCTGGTAGCTCAGGCGGTAAAGAATCTTCCCTCAATGCAGGAGACTCATGATCGATCTGGGTAGAAGGGCATAGAAAAGGGCATGGCAACCCACTCCAGTATTCCTGCCTGGAGAATTCCATGGACCAAGGAGCCTGGCAGGCTACAGTCCATGGGGTCCCAAAGAGTCAGACATGGCTGCACAGCTAACACCTTTTTTCTTCCACTTTTTAATCTTACATCATTCCAATGTGGCATGCACAGAATTTTCTTTTTACTTTCGTTATTCTAGGAAGCATGCTATTTTTATTTGACTAACCAATGTTATATGTTCATTATATCTCATTAAATTTGGAAAATATACATATCAAAACTGATTTATAAATTTCTCTGCATTATAGCCTTAACCTAGGAGGAGTGACTGTGATGGATGATACCCAGTAATCTATATATCTAATTGTTCCTTGTTCTTTGTCAATGGCTAAAGGACTGGTTAGATGCAAAGGAACAAGACTGAGAATCAGTATAAATGTATTGGGGGGACTAATGTTGTACATTTCCTTATAAACTCCAGCACATGAAAATATCCAAATCTATATACATGTTCATCAGAAGTTCTTTATTGAAAAAACATGTTCTGTATAATTAGAGGACGATCAGTCTGTGGATGTCAGACCTCCACCTTATGTCTACCACAGAGTGTGACAGTATGATGGTTTACTCTGCTCATGTATAAGGCAGAAATGGTATAAGACTGGAGGCCAGGCAGAGTCTGGGAGACACAGACATCCCCTAACCAACTCCACTGAATTTTCAATTTGCTTATAGGAGCAACCAATGCTATGCTTAGCTGTGGTACCATATAGAAAGGAAGCCTACTCTCTGGGGACAAATTAATGCCATTACATCATATTTTGATTAGCAGTTCATTCTTACATAATAATTACGTAATAAAGACTTGTATTGTATTTCTCTGATCTTCATAATTCATCCAGAAACTCCATCTGAACAATGCATTTCACTCTATAGTAATTCTAGCCAAAGAAGTCATTACCAGCCAAAAAAGGGTATCGATGGATTGATGTTCATGAGATTCATTGATTTAATCTCAACATAGCTACACTAATAAAATGAGTTAATGATACTTACCATATGGTGCTAGTTGAGAGACAATACATTTAGACTCAGTATTATCTGAAAAATGAGATATGTATTTCTAGCCAGGTACCTACATATAGACCTTTCTTTCTCATGAGTCACATAAGTGTGGAGGAATCAAATTGTAATGTGAGTACTTCTTATCACCTAATGATGCACTAGAGTTTATTGCTTCTTGTTCTTTTCATTCTGGGCTTTTTGGGTCTGGAAGTTTTCATCACTCAGAAGAATCTTTCTACACATATTCCAAATTTGATACACAAATTCTCCATTCCAGAACCTGGAATTTGCACAAAGAAACCTGGAGATTGGGGACTGCTGAAGTTGGCTGAGGACTGTGGCTATGCTCGAAAGAAAATCTCAACTACTGCTGTTATAGAGGTTATGGTATAGCTCATCACCTTCCCTTCTGAAAAGTCCTATCTTTTAGTTCCTTTCCTTCCTAAAGTTAATACTGCCACATATTTAATGTGAAATCTAATAATCTCTCAATAAATATATGTTTTTGCTTATAGAAATCTGTGAGGTTTTTGCTTCCATATAAAAGAATCTTGGGGCTTCCCTGGTGGCTCAGTGGTAAAGAATCCATCTGCCAACACAGGAGATGCAGATTCAATTCCTATGTCAGAAGATACCCTGGAGAAACAATGGAACCACTCCAGTATGCTTGCTTGGGAAATGCCACAAACAGGGGAGCCCAGCAGGCTACAGTCCGTGAGGTCACAAAAGTCAACAACAAAAAGAATTTTAACTGGAAAATAATTAGAATGTATCTATGCTTTTGCCCATTTAAACTATCTAAGTATTATATCAAATAAGAAAATATTTGCGAAGTGCAAAGTGCATTATGAAGTAATAAAATAATTATTGTGTTATATTAAAACACTGATGTTTGATAATTAAAACAAAAGAAACTATATTGGCATTCCATATTGTTGTTGCAGTAAGAGATAATTTGTTAGAGAAATAACCTATAAATCCCACTAAGTAATGTGCTAACAGTAGTAATTAAATGAAAAATATAGCATATTTGATTTTTTGAAGAACATATTTTTATGCACCATGTTTAAATTATATTGAGTAAAATTGGGCTTCCCTGGAGGTGCAGACAGTAAAGAATATGCCTGCAATGTAGTTCATTCCCTGGGTCTGGAAGATCCCCTGGAAAAGGGAATGGTTATCCACTCCAGCAATGAAATTAAAAGATAATAGTTATGACCAACTTAGACAGCATATTAAAAAGAAGAGACATTACTTTGCCAACAAAGGTCTGTCTAGTCAAGGCTATGGTTTTTCCAGTGGTCATGTATGGATGTGACAGTTGGACTATAAAGAAAGCTGAGCACTGAAAAATTGATGCTTTTGAATTATGGTGTTGGAGAAGACTCTTGAAAGTCCCTTGGACTGCAAGGAGATCCAATGAGTCCATCCTAAAGGAGATCAGTCCTGGGTGTTCATTGGAAGGACTGCTGTTGAAGTTGAAACTCCAATATTTTGGCCACCTGATGAGAAGAGCTGACTCCTTTGAAAAGACCCTGATGCTGGAAAAGATTGAGGGCAGGAGGAGAAGGGGACAACAGAGGATGAGATGGTTGGATGGCATCACCGACTCCATGGACATGGGCTTGGGTGAACTCCGGGAGTTGGTGATGGACAGGGAGGCCTGGCGTGCTGCAGTTCATGGGGTCGCAAAGAGTCAGACATGACTGAGCGACTGAACTGAACTGAACTGATCCATTCCAGTATTTTTGCCTGGAGAATTCCACAGGCTCAGAGGAGCCTGGCGAGCTACAGTTCATGAGATTGCAAAGAGCTGGACACGACTCAGCAACTAACACTTTCACTTTTTACAAAATTAGTTGATAATTAAATTAGTTGAATTAAATGAAATTGCAGGGCAGTTTGATCCAATGACAGCTCTAAATAGCACTAGATGTTATTTGAAAATATTATTCATAAGAAAATAATTTGAAAATAATACTCAAAATAATCCTTTGTATATTTATTTGTTAAATTAGTAAAATGCTAGATAAAAATAAGAGTCATTTGGACACATACTGTATACAACACAATATCTCAATTTAACATAAAGTTTTTATAGATAAGAAATAAAAGTATTAAGTTCACTTTATTTTGATTACTTTTCCATTAATTGGTCAATAAATACACTATTTTTTATTTATCTTTCTCATCTTTAATACCCATACATTCAATAGGTTCATCTTTCTAGATTCCATATACATGAGTTGATATATGATACTTGTTCTTTTCTTTCTGACTTCCTTCACTCTGTATATAATAGGGTCTAGATTCATCTACCTCATTAGAACTGACTCAAATGTGTCCCTTTTTATAACTGAGTAATACTCCATTGTGTATATGTACCACAATTTCTTTATCCATCCATCCTTTGATGAACATCTAGGTTGATTCCATGTCCTGGGCATTGTAAATAGTGCTGGAATGAATATTGGGGAACATGTGTCTTTTTCAATTATGGTTTCTTCAGGATATATGCCCAGTAGTGGAATTGCTGGGTCATGGAGATCAGCCCTGGGTGTTCTTTGGAAGGAATGATGCTAAAGCTGAAACTTCAGTACTTTAGCCACCTCATGTGAAGAGTTGACTCATTGGAAAAGACTCTGATGCTGGGAGGAATTGGGGGCAGGAGGAGAAGGGGACGACAGAGGATGAGATGGCTGGAAGGCATCACCGACTCGATGGAGGATGGATGTGAGTCTGAGTGAACTCCGGGAGATGGTGATGGACAGGGAGGCCTGGTGTGCTGCAATTCATGGGGTCTCAAAGAGTTGGACACGACTGAGCAATTAACTGAACTGAACTGACTGATGGCAGTTTTATTCCTAATTTTTTAAGAAATCTCCATTCCTTAGTGGCTCAGTTGGTAAAGAATCTGCCTGTAATGCAGGAGAACTGGGTTTGATCCCTCAGTCTGGACGATCCCCCAGAGAAGGAAATGGATACCTAATCCCATATTCTTGTCTGGAAAATCCCAAGGACAGAGAAGCCTCGTGGGCTACATTCAATGGGGTCTCAAAAGAATCAGACATGACCCAGTGACTAAACCATCCATACCAGTCTCCATAGTGGCTGTATCAATTTACATTTCCACTAACAATGCAAGAGGGCTCCTTTTTCTCCACACCCTCTCCAGCATTCGTTGTTTGTGTATTTTTTGATGATGGTCATTCTGACTGGTGTGAGGTGATACCTCATTGTTGGAACTAATGAGAAGAATAGGAGGAATCAATACTTTCCTAAAGTTTCTAATGAAACTCTGAAGTTCCTTTGCAGATGCCTGTGCCTTTGAAAAATCTGTGCTCCAGATACTCATATAATATGGAAAACACATTAAAAGCAACGGATATTTGTGCAAAATATATTATAATTAACTACTATTATCAACTTTACAAGTTGTCACCTCCTTAAAAGTTAATGAAAGAATTTATATTGCATGAAGCATTTGCTCTTGGAGAGACACAGAGAAAGTTGTCTATTCAAATCCTTCAGTTTCCAAGGTTCTTCACAATGGAAGTCTTGGATCAATATCACTTGAAGCTACCAATTAATCCCAACTTGATTAAAATTTAAAATATGGGATGGAACAGAGTTCTAGTGTGACATTGTAATCAATGTCTTTATTGATGTGAAAACGAAGAAAGTGAAATTGGCATTATTTATTCCTTCTCTGGGCTTTTCTAGAGCAATAATAAGTTCTTTATGAGTATATTATCTCTTCTGACATTCAATATGTCTCAAGCATGTTCTCCTTGGGGAAACAGATATCTCAGTCTCTAGAATACAATTTATGTCTTGAATTAGAAAAACAACTTTGAGATAAAAAGTTCATAAAGTTTCCAATAACTTAAGTGCTTGTATTATATGTGGTGGTGTATCAATCAGGATCCAAATTGGAAAATAGGAACTGTCTTAAGCATTTAGAACACAGATAGTTAAAGACTTCCAACTGTTAATACAACGTAGCATTTGTTTTCCTCTTCTACTCATGTATAATCTTTGCTTAATATATATTAATGTGTCTGCCTTCATAAAAGTGATTTTAGTCTTGCCTTAAAAAAAAGTGGGTACCCAAAGTTCTATTTGTCCTTGCATCCATCTTGGACACTTGATTCCCTGAGAATGAGAAATTATGCCCATCAGATTTTATTGTGTCATTTCCAGATTTGGTCAGGCTTCTTTAGATGTAGGATAACCCAACAACTTAGGCCTTAATTTTCTGTCCTTTATTTTTCCTGCCATTATTGGGTTTCTATAGCTTTCTATTTTTCTTATTGAATATTTAAGTATAAACGGAAATAAAAGATTTATATGTATTAAGAGTTTCCTGTCTCTAATATTTAACAGAAACCGAATTTTCCACCTGAAGAAATTATGGAAATGGATCTATATAATCAGAAAAGTTATTTCTATTTTTTTTTCTTTTCTGTCTACCTATTGTTTCAGAAACATAAGGAGTCCAATACTGCCGGGTATGCATTCACTTTCCAACTTCATAGGTCCATTTTTTTCCCTTAATCCTCTGGTGGGAACATTTTGACCTTGAGAACTAAGAATTTCAAACCAGTAAAGTCTAGTTTAATGAATGAGAAATGAAAATGATAGAGTCCATTTCAGTTTGACTCCTTGGCTATGGAAGAAACATTTCTGTTTGAAAAAATGAGGTCTTTGTTTTCCTAGTTGAACCCTGGGTGAAACAGTGATATGAGCATCCCAGTATGGATTACGGAACTGAGGAAGTAGTCAATAGATAGGACCATATGCAGACTGGATACACTGTAACATATTCATACCAAAATTCCATTTATCAACTGATCTAAATGAGTCTTCATTATAATCAGTGGAACATGGTGACTTTTCTTTTTGTGTTCCTAGGGGTTGGCATCAATCCAGGCTGTTTCTTAATCCCTGTAAAGTTTGGATATTTTCTGTCCCTAATCATACCCACCAAGGTTACAGGTAGCTCAAAGTCCCTTGGGGAAGGCTTGAAAGAAAAATTCTATACATACTCAAGGACTTATTTAAGGGTTCTTCCTCAAAGAAGGAAAGATTCACCTTCTTCTTCAGTGTCCCCTTCAATTATGATGCTGTAGGAACAGGTTATGATGGAAAGATTTATGTCTGAGAATTGTTACAAAAACTCAAGCTAGGTTTCTGTCACCATAACTAAAATATCCCAATTACATAGATCAAAGAACACTTTAGTATCTATCCTCATAGTGGGTGAGCCCATTGTCAACTCGGTACTTCTGTGAATTCTTGATGCCTATGAGGCAACTTCAACTTCTTCATCTCTAAATGTTAAATGCTGTCACTCACCCATTGTTTCAAGCTGCTATAATTTTTCATTAAAATCAGGGATGCTGTTTTAATAGCCGCATTTCCTACATCAACTTCATCCTTCAAAGAATAGTTACTTGTAGAACTATTCAAGTATGCATTCACCAGCATGAATTCCTGTACTAACATGGAATGTATTAGTGAGGAGAGTGTCCCAATAAAAACATTCCCTTTCATTGAATTTCTTCCTCTGTATTGTGTAAAGAAAAAACCAAACATTTAAACCTTATTGAAAGTAGGCCATTGCCGAAACAGATTTTCATTAAAAAAAAAAAAACAAACAGAAAATAAACTGTTAAAACCACTTCTAGTTATATAAGCTAGAATATTAAGACTGGAGACTTGGAGAAGTGCACTCGTACACATAAATTAGGCTCAAACCAATACCATACTTCTTCCATCTTAGTCTAAAACCCTGGTATATATCCTCATGCATATTTCCCTGATTCCTGATGATTTAAATCATCTTTCAGCTTGTAAATGTATGTTTTCTCTTCTTGGAGAAGATATAACAGGTCTTGCTTTGGGACATGCTGGGATCTAACTCTAGTTACAGACTTGGATGCAATGAGCAGTGTTAGGCATTCTACAAAAGAGTAAGTATCCTTTTGTAAGACAACAATTGAAAGATAAAGTCATTACTGATCAGTTAATTGCTGGAAAGATATTTTTTTGCAGACAGTTGAGAGGAAACTGCTTCTACTAAGAATGACCTGGGATACCAGGGTATTTAACGTTTCTGTCTGAGTCAGTTTGGGGTGCTGTAAGATAATACCATAGACTGAGTGACTTAAAAATATTATTTCTCATAATTTGGGAGGCTAGAAGTCCAAGGTCAAGGTGCAGGCACAGTTAGATTCTTGGCAAACGTCCTTTTCCTTATTTATATAGAGTCCTCATCTCCTTATATCCACATGTGGAATAGAGGGGGAAAAGGCTAGTTTTATTTTCTCATTTTTCCCCCTTTAAAGAATATTTATTTTTAACTGAGGATAATGGTTTTACAATATTGTGTTGGTTTCTGCCATAGAGCAACGTGAATCAGCTATAGGTATGTATATGTCCCCTCTTTTTTGAACCTCACTCTGTTGTCCCACCCCATCCTAGCCCTCTCAGTTGTCACAGAGCACTAGTTTGAGCTCCCTGCATCTTTTTCTCTTTCTAAAAGAACACTAATCTCATCATGGAGGATTCACTCCCAAGACACATTTACCTCCCATAGGCCTACTTCCAAACACCATCACATTAGGACTTCAACATAGGAAGTTTAGGGATACACAGATACTTAGTTCAAAACAACTCTTGTCTCAATCTATTAAAAATTTTTCATCTGAAATCTCAACTTGCCATTCATTTCCAAGGTTAAAATGAAATGCATACTGAGATTGTGAATTTAGTTTCCTTACTAATTCTGCAACCTACAATTCAATTTGAGCTCTAATTCATTGTCAGGTTGTTCTGCGATGCCAGAGGTAAAACATTTTATTTTAAAAAACCATGTCCATAGAACTTCTTCTCTTGATGTCCATCTATTCTTTGAGCCAATATTCCAAAATCTTGAGGTTATCATGTCTTTACTTATAGATTTCTAGCTCATTCAGAAGCAACCATCCCATGCCACAGTATTTGTACTCTTATTTTGATAAGACATATGATTATTACATTCTCTACTTGATATAACAAAACATTGCTTTCATATACAGCAATCTATTTAACAATTCAAGTAATCTTATTTTGGTTGAGATCCCTGGGAAAAGATTCTGAGCAGAGTTTAGTGTTCAAGATATTTATTATTGAGTAACTATAATTATTACAACTGTGGAAAGGGTGAAAGAAAGGACAGAGAGATATTTTGAACAGTGAAGCAAGCCTAATGCAGCCTTGATTAACTATGTAGGGAAACTCTGGAACTTAAAAGACTCTTCAGCATCATTCCAAAGTGGGCTAAGATAGTAAAGCCTTTATCTATCCATTTTTTTCAGTCACTGGATGCCAGCTCCTCATGGAAATGTTGTAATGGTTTACAGAGTAACTCTCTGCAGCGGAAACAATTCATGAACAAGTTGAGCCCCAGAAGCCATTTTCAAGTAGTATTCTGAGCAGCTTAGCATGTCTTTTTTTGAAGGCACTCTGAGATGCATACCACAACATGCACCATATTGAATTGTTTATCTGAAAATATGTCATTGTAACTTGAGAAACAAATGAGAAACTCAACTTCAGAATCTCATTTGAAGGTCTGCCTGCAGGCACCACTTTGAAAGTGAAAGTGAAGTCACTCAGTCGTGTCCGACTCTTAGCGACCCCATGGATGGCAGCCCACCAGGCTCTTCCATCATGGGATTTTCCAGGCAAGAGTATTGGAGTGGGGTGCCATTGCCTTCTCCAGGATGACTTTAATGCCATCTTAAAAGGATTGTCTCACTCAGATTCAAGTCTGCTCTCAAGATATTATTTGTGCAAATGACATGACCACACACACCATCACCATCAATCCATTTAGAACTTAGCATTCCTTTGTTAAATAATAGATAAAATTCTACTTCTTCCAGGAATCCATCTTCAAGTGATGAAGATGAAGACATTCTTTTCCCCACCTCTAACATTTTTTGAAATTGTATCCCTCCACTTAATATTCCTCATTCTGCTTTCTTATTTTTTCATGCACATACACATATTATATTTGTATGTATATACACACAATTGTGTAAATGTACTTATAAGTATACTAAATGAATACAAACAACCATCTATGTACATATACAAACATATATATAAACAAATACATATATATACAAACTTGTATATATATATATATGAATAAATATATGTTTATATGTATATTTCATATGTGGATATTAATCTCATATTATTGAGTGAATATATAGAAAAAAATACTTTGAAAATGAATAATAATTGATATAGCTGTAAATCACTCAGTTTTAAACCTGAAGGGAACTTTAGGTGTCATCAATTGTACCAGTTAGGATCCAATCAGGAAAACATAAATTATCTTATGATTTGAAAACATTGGCTATGCAAATGGCACCCCACTCCAGTACTCTTGCCTGGAAAATCCCATGGACGGAGGAGCCTAATAGGCTGCAGTCCATGGGGCCGCCAAGTCGGACACGACTGAGTGACTTCACTTTCCTTTTCACTTTCATGCATTGGAGAAGGAAATGGCAACCCACTCCAGTGTTCTTGCCTGGAGAATCTCAGGCACCGGGGAGCTTGGTGGGCTGCCGTCTATGGGGTCGCACAGAGTCGGCCATGACTGAAGCGACTTAGCATATAGCATAGCAAAACATCATGTAGGTAACAAGTAGCAGATGACAACTGCTGCTGCTGCTAAGTTGCTTCAGTCGTGTCCAACTCTGTGCGACCCCATGACGGCAGCCCATCAGGCTCCGCCGTCCCTGGGATTCTCCAGGCAAGAACACTGGTGGGTTGCCATTTCCTTCTCCAATGCATGAAAGTGAAAAGTGAAAGTGAAGTCGCTCAGTCGTGTCCGACTCTTGGCGGCCCCATGGACTGCAGCCTATTAGGCTCCTCCGTCCATGGGATTTTCCAGGCAAGAGTACTGGAGTGGGGTGCCATTGCCTTCTCCTTACTAAAGTTTTTGTTCTGAAGAATAAAAGGGAGAAGCAGAATTGGGAAACCAGAATTACACTGAAGATGAAATCAAGGCAGGCTGTCCACTGGAAGATGAAGGTATAAAGGAGACACCACTTCTGTTGTTGGTGTTTCCCAAAGGGAAGAAAGGAAAAAATTACCCCAGCTTCTCCTACCACTCTGCTCTTCGACTTTTGCCACTGCCTCTCATTCACGGATTCCATGTAGGAGCAAATGGGAAACACATACTCAAGGCCTCTAACCCACTTCCCAAGCATACAAAGAAGAGCAAAGAATGACTCTAAGGACAAATAGGCCCAGCGTCAGCAAAAAAGTTAATGTCTAAATGTTAACACTGAAAAGCACAAAATATGAATAAATGATTTATGTGTTTTACAGTTCTGCAATATGCATATGAATATGTATAAATATATAAGCATTAAATATATGTGCATGTGATTCAACTATACTTTCAAAATTGTTTTCCCAATAGTACATAAATAAAACTCTGTCATTTTGAAACACAGCCAGCATTAAATAGAACATTACTGGTGTTCTGTATTCCACTTGGGATATAAATGAAGAACTTGGATAGTGTTCAGAAAAGTGATACACAAAATAAGTAGAGTTGAAATAAGTTCTGTGAGTCAAAGTTATTGGATTTATATATAATGTGAGAATTAATAGGGGTATTATATGAGATTTAGCAGCATAGCACCCATAAGTTCATGGAGAATTAGAAAATAAAGAAGAGTTTTACTTTAAATACATGTAACTAGCCACAGAGGCATATGTCTTCATGGTCTTTAAAAAGTGGTCTCCATGAGCCCCTGCTTGTACTTAGGTAAGGAACTGTTCCCACTGAACAATGAGGGCAGTGAGACCCCAGAAATTAAGTGATTCCCTTGAGGCCTTGCTGCTAGTAACGAACAAAGGGAATGAATAAACTTCTACTTCCTAAAAAAATTGTTCTTTATTCTTCTCTTGTTAAAAATATACATGGCTTTAGGAAGATGGTAACGATGACCCTATATGCTAGATAGCAAAAGAGACACAGATGTAAAGAACAGACTTTTGGACTCTGTGGGAGAAGGCAAAGGTGGGATAATTTGAGAGAAAAGCACTGAAACATGTACATTCCATACGTGAAACAGGTCACCAGTCCAGGTTCGATGCATGAGACAGAATGCTCAGGGCTGATGCACTGGGATGACCCTGAGGAATGAGATGGGTAGGGAGGTGGGAGGGGGGTTCAGGATGGGGGACACATGTACACCCATGGCTGATTCACGTGAATGTATGGCAAAAACCATTACAATATTGTAAAGTCTCCAATTAAAATAAATAAATTAATTTAAAAAAGAAAAAAATGTATACATAGCTTGTTTAAAAATACAAATTTCCCAATGCCCAAAATGTGTAAATATATACATATACACACACACACACACACATATATGAAGAGAAACAGAATAGAGAGCAATGTATAAAAATAAATTAAAATAATCTGTCCAGAAATAAGCATAGTTACTCTTTTGCTATACTTCTTGCCAGTTATTTTGAATGCAATGTGTTTTGGGTGTGGTACATGGATGGCTTCATATCTGATTTTATTGTTATGCACAATATCATAAGCTCTGCCTCAAGTAATTTAATATATTTCTGAACATAATTTTAACAGGTGCATATATTAGCATAATTAATGCTAGCTGTTGCAACCGACAAACCATTAAACCTTTGTGGCTTAACACAATAAAGGTTTACCTGTTTGTCAGTTCAGTACAGTCTGATGGTGTTCACCATAGGGAAAACCAGGCCTCAGAGGTATCATAGTGAGGATGAAAGCAATCAAGGGAAATACTGTCTGTCATGAGTTTCAAGTCAAAGATACTGCCACACTTGACTTCTGCTCCGAGGAATTTGGCCGAACAACTTACATTACCCCAACTTCATTACTCAAGAAGCTCATACAAAGAAGAAGTACATTAAACATCTGATGAAGACTCACATATCAGTTTCTGCTGGTATGTGATATTCAATTTTTGGCAATAATAGTCCTACTCTTACATCTACTCTTTCAAAGCATATTTACATATAACCAGTATTCTTGCCTGGAGAATCCCCATGGACAGAGGAGCCTGGCGGGCTACAGTCCATGGGGTCACAAAGAGTTGGACATGACTGAACAACTAAGCACAGCACAGCACACACACACACACAGACACACACACACAGACACACATACATATATATTTGTGTGAATATATATATATATATATATTTGAAATGTTAGCCTCTTTTTTTTAAGCCACCTCCTTCTTCCCTTGCTCCCACTTTAAAAACCCAACCCTCTTTATTTAGGATCAACAACCAAGAATGGATTCTTTTTACCTATATGACTCCATCTCATATTTCTCTGCACATTGCCTTCAGTGCTGTGGTCCTGTTGACCTTTATTCTCTTCTTACAGACACCCTACTAGCTACCATTTATACTAGTTTTTCCTCTTTATTTGACATGTTCATTCCTTGATTACTACATGGCCTGTTGTTTTTCGACATGTCACACAGAGAATATATTTTTTCTGCCAACACTCTCTGTAATCAAACAAGAGCAATCTCTAAAGCCAAACAATCACCTGCTATCACATCAACTTATCTGAATTTTCAGCATATATTTTCCTATTTGTTTTTAGATTTATGATGTTTGTTTTCTAAAATTTCTTTTCTGCAGTCATTAATTGTAAAAATTAGGGTTTTATTCTGTTTTTTCAGGATGATATTATGGTTTTCTAATTCTGCAGTATTCAATTCAAAGAACCATATTTTTTCTGTTTTTGTCCTTGAAATTGTGAAGATTAAAAAGCAAACAACAACAACAAAAACAGATTCAAACTTACGGATATTGGGACCAAGTTGTCCAATCTCAGTAGTGAAGTGTTTTTGAGGAAATATATCCAAGCCAAAAATAAATAAAATTCCAGCATATACTTTTTCCTGATAAACATTAAAATTGATACAATCCATAAGTCTCAATAACATTTCTACTAATCTCTCCTTTTCTATTCTTCCTTAACTAACTGTCCTTGCTCTGATTCTGTGTCTCTCATTTTTAATCTCCCAAATACCTTTTTCTCTTTCTCTCCCTATCTACCTATATATTTCTCTATTTGTTCTTTCAAATTTTATGTTCCTGTCTTCTCTGCTCTGACTCCAGTTCCATACTTTGGAAAATCTAAAACACTATATGGAAAAGAAAGATCCTTTTAATTAGTCAGGTTAAAATTATTGCAGATATTCTTAATATCATTTTTGTTTCCTTATATCATACAGCAAATTGTTTCATGAATCCTGGAATGCAAAAGTAGGAAGTCAAGAAACACCTGGAGTAACAGGCAAATTTGGCCTTGAAATACGGAATGAAGCAGGGCAAAGGCTAACAGAGTTTTGCCAAGAGAACGCACTGGTCATAGCAAACACCCTCTTCCAACAACACAAGAGAAGACTCTACACATGGACATCACCAGATGGTCAACACTGAAATCAGATTGATTATACTCTTTGCAGCCAAAGATGGAGAAGCTCTATACAGTCAGCAAAAACAAGACTGGAAGCTGACTGTGGCTCAGATCATGAAATTCTTATTGCCAAATTCAGACTTAAATTGAAGAAAGTAGGCAAAACCACTAGACCATTCAGATATGACCTAAATCAAATCCCTTATGATTATACAGTGGAAGTGAGAAATAGATTTAAGGGCCTAGATCTGATAGATAGAGTGCCTGATGAACTATGGAATGAGGTTTGTGACATTGTACAGGAGACAGGGATCAAGACCATCCCCATGGAAAAGAAATGCAAAAAAACAAAATGGCTGTCTGAGGAGGCCTTACAAATAGCTGTGAAAAGAGAGAAGCAAAAAGCAAAGGAGAAAAGGAAAGATATAAGCATCTGAATGCAGAGTTCCAAAGAATAGCAAGAAGAGATAAGAAAGCCTTGTTCAGCGATCAATGCAAAGAAATAGAGGAAAACAACAGAATGGAAAAGACTAGAAATCTCTTCAAGAAAATTAGAGATACCAAGGAAACATTTCATCAAAGATGGGCTCGATAAAGGACAGAAATGGTATGGGCCTAACAGAAGCAGAAGATATTAAGAAGAGATGGCAAGAATACACAGAAGAACTGTACAAAAAAGATCTTCATGACCCAGATAATCATGATGGTGTGATCACTGACCTAGAGCCAGACATCCTGGAATGTGAAGTCAAGTGGGCCTTAGAAAGCTTCACTACCAACAAAGCTAGTGGAGGTGATGGAATTCCAGGTGAGCTATTTCAAATCCTGAAAGATGATGCTGTGAAAGTGCTGCACTCAATATGCCAGCCAATTTGGAAAACTCAGCAGTGGCCACAGGACTGGAAAAGGTCAGTTTTCATTCCAACCCGAAAAAAAGGCAATGCCAAAGAATGCTTAAACTACCGCACAATTGCAGTCATCTCACATGCTAGTAAAGTAATGCTCAACATTCTCCAAGCCAGGCTTCAGCAATATGTGAACTGTGAACTTCCTGATGTTCAAGCTGGTTTTAGAAAAGGCAGAGGAACCAGAGATCAGATTGCCAACAGTCGCTGGATCATGGAAAAAGCAAAAGAGTTCCAGAAAAACATCTATTTCTGCTTTTTTGACTATGCCAAAACCTTTGACTGTGTGGATCACAATAAACTGTGGAAAATTCTGAAAGAGATAAGAATACCAGACCACCTGATCTGCCTCTTGGGAAATCTGTATGCAGGTCAGGAAACAACAGTTAGAACTGGACATGGAACAACAGACTGGTTCCAAATAGGGAAAGGAGTACGTCAAGGCTGCATATTGTCACCCTGCTTATTTAACTTATTTTTTTAAATTTTATTTTATTTTTAAACTTTACAATATTGTATTAGTTTTGCCAAATATCAAAATGAATCCGTCACAGGTATACCCGCGTTCCCCATCCTGAACCCTCCACCCTCCTCCCTCCCCTCCCCTCCCCTCCCCTCCCTCTGGGTCGTCCCAGTGCACCAGCCCCAAGCATCCAGTACCGTGCATCGAACCTGGACGGGCGACTCGTTTCATACATGATATTATACATGTTTCAGTGCTATTTTCCCAAATCTCCCCACCCTCTCCCTCTCCCACAGAGTCCATAAGATATTCAGAGTACATCATGAGAAATGCTGATTGGAAGAAGCACAAGCTGGAATCAAGATTGCCAGGAGAAATATCAATAACCTCAGATATGCAGATGACACCACCCTTATGGCAGAAAGTGAAGAGGAACTAAAAAGCCTCTTGATGAAAGTGAAAGTGGAGAGTGAAAAAGTTGGCTTAAAGCTCAACATTCATAAACGAAGATCACGGCATCTGGTTCCATCACTTCATGGGAAATAGATGGGGAAACATTGGAAACAGTGTCAGACTTTATTTTTGGGGGCTCCAAAATCACTGCAGATGGTGACTGCAGCCATGAAATTAAAAGACGCTTACTCCTTGGAAGGAAAGTTATGACCAACCTAGATAGCATATTCAAAAGCAAAGACATTACTTTGCCAACAAAGGTTCGTCTAGTCAAGGCTATGGTTTTTCCTGTGGTCATGTATGGATGTGAGAGTTGGACTGTGATAAGGCTGAACACTAAAGAATTGATGCTTTTGAACTGTGGTGTTGGAGAAGACTCTTGAGAGTCCCTTGGACTGCAAGGAGATCCAACCAGTCCATTCTGAAGGAGATCAGCCCTGGGATTTCTTTGGAAGGAATGATGCTAAAGCTGAAACTCCAGTACTTTGGCCACCTCATGCGAAGAGTTGACTCGTTGGAAAAGACTCTGATGCTGGGAAGGACTGGAGGCAGGAGGAGGAGGGGACGACAGAGGATGAGATGGCTGGATGGCATCACTGACTCGATGGAAGTGAGTCTGAGTGAACTCCAGGAGTTGATGATGGACAGCGAGGCCTAGTGTGCTGCCATTCATGGAATCGCAAAGAGTCGGACACGACTGAGCGACTGAACTGATCTGAACTGAAAATATGTTTTAAAACTTAGAATAATTTTAGATTTACATTAAAGTTGTAAAGATAGTTGAGCGAGTTCTTTTATATCCCTTCATTTATTTTTTCTGAATGTTAACATCTGTCATGATACATTTAGCAAAACTAAAACTCATCATTGTAAAAAATACTATTAATTAAGTCACATACGTTAAATGAATTATATCAGATCTTGCACTAATGCAACTTTATTTTTTTTTCCTCCAAGGATTCAATCCAAGTTTTCACATTGCATTTCATCATCATTTTTCCTTAATTTTCTCAGGTCTGTGAAATTTTATCAGTTATCTTTTCTTTTCTTTTATTAACAAATTTTGAGGACAACTGAACTTCCCTGATGGTTTCACAGTAAAGAATCCACCTACTAATGCAAGAGACACAGGTTCAGTCCCTGGGTCAAGAAGATCCCCTGGAGGAGGAAATAGCAACTCCTTCCAGTATTCCAGTATTCTTGCCTAAAGAATCCCATGGATGGAGGAGCTGGTGGGCTCCTCCGTCCATGGGGTAGCAAAGAGTTCGACCCAACTTAATGACTGAGCACTTGCACATGTGGACAACTAGTCAGACATTTTACAAAATATCCCTCAATTCGGGTTTGTGATTGAGTTTGTTCTCATAGGGTATAGTAATGCGTTCTGGGGAAGAAAACCACAGAAATAAGGTGTCCTTTTCATTAAGTCATATTAGATGGAGCAGAATGCAGTATTTTTTAAATGCATATGGAATCAAATCCCTCCATAACATTTCTGTAATTACCATGACTTTATCTGAGCTACTACCATCTTACTTTTGAATCATTATGATATCCTCCTAATAGATCGATGCATGTTGATGTTTGACAGAAAGCAACAAAATTCTGTAAAGCAATTATCCTCCAATTTAAAAAAATAAATACATTTTAAAAAATAGCAATCAAAGTCACCTTTTTAAAGGACTAGTCAGATCATGTCATTCTTCCACTGAGGCTCCTGTTAGAGCTTGCCATCAGACTCATAGTAAAATATATAAATATTATCATAATCAAAAATGTTCTCAACATCCCTGTTCCTCAACCCAACACTTCTCTCATTGTATGTTCTTATCCCCTTTTTTTCTCACTTCAGTCACACTGGCTGCCTTGTTTCTATAGTCATATTAAATAAACGCCCCCTTCAAAACTTTGTATTTTTTCTTTCTCGACTGCAGCTATTCCTCCTTCAGAAATGCCCACAGTCTGCCTGTTTTAGGTCTATGCTCAATGTCTCTTTCTCAGTATTATCTTCCAAGAGTCTTCTATTTAAAATCCCTCTGTCTACACTCTTGCCTACCTTTTTGGCTTTATTCTTTTATCATAACACATCACTTTCTGTGTTTAAATATGTCATGTTTTCTATGTTTCTCTTCACTAAAGTGTAAGATTTGTGGAAGTGTGGATTTTTGATTGTGGTATCTTCTTTTCTTGGTATATTAAAAAAAAAAATCCTCAGGGAATATTTGTTATATGAATACATGAACCGGGAGAGGAGATGCTGAATTTTGCTTTGTTTTACTTTATTTCA
Source organism: Bos javanicus (assembly GCF_032452875.1). Lineage (NCBI taxonomy): Eukaryota > Metazoa > Chordata > Mammalia > Artiodactyla > Bovidae > Bos > Bos javanicus. The sequence goes on along the minus strand of NC_083891.1, from coordinate 27,316,052 downwards.
TTGTGTTTAACTCTGTTCTCTGTTCATCTAATTTCCCCTCATCTCTAAACATGATGAATGCTTTTATATGCATAGGTCCAAATTCCATTATCTCTCTTAATACAGCAATCTGTGATGATCTAGAAGTCTCTTAGCTTCTCTGCTTATCTCTCAGATATTCATTAACTAGAACATATGTAAAACTAAAAGCTCAGCCACACACTGCTCATTTTATTTTCCCTCTACTTCTCTAATACACTTAAACCATCCATACAACATTTCATTAAAGAAATCTGCATATCACAGAATGTAATGTGTCCCACCTGATGTGAAGAGCCAACTCACTGGAAAAGGCCCTGATGCTGGGAAAGATTGAGGGGCAGGAGAAGAAGGCGGTGACAGAGGATGAGATGGTTGGATGGCATCATCGACTCAGTGGACATGAATTTGAGCAAGCTCCTGGAGATGGTGAAGGACAGGGAAGGCTGGCAGGCTGTAGTCCATTGGGTCGCAAAGAGTTGGACACAATTAAGCAACTGAACAACAAATGTGTCCTCTGCCATCCTCACTTCTTCCTTCACTATTGTTTGCTCAGAGTTATAATCTATGAATATTTTTTTGAAGTGGAGAGGCTGGAGAGTGGTACTATGCCTGTCATAAAAATACAGACCCAATACTGTCCCACAATGACTGTATGTGACAACATGCACATATGTGAATACAATTGTGCATATGTATGTGTGGTGTAAGGTATACATCTTTGTACGCCCCTCTATATGTACATATGAATCTGTGTGTGCTTTCTATTTACAGTATTTTCATGAATATTTGGAAAATAATAATAAAGATGCAATTTTAATTTTAATGCCCAAATATTTTTTCACTAGTTTCCTTCTGTAATTTCTTAACTTTTTATTTTTTCATATATTGGAGTATAGCCAATTAATAGTGTTGTGATATTTTTAACAAAAATGTTATCAAATAATACATTCAGTAATAAATCTAATGTACACAGGAATCTAATGTGAATTTAAATGAAACTGAAGAGTCTGTAATTTAACTTTTGGTATTTTCTTAATGACATAAAAGACACTCCTCTTTCCTATAGGTACCAACATAAAATAAAGCCCCCCATATTTTATTGTATCTAAACAATAAAAATATCCCCAATGAGATCGTGTTAGGCTTAATGATATTATATTGGAAAATGATTTTTTTTAAAGGTATTTTGTATTAAGTAAGTTGTTCAAAATGATTTGGCTGTTTAAATGACATTATAAATTAATGCTAATTGACAGAATATGACACTGTATAATCATTAAATATAGTTATAATTTGATTGGCATTTAACCCCAGAATAGTGTTTTGTGGGCAATCTGAGGAAACCTTATAAAATAATTTTTAAATAGAAGTTGAAGTATATGATGTGGAAAAAAAAGTGTAAAATAATAAGGACACAGTTGACCAGTTGGATTGCTACTTAAAATCCTCATCCTCTCTTCTCTTCTTCCAGCACACACCAAAAGAGCTGGCTGCCAATGTCTAATGCAGAGTCATTTTCATCTGCTCGTTTTATTTCTATTGCCAATTATCTTTAATTATTGAAAACTTTTTTTCAGTGTATAATGGATGCTGAAATGTTAGTATGCTCATTAAATGGAAACTTTAGATAGAGCAATAGATTCTGATAAGCACTGGTTTGTTATGGTACTGAAATTTCAAGTTATTCCTTACTCTATTAACTTCAAATTCATACTCCACAAAACATTTACTCAGAATTAATAACTATTATTTTGCCAAAGAGCCTTCACCAAATTACTTAAATGATAAAAATACAGGAATAATGTAAACTGGCATCCATGAAGGACAATTGGACCCAGAGGGTACAATTTGCTCTCGTGTGAAAGCAGGAGACCTTTAGATGGAAGCAAAATCCTTCATGTATTACTACTTAAACCTCTGTGAGTGCTTCCTTACTGTAGAAGTGTGTCCTGTCCATATTCTAACAAACTGGTGTCAGCTGATAAAAAGCTATGATAAATGATAAATCCATACACAGAGCATCTTGGAGGTCAAGAATTTTACATTGTAGATGTGAATATACATGTTTGCCTCTGTTTCACTGAAAATCAAGTTGTTTCCGGAATTCCCTCTTCTGGTTAACATTAGCCAAAAGAGAACCAAAAGAGATATTCTTCATTAGATTTGAAGACCAAGGGCATGTGTATTTCTGTGGTGTTCTAAGTCACTTTAGTCATGTGTGAGTCTTTGCGACCCTATGGACCATAGCCTGCCAGGCTCCTCTGTCCATGGGATTTTCCAGGCAAGAATACTGGGAGGGTTGCCATGCGCTCCTCCAGGGCATCTTCCCAATCCAGGTATTGAACCCGTCTCTTATGTCACCTGCATTGGCAGGCAGATTCTTAACACTAGCACCACTTGGGAAGCCCATCTCTAAGGCAATGAGCAACAATTTTTCTTCTGCCAACCATTCCCAGTATCAGGGTGGGCGGTGACGGAAGACAATCCCACTATGTCCTTGCATGTTCCAGTTGTCAACTCAAGTTCCAGTTTATCTTTATTCTTCTGCCTATTCAGCTTGCCTTCCCAAATGCCAATCCAGCTAACCTATATTGACTACAGGCTAAATACTACATGCAGAAACACCAGCTTGCAATGGGTGCTCCACCATTTCCTACATCAGTGGAAGGTCTGAGCCCTGCAAAAAAAAAATCTTTGTTAAAAATCAACAGTAGTTTGGCTTCTCTGATCAAAGCTTGGCTGATTCAGGTGCTATCCTCCCTTTCTTTAGAAGGTACTAGAAGAAAATATGCTCTACCAGAACAAGAGAGTAAATGTGAGGAAGACATGGAATCCCTGAAATGGGGATCCAGTGATAAAGGAAGGCCACATCGTGGATAGGGTGAAATTCAAGAATAACAGCTCTTTGGAAAAATCCAGATAGGGTGTAATATAGATTTAAATATAATATCAAAGACTATAGAAAAAATAATTCCAATATAAGAGAATTAGATATCTTATATAGTTGAACACATTTAAACTGGATTAATTAGTACTGAGTACATTTACAAAATTAAACAAAAATAAAGTGAAAACAAATGGGCAATGATTTAATCATGTAATTCTCACATGTAAAATACACTCCATTCCAACATCTCCAAAGTCTTACTAACCCATTCCAGAATCAATCGTTTTGAAAGCACTATCTAAGGATAATTAACTTAAAAACAAAATATCCCAAATATCATATGATAAATCACATAAGTCAAGTATGGGTGAGACTCTAGGTATACTTAATCTGGGGCAAAATTTCCCTCCATCTGGGTAACTACCATCTCCCTGTGTTCAAATTTCCTTTTTCTTATAAGGATACCAGTTATATTGGATTAGGGCTTAATCTTATTAACTCATCTTTACTTGAATATATCTGCAAAATCTTCTTTCCAAATAAAGTAATTTACAGGCTCTGTGGGTTAGGATTTCAACATGTCTTCTTTGGATAGGGGGTAGGACCTAATTTAACTCATAAAAATGCTATAGTAAACAAGCAAATAAAAACAATTCAACTTAAATTAATATATACCTAGATTCTAGTACCTTTCTGTTCCCACATTTGTTATTCCATCCTGTGTAGAGTGTGATGGATGTTCTCTAATGAATCTATCATTTTATAGACCTCTGTATGAACAATCAGCTCAGTTCAGTTCAGTCGCTCAGTCCTGTCGGATTCTTTGGGACCCCATTAATCGCAGCACGCCAGCCCTCCCTGTCCATCACCAACTCCTGGAGTTCACTCAGACTCACATGCATCGAGTCAGTGATGCCATCCAGCCATCTCATCCTCTGTTGTCCCCTTCTCCTCCTGCCCCCAATCCCTCTCAGCATCAGAGAATTTTGAATGAGTCAACTCTTTGCATAAGGTGGCCAAAGTACCAGAGTTTCAGCTTTAGCATCACTCCTGCCAAAGAAATCCCAGGGCTGATCTCCTTCAGAATGGACTGGTTGGATCTCCTTGTAGTCCAAGGGACTCTCAAGAGTCTTATCCAACACCGCAGTTCAAAAGCATCAGCTCTTCGGCGGTCAGCTTTCTTCACAGTCCAACTCTCACGTCCATACATGACCACTGGAAAAACCATAGCCTTGACTAGACAGACCTTTGTTGGCAAAGTCAAGTCTCTGCTTTTCAATATGCTATCTAGGTTGATCATAACTTTCCTTCCAAGGAGTAAGCGTCTTTTAATTTCATGGCTGCAGTCACCATCTGCAGTGATTTTGGAGCCCCAAAAATAAAGTCTGACACTGTTTCCACTGTTTCACCATCTATTTCCCATGAAGTGATGGGACCAGATGCCATGATCTTCATCTTCTGAATGTTGAGCTTTAAGCCAACTTTTTCACTCTCCTCTTTCACTTTCATCAAGAGGCTTTTTAGTTCCTCTTCACTTTCAGCCATAAGGGTGGTGTCATCTGCATATCTGAGGTTATTGATATTTCTCCTGGCAATCCTGATTCCAGCTTGTGCTTCTTCCAGCCCAGCGTTTCTCATGATGTACTCTGCATAGAAGTTAAATAAGCAGGGTGACAATGTACAGCCTTGACATACTCCTTTTCCTATTTGGAACCAGTCTGTTGTTTCATGTCCATTTCTAACTGTTGCTTCCTGCCTTAAGAATAAATTGTGCTATAGAAAGATAGAATAACAAAGACAGCAAAAATAAGTGAACTATGATTTCAAGTCTAGAACACATCTTGATCTAATCATGTGGTCCCCTCAATACATATATTTTTTTTCTTTTGCTTTTGCTTTTATCCAAATTTTCTTCTTTTATCCAAAATAAAATCTTTAAGAAATGAGATCTGTAAGTATCTTCAATTTTAATTAAATACAGATCTTCTGCAGAATGCCTACCACCTCGAATGCCCACCACCTCTTTGAGTGGGCAAATCAACCCAGACAACAGACGATATGTCTGTTTAAAAATGCATTTTTAAGTTAAAAACAGAATAAATTGATTGATCTGGTTACTTTTAGATTTCACAGGGCCTTTAAAGATGTTAATAAGTGCTACTAATGACTGATATGTTTATCTTCTTCTCAGATGCACTAATTCTCCAAAGGGGCAGGGGGAAGTTTTGTAGGTTAGAAGTGGGAAGGCAGAAATTCATTTCCCTCTCTTAAACATTAGGTTTTAAATTTTTCAGAATTTAATTTATAAATTCTCCTGCAATACATGCAGCTCAATTTTGAGATAGCCAAGTTTTATGTCTTCATTTATTTACCACTTTGTTCTTTTCTTTCTTTTCAGTTTTCCTTGAGCACCTCCAAGTGTCTTTAGACTCTTACTGCTCAGCCTTGTGACCTGCTGAGCTAACAGTTTATCCCAAGATTGTCTCTGCCTGCATTCCTTAGGCCCAATAAGATTGAATTTCACAGTATTTTATCTTCCAGGCTTTTCATGATGCTGAAATTTTCCAGTTGATGCTTAAGCGTCTCCAAAAGCCAAATATCTCATTAATACTTTCCTTTCAGCCTTCAGATTTTTTTCATTGTGAGGATGCACACAAAGGCTTAGTAAATTAACTCAATCATTTAATAACTTTGTTCTTATATCTATTATTTGCTATCACTCTCCTCAGTGATTATTAAAATCGAAATTCATTTTTGGACACATGCTACAAGCATTTATAAATGCTAACAAATGTACAAAAATGAATAGCTCTTTCATGTCACATTTTATTCTTTTCTTATTTTTTATTAAATATTTCTTCTTCTAGAATGTAATTAAGCTTTGCCGTTTTCAAATAAGATTCTACATCAGATTGGTATCTTATAATACTCTCCAATAATTAATCAGAGCTATTCTGACTTCAGAGGATTTACAAATAAGAGTATGATATGAGAAATTTTACCTGGAATATTTTATCAAAATATAAAACCAAATAAAACGATTTTAGTGCATTTGCAATTCCTATCTGATGTCTAACTGGAAAATACAAAATTCATTCTGATTTTAAGTAGCACACTGTCAGAGGGTTATTTAAGGAGATAGATGTCCCAAGAGAGACTGTTCTTAGAGTAATTTTAGCCTCACCTTGAAAAGTTCAGAAAACCGCATTTCCCCCTCATGGTATTTAAATATTAGGTTTTGAAATTAAAAAGGGTCTGATAATAGGGAATAAAACATTCAGAATTTCATTTTTTTTTAAAGGAGTGTTCTACTAATCCTTGTGACTTGACTAGCAATAAAAATCTGACCTTTTCACCTTTAAAAGCACTAAATGGTTTAAGTATTTTATATTTAATCTCTGTGTAAATTTTCTCCAGTCTTAGGTCACATAGGATAATATAAGGAGACTGTGTCAGAGGGTTGTTGTCCCTATTAATCAAGAGTTGATGAAAATACTAATATCTCAGTGGCAGAAAGCTGACAGTTTCTTTTACAAAATGGTTTGGAAATGATGGTTACATTTTTTCATTATAAACTAAATTGTCACTTGTATTCAAAATTACATCTCTAATTCTTTTCATAATTCTTTCATTGACTTTAGAAAACTCTTTTTACTGTTTTTAGATATGCTATTCATTGATTGAATACATAATTGAAAAAATTAAGCATAGCTACTCTCTACAGATTATTGTGATGATGTCAGACATTGAGCCAATAGTTATATTTTCACATATACTGAGATACACAGATTACAAATCAGATTTTTTTTATTTTGAACACTTGATATATGTTTATTAAACATATCGATTCCTTTTTCTAAGATTGACTGTTTTTATATTGCTTTATAGCTAGTTCTCAGAATATGTTCTTCTAGTCCCACAGTTTTCAATTTCAAACCATTGTATTTGACCTTGCACTACTTATTTTTGACTATGTAATGCCAGTGCTTTATTTGAATCCAGACTCATTGAGCATCTTGTCCTCTTTAATTTGAACTCTTTGACAATTTATTTATTCAAAAAAGCTGAGTAAACATTGTGAATCCAACAATTTGCTCATTTTTTAGAAAATGCAAAATACATGAAAAGACTACACCTGACTTAAGTACTTATATCTTGCTTGTAAAATGGAGTTTTGCTTGAAAATTTCTGATCTGAAATATGACATCAGAAGTAGACATAATTGTATAATTATCTTAAAGATTAACATACAATTGGCATTTGAAGATTTGAAAAGTTTAGGCTAATAAAATTATCAAGAACAATGATTCCTGCAAATGTTTGTTCTTATTTTTTAAAGGAAATAATACATTTCAAAATGGAAAGTGAAGACAATGAGAATAGTGGAAGATGAACAGGAGAATTTTCCTCTGTGGGGTATGATTTTAAAGAATAATAGAGTAAAAAATAATGTAATGATGAATTAATTGCAGTATAGTGACAGCTAAATGACGGAGAACTCTGAATGATCAAATGAAACATTTGGACTTATTCTGCTTTTTGAGGGGAAAATAATACCTCTCATTATCTGTCATCTACTTATTTAATTCTGTTCTTTGTTTACATAAAAATGCATAAATATTTTAATGTAAAATGTTTCATTGAAATGCATGTAAATAATTATTGGACTTGGTAAAATATATGAAAAATAGGATAAACCTATGACTGATATTTAAAATTAAACAAAAGATAAATTGAAGAAATACTTGATGTCATAGGCCAGGAGACAGTAAACTTTTTCTATGAAAGGTCAAATATTAATAGTAAATACTTTAGCCTTTAAAGGACGTTCTCTGTCTTTACTAGTCAACTGCCATTGTTGCATGCCTGCTGCTGCTGCTGCTGCTAAGTTGCTTCGGTCGTGTCCGACTCTGTGCGACCCCATAGACGGAAGCCCACCAGGCTCCCCCGTCCCTGGGATTCTCCAGGCAAGAACACTGGAGTGGATTGCCATTTTCTTCTCCAATGCATGAAAGTGAAAAGTGAAAGTGAAGTCACTCAGTCATATCCGAGTCTTCACGACCCCATGGACTGCAGCCTACCAGGCTCCTCTGTCCATGGGATTTTCTAGGTAAGATTACTGGAGTGGGGTGCCATCGCCTCTCCGTATTGCATGCCTACAGCTATATAAATGAATCAGTATTACTGTATTCTATAAAACTTGATTAAAAAGTGGCAAGTAGGATTTGGCCTGTGGACCACAGTCTGCACGCCCATATTTCTTGTAGGTAAAAAGATTTTGCATTTTTGGAACACCACTGTTCATTAAGTATGAGAACAAAAGCTACTCCAGAAATTTCTACTTTAAAAGGATTTAGTAGTTCTTACAGACCTCAAGGACAAGTTCCACAGCATTTAAATTGAATGGGATTGAAATTTTACTCACTAAACAATGATTAAACTAGATGAACTATGAATTGGCCTGGAAATAGAATTTACTTAGAAAAAGATCTAGTCTTTCTATTGATTGAATAAGAAGATACGGGTGGGGCAGTATGCTATTTCCCAAGCCAGTGTGTTGACAGGGCATTCTACTTAAACAGACCAGATATCCTGTGATTGAGGACAGATATGGTGAAAAAAAAACACATATTACTTAAAGCTAATGAATGTTTTTTAAGTACAAGAATGTGGGGAAAAAAATGAATTCTAAATGTTTAAATTAGGCACAGCTCCATTTAGTGGTATATTTTAAACACAAGTTCAACACTAAACTCAAAAGACAGTGATGTGAATCAATGATCTATTGCTACAATTATGGTTAGTAAATCATCCCAAAGCTCAGTGCTTCATACCAGCAAGTGTTCATTTAGTTCCCAAGATTGTATTGATAGTTTAACCATTTAGTCTGGGCTCATCTGGATTTACTCATATGTCACCTGATCAGTATAGATTGACCTTACAATGGGTGACTGGGTAGATTTGTCTCTCTAATTTTCTCATTATTTAACAGGCTATCACTGGAATGCTCTCATGGTAAAGGCAGAGGAACACAAAAACAAGTAGAAAGGCAAAGTGACATATTTGGATGTAGGAAAGTTTAAAGAAATAAAGCCCTGGATACAGTTGCTTTATCCTTCTAGTGTATTTCCAAAGGTAGATGCATAATTTGTAATTTCTGCAAACATTACAGTCAAAGTTCCATGAGTAGCTTCAACTTCTGGGAGTCAGTCTCTGAAATAATATGGAAATAATACTTTTCTGGCCTGAAGACTTACTATAAAAATAAATTTAAAATAGTGAAATGATTTATGGTGAAAGTGATAATTATAAGTGATCTCTAGAAATAAGGAAATGCATTTTAGGCATTCAACTTGATATTTTAAAGCAAACCTATTTTTCATTTAGAATAAGGATTCTGTGGATATCCAGCTATCTCCACGTTTGTTCTGGTACTCAGTACACGCACTAAATGACTTCCTATGAAAAAGTTTTGCACATTATCAGTTCACTGGTGACTTCTGATTGCAAACAAACATGCTAATGATGTTTCAGTAATTCTATTAATTATTAGCTTATATACAGAAAAATCCATGATTCCTTTTTTTGAAGTGAGAATAAGATTATAATTTAATTTTGCATTCCATCCATCATCATCTTGGTTTAAGGTTCATTGTTAACATTAAAGAAAGTCAAGAAGGAAACTGGTGGTATGTTTGAATGCTATTAGAAAAATCAACACAGTGCACCATATGCATTCACATTATATTTGATATGCTATGGTGACAGCTAGAACAATCTGGTTTTGTTGGTAGAGTTAGCACATATGATTAAAGCACACGTGGGATAAATTTTCATGATGCTGTATAGGGTTTTAGCCTTGCATCTGTTATTAAAGTCATTAGAATTGGAATTGCTAAAGCCTTTCGTTACTCTTTGACAGTTTACTCCATATGAAGCATATAAAAGAAGCAACACACTGTTACTATTCTCTTTTTCAATTAAGTAGTTTGAACGTGGGTTACATTTCAGCCTTAAAGATGACAGATCCTATTCTTCAGGTAACAGCATTCCAATTTGACTCACTATACAAAAACAGGCACATATACACTCTGCAGATTCAAAATTATATGCCTTCAGAAATAAAACATCTTTTATGTAAATGTCCAATTTATAGATAGTCATTTGAGAATTCCAAACAACTAGCAATGCTTCCACTAGAATCAGAAGCACTTAACATTTGAATTCAAATTATGTTCTTTATATACTTTGTTTTAAAAATGTCTGGTGTAGATCAAATTTTAAATGAGTAATAGAATATTTAACAATGAAATTGCTTCTCTCATTCAAATGCTAATAGTAATTGGGTATATTACTTTCTTTTCAGGGTCTAAATTACATCCTGAGAATACATGAGCTATTTTAGTTTAGTAAGGTGTCTGTTATTTCATTAACCTTATGTTTTGTTACATTATTTAGAATCTGACAGAACTGCACTCTACTCTCTTTCTATGTGATCTCAACCATTTGAGGCTTCAGTTTGCTCATCAGTGAAATGGCAATCTCATTCTTTATAGTGAGAATTAAAGAATAGTCACACAAACACTTCACCTTATGTCTATCACAGAGCTAGCACTCAATGCAAAGTGATTAATATTAATATGTTTGTCAAGTATAATTTACTATTATTATCATAGGTTAATTCTAAAGTTCATGTAACCCGTTAACCTGAAATTTGAAGTATCTCAGTATCTGATTGATACTGAGATGAGGAGAACAAAAGAGGGAATTTGTAAGAGATATGTTTTCCTGGATTATAGTACAACCTGTTCCATGTGACCTAAACCACAGTAGTAATTAAACAGGTTTAGGGAATTTGAAAAATCTGATGCTGTATATCAATATAATGTTTTAGTAGAATTTAAGGTGTGAAGAGCTTTTCTAAGTGGTTTACATAATATGTCCATACATAGTAGGGAAATTGTTACATTTCGGGACGAATTTTCAGTTCAGTTCAGTCACTCAGTTGTGTCCAACTCTTCGCGACCCCATGGACTGCAGCACTCCAGGCTTCCCTGTCCATCACCAACTCCCGGGAACTTGCTCAAACTCACGTCCACAAGTTGGTGATGCCACCCAACTATCTCATCCTCTGTTACCTCCTTCTCCTCCTGCCTTCAGTCTTTCCCAGCATCAGGGTCTTTTCAAATGAGTCAGTTCTTCGCATCAGGTAGCCAAAGTATTGGAGTTTCAGCTTCAGCATCAGTCCTTCCAATGAATATTCAGGACTGATTTCCTTTAGGATGGACTGCTTGCATCTCCTCACAGTCCAAGGGACTCTCAAGAGTCTTCTCCAACACCGCAGTTCAAAAGCATCAATTCTTTGGGGCTCAGCTTTCTTCACAGTCCAACTCTCACATCCATACATGACTACTGAAAAAATCATAGCTTTGATTAGACAGACCTTTGTTGGCAAAGTAATGTCTCTGCTTTTTAATATGCTATCTAGGTTGGTCATAGCTTTTTTTCCAAGAAGAAAGTGTCTTTTAATTTCATGGCTTCAGTCACCATCTGCAGTGATTTTGGAGCCCAAGAAAATAAAGTCTCTCACTGTTTCCACTGTGTCCTTGTCTATTTGAACAGAACAAACTTTGGATAATCATTAAAATGAAAAAGCACTTTAGGGAAAGCAAGTAATCCATTCGGGCCATAAGGCTTAATATCACCTGAAGTGTCTGGTTTAAATTGCTATGCAGTGTGCCTCATTTATAATTTGACTGCTCAGATACCTCACCAGCCTCATCTTTGGCTAAGCCTCCATTCACTATGCAAATAATTCAGTTGCTATTCTGCTTATGTATATTTATTTATCCATTTTAAATGGCCATTTTCTGTTTTTTCACCTGGCAAAGAGAGATAGTGAGGGACAGGGAGGCCTGTTATGCTGCAGTCCATGAGGTTGAAAAAGAGTCAGATGACTTAGCGACTGAACAACAACAAAATAGAGGAGATTCTTAAAGTCTCAGCTCAAATCTCATCTCATTTTAAAGTATTTTTCTGAATATAATGCAAGAAATAGTAACCAATGAAGCTGCAGCTCTAGCACTTTGGCCACCTGAGGGAAGAACTGACTCATTGGAAAAGACACTGATGCTGGGAAAGATTGATGGCAAAAGGAGAAGGGGACAGCAGACCACGAGATAGTGAGATAGCATCACCAACTCAATAGACAAGAATTTGAGCAAACTCTGGGAGATATTGGGCTTCCCCGGTGGCTCAGAGGTTAAAGTGTCTGCCTGCAATGCGGGAGACCTGGGTTTGATCCCTGGGTTGGAAAGATCCCCTGGAGAAGGAAATGGCAACCCACTCCAGTATTCTTGCCTGGAAAATCCCATGCTCCGGAGGAGCCCGGTGGGCTACAGTCCATGGGCTTGCAAAGAGTCGGACACGACTGAGCGACTTCACTGGGAGATAGTGAAGGACAGAGAAGGCTGGTGGGCTATAGTCCACAGGTCACAAAGAGTCAGACATAACTTCGTGACTGAACAACAACAGCTTCCTTATGTCTCCCATTTTGACCCAAATACAAAACTATCAAAGCACCTGAAACATTTTTTCACATATATTTAATTTATTAATCTCTCTCCATATTTAGGTTCTCTGAGATAATGATTTTTGCCATAATTTGCATGCTAACTTCCAAGGTGAAAAAAATTATTAATGAATGATGATTTCCCAATGAATATTTCCTAATTTCATGACTGAGGCATAGTTCAACTGAAAGTTTTATTTGTTGCAGTTGTCTAAGAGATATAAGAGAGCAGGCAAATTACCATAACCTGACCAGGTCATTTAGGTTGAGGGCATTTGACGAGGCTTAGTACTGACTGCAAATAAAGTAATGTGTCTTAAAGATAGCCAGAACAGCTTTGATTGCATATAGCAGTGGAGTTAAGGCATAAATCCTGTTTAATAATTACTAATTTAATTGAGTTAAACACTGAACTGAAACACTGGAACATTCATTTGTCTCAATGAGATCAGGGGAGGTCAGATCCCTGGAATTTATTGCAGATAAACTGCTGGCATTTACTTTATTTCAACTAATATTTACTTACCATACATTCTATCCCAAGCAACTAGTGCTTTGTAATCATGGACTTTCTTCCCTGAAGAAAGAGTTTCTATCCCGTACAAAAAATATACCCTAAGGAGAAATGATCATAGCAATTATTTTTCACCTTCACCCATTTTTTCCTTTAAATAAGTTTTATTGATGTAGTCACATGCAAAAGATTCCATGTATATAGAATTTACAGCTTAGTAAGTTTTGACAACTGTATACACCCATGAAGTCATCATCATAATAAAAAACAATAAACATTTCTATTACCTCCAATAGTTGCAATATACTCTGTTGTAGTTCTGTCCTCCTGCCTCTCATTCCCCCGTTTTATTCAGTGACTACTGACTTTTTGGCACCATAGATTAGTCTGCATTTTCTTTAGTTTTATATGAATGTGATCATGCTTTCTGAAATCATTTTCACCCTTTCATTCAACCTAAGTATTATGCGATTCATCCATGTTTTGCGCTGATAAATGTCCTGTCATGAATTTTACTTAAAAAATGTTATAAAACCTGCAACATATTTCAATTCCCATTTAAATAATCAAATACTGCTTAAAAATTTGAATAATAAAAATTATATATTTTTCAATGTAGTAACATTTGAGGACTCTCTATGCCTTTGTATAGATACAAATTCCTATCATGTGCCATTTTTGTTCTCAAAAAAGTTTTATAATACATATTGTAGTGTGAGTCTTCTGGTGAATAATTTTTTCAAAGTTTGTGTATCTAAAAAACAAAAGTCTTTATTTTGTCCCTATACTTTATGTTAGTTGAGTATAGAATTCTATATTCACATCTTCTTTTCTGTCAGAACTTTAAAGCTATTGCCCCATTGTCTTCTTCACTGCATTATTTCAGATAACAAATATGCTGTAATCCTCAAGTTTCTTTCTGGGAAGTTTATTTATCTTTTTTTTTTTTTATCTTTTGCTGTTTCTAAGATATGTTTTCTTTATGATTCATTTGGGCAATTGGATTATGAAATGCATTCTTGTGTTTTTATTCATGTTCCTTGTGGATGGAATTTATTGAGCTTCTTGCATTGGTTTTCATCTAATTGAAAACTTTTTTAGATATTACTCCTTAAAATATGTTTTCTGTTCTCTCCCTTTGGAGACTCCAATTACACATACTGACACTGGGAAATAATTATCTGAAATGAGCCTGTTTCACGTTTGGGGTAGTTTCCTGATGTGTTCATGGCTTATCAGGATTCAGATGAATATTAAGGGCACCCTTATCATATTTGCAGTTCTCTGTGTAGCTCTCTCTTCTGTAGTTTTCTATCCTTCAAACTCTAATTGGCTTTGTCTCTTCAGATTTTCAGTTTTATCAGTTTAGGAATCTGCTTGGTTCTACATGGCTTTCCCCCATGGCTCAGCTGTTAAAGAATCTGTCTGCAGTGTGGGAGACCTGGGTTCAATCCCTTGGTGGGAGGATCCCCTGGAGAAGGGAACAGCTACTCACTCCAGTATTCTGGCCTGGAGAATTCCATGGACTGTATAGTCCATGAGGTCAAAAAAGAGTTGGACACGACTGAGTGACTTTCGCTTTCACACTTTCACATTGGCTCTGCATGATCTCCCTCTCACAAATCCATAACCTGTAAATACTCTCAAGGCCATCAACTGGATCAGGCATAGGATTCATTTCACTTCTCAGGAATTACTGTCCTTCTATGCCTGATGTCCAGTGTGTTGAAAACCATTTTTTCAATTACTATGTATGTATTTTAGTTGTTTTAAGTATCTGGGGGTGAATAAATCTACCCCTTGTTACTCTTGCCTGGAAGAAGAAATCCAATCATAACTGTTAAACCAGCTCATCACATGTATACTTAAACATAAGACTTTTAGAATGATTGACTAATTCTCTTTTTTCTGCCTTGACAATCTGAACACTCTTAAACTTTGTTTAAAATAGGCTCACCAGCTCTTTCTGGTCCTCTCTATCTCAGATATTTTAGGTCCTGGAGTACGTAGACACTCCTGTTTATATAGCAATCTAACCACTTCCCGTGATTTTCCGGAAGAATATTAGCATATATCCATTCCATCATTCTCATTTATAATAAAGAGAGGGAAAAACAACAACTCAGAACCAATGGTTGGTTCACTCTATACTCTGAAGATACCAAGTTTAAGGGATAATTGTTTTATTTGCCTTGTTGCTGCTTTTTTTATAATTACATCATGTTCAGTTCCCATTTGATAAGACACAGCTCAAAAACTTTGATTCTTTTGTCAAATGCTACATTCAAAATATCCAGATTGGCAAATAATTTGTCATGATGCTTTAAATATATTAAATGGGAAAATTCAAACATTCAAAGATAGAATGAATGTTTATCTTTAGCTGCTCATTTATCATGTCCATAATCATTAACAAAATAGAATTTGAGATAGGTATAATATGATATTGTATTAGATTCTGAGTCAGGATCTTGAGGCACCTAAATTTTTTTAGGTTCTGAGTATTATTGTTGCTTTTTGGACAAGAGCTATGTCTATACCAAAATTCAACAAAGAAAATATTAAGGGAAAGTATTGTTTATTAAAAAAATACTATATACCTGGTATTGATATCTATATATAAGTTACAAATGATTTTATTTACACAGGAAACCTGATATCCAGTAAATAGTTCTTGTATTTTACTAGTTAGAGGGTTTAGAATCATCATGTATTCAACAGATACTTATGGAATGTCTACCAGGTTCAAGAAACTGTATTCAACATTAGAAAATCTAGGTAACCTCACAGAATGTGTACGGTGCATAAGCAATTCCGAAACTTGAACCCATATTTAACTTGTGTAAAGGACCACATGATAAATGCTATAAACTTTGTGAGCACTAGAGTCTCTCACTGGAGAAGGCAATGGCACCCCACTCAAGTACTTTTGCCTGGAAAATCCCATGGATGGAGGAGCCTGGTAGGCTGCAGTCCATGGGGTCGCTAGGAGTCGGACAGGACTGAGCAACTTCACTTTCACTTTTCACTTTCATGCATTGGAGAAGGAAATGGCAACCCACTCCAGTGTTCTTGCCTGGAGAATCCCAGGGACAGGAGCCTGGTGGGCTGCCATCTATGGGGTCGCACAGAGTCAGACACGACTGACATGACTTAGCAGCAGCAGAGTCTCTCACAAATGCTTACCTCTGCCATTGTGACGTGAAAGCAGCCAGAGATAGTATATAACAAAATGAGTTGACCATTTTCCAATAAAACATTTTTTAATACAAAACAAAAGCAGATAAAGGGCTAGATTTGTCCCATAAGACATTGCTGAGTTGTGTACTTGTCCAAATAGAAACATGACAATTTTTAAATGGATTTAAGGTACAAAACAACTCATGCAAATGGTTGATACCATCCCCACTAAGACTATTCTAAATAATTAAATGGTTTTTTTTCAATGAGTTTATAAGAGCCAGTGAAATAATGTTTTAAGTTTAAACCCTTTTCTCATGAAACTACTGTTATTTTTCCTCTGAATTTCATTTTTAAAACATTTGTTTTTATACAGTTATCATCATACATGGCCTAATGAAAATGTAATATATATATATATATATGTATACATAGATTTATAGACATAAATACAGATATAGACTGACAGAGATAGATATGGATATAGTTAGGCACATTTAGATAGATACATTTCCTAGACAAGAACCCAATTCAGAGATGACAGATAAAAATTATAAAATTACAAAAACTACTTTAGAAGTAGTTAAAATTTTTAAAAAGATATGTTTGAGAGCTCTGTTTAAAAGCCATTCCACCCACTGTTACACAAAAAAGTTCCTCACTGCTGTATCTTGCCCCTGGCCTGACTTTTCATTTCTGTTTGTTTTTGAAAATTTTAAAAGTGATTTGAGAAATGGTTCAGCATTATGGATGATTTTAATTTCCCTAAAATAATTTCTAAATGAAAATCTTCCTCCAAGATTTTGTTATATTTTTCTTTAACTCCACTACCTTTGTAAGATTAAAGGGTTTATTAGCTTGTTTTCTTTTAAAAAGTATTGAGGCTCAATCTCTTGGTCAAAACCTCACAGAAATGTCAAATTATGTATTCACACTTCCTCAAGATCTTAGTGTTGTTATTTGCTTCAACATTCTTTTTCTTTTTTCTCTTAGCCGTAATGAGGTAGTAACAGAATATTAGGGCACCAAAATAGTTCTATAAACTAAGCAATTCTAATTAGAAGATTTACATTTAAATGGAAGAACAAATATATATGTAAGAAAATATTATTAACAACCTATACTGAAGTTGAAAACAACTAAAATTTGGAAAATAATCTAGGAATGTATAACATCTTACTTGGCAATTAAAATTTAGAAAAGAAAGTGTTAAAGTAGGTACTGAAAGTAGACTTAATAATATGGAATTTTTAGAAAATCATACTTCGATTATGAAGAAGACATGAGCTAGTTAATTATATACATAACCACGTTCCATGTGTAGGCTTAGAAGGGTTGGTACTGAGAAATGAACATTTGTGGTTTAGTTGCCAAGTCATGTCTGACACTTTTGTGACTCCATGGACTGTAGCTACCAGCCGCCAGCTGTCCGTGGGATTTCCCAAGCATGAATACTGGAGTGAGTTGCTATTTCCTTCTCCAGGGGCTCTTCCCAACCCAGATATCAACCCGTGTCTCCTGCATTGGCAGGTGAATTCTTAACCACTGAATCACCAGGGAAGTCCAAGAAATGGACACATTCATGATATTAGGTAAATCTAGTTGCTGTTGTTTAGTTGCTAAGTTGTGTCCAACTCTTTGTGATTCCGTGAACTGTAGCCTGCCAGGCTCCTCTGTCTGGAATTCTTCAGGCAAGAATACTGGAGTGGGTTGCCATTTCCTTCTCCAGGGGATCTTCCCAACCCTTAGGTAAATCTTACTAATATGCATTTGATAAATTGATGCTTCTTATGAAATTATGAATAAAGAATTTATTTAGAACATAGGAACTTAAGACAAATTCCTAAGCTAGAACATGAGCCTCTGTGGGGCTGTATTAATTTCCTTTGGCTACTTTAACATGTTACATAAATGTAGAGGATTAACACATCACAATTTCATTTTCCTACAGTTCTGTAGTAATAAAGTCTGACCGAGGTCTCACTGGATTAAAATGAAGGTGTTGGCACTACTGTGTTCTCTGTGGAGGCTGTAAAGGACGATACATTAAGTGCCCCCATTCCTTGCCTCCTGGCCTCTTTCTTTGTTTTCAAAGCCAGTAACATTACATCTCTCTGGTATTTCTTTCACAGTCAACATTTCTCTCTAACTCTTTCAGCTGCTCTCTTTCACTTTTAAGGACCCTGTGATTACATTGGGTTTTCCTGGAAGTCTATGATAATCTCTTCACCTTAAGGTCAGGTGATATATTCCATCTGAGAAATGGAGTTTTTCCTGCCATATCAGTGGACAAAGGATATCATAATTATCAGCAATGCAGCCACCACTGATAGATGGTGAGCTGGTGAGTTCTAAGGGAACTCTGGAAGGGAAAGAATATGTGCCATCTAGGAGCCACTTCCTATGATGAGCCCTGAGGAAACTCAGGATGTGAAAACACAGGATACTGGCCCCATATACCTGAGGTGCATATCTAAGGAACTGATTTCAGTGAGCCCAGACTCTTGCATCTTCCCATATATAGAAAAGCACTAAATTCCTTGAAATATAGATATCTGATTTTCTTTAATTAACAATAATCCTCTGACTTTCAAACAATCTGCCCTTAGTTGCAAAATTCCTGTATATCTTTGCTCCCCCCACCGCCTTCCTCCTCATAGAAGTTCTCTCACAGTTACTTGAGACGCTGCCTCCCAGACTTGAAGTGTTAAACATTCCTGTCAATTAAAACTTAACTCTCAAAAAAAGAGGTCAGGTGATTAATTCCTTTAATTTACATTTGCCTTATAAGATAACATATTCACAGCTTAGAATTATGATACACACATGTTTGGGGGACCAATATACTACCATAGTGGAGGAGGGAGCTGTAAAACCAGGGTGAGGAATGGGGTGAAGAATAAAGGTAGTTTCTACTGCCAAGGGCATGGCATTTTGAGTTCTACATAAGATAAAGGGATAAAGGTGGGAAGAGCAGAGACTGATTGATAAAGCAACAAAGAAAACCAGATAACTGACACAACTCTTGAGAAGATTCAGTTCAGTTCAGTTCAGTTCAGTCGCTCAGTTGTGTCTGACTATTTGCGACCCCATGAATTGCAGCACGCCAGGCCTCCCTGTCCATCACCAACTCCTGGAGCTTACTCTAACTCATATCTATCAAATCATCGATGGCATCCAGCCATCTCATCCTCTGTCATCTCCTTCTCCTCCTGCCCCCAATCCCTCCCAGCATCAGAGTCTTTTCCAATGAGTCAACTCTTCGCATCAGGTGGCCAAAGTATTAGAGTTTCAGCTTTAGCATCAGTCCTTCCAATGAACACCCAGGACTGCTCTCCTTTAGAATGGACTGGTTGGATCCCCTTGCAGTCCAAGGGACTCTCAAGAGTCTTCTCCAACACCACAGTTCGAAAGCATCAATTCTTTGGTGCTCAGCTTTCTTCACAGTCCAACTCTCACATCCATATATGACCACTGGAAAAAGCCTTGACTAGATGGACCTTTGTTGGCAAAGTAATGTCTTTGCTTTTGAATATGCTATCTAGCTTGGTCATAACTTTCTTTCCAAGGAGTAAGCGTCTTTTAATTTCATGGCTGCAATCACCACCTACAGTGATTTTGGAGCCCAAAATAATAGAGTCTGCCACTGTTTCCAGTGTTTCCCCATCTATTTCCCATGAAGTGATGGGACCAGATGCCATGATCTTAGTTTTCTGAATGTTGAGCTTTAAGCCACATTAATTTAAGCCTTAATCATCTTTCAGGATTAGAAATAGCTCAACTGGAATTCCAACACCTCCACTAGCTTTGTTCGTAGTGATGCTTTCTAAGGCCCACCTGACTTCACATTCTAGGATGTCTGGCTCTAGGTGAGTGATCACACCATCGTGATTATCTGGGTCCTGAAGATATTTTTTGTACAGTTCTTATGTGTATTCTTGCCACCTCTTCTTAATATCTTCTGCTTCTGTTAGGTCCATACCACTTCTGTCCTTTATCAAGCCCATCTTTGCATGAAATGCTGCCTTGGTATCTCTAATTTTCTTGAAGAGATCTCTAGTCTTTTCCTTTCTTATCTCTCCTTGCTATTCTTTGGAACTCTGCATTCAGATGCTTGTATCTTTCCTTTTCTCCTTTGCTTTTCGCTTCTCTTCTTTTCACTACTATTTGTAAGGCCTCCCCAGACAGTCATTTTGCTTTTTTGCATTTCTTTTCCTTGAGGATGGTCTTGATCCCTGTCTCCTGTACAATGTCACGAACCTTCAACCATAGTTCATCAGGCACTCTATCTATCAGATCTAGGCCCTTAAATCTATTTCTCACTTCCACTGTATAATCATAAGGGATTTGATTTAGGTCACCTGAATGGTCTAGTGGTTTTCCCTACTTTCTTCAGTTTAGTCTGAATTTGGCAATAAAGAATTCATGATCTGAGCCACAGTCAGCTCCCGGTCTTGTTTTTGCTGACTGTATAGAGTTTCTCCATCTTTGGCTGCAAAGACTGTAATCAACCTAATTTTGATGTTGACCATCTGGTGATGTCCATGTGTAGAGTCTTCTCTTGTGTTGTTGGAAGAGGGTGTTTGCTATGACCAGTGTGTTCTCTTGGCAAAACTCTATTAGCCTTTGCCCTGCTTCATTCCATATTCCAAGGCCAAATTTGCCTGTTACTCCAGGTGTTTCTTGACTTCCTACTTTTGCATTCCAGTCCCTTATAATGAAAAGGACATGTTTTGTAGGTGTTAGTTCTAAAAGGTCTTATAGGTCTTCATAGAACCATTCAACTTCAGCTTATTCAGCGTTACTGGTTGGGGCATAGACTTGGATTACTGTGATATTGAATGGTTTGCCTTGGAAACGAACAGAGATCATTCTGTCGTTTTTGAGATTGCATCCAAGTACTGCATTTCGGACACTTTTTTTGAGAAGATTACCCAAGTGGATCTGGGCAAAAATGGAGAAACTGAGATTTTTTAGAGCATATAAACTTCTTTCATATTACAAAAAAAAAAAAAAAAAAAAAAGACATAGAGGGAATCTGGCATAGCAATTCAGAGCATACTTGTCACTTTCTGTACTGCTACTATGATTTAGTTTTTCATCTATAAAATGGTTAAAAAAATAGTATGTATGCCATGGATTTGTTGTGATTAGATATGCATAGGTCAATGCATAAAGTAGAACCCAAAATAAGCATGATATATGTTAGTAGTTTTTATTACTGTTTCTCACAAGTAGTAAGTCAAATATATTAGGCTAGTACCATTGAATATCAGGCAACTTTGTATTTGAGTTTAGTATCCAGGAACTAAAAAATCCTATCACTATGTTTTATTATTGTCAAACATCATTCAGCTATTGAGGTACAGATGCTGAATAGGTGGATGGCTTCACAGAGTCTTCATTTCTTTCTTTCCCACCTGAAATTCTTTCAATGGAATAATTTTCATAATCCTGAGAGAGTTAGTATTCTGAGGTCAAATTTGTTTATTCTAAGGACTTGTTCTACATCTATGTATGAATAAACAGTAAAGACTGAAATACATAGCATTCCATGCCAGATGCTCTACTATTTGGCGTTAACTTACCTCTTAGATTGTCTGTCCTATTGAGTTCCTGTTATATTCTGAGATACTCATCATTCTTTGAAAACACACTATTAATGCCTTCATGTCTAGACAGAAAGAGAGATATCGTGATATATATGCAGTTGTCCTACATTAGTCCATTGCCAAATTCTATTCTTATTTTGTACTCAGAAGTTAATTTCTGCATAATAACTTCAACAAACAAAAAGTAAGAATCTCTGTGAATTTATAGATTTTATTTGTACCTGTAATATGCATTTTCTTCTTCTTTGTCATTTATCATTAGTTCTACTTGACTATTCTTTCACTCCAAACATGGATAATGCCTATATAATTTTTTATCCCCAACTCTGGCTGCCATAATGCCTTATACAAAGTAGAGACTAAATAATTTGCCTTTTGAGTTGAATATTCAAATTACATAACTATACTGTAGCCCCTATGTCTTTTCTTTCCTTTTTATGTAATATATATTATTAATAATAATTACTATTATTATAAGTAGAAAAAATCCAAAAGTGGTTATAAAATTTAAAATGTGTGCAGACTGATTATTTTCATAGTTCTGCCAGTCAAATTCCAAGCAAAATAATTGCTTCCCCTGGGTCTTCAGTAACCCAGAGAATGTAATGTATGTAATAATAATATATTTCAATAATGATTCAGAAACAACATAAGTGAGGAAATAGTGGTTTGGGTTCACATTCTAAAATTAAAGAGTGTTATAAATAATTAGTCACACTGGATAAAATTTATTTTTTTTACAAAATCAATCATAAACTGTTCAAAATATTGCTTTTAAGCCTGACTGCACCAGATTTTTCTGATATATTTTTACATATATCTACAGGGCTTCCCTGGTAGCTAGGAGACCCTGGTTCAACTCCTGAGTTGGGAAAATCCACTGGAGAAGGGGTAGACTATCCACTCCAGTATTCTTGGGCTTCCCTGGTGGCTCAGCTGGTAAAGAATACACCTGCAATGCAGGAGACCTGGGTTCGATCCCTGGGTTGGGAAGATCCCTTGGAGAAGGGAAAGACTACCCACTCCAGTATTCTGGCCTGGAGAATCCTATGAACTATAGTGTCCATGGTGTCTCAGAGTAGGACACGACTGAGCCACTTTCACTTTCACTTTAGAAGGTGTACAAGAGTTTACTGGGAAAGGAAATGTTTCTCATTGATATAGTCTGTGGCTATTTTGAATAGTGCTTCAGTGAACATGAGAGTGCAGGTATCACTTCTTAATCCTAATTCCAGATAGAAGTCATAGAAGCAGAAGGTAGAATGATGGTTACCAGTGGCTAGTGGGAGGAGGAAACGGGGAGTTGTTCAACATGTATAAAGTTTCATTATACAAGAGGAATAAGTTCTAGACAGCTGCTCTGCAACACAGTGCCTACAATAAACAATTGTTGATGTTTAGTTGCTAAGTCATGTCTAACTCTTTTTGCGACCTCAGACCTCATGAACTGTAGCCTGCCAGGCATCTCTGTCCATGGGATTTCCCAGGCAAGAATACTGGAGAAGGTTGCCATTTCCTTCTCCAGGGCATCATCTTAACCGAGATATCAAACTTGTGTCTCCTGCATTGGCAGGTGGATTCTTTACCATTGAGTCACCAGGGAAGCCCCAGAGTAGACAATACTGCATTGTAAACAGAAAAATTTGCTGAGAGTAGCTCAAGTTAAGTGTTCTTAGCATAAAAAATGTGGAGGGCAGGAGGAAACTTTTAAAGATGATGGATATGTTTACTACCTTGCTTGAGGTGACAGTTTCACTGGTGTATGCACATGTTTAATCCCATCAAATTAAATAGTAAGTATATGCTGTTTTTGTATATTATTATCAAGGCTATGGTTTTTCCAGTGGTCATGTATGGATGTGAGACTTGGACTGTGAAGAAAGCTGAGCGCCAAAGAATTGATGCTTTTGAACTGTGGTGTTGGAGAAGACTCTTGAGAGTCTCTTGGACTGTAAGGAGATCCAACCAGTCCATTCTAAAGGAAAATGGTCCTGGGTATTCTTTGGAAGGAATGATGCTAAAGCTGAAACTCCAGTACTTTGGCCACCTCATGTGAAGAGTGGACTCATTGGAAAAGACTCTGATGCTGGGAGGGATTGGGGGCAGAAGGAGAAGGGGACAACAGAGGATGAGATGGCTGGATGGCATCACCGACTCGATGGACGTGAGTTTGAGTGAACTCCGGGAGATGGTGATGGACAGGGAGGCCTGGAGTGCTGCAATTCATGGGGTCTCAAAGAGTTGGACACGATTAAGCGACTGAACTGACTGAACTGATTGATACTTCATTAAAGCTGTTAAAAAAAAGATATAGCAATAATAAATGCTAACCAGATTAAAATAATAAAATATCAATAAGAAGAGAAATTTGAAAATAAAATGTTTTTGGAAAAGAGATACAGGTAGTAAGAATTTAAAAAATATTATGTCTTTGAATTTCAGGTAGAGATTAAATGCACCTACCACAACCTCTCCGTAAAATAACTCTTGGTTATATTGGTCTTAATGCTGTTCCTAATGTTCCAGTTTTCTGGATAGTATTGGATGTGTTTTTCTTTTAAGTTTAAGAACAATACATATATATTTAATATAATTTAATAATAAAAAACTTTACAAATTTTGATCCATCAGTAGCTGGTAAAACATACATGTGACTTAGTGTCAGAGTAATGCTCTCAAAATTCTAGAAATTTGATCTCTCTTTTATAATTAGTTACAAAGAAGCAGTCTAATTTCTTATATAATACTAAGGTATTTCTTTTGATCAATAAATGAAGCACTAATGCTTCTCATGGAACTGTCAAACCTAGGTCACACTGGAGTAAATATTATTAGTCATTGTATACTAAACTTTTTGATTTATGTAACTGAAAGTCACTGAAATTTCTCCCATACAAGTGATATTTTAGTATGTTCTCAGTGCCTCTAAGAATCAAGAAACATCCCAAGGTGTTCTTTGAAAATAAATGGCATCTTAGCTATATATCTCATAAAAAATTAAATTTAAAAAACCTTTATAATTTCAGGTAAGAGCTTGTATTATTTTCTAATTTTAAAGTACATCTAATATTTTTACTAACTTTCTGATAATTTAGATAATAAAATATAACTCTGAAAGGAAAGTAATAGAAAAAGTAATAAATTCTAGAGAATCCAAGATGAAAAACAGGACAAATATTCAGCTTTCTTATTGTTAACTATGTAAACTCTAAAATCATAATTGGACATATGGACAATTTATACAAAAAAGGCAAGTTTTGATCACCTATAGGAGAAAATTCCTTGATGAAAATGAACTCAGACTAAAATAAGACTGTTTTCTTAAGTCTTCCCCCTACATTCAGTCATTTATTTGAAATGTCATTAGCTGAAAATTAGCATTCATTTTCAATTCTAACTAATTCTCCTGGAAACAAATATTCTAGATGAAAATTTACATTTGTGGAAAAACAAATGGAATGTATAACAATGATGGTATTAACACAGAGATTCAATGCTAGAAAACAAGAACAACTTTGTGAAATAGTTGGCATGCCTAACCAGAAATCAGAGCTAAGTCCCACCTCTGCCACTTAGAAGAACCTTCACCGGCCTGAGCTTGAGTATCCCCAGCTGCAACGTGGGCCTTGGTGCCTAATAAGGGGATCAAAAGCTCAATGAGACTAAGTACATAAGAAATCCAGACTTGGGAATAAATGCTGCCTCTGGCCTTTGTTTTTTTTTTTGTCGTTGTTGTTTGTTTATTGTTGTTTCATTTCTCCAAGTTCTTTAAATAGACATTTGTGAATGATAGTGTCTTCCCCAAACTTCTAAGAACTAATTAAGTCCTTCTATAGTTAAAACTCTTTGTTGCTTTTATGTACACTTTGTTCCTTAGGATTAACAGACTTGTCTCACTAGCACATCAGATTAGTGTTTATTGAAAGTGAAAGTGTAGTTGCTCAGTCATCTCTCACTCTTTGCGACCCCATGGACTCCGCCAGGCTCCTTTGTCCATGGAATTCTCCAGGCAAGAATAGTGGAGTGGGTTGCCATTCCCTTATCCAGGGGATCTTCTCAACCCAGGTATTGAACCTGGGTCTCCTGCATTGCATGCAGATTCCTTACTATCTGAGCCACCAGGGAAGCTGCTTATTGACATTAGAGACAAATCTTACTGACAAAATGTCTGGAAACAGGTTTAGCACTCTCTGGCTATTAGGAAAATATTTTATGATCGCCACCATGGATATTTTCTAGGTTTTTGCTTTTGCATTAAACTAGATGTTTTCTAGTTCCTTGCATTTATATTAAATAAATGTGTAAATGTGTGTTTCTGGTGTTTGTGTACTTTTGGGCTTTTTATGTGCACTTTCTAATTTTTCAGGTAAAAATTTTATACACACATGAATAATTTGACTGGTACTTTTATAGTTTGAACTTTCACAGTTTTGTATTGCTATGGTTAATCATATAAATTAAAATGATCTCATTGAACATATAGATATAACAGTCCTTTCAGAAGCTACACATCAGCTTATCACTTTTCAATAAATATTATTTATAATATATCTCTTTTTCTTCATCCAGTAATATCTTTTTTAAAAACTCAAGGTCAATTTATTTGAAAACATAAACCTCTGGAATCTTTTTAGTTTCATATTAATGATTCTTTCCTTCCTACTATAACCATCACATGTGTAATACAAAAATACTGTAACCTTTAGCTCATTTTTTCTTGGTCAGTGATATTTGGATACTTCATGAGGGTAAAATAATTAGAGGTAATTCTCTCTAATTGAGATAGAATAATTTTCTCTGTATTTTAAAACTTGCACAATGATTATTTCTCTAGTGAACACTGAACAAACAATTCAAATATTAAACTAGCCCTAATTTAAATTCAAATTTTAGTATCTTATACAAATCATGACTCTTGAAAGGACACTGTTTTTTGAGTCACATTTAGTATATATATTTTTCCTACTTCAAGATTCCATGAGGCCTCTGAAAACGGGGATAAAAAGACATGATCTGGACATTTCTCTTCATTTCTTTTTGTTGATCCATAAAGATTCAAATAATAAATAGCTGATATTGATTCTAATTTCCTGAAAAATTCTAAATAAATTTAATAAAGCCTCTGTTACAAGGTCATGGAAAAGTGTAAATCCTTTGACACACATTCTTCACATATCTGTTATCCAGTTAAACAAGTTTGCCAATGATGATTTGTGGAAAAAAACAGTGACCACAAAATGAGAATAAAATGTGTTACAAATATGTTATATGCTAGCTTTGAAATCTTTGGAAAATTACCTAAAATCAGTTGTTCTTCATATTTAAAATGTGATTAAAATAATCACATCAATAATTGTTTAAAGAATTAAATGAAATAACCATAAAATCCTTAAGCACAGTGATGGCGATATAGTGAGTCTCTATGAAATACTTTCTCACATTAGTCTTTATAGAAGTGAGCTTTTGGGTCTTTTTTTGTGTCCTTAGAAGGATATTAAGTCCAAGTAAATGTCTACATTTTTCTTTCCTTCATGTATTGTTCCAAATCCCAACATGGTTCCCTAAAGAATTATGTAAAAATTCAAGGTGGGTCCATATAGTCTAGGACATCTAGGCATCGAAGTGATACAGTCTAAGCCCCTATATATAGCCTCCTTTACTTCTGACCTTAGACACACAACAGAACAGGTAAAGGGGTTAAGAAGGGTTGCATCTTAACCACATTCTTTAAAATAGTTCCTCTTCACTGTCTCTAAAATATATTTTGACATAACAGGTGCTAATACTCTGATGAGAAAACATGAGAGAAAAGGAAGTGGGGACTGAATAACTGACTCAATGTTCAGAAAGTAATTGTGTAGAGAAGGTAGTTAAAATATATATAACCCTAACCCTAATATATATATATATATATGAAGACTTTGCTTTTTTAACTACCTTCTCTACACAATTATTTTCTGAACATTGAGTATATATATATATATATATATATATATATATACCTCCATCAACTGCCAGCTGGCTCCCTGCCTCAACACTGTCCTACATAAATGAACATTACTGGATCTTCAAAATTATTCAACTATAAACTTGCTACATAAAATTAGGCAATTTTAATTGTTTAATTCAGCCCTTGAAATTAATAAAAAAATTCTGCAATGTACACAAATTTACAGACCCTTCTGTAAAGGCAAATATATAAAATTAAATAAAAAGATTATCACAAGTTTAAAATACATCTTTTGTGCTAAAATTGAGAAACTGTCCAAAAAATGAAATGTAGAATTCCTAGATGGCAAAGAATGTGTCATTTGTGTTTTTTTCTATTTATTTATTTATTTGAGGTTAATTAGTTTACAATATTGTATTGGTTTTTCCATATATTGACATGAATCCACCATGGGTGTACATGTGTTCCCCATCCTGAACCCCACTCCCACCTCCCAATCCCATTCTATCCCTCTGGGTCATCCCAGTGCACCAGCCCCAAGCACCCTGTATCATGCATTGAACCTGGACTCTCAATCTATTTCACATATGA
Organism: Bos javanicus; assembly: GCF_032452875.1. NCBI lineage: Eukaryota > Metazoa > Chordata > Mammalia > Artiodactyla > Bovidae > Bos > Bos javanicus. Next base: position 27,287,726 of record NC_083891.1, on the reverse strand, counting down.
TAATATACATGTTTCAATGCCATGCTCCCAAATCACCCCACCTCCGCCCTCTCCCACAGAGTCCAAAAGACTGTTCTATACATCTGTGTCTCTTTTGCTATCTTGCATGCAGGGTTATTGTTACCATCTTTCTAAATTGTATATATATGCATTAGTATACTGTATTGGTGTTTTTCTTTCTGGCTTACTTCACTCTGTATAATAGGCTCCAGTTTCATCCACCTCATTAGAACTGATTCAAATGTATTCTTTTTAATGGCTGAGTAATATTCCATTGTGTGTATGTACCACAGCTTTCTTATCTATTTGTCTGATGATGGACATCTAGGTTGCTTCCATGTCCTGGCGATTGTAAACAGTGCTGCAATGAACATCGGGGTACACATGTCTCTTTCAATTCTCGTTTCCTCAGTGTGTATGCCCAGCAGTGGGATTGCTGGGTCATATGCCAGTTCTATTTCCAGTTTTTTAAGGAATCTCCACACTGTTGTCCATAGTGGCTATACTAGTTTGCATTCCCACCAACAGTGTAAGAGGGTTCCCTTTTCTCCACACCCTCTCCAGCATTTATTGCTTGTAGACTTTTGGATAGCAGCCATTCTGACTGGCATGAAATGGTACCTCATTGTGGTTTTGATTTGCATTTCTCTGATAATGAATGATGTTGAGCATCTTTTCATGTGTTTGTTAGCCATCTGTATGTCTTCTTTGGAGAAATGTCTGTTTATTTCTTTGGCCCATTTTTTTGATTGGGCCGTTTATTTTTTTGGAATTGAGCTGCAGCAGTTGCTTGTATATTTTTGAGGTTAATTTGTCAGTTGCTTTGCTATTATTTTCTCCCATTCTGAAGGCTGTCTTTTCACCTTGCTTATAGTTTCCTCTGTTGTGCAGAAGCTTTTAAGTTTAATTAGGTCCCACTTGTTTATTTTTGCTTTTATTTCCAATATTCTGGGAGGTGGGTCATAGAGGATTCTGCTGTGATTTATGTCAGAGAGTGTTTTGCCCATGTTTTCCTCTAGGAGTTTTAGTTTCTGGTCTTAAGTTGAGATCTTTAATCAATTTTGAGTTTATTTTTGTGTATGGTGTTAGAAAGTGTTCTAGTTTCATTTTTTTTTGCAAGTCGTTGACCAGTTTTCCCAGCACCACTCGTTAAAGATTTGTCTTTAATCCATTGTATATTCTTGCCTCCTTTGTCAAAGATAAGGTGTCCATAGGTGCATGGATTTACATCTAGGCTTTCTATTTTGTTCCGTTTATCTATATTTCTGTCTTTGTGTCAGTACCATACTGTCTTGATGACTGTGGCTTTGTAGTAGAGCCTGAAGTCAGGCAGGTTGATTCCTCCAGTTCCATTCTTCTTTCTCAAGATTGCTTTGGCTTTTCGAGGTTTTTTGTATTTCCATACAAATTGTGAAATTATTTGATCTAGTTATGTGAAAAATACCATTGGTAGCTTCATAGGGATTACATTGAATCTATAGATTGCTTTGGTTAGTATACTCATTTACACTATACTGATTCTTCCAATCCACGAACACAGTATATTTCTTCATTTGTATCCTCTTTGATTTCTTTCACCGGTGTTTTACAGTTTTCTGTACATAGGTCTTTTGTTTCTTTAGGTAGATATATTCCTAAGTATTTTATTCTTTTCGTTGCAATGGTGAATGGAATTGTTTCCTTAATTTCTCTTTCTGTTTTCTCATTGTTAGTGTATAGGAATGCAAGGGGTTTCTGTGTGTTGATTTTATATCTTGCAACTTTACTATATTAATTGATTAGCTCTCGTAATTTTTTGGTGGAGTCTTTAGGGTTTTCTATGTAGAAGATCATGTTATCTGCAAACAGTGAGTTTTACTTCTTCTTTTCCAATCTGGATTCCTTTTTATTTCTTTTTCTGCTGATTGCTGTGGCCAAAAATTCCAAAACTATCTTGAATAGTAGTGGTGAGAGTGGGCACCCTTGTCGTGTTCCTGACTTTAGGGGAAATGCTTTCAATTTTTCACCATTGAGGATAATGTTTACTGTGGGTTTGTCATATATAGCTTTTATTATGTTGAGGTATGTTCCTTTTATTTCTGCTTTCTGGAGGGTTTTTATCATAAATGGATGTTGAATTTTGTCAAAGGCTTTCTCTGCATCTATTGAGATAATTATATGGTTTTTATTTTTCAAGTTGTTAATGTGGCGTATTATGTTGATTGATTTGTGGATATTGAAGAATCCTTGCATCCCTGGGATAAGGCCCACTTGGTCATGGTGTATGATATGTTTAATGTGTTATTGGATTCTGTTTGCTAGAATTTTGTTAAGGATTTTTGCATCTATGTTCATCAGTGATATTGGCCTGTAGTTTTCTTTTTTTGTGGCATCTTTGTCAGGTTTTGGTTTTAGGGTGATGGTGGCCTCATAGAATGAGTTTGGAAGTTTACCTTCCTCTGCAATTTTCTGCAAGAGTTTGAGTAGGATAGGTGTTAGCTTTTGTCTAAATTTTTGGTAGAATTCAGCTGTGAAGCCATCTGGTCCTGGGCTTTTGTTTGCTGGAAGTTTTCTGATTACAGTTTCAATTTCCATGCTAATGATGGGTCTGTTAAGATTTTCCATTTCTTCCTGGTCCAGTTTTGGAAAGTTTTACTTTTCTAAGAATTTGTCCATTTCTTCCAAATTGTCCATTTTATTGGCATATAGTTGCTGATAGTAGTCTCTTATGATTCTTTGTATTTCTGTGTTGTTGTTGTGATCTCTCCATTTTCATTTCTAATTTTATTGATTTGATTTTTCTCCCTTTGTTTCTTGATGAGTCTGGCTAATGGTTTGTCAATTTTATTTAACTTCTCAAAGAACCAGATTTTGGCTTTGTTGATTCTTCCTATGATCTCATTTGTTTCTTTTGTATTTATTTCTGCCCTAATTTTTAAGATTTCTTTCCTTCTACTAACCCTGGGGTTCTTCATGTCTTCCTTTTCTAGTTGCTTTAGGTGTAGAGTTAGGTTATTTATTTGACTTTTTTCTTATTTCTTGAGGTAAGCCTGTATTGTTATGAACCTTCCCCTTAGCACTGCTTTCACAGTGTCCCATAGGTTTTGAGTTGTTGTGTTTTCATTTTCATTCATTTCTATGCATATTTTGATTTCTTTTTTGATTTCTTGGGTGATTTGTTGGTTATTCAGTGGCGTGTTGTTCAGCCTCCATATGTTGTAATTTTTGATAGTTTTTCTCCTATAATTGAGATCTAATCTTACTGCATTATGGTCAGAAAAGATGCTTGGAATGATTTCTTTTTTTTTTTGAATTTACCAAGGCTAGCTTTATGGCCCAGGATGTGATCTATCCTGGAGAAGGTTCCATGTGTGCTTGAGAAAAAGTTGAAATTCATTGTTTTTGGGTGAAATGTCCTACAGATATCAATTAGGTCTAACTGCTCTGTTGTATCATTTAAAGTTTGTGTTTCCTTATTAATTTTCTGTTTAGTTGATCTATCCATAGGTGTGAGTGGGGTATTAAAGTCTCCCACTGTTATTGTGTTATTGTTAATTTCTCCTTTCATACTTGATAGCATTTGTCTTACATATTGTGGTGCTCCTATGTTGGGTGCATATATATTTATAATTGTTATATCTTCTTCTTGGATTGATCCTTTGATCATTATGTAGTGTCCTTCTTTGTCTCTTTTCACAGCCTTTGTTTTAAAGTCTATTTTATCTGATATGAGTATTGCTACTCCTGCTTTCTTTTGGTCTCTATTTGTGTGGAATATCTTTTTCCAGTTCTTTACTTTTAGTCTGTATGTGTCCCTTGTTTTGAGGTGGGTCTTTTGTAGACAACATATATAGGGGTCTTGTTTTTGTATCCATTCAGCCAGTCTTCGTCTTTTGGTTGGGGCATACAACCCATTTACATTTAAGGTAATTATTGATAAGTATGATCCCATTGCCATTTACTTTATTGTTTTGGGTTCAAGTTTATACACCCTTTCTGTGTTTCCTGTTTAGAGAAGATCCTTTAGCATTTGTTGGAGAGCTGGTTTGGTGGTGCTTAATTCTCTCAGCTTTTGCTTATCTGTAAAGCTTTTGATTTCTCCTTCATATTTGAATGAGATCTTTGCTGGGTACAGTAATCTGAGCTGTAGGTTATTTTCTTTCATCACTCTAAGTATGTCTTTCCATTCCCTCCTGGCCTGAAGAGTTTCTATTGAAAGATCAGCTGTTATCCTTATGGGAATCCCCTTGTGTGTTATTTGTTGTTTTTCCCCTGCTGCTTTTAATATTTGTTCTTTGTGTTTGATCTTTGTTAATTTGATTAATATGTGTCTTGGGGTGTTTTGCCTTGGGTTTATCCTGTTTGGGACTCTCTGGGTTTCTTGGACTTAGGTGATAATAATCACTTCCCCATTTTAGGAGAGTTTTCAACTATTATCTCCTCAAGTATTTTCTCATGGTCTTTCTTTTTGTCTTCTTTTTCTGGGACTCTTATGATTCGAATGTTGGGGCATTTAACATTGTCTCAGAGGTCTCTGAGGATGTCCTCATTTCTTTTAATTCTTTTTTCTTTTTCCTCTCTGTTTCATTTATTTCTACCATTCTATCTTCTACCTCACTTATCCTATCTTCTGTCTCTGTTATTCTACTGTTGGTTCCCTCCAGAGTGATTTTTGACTCATTTATTGAATTATTCATTATATATTGACTCTTTGTTATTTCTTCTAGGTTCTTGTTAAACATTTCTTGCATCTTCTTGATCCTTGTCTCCAGGCTATTTATCTGTAACTCCATTTTGTTTTCAAGATTTTAGATCATTTTTACTATCATTATTCGGAATTCTTTACCAGGTAGATTCCCTATCTCTTCCTCTTTTGTTTAGTTTGGTGGGCATTTATCCTGTTCCTTTCCCTGCTGGGTATTTTTCTGCCTTTTCATCTTGTTTATATTGCTGAGTTTGGGGTGTCCTTTCTGTATTCTGGCAGTTTGTGGTTCCTCTTTATTGTGGAGGTTCCTCGCTGTGGGTGGGGTTGGACGTGTGGCTTGTCAAGGTTTCCTGGTTCGGTAAGCTTGTGTTAGTGTTCTGGTGGGTGGAGCAGTATTTCTTCTCTCTGGTGTGCACTGTCCAGTTTTGAGATGTCAGTGGGTTGGTTGTGACTTTGGGCAGCCTGTATACTGAAGCTCAGGGCTATGTTCCTATGTTGCTGAAGAATTTGCATGGTATGTCTTTCTCTGGAACTTGTTGGCCCTTGGGTGGTGCTTGGTTTCAGTGTAGGTATGGAGGTGTTTGATGAGCTCCTATTGATTTATGTTCCCTGGAGTGAGGAGTTCTCTGGTGTTCTCAGGATGTGGACTTAAGCCTGCTGCCTCTGGTTTTCAATCTTATTCTTACAATAGCCTCAAGACTTCTCCATCTCCTTTCAAAGACACTGGGCTGCCTTTATGGGTGCCTGATGTCATCTGCCAGCATTCAGAAGTTGTTTTGTGGAATTTGCTCAGCGTTCAAATGTTCTTTCAATGAATTTGTAGGGGAGAAAAGTGGTCTCCCCATCCTATTCCTCCACCATCTTAGGACTGCCCCCCCCCATTTATTTTTGTTTCCCTGGAATTTCTAAGAGTTCCACAGCTAATACTAGTAAATAAATAAATAAAGTGAATTAGTAAAAAGTAAATAAATAAATTTAATAAATAAAACTATGCTTTAATGCAATGTTTTACTCATTTTGCACTGTTATGCAAATAGATTTTACCTCTTTGATTCTGTTCATGAAAAACATTTTCACAAACATTGGAGAAATTTGAAATATGTCTACAAGCAAATATTCCAGTGTGATGGGAACTCAATAACCCTCCAAAACTTGAAAATTCATTGTAAATTATAACTTAGCCAAGTTTTCTTTTGTTAATAATTGCTTTTTTTAGGAGTACTTTGTTTTCTCTCTGTGACTTACACTTTAGAAATGCTGTCTTTGAAGAGTATTTCAATAACTGGTGATATAAAAATATAAAAAACAATGCTTTCTTACTCAAACTGAGTTTAGTAACATATTTCAAATGTGTTTATTCACTTATAATATTAAAATATTTAATTTTCAATAAGGCAATAAATTATATTTAATACAGTTAAAATCATTTTATACAGTTAAAAAATAAGTCTAGTGATAATAGAATATAGATCCAGCTGGGTTACACATCAGCTTCAGCAAATAATGACTGCCACATAAAGTCTCCTCCATTGAAAATAAATTGGGATATTTAGGAAAGTTTATTCCTTTAGACACATTAGGAACTTTCTAATCATTTTAGATTTCCAAATTAAAATCCAAAATTGTTATCAAAGGGTATGACTTATAAATTGTTAAAAAAATCTGCTATTATAAAAGGGAAATTACATTTTAACTAAACTGATACCATTTACATATCTTACATGATCTATACATGGCCATAGGACTTGCAAGCCTAGAGAGAGAAAACTTATTTTCAAATTACTAAGTACCATTGAATTACTGTGGGGCTTTTCTAAATTTCATTTCTGAGCATTAGTTTGTGAAATTAGCATTTTCATGCCTGTCATACATAGTTTACTTTTAAACTAAGGTGTAATGTGAGATAACACTAATGTATTTTAAACTGTCAATTGTTACACAAATTATACTTATGCTATCACAAATTGCAATAATTATGTATACTTAAGTTTACTGGAAGAGGTCAGTTTTCATACCAATTCCAAAGACAGGCAATGCCAAAGAATGCTGCAATTATAGCACAATTGCACATATCTCACACGCTAATAGGGCTTCCCTTGTGGCTCAGCTGGTAAAGAATCTGCCTGCAAAGCAGGAGACCCCAGTTCAATCACTGGGTTGGGAAGATCCTCTGGAGAAGGGAAAGGCTACCCACTCCAGTGTTCTGGCCTGGAGAATTCCAGGGAATATACAGTCCATGGGGTCACAAAGAGTTGGACACAACTAAGCAACTTTCACACGCTAATAAAATAATGCTCAAAATTCTCCAAGCCAGGCTCCAGCAGTACATGAACCGTGAACTTCCAGATGTGCAAGCTGGATTTAGAAAACGCAGAAGAACCAGAGATCAAATTGCCAACATCTGATGGCTCATAGTAAAAGCAAGAGAGTTTCAGAAAAACATCTACTTCTGCTTTATTGACTATGCCAAAGCCTTTGTGTGGATCACGATAAACTGTGGAAAATTCTGAAAGAGATGGGAATACCAGACCACCTACCTGCCTCTTGAGAAATATGTATGCAGGTCAAGAAACAACAGTTAGAACTGGACATGGAACAACAGACTGGTTCCAAATTGGGAAAGGAGTAAGCCAAGGCTTCGTATTGTCACCCTGCTTGTTTAAATTATATCAGATCAGATCAGATCAGTCGCTCAGTCATGTCCGACTCTTTGTGACCCCATGATGCAGAGTACTTTATGAGAAATGCTGGGCTGGATGAAGCAGAAACTGGAATCAAGATTGCTGGGAGAAATACCAATAACCTCAGATATGCAGATGATACTACCCTTATGGCAGAAAGTGAAGAAGAAGTAAAGAGCCTCTTGATGAAACTGAAAGAAGACAGTGAAAAAGTTGGCTTAAAGCTCAACATTCAGAAAACTAAGAACATGGCATCTGGTCCCATCACTTCTTGGGAAATAGATGTGGAAGCAGTGGAAACAGTGTCAGACTTTATTTTTCTGGGCTCCAAAATCACTACAGATGGTGATTTCAGCCATGAAAAAAGATGCTTAACTCCTAGGAAGGAAAGTTATGACCAACCTAAAGAGCATATTCAAAAGCAGAGACATTATGTTGCCAACAAAGGTCCATCTAGTCAAGGCTGTGGTTTTTCCAGTGGTCATGTATGGATGTGAGAGTTGGACTATAAAGAAAGCTGAGCATCGAAGAATTGATGCTTTTGAACTGAGGTGTTGGAGAAGACTCTTGAGAGTCTCTTGGACTGCAAGGAGATCCAACCAGTCCATTCTAAAGGAGATCAGTCCTGGGTGTTCATTGGAAGGACTGATGCTGAAGCGAAACTCCAATACTTTGACCACCTGATGAGAGGAGCTGACTCCTTTGAAAAGACCCTGATGCTGGGAAAGATTGAGGGCAGGAGGAGAAGGGGACAACAGAGGATGAGGTGGTTGGATGGCATCACCGAATCAATGAACATGGGTTTGGTTGGACTCCGAGAGTTGGTGACGGACAGGGAGGCCAGGTGTGCTGTAGTTTATTGGGTCACAAAGAGTCAGACATGACTGAGTGGCTGAAATAAACTGAACTGAACTGAAAATCACTGCAAATGGTGACTGCAACCATGAAATAAAAGATGCTTGTTTCTTAGAAGAAAAGTTATGACCAACCTAGACAACATATTAAAAAGCAGAGATGTTACTTTGCCAATAAAGGTCCATTTACTCAAAGCTATGGTTTTTCCAATAGTCATGCATGGATGTGAGAGTTGGACTATAAAGAAAGCTGACTGCCGAACAATTGATGCTTCTGAACTGTGGTGCTGGAGAAGCCTCTTGATAGTCCCTTGGACTGCAAGGAGATCCAAGCAGTCCATCCTAAGGGATATCAGTCCTGAATATTCATTGGAAGCACTGATGCTGAAGCTGAAACTCCAATACTTTGGCCACCTGATGTCAAGAGCTGACTCATTTTAAAAGACCCTGAGGTTCAGAAAGATTGAAGGTGGGAGCAGAAGGAGTCGACAGAGTATGAGATGGTTGGATGGCATCACCGACTCAATGGAGATGAGTTTTAGTAAACTCCGGGAGTTGGTGATAAGACAAGGAAGCCTGGCATGTTGCAGTCCATGGGCACAAAGAGTTGGACATGACTGAGTTACTGAACTGAGCTGAAGTTTTCATTCAGTATAATGAATAAATATATTTCATTTTCAATCAATATATTGAAACAACATAGATAGAATTACCGGAGAAGGCAATGGCAACCCACTCCAGTACTCTTGCCTGGCAAATCCCATTGATGGAGGAGCCTAGTGGGCTACAGTCCATGGGGTCCCTAAGAGTTGGACATGACTGAGTGACTTAACTTTCACTTTTCACTTTCATGTATTGGAGAAGGCAATGGCAACCCACTCCAGTGTTCTTGCCTGGAGAATCCCAGGGACCGGGGAGCCTTGTAGGCTGCTGTCTCTGGGATCGCACAGAGTCGAACACAACTGAAGTGACTTACCAGCATCAGCAGCACTAGATAGAATTATTATGACACAGTCACAGTAGCAGAGGACTGAAATCGTTTATACAAATATAACTATGCCAACTAGTTTTTAATAAGTCTTATTATTCTCAGTTTTATCAACAACAAAATTGGGATACCCCTGATTTTACAGTAGTATGGTGGAAAGAAAAGGAAAAATAATATAAAATACTTGATTCATGGTGAGAACTGAGAGCATGTTATTAAGTTAGCAAGTTGTGGTATAGGTAATTCATATAGGTCTATAACATTGAAAATAATATGGCCATTTGTTGTAAAATAAACATTATTTTCTTCCTAATTCATGGGAGAATTGACAGAAAAGTAACAAAATTCTTGTAAAAATGTTTATAAAATTAGCAAGAATGATTTCAAAGCAATTTTTCAATTTATTTTAGAAAGTAGGAAAATGTTTTGTAAAAATGATTTCATACAATTTGCTTTAACATTTGAGCCCAGAAACTCATTTTACTGAGAATATCTAGAAATTTTTTTAAATTACAATCTAACTCTTCATATAACAATCCTTTGGCATAATTTTATCTGAAAGTTTTAGGAGTTATGAATTAATTTACCAGCCTGTAGATGCATAGATATAATAACCCATAGGTCATACAATCAATATTTACTGAGCAGGGGAGGGGTCCATTAAAATAATAGTATGTTCTAAATTCAGGCCCTTTGAAAATTCTTTCCAGTCTGCCTAGATCAATCTTCTTTGAAATATTCACCTGTTCATTCTCATAATAAAATTGATCTCTGCTCAAATGTCACCTCACCAGAGAGGTTCTATTTCATTATCTAATATAGTATCTATATCTATTCATAAACTCATCCATGTTCTCTTCATAGAACTTACTGATTATGTATTACATTTTATTTTTTAGAGCACTTTTAGGTTCACAACAAAACTGAGCAAAAGGTACAGAGATTTCCAATATACTTCCAATCCCTTCAGATGCACAGCCATGCCCATTATTAACATTTCCCACCACTGTGGAACATTTGCTACTGTTGATGAACCTACATTGACACATCATAAGCACACAAATTCCACAGGTTAATTATAATTCACTAATGATGTTGTAGCCATGAAATTAAAAAACGCTTACTCCTTGGAAGAAAAGTTATGACCAACCTAGATAGCATAATGAAACGCAGAGACATTACTTTGCCAACAAAGGTCTGTCTAGTCAAAGCTATGGTTTTTCCAGTGGTCATGTATGGATGTGAGAGTTGGACTGTGAAGAAAGCTGAGCGCCAAAGAATTGATGCTTTTGAACTGTGGTGTTGGAGAAGACTCTTGAGAGTCCCTTGGACTACAAGGAGATTCAACCAGTCCATTCTAAAGGAGATCGGTCCTGGGTATTCTTTGGAAGGACTGATGCTAAAGCTGAAACTCCAGTACTTTGGCCACCTCATGTGAAGAGTTGACTCATTGGAAAAGACTCTGATGCTGGGAGGGGTTGGGGGCAGGAGGAGAAGGGGATGACAGAGGATGAGAAGCCTGGATGGCATCACCGACTCGATGGACAGGGAGGCCTGGCGTGCTGCGATTCATGGGGTTATAAAGAGTCGGACACAACTGAGTGACTGAACTGAACTGAATGATGCTGCATATTCTGTGAGCACAGACAAGTGTATAATGACATGTATCCAACATGATAGTATCACACAGAATAGTTTCACTACTCTAAAAAACCTGTCTTCTGCCTATACATCCCTCTCTTCCTACTAGCATCAGGCAACCAATGAACTTTTTACTATTTCCATAGTTTTGCCTTTTCCAGAATGTCATATATTAATAGTTTGAAATCATACAGTGTTTTACACTGCTTGGTCTACTGTAACAACATGCTACAACCTGAGTGGTTTATATAGATAACAAAAACTTTTTTTTACAATCCTGGAGGCTGCAGAGGATTTTCTGATTTATCTTCAGTTCAGTTCATTCACTCAGTCGTGTCTGACTCTTTGCGACCCCATGAATCACAGCACGCCGGGCCTTCCTGTCCATCACCAACTCCCGGACTTCACTCAGACTCATGTCCATCGAGTCAGTGATGCCATCCAGCCATCTCATCCTCCGTTGTCCTCTTCTCCTCCTGCCCCCAATTCCTCCCAGCATCAGAGTCTTCTCCAATGAGTCAACTCTTCACATGAGGTGGCCAAAGTACTGGAGTTTCAGCTTTAGCATCAGTCCTTCCAAAGAATACCCAGGACTGATTTCCTTCAGAATGGACTGGTTGTATCTCCTTGTAGTCCAAGGGACTCTCAAGAGTCTTCTCCAACACCACAGTTCAAAAGCATCAATTCTTTGGCGCTCAGCTTTCTTCACAGTTCAACTCTCACATCCATACATGACCACAGGAAAAACCATAGCCTTGAGTAGATAGACCTTTGTTGGCAAAGTAATGTCTCTGCTTTTCATTGTGCTATCTAGGTTGGTCATAACTTTTTTTCCAAGGAGTAAGAGTGTTTTAATTTCATGGCTGCAGTCACCATCTGCAGTCCTTTTGGAGCTCCCAAAAATAAAGTCTGACACTGTTTCTCCATCTATTTGCCATGAAGTGATGGGACCAGATGCCATGATCTTTGTTTTCTGAATGTTGAGCTTTAAGCCAACTTTTTCACTCTCCTCTTTCACCTTCATCAAGAGGCTTTTATCTTAGGGATGGTAAATTATTTTTCAAAATTATACAACTAGTAGGTTTCAAAGCTAAGAAATGTAGACATATGGTTTGAGTTCATTAGATTTCACTATGTATAATTTTGCCTACAAAATCACTTTCAATAACTTGTGGCATTATTGTAGAGACAGCTATATAAATTAGATGCATTATTGAAAAGTATGTGATTTGAAAATTGGACATTAAGGAAAAAAAAACACTAAGGCATATTAAGATAAAATTGCTTAAAGGAGTAACAAATGGAAAATCTTAAAAGTAGACCAAACACAATGAAATTACATGTAGTGTCACAAAGATAAGAAGGAGAGTAGGCTTTTAGCCAGACATTTTGCAAGCTAGAAGACAATGCGGGGAAATCTTTAAAGGCCAAAAAAAAAAGGTTGTTAAACTAGAATTTTATGCATAGATAATTAGTCTTTTTTTTAGACAAACAAAAGCTGATAGAATTTATCACCATCAGACATGCAATTTAATAAATGTTAAAGAAATGTATTCAGAAAATAATAATTAATTAGAGTGAAAAAATTGTATATTTATTTTAAAAATATCTATAAGAGATAATTGTGACTTCTGAGGTGCTGAATTCAAAGGCAATGGTCTAGGTGCCACCTCCCAATTTATCCTCCAAACACAAAATACTAGAAGGGAAAAGGATTTGACAAAATTTGACATAGCATTCATTTAAAAAACCACTTTAAACTAGAAAATAATGGGAAATCCCTTAGCCAGATAAAATGCATCTGTGAAAACCTGTAGCTACCATTTTTCTTAATGATGAAACACTACACTCATTCTCCCCAAATTAGAAAAAAGGCAAGGATTCCATTCTCCTCACTAGTATTCAGTATTCAGTGGAACTCACAGCTAGCACAATATGAATGTGAAACAAAATGCTTGTTAAGCTTTTCAATTTCACATAAAATCCTCTTACTATTTATTTATCTATATATTTGGCCCTTCTCCATTTATTTAGATATTTTAAAATTTCTCTTATCAACAGTTTGCATCTGGAAGTACAAAAGGACCTAGAATGAATAAAACATTTTTGAAAAATCTAGTACAGATTTGGAGAATACATATATCTTAAAACTTATTGTATGTGGGAAGCTATTGTTGTTTTTCAGTCTCTCACTCATGTCTGAATCTTTGCAACCCCATGGACTGCAGCACACCAGGGTTTGCTGTCCTTCACTATCTCCAGGAGCTTGCTCAAACTCATGTCCACTGAGTTGGTGATGCCATCCAACCGTCTCATCCTTTGTCACCCGCTTCTAAGCCTGCCCTCAATCTTTCCCAGCATCAGGATATTTTCTAGTGAGTCTGCTCTTCACATCAGGTGGACAAAGGTTTAGAACTTCAGATACAACATCAGTCCTTCCAATGAATATTCGGGGTTGATTTCCTTTCGGATTGACTGGCTTGATCTTCCTTGCTGTCCAAGGAACTCTCAAGAGTCTTCCCCAGAACCACATTTCAAAAGCATCAATCCTTCAGTGCTCAGCCTTCTTTATGGTCCAACTCTCACATCCATACATGACTACTGGAAAAAAACATAGCTTTGATTATATGGACCTTTATTGGTGATGTGATATCTCTGCTTTTTAATATGCTGCCTAAGTTTGTCATAGCTTTCCTTCCAAGGAATATGGAATGAGGACATTTAGGGACTGATGAAAATACACTTTGCCTTGATTTTGGTACAGGTTGCATGTCTCTAGACATTTGTTCTAACTCATCCGGATGCATAGCTAGAAGGAACAAATTTAATTGTGTGTAAATGACCCCTTTATAAACCTGAATGACTAAAGGTAAAAATAAAATTTAAAAGATAAGCCATAGAAACACCAATCAAACCTAAGAGACTATATCAATATGAGATAATGATAACATGGACTGTGGAAATGGAATACAAGCATGTGCAAAGAGGATAATTGTATAATGATAAAACAATCATTTCAAGAGAATCAAAAAAAGAAAGAAGACACTGCAAATTCTAAATGGATATGCACATAATAGAGTTTTAGAAAACATGAAGCAAAATCTGACTGAACTGAAAGGAGAAACAATTATAGCTAGGAATTTCAAGGCCCTTTCTCAGATAAATCTCTTTGGTAGAACTAAATAGACTAACAATCAGTAAGGTTATACAAGACCGCCACAGCACAATAAAGAAAACTGACCTAATTGACAGTCTACCTAACAAGAGGAGAATACACATCACCTTCAACTCACATGAACATTTATCAAGATAGAAGTGATTAAAAAAGATACAGGTGATTTTTTAAAATTTTTCTAACAATTGGGAGAAGATTCTACATGCATCTTTTTGTTAATGATTCATAATTTAATTTTATCATAAAATATATTCTGTAACTTTGAATATTTTAGAAATTCAGTGAAATTTATTACATGATCCAGCATTTGGTCCTCTTTGGTGATCACACTGTATACTTAAGAAGAATATATATTATACTGTTTGGCATTAGATGGTGTTGACCAGGCCTCTATATCTTTTTCTATTTTTTTCTAGTGGTTCTGAGTGGCTTCTCAAAAATCTTCATCTTATGTCTGTGGTTGTGCCTATTAGTATCTTAATTTGGTCAGTTTTTTATCTTTATTGAAGATATTTTTACCAGATACAGAATTCTATGTTGACTATTTCCCCAGGGATTAAATATAATGTCTATTGTTTTCTAGTCTCCATTGTTTTTTGACAAGATGTAAGTATATACATATAAAACACTAGGAGATAGTGAAGGACAGAAGAGCCTAGCATGCTGTAGTTGTTCCTGGGGTCACAAAGAGTCAGATGTGACAAATGACCTAGTGACAGAACAACAACAACGAAGTATTTATAAATATATTAATAGATCACTCTTCTTCTTTATACAAATTATTCTTTTTCTCTAGTTGTTTTCATCACTTGATTCTCTATTTCTGACTTTAGTCACCTATATGCGACTTAGTTTTTATTTAGGATTTGAGAATGTCTTAGGATTCACTCGTGTTCTTCATTTGTAAGTAAATGTGTTTCACTAAATCTAGGAAATTTGCAAAATTATTTCTTCAAATGATTTCAACTGCCCCTTTTCTCTTTCTCCTTCTGGAATGCACAATAAAAATAGACCTGTTTGCACATCTTTGGTCTCTGAAACACTTCAATTTTTTTTTTAAGTCCTTTGTCATTCTTTTCCTCTGATAAGATTATTTTACTATTTGATGTTTCAGTACCTTGACATTTTCTTCTTTGATCTAGTTAACTGATGAGTGAAATTTTTCTTTCCAGATATTGATTTTATTCATAGAATTACCATTTAGTTCTTGTTCTTACGGTTTCCATTTTAATCCACAAATTATCCATTTCTTTACTCATTATTTTCATTATTTCTTGTAGATTAGGTATAAGGTTTTCTGTTTGTGGGTAGCATAATTGTAGGAAATTCAAATCTATTATCTTCCTTTCACTAGTGTTGATGTTTGGCCTAGATGGCAGAGATTCTATTCAGTTAAATCCTAACCTCTATTACTCCTCTGGTGAGCCAGAACTGAAACTTCTACTTTTTTATTTTAGATTTCCAGATGTAACTATGTAGGTGTATTTCAATGACCAGACAAGGACTGCATAGTATATATGCAGATTTTGGAGTACTTTCCTGTGTTCATATTATACAGCAAGGACTCTATTTTCTCTCAGGTAAAAAGACTTATAAAGGCAAATCCAAATCAGTAGCTTCATTTCTCCAGTGACCACTTTCCTTCAAACTCTGCCTTTCTGTGTCACTCTTTAAGTTACTCTTTAACAGGCAGTTGTTGGTATGTAATTTTCCAGAGATTACATTGGTTGTCAGTAGGTGGGTTAATCAGATCTCCTATTCCATCACTACTGAATTGGATTCATACTATAGCAGCTTGGAGTAAGAAACTTAAAATATTTTAGGTTTTTTAAGGGTAGATTAAATAATGATGGGATACAGTTTGCACAACTGAACATTTTCTAAAGAAAGACTACCTTGGAGCATGCTGCTATTTGTCAGCAAAATTTTAATAAAATTTTTATAGCATTTTACTCTCTGGATGTCACTAATATCCACTAAGCATTCAGGCAGGTTTAAACATCTTTACTGCAGGAAAAAAGTGTAAGTTATAGCATTAAAAGCCAAAATAGTTGTGCTATAGAGTCTTCCCGATGGATTTTTGAAAATGTTCTGTGATGTGTAATATAATGAGCTAGAATTAACATTTACCATTTAACTTATATTTACCAGGATTCATCAAGATTGCCTGAAAAATATCAAGAACTTCGAATATGCAGATGATACCACCCTTATGGCAGAAAGCAAAGAAGAACTAAAGAGCCTCTTGATGAAAGTGAAAGAGAAGAGTGAAATGTTGGCTTAAAGCTCAACATTCAGAAAACTAACTAAGATCATGAATCTGGTCCCATCACTTCATGGCAAATAGATGGGGAAACAGTGGAAACAGTGACAGGCTTTATTTTGGGGGGCTCCAAAATCACTGCAGATGGTGACTGCAGCCATGAAATTAAAAGACGCCTGCTCCTTAGAAGAAAAGTTACGACCAACCTAGACAGCTTATTAAAAAGCAGAGACACTACTTTGCAAACAAAGGTCTGTCTAGTCAAAGCTATGGTTTTTCCAAGTAGGCATGTATGGATGTGACAGTTGGACTATAAAGAAAGCTGAGTGCCGAGAATTGATGCTTTTGAACTGTGGTGTTGGACACGACTCTTGAGAGTCCCTTGGACTGCAAGGAGATCCAACCAAACCACCCTAAAGGAAATCAGTCCTGAATATTCATTGGAAGGACTGATGCTGAAGTTGAAACTCCAATACTTTGGCCATCTGATGCCCAGAACTGACTCATCTGAAAAGACCCTGATGCTGGGAAAGATTGAAGGCAGGAGAAGAAGGGGATGAGATATTTGGATGGCATCACCAACTCAATGGAGATGAGTTTGAGTAAACTCTGGTAGTCGGGGATGGACAGGGAGGCCTGGCCTGTTGCAGTCCACGAAGTCACAAGGAGTCAGACATGACTGAGCAACTGAACTGAACTGAACCAGGATTCAAAATTTCAGAATTGAGGTCATGAACAGTGGGTAAGAACATCTCGATTTATAATGTTTAGATACAACTAGAAAATGAACAAGTACTGCAACTGGATGTAAAGTGGTCAACAGATGTAGCTGGAACTCCTTTTGTTTTGTTTCAATGAGAAGCACAAAGGGAAAATGTATAGATGAAAAGTATGTGCCTATAAAGTACAGCATATATTCACACACACTGTATCTTTATACAGATTATGTGTTTATTTGTATACAAATTTTTATTTTATAGATAATAAATATAGCATTTATTGAGGTCAACTATTTATCTCATGGGACAGAGTTTCTGGGTAATGGAACCAGAATCTGAATCGAGGGACACCCACTTCTAGATCTCATGAATTTTTGAGGCCATCCGCACCATGTAGTCTTCAGCAGAATCTACCACCTTAAATATAAGCATCTCCTCTCAGGAAGGGCATGCGGAAACTCAAATATAATAACTGCTCTGAGTTTACAGATGGCAAATAGGTGAACAGGAAGATTACAGCATATGGTTCATGTTCGGTCCTGCCAATTGAGAATGCAGGATTCACACAGAGATGGCTAAAAGCAAACATTTTAAAAAGATATCTATTTTAATTTCTTGATGTGCCCAAGAATATAGATGTACATTTAGCAATTTGAGAATTTTATGGATTATATTTGTACTTTCAATCACTATATTTTGTTCAAAGCTTTTCTTCATTTCTTTTCAATCCCTTAATGAATTCAAATGTTATATTCCCACAAGAAGACTTTATTAGATAGTCTACCATAATTGGTATTGCTATTTTTAAGTGCTTAATAATATTATAAGAACCTACTTCATATTATATAAATATAGTCATTTATTATGTATATATTTTATGACCCATTAAGATGACAGAAAACAAGGGCTAACTCAAGTTAATTAACACTTTAGACACTTAATGTACTCCGTCAATACTCCTAATTTTAATGATAAAACATTTTGTAGTAGTTTCACTCTATAAATTGGCTCAGCCATTTAGGAGTCCAGTGTATAGATGAGCTCTAATTTTTTCTTACTTTTCACATTAAATTAAACAAAACATTGTCTCAATTTATTTATGTTCCAAGGATTGTTATAATGTGGCTCATACATAGATTTTATTTTATTTATTTATTTTTTTCATACATAGATTTTAAAAGGCTATTGTGGAATAATGGATTTTCTTCCAAACATGTTCTTAAGGAACAGAATCAATAATATGACTGCAAGACATTAAATTCATATTGAGTCTCTTTTCTGATATCCAGTCACTTTTTTCCATAACTCTATGTTACCATGTCTTCTCAGGTTTATATAATTGATTGCCTAAACTGCAGTATTTAGGAAAGTTTGTGCACTTGGCACCATAGTATCTTAAGTTTCTAACCTCATTTCATTTGTGACTTTTGAATGCTAGCAGTCAAGTCATGTCTTTTCAGCCTAAGACTCTAAGGAATTACACAGCTAAAGAACTAAAAGAAAAAGTGAGTTGAAAAGAGTCAAAAGCAAGCTGGACTAGAAGGGGATACAAGCAGCATAGAAACAACAGAAAGCACAGCTTCAAAGTAGGATATGTGGAATCTCATGGTACACACAGATATCAAAAGGAAAACAAAGGATAACATTTTGGTATTCACCTAACCTTCAAAAGGAAGCCTCTAGAGAAACTGGGTGGGAAAAAAAAAGAATTTTAAGCAATTTTTACCTTTGAGATTGAATTTGCTCAAAAGATGTAGATTGTGACGAATAAAAACCTTCTTTCAGAATATATTTTCATTCTCTACATGTAGAAATAATGCTTTATAAACAGATAGGCATGTCTCTTTGTTTTCCTGAGGGAAGCTGTGATTTTGAGGAGACTGGTAGGATTTCTCAGGTCAGAAATAGGTAGTGTTTCTTCAGTTATGTAAAAATGCACTTGGCATAGTGAGTTTCACTTCAAGCATACTTAACTAAAATTGTGTTTCATTTTATACATAACGTACAAAACTTTGTTTCATGAAGATAACTATACCATAAGTCACTATTTTCATTGATTTTAGTTAAGATTTATAAAAAAAAGTTTTGAGATATTCAAGCCAACCTTCATACCAAATCACCTTACCTAGTAGATTTATAGATAATGTATTGAGATTGTCCTTCACTTTTTGAATGGTAAGGTAGCCTTCAGGTGTTGTTAGTAATATTGAGATTTATAATCAAAATGGATATTCTAATATAAGTTTAATTTAAAATTTATTTATATAATTGTATGTAAACAGGGAACTGTATAAATGAGTCTGAGTACCAAAAACACCCATTGGCAATAATATTGCTTAGGAATCAGATGGATAATGGGTTGTGCCTACAGACAGATCCACAATCATCTGTTTGATAAAAACCACTTCTTTTAAGTGGAACCTTGTTTGGTTTATAAATGTTGTGATCTATATATTTTTAAAGTCAACAGTGAGTAAAAATAAAATAGATATATCTAAAATGCTGGTATTTCTTTTTGACAGTGGAATTTTTACTAGTGGAATATTTATAAAAACAATATTGGGGTATTTAAATACATTACATGAAGCTTTTTGAAATAAATCAATTAGTAGAAGGATTAAAACTGTTTTTCTGTAAATAATTTTCCATGTGTTGGAGCCATTATATTAATAAATGTTATATCTACCTTTTAGGTAGATATATATATGTATAACATATAAATTATATATTATACATATATTGTCCTCATTCATCCTTAAAATTATATTGGAATATATAGTGATACATATATTGGCCATCTGGGAAGCCCAAAGTAAGTTTTTTACACGTGCAATTATGGGGTAAACACAGGTTTTGACACACCTGTTTAAATTTAAAGCATCCTTTCTCCAGCCCTCCACTCTTGCATTCCCTCTGACCCACAGTCTGTATTTCCCAGCGGTCCCCTTTCAAAGGCTCTGACTGTGATCTTGGGGGTTTAGATTTCCTTCACTTTTGCTGGAGTTCTTTTCCCCAAGGTCTGACACTATCCTATTTGGAAAAGGACGAGTCTGCTCTTTGTTGGCACTTGTCTCGTGTCTAAACAAAACTCAGTGTCTTCACAATCCCATAAGATTCATGGAAAGGTGTACTGACCCCAAACCTCAATAGAACACTCCTCTGGGATTTTAACAGAAATTAAAAAAAAAAAATTTTTTTAATGAAAAAGCATGTAAGAGTCTAAGTTGCAAATGTTCTGGTGATATTTAGATCTATTCATTGATATATACTTATCTCACAACCTAAGAGATGAGACAATTTACTTCCCTTTATCATCTTCGTTTCTACTTTGTTAAATGTCAGCATTCAAATATTGCTGTTGTATTGTGATGGGGTTCATGGCAGGTCACCTCAAAATATGACACTTTGGTATAGTGATTACTTTGAATTAAAGTGACTTAAAAAACAGCCAATACAAGAAGGACACCTTAACCCTCCTAACCTACCCTTTGTTCTGAAAGCAAGAAATAAATCTCGCTTGTGAAGGTACTATCCATCAAGAGAGTTGAAGACATTCTTATCACCAGAAATAGGAAGTTCAAGGCCAAGAAGCCTGTAGGAACAAAATTTGTTACTTCTTTGTTAACTTGCTACTTCAACAACCTTCCTATTTTATTACATCTTCATGAATAATTGCTTCTATCTCTGAAAAATTATAAAAGCATCCTACTTTGATCACTTATTTGGGTCTCATATTCTTATGAGACTCCTGTGGTGGTGGTGGTTTAGTTGCTAAGTCAAGATCTGCTCTTGCAACCCCATGGGCAGTAGCCTCCAAGGCTCCTCTGTCCATGGAATTCTTCAGGCAAGAATACTAGAGTGGGTTGCCATTTTCTTCTCCAGGGTATTTTCCCAACCCAGGCATAGAATCCACATCTCCTACATTTCTGGCATTGTAGGCAGATTCTTTACCAATTGAGCCAGCAGGGAAGGGAAGCTGTGAGACTGCTGTACTTACATGATTAAATTTAGATTTCTTTCTAATGTTAATCTGTCTTGTGTCAATTTGATTATTAGAACAGCCAAAAGAACCATGAGGGTTCCCCTCCTTGGCAGATGCTTTCCCTTTCCACAAATGATTGGTTACTCAAATTGGTAAAGATTTAGGAGCAAATGGCATGAAAACTATTAGCATAGAAATACTATCTCTCTACTCATTACAAACTATAAGAATATTCACTCAACTAGCTTTTATTCTCTGTTTCAGTTCTTAAATATTATTTCTATTTTGAGTACAATAAAATTAATCATTTGATACCTTCAGTCATGCCAGAGCAATCAATAATTCCCACGAATCCCCTGAAGGTGTGGTGTATGAAGATCTACAATACAAGAAGCAGGTAACATTTTCAGGTTTTTAAAACATGTATCAAGAAAAGGAAATAATTTACAATGGCAACAATACTACATTATAGCCTTTTAAAAGCCCTCCAATCTCCTTCAGTCAATATAAAAATGCTTTCTTCTGTCTCCTTATTCTCTTCTCATTAGCATCTGCTAATCATTGCATATGAAAAATCAAGATAAATTTAAAATGGTTTCTTACTACATTTTATTGTTTTTCCTTTTGTCTAATTAGTAATATTGCATAAAATTTATTTTTATTGTTTTGTTACTTTGTTTTAGATTAAGTAATGATTTGGGAGATAGAGAACATGAATTTTCTTAATAAAGCACTATTATGGGAGAATGTTTTCTATTTCTAATATCTATTTACCAAGGAACTTCTGGGAAAGAAAAACATTTAATAGTTTATGACTATGTAATGTAGCAGACACTAACAGAACACAAAAAAAATCTTATTAAAGCATCATTTTGTAGAAAAGATACTTACCTAATGCTTCCCACCATGAGCAGTTAAATAGTTTTCACTGTCAGGAGGACTTGATCATTCCATCTTGTGTAGCTGTTTATTCATCCCAGAAATTTCTTAAAGAAAAATGAAAAATGGAGATTATTTAAACCTTTAAGAAAGAACAGAAGGTATACTAATTAATCATAAACATATAAAACAATGAAACATGTTAGTGTCACACATGTACAATGAACTTTGTAGCAGATTACATTATTTCCTAACTTTTTTCTCCTTACTAGGAACTGGAATGGATCTTTCCTGGTTGCTCAAATGGAAAGGACTCTTACACCATGTGGGTAAGATGAGTCTCTCTTTTAGACTGCTTTGTATTTCTCATTATATTTGTTGATCCTGTACCCTCACAATTTTCTGCTAAATTGTCTGCCTTGGAAATGAATTTTTGAGTGGTGGTTAGTAAGGAGACCTGGTTTCATATCTTTGCTGAATCAAATTATAGCTAAGTGATTCTGAGTAAAGTATTTAATCTCTCTTGGCTTCAATGTATAATATATCTCTCTTTGCTTTCTATGGTAAAGGAAAAAAGAAGAATTAACTGCACTATTTACTTTTCCTTGCTAATGATAGGCTACTTTCACCATACCTCCAGGGTTTATCTACTTACTTGCACAATATTTTCTGAAAGACATTGACTTCTTGCTTGTGTGCAGCTCTACATGATGAAAGTGAAAGAAGAGAGTGAAAAAGTTGGCTTAAAGCCCAACATTCAGAAAACAAAGATCATGGCATCTGGTCCATCACTTTATGTTAAATAGATGGGGAAACAGTGGAAACAGTGTCAGACTTTATTTTTCTGGGCTCCAAAATCACTGCAGACAGTGACTGCAGCCATGAAATTAAAAGACATTTACTCCTTGGAAGAAAAGTTATGACCAACCTAGATAGCATACTGAAAAGCAGAGACATTACTTTGCCAACAAAGGTCCATCTAGTCAAGGCTATGGTTTTTCCAGTAGTCATGTATGGATGTGAGATTTGGACTGTGAAGAAAGCTGAATGCCGAAGAATTGATGCTTTTGAACTATGGTGTTGGAGAAGACTCTTGAGAGTCCCCTGGACTGCAAGGAGATCCAACCAGTCCATTCTGAAGGAGATCAGCCCTGGGATTTCTTTGGAAGGAATGATGCTAGAGCTGAAACTCCAGTACTTTGGCCACCTCATGCGAAGAGTTGACTCATTGGAAAAGACTCTGATGCTGGGAGGGATTAGGGGCAAGAGGAGAAGGGGACGACAGAGGATGAGATGGCTGGATGGCATCAGTGACTCGATGGACATGAGTCTGGGTGAACTCTGGGAGTTGTGATGGACAGGGAGGCCTGGCTTGCTGTGATTCATGGGGTTGCAAAGAGTCGGACATGAGTGAGCGACTGAACTAAACTGAACTGAACTACGTGTTTTCTTAGCCCTGCAGCTTTGTGTGTCTACACGTTGTAAGTTGTCTATTATGATCAAAGCACTTGGGGATATTAAGGGAATGTATATGAAAGGGAAATCTAATCTGTGGAGGGAAATCTACTTTATATGAAAATAGTCTGTGGTAGTGTATTACACTGAAAAATGCCCCCCTTGGTAAACAGTAATATACTGGACATGATTACACTGGATACACTATGGGTAGAAACTCCTTATTTTTATTATTTATCAATATTCAAGGAGCTGATATACATACATACATATATATATATATATAAATCATAGTCCTTTAAACAATAATACCATTTCTATTTTTTATGTTTTTACTATATTATTTATTTTTAATTTTTTAATTTTATTTATGATAGACAAATTGATATGAAAAAATTTGTAGTCAAAAGCATACAAATGTTCAGTCATAAAATGAATAAGTTTTGGGGATCTATTGTGCAGTTTGATGACTAAGGTTAATAATACTGCGTTATACAGCTGAAATTTATTAAGAGAGTAAATCTTAAGTGTTCTCACCCCACATGTTCATGTACACACACACACACACACACAAAGGAAAGACGTGAGATGATCAATGTGTTAATTGTGGTATTCATTTCACAGTATGTACCTATACTGAACCATCACATATAGACCTTAAAAATAATGTTTTATAATCTAGACTGGACTATATGCTTCAGTGGCCTTTCACATGTTTGGAGAATGACATCTTGATGTAGACAAAGCAGATGTAGCAGTTGAGATAGTCCTGAATCAGCCAAAATAGGAAAAAAAAAAAAAGTATACAAATACTGGATTACTAAGCACAAAAACATTAAGGTATAAGACACAAAGATTCAATATCAAATGAGAATCTGAAAGTTAAGGTTTGTGTTTCACCCCATAGAATAGATAAAATAGATCACAGAAAGTGGAAGAGTCAAAGAAATCAAGTAGATGGTACAGCATGATGCTGCAAAGCTCCAGATTCTACCACATCTAATTCCACCCTTCCCCATTATTGTGGAGTTGTGTGGATTTTGAATCAATATTGTCAGTTACAAACTAGCATTCAAAACACACTGATCATGGTGGGAAGTGACTCTTATATATGGGTTACTCTATTTAGAAACATACTTGCACCAATGACTCAGTTCTATTTCATGGTGACAACCTTCAGCGCAAGTATAATCACTTCCTTCCCTCCAAATATATACAGAACATTTTCACGTTTTATGAAATGAATTTAGTGTGAAGAATTATATACTTCACCATGGAGGGATTTAAAAAATCCAGTGAGAAATATCCCAGCAGAGCCATGAGAGTAGTATAACACCTAGCCCTTCACACATCCAAGGCCCTTTACAGATTCAACTTACTTTTCAAGTGTCATCTTCTAAGTAGCATTAAGTATGAACACATTTTAATACACGAGGCTCTGAGAGATAGCCTTGCTCTTTAACTTCTCCATAGGTTCCAGTGCATTATTTATGTAAAAGCTAGCTAGAAGTCACATTTTTCTCTTATTGTTTAAAGATTACCTTTTTCCTTATCTGTATTCTCATTGAAGTTTAACTCTTCACTTATAGTTCTCATCCCCAATACTGTATTTTTTCAATTATCTTCTGTCTTAATTCTGAAGAATTTATCACTGCCCTCTATTAATGCTTTGTTTCACTAATAATATTTGATGTTTCAACTACAAGAAACGATTAAAATCTGACATTAATTAGTAAGAGTGGCTAGCATTTAGTAAACATTTATTAAATATTGAATACAAAAATAGGTGAGAGATTTCTTTAGGGTAACATGATTGATTTGTGGCTAGCCAAAATTATAAGCAAAGCCTCCATATTTCTGGACTTAAGTACTTTCTACAGGGTAATAAAATGATATTAAATAAGTTAATTATTAAATTTAATCACTTCATAAAAATACGAGGAAATCCACCTGACCTGCCCCTTGAGAAACCTGTATGCAGGTCATGAAGCAACAGTTAGAACTGGACATGGGACAACAGACTGGTTCCAAATAGGAAAAGGAGTGCGTCAAGGCTGTATATTGTCACCCTGCTTATTTAACTTATATGCAGAGTACATCATGAGAAATGCTGGGCTGGAAGAAGCACAAGCTGGAATCAAGATTGCCGGGAGAAATATCAATAACCTCAGATATACAGATGACACCACTCTTATGGCAGAAAGTGAAGAGGAACTAAAAAGCCTCTTGATGAAAGTGAAAGTGGAGAGTGAAAAAGTTGGCTTAAAGCTCAACATTCAGAAAATGAAGATCATGGCGTCTGGTCCCATCACTGCATGGCAAATAGATGGGGAAACAGTGGAACAGTGTCAGACTTTATTTTTGGGAGCTCCAAAATCACTGCAGATGGTGACTGCAGCCATGAAATTAAAAGACGCTTACCCCTTGGAAGGGAAGTTATGACCAACCTAGATAGCATATTGAAAAGCAGAGACATTACTTTGCCAACAAAGGTCCGTCTAGTCAAGGCTATGGTTTTTCCTGTGGTCATGTATGGATGTGAGAGTTGGACTGTGAAGAAAGCTAAGTGCCGAAGAATTGATGCTTTTGAATTGTGTTGTTGGAGAAGATTCTTGAGAGTCCCTTGGACTACAAGGAGATCCAACCAGTCCATTCTGAAGGCGATCAGCCCTGGGATTTCTTTGGAAGGAATGATGCTAAAGCTGAAACTCCAGTACTTTGGCCACCTCATGTGAAGAGTTGACTCATTGGAAAAGACTCTGATTCTGGGAGGGATTGAGGGCAGAAGGAGAAGGGGACGACAGAGGATGAGATGCCTGGATGGCATCACCGACTTGATGGACGTGAGTCTGAGTGAACTCCGGGAGCTGGTGATGGACAGGGAGGCCTGGCATGCTGCGATTCATGGGGTCGCAAAGAGCTGGACACGACTGAGCAACTGAACTGAACTGCACTGCACTGCACTGCACTGAAAAACATCAGCATCCTCAATAGGCCACCTAGCTGTACTCTAACTAAATTGTTGTGGAACACAGAACAATTTTTATTGTACTTTATTTTCTTTTTACATCAAACCACCTTACAACATGAAAGAAAACAACTTAGAAAAAAAAATTCATTAGTCAAACTCTTTCCATGAAATGTTTAATTTGACATTAAATTGCCATTAAAGTTTTGAAGGTCATTAAAGCAGTTCATATGTGCTGCCTTAAAAGTAGTTTGGGCCAGACTATTCTATGATATCATATGTCAAATATCGACCTTATTTGTAACTGCAGAATCTTACAGCATTTTTCCTGAAGTAGGAAATTCATTTACTGTGTCTCAATCCTGCAAACAGGGTAAAGCCACAAATTCTAAGAGCTCTCATAAGTGGCGGTTTTGGATTGATTTTTTTTTTTTTAAAATGTTCAATTACCCCTTAAGTGAAGCTGAGTTGCCAAAACTTGCTTTTAGTTTCCTCTTTTATCCTGGTTTATTCTTAATGCTTTGGAATTGACTTGTAGAACATTTTGCGTTCCTGAAATAAGTTCTTTAAACTATGTACTTGTATACTAGAGAGTTTGAATACATACTTTCTGTTGACTGTATGAAAGATTTTAGAGTTAAAACATGTGTCTTAATAGTCTCCCCTCCACTCTCCTGAAATGTACTTTCCTATCTACTATTTCCTAATTATCCCTGGTAATACACAAATATATGGCTGGCTAAGGCTTTCATTTATTAATTTTACAAGAAAGATACATATACAGTTTCTGATTTTCTTCTTGCCTCTAGTATTTATGTGTTTCTTCCATGGAAAACAGTCTTGGATACCTATATACATACATCCAAAACTAATAACAACTTTCCTCTCATCCATCTAATCTCATTTGTTTAAGATGACGCATTTATAAAGCTTACCTTGTAATCCATTCCTGAAATTTTATCAATTACTAATGTCAATCTGTTCACTGATGTTTGTATAATTACTACTTTATACATTTAACTTGAATAACTTAAAGTTATTGAAGTTTCCATTTTCCTAAACTGGTGGGAATTTACCTTCAATTACCAAGTTTGCTTCCCTGTCTGTATTCTTCTAGGATCACAGTTGAATGAAGTAGGCTTTATAAACAGCGTAGGGTGGGAGGGGGGTGATAGTCCCCTAATCTCTATTCTATTGTGGCTATAGTGACATCCCCACCAGGGAACAATTTCTCACTGAAGTTTTATCATTTTCTCAGATATTGTCAAGAGTGCTCTGTAGAGTTCCCAGTATGTCAGGATCCACAAACTTGTGTATCTTCTCTGGTGACAGAATAACTAAACTGCTTTGTTCCTTTTATTGCCTGTCTACAGTAAAATGATCTTAGTTTTCAGAGAAACACAGCCAGAACATATATAGTTTTTCTGGAAATATGTAGTTTTTTGGTTGTTTGTTTTTGTTTTTGTTTTTTTTTTTTTGAGGGGAGGAGGATGGGGTCTCTTCTGTTTCTCTTCCTATTGTAAACTTTAAATTTTCCTGAGGCAGAGAATATGTTCGAGGGTTTAAAATGTTTTATGCCAAAAAGTGAGCAGGACTACAGTGAGTAAAAATGAGTTGGGTCCTGGCTTAAGGTTACAGTATAGGGACAAAAAATTCATCTACCATACCATGCTGCTGCTAAGTCACTTCAGTTGTGTCCGACTCTGTGCGACCCCATAGATGGCAGCCCACCAGGCTCCACCATCCCTGGGATTCTCCAGGCAAGAACACTGGAGTGAGTTGCCATTTCCTTCTCCAATGCATGAAAGTGAAAAGTGAAAGTGAAGTCACTCAGTCGTGTCCAACTCTTGGCGACCCCATAGACTGCAGCCTACCAGGCTCCTCCATCTATGGGATTTTCCAGGCAAGAGTACTGGAGTGGGGTGCCATTGCCTTCTCTGCTACCATACCATACTGGTAAGCAAAAGATGTTGAAGCCATCAAGTCATCAGCCAAAACAGTCACCCCCAACTGTGCACTCTGAGGGGATTCGGGATGAAGAAAAACAAGACCCTGGCCCTAGAGAGTTAATCTGTATAGCAGAGGACTGATTTCAATAAGCCCAGACTCTTACATCGTCCCATACACAGAATAGCTGAACAAAACTTAATTCTCAACTTTTAGGCTGTGTGTGTACGTGTGTTTCAGTTAACAAGTGGAATAACTATTGTTAGAGCAATCTATTTCTCTGCTGATAACAATTATCAACTCAGAAATAACACCAAAAAAAAAAAAAACATAAAACCCCCCAAAATAAAAGAAGCAAACACACAAAAACTTAGAAGGCATTGTAGAGGGACCAAAAGAAGCAGACCTGAAGGGAATATGGTCTTCATAGAAGGTGAAGATGATGAAGTGAAATCTGCATTCATCCATCTTCTTTTCTGAAGGCACTGCCAGGGTGTTCAAGAGATGAAGCTCAAGTAGAAGCAGCTGTCACTTAAGGCTGAGGAGTCAGAGACCACAGTTGGAGCCTGCAAGAACTGAAAAGTATAAGCTACAAGGATGGGAGTCCTAGGGTGTGAATAGAAACATACCATATATCCTTGGGTGACACCAGCCAGCATTTCTGCAAGAATGACTCCAAACAGCCCAGGGAAGTACTGCAGAGTTTTCATCATCTCTACCACTAGGAACACAGTGTTAGAGGCAGTATTTCTGCCAAGTTAGAAGGACTCAGTAACATCTCAAACTTGTGATTAAAACTTAGCATTATTCCATTTTGAACATTAAGCAATCAGTATATAAGTCTGGTTTTAATCTCGTCTTTCTAACAGTTTACATATTCAAACTTTTAGATCTTTCCCTAATTCAATAGATGAGAATTGATATTTCAGTTCAGCTTGCTCTTTATATATAGTGAGGATAAGTATGTTTTCATATGTTCAAGGACTATTTGAAAACTTTAGACTACATTAAAACATAAAGATGTATAGAAAATATAAAAATATTTCCTGTAAAATTTTGAAAAACAGTAGTAATGCTCAAACAATTGCAAAGTACTATAATCTCTCACAATTATGGAATTTATCAACATTAACACCAATGGTTGACTTTTATCATAAAATATAGAAAGCAGAAGACAATGAAGTAACACTTCTAATGTGGTGGGGAAAAAATAGACATAATAAAACTGCATTGATCTAAGCACACACACATCCATAATGCATGAAAAACTAGTGAACCTGAAAAAGCTGTCAATAATACTAGTATCAATGTCTTGGTTTTCATATTTTACTATAAATACACGAGACACTTTCACTAGAGGAAACAAGGTAAAGAATATATGGAATGCCTCTATAAATTTTTCCAACATTGTCTGACTCTCTAATAATAAAAACAGAACTTGAGAAAGTCTACATTTTAGAAACTAGAATTGCAACCCATAAGTAAGGACAACACTTATGGGAAATACTAAAAACCATCATCCATAACATCAAGATGATATTGTAGCAGTTTTTCTTCTTCCAAGAATAAAATTCAACACTTTGCTGAATATAAAGACTTCACTTTCTCTACAATGTATGACTGACAATTTCTAGTTTGTGATAAAAGCTAACAGACATATGAAATTACAGGAAAATATGATCAACATCAAGGGATATATAGTCAATATAAACAGAACTAAAGTGAACAGGTACTATAATTAGCAGAAAATACATTTAAAACCACCATGATGAATATGGTAGAGAATCTACAAGAAAAGATTGAAATGAAACATCACATAGGATAATACATAAATAGTATGGAAACTTTTATGGAAGTGTACAATATAAATATTAGAAGTAAGAAATACAACAAAACACACACACACACACACACATACACACACAGCCAAACCACACCTCAGTAAACTGGATTAACAACAGAGTGGACACAGTAGGAAAAAGGGTCGATAGAATAATGATAAATCAACAGAATTGGTCCAAACTGAAAAGCACAGAGAGAGGAAAAAAGTTTTGAAAACAGTAAAGTGTCTTAAAAGCCTGTAGAATAGCTCAAGTAGGCTAACATATATGTATTAAAGTTCCAGAAAAAGAAAACAATAGCAGGGCCCAAAAACATTAAAAAAAATACAAGCCAACATTTTTCTAAATTTAAACAAAAATCCAATTACATATACAGAAATTAAAGAAAATGACAGTAGAATAAGTGCAAAGAATCCAACTTAAAATGAAATTATGAGTTTCTTTAGACATACAAAAAGATACACGCACCTCAATGTTCATTGCAGCATTATTTACAATAGCCAAGACATGGAAGCAATATAAATTTCCATCATCAGATGAATGGATAAAGAAGATGTGGCACATACATACAATGGAATATCACTCAGTCATAAAAAAAGAGTGAAATAATGTCACTTGCAGCAACATGGGTGGACCTGTAGATTGTCATACTGAGTGAAGTAAGCCAGAAAGAAATCAACAAGACAAAGAATAAACAATTTACAATATATTTTTGTAATAATGTATCCCCAGGTCTCCGGCATTGCAGGCAGATGCTTTACCCTCTGAGCCACCAGGGAAGCCCACAATAAAAATGAAGAGAATACAAAAAACAAGCTGGGTAAATTCCAGAATCATTGTATTATATGAAAAAAGGAAAATGAGTACATTCTATTTGACTCCGTTTATGGTGATTGCAGCCATGAAATTAAAATATGCTGACTCCTTAGAAGGAAAGTTATGACCAACCTAGACAGTATATTAAAAAGCAGAGACATTACTTTGTCAACAAAGGTCTGTGTAGTCAAAGCTATGGTTTTTCCAGTAGTCATGTATGGATATGAGAGTTGGACTATAAAGAAAGATGAGCACCGAAGAATTGATGCTTTTGAACTATGGTGTTGGAGAAGACTCTTCAGAGTCCCTTGGACTGCAGTGAGACCCAACCAGTCCATCCTAAAGGAGATCAGTCCTGGTGTTCATTGGAAGGACTGATGTTGAAGCTGAAACTCCAATACTTTGGCCATCTGATGTGAAGAACTAACTCATTGAAAAAGACCCTCATGCTGGGGAAGATTGAGGGCAGGAGGAGAAGGGGACGACAGAGGATGAGATGGTTGGATGGCATCACCGACTTGATGTACATGGGTTTGGGTAGATTCCGGGAGTTGGTAATGGACAGGGAGGCCTGGCGTGCTGCGGTTCATGGGGTGGCAAAGAGTCGGACCCCACTGAGAGACTGAACTGAACTGATATAACTGTTTGTTGTGGTTATTACATACAAGTAGAGAGACTGGGAAGTGTAGATGGCATTTCTAGAGAGATGAAAGCACTCTATATTTTGATTGGAGTTATATAGCTACATGGATACATACATTTTTCAAATGCCATTAAGCTCTACACTTATAAAAATGTATTCTATTAGATGTACATGACATCTCAATTAAAAAAAAAAAAAAAACTGATCTTGACCAAGCTGATTTAGTTGTAACTGAGCATTTGATTAATGGTTCTCAAGCCTTCCTATATGTTATAATTGCCTGGGTATTTTTTTAAGACAACTAATGCATACAATTATCCTACTGTAAAACATAAACATTTTCTGTGATAAATCCTTGACATTTTATTTCTTAAAATTTTCATACTGACTCTTTCAAGCAACCAGTATTGATATTCTTGAATGAGATAATTTCTAAAATATCTTCCAGCAATCAGTTTCAAGAGCTCTTACAATGAATGCCTGAAAATAAATTCCATAATTATGAGAAAAATATTATTGTTCAATTGTTTGAGCATTACTATCACTTTTCAATAATTTACAGAAAATATTTTCCATATCTTTCTTTACATCTTTATGTGTTAACGTAGTCTTTTGCAAATAGCCCTTGAACATATGAAAACATGCTTATCCTCCTTATATATAAAAAGCAAGCCAAGAGGAAATATCAATTCTCAAATGTTGAATTAAGAAAATATCTAAAAGTTTCAATATAAACTGCTAGAAAGACAAGACTAAAAGACACTCATACATTGCTTGGCTAATGTCCAAGATGGAATAATGCTATGTAAGTTAATTTCTCAGTATATTATTGAGTTATATTTGCACTAGCCAATTTTAGAAATCTAAGCAAATATCTTAACAAATACAAAACAATATATGCCAAACATTATTCATAATGGGCTTATTTTTAATATTAGCAATTTGGGAAATTCAGGTCAGTTCAGTTCAGTCACTCAGTCGGGTCAGCTCTTTGTGACCCCATGAATCGCAACACGCCAGGCTTCCCTGACCATCACCAGCTCCCAGAGTTTATTCAAACTCATGTCCATTGAGTCGGTGATGCCATTCAGCCATCTCATCCTCTGTCATCCCCTTCTCCTCCTGCCCCCAATCCCTCCCAGCACCAGAGTCTTTCCAATTAATCAACTCTTCATGTAAGGTGGTCAAAGTATTGGAGTTTCAGCTTCAGCATCAGTCCTTCCAAAGAACACCCAGGGCTGATCTTCTTTAGAATGGACCAGTTGGATCTCCTTGCAGTCCAAGGGACTCTCAAGTGTCTTCTCCAACACCACAGTTCAAAAGCATCAATTCTTCTGTGCTCAGCTTTCTTCACAGTCCAACTCTCACATCCATACATGGCCAATGGAAAAACCATAGCCTTGACTAGATGGACCTCTGTTGGCAAAGTAATCTCTCTGCTTTTGAATATGTTATCTAGGTTGGTCATATTCCCTTCCAAGAAGTAAGCGTCTTTTAATTTCATGGCTGCAATCATCATCTGCAGTGATTTTGAGCCCAAAAAATAAAGTCTGACACCGTTTCCAGTGTTTCCCCATCTATTTCCCATGAAGTGATGGGACCAGATGCCATGATCTTCGTTTTCTGAATGTTGAGCTTCAAGCCAACATTTCACTCTCTTCTTTCACTTTCATCAAGAGGCTTTTTAGTTCCTCTTCACTTTCGGCCATAAGGGTGGTATCGTCTGCATATCTGAGGTTATTGATATTTCTCCCTGCAATCTTGATTCCAGCTTGTGCTTCTTCCAGCCCAGCTTTTCTCATGATGTACTCTGCATAGAAGTTAAATAAGCAGGGTGACAATATACAGCCTTGACATACTTCATAAATGTGGGATGACTAAATACACTAAGACAGATCCATACCTGAAATTGCCTATATTCCTAAAACAATGCATAAAATTTCCATGTACTATTTTGGAATGATATCCAGAATATATTTTTTAATGAAACTACCTAGAGCCAAAGTATCATACATAACATGTCACTTTTTTAAATCTTGTGTCAATGTACACATGTATATCATATTTCAGTAGACCAAGATAAGACAGGCATAGTTCATACTGGACATTTATAAACATACATATATTTCAATTGGACATGAATTTGAGCAAACTCTGGAAGATAGTGGAGGGCAGAAGAGTCTGGTATGCTACAGTCCATGGGATCACAAAGACTAGGACATGACTTAGTTACTGAAAAACAACAACATATTTTAATATTATAATATAAATTGACATTATATTACTATCTTACATTTATTAAATGCTCATGTGTATATGTGTACATATGTATATATCCATATTCATAGTCATACCAACATCTATCATATGTAATATTATATAGATATATAATATATCTCTCCCTGTATCTTTTTTTTTCTAATTTTATTTTATTTTTAAACTTTACATAATTGTATTAGTTTTGCCAAATATCAAAATGAATCCGCCACAGGTATACATGTGTTCCCCATCCCGAACCCTCCTCACTCCTCCCTCCCCATACCATCCCTCTGGGCCGTCCCAGTGCACCAGCCCCAAGCATCCAGCATCGTGCATCGAACCTGGACTGGCAACTCGTTTCTTACATGATATTCTACATGTTTCAACGCCACTCTCCCAAATCTTCCCACCCTCTCCCTCTCCCACAGAGTCCATAAGACTGTTCTATACATCAGTGTCTCTTTTGCTGTCTCGTACACCGGGTTATTGTTACCATCTTTCTAAATTCCATATATATGTGTTAGTATACTGTATTTGTGTTTTTCCTTCTGGCTTACTTCACTCTGTATAATAGGCTCCAGTTTCATCCACCTCATTAGAACTGATTCAAATGTATTCTTTTTAATGGCTGAGTAATACTCCATTGTGTATATGTACCACAGCTTGCTTATCCATTCATCTGCTGATGGACATCTAGGTTGCTTCCATGTCCTGGCTATTATAAACAGTGCTGCGATGAACATTGGGGTACACGTGTCTCTTTCCCTTCTGGTTTCCTCAGTGTGTATGCCCAGCAGTGGGATTGCTGGATCATAAGGCAGTTCTATTTCCAGTTTTTTAAGGAATCTCCACACTATTCTCCATAGTGGCTGTACTAGTTTGCATTCCCACCAACAGTGTAAGACGGTTCCCTTTTCTCCACACCCTCTCCAGCATTTATTATTTGTAGACTTTTGGATCGCAGCCATTCCGACTGGTGTGAAATGGTACCTCATAGTGGTTTTGATTTGCATTTCTCTGATAATGAGTGATGTTGAGCATCTTTTCATGTGTTTGTTAGCCATCTGTATGTCTTCTTTGGAGAAATGTCTATTTAGTTCTTTGGCCCATTTTTTGATTGGGTCATTTATTTTTCTGGAGTTGAGCTGTAGGAGTTGCTTGTATATTTTTGAGATTAGTTGTTTGTCGGTTACTTCATTTGCTATTATTTTCTCCCATTCTGAAGGCTGTCTTTTCACCTTGCTAATAGTTTCCTTTGATGTGCAGAAGCTTTTAAGGTTAATTAGGTCCCATTTGTTTATTTTTGCTTTTATTTCCAATATTCTGGGAGGTGGGTCATAGAGGATCCTGCTGTGATGTATGTCGGAGAGTGTTTTGCCTATGTTCTCCTCTAGGAGTTTTATAGTTTCTGGTCTTACGTTGAGATCTTTAATCCATTTTGAGTTTATTTTTGTGTATGGTGTTAGAAAGTGGTCTAGTTTCATTCTTTTACAAGTGGTTGACCAGATTTCCCAGCACCACTTGTTAAAGAGATTGTCTTTAATCCATTGTATATTCTTGCCTCCTTTGTCAAAGATAAAGTGTCCATATGTGTGTGGATTTATCTCTGGGCTTTCTATTTTATTCCATTGATCAATATTTCTGTCTTTGTGCCAGTACCATACTGTCTTGATAACTGTGGCTTTGTAGTAGAGCCTGAAGTCAGGTAGGTTGATTCCTCCAGTTCCATTCTTCTTTCTCAAGATCGCTTTGGCTATTTGAGGTTTTTTGTATTTCCATACAAGTTGTGAAATTATTTGTTCTAGCTCTGTGAAGAATACTGTTGGTAGCTTGATAGGGATTGCATTGAATCTATAAATTGCTTTGGGTAGTATACTCATTTTCACTATATTGATTCTTCCAATCCATGAACATGGTATATTTCTCCATCTATTAGTGTCCTCTTTGATTTCTTTCACCAGTGTTTTATAGTTTTCGATATATAGGTCTTTAGTTTCTTTAGGTAGATATATTCCTAAGTATTTTATTCTTTCTGTTGCAATGGTGAATGGAATTGTTTCCTTAATTTCTCTTTCTGTTTTCTCATTATTAGTATATAGGAATGCAAGGGATTTCTGTGTGTTGATTTTATATCCTGCAACTTTACTATAGTCATTGATTATTTCTAGTAATTTTCTGGTGGAGTCTTTAGGGTTTTCTATGTAGAGGATCACGTCATCTGCAAATAGTGAGAGTTTTACTTCTTCTTTTCCAATTTGGATTCCTTTTATTTCTTTTTCTGCTCTGATTGCTGTGGCCAAAACTTCCAAAACTATGTTGAATAGTAATGGTGAAAGTGGGCACCCTTGTCTTGTTCCTGACTTTAGAGGAAATGCTTTCAATTTTTCACCATTGAGGATAATGTTTACTGTGGGTTTGTCATATATAGCTTTTATTATGTTGAGGTATGTTCCTTCTATTCCTGCTTTCTGGAGAGTTTTTATCATAAATGGATGTTGAATTTTGTCAAAGGCTTTCTCTGCATCTATTGAGATAATCATATGGTTTTTATTTTTCAATTTGTTAATGTGGTGTATTACATTGATTGATTTGCGGATATTGAAGAATCCTTGCATCCCTGGGATAAAGCCCACT
Organism: Bos javanicus; assembly: GCF_032452875.1. NCBI lineage: Eukaryota > Metazoa > Chordata > Mammalia > Artiodactyla > Bovidae > Bos > Bos javanicus. The sequence goes on along the minus strand of NC_083891.1, from coordinate 27,251,297 downwards.
CGATCATGGTGTATGATCTTTTTAATGTGTTGTTGGATTCTGATTGCTAGAATTTTGTTAAGGATTTTTGCATCTATGTTCATCAGTGATATTGGCCTGTAGTTTTCTTTTTTTGTGGGATCTTTGTCAGGTTTTGGTATTAGGGTGATGGTGGCCTCATAGAATGAATTTGGAAGTTTACCTTCCTCTGCAATTTTATGGAAGAGTGTGAGCAGGATAGGTGTTAGCTCTTCTCTAAATTTTTGGTAGAATTCAGCTGTGAAGCCGTCTGGACCGGGGCTTTTGTTTGCTGGAAGATTTTTGATTACAGTTTCAATTTCCGTGCTTGTGATGGGTCTGTTAAGATTTTCTATTTCTTCCTGGTCCAGTTTTGGAAAGTTGTACTTTTCTAAGAATTTGTCCATTTCTTCCACGTTGTCCATTTTATTGGCATATAATTGTTGATAGTAGTCTCTTATGATCCTTTGTATTTCTGTGTTGTCTGTTGTGATCTCTCCATTTTTGTTTCTAATTTTGTTGATTTGATTTTTCTCCTTTTGTTTCTTGATGAGTCTGGCTAATGGTTTGTCAATTTTATTTATCCTTTCAAAGAACCAGCTTTTGGTTTTGTTGATTTTTGCTTTGGTCTCTTTTGTTTCTTTTGCATTTATTTCTGCTCTAATTTTTAAGATTTCTTTCCTTCTACTAACCCTGGGGTTCTTCATTTCTTCCTTTTCTAGTTGCTTTAGGTGTAGAGTTAGGTTATTTATTTGACTTTTTTCTTGTTTCTTGAGGTGTGCCTGTATTGCTATGAACTTTCCCCTTAGGACTTCTTTTACCGTGTCCCACAGGTTTTGGGTTGTTGTGTTTTCATTTTCATTCGTTTCTATGCAAATTTTGATTTCTTTTTTGATTTCTTCTGTGATTTGTTTGTTATTCAGCAGCGTGTTGTTCAGCCTCCATATGTTGGAATTTTTAATAGTTTTTCTCCTGTAATTGAGATCTAATCTTACTGCATTGTGGTCAGAAAAAATGCTTGGAATGATTTCTATTTTTTTGAATTTACCAAGGCTAGCTTTATGGCCCAGGATGTGATCTATCCTGGAGAAGGTTCCATGTGCACTTGAGAAAAAGGTGAAATTCATTGTTTTGGGATGAAATGTCCTATAGATATCAATTAGGTCTAACTGGTCTATTGTATCATTTAAAGTTTGTGTTTCCTTGTTAATTTTCTGTTTAGTTGATCTATCCATAGGTGTGAGTGGGGTATTAAAGTCTCCCACTATTATTGTGTTAGTTAATTTCTCCTTTCATACTTGTTAGCATTTGTCTTACGTACTGTGGTGCTCCCGTGTTGGGTGCACATATATTTATAATTGTTATATCTTCTTCTTGGATTGATCCTTTGATCATTATGTAGTGACCTTCTTTGTCTCTTTTCACAGCCTTTGTTTTAAAGTCTATTTTATCTGATATGAGTATTGCTACTCCTGCTTTCTTTTGGTCCCTATTTGCATGGAAAATCTTTTTCCAGCCCTTCACTTTCAGTCTGTATGTGTCCTCTGTTTTGAGGTGGGTCTCTTGTAGACAACATATGTAGGGGTCTTGTTTTTGTATCCATTCAGCCAGTCTTTGTCTTTTGGTTGGGGCATTCAACCCATTTACGTTTAAGGTAATTACTGATAAGTATGATCCTGTTGCCATTTACTTTATTGTTTGGGGTTCAAGTTTATACATCGTTTTTGTGTTTCCTGTCTAGAGAATATCCTTTAGTATTTTTTGGAGAGCTGGTTTGGTGGTGCAGAATTCTCTCAGCTTTTGCTTGTCTGAAAAGCTTTTGATTTCTCCTTCATACTTGAATGAGATCCTTGCTGGGTACGATAATCTGGGCTGTAGGTTATTTTCTTTCATCATTTTAAGTATGTCTTGCCATTCCCTCCTGGCTTGAAGAGTTTCTATTGAAAGATCAGCTGTTATCCTTATGGGGATTCCCTTGTGTGTTATTTGTTGTTTTTCCCTTGCTGCTTTTAATATTTGTTCTTTGTGTTTGATCTTTGTTAATTTGATTAATATGTGTCTTGGGGTGTTTCTCCTTGGGTTTATCCTGTTTGGGACTCTCTGGGTTTCTTGTACTTGGGTGATTATTTCCTTCCCCATTTTAGGGAAGTTTTCCACTATTATCTCCTCAAGTATTTTCTCATGGTCTTTCTTTTTGTCTTCTTCTTCTGGAACCCCTATGATTCGAATGTTGTAGCGTTTAATATTGTCCTGGAGGTCTCTGAGATTGTCCTCATTTCTTTTAATTCGTTTTTCTTTTATCCTCTCTGATTCATTTTCCCTGTATCTTTGTATATCTATACTGAAATTGACAAGATGAAATAACACTTTGGTAGAAGCACCTAACATAAAAATTTCGATTTCACTAAAGGAAATTAGAAAATTCTTTGGAGAAATGAATTATTCTATATAACTAGCAGCAATATTTTATTAGGACCAAAAGAAAAAAGAACATAAGTACCAAAAAAACTTTGGGAAGTATCAATGAGCTAGCTAAGATTCAGATAATACGAGCACCTAATCAAAATGAAAAAAGATTGTAACCAATTTTAATATTTTGAATACGTAAAAAATCCTCTAAAAGATAGGATGTTGTTGTTGTTTAGTCACCCACTTGTGTCCCACTGTTTATGACCCCATAGACTGCAGCCCGCCAGGCCTTCCTGTCATGCTGGAGTACATGAATACCCACTAGAGAGGTGGGTATTAAAATAATCCATTGTGCTGAAAATTTGTAATAAAAAAGGATAAATTAAGCATTCATTTGTCCCAGAACATCTGTAAAGCACTCCCTTTTTAGTGAAAGAAATCAGTATGTATGTGTGTGTGCATGTGTGATGGTTTTAGCAAGAGGGAATAGAATTTTTTGAGAAATATTTGGAATAATTATCATTCCATGCTTGATTTTTAATAAAAATTTTGTTCAGTTAATTTTTGGGACATAGGATTATGACTTCCTTTGCCATGTCATTCCTGACCATAAAATGATGGGCAAAATAGTTTCCTGTTAAAAGTATTGCAAACTAACCTCTGGAAAGCTTTTTTCATGAGCAGAGCCATTTTCCCAGAAATGGTAATATGGTATTGATCTTCACTGTATTATAATTCTTAACTTTGTTTTCCACAGGCATGAGTATTACTGACTTGCTGATGCAACATTTAAAATAAATTTAAAAATGTGTACTAGGTGGTGAGATGGTAATACAGCTCCAGGAAGATAATATAATATATTATTGAATATTTTAGATTCAACATTAATGCTATTGGTATTATTCCTAACCATTTTTTTTTAGGTTTTATTGAGAAAAATGTCTGTTTCATACTTAAGAAATACTGTATTCTCTATTGTAGCACCACTGCCTCGTGAAGAAGTTTGGGTTTCAACCTTTCACATTCAATATGAACATCATGATACAGAATGTATACATAGAAACATTTTTTAAAAGCAGGACAATAAACCAATCTGAAAATACACAGTAAAGAATCATAGCATATTTCAGCCTTGAACTCCTAGTCTTTATAATAAAAAGAAAGATCTGATCTACTCTTAATTTTTTAAAAATTTCATGATGAATATGCACTTTCTTTTCATTATCATTAATTTTATTAACTCGTTTATTGAAGCATAAGTGACATAAAATTAACGACACACATTTAAAGGCTATTTTTTATACAAGAGCAGACCTGTGAAACATCGCCACCAAAAAGATATTGAACACTACCCAAAACAGTTTCCTTGCATCCTACTGTATTCCCTCCTTTCTTATTATCCCTACACCAGCCCTATCCCTGCAACTACTGATCTGCATTCTTTCACTACAGTTTGCAATCTCTTGTATTTAATATAAATAGAATCACACAGTATGTTCATTTTCCACTCAGACTAGTGGAACCAAGTATTTTTCTTTGATCTGTGTGTCATCCAGGCACTATTCATCTCTTTTCAAATAGTTCTAAGCCTGTGCCATATGCATGTGTTGATCAGTAATTATGTGAATATTTGAAAACACTTTTGTGCAGATATATGGTGTTCTCTCTCTCTTTTCCAGTACTCTGTCCAGAAAATGTTAAACACCTTGGTCTCCTTAGACTCCCAGTTCTACCTGCACAATCAAGAGTTTGCAGGACTTGCCTTTGTTGCCATCTCTACTAACCTCTAATGAAGGCAGTTGGTTGTTCATAGGGCTGAACTTGTTTCCCATTTTCTAAGGGATACTCTACTTCATTGTCTAGCATCTAGCTCTATGAAAACCACTGCTTCAAATACACTGTCTTTGGTTGTTTTGGTTTCTATAAATTATAAACTGAAATATGTCCTCCAATATGTACAATCTCTGTCTATTTTGTTGAGATATTTGAGATAACTATAATGAGAAGAATTTCCCACAGTTTATTGTGATCCACACAGTCAAAGGCTTTGGCATAGTCAATAAACCAGAAATAGATGTTTTTCTGGAACTCTCCTGCTTTTTCCATGATCCAGTGGATGTTGCCAATTTGATCTCTGGTTCCTCTGCCTTTTCTAAAACCAGTTTGAACATTTGGAATTTCATGGTTCATGTATTGCTGAAGCCTGGCTTAGAGAATTTTGAGCATTACTTTACTAGCGTGTGAGATGAGTGCAGTTGTGCAGTACTTTGAGCATTCTTTGGCATTGCCTTTCTTTGGGATTGGAATGAAAACGGACTTTTCCAGTCCTGTGGCCACTGCTGAGTTTTCCAAATTTGCTGGCATATTGAGTGCAGCACTTTCACAGCATCATCTGTCAGGATTTGAAATAGCTCCATTGGAATTCCATCCCCTCCACTAGCTTTGTTCATAGTGATGCTTTCTAAGGCCCACTTAACTTCACATTCCAGGATGTTTGGCTCTAGGTCAGTGATCACACCATCATGATTATCTGGGTCATGAAGATTTTTTTTTTTTTTGTACAGTTCTTCTGTGTATTCTTGCCACCTCTTCTTAATATCTTCTGCTTCTGTTAGGCCCATACCATTTCTGCCCTTCATTGAGCCCATCTTTGCATGAAATGTTCCCTTGGTATCTCTAATTTTCTTGACGAGATCTCTAGTCTGTCCCATTCTATTGTTTTCCTCTATTTCTTTGCATTGATTGCTGAGGAAGGCTTTCTTATCTCTCCTTGCTATTCTTTGCAACTCTGCATTCAAATGCTTATATCTTTCCTTTTCTTCTTTGCTTTTCACTTCTCTTCTTTTCACAGCTATTTGTAAGGCCTCCCCACACAGCCATTTTGCTTTTTTGCATTTCTTTTCCATGGGGATGGTCTTGATCCCTGTCTCCTGCACAATGTCACGAACCTCCATCCATAGTTCATCAGGCACTCTGTCTAACAAATCTAGTCCCTGAAATCTATTTCTCACTTCCACTGTATAATCATAAGGGATTTGATTTAGGTCATAACTGAATGGTCCAGTGGTTGTCCCCACTTTCTTCAATTTAAGTCTGAATTTGGCAATAAGGAGTTCATGATCTGAGCCACATTCAGCTCCCGGCTTGTTTTTGCTGACTGTATAGAGCTTCTCCATCTTTGGCTGCAAAGAATATAATCAATCTGATTTCGGTGTTGACCATCTGGTGATGTCTATGTGTAGAGTCTTCTATTGTGTTGTTGGAAGAGGGTGTTTGCTATGACCAGTGTGTTCTCTTGGCAAAACTCTATTAGCCTTTGCCCTGCTTCATTCTGTATTCCAAGGCCAAATGTGCCTATTACTCCAGGTGTTTCTTGACTTCCTACTTTTGCATTCCAGTCCCCTATAATGAAAAGGACATCTTTTTTGGGTGTTAGTCCTAAAAGGCCTTGTAGGTCTTCATAGAACTGTTCAACTTCAGCTTCTTCAGAGTTACTGATTGGGGCATAGGTTTGGATTACTGTGATATTGAATGGTTTGCCTTGGAAATGAACAGAGATCATTCTGTCGTTTTTGAGATAGCATCCAAGTACTGCATTTCGGACTCTTTTTTTGACCATGATGGTCACTCCTTTTCTTCTAAGGGATTCCTGCCCACAGTAGTAGATATAATGGTCATCTGCATTAAATTCACCCTTTCCAGTCCATTTTAGTTCGCTGATTCCTAGAATATCAACATTCACTCTTGCCATCTCCTGTTTGACCACTTCCAATTTGCCTTGATTCACGGACCTGACATTCCAGGTTCTTATGCAATATTGCTCTTTACAGCATCAGAACTTGCTTCAATTCACCAGTCACACCCACAACTGGGTACTGTTTTTGGTTTGCCTCCATCCCTTCATTCTTTCTGGAGTTATTACTCCACTGATCTCCAGTAGCATATTGGGCACCTACAGATCCACAGAGTTCCCCTTTCAGTATCCTATCATTTTGCCTTTTAATACTGTTCATGGGGATCTCAAGGCAAGAATACTGAAGTGGTTTGCCATTCCCTTCTCCTGACCTGCATCTTGAGAAACCTGTATGCAGGTCAGGAAGCAACAGTTAGAACTGGACATGGAACAACAGACTGGTTCCAAATAGGAAAAGGAGTACGTCAAGGCTGTATATTGTCACCCTGCTTATTTAACTTCTATGCAGAGTACACCATGAGAAATGCTGGGCTGGAAGAAGCACAAGCTGGAATCAAGATTGCCGGGAGAAATAACAATAACCTCAGATATGCAGATGACACCACCCTTATGGCAGAAAGTGAAGAGGAACTAAAAAGCCTCTTGATGAAAGTGAAAGAGGAGAGTGAAAAAGTTGGCTTAAAGCTCAACATTCAGATAACAAAGATCATGGCATCTGGTCCCATCACTTCATGGCAAATAGATGAGGAAACAGTGGAAACAGTGCCAGACTTTATTTTTGGGGGCTCCAAATTCACTGCAGATGGTGATTGTAGCCATGAAATTAAAAGACACTTACTCCTTGGAAGGCAAATTATGACCAACCTAGACAGCATATTAAAAAGCAGAGAATTACTTTGCCAACAAAGGTTTGTCTAGTCAAAGCTATGGTTTTTCCAGTGGTCATGTATGGATGTGAGAGTTGGACTGTGAAGAAAGCTAAGAGCCAAAGAATTGATGCTTTTGAACTGTGGTGTTGGAGAAGACTCTTCAGAATTGCTTGAACTGCAAGGAGATCCAATCAGTCCATTCTAAAGAAGATCAGCCCTAGGTGTTCTTTGGAAGGACTGATGCTAAAGCTGAAACTCCAATACTTTGGCCCCCTCATGCAAAGAGTTTACTCATTAAAAAAGCCTCTGATGCTGGGAGGGATTGGGGGCAGGAGGAGAAGGGGACGACAGAGGATGAGATCGCTGGATGGCATCACTGACTCGATGGACATGAATTTGGGTGAACTCCAGGAGTTGGTGATGTACAGGGAGGCCTCAAGTGCTGCAATTCATGGGATCGCAAAGAGTTGGACACGACTGAGTGTTTGAACTGAAGTGAACTGAAATAATCAGAAATGCTCTACATTGTTCTTTTTTCGTAGAGATCATTTATTTAGACCTAATATATGCTTCTAAATCCATTGAAGTAGTGTTTCAATAATTTGGTCAAGGACTTTTCCGAAGCTAAAATAGAACCATAGATCACTGGTTAACACTTTCCTTACAGATATCTCACTCTGTATTGCCTATTACTATTATTCTGTCTGGGCTCATTCACATTTCATTATGCCACTCTGAAGAGTCTGCAGTTAGCCCCACATATGGATTAAAGGAATATCTACATCAAGGGCTAAATGGTGGTGATGGAGATGAGAATGGAAGTTTGGGTGCTATCTTTTTTTTTCTATATTATTATGATTTCACAGATCTTCATATCAAGGTCCTTTTAAGTAATATTCTACATGCAATGTAATGACAATTTATGACATTTTGTGATTCTGGAAATTGAGATGCAATAGTCTCTATTGTTTGGAATACACAAATCATTTCACGATGTCAACAACTCAATTTTCTAAAACGTCACACACTTATAGATCATCTATTAATACTATGCATAAGGCAGTGTCTTCTACTTGGTTGGATGAATCAAAAATTATTAACAAGGCTAAATATAACTTCTTTCAGTCCTACACAGAGTAGCAAAGTGCCCCATGGAATTTAATTGACCCATAGTATGTATCGTTCATCATGTAAATATTATTATTCAATGTAATGCATAACTTCACTGTTTTTGGTAGACTGCAAGTTCATTTGGAAAATAAAGTCTTTTGCAATTAATATAAATATAACCAAAATTTATTTCTTACTATACCTTGATGTTTCTATGTCAGCTGTAAAATAAAACTGTACACTCTAGGCATTTTCAATACAAAAATTAATATGATAAATCAAATTGTTTACATTAAATAGCAAATGTTTGTACTCTGTCTTAAAAGAGAGACGAGCCAAATAGCTACACAGGTGTTTCTGTATTCAAGACTGAAATAGAGAATTAAAAACTATCTATATTATTCAAGGGTGAAATTTTACTGTTACTAATTAGCTCTGTGAAATTCTTTAATTGTACATTAGGCATAAATAATCTGATTTCATCTCAATTTTAAACTGCATTTAAATAGCCCTCAAATATATCAATCGTATATGATTACTTCTCAATATATTATATGGTTAAAACTTAAAAGTAACCATTTTATATTAACAATGATATTTTATATAAATTTTCATATTAAAGTGTGTAATTTGAGGATATTAGTAAAGCTAACATAAAAAACAACAAATAAAGTTGACTTTATATCTTAGAAATCACTTGGAATTCAAATCATACTTTTGTAGAATAGAGTTATGGAAATATTAGAAATAAAAAATTCATCATTAAGTTATATTACGCAGAGGAATGAATTACCTTCAAAGTATTTTAAAGTTAAAATAATTTAAAATATAAATTAGAAGGAAATTATAGAGAATTTTTCTTTCCCTAGTAGGAATTCTAACTTTATTCTTTTTTATATTCATTATAAATGACAATCCTTTTATCTTTTAACTTTATTAGAACTCCTCATCAAATTTCAGTCACTTGTGACAAGTTTATCTTATGTGAGCATATAAATGACATTTTCTTTTCTATTGCAAGTAACTGGCAAGTAACTCTCAAAATCAAGTAACAATTATTTGTGTTAATATTCACTGAGCAGACATTTATCAAACACCAGCCCCCTCCAATAATGTGTCAAATCTATATAGAATAAAAATATGGGAAAAAAGAGGTTTGAGCTAAATTAATCCATCAGAGATCAGATCAGTCGCTCAGTCGTGTCCGACTCTTTGCGACCCCATGAATTGCAGCACGCCAGGCCTCCCTGTCCATCACCAACTCCCGGAGTTCACTCAGACTCACATCCATCGAGTCAGCCATGCCATCCAGCCATCTCATCCTCTGTCGTCCCCTTCTCCTCCTGCCCCCAACCCCTCCCAGCATCAGAGTCTTTTCCAATGAGTCAACTCTTCGCATGAGGTAGCCAAAGTACTGGAGTTTCAGCTTTAGTATCATTCCCTCTAAAGAAATCCCAGGGCTGATCTCCTTCAGAATGGACTGGTTGGATCTCCTTGCAGTCCAAGGGACTCTCAAAAGTCTTCTCCAACACCACAGTTCAAAAGCATCAATTTTTCGGCGCTCAGCCTTCTTCACAATCCATAGTCTCATCATATTCATAATGTATCAATTAACTGGATATTGCTGAAGACACAAAGCATGTACAATATAAGACATGAGATATATCCTCACAACACTTAAGATCTCACATGGGACAGGGGGTATATAAAAAATGGTAAAGAATAATTTAAAAATACTGTAATTAATATTAAAATATATTAATTTAACAAACGTATCCATGTTATTTGGTCTGAGATACTTCATCTTACACCTTGAAATTAATGATAAAAAATAGTTTTGTAAGGATGTAAAAGAAAGAGAGGCTAAGGCCAGTTGACATGCAAATATCTTAGTCTTGTTTCCAATGTCTAAAGTTCTTTCAATCACTTCAGCTCTTCTGGACTGATGTTGGATTTCTTCACACCCTCAACATCTAGTACTCTGATGATAATTCAGGAGTGAGGACGTGAAAAACCTCAGTTCCCATTCCCTGACTCCAACTTTGCCTAAAGCATTTTGCTTCTGTTTCCAAGCTGCATCAAAACAAGTCTTTCCAACTTGTATTATCTGTGGGCGTTTCCATCTCTGAAAAAATAATGAAGTGGGAATACTGATGGTGGAAAAGGAGGTATGCTGCTGCCGCTGCTAAGTCTCTTCAGGCGTGTCCGACTCTGTGCGACCCCATAGACGGCAGCCCACCAGGATCCCCCGTCCCTGGGATTCTCCAGGCAAGAACACTGGAGTGGGTTGCCATTTCCTTCTCCAATGGACGAAAGTGAAAAGCGAAAGTGAAGTCGCTCAGTCATATCCAACTCTTAGCGACCCCATGGACGGCAGCCTACCAGGCTCCTCCATCCATGGGATTTTCCAGGCAAGAGTACTGGAGTGGGGTGCCATTGCCTTCTCCGGAAAAGGAGGTATAACAGCATGTAATTCAACATTGTAGTTTTTGACATTGTGGCTGCTTCCAGAACCTACTGCTGTTGCCACTCATCTGTAAAAACAGTGTGTATTAGTATCTACTTGTTTCAGCCTGGTGGGTTTTCTCCATTTGATGGGATAAAACAAAGGTCTCTAGTTAGTGATCTCATGAGTTCAGTTTAGTCATACTATCTCAAGGGAATAAATTCCATAACCTTAAATATAAGGAGAATGACCTAAATAATTTTTGATATTGTGATGAATATTAGTGATTTCTGAATTTTATCAATATTTTTGAAAGAACTCAGGAGAAACTTCTGAGATGGCTATATGGATGCTGTTTGAAACAAGAAGTATCTTTAGTCTGTCCTTATAAATACCATGCACTCATCTCACACACTAGCAAAGTAATGCTCAAAATTCTCCAAACCAGGCTTCAATAGTACCTGAACTGAGAACTTTCAGATGTTCAAGCTTGATTTAGAAAAGGCAGAGAAATGAGAAATCAAATTGTCAACATTTGTTGGGTCACATAAAAAGCAAGAGAATTCCATAAAAACATCTACTTCTGCTTTATTAACTACATCAAAGCCTTTAACTGTGTGGATCACAACAAACAGTGGAAAATTCTTCAAGAGATGGGAATACCAGACCACCATACCTGCCTTCTGAGAAATCTGTATGCAGGTCAAGAAGCAACAGTTAGGACCTGAATGGAAGAATGAACTGGTTCCAAATCGCAAAAGGAGTACATCAAGGCTATATTGTCACCCTGCTTATTTACTTATATGCAGAGTATATCATGTGAAATGCTGGGCTGGATGAAGCACAAGCTGGAATCAAGATTGCTGGGAGAATTATCAAACCTCAGATATGCAGATAACACCACCCTTATGGCAGAGGGTGAATAGGAACTAAAGAGCCTTTTGATGAAAGTGAAAGAGAAAAGTGAAAAAGCTGGCTTAAAACTCAACATCAGAAAATGAAGATCAAGGCATCTGGTCCCAACACTTCATGGCAAATAGATGAGAAAACAATGGAAACAGTGACAGACCTTATTTTCTTGGGCTCCAAAATCACTGTAGATGGTAACTGCAGCCATGAAATTTAAAGACACTTGCTCCTTGGAAGAAAAGCTATGACCAACCTAGACAGCATATTAAAAAGCAGAGATATTACTTTGCCAACAAAGGCCCGTCTAGTCAGAGCTATGGTTTTTCCAGTAGTCAAGTTTGGATGTGAGAGTTAGACTGTGAAGAAAGCTGAGCACTAAAGAATCGATGCTTTTGAACTATGGTGTTGGAGAAGACTCTTGAGAGTCCCTTGGACTGCAAGGAGATCAAACCAATCAATCTTAAAGGAAATCAGTCCTGAATATTCATTGGAAGGGCTGATGCTGAAGCTGAAACTCCAATTCTTTGGCCACCTGATGGGAAGAATTGACTCATTGAAAAAGACCCTGATGCTGGGAAAGATTGAAGGCAGAGGAGAAGGGGACGACAGAGGATGAGATGGGTGGATAGCATCACTGACTCGTTGGACATGACCTTGAGCAAGCTCCGGGAGTTGGTGATGGACAGGGAGGCCTGGCGTGCTGCAGTCCATGGGGTCACAAAGAACTAGACACGACCGAGCGACTGAACTGATAAATTCCATGAGTGGATTTTTTACCTCTGGTATCAGTAGCAAGTGTAGCTAAAATTCTTTGAAAAAATCTGTGGGTGATGTATGTGTGTGCATGGTCTAAATACAGTTTATTTTAGATTTTCATAAATATTAAAGTAAATTTCTTCTTGTCTATATACAGTGATATTTTTTCCATAAGGCTAAAACATTGCTTAATCGACATTATGATTTTATTATATTTTTATATATTTATATATTATATATATTATATGATTATATATTATATATTTATTGTATTGATAAATGTTAAATATATTTTATACATGTATGTTCTTGAGGACTTTAGGAAAAAAGAAATCTATTTGAAAATATGATTTAGATGTGTTTGTGTGCAAAATAATTCTGTTTCATGTAAGGATCAGGAAAAAAATAAATTATGAAAAATTATTTGTACCAGGTACCATGGTAAGCACAATATTGCTACTACTGTTTTGTATTAATAGTAAAGTGTCCTTTTTTCCTCTGTTTTTCCAGTAGCAGAAAATTGTGTTTTTGTAATCCCACTTATTTGGATGGTCCTATATTCTGAGAATCCAGCATGAATTGCCCTTGAAATGAAGGTAAACACAGGAAGTACTGTGAGAAGCTGCTGCTTGTCTTGGCTTTCTCAGTGTGATGCATAACATAGTCTCCTGAATTCCCATATTTTCTTCTCTTAGTCTGGAATAGCTACTGATCAATTGGGATCAGTATTTGTCAGACTCCTGAAGGAAGCAGTTGGTAAATGTGCATGTTCTGCATGCAAAATAAAATGTTTAAGTATACAGGCACCAGATCAGTTAGACTGACTTTAAATTCTTATGTCTGAAATTTATTGGAGGTTTTTTGTCCGTATTTTACTAAACAAAGATTACCTGCTGTCATTGGTGATCTTTATTTGTTTTGTTTTTGCTGTGATTATGATTTTTGTTTAGCTGAGATAAAGAAATAGTTGGTATCATCAAACAGAAGGATTTACATTTTTGCATACTATGTGCCAGGCATTATTACAAACATTTATGTGTATTAATTAATATGATTTTGCTATGAAAGTGAAAGTGAAGTCACTCAGTCGTGTCTGACTCTTTGCGACCCCGTGGGCTGTAGCCTACCAGGCTCCTCTGTCCATGGGATTTTCCAGGCAATAGTACTAGAGTGGATTGCCATTTCCTTCTCCAGAGGATCTTCCCAACCCAGGGATTGAACCCAGGTCTCCTGCATTGTAGACAGATGCTTTACTGTCTGAGCCACCAGGGAAGTAAGTCTCTGAGCCACCAGGGCTATAGTATTGCCTTAACCAGTAGCCAATGAAATAACATAGATGATGTACACTATGAATTCCATGAGGGAAGTCCACAAAAAGCCCCTCTTCCTACAGAGAACCAAAAAGGTTTGTAATTTTTAGCTACAGCTTGGGCCTTTTAGAAGCTGTACTAAGCCACTCTCCTTTAAAATTCATTAAATAAATATATGTATCACCTTTCAGTGATCTACTTTTGCTGAGTCACATTCCCGTAAATGGCATCTGGAGCAGAAAGAGATCAAGTGATTGAAATGAAGTTTCCCTCAGAAGAAGTCTGAAAGGTATATGATATCAGATAGCTTTTTAAGTTGCAACAGAAATCTATTTTCATAGCTCCCATTCATCAAAATTATTTTGCAAATGCATTGCACATTTCTGGTTTAACTATTATACCTCCCTTTCTGAGAAGATAGGTAGTGTGGTTATTAATAATTTCAAAAACGAGAATATTTGTGATGGATGCATGGATATCTGTTTCTGGATTGAATTGTTTGGCAATGTTGGGTCAGTGCTCTCTATGACGTTGAATTTCTTAGAGATTATCTGGTTGCACTGCTAGTATTTCCTCTCTTAGTCACTATATCTAATACACACTTTTTGCACTATTAGATAGCAAGAGCTGATAGTTGAGCTAGGTCTCCCTCACAATGAATCTATTTGACTTAGCTCTTTGACTGTTTTTACGTGTTTCATATTTTAGTGTCCCCTCTATCTCAGTTATGAAGCATGCAAGAAATTTCTAGCACATACAGTAAAGAGGACCAGCAAATAAGAGCCACGGTTATTTCTCAGTTTGACCATTGAGACAAAAATAGAGATTGATTTAAAACTATACCTGCTGCCAGGAAAATAAAAAGTTTGGCTCAATATAGCAGAATTCTTACAGAAGCCTTAGGAAATGTCTCCTAGTGTGACATCCTACAGTTTATCCCATACTAGACAGGAGCTTTTTACACAACTGAACATCACTCTGAGAGAGTTTGAAAACCAGGAAGGTAGCAAAGAGAATAAAATGTTCACTCTTATTTCTACTAAGCCATTATTTTTATTAGAGACAAAACTGTAAGATTATTGGCAGAATGAAGGTTTGTTAATGTTGCCACAAAATTCAGTTTCTAAAGAATTTGTATATGTGAAAATATAGGTCCTTTACCTAGCATTTAACACGTTTAAATCTCAGAAATTCTTATTTTCTGAACAAGGAAAATTGGTAAGGTTTCAGAGTTTTGTAAACTTTTAGAAGAATATGTTTAGCCTTTAAGTAAATATGAGTATTTTCCCTCTCAACATTAGAATGATCTACAGAATAGTAGAATCAGTGAATTTACAAAAATATAAAAATGGCAAAGCTAATGATGGGAATTATATGTATCTAAAAATCTGCTTGACATTGCGATTGACCCATGGTGCTGAAAATGTAATGAATGTGATCTGAGTTGAATAATCAGACAAAACAATAGTAAGACAAAAGCTCACATCTGCAAGAATGGCTATCATCAAAATGTCTACAAATAATAAATTTGGAAAGGACGTGGAGAAAGGAGAATTCTTGCACATTGTTGGTAGGAGTGCAAATTGGTGCTGCCACTATGGAAAACAGTATGGAGGTTCCTCAAAAAACTAAAAACAGAACTACTACATGATTCAACAAGTCCACTCCTGGGAATATATCCAATGAAATGAAAACATTAATCTGAAAAGATAAATGCACCCCAGTGTTCATAGCAGCACTATTTACAATAGTCAAGATATGAAAGCAACCCAAGTGCCCATCAACAGAGGAATGGAATGGATAAAGAATGTGCGGGATATATCTATATGTACAGCGGAAAATTACTCAGCCATAAAGAGAATGAAATTTTGTCACTTGCAGCAATGTGAATGGGCCTAAAGAATACTCTGGTTAGTGAAATAAATCAGAGAAAGTTAATGCTGTATGATACCACTTCTATGTTGAATCTAAAAAATAATACAAATGAATTTATATACAAACCACAAAAAGTATCACAAATACAGAAAAAAAAAAAAAAACTAGTGATTACCAAAGGGGAGAAAGGGAGATTAGAGGTATGAGATTAAGATATACAAACTACTATGTATAAAACAGATAAGCAACAAGGATATACTGTACAGGACAGGAAATTAAAACATTATTGTGCAATGATTTTTAACAGAATATAGTCTATAAAGAAACCTGAATCATAATGCTGCACACTTGAAACTAATATAACACTGTAAATCAACTATTGTTGTCATGGTTCTTTAATTGCTAAGTCATGTCCAATTCTGTGACCCCCATGGACTGCAGCCCATCAGACTCCTCTGTCCATAGGATTTTCCCAGCAAGAATACTGGAGTGGGTTGCCATTTCCTTCTCCAGGGAATCTTCCCCACTGAGGGATCCAACTGCACCTCCTACATTAGCAGGTAGATTCTTCAATTAAAAAAAAAATTATTTTAAAATTATGAGTAATCATGGTTAATTAGATAACTAGAAGCCTTTTATACCTTTACAGTTTAATGACAGATTATAGTTCTTAAACTCTACTGTGTAGTTTTTGTACAAACATCTATAAATACAAGCAACAGTTACAACTAGTGACACTCATTTCTTCATTTAAAAAATGTACAAAAGATTTTTTAAAGGAAAAATGTATTTTAAAAAGAATCCATCTAACTTTATTTTCTTTTTTTAAAAGCCAATACATTTTCTTCAGGAATGAAGTACATTTTCTTTTTAAATTGAGAGAAAATGTTCTTCCTGTGGAAACAATATCATTAGCCAAGGAACATTTCAAAGTAACAAATCACCGACACAAGCATTTCCCAAAGAAACAAACAGGAAATGTAGTTTGAATTTCACCAAGATTTATAAAAACTGGAGTTAGAAACAGAACTCAGTATTGATTTCCTAATGATCTTGTTTTTAAAAAAAAAATTAAATATTACTTTCTTGAGGTCATCTAAGTCTCAGTAATTCTTTTTGTTGTTTTTTGTTTACATCTTATGTCTTTCCCCCTAAATAGCTGTATATGCAAAAAAATAAAAGTATTAAAGTTTAATATTTTTATTCTATAGTAGGAGATATTCAAGGATAAAATAGTTTAGACTTGTCTCCTTTCCTCCCACTTAAATACAACTATAAGCCCTAAAAAGAACACAAGAGAAAGCTAAAAAAGAACACTAAAAGGCAGTGAGAAAGTAAATGGATTTTGTTAGGGAGATACATTAAAGTTGAGAAACAACACAGCTGGAAGAGGTTAGCCCAGACTTACCATTTCTCAATCTCCAATCCAGAAACAGAAGACCGCCCAGGTTCTGCAGACAATTCGTAGGTGTCCCTTTCTTTCGGTCCGTCACTGGAGTTTTGCCAGTTTCCTTTAGAGGAATTGCCGTTTCCTTGATATCAGGATCTTTGTGCTCTTCCGTTGGCGTCTGCATATTTGAGACGCCTCCAGTCTTCGGAGACGGGCTTCATTAGGCAAACCCTGTCACCAGTCAGCCCCCCAGAGATCCTGCTGGTGTACATGGCTGCTGGAGACCTTGGGCAGGTAGGCCTGGTGCCTGGGTCAGCAGGTGGGCTGGTCTGGGTTTTGGTTCCTGGGGCTTGCCCTGGTGCTACGGTCCAGACATGCAGGCCTGGAGCTTGGGTTCAAGGAGGCAGGCTTGGTACTGGAGTCGCTTCTGATGGGCTTGGGCCCTTGACTCTGGCTCCAAAGGGGTCAACCAGGCGCCTGGAATAATGGCTTATGCCTGGCCTCTGAGTCCACAGTGCTGCACAGGAGCCGCAGGAACCCTGAGGTACAGTGGTGGCTCCAGGCCTCAGCTGGCTGGGAGAGCCAGACGCTCAGAAGCCTCATGGGACTTCGCTGGGAAGCCACCTGTGTCCTCCCACAGGAGTATCTGCCACTCTGTGAACCAGTGGGCCTATGTTCACCGGCTCTCTGAGAGCCTGGGCAGAAGGAAGCCAACCGGCGCCCTGAGACTCGCCTAGGCCAGGAGCTCGCTGATGCCCAGGTGAGCTGAGCCTCAGTTCACGGAGAACCTCCTCGCGAGAACTTGGTGCTAGGGAAGCCGTCTGAAGCCGCTGGTGTCCGGACCTGCTGGCCTCGGTTTGCTGCAGCCGCAGAACTCGGTGACTTGGGAGCAGCTCGAGGCCGGGGAACCCTCCCGGGGCCACTGGAGCCAGTGGACACTGAAGTGAGTGGGCCTAGATTGGTGGAAGCCCACCAGGGTCCAGTGTTAGGGACACTGTCCTGGGGCCTTGTTGCCTTAAGACACGGGGGGAGAGCCTGGAATGGCAGCAGTTTGCCAGAGCCTGTGTGCTGGATGTCGCTGGGGGTCCGAGGGGGGTCACCTCTGAGGTCGGCAGGCACCCACGTGCGCTCAGGGCCCGGGTTCTTGGGAACCTGCCGCCAGAGCCTGGAGTTGGGGAGGCCACCTGGGGCCTTGAGCCAGAAAGGTGCTGAGGGAGCTGGGAGCAGAGGAATGAGGATGCTTCTGGGGCAACTGGAGGGACAGGTGCGGTGTGCTGGGCCTGGATTTCTGCAGGGCCACAGAGGTTGGCCTCAGTCGGGGTCCACAGTGATCGAGTGCCTACTTCGCCCTCCTCTGGCACAGGGTGGCCAGGGCTACAGGGAGGGACGAGGGACTGTGCCCCCTCCTTTCCAACTTTCTCAGTGTTTCTGTTCTTCACCCAGATGGCTGAGTCCCTTCCCTGGAATCCTTGGTTCCTGTGAATGTTTCATGAGCTGGTAACTGCTCAAATGGATGCTGGGGCGGGAGAAGGGACTTCTGGATGAGGGCTCAGAGGGAAGGAGTTCCTGTGCAGCCTTTTTTGCTCCATTTATTTGTTAGTCTTTTTTTTTATTTGGAGACAAATCATCAATTTTATCT
Source organism: Bos javanicus (assembly GCF_032452875.1). Taxonomy (NCBI): domain Eukaryota; kingdom Metazoa; phylum Chordata; class Mammalia; order Artiodactyla; family Bovidae; genus Bos; species Bos javanicus. The sequence continues at coordinate 27,232,893 of NC_083891.1, read as the reverse complement.
AAGCTATGTTTTACTTGTGCGTACTAGGAATGCATTAGTTAATCTTTTCTGTGTGTTTGCTAATTTCTTTTACATTTCCTAATTTTGTGATTCTTCATTAACCCGATGAAAACTTTTAAGATATTGGGTTATTTGAACCAGCTTTCGGTTTGATTGTTTCTATGTCTTTTTAGTTAATATGAGCTTTTACCTTTATTTTATTGTGTCTGCTTTCTTTGGATTTATTTTGTTGTTCCTTCCCCAACACTTTTTATTTATTTATTTTTAATTTATTTATTTTAATTGGAGGCTAATTACTTTACAATATTGTATTGGTTTTGCCATACATTGACATGAATCCGCCATGGGTGAACATGTGTTCCCCATCCTGAACCCCCTCTCACCTTCCTCCCCATCCCATCCCTCTGGGTGATTACTGCTCTGCAAGCTATCCCTGTTGCAACCCTCTAAAATACCCAGTCATCTTCTCAATCTAAGTGGGAATTTCTCTCAGTGACAAGGATCAGATTCATTAGCATAACTCTCTCTAAACCAATTTTCTACATGCGCAAATCCCATGATGCCTTAATTTGGACATTAAATTTGGGTATTTTCTTTGACTGAGACAAAGAAAATTATTACAGTTAAAGTATTTGTTTCTTCCTTGTTTCACTGGGATCTCTTGAGCTTTTTTTAAAAATTAAGGATGAGTATTTGATATTATCAATTAAATTTTGTAAAACTACTGATATGGCTTTTTATTGATTGGCATAATTATAATCAGTTATGTGTAGAAGATCAGATGGTTTCTTAGAAAATATGTCAGGTGGGGGGGTGTATTCTACTTTGAGTCAGATTGCTAATACTTATTTGAAGTTATTCCTCTTCATTTGTGAGAGATGTTTCTCCTGTAACTCAAACCTATCTTATTTTGCTTTAATTGGGCATTATCATTAATGAAAATAAGTGTGTTTACACAGTCTGTTAATGTCTATGGTAGTACATTTTCACCCTCCCCCTTTTAAATAAGAAAGAGAAACTTTTCTAGATCAATACCTATATAGATGTTTACCAAAGTGAATATTCTAGCTTGTACTTGCATTTTCTTTGCAAATCTTATTAAAATACATTTTGTGTTTATTCCATAATTACATTTAAGTCATGTAAGGATATTTGCTTAGTATTGTCAGATCAATTACTTTATTTAGAGTTTCTAGGTCTTTTATCTTTTCAGTGATCATTCTGTTTGCTCATACTTACTAAGAGAAGTCTGTGTTTATTCAGATTTGATTGTTGACATGAGGGCTTTTCATGAAATGTGTTATTCTTATTTAAAGTATTCTGGCTCAGGGAAAAAAAATGAGGGGAAAATCTGCATGTTGTTACTGATAATACTTTTTTCATAGTTTAGAGGGGGAGCTGTATGCAGCCTGAGTAAAAATAAAGCAAGTATTTTGCCTATTATTGTCTTTTTCATGTATATTGTGGTTACATGCTAATTAATTAATCAGTGCCCTATTTATTAACAGGGGTGTATATTAGTCTCACTCTCTGTATTATGCTGTCCATTGTAAGTACAACTAGGAATGAACATCATGAATTGCTGCTTTTACTTTCTATATATCTAACTGGGAAGACCCAGTGGAACTGAGAGTTGATTTCATCCTATGAAATTAAAGCTGTTTTTTGCCAGCATCCTTTGTGTCTCTGAATCATACATCATCAGTGTATACTTGTGAAGCTTGAAAATTTATTCCTTAATTCATTCATTCCATACATATTTATTTAGTTCCTTCTATAGTCCAGGCAGGTGGTTGCAGAGATGGCCGCGACTGAAATGACAGCACACATGCATGCACATAGTCCAGGCACTATTTTGGGAAATGAATATATAATAAAGCACAAAAGAGACATGATTATAGAAGAAGTTCTGATGTACAAACAAGGATTAAATACATATAATCAAACCAACAAACATGTACAATGAAACCCTGAGAAGGTGTAAGAATTAGAAGAATAAGGTATTAAATAACAGACATTTGGGAGTCATCAAGCAGCTTCTTTCATTATGGATTAAATTTCTATTTCTAGAAATAAGGTTAATAAGAATGTTCCCCTGAAACTGACATAACATTTTAAATCAACTATAGTTTGATAAAAATTAAAAAAAAATAAATGTTCTGCTCTTTCCTCTCCAAATGACTTTATAAAAAAAAAAAAAAAACTCATGCAGAAGAGTTATGGATAAGATATAAATTAACTTTAATGTTAAAGATCAGATAAGGCAGGAAGATAGAAAGCTGAGTGAAAAGAGAAATCAAATTGTTAGTGTCCCTATTCACGCTAATTAAGATATAGTGAAGAAGAGAATTGAAATTGTTTTGATAGCCTCTGAATCTTCTAGAAAACTGGATTGTTAACTTGTCAATTCAGGTAGAAAACTTATATTCCTGAATGTGGGCTTATGACAGTTTCAGCACTAAGCAGTATACACTCTGTTATCTAAGGCTGTCTTGGACACATGGCCATTAGGCCTCTCAGACTACTTGGTAATAGCCTTTTTTTTTTTTTTTCTTATTTTAAATTAATTAATTTTATTTGGAGGATAATTACTTTACAGTATTGTGATGGTTTTGCTATACATAGACATGAATCAGCCACAGGTGCACGTGTCCCCCTCATCTTGAACCCCCCTCCTACCTCTCTCCCCACCCCATTCTTTCCGGTTGTCACAGAGCACTGGCTTTGAGTGTCCTGCTTCATCCATCGAACTTGCACTGGTCATCTATTTCACCTATGGTAATAAACATGTTTCAATGCTACTCTCTCAAATCATCCCACCCTTGCCTCTCCCAGTAGCCCAAAAGTCTGTTCTTTATATCTGTGTCTCTTTTGCTGCCTTGCATATAGGATTGTCTAGTTCAGTTCAGTTCAGTTCAGTCACTCTGTCTTTCTAAATTCCATATATATATATGTGTGTGTGTGTGTGTGTGTGTGTGTTAATATGCTATATTGGTGTTTCTCTTTCTGACTTACTTCACTTTGTATAATAGGCTCCAGTTTCATCCACCTTATTAGAACTGACTCAAGTGTGTTCTTTTTTATAGCTGAATGATATTCCATTGTGTATATGTATCACAACTTCCTTATCTATATGTCTGCTGATGGACATCTAGATTGCTTCCCTGTCCTTGCTATTGTGAACAGTACTGCAATGAACATTGGGGTTCATGTGTCTCTTTCAATTCTGGTTTCCTCAGTGTGTATGCCCAGAAGTAGGATTGCTGGGTCATATGGCAGTTCTGTTTCCAGTTTTTAAAGGAATCTCCACACTGTTCTCCACAGTGGCTGTACCAGCATTCCCAGCAGCAGTGTAAGAGGGTTCCCTTTTCTCCATACTCTCTCCAGAATTTATTTTTGTAGACTTTTTGATGGCGGCCATTCTGACAGCCTAAAATGATACCTCACTGTGGTTTTGATTTGCATCTTTCTAATAATGAATGATGTTGTGCATCTATGTTTATTTTCCATCTGTATGTCTTCTTTGGAGAAATTTCTTTTTAGTTCTTTGGCCCATTTTTTGATTGGGTTGTTTGTTTTTCTGATATTGAGCTGCCTGAGCTGCTTGTATATTTTAGAGATTAATTATTTGCCAGTTGTTTCATTTGCTGTTATTTTCTCCCATTCTAAAGGCTGCCTTTTCACCTTGCTTATAGTTTCCTTCCTAATGCAGAAGCTTTTAAGTTTGATTAGGTCCCACTTGTTTATTTTTGTTTTCTTAATGGCCTTTAAGTGTGGCCAGACATTGAGGGGGTAGGCTCTCCAGGCTCAAATAACTCATCAGTCTTCTACAAATACATTCCTAAGCATAACTCCTCTTTTTGTTTTATCCATAATTTTGCTGGCTAAACTCAAAGCACTTTGTCATAACCAGATTGCTCCTGATTATAACATAATATGGTATAATGAGTGATATATATTAACTGAGTGTGAAAGGCACTCAGTCATGTCCGACTCTTTGCAACACCATGAACTATACAGTCCATGGAATTCTCCAGGCCAGAATACTGGAGTGGGGAATCTTTCCAACTTCTCCAGGGGATCTTCCCAACCCAGGTATCAAACCAGTTCTCCTGCATTGCAGGTGGATTCTTTACCAGTTGACCCATAGGGAAGCCCAAGAATACTGGTGTGGGTAGCCTATCCCTTCTCCAGTAGATCTTCCCGAGCCAAGAATCAAACTGGGGTCTCCTGCATTGCAGGCAGCTTCTTTACCAACTGAGCTTTCAGGGAAGCCTGATTAGTGTAATATAATATGAAATAATAACAAATAAAGCTTTAAATCCTTAGATTATTAGGACTCGCACTAATAATCCCATTTCTTCCAAGCCTCCCAAAGATCAACTTTCCCTGTGCTGTTCGTTTCCTTTGAACTGATCATTTATCACCAGCAGAATAGAAAGTGGGTTAGGACAAAGAAAAGAACTTAGAAAAGTGCTATTCAAATGTTTTCTGTACTAGACCCTTAGACTGGCATTCAATGGCAAATTAAGACTTCTCGGTATTGAGCCCAAAACACAAAGCAATTGATTTTTTAAAGGCTAAATTAACACAGTTATGTTGTACTTAATTACTTAGTCATGTCCGATTCTTAGAGCCGGCCAGACTCCTCCATTCATGGGGATTCTCCAGGCCAGAATACTGGAATGGGTAGCCATGCCCTCTTCCAGGGGATCTTCCCAACCCAGGGATTGAACCCAGGTCTCTTGCATTGCAGGAGGATTCTTTGCCTTCTGAGTCACTAGGGAAGACCAAGTATACTGAAGTAGGTAGCCTTATCCCTTCTCCAGGGGATCTTCCCAACCCAGGAAATCAAACTGGGGTCTCCTGCATTGCAGGTGGGTTCATTACTGGCTGAGCTACCAGGGAAGCACCAAAAGTCTTTGTCTAGTCTCTTTCTCTGTACACATGTTTCTTTCAATCTGTCGGTAGCAGAGTTGGTGACTTAAAATCAATTATTGTTAATTTTCTCAAAGTTAAAACTGTCTTCATATATCTCCCTATATGTATGCTTTGTATACCCCATCCTTTTCCCCAGTTTACTTATTCACTGTATTCCCTCTCCATTCTTCCCTTTACAGTTATTATCTATTATACATCTTTAAATATTCCTTCTATATGAATCATTCTAAGATGATAACTAAATATTTTATTCTTCTTGGAAACTCACTTGATCAAATAAACTTTCAAATGATTTAAAAGTTGTAGTCATTTTTTTTTTCTTTTTATAGGCTAGGTAAGTCTGTAATGCAGATAATTCATTTGAGAGTTATCCCTGGACATACTAAGCATAGTCAGAGACTGTTTGGCAAGGTACCAAACAGACTATGTCTTGATGGCTCTACCCTGTGAAACGTGTGTGTTGAGTTGGACAGCCTGATGTGAGTTGGGGGTGAGGAGGGTAGATCAGGAGTAGATCAGCATGGTCCATCTCAACCTACCCAGAGTCTTGTGTAAAATTTCTGAAGGGTGGAGGGGGGAGAAAAATATTACTTTCCTTCTCTTGTCCATGAATTTTTCTGCACATATATTTGTTTGGGGGACTTCAAGGGAAAGAGTGAGATATGAGTGAGTGTTCCCAGGTCAAATATTGCATTATAACCTTCTAACGCCACCCTTATGGCAGAAACTGAAGAAGAACTAAAGAGCCTCTTGATGAAAGTGAAAGAGGAGGGTGAAAAAGTTGGCTTAAAGCTCAACATTCAGAAACGGAAGATCATGGCATACGGTCCCATCACATCATGGCAAATAGATGGGGAAACAGTGGAAACCGTGGAAACAGTGGCTGACTTTATTTTTCTGGGCTCCAAAATCACTGCAAATGGTGATTGCAGCCATGAAATTAAAAGATGCTTACTCCTTGGAAGGAAAGTTACAACCAACCTGGAGAGCATATTAAAAAGCGGAGACATTACTTTGCCAGCAAAGGTCCGTCTAGTCAAGGCTATGGTTTTGCCAGTGGTCATGTATGGATGTGAGAGTTGGACTATAAAGAAAGCTGAGGGCCAAAGAATTGATGCTTTTGAACTGTTGTGTTGGAGAAGAATCTTGAGAGTCCCTTGGACTGCAAGGAGATCCAACCAGTCCATTCTAAAGGAAATCAGTCCTGGGTGTTCATTGGAAGGACTGATGTTGAAGGTGAAACTCCAGTACTTTGGCCACCTGATGCGAAGAGCTGATTCACTGGAAAAGACCCTGATGCTGGGAAACATTGAGGGCAGGAGGAGAAGGAGATGACAGAGGATGAGATGGCTGGATGGCATCACCGACTCGATGGACATGGGATTGGTTCGACTCCGGCAGTTGGTGATTTACAGGGAAGCCTGGCATGCTGTGGTTCATGGGGTCATAAAGAGTCGGACACGACTGAGTGACTGAACTGAACTGAATCTAAGTCACATCTTCAGCCAAGTAAATTGTTTGCTATATCAGAGTAATTTATCTACGTGCTCTGTGTTTAAAATCCTATCCATCTCTAAAGGCATACTTAAAATTATACCACGTGTTGCAATATTTTATAGTTTGTAAAATTATGGTTTGTAAACAGTGTCTTCAGTTCAGTCCAGTTCAGTTCAGTTCAGTCACTCAGTCGTGTCTGACTCTTTGCGACCCCATGAACCACAGCACGCCAGGCCTCCCTGTCCATCACCAACTCCCAGGGTCTACCCAAACCCATGTCCATTGAGTTGGTGAGGCCATCCAACCATCTCATCCTCTGTCATCACCTTCTCTTCCTGCCCCCAATCCCCCAAGCATCAGGGTCTTTTCCAGTGAGTCAGCTCTTCGCATCAGGTGGCCAAAGTATTGGAGTTTCAGCTTCAGCATCAGTCCTTCCAATGAACACCCAGGACTAATCTCCTTTAGGATGGACTGGTTGGATCTCCTTGCAGTCCAAGGGACTCTCAAGAGTCTTCTCCAATACCACAGTTCAAAAGCATCAATTCTTCAGCACTCAGCTTTCTTTATAGTCCAACTCTTACATCCATACATGACCACTGGAAAAACCATAGCCTTGACTAGGTGGACCTTTGTTGGCAAAGTAATGTCTCTTATGAAGATCTTATTTGGGACAGATGTTCAATATATAGGATAATAGGAAGGAGTCAGAATATGGATTCAGAAAGCAAGATTGACCTTCAGATATGCCGTTTAAGAGAGTACAATTTCGAGAAAGTAATTTATATCCCTTATATATACCACTTTGTTCAGCTGTATTCAGCAATATAGTAACTCATTCTACTAGGTAATTAAAGGAAATAATATATAAGGTTTATCATGAGTAAAATGTTTCATAACAGTCATATAAGTATAAACAAATTGATATGAATATTTATATAAATATTATTAAATTATTAAGTAGAGCTGATGTTACTCTCACTTTACAAATGAGGAAATAGTAATTGATATGTCCTATATATGACAATATTTAGATTGCACTGGTAAAAGCAAAGTTCAGTCTGTTTTGATATCCATTATCCATCACTGTGTCTATTATGCCTAAGACCTTAGGCAGAAAGCATGACACACTTTTGAACCCCTATTTTTCTATGTATTTAATCATCTTTCTTGAATGTGTAAGGCATTTTTTTTTGTAGTTTGCTAGTTGTAAATAATTGTGTAGTTGCTTACAATCTGTATATCAGATTGGAAGCACTTTTAGATGCTTATGACATCTTTACATTATGAATACTATGGTCAAGCTGAGGCAGCAGAGAAAAAAAGTAAGACAAAGAGTTAATTAAACTATCTAAAGTCACAAAGTCAGTGAATAGCAGATTTGGGAATTTGAATCCAGTAGTCCAGCTCCAAAGGCTGTGTTCTTTATACATGTTTATTTTGCCTATCTAGTAACAACTCACTCTTTTAATTCTCTAAGTTCATCAATCAGTGACTAATAATTGAAATGGATGGAATGTAAGGTTAAAATATATTTGTTAATAATGACTGATCATTTTTAGAGACCACTGTAACATATAATTTTAAGTTACTCCTTTAAGAAAACTTTCATTCAATATACTTAATAAAACCATGTTACATCTGATTTTTTTAATGTAATGATCCAGTGAGTTTATGGAAAATTTTGTTCAATTTAATGTAAAGTTTGACTTACTAGAATAAGTTTTCAAAACATGATAGAAAAGAGAGATACCTGTAACAACCCACAGATTGTCTAATCAGTTAATTTTTATTGATTTTAGCCATAAACTATTTGCTGGCATTAAGGAAGGGAAAGAAAAAGAAAGTATTAAAGGAAAGTATTATTAGTCAAATTTAGTATTGGTGGTGATTATTTTCAACTTACCAGAAAAATACAAAAAAAAAAAAAAGGGAAAGGTAAAAGAAACATTTCTAGTGCACCAGCCCCAAGCATTTAGTATCGTGCATCGAACCTGGACTGGTGACTCGTTTCATATATGATATTATGGATGACCCAGAGGGATGGTATGGGGAGGAGGGAGGGGGGTTCAGGATGGGGAACACGTGTATGCCTGTGGCGGATTCATTTCTATATATGGCAGAACCAATCAATATTGTAAAGTTTAAAAATAAAATAAATCAAAAAGTCAAAAAAAAAAGAAACACTTCTTTTAAGAAATAATTATGCAGAATAATTTAAAATGACAATATAATTTATTTATTTTAGCTTAAAGACATTTCAATTCTTGAAGCTCAAGCACTCATTTGAATACACATGCTCCAAGCTAAAACTTAAGACTTGCTTTTAAAATGCCCAGTGTCCATGGTTACTTCAAATCCTAATTGTCCAAATCTGAATTCAGCCACTCACTTTTCTACAAAATTATTACACCTATTCTTTCCTCCCAAGCCTCCATATCACCCTAGGCATCTACCAAGTATGTAGTTAAGAATATCAGAAACCCAATAATCAGCCCAAATTCCTCTCTTTTTTATTCACCCTCTTTTGATTTTTTTTACCAGGTTTTGTAGAATCTTGTTTTTGAATCTGGCTTCAATCTACTCCAATAATCTGTCTCTACATAACTACTTAGTTCAGCCCCCTATTAGCCTGTCATCTAAATCTAATTAATTTCTAAATGGTCTCCTTTTGTCCAGTGTTATTATTTTTTAAATGATCTTCCAGGTTGCAGTAAGATTCACCCTTTTTAAATAAAATGTGAATGTGTTATTCACTCTTTTGTTTAAAAAATCCTCATTTGCTCCACAGCTACTAAGAGGAATTGTTTAATCTCTATTGTCTGGCATAAAGGCCCTTAATGAAGTGACCTGAGGCTGCTTCTAACTCAACATCTGTTCCTTTATATCCTATCCTTTAAACTGTAGTTTCCAGCACATGCCATGATAGATTCATGATTTATTCAAAATACTCCTTTGATTGAAAAAAATCTTTTCCCTGCTTTCATCTTGTTAATTCCCATCAGCCTTTTCTAATAATGATCAACTGTTATTTTTACCACAAAATCTTATCCTGAACAACAATGACCAAAATAATTATCCCTTTAAATTATCTTGAAGTACCTTGACTGTGTGCACAGCATAGCATTTACCACAATTTAATTATGTAATTTCTTAAAAATATTAAATAATGCTGTCTCATCCACTTTTTTGGATGCCCGGCAGGGACCAAATAATAGCCCTTTAAAAACGAGACCATTTGGCAGTGCCTGAGTGTTACCAGATATGCAGTAAATACTGGTGAAGCTTAAAGATAAGTGCATGCTCTATTTGCTTATATGAATAGAATATTCTACATGGGTCAGCTCAGTAATTTAACATCAAGCTAAATTTTAATGAAGAATATCCTATCACTGATAACACATATTTAAATTTCTGATATTTCATTTGTATTAATCTGTATTTTATACAAAAAGTTTTATGAGAATAACAGACTACGTGTGATAGAATTACAAAATATATAAAGTTTATATATATATACACAAACTGTATATATGAAGTTTATTTCTAAATATCAAGAAATGATGTCAGTGTGTATATGTATATATATCATATGTGGTTTGTATATCATACGTGTGTGATATGCCCAAACACTTTTGTTGGAAATAAAGTATATCTTTTTAACAAAAGAGAAAATAAAATAATAAAGTTCATCATTGGAGAGGGGTTTATTGCTTCTCAAAAATTGCACCCAAGGCCAGAATCTCTTGAGAGAGTTTGTATTAACTATAGAATTTTATGCTTTTGAACTGTGGTGTTGGAGAAGACTCTTGAGAGTCCTTTGGACTGCAAGAAGATCCAACCAGTCCATCCTAAAGGAGAAAAGTCCTGGGTGTTCATTGGAAAAACTGATGCTGAAGCTGAAACTCCAATACTTTGGCCACCTCATGTGAAGAGCTGACTCACTGGAAAAGACCCCGATGCTGGGAGGGATTGGGGGCAGGAGGAGAAGGGGACAACAGAGGATAGGATGGCTGGATGGCATCACCAACTCTATGGACGTGAGTTTGGGTAAACTCCAGGAATTGCCTGGTGTGCTGCAGTTCATGGGGTCACAAAGAGTCAGACCCGACTGAGCGACTGAACTGAACTGACTGATAAGATTTTAAGTCAAGTTATTCAACTTTACAGCTTTTATTTTTTTTGAGATCTTAGATAAGTTACTTCTTAAGAAATATATTTTTTTCCTCTCAAGATAGGATGTTTAATACTTTGTATCTGACTCTATTAAAAATAAAAAATATATATATAATATTAAAGCATATCCAATTTTTCTCATTATAAAAAAAATTCCAAGCGTGAAGGTCACTTGAAAAAGAAATATTTGCAGGAATGACCCATCTAACCACTGAGGACTCTGTCTTGATACAAATGAGCACCTTAAACCATAAATTGGTGTTATTCAGAGAGGCATTGAAAAATAAACTGTTATAAAATTGTCAGCAGCTGACAACCAGAGAACTGATTCTGTAATTTAGTGAGAAACTACAAAGATCAAAATCACATTTCTGCCTTTTAACGGGCCTTTGGCTGTTGCACAGAACCTGCTAATAGCTACGTAGAAGGGAAGGGAGAAGTAAAGGTCATAAGGTCTACTTTACAGTGTTGGCAAGATGGATGTGCCTATTCTTAGGTTGCTGTGAGTCCTAAGAACAGAAGACTTAAAGATGTGCTGGCCTTACTCTGAGATTTGATCATAAGAACTCAGAAAAAGCATCTTGCTCTGTGTATAACAATTAGTTTATCTCCTAATAATTGCAACATATTTTGTTTACCTAACTCTTTGTTCAGAAGCATGGAACAATTAGTATATACTCTCTAGTTTACCCTCAGAACTGGATTCAGGAGGATGGATCACCCACCTGGCTTTTACACATTTTTCTCACTTTAGCCTATTTATCAGTGTATCTCCTACATCTTTTGGATACCATATAATAATCTTTTTGCATTTTATATTAATATCGATTTCAATAAGCTTCACTTGACTCCAGATTTGATTATATTTCTAATCCTGCCTCATGAAAGTTAAGTAAGAAAGTACTTTTTCTCTTTTTTGAACTCCTGATCCAGTTAGTTAGCATAGAAACACCACAGTACTAAAGAAAAAGACTTAGTTGTAGACATTTTAAGAGCTAGGATATTGGAAATGCACAAAAACACATACTGTCCTCCCAAGGAGCTGAGTATGTGTCAGTATTTAGTGGCCTTCCCCAAAAACGTTCATAACAACTAATATAGTAGTAAGTCTTAGTAGGTTATGTATGTACAGGCAGAGAAATGATTAATTTCTTATAGTCATGTGCTAAAAGTACAGCCTCAGGAATATGCCATGGAGATGCCGCTGATTCTTGCTTTGCTTTAATTATTACTGTTTTTCATTTTAGGTTGACAGCTCTTCTCTCCCAGGTACACTTACTGCTCAACATGTCCTGTTACCTTCAATTCACTTTCCTTTAATGTATTTTTTTTAATTCAAAACTCCTTCTCAATTGCTAATTCTGCATACACTATTATGAATTATCTTCCAAATGGTAGCCATTAGAAAGTTTTCTTTTCTCTGGTGGTTGAGATCTCCCCAGATAAAAAATGAATGCTTTAGAGGTGTGAAATACAACTCATAGAATACAAGCCAACAGAACAAAGTTGACTGAAATTGGGCATACAAAATTAGTGGGAATGAATATTTAAAGTGAAAGTTTTATCTAGATGTTGACACAAAACTGTGTAAATGTGTCAATAAACTTGGCTTCCCTGGTGACTCAGTGGTAAAGAATCCCCTTGCAGGAGACGCAGGTTTGACCCTGGGTCAGGAGGATCCCCATGGGAAATGGCAACCCATTCCCATATTCTTGCTTGGGAAATCCCATGGACAGAGGAGCCTGGTGGCCTGCGGTCACAAAAGACTCGGACATGACAGTGACTAAACAACAGCAACTTCAATAAACTTACTCATATTGCTGGTTTCCACAGCATTTATTCATATTGCTGCTAAATGAAATTTTCTCAGAAATTAGGTACATATCAATCTTTTGTCAACTGACTTATGATTTTGAGGGACCTTATTGTTTAAAAAGAACTTTATGTCATTTCCTTTTTAAATGGGAAAAGCAGCCTTTTCAAATAAGAATCTGTATTTGTTCAAAACAGGCTTGAGTAATATGTTCTTTGTTATTATTACAAATGATATGCTGGAACATTCAAGGGAAGTTTGTTGGTAAAAACAGAGGATAAGAAAACTGAACTGATTTATAAGTGGCTGTAATAACAAATTTACAAAAGCAATTTGCACGATTTTTGGACCTCTGTTTTGTAGCAATAGAATTAAATCAGCAAAAAAAAAAAAAAGAGAGAGAGACAGAAAGAACACAACCAAAACAAAACTGTACCTGTCAGCACACATACAAAATGTGTTCTTTATCCAAAGAACTCAGTCACAATGAAAGAGAACATCATCCATTGAAACACAGAAAGTAATTTCTTGACTCTCTCTCCCTATTCAGGGATATAAATTATCAAAGATTTTTCCCCTTCATAATGTGTTTTGTTTTCCTCGGTGCCTTTGTATGATAACTCTAGCCTGAGTGATTCTTTTATCTAGAAGACTAAAGTGCTATTCCCAAGTAGCCCAATCCCAGCCACCACTCCTTTAGAGGTCTCCTTTTATTATTATGTAAAAATGCAGGTTTAAATTTTATATATTCAATCAGCATTGTGTGCCTTGCTCAGCAATTCCCAGTCCTATGGACTGAAGTTCATTTACCAGGAGTCACTGCTTGGACTGGGCGATACTTTACCATGGTCACATGAGATGCATCAAGAATCATCTCCATTTACTGCCACATTTCTGTGCACTGACTGCACATTTCTCTGCACTATCATACGCAAGTCAGCGTGGGCTTTACCCACCTTTACAGATGTTGTTTATTCACTTAGTAAAGTCCGACTCTTTGTGACCCATGGATTGCAGCACGCCTGGCTTCCCTGTCCTTTACTGTCTCCTGGAATTTGCTCAAACTTATGTCCTTTGAGTCGGTGGTGCAATCCAACCATCTCATGTTCTATTGCCCCCTTTTCCTCCCATCCCTAACCTCTGTTCCTGACCAACATCAGGGTCTTTTCCAATGAATTGGCTCTTCACATCAGGTGGACATTTTAGCATCATTACAGATGAGCTGAGGGTAAATAAGTGATGGCATCATATGGTTTTTGGGAGCAAAGAAGAATTATAATTATACTAATACTCTGAAAATGACAATTTCTTCAATCCAAGGAAGGGAAATTATGTCTATGGGGCTTATAAATCTATCAACTAGTATATAAAACTCACTTCTCTAGGTTCAAATTCACTCCTCGTTTCAGGAGCCACATCCTTAAAAAAAAAGAAAAAACAAAACTCAGTTGTGACATACTCTCCCCTTTAATGACCTCTGTAGATGTTGATCTGATCAGAACCAATCCCTTTCACAGATACCCTTCACTCAGACAAGCAGTAGAACACATTAATGTTCCAGCAGTTAAAAGGCTTCTGAAGAACACGAAAGTGTGGATTTTAGCTCAGATTTCAAAGTTGTGTTCAAAGATACACATAAGACTCTTCAATTTAAATCATCATAGAATTATGGAAAACTAGTAATTAAAACACACACACACACAGACACACATGTTCAAGCCAAATAAAAATCCTCAGATTTGCAATGCTGTTTGAAATTATATCTCACATTCTTTTAATTGCTGATCAATCTTTACAGTGACCCCTGTGTGTGACAGATCATATTTGTCATTCACCTTGAAGCATGGTAGTAGTTTGTACACATTTTTATTCCTGGTTTTATGCTGTGCATAGTGGTTTGCACATTAATAAGAGACTCTTAGATATGGTGCCTCTTGCAAGACCAGTAAGTGTCCAACATAAAATGCAAGCACACATCGATATCTGTGTCCCATTTTCATTGTGGCTGCACTAGAGATGGGAATACCAGACCACCTGACCTTCCTCTTGGTCAGGAAGCAACAGTTAGAACTGGACATGGAACAACAGACTGGTTCCAAATAGGAAAAGGAGTACGTCAAGGCTGTATATTGTCACCCTGCTTATTTAACCTATATGCAGAGTACATCATGAGAAATGGGCTGGAAGAGGCACAAATTAGCATCAAGATTGCTGGGAGAAATATCAGTAACCTCAGATATGCAGATAACACCACTCTTATGGCAGAAAGTGAAGAGGAACTAAAAAGCCTCTTCATGAAAGTGAAAGAGAAGAGTGAAAAAGTTGGCTTAAAGCTCAGCATTCAGAAAATGAAGATCATGGCATCCGGTCCCACCACTTCATGGGAAAGAGATGGGGAAACAGTGGAAACAGTGTCAGACTTTATTTTTCTGGGCTCCAAAATCACTACAGATGGGGACTGCAGCCATGAAATTAAAAGACACTTACTCCTTGGAAGGAAAGTTATGACCAACCTGGAGAGCATATTCGAAAGCAGAGACATTACTTTGCCAACAGAGGTTCGTCTAGTCAAGGCTATGGTTTTTCCCGTGGTCATGTATGGATGTGAGAGTTGGACTGTGAAGAAGGCTGAGCATCGAAGAATTGATGCCTTTGAACTGTGGTGTTGGAGAAGACTCTTGAGAGTCCCTTGGACTGCAAGGAGATCCAACCAGTCCATTCTGAAGGAGATCAGCCCTGGGATTTCTTTGGAAGGAATGATGCTAAAGCAGAAACTCCAGTACTTTGGCCACCTCATGTGAAGAGTTGACTCATTGGAGAAGACTCTGATGCTGGGAGGGATTGGGGGCAGGAGGAGAAGGGGACGACAGAGGATAAAATGGCTGGATGGCATCACTGACTCGATGGACGTGAGTCTGAGTGAACTCCAGGAGTTGGTGATGGACAGGGAGGCCTGGCGTGCTGCGATTCATGGGGTCGCAAAGAGTCGGACACGACTAAGCGACTAATCTGATCTGGAGCTCTTAAGTTAACTCCTTCTCCAAAAGAGGTGGTGGGGGACAGCCCCCCGTAAAGTCAGAGGTGTAGGTGAGAGCACAAAGTAGTAAAGTAGGCAGACTCTGGTTTTGGGGGTAGATGCTCGAGAATTTATAGGGGGACTCCTGAGGCCCGATCCTGCCTTTGCATATGCCGAGCCTCCTTCCTCATGACCTTTGCCACAGGCGGAGTTCCTCACGCTGGCTCCCAGTATTAATGGACCTTAATTATTTTCTCAATAGCCAGGCATATTAGGTAAAGGAAATGCTATAAATACTAATGTGATGGTGAGATATAGGGGAAGGAGAAACATTCTATAGTACTAAGTTTGCTGCTGCTGCTGCTATGTTGCTTCAGTCGTGTCCGACTCTGTGGGACCCCATAGACAGCAGCCTACCAGGCTCCCCTGTCCTTGGGATTCTCCAGGCAAGAACACTGGAGTGGGTTGCCATTTCCTTCTCCAATGCATGAAAGTGAAAAGTGAAAGTGAAGTCGCTCAGTCGTGTCCGACTCTAGCAACCCCATGGACTGCAGCCCACCAGGCTCCTCCGTCCATGGGATTTTCCAGGCAAAAGTACTAAGTTTAGGTCTCTGTTTTTTAGTCACCCTAAGCCTCTGGACAGTGAACGTCACAAGTATTTCAGTTTTGTTTTGTTTTTTTTTCCTTCATACTTGGTGTGAGAGTAGATGTGTAGAGTGCACTGGAGTTGGTGTTTCCCTTTTTCTACATGGAGCTGACTAGAGTTGTGTATTTCACTTACCCCAAATCATTTAAACTCCAATTAATACCCCAGCAGGTTAGGCTTTGGTTAACTAATTTCTCCTAAGAGCAGACTTCATTGAAAAGAGCAGCATGTGCTCTATTTCAAAATGGTTCATTTGCCCTCTTTTTACAGAAAGTACAATGGGAACCCTCTTACACTGTTGGTGGTTATGAAAACTAGTACAGCCACTATGGAGAACAGTATGGAAATTCCTTTAGAAAATGGAAATAGAACTGCCATATGACCCAGCAATCCCACTGCTGGGCATACACACTGAGGAAACCAGAATTGAAAGACACACGTGTACCCCAATGTTCATCGCAGCACTGTTTACAATAGCCAGGACATGGAAACAACCTAGATGTCCATCAGCAGATGAATAAATAAGAAAGCTGTGGTACCTATACACAATGGAGTATTACTCAGCTGTTAAAAAGAATACATTTGAATCAGTTCTAATGAGGTGGATGAAATTGGAGTCTGTTATACAGAGTGAAGTAAACCAGAAAGAAAAACATCAATACAGTATACTAACACATATATATGGAATTTAGAAAGATGGTAACGACAACCCTGTATGTGAGACAGCAAAAGAGACACAGGTATATAGAACAGTCTTTTGGACTCTGTGGGAGAGGGAGAGGGGGATGATTTGGGAGAATGGCATTAAAACATGTATAATATCATATAAGAAACGAATTGCCAGTCCAGATTTGATGCAGGATACAGGAAGCTTGGGGCTGGGGCACTGGGATGACCCAGAGGGATGGTATGGGGAGGGAAGGGGGTTCAGGATGGGGAACACATGTACACCCATGCTGGATGCATGTTGATGTATGGCAAAACCAATACAATATTGTAAAGTAAAGAAATAATAATAAACAAATAAATAAATAAATAAAATTAAAAAGAAAAAAGGAAGTACAATGGAATATTTTTCTGATAGTTACTGTGAGAACCAGCTCCAGTTCCAAGAGGAATATCTCACAAAGTTGTGGAGCACCTTCTACAATGAGTCCTCTGGAGTTTTTATCTTTCATATTGAGGCACTCACAATTCATCAGTTACAGTGTAGGCTTTCCTACCTTAGCAGAATCTCTCTGCCACTAAGCCATGACTCCCTGTATCCACTTATCTCTCCGATCTTGGGACAACTGTTTACCCTGTTTTCTTACCTCTCTTACAGATCCAAAAAGAGTTGTATTTTTTCCATCAACTCAGCTTTTTACTTGATGTTAAGATAAAGTTGTGATTTCTTACATCCTTATATACAAAACTAGAAACCAGATGTTGAACTTTGTTTGCCATTTTAAACCTTGAGTGGTAATATTTAACTCAGTCAACTTATTGGATAATATTTGGGGCTTGATTGTTTGCAAATATTTCATATACTTACATATTTTCAGCTGGAAAATGCATTTCCATTTACATACAACTGCATAATAAAAATCTGAGAAAGTTTCTACAGTTTACCTGGCTCTTATATTGTGCTGCTTCATCACATCTCTAGTTATTTCAGCTCATTATTGTTAGTGTAATGCAAAATGCTGTAATGCAAAAAGGTGAGTAAGGGCTGATGAACTAGGTATATCCAAGTCTGATTTACATCCCTTGCTTCCTGACAAACCTTTTACTATTTCCACTTATTTTCCAATTCAAAAGAGAAAATTGGTTTAAGTTAAACTTGCCTTAAATTTTCTCTTCTAAACATTTTCTGAAATGACTTTTATAACAACAATCTTAAAATTAAAACATAATTGAGTTAGTAAGCAGGTGAAATTATCTTATTACGACTGTAGTGTTTTCTGATCCACCTGTGTCTTAGAGAGGTGTTTGTGTTTTCATAAGATTCGTTATTTCATTTCCAAGATAACTGCAGAGCTGAAAGAAGGAATTCAATTGACTGTCCATGTTTAATCTTGGGAAGACAATGTATTTTAAACAATACTTCTAGTTGTCATTTTAGTCATTTTTACCTATCAATAAAGTAGTTTAATCATTCAAAATGTATTTTGAAAAGATTCCTAATAAAACTTGATTAGTTTCTAATACAATTTTTCTTGATTTAATATAAGTATTCTGGTTTTTCAGAAGTGTGCAATTATGAGGTACGAAGTATATATTATATGGCATAATGGGAATTTTTATCTGGCAGAAAATCAGCTTTATGTTCTAGGTAAAATTATCTTCATGGCCATAAAAAAAGCATTGATATTGAGGCTAGTTATTTCTTTATTTCAATTGTTCTACTAGGGCCTATGTTTCTAGTTTGTAATAAGATCAGAATAAAGTCAGAATTAATGAGTGTTTTAAAATTACATCTAGAGATAGTTATAAATAGAATGATGGTTTCTATTAGAATATAGATTACAAAAATAACATAGCATACTATTTAAATCATTTAAGGTCACAACAATAAATGATAATAATTGTTGTTTCATTTAAAACTTCATTTTCTTAGATATCATTTATTTAAGACTCCTCATTCTGAGTAAAAGCCATACATAGAGAACAAGGAAACTATACATTCTTATTCAGTAAAAATGGTGTCATCTTATTCATGTATAAAATTTACTAGCTGAAAGAATACTTAAGGCCTAATTGAAAGCTTATTTAGTTTATAATTTAATTATAATATACTTTCTATCTAATTTTCTGACCCATAGTAGATTAAAAATGTAATGATTAACAAAACAAATGATATGTTAATATAATGAAATATTAATGAAATGTTTAAATGAAATGTTAATATAACATTTTATATGAGGCACACAGTAATTTTTCTAAGAAAAATAACATAAAAGAGGGTTCAGAAAAATAGTTAAAATTCTCATATTTAAGTAGCATGACTAACAGTGACAAACCTATAATTTATGTGCAAAAGATTTTAGATTGTTTCTTTCAATATGAGGGTGTTTTATTATAGTTTCTAAGAGTTCAACATTAAGCATAATATTTGTTATGATTTGCCTAGGGACGATAAAAGGTAAAAGTATATCTAGTATAGCAGTGCTGTTGATTCTGTAGCTCTGTTCTAAGGCCTAAATTTCTGCTCTCTGACAATCATGTCAGGTATTGCCAGTGATTCTGGTCATGGATCACCCTTTGGAAATGAAGTATTTGACCTATTCCTGAATATTTTATTGCATGTGTCATCATTTAAGAGTATTGTTGGCAGTCTAAATTATATTTAAAAATATAATTTTGTTTTTCATAATATCTTAAAAATATATTATTTCAATAAAAAAGCAGAAGTTGAGGAATGATGATATTTATTTGACAGAAGTATTACATAGGAGAAAAGAGAGATGTGGAAGCTTTCTTAATAATTTGGGACACTGCAACTGGTTGCTGCAAAGTTTCACCTCAAAGGGGAGCTTGTTAAGAGAACTGCTTCCGCTTCCCCCAAAATTGAATTCCTGCCAGAACAGGATATATTCCATATAGCCGAGCATATTCTGCATGGTCTGGCTGAACACGTGGGGATTCCTGAAGTAGATTAAAGGAAATCTGCCTAGAATTTACCAGAATTTATATACTCTTTCTCATATGGAAGATCTTCAGAAAATACAGAATTGTATAAAATAATGAGAAGAGGGAAAAAGTATACACTTAAGGTGGACACAGCACCTTAAAATAAACTCAAGCAGGCAAAATAGTGTTCATTTGATTTGTATAATAAAAGGAATAATTTTCTAATAGTATTTTCTTTGTGTGTGTACACATCTTCTAATAGTATTTTGAAGCTAAAAATGTATAACTCTCTTGTTAACAGTGAGAAAAGAATAAAAGAAATAGGGATAATCCTTTTGAACCCATAATAATGTTAAATTTATGAAAAATAAAGTGAAAACTGATATATGAGGCAGATTATTTAATTAAGTAGCAGAACATCTAAAAACTCTTCCTTTGTGTTGTATTTATGTAATTTGCAAAGAAGATAAAGATTCTCATTAAAAAATTTTTTTCAACCTGTTTGATATCTTTTTTATTTATAAAGCAAATCCTTTTGTCTTTAATTTTTTAACTTTTCTTTCCCCCTCTCAGCTCAAGGAATAAATAAACAAATATTTAAAAATTACAAAAAAATCATGAAATCTCAGGGAGTAAGTGCTAGAGTGTTTGAGTATGCTAAACTGAGTGTATGAAAATTACCGTTATATTTTTCCCACAATGATATAATTATTTTCAAAATGTCAGAGACTTGTGGAGTTAGAAGGGATGTTAAAGGCAAATGTGTCCCAACTCCCTTGTGTCCAGAATGAGAAAATAGGGACTCAAAGACATAAAACTGGCTTGTGGGAGAGAAAGGACATAATCTTAAACATCTGATTCCAACTTTAGTGTTCTTCCTAGCATGTCACCAATATTTGAGATGTTATTTCTGAATGTGAAAGTAAGCTTTTAACAAATTTTAGCTTCCAAAATGTATGATACTCCCTTAGAGTTCAGTTCAGTTCAGTCGTTCAGTCGTGTCTGACTCTTTGCGACCCCATGAACCACACCACGCCAGGCCTTCCTGTCCATCACCAAATCCCGGAGTTTACCCAAACCCATGTCCATTGAGTCGGTTATGCCATCCAACCATCTCATCCTCTGTCGTCCCCTTCTCCTCCTGCCCTCAATCTTTCCCAGTATCAGGATCTTTTCAAATGAGTCAATGACATTATGATCTCTGTTCATTTCCAAGGCACACCATTCAGTATCATGGTAATCCAAGTCTATGCCCCGACCAGTAACGCTGAAGAAGATGAAGTTGAACGGTTCTATGAAGACCTACAAGACCTTTTAGAACTAACACCCAGAAAAAGATGTCCTTTTCATTATAGGGGACTGGAATTCAAAAGCAGGAAGTCAAGAAACACCTGGAGTAACAGGCAAAGTTGGCCTTGGAGTACAAAA
The DNA here is from genome assembly GCF_032452875.1 of Bos javanicus. Taxonomy (NCBI): domain Eukaryota; kingdom Metazoa; phylum Chordata; class Mammalia; order Artiodactyla; family Bovidae; genus Bos; species Bos javanicus. Next base: position 27,211,767 of record NC_083891.1, on the reverse strand, counting down.
TGAAGCAGGGCAAAGGCTAATAGAGTTTTGCCAAAAGAATGCACTGGTCATAGCAAACACTCTCTTCCCTTAGAGTAAGTGAATTAAAATAAGAACATGAGTTAAGATATAATGAAGAACAGACATTATTCTATATCAATGAAGACTGATATACAGGGTAATTAAATAAATCCCATAAATTATGAAGGATGTAGTTATTTGGCTGGTTGGAGAATAGATAATATCCAAGCAAGAGGATTTAACACAAACCTTCACTTATGGAAGAAGCATTTTTTTTTTCTAAATAGATTGCAACTAATGTCATATAAAAGTACTTTGCAGCAGCTCAATGAGCATCTTTTCAATTGTTATAAATGGATTTTTCTAACTCTTTCAAACTCCTCAAATAGGAAACATGTATAAGTTATAGTTTGTAATAATAATCAAAGGTAACTTGAGCATGCAGTGGGAATGCAGTAAGCCAGATATCAGTAGACCTTGTTCTTAACTAGGTCTTTTAATTTATTTTCTTATAAACAAGGACAAACAAGGGCGTGGGCTCACATTTCATATTTTCAAGACAGTAAAAGTAGGTACTGCTCTGTCTACTTCAGTCAATATTAAGAAGGATCAAATGAAAGACCATATAAATGTTCATTTATAATCCTTTGTGTTGGTATGTCAGTTAAATTATTAAATGAAAGAGTGTAGAGTTCCTAGTTTTCAGATGAATAATGGAACGTTCCATTGTGCTCACTTCAGCAGCACATATATAGAGATTAGTATGGCCCCTGTGAAAGGATGACTCTCAAATTCTTGAAGCAGTCCATATTTTTAAATATATAGCCAATGGGAATTTGCTCTGAACTCAGGGAACTCAAATAGGGGCTCTGAAACAAACTAGAGGGGTGGAATGGAGAGGGAGATGAAAAGGAGGTTCAAGAGGGAGGCCTATGGTGATTCATGATGGTGCTTAGCAGAAACCAACAAAATTCTGTAAAGCAATTATCCTTCAACTCAAAAAAAAAAAAAAAAAAAAAAGTAATCACTTTCTCAAGGCCATATAGATAAATAAACAGTACCAAAATCAAGAATGGATATATGGTCAAACACTAAATTCCACTTAGATCCAAATTGTGGTATTCACTCATTATTTTCTTTAGTGCCACTTCCTTTCAGAGAATGTGTGATACTCTGTGTGATAAAGGAGTATCACACATTTTTTCCAGAGGAAAAAATTGTTATTCAAATATTTTACTATAAAATATTACCTTCCAATTGTTTTAGTGTTACATTTTGTACTTTTCAAAATAGTGAAGTGCCTCCTTTTTGTACAGGTAAGATACTTGCAGTATATTAGTCTGGTATGAAAAAGTGAAGCATTGTTTTGTAAATACTGAATCTATTTCCCTTACCAGTTAGTATTTAGTGCTTTTAAATTGATTTAAATATAATTTTACTTTTTTAAAAAAAATTACAAATCCTTTCCAAACAACAGGACATAATTAATCCAGAAGTTATATTTTTGTATGCTTATGGCATTTATCTTTTTAGGGCCTAATTAACATCAGACTCAGAGAAAGCAATGGCACCCCACTCCAGTACTCTTGCCTGGAAAATCCCATGGACGCAGGAGCCTGGTAGGCTGCAGCCCATGGGGTCGCTAAGAATCGTATACGACTGAGCGACTTCACTTTCACTCTTCACTTTCATGCATTGGAGAAGGAAATGGCAACCTACTCCAGTGTTCTTGCCTTGAGAATCCCTGGGACGGGGAGCCTGGTGGGCTGCTGTCTATGGGGTCGCACAGAGTTGGACACAACTGAAGTGACTTAGCAGCAGCAGCAGCAACATCAGACTAATTATTTTAGGGATAAGGCAGTAATAGAAGCTGCTATAATCTAAGGAGCCATGATATTCTAAAGCACAGAGTTTATATTATTAGAATAATGGAATGATATATACACGCCCAGATGACTGTATAAGTATATAATCAATGCTCTATTACATAATTTGAATACATAAAATATATACATTTCTGCATCAATCACTAATCGTCAGGGAAATGCAAATCAAAATCACAGTGAGATATCATGTTATACCAGTTAGGTTGACTGTTATTAAAAAGTTAAAAAAAGATCACAGGTGTTGCTAAAGGCATAGGAAAAAAGAGAACCTTTGTGCACTGTTGGTAGAATGTAAATTGTTATAGCCGTTATAGGAAACAGTATGGAGTTTCCTCAAAAAATTAAAAACTACAACTATCATATGGTCTAGCAATCCCACTTCTGCAAATACATCCAAAAGACATTAAATCATTATCTTGAAGATATATATGCCCTCCCATGTTTCATTACAACATTGTTTGCAGTAGCCAAGTATGGAAACAACCTAAGTGGCCTTTGATGGATAAAGAATACCTAGAATATAGGTGGCTCGGTCATGAAGAATCTGCCTGCCAATTCAGGAGACTTGGATTCAGTCCCTGGGTTGAGAAGCTCTCCTGCAGAAGGAAATAACAACCCACTCTACGTTTCTTGCCTGAGAGATCCCATGGACAGAGGACCCTGGCAGGGTACAGTCCATGGGGTTGCAAAAGTTGGATATAACTTAATGACTAAACACCACCACCAACAACAAATGTATAGATGTAAAATTCCAACTTTGAAAAAAAAAATGAAATCCTGCCAATTACAACAACTTGAATGAACCTGGAGGGCACTTTACCAAGTGAAATATAAACAAGATGCATTGATACAAGATACATGAAATACTGCGTGATTTCATTTATATGTGGAATCTAAAAAAGTTGAAATAACAGAAACAGTAGACTGTTGGGGGTGGGGAAATTGGGGAGATATAGGTCAAAATTTACAAATTTTCAATTATAAGGTGAATACATTCTGGAGATCTAATATACAGCATGGTGACATTTAAAATGAAATATACTTTACAATTTGTTAATATAATAGATCCTAAGCATCCTCTCTGAGGTGATAGATATGTTACTGGCTTTTATTATAGTAATCATTTTACAATGTAAACATATGAGAAGGCGATGGCACCCCACTCCAGTACTCTTGCCTGGAAAATCCCATATACGGAGAAGCCTGGTAGGCTGTAGTCCATGGGGTCGCAAAGAGTCGGACACGACAGAGTGACTTCACTTTCACTTTTCATTTTCATGCATTGGAGAAGGAAATGGCAACCCATCCCAGTGTTCTTGCCTGGAGAATCCCAGGGACGGGGAGCCTGGTGGGCTGCCATCTGTGGGGTCACACAGAGTCGGACACGACTGAAGTGACTTAGCAGCAGCAGCAGCATACCCTAAATATAATTTTGTCACTCATACTGCAGTAAATCTGTGTTTAATAAATCAATATAGATTTTGTATTATTGAAATAATAGAATGACATAAACATACTAAAGATGATTAAATATATTATTCGTTATTATATCTTTTGAATTCATAAAAATATAAATATATAGAAGTATGTTAATTGTTGCAAGTGGATGCCTCAATTCTAAAAAGTAAAGTAATAATCAGTCTTTCAAGTAATAATGAAATATATATGCATATAATACTGGACATGGAACAACAGACTGGTTCCAAATAGGAAAAGGAGTATGTCAAGGCTGTAATTTGTCACCCTGCTTATTTAACTTATATGCAGAGTACATCATGAGAAACGCTGGGCTGGAAGAAGCACAAGCTGGAATCAAGATTGCCGGGAGAAATATCAATAACCTCAGATATGCAGATGACACCACCCTTATGGCAGAAAATGAAGAGGAACTCAAAAGCCTCTTAATGAAAGTAAAAGAAGAGAGTGAAAAAGTTGGCTTAAAGCTCAACATTCAGAAAACAAAGATCATGGCATCTGGTCCCATCACTTCATGGCAAATAGATGGGGAAAGAGTGGCTGACTTTATTTTTCTTGCCTCCAAAATCACTGCAGCCATGAAATTAAACGTCACTTGCTCCTTGGAAGGCAAATTATGACCAACCTAGACAGCATATTCAAAAGCAGAGACATTACTTTGCCAACAAAGTTCCATCTAATCAAGGCTATGGTTTTTCCATTGGTCATGTATGGATGTGAGAGTTGAACTATAAAGAAAGCTGAGCACCAAAGAATTGATGCTTTTGAACTGTGGTGTTGGAGAAGACTCTTGAGAGTCACTTGAATGGCAAGGAGATCAAATCAGTCCATCCTAAAGGAAATCAGTCCTAAATATTCATTGGGATGACTGATGTTGAAGCTGAAACTCCAATACTTTGGCCACCTGATGTGAAGAGCTGACTCATTTGAAAAGACCCAGATGCTGGGCAAGATTGAAGGCAGGAGGAGAAGGGGACGACAGAGGATGAGATGGTTGGATGGTATCACCAACACAATGGACATGGGTTTGGGTGGACTCCGGGAGTTGGTGATGGCCAGGGAGGCCTGGCATACTGTGGTTCATGAGGTCACAAAGAGTCGGACATGACTGAGTGACTGAACTGAACTGAACTGATTGTTCAGAGAGAATCAAAATTAAAAGAAATTATTAGGGGACTTCGTAGGTCCAGTGGCTAATACTCCAGGCTCCCAATGCAGGGGGCCCAGGTTCATTCCCTGGTCAGGGAACTAGATCCCACATGCTGCAACTAAGAGCCAGCACAGCCAAATAAATAAAAATAAATAAATATATTTTAAAAAGCAAATTATTGTAATGTGAAATTGGATAAAATTAACCAAAGTTGTCATGTCACACATAACCTCTAAAAGGACTACCATATACTGAGAAATTTATTAGTTATCTCTCTGAAATATTTTTAATATGGATTATGCTTTCATGCCACTTACACTTCTGCTTGCATTTTATTTTATTTTTTTGGTCTAAATCCAACTGCTGTCTTAGTATTCTCCACATGGAAAGTGAAGCGACCTTATTTGCATTTTAAAAGACTGTGACGTGGTAAATCATGCCCAATGCCAAAACTGAATTATTTCTTTAATATGGTCGTGATGTAACCTGTCCCAGTGTTATTGAGATGTACACAGAATTCTTAACCTCGAGCCTTCTGAATTTAATACAGCCCACTATTAGAAAAATGTGATAGTTTCTCAAAATGAACAGAAGCTAGATTTCAGTGAGATTTCATTCCTAGGTTTTTGCAGTATTTAACCCTTTCATATTTAAGTATTTCCTTTTTTAAAAAAAGTTCAGTTCAGTTGCTGAGGCGTGTCTGACTCTTTATGACCCCATGGACTGCACCATTTTAGATGAAATAGCTTACAACTATAGAGTCAGAAAGTATATTAGTGGTAAGAGAGCTGGAGGGGAAGTTGGAGAGAAACAGAGGTTACTGCCAAGGGGCACAAGGTTTCTTTTTTGCAGGTGAAAATGCCTTAATTGATATTGGTAGTGGTTGCATAATTCTGTGAATAAACTAAGAAAAACTGAATTGAACACTTTAAATGCTTGGATTTTATGGTATGTAAACTATTGTTGTTGTCCTTTAGTCTCTAAGTCTTGTCCAGCTCTTTTGTAGCCCTATGGACTGTAGCCCACTAGACTCCACTGTCCATGGGATTTCCCAGCAAGAACACTGGAGTGGGTTGCCATTTCCTTCTTCACGGAATCATCCAGACCCAGGAATCAAACCCATGTCTCTTGCTTTACAGATGGATTCTTTAACACTGAGCCACCAGGGAAGCCCAATATGTAAATTATCTCAATAAAGATGTCGAAAATTTAGCCTGCAAATAAAAATGGAAAAATCATATATTCTTTCAGTAGTAATATAGTGAAAAAGATTTTTTGAGACTACCTTGGAAATTCTGAAGTTTGATCATTTTCTCAAGTATTATGGTTGTATTTCCAAGCTTTTACAAATATAAATCAGTTTACAGGATTTTTTTTTCAAATGGACACACTTTTTGACCAAATTCTATGTTCCTGTTTAAGATCAAAGTAAGAATAAAAGACCATTTTTATTTGAAATAACTTTAATTTCTCATGAAGAATATTTACTTTTCTGTCTAAAGTGTTTCCAAGTTATCAAAGCTAAATTTATTGTTGATATTATTATGAATTCTTCTTTGCGTATACTTACCTATTTAATCCAATATCCGCTGGATCATGGGAAAAGCAAGAGAGTTCCAGAAAAACATCTATTTCTGCTTTATTGACCATGCCAAAGCCTTTGACTGTGTGGATTACAATAAATTGTGGACAATTCTGAAGGAGATGGGAATACCAGACCACCTGATCTGCCTCTTGAGAAATTTGTATGAAGGTCAGGAAGCAACTGTTAGAACTGGACGTGGAACAGCAGACTGGTTCCAAATAGGAAAAGGAGTACTTCAAGGCTGTATATTGTCACCCTGCTTATTTAACTTATATGCAGAGTACATCATAAGAAACGCTGGACTGGAAGAAGCACAAACTGGTATCAAGATTGCCAGGAGAAATATCAATAACCTCAGATATGCAGGTGACACCACCTTTATGGCAGAAAGTAAAGAGGAACTAAAAAGCCTCTTGATGAAAGTGAAAGTGGAGAGTGAAAAAGTTGGCTTAAAGCTCTACATTCAGAAAACTAACATCATGGCATCTGGTCCCATCACTTCATGGGAAATAGATGGAGAAACAGTGGAAACAGTGTCAGACTTTATTTTTCTGGGCTCCAAAATCACTACAGATGGTGACTGCAGCCATGAAATTAAAAGATGCTTACTCCTTGGAAGGAAAGTTATGACCAACCTAGATAGCATATTCAAAAGCAGAGATATTACTTTGCCAACAAAGGTTCGTCTAGTCAAGGCTATGGTTTTTCCTGTGGTCATGTATGGATGTGAGAGTTGGACTGTGAAGAAGGCTGAGTGTCAAAGAATTGATGCCTTTGAACTGTGGTGTTGAAGAAGACTCTTGAGAGTCATTGGACTGCAAGGAGATCCAACCAGTCCATTCTGAAGGAGATCAGCCCTGGGATTTCTTTGGAAGGAATGATGCTAAAGCTGAAACTCCAGTACTTTGGCCACCTCATGCGAAGAGTTGACTCATTGGAAAAGACTCTGATGCTGGGAGGGATTCGGGTCAGGAGGAGAAGGGGACGACAGAGGATGAGATGGCTGGATGGCATCACTGATGCAATGGACGTGAGTCTGAGTGAACTCCAGGAGTTGGTGATGGACAGGGAGGCCTGGCGTGCTGCGATTCATGGGGTCGCAAAGAGTCGGACAGGGCTGAGCGACTGATCTGATCTGATCTGAAGCTTTTTAAAAAACTTTCTAGGAAAGATGTTGCCTAAAGGCATGTAGATGTGCCTAGGCATGAGCTTGTTGACTAATAGGCTAATTTCTCATAGGGAAAATATCAAAGATAGTATTAAGTATTACTTATGAGTCTGTTACAGAGCTCAAGTCAAATGCATGTCTAACTGTATTTGTGGTAAAAAATCTAATATAATTTTATTGCACTTCTGAAATATACTGGGCTTCTCTGATCACTCAGTTGGTAAAGAATTTGCCTGCAATGGAGGAGACCCCAGTTCAATTCCTGAGTCAGAAAGATCTGCTGAAGAAGGGATAGGCTACCCACTCCAGTATTCTCAGGCTTCCCTTGTGGCTCAGCTGGTAAAGAATCCACCTGCATTGCAGGAGACCTGGGGTTGATCCCTGGATTGGGAAGATCCCCTGGAGAAGTGAAAGGCTACCCACTCCAGCATTCTGGCCTGAAGAATTCCATGGACCGTATAGTCCATGGGGTCGCAAAGAGTCTTTGCTTCATGTTTTATGTGTATGTAATGTAATATATATGTATATATGTATGCGTATATGTGTGTGTATGTATATATGTAATGTATATGTATGAGATGTAATATATATTTAGGTATATATACTTCATGTAATGACAGCTAAAGGGGAATCATATAATTAGAAAAGAACAAAAACATATGCTTTCATTACCCAGTTTAATAATAAAAGTGTGTAGGGTGTGTTATGTGAATATATATATTGGAGGGGGAAGTCAGAATATCTTAAAATCTTAATTTTTTAAAGAAAATTATAGATTTTTGAACCTAGTATCTCAGACACCTTCTTATCCCCTAACTCTCTTTTAAAGTTGATTTTCTTTAAACATTTGTCTATGCTCCTCATTCATTTTTACATTTACACTGTATGAAAAATCCATTACTCAATAAGAATATTTAGTTCAGTGGCATCATGTTCAAAGTCAATGGAAGTTTCAGAACTCATCTTTCTTGGCCTTTCAGTGGCCTTTAAAAAATGCCCCTTCTTCATATTATAAACTTTTTTTTTTTTTGGCCTGTAGCTTTAATGATGACATAATCTCCTGGTTTTCCTGCTACCTCCCTGGTCTCATCATCTCTTTTGCTTTATTCTATATTCTACATTCCCTATACATTTCTATTAGTTGAAATATTTTCTCAAGGTCTTGTCTTGCATCTTTTCTCTTCTCCATATTCTATCACCAATGTTTTCCCTGTATTTTCCAAAAGAAATAATACAAATATGTAAGATAAATAGAGCACTCCAATTTATATAAAATAGATGTTCTTTGACAACAAAACCAGGATGGTAACTTTTGGAATGGTGGAATAACAACCTCTGAAAATCCAGTTTTAAGTAAAAGCAATAAAGCACTGGCAAAACTATCAAAAAACAACTTTCAAAGAACGCTGAGAATTAACAACCTCGACAGCATATTAAAAAGCAGAGACATTACTTTGCCAACAAAGGTCCGTCTAGTCAAAGCTATGTTTTTTCCAGTAGTCATGTATGGATGTGAGAGATGGACCATAAAGAAAGCTGAACATCAAAGAATTGATGCATTTGAACTTTGGTGTTGGTGAAGACGCTTGAGAGTCCCTTAGACTACAAGGAGATCAAACCAGTCCATCCTAAAAGAAATCAGTCCTGAATATTCACTGGAAGGACTGATGTTGAAGCTGAAACTCCAATACTTTGGTCACCTGATGCGAAGAGCTGACTCATTTGAAAAGACCCTGATGAGGGGAAAAATTGAAGGCAGGAGGAGAAAGGGACAACAGAGGATGAGATGGTTGGATGGCATCACCAACTCAATGGACATGAGTTTGAGCAAGCTCCGGGAGTTGGTGATGGGCAGGGAAGCCTGGTGTGCTGCCATCCATGTGGTTGCGAAGAGTTGGACACAACTGATTGACTGAACTGAACTGAAGTGAACTGAGAAGTAACAAAAAGCTTTTAATAATCTAATTATTAAAGAAAAAGTGCTAAATTTAGTAAGAAGTGTGACTTATATTTTGTATTAACCTTTCCTAATCCCAGCCCTCTAAAACCAACAGTCTTGCAATTATGTGCTGAGTTTAGTCATTCAGTCATGTCAGATTCTTTTCAACTTCCTGGACTGTAGCCCACCAGTCTCTTCTGTCTGTGGAATTATCCAGGTGAGAATACTGGAGTGGGTTGCCATGAACTTCTCCAGGGATCTTTCCAACCCAGTGATCGAACTCGGTTCTCACACATTGCAGGCAGATTCTTTACCCACAGAGCCACCAGAGAAGCAGCTATAGTTGCTGTCAAAGCAAGTAGTATAGCAGCCATCGGAGGAGGGAAAACAAGCTGGGAGCTACCCCAAATCTTCATCCCCAGAGAACTAGCACTATTTAACCTGTGTCAACCACAGTTGCAAGCTCCATTCCCAGGGATTGTCTTTGACAGACTCACTGTTTGCAAACAGGATTGCCCACAGGGCATTTGTCAAAAATTATCAAGGGCAATTGTTTAACATTGCAGCTGTCAAACATAGCAACACAAATAGGTCTAAAAAGACACTGACAAAAACAACTTCAGAAACTGGCAAATGAAATATCCATAAGGAGATTTGTAAAGCTCCAACATATTCATAGCAATCTAGAAGGCTACACATATATATACAGTTGCTCACATGCCATGTACCCTAGAAGGCTTCAAACTCTAACTGAGCAAGACCAGTAATGTGAGATTGGTTCAAAATGTAATGCTCAATCAATGTACTGTGTCATATATGTAATAAAGGACAAACGCCCCATGATTATCTATATAGACAGAAAAAAATATCGAATGCCAACATCGTTTTATAATAAAAAAGCTTCAACCAGGAATAGAAAGAGATTTCTTCAACTTGATAAAAACTACATCTGAAATACTCACACTAACATTACATAAAGTTTTAAAAGGCTAGCTGTGTCGCTCTAAATACCAGAAACAAGTGAAAGATGTTGGCATTTGCCACTTCTACTCAATATTTTACTGAAAGTTCTACCTAGGGTAATTAGACAACAAAAATAAACAGATATATAGATAGAATAGGAAAAAATGCAAATATCTCTATTCTCAAAAGGAAATATCTTCTATATAGAAAAACCAAAGTAATAGACAAATGTGTATTAGAACTCATTAACATGCTCAGCATAGTTGAAAGATTCAAGATTAATGCAAAACAAGTTATATTGCTAGACACTTAACAATGAGCAGTACAAATGTCAAGTTCTTAGAAAAACTGTTCAAAATGATCTTTTGTTTTCATTAAGAGGTCAAATTTGATATTTTGATACAACTTTCATGTCATTCTTGTAATTTGCTTGAATTCTTTTCATAATCTATCACATTTTTTTTGTTTTATGGATGTACTTAGGATAAAAGAGGTGGCATGATATGGCTAGTTTTTGTTATGTTTTTAATGTCTATAAAAGCATTTATTTAAAAATGATCATTGTGAGTTTTTATTCACTCAAAATATATATATATATAGTGTGTGTGTATGTGTGTGTGTATATATATGTGTATTTTTAAAAATATTTTAGGCTCTTCCTTCTCTTTAAAATCTATGGCAATAATTCCATTTAAGTCTCTGAAAAGCAACATAAAATTTCAATCCTGGCATAAGCTGTACTTTCAATATTTATACTTCAGTCCCTTCAAAGTTGAGCAAATCATTTTATTATAATCAAAAGTTTAGTTTAAAAATCTAAAGAAAATCACAGTTAACTGAGCATCTGTCCTAAGAATAATCTTCACTTGGTAAGTCATGGTGGAACACTTAAAATAAAACCGAAGTGCTCTTGAATGTATCCTGTATATGCTTACAAGAACTGCATAGATCTGACGGCTCTAAGAATGATAAATATAGTATAGAATATAGGGTTAGACAAACTGAGAGCCTATTTTTTCAGCCACGATACATAGCCCAGTGGAAATATTTGCATTTATATATATCGAAGAAGGCAATGGCACCCTGCTCCAGTACTCTTGCCCTGAAAATCCCATGGACAGAGGAGCCTGGAAGGCTGCAGTCCATGCAGTCGCTGAGGGTCAGGGACACGACTGAGCGACTTCACTTTCACTTTTCACTTTCATGCATTGGAGAAGGAAATGGCAACCCACTCCAGTGTTCTTGCCTGGAGAATCCCAGGGACCGGGGAGCCTGGTGGGCTGCCATCTATGGGGTCGCACAGAGTCGGACATGACTGAAGTGACTTAGAAGCAGCAGCAATATATATATATATAAATAGGTTCATCTTCAAACCAATTTTGAAAAGAGTTCTTCAATCTTTTATTTTTAAAACTAGTCTTCAGAGTGTACATCTTTTCTCATCCATGCCAAAGCATGCTGGAAGGCAAGAGATGCTGTCCCATTCAGTACAGACTGAGATGTATTGCAATATGGACTCCTTTATTATGTCCATACCTCATCTAAAGCATGAGCTTCAAAGTCAAACAGTGTCATCATTTTGATCATAAAAATGATAGCATTCCAAGTTGCTCACTCCTATCAGGTTTCATTAAGATAATTATGCTACATTAAAATTCAAAATAAATCTGAAAGTGCTTTTAAATTTTAAAAAATCTACAATTTTCAACAACAACAAATTTTCAAGTGAGACAAACGAAACATTTGAATGTGAACACTTGTCCAAAGCCACGTAGTGGTTATTTTGAACTGACCTTAAAACCCAGATGTCCTAATCACAAACCCAGTGTCTGTCTCACTGAACATCAAAATCTCTGGAGAATGTTTTTTTACTCCAAATCATAGGATTTTATGGAGGTATTTTGGCTCATTTATATTATGAAAATAGCAGGATAAACTTTCTGAATCTGATTGTTATGTTCTATTAAATCTAAATTTAATAAATCTGTTCAGAAATAACTGTAATTCAGATTATTTATTTTATTAATTTCTATGTGTTTTTTTGTATAGAGCAAAGCAATTTTATTATTCAATAGACATTTACTTAAATTTCTGTTACTGGTTAAATACAGTGCTACATCATGTGGATATGAAGTTGAAAGGAAGTAAGACCTTTCCCTTAAAAATGCTTACCAGTTTTATCTGAGAGATTTTGAAAAGTCATTATATTATAAAATATAATTCCCATTTCTTGTACTTCCTTCCTTGAACGTGCATATCACGAGGGCCTTGATTTGGCTGTTATTATTAAGCAGAGATCTATATGTCACTTCTGAGCAGAAGCTTTAATAGTTTCTATGTGATTTGCCAGATTTTCTTTTCCCTGGCTTGAATATAATAGAAACATAGAAATAGACATAGAGCCTTTGTTAGAGTAGAAACCAAATCTATTTTGACTTATACACACTGTGTTTTATGTATTGTCAAGTACCTAGAAAGAAACACTTGGCACTCTCAAACTTGGAAATTAGAAAAAAAAAATTAAGAAAGGAATCATTTGTAATGATGAAATTAAGGTGAAAGAAATCATTAGTGATAGTATAGTAGACAAGGATTAAAATATTTTGCATCATCAATACTCCCAGACCTGAAAATACAAGTACAAAAGTTACTGGGATGTGAAGAAAAAGAGAATGTATTCTTGGAAGCATCCATCTCAAGATATCTCTGCAAGAAAGGAGTAAAGGGAACTAATGGTACAGTCTCATTTTCTTTCCTGCCTCATGCTGCTGCTGCTAAGTCACTTCAGTTGTGTCTGACTGTGCAACCCCATGGACGGCAGCCCACCAGCCTCCCCCATCCCTGGGATTCTCCAGGCAAGAACACTGGAGTGGGTTGCCATTTCCTTCTCCAATGCATGAAAGTTAAAAATGAAAGTGAAGTCGCTCAGTCACATCCGACTCTTAGCGACCCCATGGACTGCAGCCTACCAGGCTCGTCCATCTGTGGGACTTTCCAGGCAAGAGTACGGAGTGGGGTGCCATTGCCTTCTCCGTTCCTGCCTCATACCTACAGCCAAATGGAAGTTGGTTTTACAAAGATCAGCCTCTCAGTAAGTAGAGCAGGCTGGAACATGCATCTGGAAGGGAACTGGGGAGATTATCTGACACAAGCACAAAACCTTACCCATGGTCAGATTATTGTGGGAACACATGAAATAGCAGATAAAAAGAGGACTTTCAGGAAAGTTATAAGGAATACAACGTGAGCTGAATCGTAGAGGTATAACATAATTACTTTAGACAATTTGTGATGATCTTTTGATCTAGGTGTCAAGGAAAGCCTGTGTGTAGAGGAAAACCTAAGCAAATACAGTGTTTTCAGAAATAAAGATTTAGATTAAAGAATAAAGATTTAATATCAGACCTAGGACTATGAAACGATAAGGTTGACCAGAACATGGAAAACTTTCTGTATTACATTAAATAATGTTGACTTTACCCTGAAGTCCAAGAGGAAGTTCTGAAGGATTTAAAAACAGTGACATGCCTGGGTTTCTAATTAAAGTCAAAATACAGCAGTGCTAATAATCACTTACAATGGGCCGAATCGTGTTCTGAGCTCTAAGCACTACCGAGAGTCAGATACTATCATTTTGGCTATTTTGTAAGTGAAGATACTGAAGCAGAAAGTAGTTATTCTAGATGACATAATAGTACATAATGGAGTGGAGATGTGAAACTAGTTTTTGTAGAAAATGTATGAATATGAATGCAGGATCGAGGCAGGAAGACAGTGTGAAAGTTATTCAGATAAGGAACAATAACCAGAGGGATAGTGCTAATAATGGGGACAAGAAAAGCCACTCTAAAGCTTAAACCTGTCAGATACGTGCTTGATTGACTATGTGAAATGAAGGGAAGAAGGAAATCGGCCATACCCACATGGTATCCTTAACTGAAAATATGTGTTACACTTAACATGTTACCCAACTGCCATTTTCATTTTGAACAAAAATATGCAAAATTATCAAAGATCATGTAGATTCACAGATGTTAATGAGCGTATTTAATTTGGGGTGGGGACTGTTAAATTTATTTCAGATTTCTGCATTAAAAAGGGAAACATATAATTTAATATTGCATATATTATCTCTTAGAGCTTGCAAATTAAAAATGAAAGTGACAAATAGCAAAGAGAGTAAAATTTGGGTTTAGCTCAGTCATGAAACTCATAAAGCTAGGGTAAATGATACTGGGACTTTGTGATACCTGCTTTAATAGATCTGTGTCATCTGAGTATTTGAAAAGCTAATTAAAGCAGCAACTATAACTTCTTATCTCCATCATCATCTCACTAATTTTGTAGGTCAATTCTATTTTTTATCTTCATTAAATGCTTAACTAGCTCTTATCTTCTTCTAAGGTAATCTAGGATATTTTTGGTTGTGGTAAAATTTAGATGTGTTGTAAATGAGTAATTTACACAGTTTTGACATTAACTAAAGTATTCTTCTTGTTTTTATTTTCTTCTTTACCTTGGCGTGTAAACAGTTTCACATAAAGATGAAATATCTATGACAAGAAATTGCTTCTATTTTTTACAGTTGAGAATATTATCTACACTTTATACTCACAAACACAGGCACACACACTCAAAAATCATCTATCTTAAATAGGTACTATTTTTAAATTAAATTCTACTTTAAAATTAAAGACTATCAGTGCTTCTGTTGACAAAGGTAGCATAGTAGCATTAGAAACTGCAGAGTGTAATAATATACTGGGGAAGATATGTTACTTTATTTTAAAGAATAAGGGTAAATATTGTATTATTATTAAGGAAACAGTGGCATTGAATGCAGATCTATGAAAACATTAATGGAAAAGTAAGACATAAACGATTAGTCACATGTATAAACTGAAGGGACTAGATACTTTAGCATTTTATTAATGGGAGGCTTCAGTTCCTCACCTCATTAGTCTATTCATGACATGGTAACTGGTTTCTTTCAGAATGTGTGATTGAAGAAAGAGATAGAGATTATATAGAAGCCACTTATCTTTTATGACCTAGTGATGAAAGTCACATATAATTACCTCTTCCCATCTTGTTCTCTTGGCACATAGAAAAATCTTAATAAAAATATGTAGCAGAGGACTTCATGAGAGTGTTACTGTCAGAAAGTTATTTTCCTTTATTTACAGTGAATATCCTGGCTTCTAGCAATAGATAAAGATTCTTTTGTTGTTGTTTCTTAGCACATCTACAGTAGTCTCAGAACTGCTTTAACCATAACTCTTACCAGTACATACGTATGCTGAAAAAGAGAGTTCAAATTTCTTTATGGTTCTTTTCCATCCCCAAACCTTCTTAGGAGTCTGGGTACATAGTTAAATTCTATGTTTCATTTTCCTTCCTGCGCTTCTCACAATGGAAATGAAAGTAGATTTTTATCTTAGTTTATGATAAAAATGATCTACTACATAGTTTCACTTTTCATCTTCTTAAATATTTTTCAGATATGTTCAAAGTTTCAAATATTTGAAAGCTCCTTATAAATGCAAACTAGTACAGCCACTATGGAGAACAGTGTGGAGATTCCTTAAAAAACTGGAAATAGAACTGCCTTATGATCCAGCAATCCCACTGCTGGGCATACACACTGAGGAAACCAGAAGGGAAAGAGACACGTGTACCCCAATGTTCATCGCAGCACTGTTTATAATAGCCAGGACATGGAAGCAACCTAGATGTCCATCAGCAGATGAATGGATAAAGAAAGCTGTGGTACATATACACAATGGAGTATTACTCAGCCATTAAAAAGAATACATTTGAATCAGTTCTAATGAGGTGGATGAAACTGGAGCCTATTATACAGAGTGAAGTAAGCCAGAAGGACAAAAACCAATACAGTATACTAACGCATATATATGGAATTTAGAAAGATGGTAACGATAACCCTGTATACGAGACAGCAAAAGAGACACTGATGTATAGAACAGGCTTATGGACTCTGTGGGAGAGGGAGAGGGTGGGAAGATTTGGGAGAATGGCATTGAAACATGTGAAATGTCATGTATGAAACGAGATGCCAGTCCAGGTTCAATGCACGATGCTGGATGCTTGGGACTGGTGCACTGGGACGACCCAGAGGGATGGTATGGGGAGGGAGGAGGGAGGAGGGTTCAGGATGGATTTTCTTTTAAAAATTTAGAAAAAAATAATTAATAAAAAAAAAAGGAAGGAAGGAAAAATCGCTTCCTTATTTTTGTTTGAATTTTTACCTTTTTCATGTACTAGTGCATCATTACATGTCACTTATAGCAAAAAGAAAAGCCCAACATTTAATTTTCCATTCGGCATAAAGCTATACAATTGCATTTATTCATGAGACCACTGTATAGTTCATTTAAATGCTTTAACTCACAAATCTAGGTTATAACTTAAAGGATTTCTGACTTTCAAATCACCATGACAATAATCTTTTACTATTGTGTCCTTCCTTCTGTCACTTTCTGTCTTAAAATTGAGTTGTTCAGTTCAATATGAGCATATATATGTGTGTGTATATATATGTATATTTTAATTTGGTTGTATTGTGATTGAACAGAAAAATAAAAGCTCTTCAGTTCAGTTCAGTCGCTCAGTCATGTCCGACTCTTTGTGACCCCATGAATCGCAAAAGCTCTTCAGATGGATGCAGTCACCATTTCTGGAAAAGTACACTTAAGAGAGACTGTGATGAATGTTGAAGGAGGAGACTAGAAAGAATACTATTGAATCCAAGGACATACCATAAGCCTGATTTTAAATTGTTCCCACATCTCCTTCCAGTCCTGTCACTACACTTTGATTATGAAAATAAAGGTTGTGGATAAAAAACAACTTAATATTGATCTCTGTGCAGCCTGCATTACATAAGAGAAGCTTTGTAAGATGCACTGAGTTATAAGTGTTGGATTCAGTCAGGGCTAGTTTCATGGACCTTTGACTGACCCAGTCAGAAATATACCTACAGCAAATAAGTTTTGTGGTTGCTGGTGTGTGTGTGCCTCTCACTGTAAGGTTTATTCAACACTGGTCATTTTCTTGTTACCTTGGGCGTCAGGTGAAGATGGGGTCCAGGTGTCCCACCTTCCCGGTGGCTGCACTGTCTGGAATCCTGGCCTTTGAGGTTATCGTAATGAAACTGAAAGCAGTAAAGGGATATACTGATCAGAAGTGTCATGCATGCATCACCTTCCACTTCCTTAAGGCACTGTTTTGCTCTCAACTAGCCTACACAGAGCTTTTAAATACTATCTTAATGCTTCTTTTCATTAATTTTAACAACTTCTTTCCCTATATTCACACTTGTCATTTTGATGTATTTGCTTCTTACCACCTAAGTGAATACATGTTTCAAAATTTAGCCAGATACTCAGACATTTGGGCAGAGTTTAGACAAAGATTTGATGTTCTCAATATTTGTCATTCTACTATTATTTGATAAATAATAATATTATATAATTAATATTGTATAAATTGGAATATTATGTAAATAATATCTATTATTATTTTTCCATTTATTAGTGACTATGATAGTCACTGGAGAGGGATGGCACCCCATTCCAGTACTTTTGCCTAGAAAATCCCATGGACGGAGGAGCCTGGTGGGCTGCAGTCCATGGGGTCGTTAAGAGTCGGGCACGACTGAGAGACTTCACTTTCACTTTTCACTTTCATGCATTGGAGAAGGAAATGGCAACCCACTCCAGTGTTCTTGCCTGGAGAATCCCAGGGACGGGAAGCCTGGTGGGCTGCCGTCTATGGGGTCGCACAGAGTTGGACACGACTGAAGCGACTTAGCAGCAGCAGCAGCAGCAGCATTATAGTCACAGATGTCATCCCATGATTCTTTGAACTAGAGATATTTCAGATTTTCTATCAATGTTTTCACCAGAGTAAACAGCAATGATTGTTGCCTACTCTCTCACTGAAAGACAGACGAAATGGGAATCCCTTGTCAATGGAAAATTTGCCTGCTTCATTTCCCTTTCTAACGCCTTCAGATCTTTGTACTTTTTAAAAACACTTCTTACCAGTATTATTATTGTTTTTCCTACAAGAGCATTCTTTGGCAGACCAGAAGCAGATCTCCCATATCTTTATATGCACTTGATCAGTTTTATGAGTGAATAATTTAGGTACAATATGTTACAATCATTTAAGGTCTGATTATTATTAAGGTCTGATAATCATTAAGGTCAGTGTCATTTGCCAGATACATGCACTAACACACCACTGCTACAAGCAAAATGCAGAGCATTTCCATCAACCCCCAAAACTTCCCCATGTGTTTCTGGATTGCATCATTATCTCTGTACCCAGCTTAAAGCAAACACTGATCTTTCTGCTATCACTAGAGTTTAGATTGCACTTATTGAAATTTTCTATTTCAGATTTGTATTTATTTATTTGTTTACCTATTATTTGTATTTGTTTTCTTGCATTTAGTAAAATGACTTTTGCTCATGCTTATTGTTTCTTATACTAGTATTCATTTTTATCACTGAGAAGAACATAGAGAATAATATCTAATTTCCAAAAAATGCATTTTCATATTTTATGTTAATATCATTACACATACATAAAATGGTTTATGTTATACTATATCAATGTGTCTTTGGACAAGGTGAAGTATGACTGTGCCTCAGGTTGGTATCTAGAAAACTGGTCACCCAAGGTATCCCTGGTGTTGACATTATGATCAGATTAGATTCTCTTTGATTCCTCCTTTTGTCTGTATGGGATTCCCTTGTGGTTCAGGTGGTAAAGAATCCACCTGCAATGCAGAAGACCTGGGTTTGATCCCTGGGTTGGGAAGATGCCCTGGAGAAGGGAAAGGCTACCCACTCCAGTATTCTGGCCTGGAGAATTACATGGACTGTATAGTCCATGGGGTCACAAAGAGTCAGACACAATTGAGCAATTTTCACTTTCACTTTGTCTTTATAGCTCTTTATTTAATAAATAAATACAGAATGTTAAGAACTGTACAAAAAAGATCTTCACGACCCAGATAATCATGATGGTGTGATCACTGACCTAGAGCCAGACATCCTGGAATGTGAAGTCAAGTGGGTCTTAGAAAGCATCACTATGAACAAAGCTAGTGAAGGTGATGGAATTCCAGTTGAGCTCTTTCAAATCCTGAAAGATGATGCTGTGAAAGTGCTGTACTCAATATGCCAGCAAATTTGGAAAACTCAGCAGTGGCGACAGGACTGGAAAAGGTCAGTTTTCATTCCAATCCCAAAGAAGGGCAATGCCAAAGAATACTCAAACTACCGCACAATTGCACTCATCTCACATGCTAGTAAAGTAACGCTCAAAATTCTCCACGCCAGGCTTCAGCAATATGTGAACCATGAACTTCCTGATGTTCAAGCTGGCTTTAGAAAAGGCAGAGGAACCAGAGATCAAATTGCCAACATCCACCGGATCATGGAAAAAGCAAGAGAGTTCCAGAAAAGCATCTATTTCTGCTTTATTGACTATGCCAAAGCTTTTGACTGTGTGGATCACAATAAACTGGAAAATTCTTCAAGAGATGGGAATACCAGACCACCTGACCTGCCTCTTGAGAAATTTGTATGCAGGTCGGGAAGCAACAGTTAGAACTGGACATGGAACAGCAGACTGGTTCCAAATAGGAAAAGGAGTTCGTCAAGGCTGTATATTGTCACCCTGCTTATTTAACTTATATGCAGAGTACATCATGAGAAACGCTGGACTGGAAGAAACACAAGCTTGAATCAAGATTGCCGGGAGAAATATCAATAACCTCAGATATGCAGATGACACCACCCTTATGGCAGAAAGTGAAGAGGAACTCAAAAGCCTCTTGATGAAAGTGAAAGAGGAGAGTGAAAAACTTGGCTTAAAGCTCAACATTCAGAAAACGAAGATCATGGCATCCGGTCCTACCACTTCATGGGAAATAGATAGGGAAACAGTGGAAACAGTGTCAGACTTTATTTTTCTGGGCTCCAAAATCACTACAGATGGTGACTGCAGCCATGAAATTAAAAGACGCTTACTCCTTGGAAGGAAAGTTGTGACCAACTTAGATAGCATATTCAAAAGCAGAAACATTACTTTGCCAACAAAGGTTCGTCTAGTCAAGGCTATGGTTTTTCCAATGGTCATGTATGGATGTGAGTTGGACTGTGAAGGCTGAGAACCGAAGAATTGATGCTTTTGAACTGTGGTGTTGGAGAAGACTCTTGAGAGTCCCTTGGACTGCAAGGAGATCCAACCAGTCCATTCTAAAGGATATCAGCCCTGGGTGTTCTTTGGAAGAACTGATGCTAAAGCTGAAACTCCAATACTTTGGCCACCTCATGCAAAAAGTTGACTCAATAGAAAAGTCTCTGGTGATGGGAGGGATTGGGGGCAGGAGGAGAAGGGGACGACAGAGGATAAGATGGCTGGATGGCATCACGGACTTGATGAACATGAGTCTGAGTGAACTCTGGGAGTTGGTGATGGACAGGGAGGCCTGGCGTGCTGCGATTCATGGGGTCACAAAGAGTTGGACATGACTGAGCGACTGAACTGAACTGCACTGAATACAGAATGTTTATGTTTTATATAAGAAAAAGTATCCTGTTCCCATTAAGGCTCTTAAGAAATATTCCAGACATAGTAAGGTTGCATATGCTAGGAAACCTGGAAAAAAAAAAAAGTGTGTACTGCTGGAAGTAATATCACTTGTGACACAGAACCATTTCTTAGAAGCTCATAATATTACTCAGTTTTACTTTTTTATTATTTAATGTAGGTAAAATTTAATAGCTTTAAATTAAATATTGAATGTAATAGGTTTCCCTGTTGACTCAGCAGTAAAGAATCCTCCTACAATGCAGGAGATACAAGTTTGATCCCTGGGTCAGGGAAATCCTTGGAGGAGAGCATGGCAACCCACTCCTGAGTTCTTACCTGGAGAATCCTATGGACAAAGGAGCCTGGTGTGCTACAGTCTATAGGGCCGCAGAGTCGGACAGGACTGAAGCGACTGAACACACACACACACACACACTCACACACACAGAGCATGTAATAATAACCTGTTTTAAAGAGTTTGTATTTGCATCTTTATCTACAGTTTATCCCTCCATTACTTGGTCTTTACATATAAGGTGAGGAATGTCTAAAGCACCATTTACAGTGTATTATCACTAAATGTTTCTGATTGAGGGAATTTGAGGTAGCTTGCTTTTTTCTTCTTCATACTGCTTGAATTTTAAATAATAAACATGGATACTTATACAAAGTCAAAAAAAGCCATTCATATTAAACCCCAAAATTGAAAAACTTGCACTCATCAATGCTGAGTGTTGTGCAAATTGGTAGAACTGATCTTGGTTGTTGAAGGAAACAGGCAACCCACTGCTGTATTCTTGCCTGGGAAATCCCATGGACAAAGAAGTCTGGCAGGCTATAACTCATGGGGTCAAGAGTTGGACATGACCTCTTCTATGAAATCCAGTCTGCAAAATTTAATAACAGTATACTGAAACATTTTAGAACTGCATTCATAACACTTTGCAAAAGTGTTTGCAAAAGCAAAATGTTGGAAAGCTTCATTTAATTGGAGGAAAGAAAGTGAAAGTGAAGTTGCTTAGTTGGGTCCAACTCTTTGTGACCCCATGGACCATAGCCTACCAGGCTCCTTTGCCCATGGGACTTTCTAGGCAAGAGTACTAGAGTGGGCTGCCGTTTCCTTCTCCAGGGTATCTTCCCAATACAGGGATTGAACCTGGATTTCCTGCATTGCAGACAGATGCTGAGGGTATATTAAATATGGCAATTCCCTATTCTGGGATACACTGCAATCATAAAAAAACAAGGTACAGCTATATATTCTAACCTCAGGAGAATGGAATTGCTACCCATTACATTATTCTTGCCTGGGAAATTCCATGGACAGAAGAGCCTAGAAGGCTACAGTCCATGAAGTCACAAAGAGTAGGACATGACTGAGCCATTAACACACTCACTTTCACATGTGGTCTAATTTGGAAGACTATGAGAGCTTATGAAGAGAAAAAATAGAAAAATAATTTTTCAATGTGCTAGGCATTGTTATAGCAATTTACACATGTGAACTTAAGTACATAGGGCATCCTGAGGATTTCAGTCTTTACCTGCAGTTTAAAGATGGGCATACTGCATCACTGTGAATGTAGCTTACTCTTTTGGCAGAGGTGCTGACAGCAGTCTGGCTCCATTGCTGTTTCTTGTAACACTTTGATATAATGTGTCTAACACTGGAGCTAATGTGTACAGTTACAACTCCATTTTTGTATGAGACAGTGAGAGAGAGAGAAAGAGAGGTGTTTAATGACAATGAGACAGAGACACAAATCAAGATCAAGGTCTGTTTACATCTGCAAAAGAATCATACAGCGTTTGCCCCAGGTCAACCACATAATTATCTCAAGAGAAGAAGAATTTTACTTCTTTCTATAGATCAGCCCTGGGATTTCTTTGGAGGGAATGATGCTGAAGCTGAAACTCTAGTACTTTGGCCACTTCATGCAAAGAGTTGACTTATTGGAAAAGACTCTGATGCTGGGAGGGATTGGGGGCAGGAGGAGAAGGGGATGACAGAGGATGAGATGGCTGGATGGCATCACCAACTCAATGGACGTGAGTCTGAGTGAACTCCGGGAGTTGGTGATGGACAGGGAGGCCTGGCGTGCTGCAATTCATGGGGTTGCAAAGAGTCGGACATGACTGAGAGACTAAACTGAACTGAACTGAACTGAACTGATACAATATTTTTTATTTTTTTTTTCTCTGTGTGTGTACTTTTCTGAAACTTTCAGATGGAAGTAAATCATTAAATAAAGAGCCAACCCTCACAGTGTTCTATCTATGACACTTTGAGCATTTACATAACATTTCTTAGTATGTTTCCTCACCCTTATTGGATAAAATAATAACACAAATATCATTCATTTCTTGTGAAGATCAGATGAGATTGTTAAACTTCTAAGAACAGTTAGTTCCTGGTATAAAATAAAAGGTAATAGTTTTTTAAAAAATTTATTTTTAATTGGATGATAATTGCTTTACAATGTTGTGCTGGTTTCTGCCATACAACAATAATCAGCCATAAGTCTACATATATCCCCTCCTTCTTGAACCTCCCCATCCCGACCCCCTATCTCACCCTTCTAGGTCATCACAGAGCCCAGGGCTGAGCTCCCTGTGTTATATAGCAGCTTCCCACTAGATACCTTTTACACATGATAGTGTATATATGTTAACGCTCCTCTCTCAATTCTTCCCACTCTTTCCTTCCCCTGCTGTGTCCATGAGTTCATACTCTATGTCTGAGTGTCTCAGTTCAGTTCAGTCACTCAGTTGTGTCTGACTCTTTGTGACCCCATGAACCACAGCACGTCGGGTCTCCATGTCCATCACCAATTCCTGGAGTCCACCCAAACCCATGTCCATCGAGTCGGTGATGCCGTCCAGCCATCTCATCCTCTGTCATCCCCTTCTCCTCCTGCCCTCAGTCTTTCCCAGCATCAGGGTCTTTTCCAATGAGTCAGCACTTCGCATCAGGTAGCCAAAGTTTTGGAGTTTCAGCTTCAACATCAGTCCTTGCAATGAACACCCAGGACTGATCTCCTTTAGAATAGACTGGTTGGATCTCTTTGTAGTCCAAGGGACTCTCAAGAGTCTTCTCCAACACCACAGTTCAAAAGCATCAATTCTTTGGCGCTCAGCTTTCTTCAAAGTCCAACTTTCACATCCATACATGACCACTGGAAAAACCATAGCCTTGACTAGACGGACCTTTGTTGCCAAAGTAATGTCTCTGCTTTTGAATATGCTATCTAGGTTGGTCATAACGTTCCTTCCAAGGAGTAAGCATCTTTTAATTTCATGACTTCAATCACTATCTGCAGTGATTTTGGAGCCCAGAAAAATAAGTCAGCCACTGTTTCCACCCTAGATTTAAGGGACTAGATCTGATAGACAGAGTGCCTGATGAACTATGGATGGAGGTTAGTGACATTGTACAAGAGACAGGAATTAAGACCATCCCCAAGAAAAAGAAGCACACATATTACTACAGGAGCTCAAATTTTTCAAAATGTTAATAAATGTATTTGAATATGTGGAGAAAAAGAAATGCAAAAAAGCAAAATGACTGTCTGAGGAGGCCTTACAAATAGCTGTGAAAAGAAGGGGAGTGAAAAGCAGAGGAGAAAAGGAAAGTTATACCCACTTGAATGCAGAGTTCCAAAGAATAGCAAGGAGAGATAAGAAAGCCTTCCTCAGGGATCAGTGCAAAGAAATAGAGGAAAACAATAGAATGGGAAAGACTAGATATCTCTTCAAGAAAATTAGAGATACCAAGGGAACTTTTCGTGCAAAGATGGGCTCAATAAAGGACAGAAATGGTATGGACCTAACAGAAGCAGAAGATATTAAGAAGAGGTGGCAAGAATACACAGAAGAACTGTACAAAAAAGATCTTTATGACCCAGATAATCATGACGGTGTGATCACTCACCTAGAGCCAGACATCCTGGAATGTGAATCTGAGTGTCTGCTGCTGCTGCTAAGTCGCTTCAGTCGTGTCCGACTCTGTGCGACCCCATAGATGGCAGCCCACCAGGCTCCCCCGTCCCTGGAATTCTCCAGGCAAGAACGCTGGAGGGGGTTGCCATTTCCTTCTCCAGTGCAGGAAAGTGAAAAGTGAAAGTGAAGTTGCTCAGGTGTGTACGACCCTTAGCGACCCCATGGACTGCAGCCTACCAGGCTCCTTTGTCCATGGGACTTTCCAGGCAAGAGTACTGGAGTGGGTTGCCATTGCCTTCTCTGCCATATATATGCATTAATATTTTATTCATAAAAAGTTATGCATGAATCACTTATATATGAGCCCAAACAGATACAAGATTGATAGAATAAGCTAAAAAAAGAGCAAAGTAGTGTAGTATGTGTCAACTTAAAAAGAGGCAAATTGAGGCATGCGTAAATTATTTGGGAATAACAAATATTGCAATTTGGTACATGTAACTGAAGAATCTACAGATGATCCCAAATTTTTCCATGTGTAAAATAAGCTTTGAATTGATTGCTTTCCCAAGCATACCTGGTTTTTTATAAGGATCAAATAAAATAATATAAAAGTGCTCTGGAACTTAAAAATCATCCTTTAAATACAAGTAGTTCTTCTTATTCTGGTTTATATTATTATAAATGACTTATTGCTGGCTTTGTGTCATGCTATATTAATATACTGGTAGAATTACTATTACAAACATCAAATGATAAATACTTTAAAAGGCAGGAAATATTCTAGATATTTAAAAAAACAATTCATAATTTTACACACTTAGATTTCATGAATTGTACTATAGAGTGATGAAATTTAACTCTTAAGTGGCAATTAATAGCAAGTTGATATTTATTTTGAGTCAATCTGTGCCAGCCTTATCAGGACAACGTGAATTTTGAGACTACAATAACAATAAATAAAATATTAGCATGCTTAGAGGGGAAAATGTTTGTATGTTTCCAGGTTCTCCAAAATATAATTAATTTTCAGAAGCTTTTCTTAAAAAGGTTAATAATGATTAGTTTGAACAATACTAAGTATTTATCTTTTCATTTTTATATCTTTTAGAATATATATAGTATGGAAAACATTAAATTATGAAATAAAATGATTTGAAAAATATGATATAGCTCAGTGTATCATGTTTATCACATCATTTTTAATATTTGCTTCTACATTTTAACATGTATAAAAAGATTTCAATCTAAAACTAGAGGATATTGAAATAGAATTTCTCACTCATGTTCCCTCAGAAGAATAGAACTTAAGAACCGAGAAACTGGTTTCCTGTATATGCCCCATTTATTGAAGAATAAGACTTAACTCCTGACCAATGAACATCTGCCAAGAACTCTCTCAGTTCTCAAACCAATTAACTTACTGCTTCAACTCAGGCTAGGCTTTGCCCATTTGCACTCTTGCCCATAAATAGAACCTGACCCAAAGGACTCATCTGTAGCTTGGCGCACTCAGCTGTGTCCAACTGTTTGCGACCCCATGGACTCTTCTGTCCATAGGGTTCTCTCCAGGCAAAAATACTGGAGTGGATAGTCATTCCCTTCTCCAGGGGGTCTTCCCAACCCAGGGGTCAAACTTGAGTCTCCTGCACTGCAGGCAGATTCTTTACCTTCTGAGCCACCAGGCAAGCTTTTATGTGTCCCAAATTGCAATTCCTCTGCTATTTCCAAATAACTCCATTTCTGGTCATTTGAACTTGCTTCAGTTTAACCTCCTTTATTTAGGTCAATACATACAAATATTTGATCACATCTTAAAAAATATAAATAGGTATTCTTTATCCTGAGCTTCCCTTGTGGCTCAGAAGGTAAAGAATCTGCCTGCCATGCGGGAGACCTGTGTTTGATCACTAGTTATAATCTTGTGATGTTTTGAGAAATGCAATATTATTCCTGAGTAGTAAATAATGATTCATGTGACTATGCTGTCCCTTTGAAAGATTTTCTAATAACTGGTACTAAACCATAAGTTAAGGGAATGAAATGTTAGAAATACTAAATTTGTGATGAGAAGTGTTATGCAAAGTTTGACATACTGTTTTGAATTGCATACTGATAATCAAAAGATTGTTAACAGAAATGAAACATGTAACTGCAAGCAATTATAATTTACCAGGTTACATATATGTTGGTCAAATTTATTTGGCGCTAGTAACAAAGCAAAACCTATCATTTTAAATGACTGATCAAGATATAGGCAATTTTGATGCTCAGCAGTTGGGCTTCAGTAAAATAAACTTGCCGTTTGAATGGATATAGGTGGAACAGCATGGAGTTTATATTTTAATTACTTCAGTATCTCACTGACATTAAAATGTTCCTTTTGGCAAAGGATGGAGTTTTACAGAGCACGTGTGATAAGTAATACACCAGTTGCAGAGTGACTATATGGATTGACTCTATAGTTTACAGGAATGAATGCACTGGTACTTTTCAATAAAAGAATAAAGATATTCTTACTCAGTCACTGTCCCATCTGACTCACAATCTGCGGGGCTCTTGCCAAAATTGAATTATATGTTTCTTGGGAAAGGAATTTTTTTTTTAGAGACATACTACTTAAATAAATAGAGTGAGATTGGGAGACCCAGTTCCTTGGAGAAAAGTTTGCTGACCACCATAGGATTGACAAAGATTTTCTTTCACATCACTGTCACCAAATACCTTCTGCTTACACCCTCTGAGCACTTATTGTAGTATGTTATAGGTAAATTTTTTAGCTATCTCTCATTGTTTAATTGGGAAATAACCTGTCAATGATGTCTGATAGGCAATGTGCCATGTATCATGTTAAAATGTTAATGAAAGTTTTATATAACATTTTAGCATAGAATATTCTGCTTTATATTATTAAAAATTGATGCTATGTATGAATTTACTAATGAATTTACATATTATGATAAAATTAAGGAGAAAACAACCCCAAAACCTAAATTTCAAAATGGGCAAAAGATATGTATACAGAAAAGATACATATTGATTGTTCATGCAAAATGAAATAATAACATGAAAAGAAATTCAGTGTCACGTATAGTAAGGCAAACAAAAAGCTACTAATGTAATTTTTACTCATCATTAAGAAAATTCATCATATATTTGAATTATATAGGGTGCAGTCCTTTGACTTTGGCTTCTTTCCTTGCTCAGGAAACTTTGGAGATTCATGCATGTATGTGTAAGTAGTTCATTCGTATTTTTTAATAGTATTTCATTGCCTTATGTACCACAATTTGTTTAACCATTCAGCATTTATTGGACATCTTTCCCAATTTTGGCAATGATGGAAAGGCTGACATAAACATTCTTTACTGATTTTTCCATGGACCTCTTTTTTTTTTCTTTTTTCTGGTGATGTGTGTGTATAATATGAATCAGATGTGAATTTTACAAGCTCTTTCTCATTGACTTAGACACTTAAGCAATGGTCCAACTTAAAGTCGCTGAATGTTACATACATACTGTGGTTTAGACATTCATCCTTCTTATCTATGAGAGTCTGATTCTTGGGATCATTCCTGTTGCTAAATATAGAGTTGCACTGACACATTGAGTCAGAAAAACAGGGGTCATTCCATTTCTTCATTTTGAAATAATTTTAGTTATACAAACTAGTAATGATAGTAAAAAGATAAAAAATAATTATAGTAAAATGATAAAAGATATAATGATAGTAAAAAGAGTTCCTATAGAATCTTTCACCTAGCTTCACCTAATGACTACATCTGTATAATCCTGGTACATGGATCAAACTGAGAAATTAACCAATGGTTATATAACACTATAAACTACAGACTATACTTGAAATTCATTTTTTCCCCCTACTGATGCCCTTTTTTATTTCTTCCATGATTCTTCTATACAGGAGACCACGTTGCACTTAGTCGTGATCCTTAATCTCCTCAAACTTTTACTGTTTTCTCAATCTTTCCTTGTTTTTGTTACACTGACACCTTTGAAAAGTATTGGTCAGTTATGAAGGATGCCCCTCATTTTGGGTTTGCCTGGTTTCACGTAAGTAGATCAGGGTCATGATTTTTAGAAAGTGCCTTTGTATCAATGATACACGATAGCAATGCAGTCTAATGATGTTAACCTCCTATCTCTTGGTTAAGGTGGTGACATCTAGGTTTCTCTACTGTAAAACTGCTTTCCTTTCCATACTCTAGTAATGAATAATAAAGGGAGTCAGTACATTCAAACAATAGTTAAAGAAAAGAGAATTTAATTCCATCTACTGGAAGAAGAGTATCACAGAATTTGTAAACATGGTAAAACAACCATAGTAATAAATAAATATACTGGAGGAGATATTTGAAGCTATATGAAATCCTTGTTCTTTTAAAAAGTTTTGCATTCTAATTTAATATTAATTAATCTGTGTATTTTAGATACAGTGGATTACAGTGGATTTCTGAGGATAACTTTCTATTGCCTTTATTCTTTCTGTATTTATTACTTGGAATTCTTCTATTGAAATGATTATACTTTCTCTCTATACACTTATTCAATAATTTTTTCCTATTAGTATGAACTCATGAATATTTACTTTTGCTCAAATATTTTCAGTTTTAACTGGGAAATCTTTTTAGGTTGATTTTTTAGCATCTTTTTAGCATGCTCTCATTTATATATTCATTGTTTTATTTATTTACTTATTTCATCTTGTCCTTATTTTTTTAATAGCTTCAAGCCTACCTTATTTTCTCTGTCCCAGTTCTAGATTCAGTCATTTATCATTGAAACACTAGTTATTAAAACTCATTATTTCTGTATTTATTTTCTTCTGATAGTTGCATATATTTATATATATGTGTGTATGTGTGTGTGTGTGTGTGTGTGTGTATGATATATTTTGAGTTTAATTTTGTTTAATATGTGTGATGTATATTTAGGATTTTGGGGTTTTGTTTGTTTTATTTTGTGTTTGCCATTTGTTAGATTAAGGGTGTTTCATTTTGTTTCTAATATGCTATTTTCTGAGAGTTTTTTTTTTTTTTAAGCAAGAATGGCTTTACAATGCTTTTTGTATATCACTTGAGATGGCTATAGTCATAGTCTGTTAAAATGGCGAAATATATTGATTGGTTTTCAAATGTTGAAGTAGCCTTTCATTCCTGGGATGAAATGCACTTTGTTGTAATTGTTGTTGCTGTTCAGTCACTAAATCACGTCCAACTCTTTGCAATCCCAAGGACTGCAGCATGCCAGGCTTCTTTGTCCTTCTTTATGTCCCAGAGTTTGCTCAAACTCATGTCCATTGAGTTGTGATGCCATCCAACCGTGTATCCTCTGTTGCCCGCTTCTCCTCCTTCCCTCAGTCTTTCCTAGCATCAGGGTTCAGCCTATATTTTGCTGTATTTTATTCATAACTATCCAAATTTGTGGGAGTTGTCCAGGTATTTTATATTGATTCATAGCTTCATTGTATTATATCTTATAACTTACTTCACATAATTTATATTATTTCATATTTGTTTAGCTTTCACTGCCCAGAATATATTTTGGTGAATTTGAACGTATATAATACTTAAAAATGTATTTTCAGCTGCTTTGGAGTGCAGCATTTTTTCCATATAAATTTGGTCATATTGGTTGATATTCTTAAATACTTTATCAATAGTCATATTGGTATTTTGTCACTTCTCTTATCAATTTCTCAGAAAGGAGTGTTAATGTTTAAAACTATGATTATATATTTTCCTATTTCTCTTTTATGTCTATTATTTTTTGCTTCATATATTTTGAAGTTCTGTTGTTAGGTATTTACATATTTAGGAGGACTGACCCATTTATCAGTATGCAGTATACCTTATCACTGATAATATTACTTGTTCTGAGTCTTCGCTGCATGAAAGTAATATGGGACACCCCAGATTTCTTTGATCAATCCAAGTATATCTTTATCCATTTACCGTTAATGGCTCTGTGTCTTTGTATTTAAAGTATATTTCATATAGGCAAAGTATACCTGAGACTTGTATTTTTATATATGAAAATCTCCTTTAACTAGTATATTTAGAACATACTCATTTAAAATACTACTTTTTAGTGTAGATGGATTGAAATATATCATGTTGGTAGACATTTTGGAAGACTTTGAAGTTGTTACTTTCTTATCTTCTTACTTTCATGATTCTTAAACAAGAAGTCAGCTTCAATTCCTATGCTTATCTTTAGGTAGTGTTTTTTTTTTTTGTTTGTTTGTTTCATATGCCTTTAATACTTTCCCTGACTTTGGTTATCAGTTGATTGAATATGACATGCATTTTTTTTTATTTATGTTTCTGTTGGTATTTTCCCTCTTTGGTGTTCTCTAAGATATTTGGTCATATAATGTAGAACATGTCAAACATTTTTTTTCAAAATTCGTTGCCATTTTTTTCTTCAGATATTTCTTCTGACTCTTTCTCTCTTTCCCTTCTGATGTTCCAAGTATGCACATGTTAGACTATTTGATAGTGTATATTTGTAATGTATTGCTCTTTTTTGCCCTTTATTTTTCTTTTAATATTTCAGGTTATATAATTTCTGATGACCTGCATTCAGTCTCACAAATTCATCAGCGGTGTCAAGTCCACTGATGAGCCTGTCAGAGATTCCATTCCTACAAATATTTTTGTTGTTTTGATTGTGTTTCATTTCTAATATTCCCATGTGATTTATTCTTATACTTTCCATTTCTCTGGTGAAAATACTTTTCTAATCTTAGATGTTGTCTATCTTCTTATGTTAGAGCCTTTAAGAAATCAATCTTGGTTATTTTAAATTCCTTCTCTGACACTTCAAACATTTGTATTATGTCTGATTCTGTTGCTGATGAATGCTTTGTCACTTCATATTGTGCTTTTCCTTGCCTTTGATATACCTTGTGTTTTTTGAAGCCAAATATGTTTTAATCAAACAATGGACACAATACTTTTTTAGACTTGAAGCAGTATTTTTTTTCTGGAAGGCCATTTTGGGGGACTTGTGTTAATGGAGATAGGAGTTCACCTTTTTGCTACTTATTCTCTGCCTGCCTTTTGAGTCTCCCTGCTTGACTTTGAATTTTGTGTGTGTGCTGTTCACTGGGATGACACTCCCAGCTGTATTAAAACCTCAATTTTCCTTGACACCTGTTTGCATTCTGGTGGGAGTATAGGAGTGGGGACCATCTCTGATCTACTGATTAAATCTCAGCCTAAAACAAGCTCTCTGAACCCGTGTCTTGATAATGTGGCCTTCAAAATCACTGCTGCTCCTCTATCAGATGTAGTTATGTATTCCTACTCTTCTCCCAGAGCTTTTATTTTTCCTGTTTCTCTACCACAGATGTAGTGAGTTTCCTGCAGTACTCCTGAATATAAATTTTTTCTCCATTCCCCTGTAGATTAAGGTTTTTCCATAGTGCCAGTGTGCAGTAGAAAGTCATCAAGAGAATATACAGTTCCCCTCAGCATAATTAAACTTTATTCCCTAGTGCTTCAGTGGCTAAGAATTTACACTTCCAATTCAGGGCACCCAGATCCCATCCCTGGTCAGGGAACTATATCGCACATACCACGCTAAGAGTTCGCATGCCTGAACTAAAAAATTCATGTGCCACAATAAAGATCGAGGATCCTGCATGCCACGACTAAGACCCCGTGCAGCCAAATAGACACATGAATAAAATATTTTAAAAATTAAAGGACCCTCAAACAACAACAACAAAAGAAAAACAACTCTAGACAGGCTTCTTCCTGATGTTAGATGCTGGACCTTTCTTTTCTGTACCATTTACTTTAGAAAACTTGAAATTGTTAATTTTTTCTCTGCCTCTTTGAGAAGTACATCCTCTTTCATCCTCTTGCCAGTTTTATAACCAGGAACGTCTTTTTCAACAACCTGAAAGCCATCTCTTTGAAATGTAATCATTAACAAGGATGCATGCATGCTAAGTTGCTTCAGTTGTGTCCAACTCTCTGAGACCCCGTGGACTGTAGCTGCCAGGCTCGTCTGTCCATGGGAGTCTCCAGACAAGAATACTGCAGTGAATTGCCATGTCCTCCTCCAGGAGATCTTCTAGACTCAGAGACTGAACCTGTGTCTTCTGCATTGGCAGGTGGGTTCTTTACCACTGAGCCACCTGAGAAGCCCATTGGCAAGGATAGCACCCCTATTTCTCAGTTTCTGTGTGAAGGTGGGAGCCTAGCTTTAATAAGCACCAACTGACAAACACAGATGCCCTAATTCCATATATCAACACCACCCCAGTATCCTCCAGAACTTTTTCTCACCCCAGTGTTTTAATTCCTTTCACCTCCCCCTTACAGCTCCCTTTGGGGTTGAGTTCAGTCTCTCCTGCTGCAATATTCTTGACCCCGAATTACAAGAATCTTAGATAAGTCCTCCTTTTGGTCCTTAATGTGTTGGTGACGTTTTTCTTTGACAATAAGGAGAATGGGCCTGGGGGCATTTGAGACAGTAGCAATCGCTCGTTTTTAGGCAGCACTAATTATCCTGGGCTCCAAAATCACTTCAGATGCTGACTGCAGCCATGAAATTAAAAGATGCTTACTCCTTGGAAGAAGAGTTAAGACCAACCTACATAGCATATTCAAAAGCAGAGACATTACTTTGCCAACAAAGGTCCGTCTAGTCAAGGCTATGGTTTTTCCTGTGGTCATGAGAGTTGGACTGTGAAGAAAGCTGAGCGCCAAAGAATTGATGCCTTTGAACTGTGGTGTTGGAGAAGACTCTTGAGAGTCCCTTGGACTGCAAGGAGATCCAACCAGTCCATTCTGAAGGAGACCAGCCCTGGGATTTCTTTGGAAGGAATGATGCTAAAGCTGAAACTGCAATACTTTGGCCACCTCATGCAAAGAGTTGACTCATTGGAAAAGACTCTGATGCTGGGAGGGATTGGGGGCAGGAGAAGGGGACTACAGAGGATGAGATGGCTGGATGGCATCACTGACAAGATGGATGTGAGTCTGAGTGAACTCTGGGAGTTGGTGATGGATAGGGAAGCCTGGCGTGCTGCGATTCATGGGGTCACAAAGAGTCGGACACAACTGAGCGACTGAACTGAACTGAACTGAATTATCCTGGGCAGAATTATCCCAGGATATCATGGTCATCCCTGTGAACACTTGAGAGATTTTGTAAGAGCGAGTGAATCTGCTCTGAATACTGCCCCCAGGGACTCCCCACTGGCACATCAACACATACTCAATGAACAGCAAATTTAAAATCATCTTTGTCTGGATTTTCTTGTTCGGTGGCCTCTGTCCTAGTCATCCAATGCTTTGATTCTGTTTCTGACTGTTGTTATTTAGTTGTTCGGTCACGTCCAACTCTTTTGTTGCCCCACGGACTCCTCTGTCCCACCAGGCTCCTCTGTCCATGGGGCTTTCCAGGCAAGGATACTGGGGTGGCTTGCCATGTCCTTCTCCAGGGGATCTTCCCAGCCTATGGGTTGGAACCCACATCTCCTGCACTGCCAGGCGGATTATTTTAGGTGCCTGTCATTCTTCAGATTTCAACCTAGTTGTTTGCTCTTTACAACTTCAGTTCTCTCAGGTGTTCAACAATGTCAGTATTTTCCAGTCTGTTCAGCCATTATCTTATAATAAGGTTAAAAGGAACTCTCCTTTCAGGTAAATGTTATCAGGAGCTGGGTATGTTTAACAGATAAGAAATAATACGGTGGGCTTCCCTGGTGGCTCAGATGGTAAAGACTCTTCCCAAAATATGGAAGACCTGGGTTCGATCCCTGGGTTGGGAAGATCCCCTAGAGAAGGGAATGGGAACCTACTCCAGTATTGTTGCCTGGAGCATTCCATGGACAGAAGCCTGACAAGCTACTGTCCATGGGGTTGCAAAGGGTCAGACACGACTGAGCAACTAACACAAACACACACGTACACACACACAAAGAGAAAACTGAAACACTTATGGCAAAAAGAAAAAACAAACTACCAAAATGGCTTTCACATCTCAGGCTAGCAGGACAAAAGGAAGTTAGAGTCTTTAGAACCTGGCATCTTGGGAAAGTGTTCCCAAAGACACAAGGCTCAACTCATTGAGCAGAGGGCACTGACCAAGAATGCTGTTGTCTGAGGAGCCCGGAAGTGCCTGTGTGGAGCTGGACCCACACCTTTTAGGCCGAGGCCCGTCTGACTCATGACACTGAAGACAACCGCTGCCATCCTCACTGCATATCCAAGGGGGTGAGGACTGTTGCTAGGGTGACGCTGAGACTACTGAGCAAATTAGTTGTAATGTGACCACTCAGATTCCTTCAGATTCTCAGTCTCTCTAGTGTTTGCTGTTGGTTGAATGTAACAGTAATAAAGCCAGCAAATAAAAACAAATGTCTTGCTCTGGTGCCACCAGAATATTGAAAGATACATATGGCACTGAGAGAAAATAGCCCAATAATCAGCACAAAAATGCCTTTGTCTTATATTAAAAACTAAATTTATATTATTCCAATTTATATCTCAATATATATTTTATTTGTATAAGAAATATATACATTAAATGTTGCACCTTGTTATTGGATGCTTTCTTTTAATGGCCAGAGGACCTGGGAGATTATAAAGACACACACACAAAGAGAGAAGCTGAGAAGTTAATGGTTCTATTTGAAAGTTTGATTTTTCTTTACTTGCTCTTTGATTTCATTGTTTATTTGTTCACATTGATAAAAGAGACATGTAAGTGCTAGAATCTAAAATTTTAAGGCTGTTAGAATGACCTATCCGCTTCAACAGATGCATTCTCTTAGGGCAAGGTTCTCCGTCATGTAATAAAGGCAGCTTCAGAAAGCATATCATTAGAAATGTAATACCATATTCTCAATACATCATGTCACATTATGGGGTACATTATCCTTCTGCTGTGTGAATTTTATTTCCATTACCGCAGAGAAAAAATGCAAAGAAAATTAAACCTTAAGAGTTTGCTTTCTTTAGGGCTTATTGGATATTGTTGCTAATGAATTTTTATCAATATTACATGGAAAGAAAAGATAAAAGTTGTATGTATCTATTGTTCTTTGCTTTTTTACAGTGAGTTTTACATTACTGTTTCTAGAGCCATTTCATTGTAGTTTTCTTTTTCTCTTAAGAATAGTTTGTTCCTATAACAAGTCATTTAAATGTTACTATATGGAAAATTACCATATGAAAAGATTTCCCAAAATTTATATTGTAAAATCATGTATATAGGGGCAGTTAATATAAAATAAGGCAAGTACACACTTGCACAGGAAATGCATTCTTTAAAATTGAATATAGTTGATTTCCCTGGTGGCTCAGATGGTCCAGAGTCTGCCTGCAATACAGGGGACCAGGTTTAGTCCCTGGGTGGGGAAGATCCCCTGAAGAAGGGAAAGGTTACCCACTCCAGTATTCTTGCCTGGAGAATTCCATGGACAGAGGAGCTTGGTGGGCTACAGTCCTTGGGGTCGCAAAGAGTCAGATACAGCTGAGTGACTAATACATTTCAGACTTTTTTCATAGTTGTTTTCTATGTCTATGAATGTGATGCCACATATAAGTGAAATCATATAATACTTGTCTTTGACTAACTACACTTTGACTAACTACACTTTGACTAACTACATTAAGTGTGATATTCTCAATCCATCTATGTTGCTGCAAATGGCAATATTTACTTCTTTTTTACGAAAGTGAAACTTAGTCACTCGGTCGTGTCCGACCCTTTGCAACCCCAGGACTATAGCCTGTCAGGTTCCTCTGTCCATGGGATTTTCCAGGCAAGAAAAGGAGGAAAGGAGTGGGTTGCCATTTCCTCCTCCAGGGGAGCTTCCTCACCCAGGGATCAAACCTGGATCCCCTGCACTTCAGGCAGATTCTTTACTGTCTATATATATATAGATAGATAGATAGATAGACATAGATATATAGATATAGATAGATATAAAGGAAGAAATCATATCTTCTTAAACCAGTCATCCATTTGTGAGCACTTGGGCTGTTTCCATGTCTTGGCTATTGTAAATAGCATCACTGTAAACATTAGAGTGCACGTATCTTTTCCAGTTAGCATTTTTATCTTTTCCAGATACATGCCTAGGAATGGGATTGCTAGATCACATAGTACTCTATTTTTATTTTTTAAACAAACCTCCATACTCTTTTCCATTGTGGCTAAACCTATTTACATTTCCAGTAACTGTGTAGGAGGATTCCCTTTTCTTCACACCCCACCCAACAATTAGTTATCTGTAGACTTTTTGATGATGGCCATTCTGACTGGTATGAGGTGATACTGCACTGTGGTTATAATTTGCACTTCTCTAATAATTAGCAATGTTAAGCATCTTTCATGTGACTGTTGGCCACCTAGAAACACTTTCTTGAGTAGCATACTGTGCTTCTTTCAGCAGCTATCTTTGCTCAAAACTTTAGCATACTTGCAGATCATTTACCATATGTTTGATATACAATACCAATGCAAACTCTCTTTAAGCTGTATCCATGATTGGGTAAATAATCAGTTTGCTAAAAATGAACATAAAGGGGATACTCTTGAAGAATTTTTACCAAAACGTGTTGTTACAACATCACAGCTAGAACTCTGAATGTGTTTATGTTCGTGTATCCATTTATTATACTTTAAAATTTACCATCTGTGTAATCATATTTTTTGTCTACACAAGTAAACCTTCTCAGTAGATATGTATAAGTTGGGACTTATAATTCAAAGACATAAGTAAAATCAAAAGTAAAACATAATTGAATATTTTGTTTTGGTGGTGGTAGCAGATAATCCTGTTTCCATTTTAAATATATAAATTTCATTACTTTAGTTAAGTTCTGTGACCTAACTTAAATTATCTTGAAAAAGAAATGAAAATCATTTTTTCCACTCAAGTGGAAAGAAGTAAAACAATATTTATTTTACAAAAAATGGAGAATTAATCTTTAAAAAAATTGAGGTTTTCTCATATTTGCTTTTGGAATTAAGGAAAATTAAGAAACAGTATCTGTTTTATTATATGTCAGTATATATGATTCATAAATTATGGATCATTGTTTGAGGAATCTCAAAGAGTATGTGTGTTTATGCACTTTGGTATGTGTAAAAATTAATGTTATTTCTTATAAGAGCTTTGTTCACTGATGTATTCTCCCAAAAGATCATCTTCTCAAAATTACAAAGGGTATATGCATACATTTAAGTTCTAGTAAAGAAAATGTTCAGTTTACACATGTAACAAATTTTAACATCATCTTAACGATATACATGATAAAATGTGCAATAAAAACACGTACTTTGAACTGACATAATAAACAATAATTTTCAAAGATAGAGAAAGAAATGTATAATTTATGTTTTTTTTAATTTCTTTCTAGTTTATGCTGCTTAGGACATACTATTAAAAGTTGTTGGGTACATTGTAAGCACTTCAATGTATGTATGCTTCTTGAAGTGAAACACTTTTACAAATTTGATATTTTTACTCAAAAGCAATAATAAAATTGCACTATATCACAGGCAGAGTTTAAAAATAGTAAAGCAGCAATCTAGGTGTGGGGGAGTGGGAAGTACAAATTGTTGGACATAAGATAGGCTCATTGTATAGCATAGGCAATGTAGCCAGTATTTCGTTGTAACAGTAAATGGACAGTAAACTTAATGGTATAAAATAAAAAGTGAAAATTTTAAAAAAATTAGTAAAACAGTATTAGAAGAAAATTCTGAAAGATATGGGAATACCAGACTTCCTGACCTGCCTCTTGAGAAACCTATATGCAGGTCAGGAAGCAACAATTAGAACTGGACATGGAACAACAGACTGGTTCCAAATAGGAAAATGAGTACGTCAAGGCTATATATTGTCACCATGCTTATTTAACTTCTATGCAGAGTACATCATGAGAAACGCTGGGCCGGAAAAAGCACAAGCTGGAATCAAGATTGCAGGGAGAAATATCAATAACCTCAGATATGCTGATGACACCACCCTTATGGCAGAAAATGAAGAGGAATTAAGCCTCTTGATGAAAGTGAAAGAGGAGAGCGAAAAATTGGCTTAAAGCTCAACATTCAGAAAACGAATATCATGGCATCTGGTCCCATCACTTCATGGCAAATAGATGGGGAAACAGTGGAAACAGTGTCAGACTTTATTTTTCTTGGCTCCAAAATCACTGCAGACGGTGATTGCAGCCATGAAATTAAAAGATGCTTACTCCTTGGAAGGAAAGTTAGTACCAATCTAGATAGCATATTCAAAAGCAGAGACATTACTTTGGCAACAAAGGTCCGTCTAGTCAAGGCTATGGTTTTTCCGGCAGTCATGTATGGATATGAAAGTTGGACTGTGAAGGAAGCTGAGTGCCAAAGAATTGATGCTTTTGAACTGTGGTGTTGAAGAAGACTCTTGAGAGTCCCTTGGACTGCAAGGACATCCAACCAGTCCATCCTAAAGGAGATCAGTCCTGGGTGTTCTTTGGAAGGACTGATGCTAAAGCTGCAACTCCAGTACTTTGGCCACCTCATGCAAAGAGTTGACTCATTGAAAAAGACTCTGATGCTGGGAGGGGTTGGGCAGGAGGAGAAGGGGACGACAGAGGATTATGGCTAGATGGCATCACCAACTTGATGGACATGAGTTTGGGTGAAATCTGGGAGTTGGTGATGGACAGGGAGGCCTGGCATGCTGCAATTCATGGAGTCACAAAGAGTCAGACACAACTGAGTGACTGAAATGAACTGATTAGAAGAAAATCATAATGCTATTTGGGACAAAGTGGTTCCAGCACTCTGTTGAGAAATTCTTACTCAAGGCTAATTAAGAGAGAAGTTCGTGCTAAGGCTGTGTCGTTGGTGAGGGAGAACAGAGAAGAGACGTCTGCTGAACCTTAAAGGAAACTTCAGTGAAATAAAGGTTCTATTAACTTGCCATCCTCTGTATTTTCCTATTTGAAGTTGTAAAAAATATTCAGATTTTTTTTCCTTGCTCTGAAGTGTTAGAGATAATAGAATTAGAAATGATCTCGAACCAGTATACTCAGAAAATTACTAAGGAAGCGACTAACACACACTCATCTCATTGTTTGATAATGATTGTCTTTAAATTTTTAATAGTTATTTCAAAATTGTATTTAGCCATATGTAATGTTATAATGGATCCGAACAAATGGCCTATGAATGTTTTTCTCATGTAACATATAAATAATACATTGCATATGGATTTCTAATAATTACTGAAAATAACCGATGCTAACAAAATATAAAAAATTTGATCTTTTTAGTTTGTGTTTTGAACACAAGCCTTAAATCTAGTCCATTGGTTGGAACCAATTTCTCCCTCTTACGTTAGTTTTCTGGACACAGGCTACTCTCTACTTGTGCACTAAGTGTAGGCAAGATTAGGGATCCTGTGTCACAGGACATTGCTCCTAAAATCAGCCAACATTCATCTACCTTCTACAATGCAATTGAAAATTAGTGTCTTTCTTTTTTGCATTATGAAACTAATTATATATGCCAATACTCAGAATTGTCTTACCATAGTTTAATTATGCATGTGCCTGAGATACTTGTGCGTTTAACTTGCCCTTTGTGTTGCATCCCTAACACTGTAATTTTCTGTAACCTCTGCCCCAAAACCAGGGATGATGTTGCCTTATTTCAGTAAATGAAGGAGTGACGAGGTCCCATCTAGCTTACTGTAAGAGACCCTTTCTTCCATGTTCCCTTTCCACTGCAATCCATACAGGAAGGGTATATTTAAGTGAAAAAGAAAGAGAAAAACAAGGAGAGGAAAGACAGAAAAAGGAAATAAAAAAGAATGTATTTGAATAAAACTGGTGTAACTCAACCACTTATTGCATTTGGATCTTGTTCAGCTACATGAAGTATGGTCACTGGAGGACCATACTTCACTAATGTGATTCAGACAAAATAAATAGTTGGAAACCCATGGCTTTCAAAATAGAAAGGACAGCCAAGATGGCAAAATAAGAAGTGTGAAGCTGAATGATTACAGAATGTAAAACTGCATCACATGGAGAGCCAGGTCAAGCAATAGAGACTTCAGTTCGGTTCAGTCGCTCAGTCGTGTCCAACTCTTTGCCACCCCATGAATTGCAGCACGCCAGGCCTCCCTGTCCATCACCAAATCCCGGAGTTCACTCAGACTCACGTCCATCAAGTCAGTGATGCCATCCAGCCATCTCATCCTCTGTCATCCCCTTCTTCTCCTGCCCCCAATCCCTCCCAGCACCAGAGTCTTTTCCAATGAGTCAACTCTTCGCATGAGGTGGCCAAAGTACTGGAGTTTCAGCTTTAGCATCATTCCTTCCAAAGAAATCCCAGGGCTGATCTCCTTCAGAATGGACTGGTTGGATCTCCTTGCAGTCCAAGGGACTCTCAAGAGTCTTCTCCAACAACACAGTTCAAAAGCAGCAATTCTTCAGCGCTTAGCCTTCTTCACAGTCCAACTCTCACATCCATACATGACCACTGGAAAAACCATAGCCTTGACTAGACGAACCTTTGTTGGCAAAGTAATGTCTCTACTTTTGAATATGCTATCTAGGTTGGTCATAACTTTCCTTCCAAGGAGTAAGCGTCTTTTAATTTCACGGCTGCAGTCCCCATCTGTAGTGATTTTGGAGCCCAGAAAAATAAAGTCTGACACTGTTTCCACTGTTTCCCCATCTATTTCCCATGAAGTGGTGGGACCGGATGCCATGATCTTCGTTTTCTGAATGTTGAGTTTTAAGCCAACTTTTTAATTCTCCACTTTCACTTTCATCAAGAGGCTTTTTAGTTCCTCTTCACTTTCTGCCATAAGGGTGGTGTCATCTGCATATCTGAGGTTATTGATATTTCTCCTGGCAATCTTGATTCCAGTTTGTGTTTTTTCCAGTCCAGCATTTCTCATGATGTACTCTGCATATAAGTTAAATAAACAGGGTGACAATATACAGCCTTGACGTACTCCTTTTCCTATTTCGAACCAGTCTGTTGTTCCATGTCCAGTTCTAACTCGGGAATCTATAGAATAGGGTTAATATTGATGACAATCGTAGTGTAATATCTTGCTTTAATTATGATACTCAATTTATTGAGAAAAATCTGCTTACTTTGTGATTTACAGAGTTATGAGAACACTACCTTAAAATAACATTTTGGTACTTGTAATTTTGGGTTAATCAAAACATATTCTTATAGACTGAAAACGTTGTGAAAATCTGCAACTATGAGAAAGTATGAGTTTTTTTTTTTACATGGGGGACTGCTTTAAGTTTTTGGAAACTATGGATAAAATAAGTAGGAAAATGTAGTGTTTGTTGAGAATGTGTTGGATTTATATATATATATATATATATATATATATATACACACTTGAGTGTATAAATGCTTTCTGTTATAAACTATGTTTAATTATACTTATATACTTTCATTAACACTAGAATGTAAAATATCTCTTAAATATTTAACAAATCACAAATATACTTTTATTAAATAAAAGACATTTCTAGGTAAGAGAGAAATATAACCTCTTGATTTATCAAATGTAGCTTAGTGAATTTATGAATTTTTAAATGTAGTCTCTAAAATATATTTGTGACAAAAAATGTTGAAGAGATTTTAATTGAGAAGTTTATATTTTTAAGAAGTAATACATGTAGTTGAATGTTTACAATTTTATCTTTTCTGATAATATGCTTCTTTCAAACCTCTCTTGTCTAAAAAGTTACAATGAAAAATCATCTTCACATTGTGAAACCAGGTTTCCGTTTGCTTGTTAAATGAGAAAGACAGTTACATCAAATATTTAAAAGTGCCTTCAGCAGAGATTTAATTTGAAATATAGGCTCATATCTAAGTCAATTACTGTATGAAAAGCTGTAAGAGGTGGAGGATTGCTTTCCTTCCTTCCTTTCTCTCTTCCTCTTTCTCTACCTTGCCTCCTTCCTTTCCTTCATTTCCTTAATTTTTTCCTTTCAGGGTATGATTATAGGCCAGCAGTCCATCAATATTTAAGCTACTTAAAGAAGAAGTGGTAACATAAGGGTGGTCAGTGATGAGAAGTAGTAGGATTGATGGATCAAAGCTCTCAGTGAAGGTTGATCAATTTTCAGTTTCTGGTTACTAGAGCAAGTGGGGTTGATAGGTAAGTGGGAAAAGTTTCAGACTGAGATATTTCAAATTGGAAACTTTGAAAAAAAATCTGGTTTTGGTGATGACAGTTGTCTCAGGCTGAGATACAAGAATGACTAGAGTGAGAAAGAAAACAGGATTGTTCAAAAAGAGGAGGTGAAGGATCATAGCTGCCAAAATGTTTGTAAGATCATCTCGTCTGAAGTACTAATCACCTAGAATTATGACAGTAATTTTGACAGTAAGACAGGGTATAAAACTTTTAAGGAATTGACGAGAGCATATCACATGCCCATATATAAACAGGGGGAATAGTGGGTGGAATATTCTGATGATAATGAGATTCAGACTTGGTTTTCAAGTCAAGACAAGACAAGAAGATGGAGGCATAAAATTGTCTCAGTTAAGTTCGGTTCAGTCGCTCAGTCTGTCAGACTCTTTGCGACCCCATGAATTGCAGCACGCCAGGCCTCCCTGTCCATCACCATCTCCCGGAGTTCACTCAAACTCACATCCATCAAGTCAGTGATACCATCCAGCCATCTTATCCTCTGTCGTCCCCTTCTCCTCCTGCCCCCAATCCCTCCCAGCATCAGAATCTTTTCCAATGAGTCAACTCTACACATGAGGTGGCCAAAGTATTGGAGTTTCAGCTTTAGCATCATTCCTTCTAAAGTACACCCAGGAGTGATCTCCTTTAGAATGGACTGGTTGGATCTCCTTACAGTCCAAGGGACTCTCTAGAGTCTTCTCCAACACCACAGTTCAAAAGCATCAATTCTTCAGTGCTCAGTTTTCTTCACAGTCCAACTCTCACATCCATACATGACCACTGGAAAAACCATAGCCTTGACTAGACAGACCTTTGTTGGTAAAGTAATGTCTCTGCTTTTGGATATGCTATAGAAGCTGCAATTAGAAGCAAAAAAAAAAAAAAGACAAATACTCTTGTCGTAGACAGAGTAATGGTTACCCAAAGATACCATAGACAGAGGAGCCTGGTAGGCTACAATCCATGGGGTCACAGAGAGTCAGACACGACTGAGCAGCTAATAGTAACTAAAGATGTCCATGAACTATTCCTTGGACTCTCTGAATATATTATGTTATGTGGTAA
The DNA here is from genome assembly GCF_032452875.1 of Bos javanicus. Classification (NCBI taxonomy): domain Eukaryota; kingdom Metazoa; phylum Chordata; class Mammalia; order Artiodactyla; family Bovidae; genus Bos; species Bos javanicus. The sequence goes on along the minus strand of NC_083891.1, from coordinate 27,167,738 downwards.
AAGTGACTTTGCAAATCTCTTCTGGATCATCACAGTGGGCCAAATCACAAGAGTCCCCATAAGAGGGAAGCAAAATGGTTGTCTGAGGAGGCCTTACAAATAACTGAGAAAAGAAGAGAAGTGAAAGGCAAAAGAGAAAAGGAAAGATATACCCATTTGAATGCAGAGTTCCAAAGAATAGCACGGAGAGATGAGAAATCCTTCCTCAGCGATCAATGCAAAGAATTAGAGGAAAACAATAGAATGAGAAAGAGATCTTTCCCATAGAGATCTCTTCAAGAAAATTAGAGATACCAAGGGAACTTTTCATGCAATAAAGGACAGAAATGGTATGGACCTAACAGAAGCAGAAGATATTAAGAAGAGGTGGCAAGAATACACAAAAGAATTGTACAAAAAAGATCTTCATGACCAAGATAATCACAATGGTGTGATCATTCACCTAGAGCCAGACATCTTGGAATGTGAAGTCATGTGGGCCTTTGGAAGCATCACTAGGAACAAAGCTAGTGAAGGTGATGGAATTCCCAATAGCTATTTCAAATCCTAAAAGATGATGCTGTAAAAGTGCTGCACTCAATGTGCCAGCTTGGGAAACTCAGCAGTAGCCACAGGACTGGAAAAGGTCAGTTTTCATTCCAGTCCCAAAGAAAGGCAATGCCAAAGAATGATCAAACTACCACAGAAATGCACTTATCTCCCACACTAGTAAAGTAATGCTCAAAATCTCCAAGCTAGGTTTCAGCAGTATGTGAACCATGAATTTCCAGATGTTGAAGCTGGATTTAGAAAAGGCAGAAGAACCAGAGATCAAACTGACAACATCCATTGGATCATTGAAAAAAAAAGGGTTCCAGAAAACACCTACTTCTGCTTTATTGACTATGCCAAAGCTTTTGACTATGTGGATCACCACAATTGTGGAAAACTCTGAAAGAGATGGGAATACCAGACCACCTGATGTGCTTCTTGAGAAATCTGTATGCAGGTCAGGAAGCAACAGAACTGGACATGGAAAAACAGACTGGTTCCAAATAGGAAAAGGAGTATGTCAAAGCTGTATATTGTCACCCTACTTATTTAACTTCTATGCAGAGTACATCATGAGAAACGCTGGACTGGATAAAGCCCAAGCTGGAATCAAGATTGCCGGGAGAAATATCAATAGTATCAGATATGCAGATAACACTAATGACACTACCCTTCTGGCAGAAAGAACAGAAGAACTAAAGAGCCTCTTGATGAAAGTGAAAGAAGAGAGTGAAAAAGTGAAAAAGCTCAACATTCAGAAAACTAAGATCATGGCATCTGGTCCCATCACTTCATGGCAAATAGATGGGGAAACAATAGAAACAGTAAGAGACTTTATTTTGGGGAGCTCCAAAAGCACTGCACATGGTGACTGCAGCCATGAAATTAAAAGACGCTTGCTTCTTGGAATAGTTATGACCAACCTAGATGGCATATTGAAAAGCAGAGACATTACTTTGCCAACAAAAGTCCATCTAGTCAAAGCTATGGTTTTTCCAGTAGTCATGAATGGATGTTGATGCTTTTGAACTGTGGTAATCGAGAAGACTCTTGAGAGTCCCTTGAACAGCGAGGATATCCAACGAGTCTGTCCTAAAGGAAATCAGTCCTGAATATTCATTGGAAGGACTGATATTGAAGCTGAAACTCCAATACTTTGGCCACTTGATGCAAAGAGCTGACTCATTTAAAAAGACCCTGATGCTGGGAAAGACTGAAGGCAGGAGGAGAAGGAGACAATAGAGGATGAGATGGTTGGATGGCACCACCGACTCAATGGACATGAGTTTGAGTAAACTCTGGGAGTTGATGATGGACAGGGAGCCCTGGTGTGCTGCAGTCCATGGGGTTGCAAAGAGTCAGACACGACTGAGTGACTGAACTGAACTGACTGACTGAAGAGGGAGGCAGGAGTGGCCGAGTCAGTGAAGGACAGGTGATGACAGAAGCAGAGTTCAGAGTGATGCAGCCAGGAGGAAAGGACTGTGAAAAGCCTCTAGAAGCTTGAAAAGGAGAGAAGTGGATGCACTCCTTGATGCTCAAGAAGGAATTCAATTCTGCCAAGCCATTTTAGACTTGTGACCTACCAATCTAGAAGATAAAATTTTGTGTTGTTTTAAGTTACTAATTTGGGGTAATTTTTCACAGCAGCAATAGGACTCAGGTAAAACCCTGCCTTTAAATACAGTGGAACACAATTTGGGAGATTATAATGGACACTGCCTAAGAGGACCATGAAAGAGGCAATGTCCCCCAGAGACAGGGGAATTTCGGCTAGAGCAGAACATGAAGATTGACCACAGAACATGTGACGAGGACATGGGGGAAATATTTAAAGAGTTTTAGGGAAGAGTGGAAAAATGGGCTCACAACGTGCATATGAGGAGCAAGAATTTGGGAGGAAAGGGATGAATTGGAGTTCTGGGTTTCTCATGGTGCTTGACAAAACAAGGAATAAAGAATAAATGAGATTAGTATAGATGGCCACAAGACATCAGTGGAGGTGAAGCATACGGGTTGTGGGGAAGGCAGGGTGGCCTTCCAAGGAACAATTACATTTGCTCATGGAGTCATGGAGGCAACAGGAGGGTGGCCTTAAATGGAGTCACTTAGTCATGTCCGACCCTATGACACCCCATGGACTGTAGCCCTCCAGGCTCCTCTCTGCATGGGATTTTCTAGGCAAGAATACTGGAGTGGGTTGCCATTCCCCTCTCCAGGGGATCTTCCCAACCCAGGGATCGAGCCTGCATCTCCTGTGTCTCCTGCATTGCATGCAGGTTCTTTACTATCTGAGCCAGGATTCCCAGGTGGCCTTCTTTTTATAAAACCATGCAAAATCATACCTGCTGATCAGGAGCATTCACCAGTAAATGAAGGAAGAGCTGATTAAATACGCAGTGCATAGGCACCAAAATCTGAGGAGCACAATTAGCATCTCCCTTAGCATCTGTGTTTAAAAAGGGACTTAAGTGGCTTTGTGGGTTTTGAGTAAAAGAGAATCTGCTGAAGTATGCTATACGGAGGCTTATAAGAAAAACCAGGAATGACAGATAGTTAAAACTGATATTAAGTGTATCTATTTGCATTTAGGAAAGGAAAAGGATCATGAGGTATTGTGCACAATAATTATATGAAGCGATAGTTATCAATAGCAGTGGAGAACTATGGCTATCCCATTCCATGTTTAGAACCAGAAATTTAGGTAGAGGTTTAGCTGTTACACTTTGAACTTCAGAAATGCTTGATTTTTAATAAGTATTTTTATGAGGCAAATTGCTAAGAAATATTACTCACTCAAAAGACTTGTTCAAAGAGCTAAGTAAATGAAATCAACGTAAGCAAGTAAAACTGCACTTTTAACAATAGTGATAAAAAAGAAAAAACATTGTCAGCAGCCTCATAGTCTTTCCTTTTGAAAAATGAATGCCTTATTATACTGCATGCTTTCAGTACAATATGTTAGTCCATGAATTTTGTAGAAGATGAATCCATAGGAAATTATCAGAGCAGTGGTATAAGTCCCAATGCCTAATTTCAATAGCAGTTGTACATGTATTAGTTCAGCAAGCAGTACTGAATTTTCATAAACATGCTGACTTATGATAACCGAAATGAGAAATGAATAACCATCAATGGAGCCTGGATAGCAATAAGTGGAAGTCGGCAGATGGTGTGTGAATATCACACTGGCACTAGAAAATAGAAGAACAGACAGCCATGCTTACTATGATGACAGATTGACTGACTAGAAAAGCTTGAATGCACTCGTGGTGTTTCCCCTAGTGTTTTAACTGGAGGCATAAAAGTTCATATTAAACTCCATATCAGTTAGAAATGGTAAGTCAGCTAGGAATGGTAAGTCAAATTCAACTTATTGTAGGCTAGATATAGCTGTTTAGTGAGTGTGGGAGAGAAAGAAAGAGACAGAGAGAAGGAAATCTGTAAATTAACTAATAGCATAGAAAATGATCATTTTTGCCTTAATTTTATGTTGAAATTGATTACAAATATAGTCTATGATTAGTGAAAATGATCTCTTTTTACATCATTTAACAAATACTAAGGATTTAGTGGATGGCTTTAGAAATGAAACTGTCATCCCAGAAAATCATAAATATTATACTACTAAATTCATGTGATATACTACTTACTTATGATAAAATGTGAAGTTTAATTATTTTGAGGGAAATATAGCCACTATGGCAATTTAGGCAGAAACATTGTTCATCTCTCTCTTACTTCAAAAATTTATATTGAATCATCGACATACTCACTGTTTTTATCCGGTAATAGTGCGTCATCAGCTTGTCTGTAGATTTGTAGAGTTGTAGATTTGTCGCAGGTGAGTTAAGAAATGCAGTCTCCACAGATAAGGAAGCATGATTGTGCTTGGGTCAAATGATCAGTGACAAAACAAACTGTATTAGGAACAGAAAAAATACACCATATAAGGAACACATCAATAATATAATTTGAAGTTATGATATATAGGGATGGAAATAATAGATCTGAAAATTTTCAAACATTGTCATTTAGAGTAAAAAATCAAATAATTTAACAAAAAGTCCTTGACTTTATAAATCTTATTGTATAAGGTTTCTTATGTCTTTTGCATATATATAAATAAATAAGGCAAAACAGACCTTCAAATGTGATAAACACTGTTATATACTATCCAAATTATATAAAATGTGTAGTTGACAGTGTATGAGTTTGCCTATGTGAAAAGTAGGGAATTCTGGGGAATTTATTTAAAGAAAGTCCAAAATGGCAAATTAAAAATAAGTAATAAACGAATGTTTATTAAGAAGAAGCATAGTATGCATATTAAGAAGAGGCATAGTATGCATTGTTCGCTGTGTACTTGTGTAGAGATCAGTTCAGTTCAGTCGTTCAGTCCTGTCTGACTCGGTGACTCATGGACTGCAGCACTCCAGGCTTCCATGTCCATCACCAAATCCTGGAGCTTGCTCAAACTCATGTCCATCAAGTTGGTGATGCCATCCAACCATCTCTTCCTCTGTTATCCCCTTCTCCACCTGCCTTCAATCTTTTCCAACATCAGAGACTTTTCCAAACAGTCAATTCTTCTATTAGCTGGCCAAAGTATTGGAGTTTCAGCTTCAGCATCAGTCCTTCCAATGAACATTCAGGACTGATTTCCTTTAGGATGGACTGGTTGGATCTCCTTGCAGTCTAAGGGACCTCTCAAGAGTCTTCTCCAACACCACAGTTCAAAAGCATAAATTCTTCAGCACCCAGCTTTCTTTATAGTCCAACTCTCACATCCATACATAACTACTAGAAAAAACATAGCTTTGACTAGACAGAATTTTACAACAAAGAAAGGTCTCAGCCCTTTAATATGCTGTCTAGGTTGGTCATAACTTTTCTTTCAAGGAGCAAACACCTTTTAATGTCTTGGCTGCAGTCACCATCTGCAGTGATTTTGGAGTCTAGGAGAATAAATTGTGCCATAGTTTGAGCATTCTTTGGCTTTGCCTTTCTTTGGGATTGGAATGAAAACTGACCTTTTCCAGTCCTATGGCCACTGCTGAGTATTCCAAATTTGCTGGTGTATTGGGTTCAGCATTTTCACAGCATCATCTTTTAGGATTTGAAATGCCTCAACTGGAATTCCATCACCTCCACTAGCTTTGTTCATAGTGATGCTTCCTAAGACCCACTTGGCTTCGCATTCCAGGATGTCTGGCTCTAGGTGAGTGATCACACCAATGTGGTTTTATGGGTCATGAAGATCTTTTCTGTATAGCCCTTCTGTGTATTCTTGCCACCTCTTCTTAATATCTTCTGCTTCTGTTAGGTCCATACCATTTCTGTCCTTTATTGTGTGCATCTTTGCATGAACAGTTCCCTTGGTATCTCTGATTTTCTTGAAGAGATCTCTAGTCTTTCCCATTCTATTGTTTTCCTCTATTTCTTTGCATTGATTACAGAGGAAGGCTTTCTTATCTCTCCTTGCTATGCTTCGGAACTCTGCATTCAAATGGGTATATCTTTCCTTTTCTCCTTTGCCTTTCACTCCTCTTCTTTTCTCAGCTATTTGTAAGGCTTCCTCAGGCAAGCATTTTGCTTTTTTGCATTTCTTTTTTCTTGGAGATGGTCTTGATCATTGCCTCCTGTACAATGTCACGAACTTCTGTTCATAGTTCTTTAGACACTGTTTGCCTATCAGATCTAATCCTTGAATCTATTTGTCACTTCCACTGTATAATCATAAGGGATTTGATTTAGGTTGTACCTGAATGGTCTAGTGGTTTCCTCTACTTTCTTCAATTTAAATCTGTAATTTGCAATAAGGATTTCTTGATCTAAGCCACAGTCAGCTCCCAGTCTTGTTTTTGCTGACTGTATAGAGCTTCTCCAGTTTTGGCTGCAAAGACTATAATCAAGCTGATTTTGGTATTGACCATCTGGTGATGTCCATGTGTAGAGTCTTCTCTTGTGTTGTTGGAAGAGGGTGTTTGCTATGACCATTGCGTTCTCTTGGCAAACTCTGTTAGCCTTTGCCATGCTTCATTCTGTACTCCAGGGCCAAATTTGCCTGTTACTCCAGGTATCTCTTGACTTCCTACTTTTCCATTCCAGACCCCTATAACGAAGAGGACCTCTTTTTTGGATGTTAGTTCTAGAACATCTTATAGGTCTTAATAGAACCATTCACTTTCAGCCTCTTCAGCATTACTGGTTGGGGAATAGACTTGGATTACTGTGATATTGAATGATTTGCTTCGGAAACGAACAGAGATCATTCTGTCATTTTTAAGATTGCACCCAATAACTGCATTTTGGACTCTTGTTTACTATGAGGGCTACTTCATTTCTTCTAAGGGATTCTTGCCCACAGTAGTAGATATAATGGTCATCTGAGTAAAATTCACCCATTCCAGTCCATTTTAGTTCGCTGATTCCTAAAGTGTCGATGTTCACTCTTGCCATTTCCTATTTGACTACTTCCAATTTGCCTTGATTCATGGACTGAACATTCCAGGTTCCTATACAATATTGTTCTTTACATCATCAGACTTTACTTCTATCCCAATCACATCCACAACTGCACATCATTTTCACTTTGGCTTCATCTTTCCATTCTTTCTGGAGTTATTTGTCCACTCTCTCCAGTAACATATTGGGCACCTATCGACCTGAGGAGTTCGTCTTTCAGCGTCATATATTTTTGTCTTTTCATACTGTTTATGGGGTGCAAGGCAAGAATATTGAAGCGGTTTAGCATTCCCTTCTCCAGTGGACCACATTTTGTCAGAACTCTCCACCATAACCTGTCTGTCTTGGGCGGCCCTACATGGCATGGCTCATAGTTTCATTGAGTGTAGAGGTGAAGTTATTACCAAATGCTTTTATCATGTTTTCACTCTCACAATTTAACATAGAAATGTGTTTTGAAGTCAGCATCCAGTTTTGAATCCAGCTGTCAAGTTGTCTTCATGCCAGTTATAATTTCCAAATGATATGCATCTGTGTCACTCTTACAGACTATTGCCATAATTGAGTGAGTCAACATCCACATATATTTTACTTAATTTCAAACTAATCTCATGTATCACTTTTCTTCAAGTTACATGATACATTTCTTATAAGAACTGATGCTACAGAATACCAAGTCCTTTTCCTATTATTGAGGAAAGTGAAAAACGATCTATAGAAAGATTGGCCATGTGAATTACTACGAAGATGGGCTAAAGAAGGTCAAACAAAGAGTGTTCTTTGATTATTAGAATTTAAAAGTAGCAGTGAGATCAAGGGAATATCCTCCAAACTGAAATCAAGTCACTAAATTTTGAGAGGAACAGAGACAGATGCCCTTCAGGAAATACATTAACCCCAGGATTTACTATTCAATCAGTTCTCAATCAGAAGTGCCATCTATCTTCTTTAAATAGGAGAAATAATTTAAAAAAGGAAAGAGAGGAAATGGAACAGGGAATTAGTAATACTGCATCAAGTATTTTAGTAGAATTATTCTATGAATAAAAATAAAGCTTCATATTGAAATACATAGGGCATTTTTCGATTATATATATTTGACTACAACTATATACACACACACACACACATATGTATGTATATATGTGTGTATATGCATTGTGTATATGCATTGCAGGTGGATACTTTATGGACTAAGCCATCAGGGAATCCCATATATATATGGGATTCCCTGATGGCTTAGTCCATAAAGTATCCACCTGCAATGCAGGAAACTGCCTGCAACACAGGGAACCCAGGTATGATCCTTGTGTCTGGAAGATCCCCAGGGGAGGGAAATGGCAACCCACTCCAGTATTCTTGCATGGAAAATCCCACTGACAGAGGAGTCTGGCAGGATACAGTCCATGGGGTCACAAAGAGTCAGACACTACTTAGTGACTAAACATATACATACATACATGCTGCTGCTAAGTCACTTCAGTCGTGTCCGACTCTGTGCGACCCCTGAGATGGCACTCCTGATCATGGGTCTGACTGAGAGCTGCAGCTCACTGCTGTTTTCCAACTCCATAAGAGTATCATACTGCTTATAACTAGCCCAAGAAAAGATAAAAACTCAATGTGTGATTTCAAAAAGTGTGTTGCCTTTGCACCATTGTAAGAGATGAAAACTTGCAAGTCAGACTGTTGTAATCTGGGCCCCTCTGTACTTCCACACTGTTTGATAAGCAACCATCATCCTGTTCACTTCAGGTACTCTCTGCTCAAGCCACGTTGTTGTCCAGGATGCTCTGTCCTCTCACCTAGAAATTTCTGGATACCTTCACTATTGTCTTAATATCTCTTACTGGAGACAGATTTTCAGTGAAGCAAATGAAATTTGTTTCATGGCCCTTTACTTACAGGGCCTCACCCTAGGCACTTTGTGCTTACATTGAAAGTGATCCTCCTCACTTCTCGCCTACTCCCCCTCTGCATCCCAAATTGTAGGAGATTTAGTCCCAGTAATACCTGAATGACCACATGCCTGGCACAAATGGAGTCTCCGGGACCATATTCTACACATGGTAGAATGGGACCAGTGCTACATAGTGATATCTATTCTGGTTGTTTAAGCTCTTGATTTTAGATGTTTTGAGGATCACCCATTAGTCACTGAAAAATAAAAATAAAGTAATAACAACACCAAATTCAACATAATAATTGCCTCTTAGAAGAAGAGGGGATGATTGAATCCAGAAGGGATTGTGAGTTCTTCAACGGTTCACATAACATTCTATACGTTTATATAAATTGTTGGCACATTATTACTCTTAAAATTATGTATATTCATTACATACTATCATTGTATATTTCAAGAGTAAGCATACATAAAAGTATAAGGTAAAGTTGGCAAAACCTCTTATAAAATTTAGGACATCTAAATAAGATGTTTGTGGAGATATACTTGGGCGTGAATATGTGACTTTGAACTGCTTATAATAAGGTACCAAAGAGCCAGATTATCTGTGATATATATACAAATTATAAACAAAATATAAATCATCTTTTGTTCTTAATAAGATGTTCCTATTCCTCTGAGTATAGTCACCTCATCCTGCTTATACATAAGACTTCTTTTAACTGTTACAACTTAATTTTGCTCTGTGCAGAGACAGATTTCCATAAGCAAAATCATGGATCACCTTGTTAAAAATGCAAATTCTAGACTGGTTCCAAGGCCATGCAGGAATCAATGTCTGACATGATTTATATCTGGTTATGATGTACACTCAGTTTTTTGAGCCAATCTGTGCTATTTTCATGGAAGACTAAATGTTTTTCTTCCCTGTTACTTCATTACAATACTTCCAGTTTATTTATATTTAATAAGCCCTGGACTTTATAGCTTTATAAGTTAATCCAAAGAAATGACAATGAAGGTATTTTTTATCTTTCTTTAAAATAAGGAGCCATTTTCTAAACTCTAATAATGGTTAAGTTTTTTTATGTTGATTATCGTATAACGTAATTCTACATTTAGGTTTGTGAACTCTTTAGAGAATGTTAAGATTGCAATGAAAGAGTAATAGTCTTGTTATTCTAACTTTTTAAAATTTTACACCATATTGTGCTGCATATTATTTACACAACGGCATTGAAATTGATGATGCACTTGTTTTATTCAACAAAATCTCCTAAATGAAAATAATGCATAATAAAAATATTATGTAAAGTAATTGCTTCCAAAATTACTCATTATTGCCTTTATCACATTACATGCATCAGAAGCCATAATCATTATCTGCATTTTCATTACAGAAATATATTCAGTTTATACCTTGGCATTATTCTGATTACACAGAGTCCCATTAAAATTAGTAATGAGCAAAACTGAAAATGTACAAATATTCAAGCTGTATGCATCTGGTAGCTTTCCTTAATGGAAATGTATTCAAAATGTGTAGCTCTTTGGCCAGGGAGGTTTGTAAACATGTTATTGGGAGCTACTACTTTTATGTTTCCATTTGGCTTGAGACTTATCTGGTATTTTACATAAAATTTGATTATTAGTATGTAAGAAATTACAGTAGATGCTAAAGAAGAGAAACATATGGTGATTTCTCTTATTTTTTGTCCAAAAATGTTAAACTACCAGCTGTATAGGTAATACATATGGATAAGTTGAAGAATCTTTAATAATAAGCTCTGTTATCTTCTGAGAAATCCAGACATTTCTGAGAAAATGAATATCCACTCAGAAATGTTAGCACTACAGGGAATCCATAAAGCTCTATGGGATTTGCTTTCTCATGTTTAGCCATCCGTAGTGAAGGAATAATATTAGAGTGTATCAGTTCTATGTCAGAAGAGTACAGTCTATTCTAGAAGGATGAGTCAGAATTTGAGTCCAATTTCACATCACATTTTTATTTCAATAGCCAACTTTCAATACACATATATATAGAGAAGCTCACAAACCAAAAAGAGACCATGATGAACAGGCTGTGTCATTACATATGCTATGTTATTAGGAGTAACCCAAGTCCAAACAAAACAAAACAAAGCTAGCCATTCCTCAAACTTCATCTCTTCTCTCTCCAACGTCAAATTTCACTATCCAGCTAAGATAAATATACTGTGAATGTAAAAATTAGGTTACCAGATGATTTGTTTAAAGGAACAGCTTACCCAGTCAAGATAAAATAGTCCTTTGGGTCTACAAATAGTATAATAAATACTTCTGGCTCTTGAAAAGGAAGGATCTTCAGAAATGAGAGCCAAATCAGTATTAAGCACCTTTCACAATCAGAGAAATTCGTTAATGACACAGAGTGGGAATCAAAAACTATGTATACAATGAATGATGAATGGATGAATGAATGATTTGATCTCCCTGCTTGATATTATACCCAAGTGTATATGAATCCTTTTTCAACTGGTCCAATTCTAGAAAAATATATTCCACAATATATAAACATGTTTCCAAAGTTACACATATATAATATACATGTATATATGTATGCATAATATATGTAATTATTATACAGTAATGAATTTATTTGGTTTTCCCTAGTGGCTCACTGGTAAAAAATCTGCCTGCCATTGGAGGAGACCCAGGTTTGATCCCTGGTTTGAGAAGATCCCCTGGAGAAGGAAATGACAAGCCACTCCAATATTATTGCCTGGGAAGTCCAATAGACAGAGCATCCTGGTGGACTACAGTCCATAGAGCTCAAAAGAGTCAGACATGAATTAGCAACTAAATAACAAAAATAAATATATTAATAATTAAAAATTATAAATATATATATATATATATAGTGTCAAGTTTTCATTAATATTACTGATATTTCATTATATATCATGCCAAATTTGGAGAGAAATTAAAATAAGACGGTTTTTGGCTCTTTATATAAATTATGTTTAAAGAAAAATCTGATGATTTTATACCAAAATAAAACAGCAGAACTTTGAGTTTAAAATATCTTGAATATACATATTTGTACTTTTATCGCTTACATAGTTTTTTAGATAATGAGAGTGAATAGTGCAAACAGTAACTTTGGCACATATTTTACTACAGTGTTAACAGTGTTGGACTAGACTTAGAGCATTTCCTCTGAAATACAATAAATACTTTAAAATAGTTCTCAAAATGAATGAATGGCCAAGTGCCTGATAGGTACACTCTACCTTTTGAAAACATTTTAGGGTAGTTTTCTAAGATCAATTAGATTGACTGTTTACAAGTTTATCTTCAAGCAATCAATTAACTTGCAAATGAGCTAGGTTATTCATGCCTGTTAAACTACATAGATAACTTCTGATTGAATCAGACATCAAACATGTGGCTTAATATGTGAATATTATGATAGATGAGCTAACCAATTTGACATATAAACTGTCAAACCAAGAACCTCATCATAACGGTGTGCATAGCTCCATACATAGTTTACAAAATACTCACATTTATTACTCTAATTTTTCAAAATACAGAACCCAAACTTAAGCAACCGTGACTTGGACTACATCAAATCCACAAGAATGAACAGAATCAGAATTCAGGTTTTCATTTTAAAATCAAATGTCTTTTCTACTACTTATAACTGACCTCATGGACTGTAGCCTGTCAGGCTCCCCTGTCCATGGAATTCTCCAGGCATGAATCCTGGAGTGGGTAGCTATTCCCTTCTCCAGAGGATCTTCAACACCCAGGGATCAAACCTGGGTCTCCTGCATTCCAGGCAGATTCTTTACCATCTGAGTCACCAGGGAAAGTGAAAGTCATTCAGTTGTGTCCTGCTGTTTGTGACCCCATGGACTATATAGTCCTTGTGATTTTCTAGGCCAGAATACTGGAGTGGGTAGCCTTTCCCTTCTCCAGGGGATTTTCCCAACTTAGGGATCAAACCTCAGTCTCCTGCATTGCAGGCAGATACTTAACCATTTGAGCCACCAGAGAAGCCCTGCTCATATCTGATAAAATATAGTTTTAGATATAGATGATACAGCCATACACACAGATAAGTATGCACAAAGATGCATGCCAGTAGAATTATACTTAAATACTCTGATTTATATAATTATATCATAATACTAAATGGATTTAATTACATTTAAATGCTAAATTTGCCATATTTCAAATTACAATAATAGAAAATTTAAGAAACTGCTAACACTATATTTTATGTTTCATTTTTTAAAATAATCTTATTAAGCAGTGCATATATTTGAATAGTTTAATTGAATTATGGTTTCTAGTAGAGTATATTTTTCCCCCAGATTAAATACAATAACTGTATCGTTCTACTCGATGATGCTGATAGTAGTTTCTAGGTGGTCTATTCTGAGAAATGTCACAAGTTTTGATTTGTCAGAATATACTGCTAGCAACAAAGAGGAAATGACAAATGCAAGGAAAGTTAGAAAAAATTCACAATACTTGCTTAAAATGAGGGAAGATATAGGAAACTGTGGTAGTTGATTGCAACCATTTTAAGAACATTCACATGAAAGGATAGGAATTTGTTCTATAGGTCATAATATTGTGGCATTGAGATAAATAGATTTCATAAGATGCATTTGGGGGGGCGGGCACTACATTTGAATGATAAAGTACTCAGATCATATAAGCAGGTGTGTGTGTGTGTGTGTGTGTGTGTGTGTGTGTGTGAGTCTCTCAGTCGTGTCCAACTCTTTGTGACCACATGGACTGTAGCCTCCCCAGGCACCTCTGTGCATGGGATTTCCAGGGAAGAATACTGGAGTGGGTTACCATTCCCTTCTCCAGGGGATCTTCCTGACCCAGGGAGCAAACCTGCATTGCAGGCAGATTCTTTACTGTCTCTGCTACCTGGGAAACCCATATCAGCAGATGCTCATGCCCAAAGGGAAGCTGAGTTTTCATTTCTGCAGTTATACTTGATGGCATGCTGGAATGCTGTACTTAGTCCTCTGTAGAGATTTGTTCTAAGTGGGAAGATTCTATTTCTTATAAAAGGTAAATAAAGTCATTTTCTTCTGACAGGTTGTTTCCTCAAAGTCTGAGGAGTCTTGGGGAAACTGAGTTCAGAATGCAAAAAAACTGTCAAGAGAAGCACCTGTGAAAATTAAAGAGAGCAAACGTGATCCATTTGGGGGAGCATTTAGACCAGGATGCTGATCTGACAGTTTCTACAGCTCAATATGGAACTTTGAAACAAAGATTGCCCTTTTCAGAAGTATCTCACATTGGACGGAAATGGCTACTTCCTTGAGTGACTTTGTTACTCCTTCTCTGGGAGCTGTTCTAAGAAAGTGTGTCATTGGCACCATCCCCTTTCTTAGCTGTTCTGCTAGAGCCACTCTGCGAAAGCATGATCTTGGCTTAACAGCTGCAGCAAACGCTGATGGGACCAGCAGCAAACAACCATCAGCTAGCCATATTCGTCGAGGCCGGGCCGCCTTTCTTTCTTAGAGTGTCCTGAGAGCACGTCTGTGTTTGCCACACCATATCCCTACCTGCTCCTACAGTAGCCTTCCACTTTGAAGAAAGCTGGATAGTTGCACAGGATAAAAATCTTGAAATCATTACTCACTTTTCCCTTTAATATCCCCTGTATCTGTGCCGTGTTTAGTCGCTCAGTTGTGTCCAACTCTTGGCGACCCCATGGACTATAGCTCACCAGGCTCCTCTGTCTATGAGGATTCTCCAGGCAAGGAATACTGGAATGGGTTGCCATGCCCTCCTCCAGGGGATCTTCCCAACCCAGGAATCAAACCAGGTTTCCTGAAGTGCTGGCAGATTCTTTACCACCTGAGCCACCAGGAAAGCCCCTTAGCATTCTTCAAATATGCCAGGCACTTTTCTGTCTCAGGATCTTGAACTAGCTGTTTCTTCTTCTTTCAGATACATTCAGGTCTTTAATAAAGTGCCCCATTTTCAGAAAGAGTATCCTTGACAATTCTTAGATAAAGTTCAATTCAAACCATAATTCTGCACGGCAATACCATTTCTCCATTCCTGCTTTATTTTTATTCGTAACACTTAAATTGTTATTTATGGCATCTCCAGGATCTAGATGGACCCTGGCATTTAGTATGCTTTCAAATGAATATTTATTAGATGAATGAAATATATCAAAAACTATTTTTTCTCCTCCTTTCAGTCTTTCATGGTAATAGGAACTAAATATTAACACATCATTTCATATGGTTATGAGTGAGAGAATGTGTAGCCCAGGGCCCCAAAATAGCCAGAAGATTACTAGGAGCAAAAACAACAGAAAAGAGTTTGTTTTGTTGACACAAGGGTGTGGAAGTTTGAGCCATGACTTATAATGAAGTGAAGAAAGATTGATTAGAATTAAATAGATAATTTTTAATTGTCCAGATTAAGCATGTGTTTAACTCATGTCATTCTAGAATGTTTTGGGCCTCTTGGGCTGCTTGTGTTTGTTGGGCTAGCAGATTGCTTATTAAAAAAAAGTGTTCCAATGTCTTTTATTTCCAAACCTCACCACAGCTGTTGCTTTACATCAGCCAGTCTTTTATCTCTAAATGGCATTTGTGTTTATAACTCAAAAGAAAACAAACACATATATAAAACATGAAGTATAAAGGCAAAATATCATGATAAATTAGTTTTCATTTATTATGATTATTTTTTCAAAATATCATGATAAATTTCCATTAATTATCATTATTCATATAGCCAGTATTCTTGTAAGGTAGATCTTCAATAGAACATGAAGACTCTTTAAAAGGAATATTTTCTTAAGTTTTTCTATAACACTAAGAAATAATGCTAATGTAAGCATTCTTTGGGCAAATGTAACCAATCCTTAGGGCATGATCCCAAGGATTCTGAGATCTTTCAATGACAAAGAAGTGAGAAAACCATGTATCACAACTGCTCAGTGTGAGCGTGCCTCCATGTTATATATTTATCTTCTTCACCCACTCCAAACTTCACACCTCATTTCACACTACCCTATATACTAGAATAGCATTTTGATTAATGTTCACTCCTTTCCCTCTGTCTGAAGTCATTTTTTTTCTTTTTTCTTTGCTCTCTCCCAAGCCCATCTGTTTAGTGGCAAACCTACCTGCTTTCAACTGCTCCTTTGTCTTTTTTTGTGTGTCCTTAGCAATTGCTCTAGTTGATGATAAAATAATCTCTGTTGAAATTGTGAACCCATTTGAGTGAGAATTCTAATGTGTTTAACCTGCATTTTCCTTCTTACACATTTCCATCTGATAGCCAGAAACTCATAAATAATGTTAGGAGAAATAATATAGTTGAGAATATTCAACAAAGTAGGCATTGTCTCCAATCAGTAGAGATGCATAGAATTCTGAGATGCACATTTCTGATTTATGACTTAGTGCTGAAAAATATACGAAGACATAACACTGAACATATATTAAATACTGCTTTTACATAGTTCAGCTAAAGGCTAAGGATAGAAATTTTACTTTCCTTTTAATGACAACTTTAAAAGTATTTTAGAGGATAATTTTAAAAAATCAATATTTACAATGTACCTTGTTGACATATATTTTGTGATATAGATTTCCAGGTATTGAATTACAGTGTTTCCACTTTCTATTTATTTGACATACGTTTTTTCTGTTAAAACCATGAAAAATCAATCATCATTTTCAGAACTGTCATTATTTTCCTCAACACCATTTATAAAAATTTAAAGATAGCAACTCTACCTTCCTAAACACAGAAATGCACACTGTCTTGAATACCCAAAGAAAGCTATCCAAAGATTTTATTTTTTAAGCAACAAATTTCTGGACTATTTATTGTTGAGACATATCATTTTAGAAGACTGATGCTTCTTAAAAATGACTTTGTGGTTGATTATAAGCTACTGATGCTGCTGCTGCTAAGTTACATCTGTCGGGTCTGACTCTGTGACCCCATAGATGGCAGCCCACTAGGCTCCTCTGTCCCTGGGATTCTCCAGGCAAGAATACTGGAGTGGGTTACCATTTCCTTCTCCAAGTTTCATTTAGAAGTAATTTTTACAAAATCCTGTTGTTTTGTGTTTATTATATAGTAGTTGAGGCTTCCATGGTGGCTCAGACAGTAAAGAATCTGCCTGCAATGAGTGAGATCCCCTGGGTCTGGAAGATCCCCTTGAGAAAGGAATGTCTACCCACTCCAGTTTTCCTGCCTGGAGAATTCCATGGACAAGAGTCTGACATGACTGAGCGACTAAGCACAGCACACATAGTAATTGTGAGAGTATATTACCTTTCAAATGTAAAACAGGTAAAGTTACTATATAAAATATATGAGTCACCATAGTAAACATAATATAAAATCATATATTAAAATATCTGACACACATATATATTAAAATGATATATAAATTATTTTATTTTGAGTTTAAGAATTATTTAGTGAACTTTCTCACTCTTGGCTACTTAGGAATTTTTCCATTAAAAGAACCATTTCACATTTCATAGGTCAAAGCTAGCATTTAGAGAAACATGCATTTAGCTTACAGCAAAATTCTGAAGCTCTCCTGGTGAGAAGTACTTAGATATAAGCTATGAAATGAAAACTACACTCATTTTCCTTAGCCCATAACATTGAAAGTTCAAAAGGAAAGAAGCACTTCTCACCAAGAATAAACTGCAAACTGCATTGGGTTGTTGCAGGCTGTGCCAGGGGATTTGTCAGAGCAAGTACACAGAACCCTACAACTATTAGTAGTTAATTCAAAGGTGATTTAAGTCAGCAGTGACTAAATGGTATTAACATTACATCAGCAAAGTGAACTGCTAGCATAAGCATCCTTGATTCTTCTGTGGCAAATGATTTCTGAATAACAACTAAGCATATAAAAGTCCTCATCATAGTAGTTGTTGCTCCAGAAATAATTTAAAAGAAATCTTGATTTTTTTTTTCTTCCCTGCTAAGAGTACTATGATTATCACAACGCCATCAGTTCGAAAGACAGAGAGAGATCTGAGTTCTCTAATTAAGAAAGCTAGACTCCAAGGCAAAGTACGAGTTTCAGCTTGCTTGATCTCTCAGTCAGGCAAAATAAACTAATAACCTTGGAGTATATAGATCATGTTTGACTCAGTTATTGAAGCTGAATACATGGATCACTTTACATTTCATGAATTCACACCAATGCTCCTAAGATCAGAAGCAGTCCTTTAAGTTTGTTGCCACAGATATCAGTGAAAATATTTGAAACTGTATTTTTTATTTCAAAATGGTCATATATATGCAACTCCATAGGGTTCACCCCAAACATATCTTTAGGGTTTGTATAGTTTCAACCTCAGCCATTCAAGTAAGTGTGAAGAAAAATATCCCATTTTAAAGCATACTGATGTATAAAAATATTATTCATAGACCACAAATAAATGAGATATTACAAATATTTGTTAGTGCTCTTCAATTAAGCAAGTGGGTTGTATTTTATTCTTTTTATTTTTTTTCATTTTTATTTTTATTTTTTTTAATTTATTTATTTTTTTTTCTAAATTTTTATCATACATGACATTTCACATGTTTCAATGCCATTCTCCCAAATCTTGCCACCCTCTCCCTCTCCCACAGAGTCCATAAGACTGTTCTATACATCAGTGTCTCTTTTGCTGTCTCGTATTTTAAAGTTGTATAAAGTTGTATTTTAAAGTTGAATAAAATGATCATAACACTTTTCAGTAAAATGATGTATATGACTGTTAACCTTGATAAAATTAACACTCATTGTCTAACTCAATGTGATGATTTCTAAGATATTCTTTACTCATTCCTAAATATGAAAATCCACAATATATAATCACAGGGGATCATCTGTCAATTTTTCAGACTTTATCCCAGATGTTAATTAATTATCAACATCAACATATCTTTTTCATGGAAGAATTTGCTATTTCATTATTACTCATGCATGTGTACTCAGTCATGTCCAACTCCGTATAGCCCACCACAGACTGTAGCCCGCCAGGCAAGTATACTGGAGTGGGTTGCCGTTTCCTCCTCCAGAAGTCATTATTACTCAGACCTTGAAATTTTTACCTTCTTTCTTTTTAAAATTATCATTAATGTAGCTTAATGTATTTTATTAAGAAATCCACAAAAGAGAGAAATGATGTTAAAAAAAAAAAGTGGCTGGTTCTTTGTGTATTCAGGAGCCTTGCATAGTGTTTGAGTGATTTATTAATCATAATTATTGAATGGTTAACATATGCACTGTATCTGTCTCTGAAAGTGGCTGATGGTATGGGAAAGTCCATTTCTCTATGGATCGTGCAATACAATTAAAACAAGATATAAAATGCTCCCTTGTGTACACTTACCAAAATATCCTTGTCTACTTTATCGAGGAAAATTTAAATTCCACTTAAAACAAAATAAAAAAAAATATTCATTGTTGGAATATAAAATATGACACTTTTATATAATTTGCTACTGCTAAGTCGCTTCAGTCGTGTCCGACTCTGTGCGACCCCAGAGACAGCAGCCCACCAGGTTCCCCCGTCCCTGGGATTCTCCAGGCAAGAACACTGGAGTGGGTTGCCATTTCCTTCTCCAGTGCATGAAAGTGAAAAGTGAAAGTGAAGTAGCTCAGTCTTGTCCAACTCCTAGTGACCCCATGGACCGCAGCCTACCAGGCTCCTCTGTCCATGGGGTTTGCCAGGCAAGAGTACTGGAGTGGGTTGCCATTGCCTTCTCCATTATATAATTTGATATTTATCAAATCTGAGGAAGAAAAATATTTTCTACAAGTAGTTTTTTAAACTTGTATTTTAACTTAATATTTTTAATGAATGTCAAATCTACCACACAAGTACATCCACCAAGGGCGTTTCTGTATCTCTATCATGAAGTGCATCCTTAGTCTAGAAAATGAATGAATCAAAGATGCTTACGTTGCCTGTAGATAGAGGCTCAGGATCTACTCTTGGGTTTAGGCTATTCCGTGGCTTTCTGTGGTAAAAAGTATACAGTTTACTTCTGTGCGGGCTTCCCTGTGGCTCAACTGGTAAAGAATCCGTGTGCAATGCAGGAGACCTACGTTTGATCCCTGGGTTGGGAAGATTCCCCTGAAGAAAGGAACGGCTACCCACTCCAGTATTCTGGCCTGGAGAATTCCAGGGACCGTATAGTCCATGAGGTTGCAAAGAATTGGACATGACTGAACAAATTTCACTTCACTTACCTCTGTGCAATCTAGGAAATCCCTATAGACATTTACATATAAATTGCCTGTTTCCAGCTAAAAAGTAAAATAATTCCAGTGGAGAAGTGTTGCCATTTGTGTTAAGGGAAAAGGATGAGCAGACCTCTGAATTGCAGAACTTCAATACCAACCAACTATTTGGTAAATGAAGCAAAAGAGGAGCTGGAAATAAACTTCAAACTCCTATGGTGCAAGAGACTTACACCATACTGACTGATTAAATATATGCAGTGGAAAACTTGCTAAATATCTACCGTGTGCCTAGAAGAGTGCTATTAACTTTCTGGTCAATGCCAGCAGTTTTGAGTAAGACAGAAGAATGTGTTCAGTGTTCAGTATCATCATAAACATGTTATCATCATCACTATCATTATTCTCATTCTTATCCTTATTTTCATCATAATGAAGTTAATTACGAAGCATTATTTTAATAACCATAAGTATTAACTCATATTTCACAAATGAGAACAGATTCATTCAACTTAGAACTTCAATGAGAGAGGAATGATTGAGTCTGAGGACAGATTTCAAACCTCTTACCACCACTTTACCAGGCAGCATTATATTACAGAGATTTACCCCACCTCTAATCTCAAGTTTCAGAAAGTTAGATGGAAAGTGCGTGAAGAAATGCATGCTAGAAGGTGTCCTGGCCTCAGCAAATTTTGCTTTTCTGTAGGTTCTTGGGGAATAAGCAGGAAGAGAACTTGAAGTTCATTCATTTACTTATTCTCTCATTGTGTATTGGTCCCCTCCATCCCAAGCTGCATCAATTTCCATACATCCTGATATCCAACAGAAGTCCCATATATTTCTCACTTAAACTGTACATTGCTGTTATATCTTTGTATTAAATATCTTTGCCTTTTGCTTCTAAAGTTTATCCAATATTGATTGGGGGAAGGGAATCAATAGTTTCTGATAATTCTCCATCTTTACAGAATTATGAGACTTTCAGGCATTTTCAGGTAAAAAATAGTCCTCTGACCATGTCCACTTTCCTCAAAGAATGTTAAAATGTAAACTCATTAGATATATATTTATAGTTTTATCCTACAACTCTCTTTCTGGAATAAACAATTTTGTATATTTTAAAATATTGCCATTAATAATACGTATAGCTTTGATTTTACTAAACAATAATAGAATGTAACTTGAATAATTTATTGTAAA
This sequence comes from Bos javanicus, assembly GCF_032452875.1. NCBI lineage: Eukaryota > Metazoa > Chordata > Mammalia > Artiodactyla > Bovidae > Bos > Bos javanicus. The sequence continues at coordinate 27,146,376 of NC_083891.1, read as the reverse complement.
TATCTTTATTATGTTTTGAACAAAAGCATCTCTATTTGTTAAAAGATTTTGCTATGCATATATCCTAAATGTGGATTCATGAACATAACAGTATGTATTCCTTATTTTATATTCTTATACTTCTATTAATCGAATTTTAAATTTATACATTTATTTTCAGAAATAATATTTACTTCAGTCTTCTTGTTTTCAAGAAGGAAAATTAATTTTGTTTTATGACTATGCACAATTATTATATATTTTGAATATTCTTAAAGATTCTGTGATTTAATGAAGATAAATTCAACTCTAAAATATAACTTGCAATCAGTTTTATTAAATTTCCATAGATTATTTGCATCGTTAAACATTAACAAATATACAATTTGAATTGACCCATTTCAACCCATAAAAGTTAAAGACAGAGATAGTGAGACATATAATTTAAGAGACTTAGCTTCATTCTAACCATGCATTTTGAGAAATTTATTTAATAGTTTGTACATTTCTAAACAGCATCTGTATGTTCAATAAATTTCTATAGCCATTTATTGAATTGTTCATTAATCCATATTTAGGATATATGCATAGTAAAATCTTTTAACAAATAGAGATGTTTTTGTTCAAAACATAAAAAAGATATTTACAATAAATTATTCAAGTTACATTCTATTATTGTTTAGTAAAATCAATGCTATACTTATTATTAATGGCAATATTTTAAAATACACACTTTAAAGAGTGTATTTATTTAAAGTATTATTTAAAAGTAATTATTTAAAATACACTCTATTTATGTATTTTTATGTATTATTTATGTATTTATTTAAAGTATTTATTTAAAATTTATGTATTTATTTAAAATACATTGTTTATTCCATAAAGAGAGTAGTAGGATGTAATTATAAATCTAAATCTAATGAGTTTTCATTTTAACATCTTTGAGGAAAGTGGACATGGTCAGAGGACTATTTTTTTACTTGAAAATGCCTGAAAATCTCATACTATTGTCAAGACGGAGAATTATCAGACATTTCTATAGACATATCTTTTTTAAAAACATGTTTGTTTATCTCACTTTCTGTCTTTTAAAAATTGCATTAAAAATCCCATGTACAGAGTGAAATTATATGGATATTTTTACTACATTTACTTTCTAAAATGAATTATTAGCATTCCTAATTATTTTATTTCTTTATGCTTTCCTGATACAAGAAAACATAAGATATACTTACTTAAGTATTTTATAGACCCTTAATATATGCTATGTTATCATCTGCTTTTCTAGTGAAATTAGGCAGGCCAGTCTATAGAATTGTTGAACACTTATTCAAAAAATTTATATAGCTTTTCTATTTCAACTTGACAGGATAAATGAGGAAAAAATAAAATAAAATGTAGTTTTAACTTTAATAGTTCAGATCAGCTCAGTTGCTCAGTCATGTCTGACTCTTTGCGACCCCATGGACTGCAGCAGGCCAGGCTTCCCTGTCCATCACCAATTCCCAGATTTTATTCAAACTCATGTCCGTTGAGTCAGTGATGCTATTCAACCATCTCATCCTCTGTTGTCCCCTTCTCCTCCTGCCTTCAATCTTTCCCAGCATCAGAGTCTTTTCAAATGAGTCAGTTTTCCCATCAGGTGGCCAAAGTATTGGAGTTTCAGCTTCAGCATCAGTCCCTTCAATGAATATTCAGGACTGATTTCCTTTAAGATGGACTGGTTTGATCTCCTTGCAGTCGAAGGGACTCTCAAGAGTCTTCTCCAAAACCACCGTTCAAAAGCATCAATTCTTCAGTTCTCAGCTTTCTTTATATTCCAACTCGCACATCCATACATGATTACTAGAAAAACCATGCCTTTGACTAGAAGGGCCTTTGTTGGCAAAGTACTGTCTCTGTGTTTTAATATGCTTTCCAGGTTGGTCGTAACTTTTCCTCCAAGGAGCATGCATCTTTTAATTTCATAGCTGCAATCACCATCTTCAGTGATTTTGGAGCCCCCCAAAATAAAGTCTGTCTCTGTTTCTACTGTTTCCCCATCTATTTGCCATGAAGTGGTGGGACCAACACCACGATTTTCATTTTCTGAATGTTAAGTTTTAAGCCAACTTTTTCACTCCCCTCTTTCACTTTCATCAAGAGGCTCTTTAGTTTTTCTTCGCTTTCTGCCATAAGGGTGGTGTAATCTACATATCTGAGGTTATTGATATTTCTCCCGGCTATCTTGATTCCAGCTTGTGCTTCATCCAGCTCAACATCTCTCATGATGTACTCTGTGTATAAGTTAAATAACAGGGTAACAATATATAGCCTTGACATACTCCTTTCCCAATTTGGAACCAGTCTGTTGTTCCATCTAAGGTAAAATTGTTAATAATAGGTAATCAGATCAGATCAGATCAGATCAGATCAGATCAATCGCTCAGTCGTGTCCGACTTTTTGCGACCCCATGAATCACAGCACGCCAGGACTCCCTGTCCATTACCAACTCCCGGAGTTCACTGAGACTCATATCCATCAAGTCAGTGATGCCATCCAGCCATCTCATCCTCTGTCGTCCCCTTCTCCTCCTGCCTCCAATCCCTTCCAGCATCAGTCTTTTCTAATAACCTAGGGTAAATTATTTTAAATTATTTTTTCATTCATTTATGCATTTATTCATTCAGTGGCTCCTCTGTGCCAGGTGCTCTGGAAGTTGTTGGTATATAATTTTGATACCTAATGGGCTTCTCTGGTGGCTCAGTGGTGAAGAATCCACCTGCCAAGCAGGAGACTCAGGTTCAATCTGTGGGTTGGGAAGATCCCCTGGAAAAGGAAATAGCAATCTACCCCAGTATTCTTGCCTGAAAAATGCCATGAACAGAGGAGCCTGGAGGCCTACAGACTGTGGCACTGCAAAAAGCTGGACATGACTGAACAACTAAACAACAACAAACAAAGGTCATCCTGCATGAAAGATAAGAAAAAAGGGCAAATATTTTTTTTCCATAATGAATCCTATAACACACATGATAAAGTAATATACAACCCTTCAGCGTAGAGCATCTAGAAACCTTCCAGAAGGGAAGATCTGGAACTGTACCTTGTAGATCAATGTGCATTGTGGATTGCATTGTAAAATGAGGGCCCAGCGAAGCAACTGCCTGACAAATGTGTGTCAAAGAATTGTGATCTTTTTCAAATATTGATTTGCATATATAAAACCCTGGTGAAAGTAGGCAAAGAAAAAGTAATTTATCTTCTTTGTTCAGCAAATGTTTATCCCTCATGGAGAATGAATAATATGTGATTCTAGTGTTAAAAGAAACAGACTGTTGCTTCTCAACAGTACCTCATTTCTGGTACCTGATTAACAATGAGTTAAAATAGTCTAATTTGAGCCTTAGAGTATCTTTTCTTCCCACTCCATTGGTACTAATTCTTACAGAATAATTGTTATTTTGGCCACCAGAGATGATTGCGCCAGTAATACATGTTGCCAGAAGCAACTTGGAAAATTTCTACATGGAAAATTTTCAGCCACATATTATTCAATAGAAATGACACAGTACTTTAGATAAGCATTCACTGACAGAAGATAGGTGTTAGAGACCATACAGTATAAAATAGTCACATTTTGATTGACAAAATTAAAATAATTGTATCTTTGAAGATCATATTTTTAAGAGTTTTAGACTAATCTTAATGGAGTTAAACAATAACTTTAATATTATTAATATTATATTAATAATATAATCAGACTAATAAACTGGAGTTAAAGTAACCTTCCTTGAGAAATGGTGTATAAACTAAACAATACTTCCTTTATGGTATTTAAGGTTGTTTTTTGAAGTCTCAGCTTCAGTTCAGTTCAGTCGCTCAGTCGTGTCCGACTCTTTGCTACCCCATGAACCACAGCATGCCAGGCCTCCCTGAACATCACCAACTCCCGGAGTTCACCCAAACCCATGTTCATTGAGTTGGTGATGCCATCCAACCATCTCATCCTCTGTCTCCCCCTTCTTCTCTTGCCCTCAATCTTTCTCAGCATCAGGGTCTTTTCAAATGAGTCAGCTCTTTGAATCAGGTGGCCAAAATATTGGAGTCTCAGCTTCAACATCACTCCTTCCAATGAACACCCAGGACTGATCTCCTTTAGGATAGACTGGCTGGATCTCCTTGCAGTCCAAGGGACTCTCAAGAGTCTTCTCCAGCACCTCAGTTCAAAAGCATCAATTCTTCAGCGCTCAGCTTTCTTTAGTAGTCTCACCTTATGTTCTACATATTGTATAATGCAGTGTCATGTGGAGTGATCTGATATCAGAAAGCCCCCAACCTCTAGTAGGTGAACCTTTTTCTCACTTTCATGTTTTAAGAAAAATTGAACTCATATTGAGTTCTCGGAGACAAAAAAAGAAATGGCCATGCTTTGTTCACTTTAGTTTGTTCTGATTCCAAGAGACTGAAAGTTTAGTTCTGAAAAACTACATTTAAATTCTGCTAACACTCTCATCCTCTGTCATCCCCTTTTCCTCCTGCCCCCAATCCCTCCCAGCATCAGAGTCTTTTCCAGTGAGTCAACTCTTCATATGAGGTGGCCAAAGTACTGGAGTTTCAGCTTTAGCATCATTCCTTCCAAAGAAATCCCAGGGCTGATCTCCTTCAGAATGGACTGGTTGGATCTCCTTGCAGTCCAAGGGACTCTCAAGAGTCTTCTCCAATGCCACTGTTCAAAAGCATCAATTCTTTGGCGCTCAGCCTTCTTCACAGGACAACTCTCACATCCATACATGACCACAGGAAAAACCATAGCCTTGACTAGACGGACCTTTGTTGGCAAAGTAATGTCTCTGCTTTTGACTATGCTATCTAAGTTGGTTATAGCTTTCCTTCCAAGGAGTAAGCGTCTTTTATTTTCATGGCTGGATGGCATCACCGACTCAATGGATGTGAGTTTGAACGAACTCCGGGAGTTGGTTATGGAGAGGGAGGCCTGGTGTGCTGTGATTCATGGGGTCGCAAAGATTCGGACATGACTGAGTGGCTGAACTTAACTGAAGTGAACACTCTAAAGCTTTAATATCTACTTATGAATGTGACATTAACATTACTACATTTGTTTTCCTTTTTCTATGTATTTATCTTTTATGATTTTTCTGAACTATGCTGAATCAATGACTATTTTTAGTAATAGGTCTCATCAGTGACTCAATTGACATGAATTTGAGCAGACTAGGAGACAGTGAAGGACAGAGGAGCCTGGCGTGCTACAGTGTATGGGGTCACAAAAAACTGAACATGACTTAGCAACCGAACAACAACAGAAACAACTCATTCTTTAAATTTTAATCAATGTTCTTATTATAGTCATTCCATATAAATTGCATCATATTCACACAATTGGATAAAAATTTGATAAAATCATAAAATGATTAATTATAAAATTCCCCATGCATTTAAGGTATATTTATTTTTGTGTTAAATTGATGAGGAACAAAGGAAATTTCATACTTGATAGATACTGATGTAAATACACTACATTCCAAGTGTGATCTGTCTGCATCTCTCTCAATCACACACACACATGCACACACGTTATTAGTTTTAGAAAAATGAAGCTGATTGCTCTTGTTTTATATTCTCTTATGGAATAATGTAATAAATAACAAATGTCTGCTTTATTGGAGGAACTGAGATATGAATGGTAAGAATATGAAAATCATCTATGGAGCTTGCTAAAATGTGGAATTCCATCTGTAAAGGTTCTGATACAGAAATCAGTTCTGAGAACCAGTGATGAGTCTGACTAAATTTAGTGTAACTATTCTTTGTGAAATTTAGTTATGCAGGAGTGACCACATTTTGTTTCTTCTCCCATTAAAGGAAAATCTCACAAAATTATTCATGGCTGTGGCCTGATTAATAAATTAAATACAAAGGAAATAGAGGGGCATGACATGTGGTTCTGTTTGTTGTTGTTATTTAGTTTCTAAGTCGTTTTTTACTCTCTGGCGACCTCATGGACTGTAGCCCTCCAGGCTCCTTCTGTCAATGGGATATTCCAAGCAAACATACTGGAGGAGGTTGCTGTTTCCTTCCCCAGGGCATCTTCCTGACACAGGGATCAATCCCACACCTCCTGCAACAGCAGACAGATTCTTTACTCCTGAGCCACCAGAGAAGCCCTGTGGTTATGTTTCCTTAAGACATATCCAAAGATATAAAATAAACAGTATTTGATCTACTGACTCAGTAAAATTATCAAAATCAAAGATCTGAATCCATATGAATTTTAGAGTATGGTAAGAAAATATCTGAAAAGGTGTTCTTCTGTAATTAAAGCATTCACATTTCTTAATCCTAATTTCAGTTAAATTGTGAATTTTCTCTAATTACAGTTTAATTGTGAATCCCTTAACTAATCATTTTGAAATGTGAACAGTGCTATCTCTAGTCATTAAAGAGCTTCTTGTTAATAGCAGGGTCTATTGATCCCTGCTATGTGATATATTCTTCTCATATGTTGAGTAATTTAACTTATGCAAAGACCCTGGATAATTATTTTTAAATCAATTTATAGTGAAGCTCAGTAACATGTTAAAACCATGCACATGGAGGGTATAATATAAGAACATGATCCCAGATGTTTCTTATTTTTCTCTCTGTCTTTTTTCCCCCTTCAGCAATGTTATTTTCCATCTGTCCATGAAAAAAAAAAAAAAACTTTTGTGTTTTCTTTAGTAACACCAATTTGGGCAAAAAATAATAAAAACAACAATATGCACAGCAATGAGATTGGTCATTTCTGTGTAAAGTTATGAGCAGTAAATGTTTTTGAGATGGAAGTGTTTTTGCTTGTTATTTTGTTTGGAGTTGGGGAAGGATCATAATACGCACCGATTTTATTTTACTGAACATTATCCCTACCATTCACATGCTAGGATCTCAGGCATTAGAAAGTCTAATACATCAGTGATGTATGATAAACTTCATACTTTGTTCATAAGTAAATTACAAATTTTTATGATACAGTGCCTTTTGGCTTCCCTGGTGGCTCAATGGTAAAGAATCCACCTGCAATGTAGGAGATGCAGGTTTGATTTTTGGGTCAGAAATATCCCCTGGAGAAGGAAATGGCAACCCACTCCAGTATTCTAGCTTAGGAAATGCTATGGATAGAGGAGCCTGGCGGGCTACAGCCCATGAGGTCACAAAAGAGCCGAACATGACTTAGTGACTATATAACAACACCACACTGCCCTTTAACTTCTATAGCAAGTCAACAAGTAATAAACAATAGTCAATTTTCCAATGAGTAGATAAATAAGTACATGAAGGGAGAGAATTTTAGAGTAGGAAAAAATTAAATAGTATAGCTTTGCCCCAAAATGTGTCACATTATAGATAATTTGAACATTTAAGCCCAGAATGATCATGTAATTTGGTATGTGAAAAATGTATGCACAGGTTGAATGTATTTTTATTAATGATGAAAGTCATTGTTTATGAATGTCCTCATAGTCTAAAGACAGAAATAATTCTTCACTAAAGAAGTAACTATAAATGAGTTTAGAATAATTTCCTAGGAATTAGTGAGATAGGAACATATGAAAAAAATAACAAACTTAGAGCACAGATGATTTAATTTCACAAAAATGATACAGTGGTGAATTAACTTGATGAAAAAGGTAAACTGATGAAGACAGACCTCTTTCAGGTATTAAGTTTGTCAGCAAGATATTTTTCCAAGAGACACATTTCCTTATAGAATAGCAATTTAGGTGATAACCTGGGTCATCATTTTATCCCATAGCGGAGCCTGAAGCACAATATGCCTTATATATATTCCTACTAAAGCAGAAGTTATCTACTAAACTTTGCAAACTTGTCTATTCTAATGTATATTTTGAATTCATCTGGATTATTTTTATTTTTTAGTATTTTTTAATCTTTCTTCAGTTAAAAATGGAATTGACTACAAATAATCTTTTGGTTTTGATGTGAAGGCAATTAGAATGATGTGCAGATGCAGCTAATCTTGGAACAGTACTTTTCCTGGAAATAGGTTCAGTGATAGTACATATGCTTAGTCGCTCACTTGAGTTCAACTCTTTGTAACTCCGTGGACTATAGCCCTCCACGCTGCTCTGTCCGTGGAATTCTTCAGGCAAGAATACTGAATGGGTTGCCATGCCTTCCTCCAGGGGATCTTCGAAGCCAAGGGATTGATTCCAGGTCTCCCACATTGCAGGCTGATTCTTTTTTTTTTTTTTCCATAATTTTTTTTTGATAATTTTTTTAAATTTTATTTTATTTTTAAACTTTACAATATTGTATTGGTTTTGCCAAATATCGAAATGAATCTGCCACAGGTATACATGTGTTCCCCATCCTGAACCCTCCTCCCTCCTCCCTCCCTATATCATTCCTCTGGGTCGTCCCAGTGCACCAGCCCCAAGCATCCTGTATCATGCATTGAACCTGGACTGGTGACTCGTTTAATACATGATATTATACATGTTTCAATGCGATTCTCCCAAATCTTCCCACCCTCTCCCTCTCCCATAGAGTCCATAAGACTGTTCTATACATCAGTGTCTCTTTTGCTGTCTCGTACACAGGGTTATTGTTACCATCTTTCTAAATTCCATATATATGCGTTAGTATACTGTATTGGTGTTTTTCTTTCTGGCTTACTTCACTCTGTATAATAGGTTCCAGTTTCATCCACCTCATTAGAACTGATTCAAATGTATTCTTTTTAATGGCTGAGTAATACTCCATTGTGTATATGTACCACAGCTTTCTTATCCATTCATCTGCTGATGGACATCTAGGTTGCTTCCATGTCCTGGCTATTATAAACAGTGCTGCGATGAACACTGGGGTACACGTGTCTCTTTCCCTTCTGGTTTCCTCAGTGTGTATGCCCAGGAGTGGGATTGCTGGATCATAAGGCAGTTCTATTTCCAGTTTTTTAAGGAATCTCCACACTGTTCTCCATAGTGGCTGTACTAGTTTGCATTCCCACCAACAGTGTAAGAGGGTTCCCTTTTCTCCACACCCTCTCCAGCATTTATTGCTTGTAGACTTTTGGATCGCAGCCATTCTGACTGGTGTGAAATGGTACCTCATAGTGGTTTTGATTTGCATTTCTCTGATAATGAGTGATGTTGAGCATCTTTTCATGTGTTTGTTAGCCATCTGTATGTCTTCTTTGGAGAAATGTCTATTTCGTTCTTTGGCCCATTTTTTGATTGGGTCATTTATTTTTCTGGAATTGAGCTGTAGGAGTTGCTTGTATATTTTTGAGATTAGTTGTTTGTCAGTTGCTTCATTTGCTATTATTTTCTCCCATTCTGAAGGCTGCCTTTTCACCTTGCTAATAGTTTCCTTTGTTGTGCAGAAGCTTTTAAGTTTAATTAGGTCCCATTTGCTTATTTTTGCTTTTATTTCCAATATTCTGGGAGGTGGGTCATAGAGGATCCTGCTGTGATGTATGTCAGAGAGTGTTTTGCCTATGTTCTCCTCTAGGAGTTTTATAGTTTCTGGTCTTACATTTAGATCTTTAATCCATGTTGAGTTTATTTTTGTGTATGGCATTAGAAAGTGTTCTAGTTTCATTCTTTTACAAGTGGTTGACCAGTTTTCCCAGCACCATTTGTTAAAGAGATTGTCTTTAATCCATTGTGTATTCTTGACTCCTTTGTCAAAGATAAGGTGTCCATATGTGCATGGATTTATCTCTGGGCTTTCTATTTTGTTCCATTGATCCATATTTCTGTCTTTGTACCAGTACCATACTGTCTTGATGACTGTGGCTTTGTAGTAGAGCCTGAAGTCAGGTCGGTTGATTCCTCCAGTTCCATTCTTCTTTCTCAAGATAGCTTTGGCTATTCGAGGTTTTTTGTATTTCCATACAAATTGTGAAATTATTTGTTCTAGCTCTGTGAAGAATACCATTGGTAACTTGATAGGGATTGCATTGAATCTATAAATTGCTTTGGGTAGTATACTCATTTGCACTATATTGATTCTTCCAATCCACTAATAATGCATTCCTATACAGGCTGATTCTTTACATCTGACCCAACAGGGAAGCCCAATGATAGTGTGTCTTTTAAAACAGTGCAACTATTGTCAAGCTTTAAGCATCAGGGTGCCATGGGAAAGCTAATATGCCAGCATATCATATTATAAAATTCCACTCAAAAATAATACATTAGAAATAACTTTATTTTTGAGGCATTAAACTAATTTGAATATGACACTTATCGTGTAAGTTTTCCTTATGTAAAAAATGTATAGCAATGACAGTTTTAATATGTTGCATCATCCAGTTTTCTTAACAGATGGCTAAAAAGCTTAATTTTGCAAAGCCAGTACAGAATGCTTAATGTTTTACTTTATATTGCTTTCTAATATTATTTTTATTAAGTAAGACAAACTAAACAAAAAAGAGGACCCTCTACTGCCAGACCACTTACTAGATGAAATATGTATATAAATTCACACACCTGCCTTGAACTCCATGTTAAGTTTGGTCAGGCTATCACTTGACATTTCTTATTCCCCTCTTCTCCCTCAGGCACTTCTGTTAGAGCCTAGATCTCAAGCTAGGTCAGATATTAGCCAATTTTAATCTTTTCACACTATTTCACATTACTCTATAACATCCCCCAGAGACATACAATCAATGGAAATTAAAAATGAAAACTGGCTTTTTGTTTAGAAGATTATGAACACCAGATTATGAAGCCCCCAAAAAAGGGTTTTCTAGTATTTCTCAGAAATAAAGATGAATAAGAGAGAAAGTGAAAGAGGAGAGTAAAAAATTTGGCTTAAACCTAAACATTCAGAAAACGAAGGTCATGGCATCTGGTCCCATCACTTCATGGCAAATAGATGGGGAAACAATGGAAACAGTGAGAGACTTTATTCTGGGGGCCTCCAAAATCACTGCAGATAGTGCCTTCAGCCATGAAATTAGAAGATGCTTGTTCCTTGGAAGAAAAGCTATGACCAACGTAGACAGCATTTGAAAAAGCAGAAACATTGCTTTGCTCACACAGGTCCGTCTTGTCAGAGCTATGGTTTTTCCAGTAGTCATTTATGGATGTGAGAGTTGGACTGTAAAGAAAGCTGAGCACTGAAGAATTGATGCTTTTGAACTGTGGTGTTGGAGAGGAATCTTGAGAGTCCCTTGGACTGCAGGGAGATCAAACCAGTCCATCCTAAAGAAATCAGTCCTGAATATTCAATGGAAGGGCTGATGCTGAAATTGAAACTCCAATACTTTGGCCACCTGATGTGAAGAACTGACTCATTGAAAAGACCATGATGTTGGGAAAGATTGAAGGCAGGAGGAAAATGAGATGACAGAGGATTAGATGGTTGGATGGTATCACCGATTCAATGGACATGAGTTTGAACAAGCTCTGGGAGTTGGTGATGGACCAGGAAGCCTGGCCTGCTGCAGTCCATGGGATGCAAAGAGTCGGAAATGACTGTGCAACTGAACTGAACTGAACTGAACTGTACAGCATACTGCCTATAGATAAAAATACAATATTATATACCTAGAAATTTGCTAACAGAGTAGATTTTATGTTATCTGCTTATCACAGATAATAATGACAGCAACAAAGAGGACAGGAGAAAAATTTTGGATAGGTTATGGCAAGGATTGTGGTGATGGTTTTTCAAGTATATACTTATCTCTATACTCATCAAGTTGTAGTCAATAAATATGCACAGCTTTTTGTATATCAATCAGACCTTAATAAAGTGGCTTAAAAAATAAGCAAATTTATTTTGTTCCACTCATTATTAGAGAAATGCAAATTAAAACCACTATGAGGTACCATTTCACGCCAGTCAGAATGGCTGCAATCCAAAAGTCTACAAGCAATAAATGCTGGAGAGGGTGTGGAGAAAAGGGAACCCTCTTACACTGTTGGTGGGAAGAACCCTCTTACACTGTACATAGTACAGCCACTATGGAGAACAGTGTGGAGATTCCTTAAAAAACTGGAAATAGAACTGCCTTATGATCCAGCAATCCCACTGCTGGGCATACACACTGAGGAAACCAGAAGGGAAAGAGACACATGTACCCCAATGTTCATCGCAGCACTGTTTATAATAGCCAGGACATGGAAGCAACCTAGATGCCCATCAGCAGATGAATGGATAAGAAAGCTGTGGTACATATACACAATGGAGTATTACTCAGCCATTAAAAAGAATACATTTGAATCAGTTCTAATGAGATGGATGAAACTGGAACCTATTATACAGAGTGAAGTAAGCCAGAAAGAAAAACACCAATACAGTATACTAACGCATATATATGGAATTTAGAAAGATGGTAACAATAACCCTGTGTACGAGACAGCAAAAGAGACACCAATGTATAGATCAGTCTTATGGACTCTGTGGGAGAGGGAGAGGGTGGGGAGATTTGGGAGAATAGCATTGAAACATGTATAATATCATGTATGAAACGAGTCACCAGTCCAGGTTCGATGCATGGTACTGGATGCTTGGGGCTGGTGCACTGGGAAGACCCAGAGGGACAGTAGGGGAGGGAGGAGGGAGGAGGGTTCAGGATGGGGAACGCGGGTATACCTGTGGTGGATTCATTTCGATATTTGGCAAAACTAATACAATATTGTAAAGTTTAAAAATAAAATAAAATTAAAAAAAAATAAGCAAATTAAAAAAAAAATTTTTTTAAACAGCATCCTTTCCAGGATTTCCTTACTTCTTATATTTTTTCACATATGTTTCCAAATACATATTTCATTGAAATATCAATGTCTGGCCTCTCAAGTTGTTAATATTTGCTTTAAGATAAGACAATATCTTACCTAAATTATCATTTGATATATGAAATCTCTTTCATGAAATGCAAAGACAGTTTTTACTACATATAGTTTATTCTTTTATGGTAGTTATTTTTTAATGAAATAAATTTTGTAATTTTTCTCTTTAAATACCACTAGGGTTTTCATACATATATTATGATATCAAGTAAATAACAAAAAACCATTTTTATTTGTGAAGGTCATCAGAATAATATGTATTTAAATATGTAAATATCCAGGTGCAGCTATATTAGATAGCACCCAGGGAAACAGTGGGATAAATGAAGAAAACTAGAATGTATAGAAGCCATATAAATCTACTATTTCACTTCTGTTAAAGGAGTTCTATGTATATCAAAGGCAAAAATACAAAAATAAATTTTAAAAAAGTAATAAAATTTGGAAATTAATATTAAAAATGTGACCAATGATGTAAAAGGGAAAATATAAAGGAGAGTTGTATAAGTGAGTCAGAAATAAAAGTTTAGAGAAATACATTTTACACTGGTTAAAGAATTTAGTAAAACATGAGAGAGCTATTATATTTGCTTTTTCTCAGTGATGAAAAGGAAGCCAAGAAAAGCATACTAAGAAAAATTACTCATGAATAAGTTGTGGAAGGCAGAGCTGAGATAATAATAGTGAATACATGAAGACAGAATGAAAGTCATCAACTGCTTTCAATTCCATGGGCACTAACACTCAGTTCTGAAGACAGCATGTAATACTGTTACTACTTCCCCTAGCAGCTGTATTAGAACACTGTAAGAGAGACAGTTTATTTAATTAAATTTTACTTCAACAATAAGCTCTTATTTGTCTTGGGCTGATTCCACAGTTCAATGAGGTCCTCTAGAACCCAGACTCTACAGATTTTGTCAATGTGCCAGTGATGGCTCTCCCAGTGATAGCAAAAGAACCACAGTAGTGCCTAGCATCAAGTCTTCAGATAGCCATGTCCAAAAGTTAGAAAAATAAGGTAATGGCGTGTGTCCTTAGGATCTTATTTCTCCTCATTAGGAAGAGCAATATTTCTTAGAATAACAAACAGAAATTTTTATGTTCCAGTGGACAAGCAATATCTTGCCTGATGGCTCAGCAGGTAAAGAACACGCCTGCAATACAGGACTCACAGGAGATGCCTGTTCAATCCCTCAGCTGGGAAGATCCCCTTGAGGAAGAACTGGCAACCCAATCCAGTAGTCTCCCCTGACAAATCCCGTGGACAGAGGAGCCTGGTGGACTACAGTCCACAGGGTCGTAAAGAGCTGGACACGACTGAGCATTAAGCACACACACACACACACACAGAGCCAAAGTAAATCCTACACACAATCCTAAGTGAATCTATAGCAAAAATGTGATGAAAATCCACATGTAGCAAAGACCAATTATTTGTGCAAACCAGTGTTTCCCCTGAGGTTTTATTAAGGGGAAAAGGTAGGGTGAAATAAAAATGACAGCAGGAACGTAGACGTTTATTCTAGTGGTAAATACTGACTGGAGGTTTTCTACTTATCACACAAGCTGTGTATATTTCATCTTCTTCTAATTGTGCTGTTTAAGTCACATAGTTTTATTCTTGGTTAACTGAGAGTAAATAAAACTTTAAGATCATGTAACTCGCCTAAGATAGCATACTTAACAAAATGATTCAGATTTGTACAAATTCTCTTTAAGTTTCTAAATAGAATACAAAAGCTATAAAATATAAAACTGCATCATACTGAAATATAAATTCATATTTAAAATAAAATATTGTAGAATAAAACCTTTGAAGCTTTATAAAAAGGGTACACAGTTATGACTTATCATATAAAATGAAAAGTTTAACTCATTCTATGGATATCTGCTAACACTTCTTTGAAAAGACCGTGATATTGGGAAAGATTGAAGGTGGGAGGAGAAGGGGGCAACAGAGAATTAGATGGTTGGATGGCATTACTGACTCAATGGACATGAGTTTGAGTAAACTCCAGGAGTTGGTGAGGGACAGGGAGTCCTGGCGTGCTACAGTCCATGTGGTCGCAAAGAGTTGGACACGACTGAGCAACTGAACTGAACTGAACACTTATTATATTTCCTCAGAGGCCTTACTGTCCAGAGGGAATTTGAATACCATGACCCAGAGGCCATTAATGCCTGCGTGTGTGCCATGTGTGTGACTGTGTGCAGTAGTATAGGTCTATGTTAAGATGGAGAAAATCTGAAATTGCTTAAATAATATGCAAGAACTATAATAATGTTAAACTTAAAAAATAGAGAAAGAGTAAAGAGGTATTTGAGTCAAAGAGAAGTATTAGGTTTAAAGCTCACTCTTGGGCAAAATAAAGGATTTCAGCAGCATCATTTTGTTGTGAGACACAGATTACAAAAAAGTAATTAAAAGTATTCATTTCATTTCCCTGTACTCCATTAAGGTATAAACCTGGGTGACCTAAAGGCCTATTATTAGGATCTTGAGTTTTAGGGCAGGAAGTAGAAAAAAAGTTCCTAATATACTTAGCATTTTCCCCTAATTAATTCAAACTATTCAATGAAAATTCAAAATAGATACAGAGTTATCCTATGTTTGGCATAAGCAGAGCATTAATTTCTTAAAAACAACAGATTCTTTTTCACTACTCCCATATTTCATAAATGAACTGCCAGGTGAAAGAGAGCCCTATTAATAAGTCTCATTTCCTGAGGGATCAACAAGTAATAGAATCCAGAGCCCAAGAAGAGCTATTAGTCTTGGAAAAGCAGAAAGATCCTCATTTATGAAACTTTAAAGAACAAAGTGTGAAGGCTGTAGCTGGTTTAAATAAGTAGGTGTTATACTAATGACCCAAAGATGGCCTTTCTATGTTGGCCCCCAGATTGTTTGTTCACAGCAGGCTGACATCTTTTCATTATTAGTTTAGAATCCTGTTGGTGCTAAACTGAGATTTTTATATACCCAATTATTTTAAACACAGCCCAAATCAGATACTTTGCCCTCTTCAGTCTGCTTGCCTTGCCCACCCCATGAAACTGAGCTTACTCTCTGCTAGCCATGGACACGTCTGGCACTGTACCGACCACAAGCTGCTGCCCTTCCAGGCTCTCAGACCCAGGGACTGTCTGCTGTGCTGGTGATCAATATCACCTAGACGTATAACCCCCTTCTCAGTACCTTTCTCTTTCTGGATGGTTTTCCCACACTCCCAAAGCCTCTGGAGAGTTTCATGCTTTGAGAGACTTCCTCACATCATGTGTCAGAGTCTCATAAATCAGGCTTGTACGTGCTACTTAGATATATGGGGCGATATATATATATATATATGTATGTATAATCTGTTATAGCTGTACTTATCTCTGTTTCATGGAGCCAAGTGCATTTGCAGAGAAAAGCGGAAGGATGTGACAAGGTAATTAAAAGTTTAGACTAGCTTGCCTGTGGAGAAGGACAAGCTGCTAAGCTGCTAAGTCACTTCAGTCGTGTCCGATTCTGTGCGACCCCATAGACGGCAGCCCACCAGGCTCCCCCGTCCCTGGGATTCTCCAGGCAAGAACGCTGGAGTGGGTTGCCATTTGCTTCTCCAGTGCATGAAAGTGAAAGGAGAAGAGGGTACCATAATTCCAGGTATTTCAAAGACTGATCAACTGATAGTGGGAACGATGAGTTTGTAGTAGTGTAGACCACACAGTTTTGTTCTTTTCTGTTTGTTTCTGTGTTTGTTTTTCTTTGCACTGTTTGGCAACCTTTGTGGCAAATAAAAGATGGAAATTTGTGTTGATACAATGTTTGGTACTTGTGTTAATGGTGAAATGAAGAGCAGACGGAGTCAATATGTTGAAAGTATTACTAAAAACCTATAGTGAACATCTGTGAGATCTGGTCTATAGAAAAGCATGTGAAGATAGAATACTATATTGGAACAAAGGATAAAATAAATTTCTGGAGAAGAGCTATGTAGTCAAACTCACTGTAAAGATAGAAATGTTCTATAATCTGTGTGTCCAATATAGAACAGCACACTAATTACATGTGACTGTTGAACATTTGAAATGTAGCTAGAGTAACAGAGGAATGGATTTTTTTTTCCTTTTTTTTATTGTGGTAAACAACATAAAATGTACAATCATTACCAGTTTTGTTAAATAGCATTAAGTATATTTATATTGTAAAGCTATTGATCTTGCAGAACTGAAACTCTGTATTGATTGAAAAATAGCTTCCCCTTATCCCTTCCCAGGTCCAGAGCCCCTGGTAGCCACTATTGTTACTTTCTATATCTTCTGATTTGACTACTTTAGATATATCATAAATGGAGGCATAGAGTATTGGTCCTTTTGTAACTAGCTTATTTCACCAAGCATCATGTACTTAACAATATCCTAACTGTGGTATATGATGAGATTTCCTTATTTTTAGGGTTTCATGGTATTCTGTTGTAAATATCTATCATATTTTGTTTATTCATTTGTCTGTCAGTGGGCATTTGGGTTGCTTCCACCTCTTGACCATTGTAAATAATGCTACTGTAAACATGTTTGCAATTAATGCTTCAAGATGCTGCTTTCCACTCATTTGGATGTACACCCAGAAGTGGGGTTGCTGGATTTTATGAGTAATTCTATTTGTAATTTAAATTATTCTGTTATTTTAAATTTTAATTTCTTTTGCTGTTGACTATCCCAGTTCACATACCAATTTTTCCACATTTCTCCCAAAATTTATTATTTTCTCTGTTTTTCAAAGTGGTAGACATATTAATGATTGTAAGGTGATAACTCACTGTGATTTCAATTTACATTTCTCTCATGAACATCTTTTTGTATACTTGTTAGCCATTTGTATACAATCTTTGGAGAAAGGTCTAAGTCTTTTCCCTTTTTTGTAAATTGGGTTGATTTTTGCTTTTGAGTTGTAATTCTTCATATATCTGGATATTAATCTCTTATCAGATCTGTGATTTGCATGCATTTTTTCTCCTAGATTTTTACCTATTCACTGTTGATTGTATCCTTTGATGAACAAAATGTTTAAGTTTGATGTAGTAATATATGTCTATCTTATCACTTCTGCTTATGCTATCATATCCAAAAAATTATTGCTAAATCCCAATGTCACAAAGTTTTTTGCCATGTTTTCTTCTGGGAATATTATAGCATTGGGTTTTATGTTTAGGTCTTTAATCCATTTAGACTTAATTTTTGTATACAGTGTAAGAACCCGATTTTATTTTTTAGCATGTGGGTATTCAGTTTTCCCATTGCTGTTAGTTGGAGACTGCCCTTTCCCCACTGAGTGGCCTTGGCACCCTTGTTGAAGATCATTTGCATATATTCTCAAGAGTATATTTCAGGACCTTCTATTTTATTCCTTGGTCTATATTTCTTTCTTAATGTCAGTACAGAAGTTTGATTATTATAGCTTTGCAATATGCGTTGAAATCAGGAATTCTTAGTTCTTCAAGTTTGTTTTTCTTTTTCAAAAAATTTTTGGCCATTTGTGTTCTCTTGAGTTCCCATATGATGTTTAGGATGATTCCTTTCTATGTTTGCAAAATGTACCATTGGAATTTTGATAGGGATTGCATTGAATCCATAGATCACCTTAGGTCATTTTTGGAATCATAACAATTAAGTCTTCCAATCCATGAACAGAGATGTCTTTCATTTATCTGGGTCTTTTTTTCTTTTTTTTCTCTCTAAGAAACATTTTGTGTCCTCATTGAACAAATCTTTTATCTTTGGTCAAATTTATTTCTAAGTACTTTATTCTTTTGATGGTATTTTGAATGGAATTGTTTTCTTAATTTCTTTTTCTATTTATTGCCAGTGTTCAAAGAAACACAACTGAGTTTTACTTGTAATTTTGTATTCTGCAACTCTGCTGAATTTGTTTATTACTTCTAACAGCTATTTTTTGTGTAACCTTTAGGGTTTCCTACATACAAGATAATGTTATCTGTGAGCAGAGATAATTTTAGTTATTGCTTTATAATTTGTACCTTTTGTTTCTTTTTCTTGACTAATTGCATTGACAAGGACTTCCAGTACTATGTTGAATAGATGTTAATTAGAGAGGGCATCTTTGTTTTATTCCTGATCATAGAGGAAAACCTTTCAGTCTTTCTTCATTGAATATGGTATTAGCTGTGAGTTGATGAACTGAATTTTACTTGAATTTAATTTTAATAATTAAATTATAATTTAAATAGTGCGATGCAGTTCATGGCTACCATTTTGGGCAGTGTAGTCCTAGAGAGTCCAGAAATAGATAAATACTGGCTTTGTTGGCAGATGTGAGGTTAGTATTTTAAAAGCAGTATTCATCCATAGGGCACACTTTCAGATAAGATGATGTAGAGTTGTGAAAATGTGAGGAATATAGAGATTTTTTTTTCTTTTTTTTCAAATCTAAATTTAGCTTTATTTAAATTGGGTTAATAGAACAATAAAGTAACATATCAAATGCTTATTCACAATCATACCAGGAATTATTACATAAAGTTCTATCAGTGACAGATAACTCAGAGATCAGTTTTATCCTCTGATTTGGGAGACTGTCAATTTTGATATAGGTGAGAAATGATGAAATTACATCCACTGTTTCTTATGTAACATAAAAATCTACTTATAGTTGTGAGTCCATTAAACTGTGAGGAAACAATGAGTTGTTAAAAGTACCAGTGTTTGATTCCAAAAAAGGCAAAGGAAGGAAGTAAACTCCGAAGAAAATTGAGGGATACATTTTGTAACAGAAGTAAGACACTATTTAATTCCAAATTCTTTCATATTATCTCTCATAAACTGTTTATTTCTCTCACAGAATTTCTGTTTAGTAGTTATTGTTTTTTTCAAGCTGGTACTCCTAATTTATTCTAATAGATAAAGTCAGTATCTATTGGACCTGAAAATAATTGCATCACATTCCACTTTGGTTCAGTTACTTCAATCTGTTCTGGGGGTTATATTCACAGAAATGCAAAATCAGGGAAAAATGAAAACAGGTTCTCAATGAATATATGACAAGTTTTGATGTTATCTAAATTTCTATAGTCACCAATATGGATATGTACTAAATGAGACTAAATTAGACCTGGCATTCTCTCTCTTCGCAAATTTCAAAGCAAGCTGCTTTCTTACAATCTAACTTAAAACTACACACTCATAATATGCACTAGTTTTCTCTGATGCCTTTTAATAATTAGAAAAAGATAGGCTCACACACAACCACATTATGTTTTGCTTTCTCTTCTATATTAGGACACAAAATGCAATTTCTTTATTCCCATGTTATCTCTCTGGTGGCTTAATAAAAGTTGTTATTTTTAAAATCAGTTAGATAATTTCTTGTTCAACATATGGTACTTCTTAGTTGTTTCCATCCCTGAGGAAGAAGAAAAAAATAATATCTTATTTAGGCTAATGTTGATATGAATTGCAAATTTTCTGAAGTCACTGACTACTGGCCTTCTACTTCTCTAAAATGAACTATGCCTCCCTAGGTGGAAGTTTTGATGTTCTATTACCGCTAGGGTTTCAGTTGTTTTAATTTGGCAATTTCTCAGAATAGCACTGCAGAAAGTATTGGTGTCTATTATCTTTTTCATAAAGGAAAATTTCTAGAATACGTGGCATATTTCAGTGGCATGGAGGACTAAAATGTATGTGTCAGCAAGAGTTTTTATATGAAATTAAAGATTTAACTCTATTAGATCTATATTCTCTTAATGCTAATATTGTCCACGAATCACAGGCAAGATTATATCCTATAAATGCATCAGTGGTGTTTAAACTGTGAATATTTCATTATTTAATGCATAAAAGAACATATAGGAATATTAATTATAGCATTTCCAAGGATTATAAAAATGAGGAGAATCAAAAACAGAAAATTTTAAACAAAAAGCATAAGTAAATATTACCAAGTGAAGTACCTTTGAAGCCGTAAATCTTTTGTCTAAAAAACATTGTTTTCAGTTCAGTTCAGTCACTAAGTCATGTCCAATTCTTTGCGACCCCATGGACTGCAGCATGTCAGGCTTCCCTGATCATCACCAGCTCCTGGAGCTTGTTCAAACCCGTGTCCACTGAGTTGGTGATGCCATCCGACCATCTCATCCTCTGTCGTCCCCTTCTCCTCCTGCCTTCAATCTTTCCCAGCATCAGGGTCTTTTCCAATGAGTCAATTTCTCACATCAGGTGGCCAAAATATTCAAACTTCAGTTTCAGCATCAGTCCTTCAGGACTAATTTTTTTTTAGGATTAACTGGTTTGATCTCCTTGCAGTTCAAGGGACTCTTAAGAGTCTTCTCCAAACCACAGTTAAAAGCATAAATTCTAAAAAAAAAAAAAAAAAGCATCAATTCTTTGGTGCTCAGCTTTATTCATAGTCCAATTCTCACATCCATATGTGACTACTGGAAAACCATAGCTTTGACTAGATGGACCTTTGTCAACAAAGTAATGTCTCTGCTTTCTGATATGTTGTCTAGGTTGGTCCTTGCTTTTCTTCCAAGGAGCAGGTGTCTTTTAATTTCATGGCTGCAGTCACCATCTGCAGTGATTTTGGAGACCAAGAAAATAAAGTCTCTCACTGTTTCCATTGTTTCCCCATCTATTTGCCATGAAGTAATGGGACTGGATGCCATGATCTTTGTGTTTTGAATGTTGAGTTTTAAACTGGCTTTTCCCCTCTCCTCTTTCACTTTCACTAAGAGGCTCTTTAGTTCCTCTTGACTTTCTGCCATAAGGGTGGTATCACCTGCATATCTGAGGTTATTGCTATTTCTCCCGGCAATCTTGATTCTAGCTGTGGTTCATCCAGCCTGGCATTTCACATGTTGCACTCTGTGTATATAAATTAAATAGGCAAGATGACAATATACAGCCTTGACATACTCCTTTCCGGATCTGGAACCAGCCTGTTGTTCCATGTTCCATTCTCTCTGTTGCTTCTTGACCTGTGTATAAATTTCTCAGGAGGCAGGTAACATGGTCTGTTATTCTCATCTCTTGAAAAAATTTCCACAGTTTGTTGTCATCTATACAGTCAAAGGCTTTGACATAGTCAATAAAGAAGAAATAGATGTTTTCTGAAACTCACTTGCTTTTTCTGTGACCCAACAGATGTTGGCTCTTTGATCTATGGTTCCTCTGCCTTTTCTAAATCTAGCTTGAACATCTGGAAATTCACGGTTCACGTCCTATTGAAGCCTGGCTTGGAAAATTTTGAGCATTACTTTGCTAGTGTGTGAGATGAGCGCGGTTGTGTAGTAGCTTGAACATTCTTTGGCATTGCCTTTCTTTGGGATTGGAATGAAAACTGACCTTTTCCAGTCCTGTGGCCACTGCTGAGTTTTCCAAATTTGCTGGCATATTGAATGCAGCACTTTCACAGCATCATCTTTTATGATTTGAAATAATTCAACTGGAATTCCATCACCTTCACTAGCTTAGTTCGCAGTGATGCTTCCTAAGGCCCACTTGACTTCACATTCCAGGATGTCTGGCTCTAGGTAAGTGATCACACCCTCGTGGTTATCTGGGTCATGAAGATCATTTTTTGTATAGTTTTTTGTTTTTTCTTGCCACCTCTTCTTAATATCGTCTGCTTCTGTTGCTGCTGCTAAGTTACTTCAGTCGTGTCCGACTCTGTGTGACCACATAGATGGCAGCCCACCAGGCTCCCCTGTCTCTGGGATTCTCCAGGAAAGAACACTGGAGTGGGTTGCCATTTCCTTCTCCAATGCATGAAGGTGAAAAGTGAAAGTGAAGTCACTCAGTCGTGTCTGACTCCTAGCGACCCCATGGACTGCAGCCTACCAGGCTCCTCTGTCCATGGGATATTCCAGGCAAGAGTACTGGAGTGGAGTGCCATTGCCTTCTCCATCTGCTTCTGTTAGGTCCATATAATTTCTTCCCTTTTTTGTGCCCAGCATTGTTTTAGGCTCAGACAATAGTAAGATCTGTATTGTTGCTATTACTTTCTTTCTCAGATGAGTCCCTCAAATCCTATTAATGCCTTATAGTTCATAATGAGATATAAATAAAATATATATTTTCTCAAGGTATTTTTAGTAGATTCTTATTTACAAAATTGATGTATTTTGGAGCCAGAAATGACCTTGAATATGATATTATCCTGAATTCTAAAACACTGAGGTTCAGTGAGGTCAATTGTATTTCTAAAATTAGAAAGAGAATTTAGTGGTACAGCTAGAACTCTTACCTGGATACCTGATCCCCGTCCTACAGTTGTAGATTGCTATGTATCATCTCCTTGACACCCATCACCACATAAGGACATTCTACAGAAGGCTGAGCCTTTGTCTCTGTTCCTTTCCAAGTCAGAATATAGAGTAGGTTGGCATATTGGAAAGAACCTATCAATTAGTTTATTAATATTTAAAAATCAAGGCTAATCATTTGTAGTCCTTCAGAAGTAAAACAAAGAACAGCCCCAGAAGCAGAGTGATTATTTAGGATTTATCAATAAAATACATATTACTAGAGGAAACTTCCATACTCTGATAAGTAGAATTTGCTTCAATTTTAGATTTCTTTAAACCACAGATCACATTAGATTAGATCAGATTATTTCTAATAATAAATACCAAAAACCCTCATCATTGAAACTCTGGCCATATTTCTGGGTCTTAGAGGACTCATAGTTTCTTTTTCTACCTATGGAATGATGAAGTCTCAAATTTAGTACCCCTTGCAAACTTAATTTGTGTGCTTGTTTACAACTTCTGCTAGATATTTAATGAATATCTTTTATAAGACAAGAACTGAAAGCATTCTGTTTTTCACAGCTCACTTCATTATAATTTATCATACTTAATGTTTAGTCCTTAACCAGTTTTTCAATGTAAATGAACATCAAGTTATATAAACAAACTTTATTTTTTATAAAAGAGTGGAAGGGGCTATTAACATAATCCACATGTTTTATAGCTTATATATCTCTTTTAAAAAATTCTAGAGAACTAAGGAAACTAAAGGCATTAATATGAAGCTGAGAGGTTAGGAAAAGGTCAGTTTTCATTCCAATCCCAAAGAAAGGCAATGCCAAAGAATGCTCAAACTACCACACAATTGCACTCATCTCACATGCTAGTAAAGTAATGCTCAAAATTCTCCAAGCCAGGCTTCAGCAGTATGTGAACCGTGAACTTCCAGATGTTCAAGCTGATTTTAGAAAAGGCAGAGGAACCAGAAATCAAATTGCCAACATATGCTGGATCATCAAAAAAGCAAGAGAGTTCCAGAAAACATCTATTTCTACTTTATCGACTATGCCCAAGTCTTTGACTGTGTGGATCACAATAAACTGTGGAAAATTCTTCAAGAGATGGGAATACTAGACCACCTGACCTGCCTCTTGAGAAACCTGTATGCAGGTCAGGAAGCAACAGTTAGAACTGGACATGGAACAACAGACTGGTTCCAAATAGGAAAAGGAGTGCATCAAGGCTGTATATTGTCACCCTGCTTATTTAACTTCTATGCAGAGTACATCATGAGAAACGCTGGGCTGGAAGAAGCACAAATTGGAATCAAGATTGCCAGGAGAAATATCAATAACCTCAGATATGCAGATGACACCACCCTTACAGGAGAAAGTAAAGAGAAACTAAAAAGCCTCTTGATGAAAGTGAAAGAGGAGACTGAAAAAGTTGGCTTAAAGCTCAACATTCAGAAAACGAAGATCATGGCATCTGGTCCCATCACGTCATGGCAAATACATGGGGAAACAGTGGAAACAGTGGCAGACTTTATTTTTCTGGGCTCCAAAATCACTGCAGATGGTGACTGCAGCCATGAAATTAAAAGATGCTTACTCCTTGGAAGGAAAGTTATGGCCAACCTGGAGAGCATATTAAAAAGCTGAGACATTACTTTGTGAACAAAGGTCTGTCTAGTCAAGGCTACGGTTTTTCCTGTGGTCATGTATGGATGTGAGAGTTGGACTGTGAAGAAAACTGAGTGCAGAAGAATTGATGCTTTTGAACTGTGGTGTTGGAGAAGACTCTTGAGAATCCCTTGGACTGCAAGGAGATCCAACCAGTCTATCCTAAAGGAGATCAGTCCTGGATGTTCATTGGAAGGACTGAATTGAAGCTGAAACTCCAATACTTTGGCCACCTCATGCGAAGAGCTGACTCATTTGAAAAGACCCTGATGCTGGGAAAGATTGAGGGTAGGAGAAGAAGGGGACGCCAGAGAATGAGATGGTGGATGGCATCACCGAATCAATGGACATGGGTTTGGGTGGAGTCTGGGAGTTGGTGATGGACAGGGAGGCCTGGCGTGCTCTGGTTCATTGGGTCACAAGTGTTGGACACGACTGAGTGACTGAACTGAAGTGAATTAAGAGGCTAGTGGACATTGCTGATTTGAGATGCAAACATGGTGTATAATGTAATTATGAAGTGGTACCTTTGAAGAAATATAATAAGAAATGTGCTGCTAAAATCTATAGCCCAGGTAACTGGAGATCATATTTGTTTGTTTGTTTCCCACAGTTCATAATCATTCATGCCTCCTCCTTTGATATCTCATCACTTTTAAGTATAATATTTTAAAATTCTAGACCCAATTTTGCTGTGTTCAAATCCCAGCTTTGACATTCACTGGCTGTATAATGGGCTTCCCAGGTAGCATAGTGGTAAAATAATCTTCCTGCCATTGTAGGAGACAGAAGAGTCACAGGTTCGATCCCTGGGTTGTGAAGATCCCCTGGAGTAGGAAATGGCAACCCACTCCAGTATTCTTGCCTGGCAAATGGACAGAGGAGCCTGGAGGGCTACAACCCTTGGGGTTACAGAGAGTCGGACGTGAGTTAACATGTGCGCACACACACACTACACACACACAGAGCTGTGTAATATTGGGCTGAATTATCTGTGGCTCAGTGTTTTTATCTGTTAAGTGGGAGGAACATTAAGGGAAGATATCTTCTAGAAAATTACTGACATGTTGAAAACATTCTTTTAAATATTTATTGTTGTTGTCATTATTTGTTTTGATTTTGTTTTCTCGGATGTGGTGGCCTTATTGAACAGAAATTAATGTTTCCTGATCAAAACTACCCAGCCAGTAACCTGATCATCAGCAGTTTACAGAGGGCACAGACTAATGAGGTTCCTGCTCTTTATTTCACTAACCATACACCAAATTTATAATACATTTTGTCAATCAGCCAGTAAAAGATTAATAAAATAGATATTCAGTCAGATGACTCTTCATTTTAGCTAGGTCATTACTGTTCATGTATTAATTTTATCCTTAGCCTTATGATTTATTAAATGGCTAAAAGTGATCTTCCAAATTATTTAGTAACTATCAGATTTTCTATTTTTTTGACAAATGCTTGACTAAAATTTATCTTTTCTTTTTAAAAGAGATTTTTTTCTTGGATTTCTTCGATAAAATCTTATGTACATACATAGAGAAAGCATCAATTGGTGTTTCCATTAGCATTTACAAAACGTCTCTATTAACAGGAACTTCTAATATTAAGAATATAGTCCTTCATAGGAATATCATTGCCATTTCTATCTTGGGAACTCTGATTAGAACCTCTTCTTTGGGTTATAAGTGGACGTAGGAGGTGTAGTTTCACAAAATATTTTGATAAATCCCATTGTAGAGTTGAGAATTTAAGAGATGGTTATTCTAATATTCAAAATTACATATATTAGAATTTATATATATTCAGAAATATTATATGTAACCAGAAAGCTCATATCATTGAAAAACATAAAATATTTCCTCAACAGTTCCACAACTGTATCCACTGTTACAAAAATGTGGCAACTGTAATGAACTATGAGTTGCTTCAGTGGACAGTGTATGACCAGAACAGGCTCCAGTACTTGCTCAGATTTGCAGCTTGTGAAACAGTTTTCACTCAAGTAGAACTGATTCATATTGAATCCCATGGGCATTTGAACATGTACTTGGTTTGAGTAGCCAGGGAAGAAGTCTTTTTTAAATTGCTTGAAATAAAGTTGTTGAAAAACAGGAAAAGTGTTCTACAAGTTTGATGAACTAAACAATGCAATTAAATCATCCACCGGTCATTTCTGTAGAGCATAAATCTTAATATTAAAAAATTTAAACTGAAGTATTGATACAATTATTTTCTACACTTTTTTGCATTAGAATAGAGATGATAAAGTTAAAGCTTATAAATGAATGAACAGTAAATAGTGGAAAAAGTTAAACAGAGGTCAGTTGGAGCAAAGCTTCCTACAATACATTTAGTGAGGCATCACCAAACTACAAAATAGCTTTTGGAGAAAGATAAAAAAGATGTATATTTAAGAAATCCTGTCTCTCTCATGCCTTGGTTTTTGGAAACAGGTAGGTGAATTGTGCTGTGTTTGTGTCATCATGCCTTTTTACAAAAAATCGCTTCTGTGGGGATTTCTAAATGACATTCATAAGTGGAGTTCCAAGGGTAACATCAATTACTCGTTTGCTAATGACATTTCTATTCACAAAATAATCCTGAAATATTCATTTTGTAGTACTTGATACTTCAATGTACAAGACCATTTATAGAAAGGGAAAACCCAAAAGAGACTTTACTAACAGCTGGAAAAATGCCAGCAAATTTTACTAACTTTCTCTGTAAAACTTTAATGAGTAAAGCAATAGTAAATCTGTTAAGTTTTATCATTTGTTATTACTTATTCAAGTATAGTTATGAGAAAAATATTATTCATTGATTTTGTATAAGTTTTACATTTATAAATAGTTGTTAAAAGTTTGGGCATTTTGATCCTTTGAAACAAATACTGGCAATGTATTTGTGACCTTTTATTAGCATTTATCAGAGAAGGCAATGGCAACCCACTCCAGTACTCTTGCCTGGAAAATCCCATGGATGCAGGGGCCTGGTCGGTTGCAGTCCATGGGGTCACTAGGAGTTGGACACGACTGAGCGACTTCACTTTATTTTTTCACTTTCATGCATTGGAGAAGGAAATGGCAACCCACTCCAGTGTTCTTGCCTGGAGAATCCCAGGGACGGGGGAGCCTGGTGGGCTGCTGTCTATGAAGGTCGCACAGAGTCGGATACGACTGAAGCGACACAGCAGCAGCAGCAGCAGCATTAGTATTTATATTTAGTAAGAATTCTTATGAGTGCTACATAAAAATTAACATTTTAAATTTCCTCTGTTACTGGTCTTAAGAAAGTGGATCGCATGTTATTAGGCAAAAAACAAACAAAAGACTGTTGTGGGTTTATTCTGTTTGGGACTCTCTGGGTTTCTTGGACTTGAGTGATTATTTCCTTACCCATTTTAGAGAAGTTTTCAACTATTATCGCCTCAAGTATTTTCTCATGGTCTTTCTTTTTGTCTTCTTCTTCTGGGACCCCTATGATTCGAATATTGTAGCATTTAATATTGTCCTGGAGGTCTCTGAGATTGTCCTCATTTCTTTTAATTTGTTTTTCTTTTTTCCTCTCTGATTCATTTATTTCTACCATTCTATCTTCTAATTCACTAATCCTATCTTCTGCCTCTGTTATTCTACTATTTGTTGCCTCCAGAGTGTTTTTAATTTCATTTATTGCATTATTCATTATATATTGACTCTTTTTTTTTTTTTTGTAATAGGCACTGAAGTCATGGAAAAATAAAGTTTATTCTATTAGGAATGTCAACTTGTCACTGAGTATTCTCCAAAGTGGAAATTACACAGTGCCATTTCAGGAACAGACTGTTCAACTTACCCTCAACATCCACAAATGACTATCACAATAGTTAAACCACATCAAAACAGTCCAACATAATTAGGCTTCAATATATTGGGCCATTATGTTCTTCTAAGATGCTAATAAACCATAACCAGAAATATTAAAATCAAAAGAAAAGATATTACTTGAGGCTAATTATCATAGATTGTTAGATCCTTGCTGTATCTCATCCAAAACATTAATAAAGGAAATATTTTACTGCAAAGAAAATTTTATTTTATATATATTACTAGTCATGAATTTGTCATTATTACATAAATGCTGCCCAGTGCCATTAACCAAATGGCATGACCATTTTATGTCCACAATTCACTTCTCTATTTACAAACATAGTTTTCATAATTTATAAAAGTGTATCTCCAGTGAAGGTTGAACACTGAGATGCAACCTAGCATCCATAATATTTGCTGTTCTGCAAATATCAATGTAGGACAGAAGTATTTATTCCCCTTTCATCTGAGTGACCTTACGTGGGGAAAAAAAAATTCAACAATTTACAAGTTCTAAGTTTCCAAAGGAGATTTCCAGATGCACTTAAAAGAAATGCTTACAGACAGAGTTTTAAGACATGGAAGATGTTTCTTAAAACCCTGTCTATATATTGACTCTTTTTTATTTCTTCTAGGTCCTTGTTAAACCTTTCTTGCATCTTCTCAATCCTTGTCTCCAGGCTATTTATCTGTGATTCCATTTTGATTTCAAGATTTTGGATCAATTTCACTATCATTAGTCGGAATTCTTTATCAGGTAGATTCCCTATCTCTTTCTCTTTTGTTTGGTTTGGTGGGCATTTATCCTGTTCCTTTATCTGCTGGGTATTCCTCTGTCTCTTCATCTTGTTTAAATTGCTGAGTTTGGGGTGTCCTTTCTGTATTCAGGCAGTTTGTGGGGTTCTCTTTATTGTGGCAATTCCTCACTGTGTGTGGGTTTGTACAGGTGGCTTGTCAAGGTTTCTTGGTTAGGGAAGCTTGTGTCGGTGTTCTGGTGGGTGGAGCTGTATTTCTTCTCTCTGGAGTGCAATGAAGTGTCCGGTAATGAGTTAGAACAGTGTGGAGATTCCTTAATAAACTGGAAATAGAACTGCCTTATGATCCAGCAATCCCACTGCTGGGCATACACACTGAGGAAACCAGAAGGGAAAGAGACACGTGTACCCCAATGTTCATCGCAGCACTGTTTATAATAGCCAGGACATGGAAGCAACCTAGATGTCCATCAGCAGATGAATGGATAAGAAAGCTATGGTACATATACAAAATGGAGTATTACTCAGCCATTAAAAAGAATTCATTTGAATCAGTTCTAATAAGATGGATGAAACTGGAACCTATTATACAGAGTGAAGTAAGCCAGAAAGAAAAACACCAATACAGTATACTAACGCATATATATGGAATTTAGAAAGATGGTAACAATAACCCTGTGTACGAGACAGCAAAAGAGACACTGATGTATAGAACAGTCTTATGGACTCTGTGGGAGAGGGAGAGGGTGGGAAGATTTGGGAGAATGGCACTGAAATATGTATAATATCATGTATGAAACGAGTCGCCAGTTCAGGTTCGATGCACAATACTGGATGCTTGGGGCTGGTGCACTGGGACGACCCAGAGGGATGGTATGGGGAGGGAGGAGGGAGGAGGGTTCGGGATGGGGAACACATGTATACCTGCGGTGGATTCATTTCGATATTTGGCAAAACCAATACAATAGTGTAAAGTTTAAAAATAAAATAAAATTAAAACAAACAAACAAACAAAAAAGACTGTTGTGGAGATAACAGTTATTCAGTGGCAAACTTATTATTAACATTCAGGCAGTTTTATCATATCTTTAGAGTGATTTCTGGCATGAAATTCAACAGAATCATCATCTTACTCTGATGTCCACATTGCTAATGCTATTAACTTTAAGAGAAAGGAAAGCTTCACTTCAGTACCTGAAGACTTAATTCTAGTATCTGATTGAACTCTCCAAGTGGAAGAAAGTAAACCTGAACATTCGACTTTAGTTTTGTGCAGTTTAGGTAATGAAAATCCCCAAGCCTGACACTAATCTTTTGCATTTATAGATTTCTTACTTGGCAGCATAAACTCCTTGGCTACTTTCCTCTTGTTGTGAATTAAGCTGTTACTCAAATCCTAGCAGGAGACTCTGATCATTGAAAGTGTTTTACTGCTGAAACAAAAATGATTACCCAACTCTAAGTTTCCTATTATAATTAAAATTATCAAAAAGAGACACGTGTACTCCAATGTTCATCGCAGCACTGTTTATAATAGCCAAGACGTGGAAGCAACCTAGATGTCCATCAGCAGATGAATGGATAAGAAACTGTGGTACATATACACAATGGAGTATTACTCAGCCATTAAAAAGAATACATTTGAATCAGTTCTAATGAGGTGGATGAAACTGGAGCCTATTATACAGAGTGAAGTAAGCCAGAAGGAAAACATAAATACAGTATACTAACGCATATATATGGAATTTAGAAAGATGGTAACAATAACCCGGTGTACGAGACAGCAAAGAGACACTGATGTATAGAACAGTCTTATGGACTCTGTGGGAGAGGGAGAGGGTGGGAAGATGTGGGAGAATGGCAATGAAACATGTAAAATATCATGTAGGAAATGAGTTGCCAGTCCAGGTTCGATGCATGATGCTGGATGCTTGGGGCTGGTGCACTGGGACGGCCCAGAGGGATGGTATGGGGAGGAGGAGGAGGAGGGTTCGGGATGGGGAACACATGTATACCTGTGGCGGATTCATTTGATATTTGGCAAAACTAATACAATTATGTAAAGTTTAAAATAAAATAAAATTGGAAGAATAAAAAAAATAAATAAATAAATAAATACTAAAAAAAAAAAAAAAAAAAAAACAAGCTGTTTGACCACTAATTTTATTGCATCTTTATAATGATCCTTACTTTTATCAGAGCGGGTTAAATACTTTGTTCAGTTATTTATATCTTTGCATTATGATATATGGCTTATTTATTTGTGTATCTATAGCACTTTGGACAGCTCTTATTTAAGGAAACACCATAATCCTTGTTGAACCAATGAGATGAATTTATGTATAGACCTGGGGCCATCAATAAAACATAGTATAAACAGAGAATTACCAGAGGTAGGTATCTTTCAAATATTTTTATGTTTCTGTACCTTAATATTTGTAAAGTTAAATGTGGATGTGGAGATGAACCAGTAGCTCTATCAGATCTCATTATAAATCAAGAAACTCAAATCTTGACATGTCTTAAAATACCATCCTATGATTTAAACCAAGAAACAAAAACACAATATTTAAAGCTTCCATATTCAAATATAGATTAATTAATTGATAAACTCATGACAGGTCAAGCTGAGCCTGGTCAAACAGATTTTTGTCTACAGGGATATTCTTGGATTCACTACCAAACCAGCAAAGAGGTGTTACAAATATTATAACATATAAAATTTACACAGCTCCTTGAATTCTCCCTTGTTTTCTGGAAGAAAAAAGCAAGTGTGATCAACAGGGTGTAGAAACTAAACTAAGGCTTTTGACTCTTATACCCTTAGGGCGTGAAGGAAACAGAATTCAGGAGTCTCTCTATTGCCAAGCTACATACAGATTCTTATTCTTTCTTACTGTACAGTTGCACTGAAAACACGAACCATACCTAACAATGACCTAAGATACCAGCTCAGCTTGGTAATCCTAGAGACATGTGTCTCCTGGCCGGAAGCAACCCTACTGCTGGTTCCTTTCTTTTAGCTCTAAATACAGTGCATCAGCCCTACCAAGATTAGTCTAGATTAGAAGTGAGCTTTGTCTCTAAAGTTGATCTTTCACTTAAGTTTCTTTTGTAGAATATTTAGACTTCAATACCCAGTAGTCTTTTATGATTCATGCAAAATTCACTAGTGTGCTAATCTATGATAAGAAATGATCCTTGGAAATTTTAAATTACCTTCCATACATGTCCTGTTAGAACTTTTCATAAGGCCATTTTTTTAAGGTGGAGAGGTCATTAACAAACATAGTGATGAATATTTGTTTTTTTCCTAGTTGTTGTAAAATCTTAAGAAAATATAACACATTAAGCTGTGGTATATATACACAATGGAGTATTACTCAGCCATTAAAAAGAATACATTTGAATCAGTTCTAATGAGGTGGATGAAACTGGAGCCTATTATACAGAGTGAAGTAAGCCAGAAAGAAAAACACCAGTACAGTATACTAACACATATATATGGAATTTAGAAAGATGGTAACAATAACCCTGTATACAAGACAGCAAAAGAGACACTGATGTATAGATCAGTCTTATGGACTCTGTGGGAGAGGGAGAGGGTGGGAAGATTTGGGAGAATGGCATTGAAACATGTATAATATCATATATGAAACGAGTCGCCAGTCCAGGTTCGATGCACAATACTGGATGCTTGGGGCTGGTGCACCGGGAAGATCCAGAGGGAGAGTATGGGGAGGGAGGAGGGAGAAGGGTTCAGGATGGGGAACACAGATATACCTGTGGCTGATTCATTTCGATATTTGGCAAAACTAATACAATATTGTAAAGTTTAAAAATAAAATAAAATTAAAAAAAAGAAATATGAAAAAAAATAAAATAAAAACTAGAGGGAAGCAGCAGGTAACACAGTATGTTATTATTCAGTTCCTATTAAACATCTGCTTGTATAAAAAAAAAAGAAAATATAACACATTAAGATGTATTCATAAAACAAACCCCATAATAATGAAATATGTATTCTTTTGAACTAAATTAAATCAAGGCGGGCATTAAGCATCTTTAGATTGATTATGTATAGATTGTCTTTATTCTCTACCTACTTAAAAAAATCTCTCATCACCTCCAACATCTTCCCTATAATTCAGTGGTCCATCCTTCTCCATTCAAATCACTTCATTCTATTCTGAAGTGAACATATTTCTTTTTTTTATTTTTTTTTTATTTTTAAACTTTACATATTTGTATTAGTTTTGCCAAATATCAAAATGAATCCGCCACAGGTATACATGTGTTCCCATCCCGAACCCTCCTCCCTCCTCCCTCCCCATACCATCCCTCTGGGCCGTCCCAGTGCACCAGCCCCAAGCATCCAGCATCATGCATCGAACCTGGACTGGAAACTCGTTTCCTACATGATATTTTACATGTTTCATTGCCATTCTCCCAAATCTTCCCACCCTCTCCCTCTCCCACAGAGTCCATAAGACTGTTCTATACATCAGTGTCTCTTTTGCTGTCTCGTACACCGGGTTATTGTTACCCTCTTTCTAAATTCCATATATATGCGTTAGTATACTGTATTTATGTTTTTCCTTCTGGCTTACTTCACTCTGTATAATAGGCTCCAGTTTCATCCACCTCATTAGAACTGATTCAAATGTATTCTTTTTAATGGCTGAGTAATACTCCATTGTGTATATGTACCACAGCTTTCTTTATCCATTCATCTGCTGATGGACATCTAGGTTGCTTCCATGTCTTGGCTATTATAAACAGTGCTGCGATGAACATTGGGGTACACGTGTCTCTTTCCCTTCTGGTTTCCTCAGTGTGTATGCCCAGCAGTGGGATTGCTGGATCATAAGGCAGTTCTATTTCCAGTTTTTTAAGGAATCTCCACACTGTTCTCCATAGTGGCTGTACTAGTTTGCATTCCCACCAACAGTGTAAGAGGGTTCCCTTTTCTCCACACCCTCTCCAGCATTTATTATTTGTAGACTAATATACAAGCAACTCCTACAGCTCAACTCCAGAAAAATAAACGACCCAATCAAAAAATGGGCCAAAGAACTAAATAGACATTTCTCCAAAGAAGACATACAGATGGCTAACAAACACATGAACATATTTCTTATGTTGCCCAAGACAATATATGAATGAGTACTGCTAAGTCTCTTCAGTCATGTCTGACTCTGTGCGACCCCATAGACAGAAGCCCACCAGGCTCCCCCATCCCTGGGATTCTCCAGGCAAGAACACTGGAGTGGGTTGCCATTTCCTTCTCCAGTGCATGAAAGTGAAAAGTGAAAGGGAAGTCACTCAGTCATGTCCGACTCTTAGTGACCCCATGGACTACAGCCTACCAGGCTCCTCCATCCATGAGATTTTCTAGGCAAGAGTACTGGAGTGGGTTGCCATTTCCTTCTCCAATGCATGAAAGTGAAAAGTGAAAGGGAAGTCGCTCAGCTGTGTCCGACTCTTAGCGACCCCATGGTCTGCAGCCTACCAGGCTCCTCCATCCATGGGATTTTCTAGGCAAGAATACTGGAGTGGGGTGCCATTGCCTTCTCCGATGAGTGAGTACACATGCCTCTATTTTCCTACCAATCATTTGCCCCATGAAGGAAACTTTCAGTCTTGTATTTTATCTTTTTCAGAAAGGGTTATTGGTTTTCCCTTTTTAAAAAAGGCAAAGAATGAAGGCTCTTAAAGAAGAAAGGTTAAAAGTTCTGTTTTATATTTCTGGGTTAACAGTAATTAACCAAACAGATATGCCTAGTAAGTATTTATAGATAAGAAATTAGGAATTAGGAAGCTGTCAGTTAGACATATAGATTATTAAGTCCTTTACATTGAGATTGAAGCTGTGATAATTTTCAAATAAATTTTTATAATCAGTACAGGCTGAACTCTTAGAAGAAAACGTAGGAAGAACACTCAATGATATAAATCAAAGCAAGCTCCTCTATGACCCACCTCCTAGAATAATGGAAATAAAAACAAAAATAAACAAGTGGGGCCTAATAAAACATAAATGCTTTTTCACAGCAAAGAAACTATAAACAAGGTAAAAAGACAACCCTCAGAATGGGAGAAAATAATAATAGCAGGTGAAACAACTGACAAAGGATTAATTTCCAAAATATAGAGGCAGCTCATACAAGTCACTACCAGAAAAACAAACAACCCAATCAAAAAGTGGGAAAAGACCTAAACAGGCATTTCTCCAAAGAAGATATGCAAATAACCTAACAAACACATGAAAAGATAAAACAAAAAAAATCATCATTCTACTAATGTAAGTTGAAAACTATGATAAAATAAATATTGAACCAGCAGCATAATAACAAGAAAATAGGTTAAAACTATTTTCAACCCTACAAAATAAAATAATTTGGGATAATATTTTATTAAATTTCATAGATCTGAAGTGTTATTACATTATAAGCAAGAATACTGTACTCTTTTTGGCAAATGAGTTGCCATTTCCTAAAGCTGGGGAACTTCCCAACCCAGGGATCGACCCTGGTCTCCTGTGTCTTCTGCGTTGGCAGGCATATTCTTTACCACTGTACCACCTGGGAAGCCCAACAGCCATCATATTACCTGCCATGTAGTAATTTATTTCATTTATTCAATTTTGATATGATTTATAGTCATTATTTAACTAACTGTTTTTCATCCTTGTGCCAAAAATCATGTTATTTTTTGTTCTTCCACCTTCTATTTTTTAATCCACCAAATATAAAATCCTCAGGTGGCACTGAGTGCATGCAGCCATTGCCAGAGGCTGAGAGGCTATTGATTTGATAGTTGTTGTTTTTGGATCAGTGGGAGTCTGGCACTTCTAAGGACTTTTTGCAGCCAACCCATCTTGGCTCACTGGGCAAAGTAAACTCCCACTCCAACAAGAGAGACGTGCTGATTGAAATAAATCACTTGAAATGGCACAAAAGCAGTAGAACTCTTTTTCGTTTTTTGGTCCCAAATTGTGTTGATTTTCTTTCACCAAACATGTATTCTATCTTGGGACCACAAGTGAGAGAGGATCTTTAAAAGCGGCAAGTGGAAGAATAAACAACCACCCAATTTCTTAGTTGAGAGTATAATTTCAAACAAAGATGATGAAAAAAATGTAAAAGGGAGGGAAAAAAAAGAAGAGTGGGATTTTTCAGTTAGGTCTAATGATAATCTTTCTAATTTAATTAATTTTCTGTCTATGAATCTAGGTAGGAATAACATAGGGACTTCCCTGGTGGCTCAGATGGTAAAACGTCTGCCTACAATGCAGGGGACCTGGGTTCAATCCCTGGGTTGGGAAGATCTCCTGGAGAAGGAAATGGCAACCCACTCCAGTATTCTTGCCTGGAAAATCCCATGGATGGAGGAATAACATATATTTTCCTCATATTTTTTCCTTAAGTTATATTAAAAATAAATACCTTTTAGATGATTAATATGTCAGAGTATGTTTTCCATATATATTTTATATATATCTATATATACACACATACAGAGAGATAGGAGATAATATATATATATATGTATATAGTATATCCATTGCTTTAAAATCATTTCATATTTTTCTATATTCTGAAGGTGACTGGAGAATAAATTCTTAGAGATGTGTTTCTTTAAAGTTTGCTTGATTTTAGCATTTTGATTGATTTATTTTCTGAAATTTCATTAGCACATAAAGAGTTCATGTTTCTGAAGTTGTAAGAAATCTTGGTTAATTTAGTTAGGTGTGATTTGCTGAACAATTTGCCTCTGTCTCAAAAGATCATGAGTTCTATCAAAATCACAACTGTATTTAACCTAATTTCTGGGACAGACTTAGGTTTACAATATATTCATTAAAACTCAGTTGAACTGAAGGAATTTAGTATTTTTAAATGGATGGACAGTTTTCTCTTTGAATTCTATTTGCTTTGTTTATTATTTGAAAAATTTGCCAACTTTTCACACTGACCAAATGAGTATAGCAACTGGCTATGTGCTTGTTATTAGAGTTAGAAAAAATAGCTCAGAACTTAAAAGTGGA
The DNA here is from genome assembly GCF_032452875.1 of Bos javanicus. NCBI lineage: Eukaryota > Metazoa > Chordata > Mammalia > Artiodactyla > Bovidae > Bos > Bos javanicus. The sequence goes on along the minus strand of NC_083891.1, from coordinate 27,108,996 downwards.
AAATTCTCCTCCACAATAGCTCTGCGACATTATGTAAACCAGCCCCCATGAACCTCAATTTTTTTCATCCATGTAATTGCAATGATGATATCATCTTCATCTTTCCTTCCTGGCTGGGAATTTGAGCCATTAGAATCAACTTTGACACAGTAATGATGTAAGTCTATTGGAAAACTGTTGTAAAATCCCCTTTATATACTTCTCTAGCTGTTGATCTTCTCAGCACAGCTATTGTTTTTTCACCTCTTACTCATGATCACTAATATTTTTTGGACCCACTTCAGACATATATGTGTCTCTTAAACACTTTGGTAGAGAAGTAGACATAATACTGTCCTAAAATAGATGGAAAAAAAATGACTCTTTTATAGAGAAACATAATTACCTCAACACAATATTTTTAATACTACCATCAGTGTTTTTAATATCATAACCAGAAAATAACTTCTTAAGAGTAGTACTGTATTAAATTTTATATCATTTTGTTATTCTAGTATAGAGGAAATTGTGCAATATTTTCATTATGAAGACAACACCAAAATTTTTGTTTGCAAGAAGGCTCACAATTCTGTGCAGACACATTATTTTTTATAAAAAAGTTTGTACAACAAATCATTAAATGAGGGTAGAATTAAAAGCACCAATGAAAGTAATTTTTGTGATGACCAGAATGTGGAATCACAGATAAGTACAACTGCAAGGATATGCATGTGCTATCCAGTGGTCCAGATGGATAGATTGTCCTGCCATTGCATTAAGCAGAAAACTTAAACAGGATTGATTCTGGTAGAAAGAACGTGAGTTCAGCTGTAGGTATATTGAGGGGGCAGTATGTCTGTGGCATCAGAAAGGTGGTATGGATTAGACTGAAAGAACGGAAAGCATGGAGCTCAGAGATCTGTTTTGAACATTTGTACATCTGCACTTAGTAGGAGCCAGTCTTAGAAATGAAGTCCCTGAGAAAGGATATAAAGTGGGAAAAGAAGAGGGTCTGAGATCAAATCTCTAAATCCCAACACATAAAATATGAGAGAATAAGCCAGCTAAGGAGGTAAAGTGAATTATCAAAAGTGGCTAGGCAAAAATCAAGAATGTATTTAGTTAATCATTTTAATAATTTATCAGGAAGAAGAGAGATAAAGGAGGAATGCATTTTGAGCATTAAGTACAAATGGATGAACATCATGTTATACACCCAAACGCCTACATTTAATTCAAACAATAAAACAATTTATGTGTCCATACCATCCACTAGGGAATTGAGAGATGCAAGGTACAGTATAAAAGAATGAGCAGGGGAACCTTCTGAAATGGCTGAGTAAGGAGCTCAATATAACTGTCCTTGAAAAACAACGATAAATGGACATAATTGTCAAAGACAACTACTTTAAGATTCTGGAAATAGATCAAATACATACAAAAAATTTAGAAATGTTTATTCTGGAACTACTGTAAGGATAGTAGGGAGCTCTGGTGTTTCAGCCATAGGAGGGTCTTCCATTTCTCCCCATACAACTCTGTTACATGGAATACAGGGCAGGGCATGAGGACCTACATCTCTGCTGCCAAAGGGTCTGGTTTTATTTGGTATGGGTGCTTGGAAAAATCCATACCAGGGCAGACTGCTGAAAACAGTACAGAAACAATCCAGAAACAATAGCAAACAATGTGGGATGGCTAACTTCACACCTATTTTAATGTCATGCTGCAGTGTGGAGCAAGCAACAGGCAAGTGGACAAGTCATAAATGTAGTAGAAGTTCTTGAGAATTTGTCTTTATAAGACAAGTTGTCTTGTCTTCCACTTAACCAAGGTGGTCTAGATAAGCTTTCATATAACATGGTGGTCTGGAATACTGTGGGTGTGTATATGTATTTCTGCAAATTCAGGAAAAACCATAGAAAGCCTTAGTTATCTCTTTATCTTGCTGACTATGAGACCTTGAACATACAGAAATTAAAGGCTAGAAAAGAATAGTAAGAACATTGAACTTGGAATGTGTTTTCAAACCATCCATAGATCTATCATCAAAGAGATGCTACCAGTTCAATAACTTTAAGTACAACTGCTTTCCAGTCATTGACTGACCCTAAACTGTGTTGACCCAAAAGGAAGCCCTAGTAAGCCAGGCTTAAAAGTAAAAATAAAGACATATGGTAATAAAAACTGAGCTGAGACTTCAGTGGCTATTCATTTGGGGTAGGGGACACATAATATTGAATTATCCCAAGTAAACAAACACAAGAAGGGTTAATTAGAATATATGCTTGTAACAGTATATTACCTGTGTGTATGTATGTGTGTGTGTGTGTGTGTGTGTGTGTGTGTTCAGTCATGTCCAACTCTTTGAGACCCAATGAATTGTAGCCCACCAGGCTCCTCTGTCCATGGCATTTTCCAGGCAAGAATACTGGAGTGGGCTGCCATTTCCTACAATGTCCAATTTTCAAAAAGGAAAAATAAAAATGAGACATGCAAAAGACCAGGAGATTTAAATATATGCACATGAAAAAAAAGGTAATTGCAACATTATTGATGATGGATTAAGCAGAGAAACAATTCAAAGAAACTGTCATAAATATATTCAGAGAGTCCAGAAAACTGTCTGTCATATATAGTGTCATTTTTGCTTGACTCGACTGGCTGGAGCAACAGTCATAAACCCACCAAGATGCAGGGGAAGGAACACAGATCCACTTCTCAGTAAGAGGAGTTCCAGAGAATTAGCAGTCGTGTTTTAGAATCACGACAGTTTGCCCTCTGACTTCAATTTATTTATCTTCCTCCTATGTGTAAAATATGAGTTTCTCCTCTCTACACCCAACATCCACTTAAACTGCATTGACTGCAGCCATGAAATTAAAAGATGCTTACTCCTTGGAAGGAAAGTCATGACCAATCTAGACAGCATATTGAAAAGCAGAGACATTACTTTGCCAACCAAGGTCTGTCTAGTCAAGGCTATGGTTTTTCCAGTGGTCATGTATGGATGTGAGAGTTGGACTGTGAAGAAAGCTGAGCACCGAAGAATTGATGCTTTTGAACTGTGGCGTTGGAGAAGACTCTTCAGAGTCCCTTGGACTGCAAGGAGATCCAACCAGTCCATTCTGAAGGAGATCAGCCCTGGGATTTCTTTGGAAGGAATGATGCTAAAGATGAAACTCCAGTACTTTGGCCACCTCATGCGAAGAGTTGACTCATTGGAAAAGACTCTCATGCTGGGAGGGATTGGGGTCAGGAGGAGAAGGGGACGACAGAGGATGAGATGGTTGGATGGCATCACTGACTCAATGGACATGAGTCTGAGTGAACTCTGGGTTTGATGATGGACAGGGAGGCCTGACGTGCTGCGATTCATGGGGTTGCAAAGAGTCGGACACGACTGAGCGACTGAACTGAACTGAACTGAACAGCATCATACTCAAGGTCCGGGCCAGGATCTTTGCGTGAGGTCCCAGTATGGAAGTTTTTTGAGTGTGGCTGCTCAAGTATGATTTTTGTCAATATGGACATCTGAGAATTAAAGATAAACCATTTACACCCATACTACCAACAAACAATGCTGAGACAGATGTAGGATAAACATAGTAGACAAGCCCATACACAAAAGAGGAAACCAAGAGACACAGCAGTCAATGGTCAACAGTAATTCTGAAGTCAGCCAGGCAGGAATGCCACTTTCTTGGTTAGACTTAGTGCTGTTCCCTGAGATTGTTTTTATTTATTGTGTCTGCGATTTGGATGTGAAGAAAGACTTGGAAAGACTGCAAACCCAAACTAGAGATCCCACTTATTTAGCAAAACAGCTTAATGAGTTTTTGAATGTGTTAGTCGCTGAGTCATGTCTGACTCTTCCCACCAGGCTCCTCTGTCTGTGGAATTTACCAGGCATGAATGCTGGAGTGGGTGGAAGTTCTCTTTGCCATGGGATCTTCCTGATGAGGGATTGGACCCGTGTCTTTGAATAGGCAAACTTAATTACATGTGAAATGGACTGAACCGTTGTAATATGTGATAACAATGTACAGTCTTTAAACAAGATGAAAAGTATTTATCACACAATAGTCCAGGTAGTGGTCAGAGCTAGTATAGTTGCTCAATAACACTGAGGACCCCACTTGTTCTCACTTTTTAAACTACCATCCTTACAGTGTTGTGCATTCCAAGAAAGAAAAGAATACTCTGGAAAATGTAAAAAGCATAAAATCACATATATAATCAATAACATCCTTTTGTCAGACCATATTGGGTGACTCAACGATATAAAATAAAATTTTATTTTCAAATAGCATTTAGCCTTATGGAGAACTGACCCTATTAAAAGTAGAAGATGAATATAAATTTGCATTTATAACATGATCTTTAGTAAGCACACACATATACACATACACCTCCATATATACAAAGAAAGGAAACTAAAATTATTATCATTTGCAGCGTTTGTGTGCAAGTGGGAAATTGTAGGGATTTAATATTTTGAAATAAAAATACTAATTAGAAATATCCCGGATGCCTTGCTTCCTAATTTGAGAAGCCTTTGAGATATATGTAGGCACTGGTTTTAGGAGACATTACATATATGCATTTCCTTAACTGATACTTTGGTAATAATAAAACTGAGTAGACGAAAGTGTTTTACAGGTATGATTTCAAATACATCACAGGTGCTTTCTTCCTTGAATAGAATTCTGAAATGCTTTAATGATGGAAGACTGAAAGCAAAGTCTCAGCCCTGGTCATGGAACTCTTTTACATCATTTTTTTTTTCTTCTTCTTCTTCTTGTTTGGTCACTCCTAACTTAAATCACTATACTGATGGGTTGAGATATGACCTGAAACCTTTTGTCCAACTGGGATCTCAGAATATGACCTTTGTTGCAAATAAGGTTTTTCAGGTATTATTAGCTAGGACAAAAATCATACTGGGTTAGGGTGGACCCTAAGTCCAGTGACTGGTGCCTTTGTAAGAAGAGGAGAGAACATAAGATAAATTCACAGAGGCTAGAAGACCATCTGACACTACAATAGGAGCTGGAGTGCTGCAGCTGAAAGTCAAGGCAAGGACTGCGGAGACAGCAGAGCTTGGGTGAGTCAAGGAAGGATTTTCCCCTTGAACCTTTAAAGGAAATGTGGCCATGATGGTATTTTACTTGAAAGGTCTAGACTCCAAAACTGTAGGAGAAAAAGAAATTTCTGTTACTTTAAACCACACTGTTTGTGGCAATTTATCATGGTAACTCAGGAAACTAATATAATTATCTTCCAGAGAAAGGAATATATTGTATTAATCTGAGATAAGTAACATGTAAGAATATTATATATATGTATATATAATATTTATAATATCATGTAATAGATAAGACAAACATATTCTTTGAGATGCAAAAATATAGATTACTCTTTAAAATCATTAATGTAACTGCTCTAAAAGATAATATTTGGGAAAGTGTTTTGTTAGCCATCAAATGCTATGCAAATGTTAGTTGTACACAAGCTTATGCGTTTTAGCTTCTGACTCTATCTATAATATAAATTAGAATGATTTAATTTCCCCACCCACATTCTAAAACTTCATTAGCAGGGGTATAAATTATTTCACATACTTTAAACAATTTATCTCAATGAAGGATGAAACTTAAAAATTTGAACTTATAAATCAAGACCAAGACAGAAAACATGCCGCTGGCTAAATATATGAAGTTCAATATTATTTTCTCTCAGATAAATTTTTTTTCTGAGAAGGCAGGATTAATTACTAAATTAAATAAATCCCAATTAATTCAGAATGCACATAATATAAATAATTACAGTTTGGATATCAATTTTGCATTGCACAAAGATTTACATTTATTTAATCATTGGTTCTTATTGGAAAAGAACAATGGGATATTTGGAGTGGAAATTATGTCTCCAACATGTTCTGAAACATAAAACTAATAAATATTGAACTAGTGTTATAACTCAAGATAACAGTTTTGAAATAATAAATATTTATTGAATTTTAATGTAATATATGCAGTATATATGCATATAATGTAATATATGCAGAACATGTAGTAAGAAATAATGAGACAGCTTGTTCACCTTCGTTTCCAATAAAAGGGAAATAATACCTTCCTCCTGAGACTGCAGTAGGATTAAATGAGATACCATAGGAGTATCTGTCATTTGTTTCAGATGCATTCCCTTTCTTTCATCTATTCCACTAATTATTTCAGGAGTTCCACCTCTTCAGCTTGTGTGTTTCTCAATCTCCATGACTCTTGACTTCCAGGTGGGCTTGGCCAGTGACTTTCCTGGCAGAAGAAAGGACGTTGAAAGGATCATACTAACTAAGAAATTCCTCCCCCTGTTCCTCTGCTTTAATCAGTAGCTCCGGAAGTAACTCTGTCTCCTTGGTGGTTTCAGTGCCACTGGGCAGTGCTAAGTTATTTGGATCCTGATCAAACAGACATTATAGGCATGCATTGTTATGCAAAATATTGTGCATGCCTGCCTGCTCAGTTGCTTCAGCTGTGTCTGACTCTTTGTGACCCTATGGACTATAGCTCGCCAGACTCCTCAGTCCCTGGGTTCTCCAGGCAAGAATACTGGAGTGGGTTGCCATACTCTTCTCCAGGGGATCTTCCCAACCCAAGGATGGAACCTGAGTCTCATACATTGCAGGTATTGTATGCCTATATATTAATTTTAGCTTCTAGTTTCATCCATAATGTACCTTGGAAATATTTATCTCCTTACTTACCACACATTCTGAAACCAGTCATTACCAATGTGGTATTTTTCCAGGAATTTATCATCCTAATCGTTCCCTCCTTATCTATTAATATTCTTTTTAGATATGTTATTATTAATAGAACTAACTCCAGTAACTCAGAAGTAATGTTAATACTTTAGCATCTCAATCCATTCCCAGTATGAGTGGAAATACATTAGTATTTAAACAAAATGTTTACCCTCCTGCTCCATGATTATATCCTATCCTGTTTCCACTTGCTGTTCATTTCCATTTTTGCTGTTATTTCTCTTATTCTCCCACTTTCTCTCCTTGCTTATAAGCAAGCACTGTTGCCATCTGTCCTACCAACATAACTGGGTTTCCATAAAGGCAGAATAAGCATCTGCATCTATTAGTGGTTTGTAAACTGTAAAGATGTGCTCACACCTTAGTGTATCATTTTGCAGCAGCTTTTCTTTTTTCCTTCCCCATGAATACCACTGACTTTCCCCAAGATTCATTCTCAGTGCTTTGTATTTTGCCATACAAAATAGATTACCCATTAATTTCATGTGACTGAATCTCAATTTTCTTTCTAATTGTGACATGGTTGGCAACTATCTACTCACAATTCTTACTTGAAGTTTTTTTACTACCTCCTCATTCTCATATGGGATTTCCCAAGTGGCGTTAATGGTAAAGAACCCGATTGCCAATGCACTGGGTGTAAGAGAGCAGGTTGGATCCCTGGGGTGGGGAAGATCCCTTGGAGGAGGACATGGCAACCCACTCCAGGATTCTTGCCTGGAGAATCCCATGAACAGAGGAATATGGTGGGCTACAATCCATGGGGTTGCAGAGTCGGACACAACTGAATGACTTTCATTTTCACTTTCATTCCCATAAGTTCCAAAAGGAAGCTGCACCTATTGCTCCAAAACTGATATATTGGGCTCCATTGTCTAAGTTATCAACATAAAATTTTCCTCCTTTTTTCTTACGTCCTTTATTCCTACCTTCAAACACCCAGATTTATTGATTCTTCTTCCCTTCTCTCTTTTGTGCTTTCTTCCTTTTGCTGTTTGAGTTTGGGTGTGTCATTTCTGTTGATTTTTCCCTTTATCATTTATTTTAAGGATTTACTGAATGTGTGCAATTGTTTTGCTTTTGTATCAGTCAGAATCAGTCAGGAAATCACCATTGATGTCAGTTAGTTACATGTGGAAATTTCAAATAGCATAACTGGTTTGGGAGAGCTAAAAAGACAACACAAAATGTTGCAATCCAGGAATTAGCAACAGCAGAATGCTGCCATCACTGTGTACACTGGAGGTAAAAGGGGAGAAGAGTTCAGTCCTGTTTTATTAACATTATAACTGAAAATCCTGAATTTAATTTTAGGTACCACATTATAAGAAGGATATTAAAAGTTAAGAAGATGGCTATAATGAGAGTGAGATCGCTGGAAAATGTCAAGTGAATAATTTTTGAGAGAACTATATCAGCTTGCCTAAAGAATAGGTGTACTGGTGGCATTGAGAAGGATACAATGATCATTGTTCCAAATATTAATGGAAATGTATATAGTCCTGGGAGAAGTGAGAAGTTTATGACATTGATTTTGGTCAGTGTGAAGCCTGATATTGGAATAATTAATGCTGCCCCAAAATATGCTTTGCCTTGAAAATAATGAATACACTATCACAAGCTTGAAATTGGAGTATTCACACAGAGATTGAGAAAAATAATGTTAGCATTGTGAAGGAGTAAAAGCGATTAACTTAAGTTCTTGCCAAATTTTAAAGTTTAACATTGATGGAGAAGAATATCAAATAAGTACAAATGGATTTGTTTAGATTTTCAAATGCTGCAGAAAATTAAGTCAAGATAATCCCCCCCTTTTTTTTTGATGAAGGATAATTTCATTGACTTCCATGAATGCATTTACTTATGCAATTATCTGTACAAAACCAAGTTGGCAAATAGAACTGTTGGTATGGATTACTAAATAATGAGAAAAATCATTATAGGGAAGGAATATAAAAAGGAATGAACTTTTGCAAACTCTAGAAGTAGCCAAATATGCTTACAAGCAGTAAAGACAGAATATTGAACTAAGTAGAGAAACAAAGATTTTACATAAAATGGGATGATTAGGTGACACAAATGATGCAAAGAAGAGTGTGAATAGAGACCTAATCTTGCCAACCAAGACAGAGTCAGGGAAAAAGAATGTGACTCTATTTGCAAGATGGATCTTCAATTTTCCCACCATAAACGTGGAAAAGAAGTGAAAACTCTCCTTCCCATTTGCCGTAAAATAATATCCATTTGGCTTCATTTCTGAGAGCTCTTTGGCCTTTCAGCTTCATTTCACATCTTATCCAAGCCACTTATAATCTTCAAGGATAAACCCTAAGGAACTTCATAAAAAGACAGGTAGGAGGCAAATTGGGGAGGACCAGATATGCAGTCTGTAGACATTTGAGGAGAGGATGGAAATAATAATACATACACACACACAAACACACACTCAAACTGTTTACATTAGGAAGAAGAAGGTAAAATTGACTTTAGTCTTCAGTAAATAGAGTTCTTATTTCTGAGGATGGCAAAGGTAGATACGATTTTGAGTTTGCAGAGAGCATGGCTGCTGGGAATAAGCATTATGAGAAGTTCGTGTAGTTGAGTAAGAAGATTACTGAGCATCACTCAGGAGATGATTGAAGACATAACACGTAACATTGTAACAGGCCAAAATTTCATGGCTTGCTATCTTCCCCTATTGAAAATTTTCATGTCTACATAAGGAATAAGGAATGAAAATAAAACTGATATTTAAAAAGCAATCAAGCTTTTTACCAATAGGAAAATGATTTCTTCACAGAATTTCCTTTAGAAAAAAGTTGAGAATAGGGGAGTTTGGAGATGCCTGGATACAGAAGGAACAGAGAAGGAAAGATACAAAATATAGAGATGAAGGGACAGTTCACGTTAAACAGATTATCAGCTCTATCACACAGTTACATATTAACATGCATTTTAAAAAAGCAGAGTACAAGAACATATTCTAAGACACATGAAAATATTCTGGTCACTTCAACTCTTCCCCCTTTCAATTCCATGGGTTTATAATTACAATTTAACAGTATACTTGTGGATTTTTTTAATCATTCTGATAGAATGTTGTGAGTTTGAGAGGAAGTTGGTGATAACACCTCTCAATCTGTGTAAACAAAACTTATCTTGATAGTTTACACAGACTGTATCAGCCCCAAAATTTCCAATGCATTTAGAAATATCTGTTAGACTCATTTTGATTAAGGTTCCTTTTAAAATATAATTGTACAGTAGTACATTTTGATGCCTTTTCTGTATGCTTGGTAAAAGAAATAAGCTTCTACTACCAAAAATATAGACATTAAAATGTTAATAGTTGTTATATTTTTCTGCTTGGATTTAAAAGTTTTGAAGAAATCATTCTGCAGTCTATATTTTTCAAATTATTCTTTGAGCATACATACTTTTTAGAAATATGTTAATACTTAAATATGTGTATATAACATATTATCTCTATATGTACATGTGTTTGTGTACATATGTATATATCATATATATGTATATATATGATAAAAAAAAGATTCTGTATTTCCGACTAGTGAGCAAAACATGACAAAAATGAAAGAGGTTCTCAAAGTTTCAATGTGATGCTGAAGCTCCAATACTTTGGCCACCATGCGAAGAGCTGAGTCATTGGGAAAGACCCTGATGCTGGGAAAGATTGAAGGCAGGAGGAGAAGGGGAAGGCAGAGGATGAGATGGTTCATTGGCATCACCAACTCAATGGACATGAGTTTGAGCAAGCTCCAGGAATTGGTGATGGGCAGGGAAGCCTGGCGTGCTGCAGTGAATGGGGTCACAAAGAGGTGGACATCACTGACCGACTGAACTGAACTGAACTGATGTGGTCCTATCTGGATGAACATAAACTGTAGTCAGAACTGGGCTAATGAAGAGAATAATGTGTGATGTCCAACAACTATAAGTAAGTGTGAGGGCCAGAAGAAATGAAGCTTTTGATTCTGAGAGTGGCACACCTATTCAAAATTTTGGAGGGCAAGAAGTGGACTATAATAATGTTGATAAAATTGAAGGTATCCTGGTCAATAGCAGGCATGGACTTTAGAAAAACAAGCTTTTAAAAGCTGAGGAAAAACTAGATAGATTATCTAGCTAACAAAACAAGATAATTAGAAGCAGAAGTTAAGTTTTATAGAAAAAAAATGAAGAGAATCACATTTGACAAGGTAAATTTGCTTTTCTCTTACATTTCTGAGCCTGTCTATAAAATAATTTTAAAACTTTTGAAAACTGGTACATCCTTTCTGTCAGTCTAGAATATTTGATTCTGGACAGTTAGAGCAGCAAAACAATTTGGAGTAGCAGAAATGGTAAAGGAATTTTAATGTTTAAGTGATACCTGCTAATACTCCAAACGTGTGTGATTATACAGAATCATGATCGTGCTCCAAAAGTAGGAAGCTAAATCCCATTAATGGACTGTTTTCTAAAAGAGCAAACTGAAGTAAGAGGAAACCCTTTCAAAACTCGTTAAAAGAACAGCATAATTATAGTAAGTTCAGTTTCAAATATAAAGGTCAATCCCCAAAATCCAACTGATGGACTGATGGAATTTGTCTTGAAAATATTAGACAATCTGTTGTGAAACAATATTGTTGCCTATATGAAGAACTATGTTCACGCCAAACAGCTCATAAGCAGATCATTAACAAACTAAACAGAGAAGCAAAATGATGGGATCCCCTAAGGAGATAAGGCCAGAAATTCTCTTGTATTTAACCCATCAGGTAGTCCCATACAAAGACACCATCTGTCCAGTGAATTAAAATGGATTTTGGGTTTCAAATGATATAGGAAACAACAATCCAAATTCATGTGAAAGTAAAAGTAGTCCTTCTCTTTCTAATTCTAAAATGAAAACATATTTTTTCCTTAGGGCAATTGGTTATGATGTATGTAGACTAGCCTGAAATGAATAGCATGCTAGAATATGTGAATATAAGGGAGACTTCTGAATAAAATTTAATCATATCCACCTTTACATTCTAACTGCCCAATCCAGTTAGACCACAGTGCAGAAGATTGAGTTAATCATAGTCTTCTGTTCTTGTAACAATATCATAAGCACCCAATGCACCTTCTCTTGACTATTAATTTGATTTTATTTACAAATAATTCTCCCATCCATTTCTCATCCTACCATGAACTATATAGGTAGATTCATTTGTTCATGCAAAATGTGATTAGTAATAATTGTTTTATTAACATACCTTAAGTAAAGTAATGCTCAAAATTCTCCAAGCCAGGCTTCAAAAATACATGAACCGTGAACTTACAGATGTTCAGGCTGGTTTTACAAAAGGCAGAGGAACCAGAGATTAAATTGCCAACATCCACTGTACCATGGAAAAAAGAAAGAGAGTTCCAGAAAAACATCTCTTTCTGCTTTAGTGACTATGCCAAAGTCTTTGACTGTGTGGATCACAAGAAACTGTGGAAAATTCTGAAAGAGATGGGAATACCAGACCACCTGACCTGCCTCTTAAGAAACCTATATGCAGGTCAGGAAGCAACAGTTAAAACTGGGCATGGAACAACAGACTGGTTCCAAATAGGAAAAGGAGTACGTCAAGGCTGTATATTGTCACCCTGCTTATTTAACTTATATGCAGAGTACATCATGAGAAACGCTGGACTGGAAGAAGCACAAGCTGGAATCAAGATTGCCAGGAGAAATATCAATAACCTCAGATATGCGATGATACCACCCTTATGGTAGAAAGTGAAGAGGAACTAAAAAGCCTCTTAATGAAAGTGAAAGAGGATAGTGAAAAAGTTGGCTTAAAGCTCACTGGTGTATAGAACAGTCTTTTGGACTCTGTGGGAGAGGGAGAGGGTGGGATGATTTGAGAGAATGGCATTGAAATATGTATAATATCATATATGAAACGAGTCACCAGTCCAGGTTCGATGCACGATACTGGATGCTTGGGGCTGGTGCACTGGGATGGGGAGGAAGGAGGGAGGAGGGTTCAGGATGGGGAACACATGTATACATGTGGCAGACTCATTTTGATATATGGCAAAACCAATACAATATTGTAAAGTCAAATAAAATAAAATTAAAAAAAAAAAAGCTCAACATTCAGAAAACTAAGATCATGGCATCTGGTCCCATCACTTCATGGGAAATAGATGGGGAAACAGTGGAAACAGTGTCAGACTTTATTTTGGTGGACTCCAAAAATCACTGCAGATGGTGATTGGAGCCATGAAATTAAAAGATGCTTACTCCTTGGAAGGAAAGTTATGACCAACCTGGAGAGCATATTAAACAGCAGAGATATTACTTTGCCAACAAAGGTCTGTCTAGTCAAGGCTATGGTTTTTCCAGTGGTCGTGTATGGATGTGAGAGTTGGACTCTGAAGAAAGCTGAGCACCAAAGAATTGATGCTTTTAAACTGTGGTGTTGGAGAAGACTCTTGAGAGTCCTTTAGACTGCAAGGAGATCAAACCAGTCCATTCTAAAGGAGATCAGTCCTGGGTGCTCTTTGGAAGGACTGATGCTAAAGCTGCAATACTTTGGGCACCTCGTGCGAAAAGTTGACTCATTGGAAAAGACCCTGGTGCTGGGAGGGATTTGGGGCAAGAACAGAAGGGGATGACAGAGGATGAGATGGCTGGATGGCATCACTGACTCGATGGACGTGCGTTTGAGTGAACTCCAGGTTTGGTGATGGACAGGGAGGCCTGGTGTGCTGTAATTCATGGGGTCGCAAAGAGTTGGACACGACTGAGTGACTGAAGTGAACTGAAGGTAATTTTTACTATGTCTCATTTTTTTCTTTTTATTTCATTGAGACATATTTTTAAAGGTCAGTTCATGAGACTAAACTATATCTGGTCACTTACTTTTAACTTAATGATACAGTGTGATGTTCTCCCTACATTTTTCCCAGTGTCTTTCCCAATGATAAGTACCTAGATTCCTACCATATACTTAATATGTACCACAAACAGTATTGCAAGGAATATTTTTTGTGCACAGCACTTAATAGATTTATGTGAGTGATATATATATATACACACACATATGTATATATTATGGAATTCCTTGTTCATAAGATAATGTATAATATTATTTTATTTTTAGGTTGGCTTTTATCATATTGCTTGCTAAAATGACTGCACCTGTTTATATTCCTGATAGGTACACAAACGTTTGTATGTGCCAAAATTCCCACAAACAACATTATCGGTTTTCTGTTTTTGCAAATAAGTATAAAAACTGTAAAGGTATAAAGTGTGTGCTTAATCTCTCTCTCTTTTCTATCACTTCACTCTTATCCTGATTGCTGATAAATATGATTGTCCCTTAACCTTATGGCTTTACTTTTTAGTGAATTACCTAATTGCAAATTGTACATTGAGATTAAGATTGTCTTTGTAATATGAAGCTTTAATGATAATTCTAAGGGAAGATTGAATGTATGTGAATATCAAAGAAGGCATCATTGCTTAAAATGATGCAGAACCGAAGAGAATGCGTTGCCTGGTAATTAAAAGAGTCACACTGCCTGAGTCAGTTTCCCTATTCTCTGTGCCTTACTGGTTGTACCATCTTTGCACATCGGTGCAGTTTTCGTTTTTTTTTTTTTTTTTTTTTTAAATTTTATTTTATTTTTAAACTTTACAATATTGTATTAGTTTTGCCAAATATCAAAATGAATCCGCCACAGGTATACCCACGTTCCCCATCCTGAACCCTCCTCCCTCCTCCCTCCCCTACCCTCCCTCTGGGTCGTCCCAGTGCACCAGCCCCAAGCATCCAGTACCATGCATCGAACCTGGACTGGCGACTCGTTTCATATATGATATTATACATGTTTCAATGCTATTCTCCCAAATCTCCCCACCCTCTCCCTCTCCCACAGAGTCCATAAGACTGATCTATACATCAGTGTCTCTTTTGCTGTCTCGTACAGAGGGTTATTGTTACCATCTTTCTAGATTCCATATATATGTGTTAGTATACTGTATTGGTGTTTTTCTTTCTGGCTTACTTCACTCTGTATAATAGGTTCCAGTTTCATCCATCTCATTAGAACTGATTCAAATGTATTCTTTTTAATGGCTGAGTAATACTCCATTGTGTATATGTACCATAGCTTTCTTATCCATTCATCTGCTGATGGGCATCTAGGTTGCTTCCATGTCCTGGCTATTATATAATAGCAGTTTTCTCTTTTAAAAAGTAGGTGTGATATTGATATTAGTACCCACTTCATAGGGTTCTTAAGAGACTAAGTTAAATCATATACAGAACAGACTGAAAACAAAGCTCAATCTTGGGGAGAACTGAATAAATGAATGTTTTAAGAACAATTTACCCTCAATTTTTCATTAATAATTTTAGATTTTTTCTCATTTTCTAAAGACAGTTTTACCTATCAGGTAATGTTATTAATTAAGTAACTATTAATGAAGGGACATAAATTGCATTCAACATGCCTCAGATATTCACATCAGCCTCCTTTGGACATTTTGTTATGTAGTAAATTTTCTGTCTTTATTTCATAGCTCAGATAAACAGAGCTGGAACTGAGAAGCCTGAAATCTGTTCTCTGAGCATCTTCCATATATTTGTGAGATGTTCTGATTAGATACATTTATTGAAAAGGTTACCAGGATAACAGATGCTATCTGAAAATGTTATCTTAAAAGTTAGCTAAATAATGCGCTCCAGAAAGGCAAGCCATTCACCAGCCATTTGTAAATTCTTGCATCTCAATTTCCTCCACCCTTGCTTAATTTATCTTCAGGCATTTTTTAATCTATAAGCAAAATATCAGTTGCAAAGGTTAATATCTCTCTTGTTCCTAATTAGATGAAATATGCCACCTCTAGCTATGAATTTAGTTCAGATATTTCATGTCTTATGGTGCTCATAAATTAAATGCGTTCAGGGAAAACTATATAGAATTATGGACTGCCCTACAAAAATCTGTTTACATAATTTTATGAGCAGCTGTTGAAATTCTTAAAAAAAAAAAAGGTACGCTTTTCATAAAGATTTTTTTTTTCCCTCCGCTTTAGTAGGAAAAAAAAGAATAATTGAGAAAACTTTGTCCAAGAAGCATATTTTTAGGCCAACAGCTTAAACAAAAGTGAAATCAAACCTGTTGTCTCAATAGCAAGGGTTTATTTTAGAGTTTTTGTTTCAATAGGGGTATAATTTGTTAAACATTGGACATAGTCACTTTTAATTAACTATGTGTTAATTATTATTCTGAAAATTGAAGTAGTTCATTCTTATAAAACTAAGAGGAAAACTAGAAGCAGACTTTATGAAAGCGTGAAAACTAAGGTCCGGCGACTGGCCAAAACCCTTGGTTTAATTGACCAGGAGATGTCTTCACCTCCACCACAGCTGCTCAGTTCTCTCTGACTCCTTGGATAAATTAATTTTGCCTCTTTCTGAGATTTTTAGTATATATCAACTGGCCAAATATTTTTGAGTTCACAACTTTCTAGTAATCACTGAAACCCATGTTACGATGTCCTCTAGTGACCAGGCATAGGATGTAGTGTTAATCAGAAAGAATAAGGTAGGCCTGATGTTCTCCTCATATTTACAAAAGTACCAATTTGTGTAAATTTAAAAACAGTGGTTTGGACTCTGTGCTTTCACTGTCGAGGGCCTGGGCTTAATCCTTGGTCAGGAAACTAAGATCCTGCAAGCCACAGTGCAGAAAATAAATAAATATATGATAATAATACTACTAAAAACCAAGTGTCAGATCTACTTGTCCCTGTCTCTCTCTCCCACAGGTAACTCTTTTTCCCATTCTCTCCTTGCCCTTTATTTTCATACCCATGGAGAGAAATCAAAGAAACAAATAAATTCAATCATGTGTAAACAGATACTCCCAGAGTTATAGCATCTTCTCAGAGGTGCAAGTGAAATCTAGCCTAGACATTCTAGCCTTATAAGTTCTGTGATCCACAAAACCCATTAAAAGAGACATTAATGGGTTTTGACCTTATCAGTTCTTTCTAAGTCGTATACGGTTGCTTTGAAATGATATAAGTGGTTCACAAGTACCTGATGTCCAATTAAATCTATATTCAGTTCCAGAGGGAAAAACAATCTTAGGGTCACATGGAGCACTACTAAACTGCTTAGGCTGTTCTAGAAAAGAATGAGAGAAATCAAAATTCCATGGGAGTTATGAATTGTCGTAGATGAATTTGAAGTATTAGTAGCAAAGTGTTCATAACTAACAGGCTAATGTGTGTATGCTCATTCGCTCAGTTGAGTCCAACTCTTTGTGACCCCATGGACTCTAGCCTACATGCTCCTCTGTCTTTGGAATCCTTAAGACAGGAATACTGGAGTGTGTTGCCATTCTCTTCTCAGGGGTCTTCTCAACCCAGGCAGCAAACCCAGGTCTCCCACACTGCAGGCAGATTCTTTAAAAACTGTGTACGTGGACTATGACCAGAATGGAAACCTTTTGTTTCTCTCACTAGGAGAATGGATGCAAAGAGACAGGGATTATACATTATTGAAAGTAGAGGTAGGGGTATATATCCTGGGCTGTACTACCTGGATTTGAATCATGTGTGTATGTGAGCTAAGTTGCTTCAGTTATGTCTAACTCTTGGGACCCTATGGACTCTGGCCCACCAGGCTCCTCTGTCCATGGGATTCTCAAGGCAAGAACACTTAGTGGTTTGCCATGCCCTCCTCTAGGGGATCTTCCCAACCCAGAGGTCAAACCCCTGTCTCTTAGGTCTCCTGCATTGGTAGGCAGATACTTTACGACTTGTGCCACTGTTGCTGGCCAAAATTTTGGCCTTCTCTGCCCATCAAGGCCAAATAAAAAAATGTAGAGACAGGGTTTGAAGGAAATAGAAAGGTGGCTTTAATTATCAGCGAGTGGAGAGGGAAAGACAATAAGCTCATGCCTCAAGAACTGTTCCCCCGCTCTATGAATCTAGGGGCTTATTTAAGGCAAGGGCTCGCAGTCAGGAGTCAGTGATGAGGAATAAAGGTGATAGGGTCTTGATTTCTTCCTCTTGCATTATTTCAGAGATAGTCATAGACTGGCATCAGTAACCCAGTAAGTCAATCTGGCAGTTTGGTGACTTTGTGGTCTTCTTTCTGATATGTAACTTACAAGGGGAAGGATGTTGTAAGGGTAAACACCAGATACAGGATGTATTCAGTGGAGAGTCAAAGGAAAAATGTGAATTATAGCTCCTTCAGATTTAGGGAGCAGAAAAGCAAACTTAGTTACAAGCATGCAGAGTTAGAAACAGTTAAGGTTAAAAAAAAAAAAAAAGGAATATTCGGGCCTGCTCACTGTTCACTCCATCTTCTTCGTTCACAAGAAAGGGAAAGTGAAAAACTTATTCCTCTTTTTTTTTCTTTTCACTGCAATACCACCTGCGAAACCCTTTTGAATCATGATGTCCCACTTACGAGTTTCGAGAACTCAGAACACTTGCTCCTAAACTTTCTCATCTGTAAATGAGAGAAATATAGCATAGGTAAAACATAGACAACAGTGCCTAGACCAAAGAAATCACATGTACTTATTTGCTCAATGAATATATGCTCTGATTTGCATTTTCACATACTAACTTGATGAGATTATTTGAAAATTCGTTCTTAGATGAATATTCATTTTCTGTAATTCCAAGTGCAGGAATCTGAACTTTGAGGTTTAGAAAATTGCCTAAACTCATGGAAAACTAGGATTCAAACAGGTTATTTTGATTCTAAACCCAATACATTTGGTTATCTTGTTGTTGTTGTGTTGTTAAATCTCAAAAAAATAGGCCCCGAGGTCTGATTTTTTCTATTTTTTTTTTTTTTTTTTACATGAGGATGAACATCCATGTTTTCCTCCAGTGATACTCAAACAAAGGCTGCTAAACTTGGTCCCTGGAGAAGGAAATGGCAACCCACTCCAGTGTTCTTGCCTGGAGAATTCCATGGACAGAGGAGCCTGGCAGGCTACAGTCCATGGGGTTGCAAGAGTCGGACATGACTTAGAGACTAAACCACCAAACTCAGTGACCAAGGTACCCCCAAACAAATGGGGTCTGGGGGAGACAAAATAGGGCAGAGAATAGGTGTGTTTGTGCACATAATAGTGAATATTTTGAACTTATTCTTGCAGTCTCTTCAGACTGCTTGGATAATACCTGCTTTACATGATTGTTACATTAGAAACATATATCCCAGGTCCAATTTCTAGCTCATACTGACTTTGTCAGCATTTCTCACAAAAATGTTTAGTAATCCTGATGCTAAAGTTCTGCCTCTGTGCACCAGTGCTAAATCCAATCTCAAAGACAAGAGTTTTGGGTGGAAGAGAGAAGAATAGCTTTATTGCTTTGCCAGATAAAAGGGGGACACATCCTCCTGCCCCAAAAAGCTGTTTGCTCCAACCTGGGAGGATTTGATGAAGAGTTTTATAGTACTGATTCAAGGGTGGTGTCGCTGATAAGATTACGGTGTGTGTGTGCATGCACTCCTTTGTTCTGGTCTCAGGTAATCTTCTTGATGAGCTTCTTTGGTTACTGTAACCTCAGGTAGTTTTCCTCTGATATGAAGAATGCTGACATCTTAAAGAGCTTCAGTTCAGTTCAGTTCAGTAGCTCAGTCATGTCCAATTCTTTGTGACCCCATGGACTGCAGCACACCAGGCTTCCCTGTCCATCACCAACTCCCAGAGCTTGCTCAAACTCATATCCCATAGTCGGCGATGCCATCCAACCATCTCATCCTCTGCTGTCCCCTTCTCCTCCTGCCTTCAATCTTTCCCAGCATCAGGGTCTTTTCTAATGAGATAGTTCTTGGCATCAGGTGGCCAAAGTATTGGAGCTTCAGTTTTAGCATCAGTCCTTCCAATGTATATTCAGGACCAATTTCCTTTAGAATTGACTGGTTTGATCCCCTTGCAATCCAAGGGACTCTCAAGAGTCTTCAACACCACAGTCAAAAGCATCAATTCTTTGGTGCTCAGCTTTCTTAAAGGGCTTAAAGATATTGTTATAAGTATCCCCTGAGGTGATACCAGGATCCTGCCCCAAGGCTGCACTATGGTTTCTTGTCTTTGTATCCCTTCCCTTCTTGGACTAACAACCATTCAAATCTGCCCTTTGGAACTCAGGAGAGGTCATGGAGTCTGGAGTATGTTTCCTATAAGAAACAGGAGACAGAAAGGCTTAGTGCCCAGAAGCCCCACAGAGTCCTGCTTGTTTTCAGTCCCTACGTTAAAATCATGTCAGTGACAATTTGACAATGGTTTTTGTAGCATTTAAAATGCTAGGAGTTCATGTGTCTGTAAAAGGAATTTCTGAAAAATATTGTGTGAGCATAACATAGAGAAATAATTGTCTTTCAGTTCCTGAGGCATGCTCTCACCAATCCAATTTTAAACTAGAAACAAAACACAGAGCAGAGGGGTAATAACAGCCATGTTTTAGAAGATGAGGCAGAACTATTAGATGATTGGAGGAATGTCTATAGATTGAGGCTTTTTTTTTTTTTTTCCCAATCTGGGCCCAAGGGAGGAGAACCATGAAAATAAAAAAATGAACTGAATATGAACTAATATCATTTCAACAGGCTGAAAGCTGACACTAAAATAAAATGTGTTGCAGTAAAAAACACAAAAGTAAATAATATGAATGGCTTTCTAAATGGAGGTATGAAAGAAGCATCACTATACACATGGCATACATCTGATTTCTTATAGTATAAGGAATGCTCTTGTATCAGATGAATTCCCAGAAAGCTGAATCCAGGAGAAATATTAGCATAAATTCAATCTAATCTATTTTTTTGTAAATAAGAACATGAACAGAGAATTTGCAAAAATTTATGCCTGCTATATAGAGACTTTACCTTATTCAACAACCTCTTCAAACAAGACAAGAGAAGACTCTACACATGGACATCACCAGATGGTCAACACTGATCAGATTGATTATATTCTTTGCAGCCAAAGATGGAGAAGCTCTATACAGTCAGCAAAAACAAGACCAGGAGCTGACTGTGGCTCAGATCATGAACTCCTTTTTGCCAAATTCAGACTTAAATTGAAGAAAGTAGGGAAAACCACTAGACCATTCAGGTATGACCTAAATCAAATCCCTTATGTGGAAGTGAGAAATAGATTTAAGGGACTATATCTGATAGATAGAGTGCCTGATGAACTATGGACAGAGGTTTGTGACATTGTACAGGAGATGGATCAAGACCATCCCCATGGAAAAGAAATGCAAAAAAAGCAAAATGACTGTCTGAGGAGGGCTTACAAATAACTGTGAAAAGAAGAGAAGTGAAAAGCAAAGGAGAAAAGGAAAGATATTCCCATCTGAATGCAGAGTTCCAAAGAATAGCAAGGAGAGATAAGAAAGCCTTCCTCAGTGGTCAATGCAAAGAAATAGAGGGAAACAACAGAATAGGAAAGACTAGAGATCTCTTCAAGAAAATTAGAGATACCAAGGGAACATTTCATGCAAAGATGGCTCGATAAAGGACAGAAATGGTATGGACCTAACAGAAGCAGAAGATATTAAGAAGAGGTGGCAGGAATACACAGAAGAACTGTACAAAAAAGATCTTCATGACCAAGATAATCAGGATGGTGTGATCACTGACTTAGATCTAGACATCCTGGAATGTGAAGTCAAGTGGGCCTTAGAAAGCATCACTATGAACAAAGCTAGTGGAGGTGATGGAATTCCAGTGGAGCTCTTTCAAATCCTGAAAGATGATGCTGTGAAAGTGCTGAACTCAATATGCCAGCAAATTTGGAAAACTCAGCAGTGGCCACAGGACTGGAAAAGGTCAGTTTTCATTCCAATCCCAAAGAAAGGCAATGCTAAAGAATGCTCAAACTACTGCACAATTGCACTCATCTCACATGCTAGTAAAGTAATGCTCAAAATTCTCCAAGCCAGGCTTCAGCAATACGTGAACCGTGAACTTCCTGATGTTCAAGCTGGTTTTAGAAAAGGCAGAGGAACCAGAGATCAAATTGCCAACATCTGCTGGATCATGGAAAAAGCAAGAGAATTCCAGAAAAATATCTATTTCTGCTTTCTTGACTATGCCAAAGCCTTTGACTGTGTGGATCACAAGAAACTGTGGAAAATTCTGAAAGAGATGGGAATACCAGATCACCTGACCTGCCTCTTGAGAAATCTGTATGCAGGTCAGGAAGCAACAGTTAGAACTGGACAGGGAACAACAGAATGGTTCCAAATAAGAAAAGGAGTATGTATATTGTCACCTGTATATTTAACTTATATGCAGAGTACATCATGAGAAATGCTGGGCTGGAAGAAGCACAAGCTGGAATCAAGATTGCCAGAAGAAATATCAATAACCTCAGATATGCAGATGACATCACCCTTATGGCAGAAAGTGAAGAGAAACTAAAAAGCCTCTTGATGAAAGTGAAAGTGGAGAGTGAAAAAGTTGGCTTAAAGCTCAACATTCAGAACACTAAGATCATGGCATCTGGTACCATCACTTCAAGGCAAATAGATGGGGAAACAGTGAAAACAATGTCAAACTTTATTTTTGGGGGCTCCAAAATCACTGCAGATAGTGATTCCTGCCATGAAATTAAAAGACGCTTACTCCTTGGAAGGAAAGTTATGACCAACTTAGACAGCATATTCAAAAGCAGAGACATTACTTTGCCAACAAAGGTCTGTCTAGTCAAGGCTATGGTTTTTCCAGTGGTCATGTATGGATGTGAGAGTTGGACTGTGAAGAAAGCTAAGAGCCGAAGAATTGATGCTTTTGAACTGTGGCGTTAGAGAAGACTCTTGGGAGTCCCTTGGACTGCAAGGAGATCCAACCAGTTCATTCTAAAGGAAATTAGTCCTGGGTGTTCCTTGGAAGGATTGATGCTAAAGCTGAAACTCCAATACTTTGGCCACCTCATGCGAAGAGTTGACTCATTGGAAAAGACTCTGATGCTGGAAGGATTGGGGGCAGGAGGAGAAGGGGATGACAGAAAATGAGATGGCTGGATGGCATCACCGACTCGATGGACGTTAGTTTGAGTGAACTCCCAGTGTTGGTGATGAACAGGGAGGCCTGGTGTGCTGTGATTTATGGGGTCGCAAAGAGTCGAACACGACTGAGTGACTGAACTGAACTGAACTGAACCTTATTCAAGGGGTGTGGTGGAATATAAGATCTGGTTTTTGGTGGTAAGGAGATACTCTTATGTTTAGAGGATAAGCTCACCACCTTTATGTATGTAAGCCAACCCTTTTCCCCTACCAAGGACTTTCTCAAGGCAATCTGTAACTTTTCAATTGTTGCAGAAACCAGTAATCAAGAAACCAAGCACCACATGTTGAGAGTTGGAGAACTCAGGTTTACTACGTTGGTGGGCCCAGAGGAGTTAACACTCCAAGCTCTGAGCCCCAAACAAAGGATTACAGGGTTTTTATAGACCGACTATGGTGGGTAACACTGGCTGTTAATAGGATGGTTTAAACTAAGTGCAGGGGGGGACAGCAGTCAAGACAGGGAGGATGGTGCCGACCCTTACATGGACAGGCATTATTAAGCAGGTTTGCAGAGGCTGGGTGATTGCAAAGAGCAGGACAAGGGCAAGTGACATAAGCTCCAGTCCCCACTTTCTGAGGCTACGTGACTATGTGATCCAGACTTTGCAAGGAGCAAGCTGAGTTACAGAGGCAGAACAAGCAGGAGCTTATGTAAAATTTTAACTTTTCCTCTTTACAATCACAGGGCTAGGATTGTGATGCTAGAAAAGACTCTTGAGAATCCCTTCAGTAGCAGGGAGATCAAACCATTCAATCCTAAAGGAAATCAACCCTGAATATTCATTGGTAGGACTGATGCTGAAGCTCCAATACCTTGGCCACCTGATGCAAAGCACCAACTCATTGAAAAAGACCCTGTTGCTGGGAAAGATTGAAGGCAAAAAAGAGAAAGGGGCAGCAGAGCATAAGATAGTTAGATATCATCACCAACTCAATGGACATGAATTTGAGCAAACTCTTAGATAGTGGGACAGAGGAGTCTGGCATACTGCAGTCCATGGGGTCACAAAGAGCTGGACCAGCTGAGCAACAGCAAATCAAAAAGCTCTCCTAGGGCAGGAAATCTGTGGGAACATCAGTTTCTAAACTTAAAACTTAAGTTTTTAGCAACTTTAGCAGTTGCTAAAACTGCTTCCTCCAGATGCAGTGGTATCAGAATCCCTTATCCTTGCTCATTGTTACTGATGGGTAAATATGGGAGAGAAAGCTGAAGAGTGGGGAAAAATCATGGAAGCCTCTCCAAGAATAAAGGACAGGATCAGCACTCTGAACAGAGCTGTGATAAAGTAGGGAGTGACTTCAGTTTCCTTGTTTACTGTACTCCCGCTGTACTCCCAAGTGCCAAACTCCCCATCAGGGATGGGATGCAAGGGAAGGGGGTTATAGTGATCAGGTACAGAGATTAAATGATCAGATTTTTAAACTGAAAGTACCTATCTAATCCAGAGCCTTGGCATTACAGATGAGGAAACAGTTCCAAAGAAGCATCAGAAACAATCTGCCTAATATCACCCAGTAAAGAGTTAGACCAGAGTCTCAGTCTCCAAATTCTCTGGCCCAGTGCATTGACCACTACTGTGTCCTCCTTCTTCAGAGAAAGCACTGGATCCTCCTCACTTTATTCATATTCTTATAGGTGAAGAGGAACACGCTGCTAATGCTGCTAAGTCGCTTCAATCATGTCCGACTCTGTGCGACCCCATAGACGGCAGCCCACCAGGCTCCCCGATCCCTGGAATTCTCCAGGCAAGAACACTGGAGTGGGTTGCCATTTCCTTCTCCAATGCATGAAAGTGAAAAGTGAAAGTGAAGTCGCTCAGTCTTGTCCGACTCTGTGCAACCCCAAAGACAGCAGCCCACCAGGATCCTCCATCCATGTCTATGAGATTTTCCCGACAAAAGTACTGGAGTGGGGTGCCGTTGCCTTCTCCGGAAGAGGAACATAAAACATTGTAAAAAAAAGAAAAAGTCTACATAAGAGAAGACATAGGGTAGAGTTCTGGCTTTTCAAGCCCTCAGCGTGCTTCCTCTAGTATCCTGTGCATATTTCTGCTTTACTATGTAGCACATGCATAGAAATCATTTCCTTGTCAGTAATTATCACAGTTTTCAAAATATCCATTCATTTTAGTTGAATTGAACTGTGTGATATTAATGAAGGAATTGAAATTTTCTATTTCTTCATCAAATTCTCTTTTTTAATAAAGAGAAAGTCATATTTATTTGCCTGTTTAACTAGGTTTGTTATGAAGAGTAAGCAGTAATGAGGGATGCGATGCACTTTACAACTGGAAATTAACCATCTAAGGAAAATCAAATGATATTGGTGGTCATAGTAGAGAAGTAGTCATACTATTGCATTGCCAATCACTATCCAATTAGCATGTCTAGAATAGGGAAACTCAAAGAAGGAGGGGAGGAAGTTTGTTCTTAATGAATACAGCATTTGCCAAAATGATAGTTGTTATATTAGGATCTGAATTAGACCCCCAAAAAAGGAGTTAGCTGAAGCGAAATGTATTGAAAGGTATCATTCCCATGTACATCTTAACTATGCTTGCAAATTTCAGTGATGTACAATACAGAGGGTCCAAGGTACTTATAATAAAAATAAAAAATTATAAGAGTGGGAAAAGATTGCTAATACATTCTATTGTCATAGTCTTATTCATTGTTTCAATCCAAATCAATTTTTTTTTTCTGAATGGAGCTTCATTAAGATACAATTTTTCTATGAAGCATTAGTAAAACCAACTGAAAGCAAGTAAAATATAAAATCAATTGTTATACTAGAGTTTGTGATAGAATATTTAGAAAAGACCTTGATGCTGGGAAAGACTGAAGCAGAAGAAGAAGGGACTGGCAGAGGATGAGTTTGTTAGATAGTATTACTGATTCAGTGGACATGAATTTGAGCAAACTCCAGGAGATAGTAGAGGACAGGGGAGCCTCGCATGCTGCAGTCCATGAGGTTGCAAAGAGTTGGACACAACTTAGCAACCAAACAACAACAATCCATTGTGAAAAGTCAAGGTTATATACCTTTTAAATTAATTTTAAGTGTAATAGTGAACATTGAGGTTTCTATTCATATGTTTTGTTGTTGTTTATTGAGACAGTTCAGTTTGCAACTAAAGCAAAGCCTTATGAAAAATTTGAGAGTAAATCTGTTTAGGTTTTAAAGCCATGTTTCAGTAAATAACAGACATGACTATTTCCCCCCATTTATGGCTACAGTTTGCTTTTTTTCTTTTTTCTTTTTTAATAATCAAGTTGTTTTGGAATTTTATGGCAAACTCAAAGATGAATGCTTGAAAATGGTACCTATAGTAATAAATTAAATAAAATGTGTATTAATAGTGAATATTTATATAGTAGATTGTATTTCTGAAAAGTTTTGAACCACTTATTTGTTGACATGTTAACATTCTCCTTATAATCAACTTTCTGTCTCTACGATATCACTTGATGGATTTTACTTAAAGAAGTTTATAGTCAGATGTGAGCTTATCCTGTATGATTCATCTAATTCTCCTTTGAATGAATTTTACCTAATAAAATGGTAACTGTAAGTATGCTGGTATATTTGCTCTTAGTTAAGTAATAGGTCTTCTGCTCTCTAAAACTTCAAAACAGTACTCCATTGGCAAATGAAATTTTTAAAAAATATCAATCAATGCAAAACTAAATATTTATAGATACTTGCTCCAATAAGTACTTTCTTCCTATATAAGATGCTTATTAATGTCTATCCAGAGGTGTCTAGATATATGTGTTGCAGATTAGGCAAAATTTCACATACTTTTATCCCTAGAAAGGCCAGAGTTCATATGTGTTTACTGTAATTGGCACCTCACTGTTTGCATTGCTGATATACATGGAGGCTTTTTGCTGTGCTTTATTTTATTTTAGAAGAGGGGAAGAGGCAAGAATACTGGTGATTCTTGCCTCTGGCCCAGTCAAAAAACGTGTGAGTTTTAAAAATGTGTCCTCCTCACATGGGCTTAAATTTTTCTATTTAGAAGCCCGAGGCTCAGAAGCTGTGAGAGCTGTTTAATTTTGTGAAATATCGGTGAGTGTGGGAAGGGATATTGGTCAAGAAAGATTAGGTGAGGTGCTAAATTCAAGGAGATAAGTTTTGGAGTCTGATGAAAAAGGATGTTGCTAAGCTGATGAGGAGGGGGTGAATCTACCAATCTCTATGTGTTGCACAAAAATGTTCGAGCCCTGGAAGTACAAACATTTTTTTCATTGAATTCTACAAATCTCAAATCTACAAACCTCAATTCCTTTAATTATCAAAAGGATATAAAGGTAATAGTACATTTGTTTATAGTATTGCTGCAAGCATTGCAGTGGAGTTTCCTAGGTTAAATGCCTAGAAGACTGTGCGATACAGTGTATCCACTCAGCAAATATCAGGCATTATTTTTCATGTAATTATTTTTTATTAAAGTTAGATTTGTGAACAAGCTGAGACTTCAGCAAATGTATTTGCAGGATTCTCTGTTACAAAGAAGTTGATAAAAAAACATCCGTTAGAAATTTCAGTGACCTGTGTGGGCCATAGTGAGCTATGGATGAAGATAAGAATAACTAGTAGAAGAAACAGTTCTGTGTTTGACTTATTGTTTAATCAGTGCATCTGAAGCTTCTTTGTAGTGTCCAAACAATATCTCTTCATGTTTTTAATTTTCAAATGTGCGGTCCCTGGTTAATTTCTTCTGTTCCTATCTCAACATGAGGATAAGTATCAATGCTTCTATTACTCACAATGCCAGGGTCTTTGGAAGAGGTTTATATTGAAACAATATAAATCATCTTGCCTCCCAGTTTCCTAATACTATTTGTTTCATTCCAGGTATATAATTTTGTGTGATGTTGCATCAACCACTGAACGACCCATAGATCCTGGATTCCAGTGGCTCTCAAAGTCCATCACTGTGCTTCATTGATAATAAACACATATGTAAGTTTTATTTTGAATATATAGAAAATGTAAACAATAATTTGTTTGAGAGCCATGTTGTACAGTTTTGCTTGGGTTTATTGCTGTTTTAGAGACTGACATTTTTCCACTTCCAGATTCTACTCATGGACTCTATATTCCAGTAATATTTTTGTACTATATTTGGAGATACCTGTTATATTGTTCTTCAAATATAATACTTAATCAAGATACTTTCTCTCATTAGGGTTTGCTTTTAGTATAGTATATGTCCTATATATTTTCCTTAACTTATATTCTGCATAAACTACTTATTCAATAAATGTTCAATGAACTTCAAAACATAGTTGTCCTAGTCCATCCAGCTTTAGAAATAAAAATAAAATATGTTATAACCACAAAGTATAAAATTATATTATTTTATATAGATACAAGACACTGATTAGTAGATTATCAGAAATTGAGGATAGGAAGCTAGCTGGGCTTCCCTGGTAGCTCAGCTGGTAAAGAATCCACTTGCAATGCAGGAGATTCCAGTTCGATTCCTGGGTCAGGAAGATCCCCTGGAGAAGGGATAAGCTACCCACTCCAATATTCTTGGACTTCCCTTGTGGCTCAGTCCACAAAAGAGTCTGCCTGCAATGCGAGAGACTTGAGTTCGATTACTGGGTTGGGAAGGTGGCAACCCATTCCAGTATTCTTGCCTGGAGTATCCCCATGGACAGAGGAGCCTGGCGGGCTACAGTGAATGGGATCACAAAGAGTCAGGCATGACTGAGTGACTAAGCACAGAGGGTAGGAAGAAATGGAAAATAATTTCATGATGGGTACAGGGCTTTATGTTAGGGTTATAAAAATATTTTGAATCAGATAAAGTTGGAACTAGCTAAAAGTGATGTTTGCTAAGCATCGTGAATATACTAAGTGCCACTGAACCATATACTTTTCATTTTATATTATGTGAATTTTACCTCCATAAAAGGAAAAAAAAAAAAAACTGTATTATGGGACTCCCAGTCTAAAACTTTCAAAGGATTTCTTACAAAAAATAATGATTCATATATGTGTGGATTTGAGAGGATACATTTTAAGGGTTATATTTCCATATATTACTGTCCAAATCTGGCCTTAATCATATATTTCCTTTTCCAATTACTAGTATTACAATTATCAGTCACCAGTACATTCTTCTCTCATAATCTGTATGTTCTTTTAGTTTTTTTAACCCCATTACTTTAGTCATAATGGCCTAATGCTCATAATTTCTCTTATCTATCTCAGTGAATGAAATTTTTACATTCTCTACTTCTGAATTTTCTAGATCAGAAATGAGTATTTCACTTTTGACCTTTCCTGTTCTGTGATATGCAGAGTAATAATCCTCAAAAATGTCCATGTCCCAATCTCCAGAACATGTGAATATGTTA
The DNA here is from genome assembly GCF_032452875.1 of Bos javanicus. Classification (NCBI taxonomy): domain Eukaryota; kingdom Metazoa; phylum Chordata; class Mammalia; order Artiodactyla; family Bovidae; genus Bos; species Bos javanicus. The sequence goes on along the minus strand of NC_083891.1, from coordinate 27,079,705 downwards.
GTTTAAGTAACAAAAAAGACCATACAGATGTGATTAAGTTAAGGACCTTGGGAAGAAAAGATTTTCCAAGACTACTTGGGTCAACCCAATCAAACCCAGTCTTTAAAATCCAGTAATCTAGCCTAGTCATGGTTAGGGAGGGAGATATGGTTATGGAAGTTGGTTCAAGAAGTTGCAACAAAACTAGCTTCAAAGATGGAGAAAAGGGGTCATGAGCCAGGACTATCTCTGGCTAGAAAAGGTAAGGAAATGGATTATCCCCTAAACTATCCAGAAAAGGACATAATGCTGCCTTTTAACCTTAGATTCAGCAAGACTTGTGTTGACTCTAATCTATAGAACTATAAAATAATAGTTTTGTGATAGTTATTTAGGGCTTCCCGGGTGGTGCAGTGGTAAAAAAAAAAATCTGCTTGCCAATGCAGGAGATGCAGGAAGACGTAGGGTCAGTCCCTGGATGGGGAAGCTCCCCTGGAGTAGGAAATGGCAACCCACTCCACTATCTGTGCCTAGAAAATTCCATGGACAGAGTAGCCTGGTGGGCTACAGTCCATGGGGTCACAAAGAGCTGGACATGACTGAGCATGTACCCAGTTATTTTCAGCAACTACATTTCTGATAATTCATTTTTAGCAGCAAGAGTAAAATAATACATCTTCTTTTCTCATAAGATTTATGATAAATATCTCATTGTCTTTCAAATCTATTTACTTTTTCCCATTTACACCTCTACTGCCTTGCTTTATGATTCATTACATTTTTGGATCATAGCAATAAATTCATAAATACTTCGTTTTATTTCTAAAGTCACTCTAATTCATTTCCCACACTGCAGTCAGAATTTCCATACCAAGAGACAAATCTGTGTATAAATTAATAATAAATCCCTTCAATCATTTCTATAACCCTCAGGATAAAGTCCAATCTCCTCACATGTTTCACCAGGCCCTTCATGATCCAGTTTTTGATCTCTCTATCCTCCAATGAATTATCATACAAATATACATGAAGTTCTTGCAAAACACCCTACTTTCTCCTGCTTTTGGGTAAGTGAGAACTTTCCCTCATTGACAGTACCATCTCTACCTAGTTCGTTGTTATTTTGTTGTGTAGGAGAAGGCAATGGCAACCGACTACACAACTCTTGCCTGGAAAATCCCATGGACGGAGGAGCCTGGTAGGCTGCAGTCCATGGGGTCACTAAGAGTCGGGCACGACTGAGTGACTTCACTTTCACTTTTCACTTTCATGCATTGGAGAAGGAAATGGCAACCCACTCCAGTGTTCTTGCCTGGAGAATCCCAGGGACAGAGGGGCCTAGTGGGCTGACGTCCATGAGGTCACACAGAGTCGGACACGACTGAAGAGACTTAGCAGCAGCAGCAGTTGCTAAGTTATGTCCAACTCTTTGCAACTTCATGGACTATAGCCTCCTAGGCTCCTCTGTCCATGGGTTTTTCCAGGCAAGAATGCTGGAGTGGGTTGCCATTTCCTTCTCCAGGAGAACTTCTCAACCCAGGGATCGAACCCACACCTTTTGTGCCTCTTGCATTGACAGGCAGATTCTTCACCACTGAGCCACCATCTGGTTAATAACATGTTCATTCTTTACCTATCTGTATGCACCTGTTGCCTTTTTGAGGAAGTCTTTTCTGAACCAATAAAATTAGGTTTCCTATTACTAATTGCTCTTGCTGTCTTTGCATCCATAATAACCTCAATCATAGCATTTGTCAGTCTACTGAATGATGTTATTTATTTTTGAATTGTAAGTATCTTTCACTAGACTCTAACTTTATTTTCATATCAGTCACTTGATATTCAAAAGTAATATATAAATTAATGAATGAATATAGGTATTTGTGCTGTTCTTAGTCACTCAGTCATGTCCAACTTTTTGTGACCTCATGAACTGTAGCCCACCAGGCTCCTCTGTCCATGGGGATTCTCCAGGCAAGAATACTGGAGTGGGTTGACATACCTTCTTCCAGGGGATCTTCCCATCCCATGTCTTCTGCATTGAAAGCAGATTCTTTACCATCTAAGCCACTAGGGAAACCCAGGAATACTGGAGTGGGTAGCCTATCCCTTCACCTGGGGAACTGCCTGGCCCAGGAATTGAGCCAGGGTCTCCCACATTGCAGGTGGATTCTTTCCAGCTGAGCTACCAGGGCATATAGGTACTTACCTTTTGCCAATATGTAAGCAGATATGTGTATGTATACCTACATTTTACCACTTACTTAAGGTAGTTTCTGCCTTACTATAATTTTAAGCTTATGACTATCTTATATTATGACTTTAGTCAAAATATTCTTATTAAAAATCTAATGCTTACTGAATGATGTGGAGAATATTCTCAGAGTATTGCTTGGTGTAAATCTAACTTATTCATTTATGTCCAACTCATTGTATCCAAAATAATGAATCTGCTATCTAAATTGTAGGCATACTGCCTGGGAAGAATTAACCACTTTTAGAAGTTTGCCTTGAAAATCCAAACCTGTTAAATGACACAGAATGTCTCAGCATGTCATACGGTACTACAATTATCAGTGACATTAATTATTACATTCCAAATTGCCCTTTTAATCATGTCTTAAAAGAGAAAATTATGATTACTTTCTGCTCTCTATCATTTATCTCTTTTCACTGTATTTGAATAAGCAGTGTATGGGTCCAAAAGAATAGTTATAATAAGCCATCAATGAATATTTTAGTTACTAATACTTTTAAAGTTCTCCAGTAAAGCCATATAAATATTGAAAATGTCTGGTATAAGAGCCACTTACTGATACTGCTGCTAGTTGATTATGTTATCAATTCAAAGACCATTATATTCAATATAACATTATCTTAACTTAGGAAACATTAAAATACATTTTACAGCAAGAGTATACATCATTTATACAATTATTTATTATGGAAAATAAATAGAAATGTAAACTCAATTTTTTGCTTCTGAAGAGAACTTTTTACATAGTGACTTTCATACTATATGTATAATATTCAGTTGTAATAAACTAAAAGTCCAAATAACCTTGTTCCAATTTAGGCTGCTCATGCACTAGATATTTGGCCATCAGTACATCTTACTTTATATGGGATATAGTTTATTAATATATATAATGAAGGTAATATTTCTTCCACTTCCCTATGTTACAAAATTAAGAGAGTAAATCATAAATCAAACAGGATAGGATATTGTAAAACCATAAAACTATGAAAATTTGGCATTATTACTAAAATTAAAAATACTCAGTTATGAACAGGGTGCTGCTGCTGCTGCTAAGTCACTTCAGTCGTGTCCGACTCTGTGCGACCCCATAGACGGCAGCCTACCAGGCTCCTCTGTCCCTGGGATTCTCCAGGCAAGAACACTGGAGTGGGTTGCCATTTCCTTCTCCAATGCATGAAAGTGAAAAGTGAAAGTGAAGTTGTTCAGTCATGCCCAGCTCTTAGCAACCCCATGGACTGCAGCCTACCAGGCTCCTCTGTCCATGGAATTTTCCAGGCAAGAGTACTGGAGTGGGTTGCCATTGCCTTCTCCAATGACCAGGGTGAATAGTTAGTAAATAAGTAAAATATAATTTATTTTAGAATAAGCAATGTTCGAATTTAATCATTTAACAGTCATCTCCCAATTCAGCTATCTTAATGATAAATGTGTTATGTTTTCAATTGTTGCTAACTTTTATCACATATTAAAATAGTAAAACCAGACTGCATTGATTACATTTTGGGTGGTGAGAGGGGTAGAGATTATCCATATTGTCTGTGTAGTTTGTGTTAAAGAGCAGCAATTTGCATCAAAAACAAATGAAGACAAGAATCTTGCCTTCAAACATATAAATAGTCAAGAAGAAAAATTAGCTCTTTCTTAAATTCTAAATAGCTGGTGAATTATAAAGTTTTAATTATAGTTTTATAAAGTTTTCTATGAAATATGAAGGACTAATATATGCAATTCAGTATGCATGCTTTGGGCATCATGCACTTTCCTATGTACCAAGTTCACTAATGAAATAATTGTTCAGTTCAGTTCAGTCGCTCAGTCGTGTCCGACTCTTTGCGACCCCATGAATCCCAGCGCGCCAGGCCTCCCTGTCCATCACCAACTCCCGGAGTTCACTCAGACTCACATCCATCGAGTCAGTGATGCCATCCAGCCATCTCTTCCTCTGTCATCCCCTTCTCCTGCCTTCAATCCCTCCCAGCATCAGAGTCTTTTCCAATGAGTTAACTCTTCGCATGAGGTGGCCAAAGTACTGTTAGGCTTACATAAATTAAATCATCATTTTGCATACATAAAAGATTAAGGATCACAGAAATCAAGTAATTGTTTTGTACACATTATAAAGGTTGAACTTAAAGGAAAGGACTTAAATCAAGAGATGACAGACTCTTTTGCACCACTCATAAGATGTGGAATAGAACTTTGGTCCAATGAGAAAGCCCAAGATATGTGTTTAAGTCATATTTCCCAAATATTTGGTTGTATGACTGAATAACTGGAGGGATTTTCCTGAGTTTTATGTTCCTATTAAATGGAAAATTAATACTTACTGCACTGAATTATATAGCTTAACTAAGCTTACAATCTAATGTATCAACTATTAAAATGCTGTATATAATAGTAAACATATTCTTTGAATATAAAAGGAGATTAAAAATGTACATATTATCAATACATGATGATTTTTTCTTTTTTAAAAAAATATTTTAATTGAAGGATAATTCCTTTACAGATTTTTTTCTGTCATACATCAACAAGAATCAGCCATAGGTACACCCATGCCCCCTCCGTCCTGAACCTCCCTCCCATCACCCTCCCCATCCCACTCTTCAGCCTATCACAGAGTCCCAGTTTGCATTTCCTTAGTCATACAGCAAATTCCCACTGACTATCTGTTTTGCATATATTGTAAATATCCATGTTACTCTCTCCATACATCTCGCTTTCTCCCTCCTCCCCTCCCCCAGGTCCATTGGCCTGTTCTCTATGTCTGTTTCTCCATTGCTGCCCTGAAAATAAATTCATCAAATATGCAGATGACACCACCCTTATGGCAGAAAGTGAAGAGGAACTCAAAAGCCTCTTGATGAAAGTGAAAGTGGAAAGTGAAAACGTTGGCTTAAAGCTCAACATTCAGAAAACAAAGATCATGGCATCCGGTTCCACCAGTTCATGGGAAATAGATGGGGAAACAGTGGAAACAGTGTCAGACTTTATTTTTCTGGGCTCCAAAATCACTACAGATGGTGACTGCAGCCATGAAATTAAAAGACGCTTACTCCTTGGAAGGAAAGTTATGACCAACCTAGATAGTATATTCAAAAGCAGAGATATTACTTTGCCAACAAAGGTTCGTCTAGTCAAGGCTATGGTTTTTCCTGTGGTCATGTATGGATGTGAGAGTTGGACTGTGAAGAAGGCTGAGCACCAAAGAATTGATGCTTTTGAACTGTGGTGTTGAAGAAGACTCTTGAGAGTCCCTTGGACTGCAAGGAGATCCAACCAGTCCATTCTGAAGGAGATCAGCCCTGGGATTTCTTTGGAAGGACTGATGCTAAAGCTGAAACTCCAGTACTTTGGCCACCTCATGCGAAGAGTTGACTCATTGGAAAAGACTCTGATGCTGGGAGGGATTGGGGGCAGGAGGAGAAGGGGACGACAGAGGATGAGATGGCTGGATGGCATCACTGACTCGATGGACATGAGTCTGAGTGAACTCCGGGAGTTGGTGATGAACAGGGAGGCCTGGCATGCTGCGATTCATGGGGTTGCAAAGAGTCGGACACGACTGAGCGACTAATCTAATCTGATCTTTTTAGATTCCATATATATGTATCAGTATATGATATTTATTTCTCTTTCTGACTTCCTTCACTCTGTATAAGAGGTTCTAGATTCATACACCTCAGTAGAACTGGTTCAAATGTGTTCCTTTTTATGGCTGAGTAGTATTTCATTTTGGAGAAGGCAATGGCACCCCACTCCAGTACTCTTGCCTGGAAAATCCCATGGATGGAGGAGCCTGGTAGGCTGAAGTCCATGGGGTCGCTAAGAGTTAGACACGACTGAGCGACTTCACTTTCACTTTCCACTTTCATGCTTTGGAGAAGGAAATGCCTGGAGAATCTCAGGGATGGGGGAGCCTGGTGGGCTGCCATCTAAGGGGTTGCACAGAGTTGGACAGGACTGAAGCGACTTAGCAGCAGCAGCGGCAGCAGTATTCCATTTTATACATGTACCACATGAGCTTTTCAATGTGTTGCTGAATTCTGTTTGCTAGAATTTTGTTGAGGATTTTTGTGTCTATATTCAGTGATATTGGCCTGTAATTCTCTTTTTTCATGTTTTCTTTGCCTGGTTTTGGTATCAGGGTGATTGTGGCCTTGTAAATTGAGTTTGGAAGTATTCCTTCCTCTGCAGTTTTTTGGAAGAGTTTCAGAAAAATAGGCATTAGCTCTTTCCTAAGTGTTTGATAGAATTACCCTGTAAAATCATCTAGCCCTGAGCTTTTGTTTTTGGTGAGAATTTTGGTCATTGTCTTGATTTCCTTGTTTGTAATTGGGTTGTTCATAATTCCTATTTCTTCCTGATTCAGTTTTGGGAGGTTGAACTTTTCTAAGAATCTGTCCATTTCCTCTAGGTTGTCTGTTTTATTAGTTATATAGTTTCTCATAATATTCTCTTATGATCCTTTGAATTTCTGTGTTGTCTGTTTTAACCTTTCCTTTTTTATTTCTAATTTCATTTATTCGATTTTTCTCCCTTTTTTTCTTTGATGAGTCTGGCTAGTGGTTTGTCAATTTTGTTTATCTTCTGGAAGAACTAGCTTTTAGTTTTATTAATCTTTACTATTGTTTTCTTCATTTCTTTCTCATTTATTTCTGCTATGATCTTTATGATTTATTTCCTTCTGCTGACTTTGAGGTTTTTTTGTTTTTCTTTTTCCAGCTGCCGTAGATGCTGAGTTAGGTTGTCTATTTGATGCTTTTCTTGTTTCTTGAGGTATGAATGTATCACTATAACGTTCCCTCGTTGAACTGCTTGTGCTAAATGTGTTGGCTGTTGTGAAGGTGTTGGGTCATCGTGTTTTCATTGTCATTTGATTCTAGGAATCTTTTGATTTCCTTTAATATTTCTTTGGAGAAAGAAATGGCACCCCACTCCAGTACTTTGCCTGGAAAATCCCATGGATGGAGGAGCCTGGTAGGCTGCAGCCCATGGGGTCACTAAGAGTTGGACATGACTGAGCTACTTCACTTTCACTTTCCACTTTCATGCATTGGAGAAGGAAATGGCAACCCACTCCAGTGTTCTTGCCTGGAGAATCCCAGGAACGGGGGAGCCTGGTCTTGCCGTCTATGGGGACACGACTGAAGCGACTTAGCAGTAGCAGCAATATATCTTCAGTAACTTCTTTGTTATTTTGTAATGTCTTGTTCAATCTCCATGAGTTTGTGTTTTTTGCTATTTTTTTTTTTTTCCTGTAGTTGATATCTAGTCTCCTGGAGAAGGGAAAGGCTACTCACTCCAGTGTTCTGGCCTGGAAAATTCCATGGACTACAGTCCATGGGGTTGCAAAGATTTGGACACTACCGAGTGACTTTTACTCATAGGGTTGTGATAAGAGAAGATACTTAATACAGTTTCAATTCTCTTAAATTTACTGAGGTTTGATATGTAGCCCAAGATGTGGTCTATCCTGGAAAATGTTCCATCTGAACTTGAGAATAAAGTGTATTTGTCTGCATTTGGGTAGAAAGTCCTGAAGATACCAATTAGGTCCATTAGGTCTAATGTTTCATTTAAGGTTTGTGTTTCCTTATTGATTTTCTGTTTTGATGTTCTGTCCACTGGTGTAAGTGGGGTATTAAAGTCCCCTACTATTATTGTGTTACTGTTGATTTCCCCTCTTATGCCTGTTGGTGTTTTTTTTATGTATTGAGGTGCTCCTATGTTGGGTGCATAAATACTTAGAATTATTATGTGTTCTTCTTGGATTGATCCCTTGATCATTATGTTGTGCCCTTCTTTGTCTCTTATAATAGTCTTTATTTTAAAATATATTTTACCTGAAATAAGGATTCCCACTCTGGCTTTCTTTTGGTTTTCTTTTGCATGAAATATCTTCTTCCATCCTTTTACTTTCAGTGTCTGTATCTCTAGGTCTGAAATGGGTCTTTTGTAGGCAGCATTTATAAGGATCTTATTTTTGTATCCATTCAGTCAGTCTGTATCTTTTGATTGGTGCATTTAATCCATTTACTTTTAAGGTAATTATTGACACCTATAATCCTAGTGGCATTTTCTTGATTGTTTTAGGCTTGTTTTTGTAGGTCTTTACTTTCTCTTGTGTTTGTTAGCTCTGTAAGTTCCTTTCATATTTGTTGCAAGGCTGATTTGGTGGTGCTGAATTCTCCTAAATTCTGCTTGTCAATACACGATGATTTATAAAGATAAAAATGCAGATGACTAAATTAAGGATTTTTAAATAAAATAAGGCAATCTTTAAAAAGAATTATAAAATATCAAGGATAAGAATTATAGGATGTTACATTAAAAGAAAAGTATAATAATTAAGTAGTGGACTAAATCTTACAAATATTTTTGTCCTTTCCAGACTGAAGAGATAGAAAATTCCAGGTCACAAAGTGGACTCATATTTTTGCTGTGTTCAAAGGACAGGAAGAAGGCATAAGTGACTGGATTTTTATAAAGATAAGATGGTATTAAGCCTGTTTTGACTTTTAGAACAGGGTTCTATTAAAATGCAAGGAGAGGAATAAGGCATGTGTGGTTTGGTTAGAGAGCTGAAGAGAATTGTAGGAGAAGAAATCAGAGTTAGCCCTCATCCGAATTAATTTAGATTTCCAAAGCCATTGTGAGGGTGTAGGCTTTTATTTAGAAAGAGATTGGATGCTACTGGTGGATCTGAATGGAACAATGAAAGATTCTCTTCTCCTGCCATATAGAGTGAAAAGTCATTCTGAAGCTATTAGAATAATTCACTTGCAGGAGTTCAAAGCAGGGTGACGTGTCAGGGGTTGTTACAAAAGTTGAAAGAGATGAGAAACAATTTGACCAAAGTAGTGGCTAATTAGATTCTGATGACCACATTTTGAATAAGTATTTTATTTAGAATAAATAGAAATTGCTTTTGTGCAGAAAATAATAAATATGTGTATTATTTTAATTTCAAAATCATTTCAACTCTTGGTTGTTTTTTTTGTTTTTCTTGTGTAACTTGGAGATTGCAGTGGCATTTATTGAGATGAAGATGGCAGGAAAAGTACATTAAGCACAAGAGGATGCTGAGACTACATCTGAACTTTAAACTTGAATTGACTTCTAGACATCCCCATGAGGATGTCCAGTAAACCATATAATGTACATGTCTTTCATGCAGAGAATATGCCTGACTTGAGCTATGGGATTAAATTTTGGATGGATAACATAGATAATATTTAAATCCCTGAGATCGTTGTAAGTGAGTAAAGATGGTAAAGAATAGAGACTCCAAGACTGAATGCCAGATTTCTGAAAATTTTAGAGTTCAAGGAGAAGTGGAGAAACCAGCACTGGAAACTGAGAAGGTGTTTCTTGTGAGGCAGAAAGTTAACTGAGAGAGGAGCATCCCATCCATAACTTGACCACTATGAAGACAATATAGGATAACTGCATAAAATTATTAATGAAATAGCTGAATATAACTATTTAAATTAATTATTCAGCATGTCTTTGTTTTTTTAATCCATCCTACTAAAATATTTATAAACAAAATCCTGTCAGGGCCAATTCCATTGTTCATGACTATTCAGGTTAGAAGGTACAGAATTTGTACTTGAACTCATACAGAAAAAAGCAAACAAACAGGAAATTCCAAAGACAAACTGACCAAATGATAAATATATATACACATACATATATATGTGTTTCTGTTGTTCAGTTGCTCAGTTGTGGCCAACACTTTGCAACCCCATGGACTGCAGCATGCCAGGCTTCCCTGTCCTTCACTATCTCCCAGAGTTTGCTGAAACTCATGTCCATTGAGTCAATGATGCCATCCAACTATCTCATCCTCTGTCACCCCATTCTCCTCCTGACCTCCATCTTAACCAGCATCAATAGATATAAAACTTAAAAGTAAGCAAACAAATGAAAACCACACCATATCAGGAACTTGGATGCCATCAAGTCTCTGTCTTAGGTTTTCAATTATGCTTATCTGCAGTTGCATACTTCATTTTTTTGTCTCTCTTCAAGCTTATTTCCCTTAAGGAGGACACAAATACTCACACATTGCCAGTTCTTCATCTTGTAATATCTATCACCACAAAATCTGAAAATTTTGAAATCTTTAAAGAAAAATCTTTGCTGGACTTGAATCTATTCTTGAACTAGTCAATTATGAACAGAGAGTTGGAGTCCGGCAAAGACATAGAGGTTCCCAGTGAAAATAAGGCTTCCCATGTTGCACTAGTGGTAAAGAATCCCTCTGCCCATGCAGGAGATGCAAAAGACACACGTTTGATCCCTGGGTCAGGAAGATCCCCTGGAAGAAAGCAAGGCAACCCACGCCAGTATTCTTGCTTGGAGAATTCCATGGACCAAGGAACCTGGCAGGCTATAGCCCATATGATCACAAAGAGTTGGTCATGACTGACACGACTTAGCATACACACACACACACACACACACAGTGAAAACAAATTGATGAGTTGGAGAAAATACAAACCCCCAAAAGAAAATGAGACAGGGATTGTTATTTTTGCAAAAAGCATAACAAGTAACAAGATGGGGAGAAAAATAGGTTCCAGAAAACCCTGAGCCACATTCTCAGATATATTTCAGCCTCATATTCAAACAAACCTTTATTTCTCAGATGTTCTTCTCTCTGATTAATTTTGTCTAAGTGTCAATGAGTCAAAAATGTTAATGATAAAATGAGTGTAAATTATCAATGGACTATATGAAATTAGGACTAATTTTATTGAATTCTGACTTCTCAGAATGACGATTAATTTGTTGACTTTAAACTCAGAGAACTGAAGAAAACAAAAGAAGAGTTATTCAGTTTGCTCTATTATTGGAATTAATCTTCTGAGGTTCTTTTTAAGATCTACAAGGTGCACACAATTCCTCAGCAGCATGCTGTTTCTAGAGGGTTCCAGAGAGGGAATCATCTTTGAATTGTTAATACTGATATTTTCCCTGGATTTTATAACGATAAGTTGGTATAAAGCTGATTTTAACTTTTAAAAGAAGGTTCTATTAAAATGCAATACATACACCCTCAAAACACACACATATCATGTATATTTAATCTTAAGGACAAATTATCTCACATAATACTCATTTATGTAATGAAGTACAAACTTTATTCTGAGCTAAAAATTGCATCCATAACTCACATATTATGATAATCCAAATAATTGAAATTCTATAATCCTTAGATTTTATTAAATATTCATGTTAGTATTCAAAACAATAACAGCTATTTTATTCTTTAGAACCCTTTCTTTGTGATTTCTGTGCCACTTGATTGCTCTTTTGCCTTTCAATTGTATTTCAGATTGCAGAGATAAAAAATAAATACTGTTTTTCCATTCATTTAATGTATCACAACTCTGTTTTCCCAGTTTCCTCTGGATCTTAGTTTTCAGTTATACCAACTGTCTCACGTGGGCACAACGTGAGTGCGTGTGTGCCAAGTCTCTTCAGTCCTGTCCACACTTTGCAACCCTGTGGACCGTGGCCCACCAGGCTCCTCTGTCCATGGGATTCTCCAGGCAAGAATATCAGAGTGGAATAGTGCCATGAATATTGTCAAGAATATTGCCATGCCCTCATCCAGGAGATTTTATCCACCCAGGGACTGAACTCACATCTCTTGTGTATCCTTCATTGGCAGGTCAGTTCTTTACCACTAGCTCCAGCTGGGAAGCCCATGGGCACAACGTTAGATGTTTAAAATCTGATATAAGATGACCTCTCATCCAGTTTTCAAGAGTCATTAAACTCAAATTAGTGTGCTTAATGTATGTATGTAAATGTCATGTACATTCTCAGCCAGACACTTTTAATGAAATATTTTTTAAAAATTAATTTAGTATTTTTTCATAATTTTAAATTTGAATTATTTGTTGGTCCAGCATATCTTCATCAGAAACACATCCTGAATTAGTTAATATCCAAGGACTCTCTTAGCATATATGTTTCTGATCACAATGCATATATATTTTTCCCAATATATTTGACTATATATATATTTTTTTCTTTTAGAGCTATCTGGATTTTATGTCTGTCAATAATGCTCTCATTTTCTTTCAAGCTGGTATATCACAGCTTGACACATTCAGTAAATAATTTCTATTAAAAAAATAATTTCTATTAAAAAAAATTACATTTTCCAATTTTGAACATCTTCAGGAAAAAAATAGGAATTGTTGATTTGGTGTTTCTAGATAATGATTTGCTTCTTTTCACAAAATATAAGAGGAATGAGATTTGTTATTAAATTTATAAAATGTAACATTATGATTTGTCTCAGTTCAGTTCAGTTGCTCAGTCATGTCCAACTCTTTGTGACTCCATGAACCGCAGCATGCCAGGCCTCCCTGCCCATCACCAACTCCCAGAGTCCACCCAAACTCATGTCCATCAAGTCAGTGATGCCATCCAGCCATCTCATCCTCTGTCGTCCCCTTCTCCTCCTGCCCCCAATCCCTGCCAGCATCAGAGTCTTTTCCAATGAGTCAACTCTTCGCATGAGGTGGCCAAAGTATTGGAGTTTCAGCTTCAGCATCAGTGCTTCCAATGAACACCCAGGACTGGTCTCCTTTAGGATGGACTGGTTGGACGTCCTGCAGTCCAAGGGACTCTCAAGAGTCTTCTTCAACACCATGGTTGGTATACATTTCATTAGTTAATGAAATACACATAAATAGTTAATAAGCATAAGCATATTGCTTATGATAACTTATATAGAGGTATCACTTTAGTATTTCACTATCTGTATACAAATAGCAGTTTTCTCATTAGTATAGTGAGGAGAATTTTTCATAGACACCAGGAGGAAAAAAAAAAGATTTTAGTACTATGTATAGTGCTGAAATAGAAATAGAATTTATTGTCTATATATAGTTATAGCCTATTCTGATGAAAGAAATAACCTTTGAGACTCTGTCAATGTTCAAGGTGCCAGCTCCCTAAAATAGATTATTTCCTCTTGTCTTTGCTAACATTTTATTTGATGCTATAACTGCAAACACATACATCAGTGCTCTGTCCCAGGTAATCAACATGCCAAGACTTCTTTCTCCTCTTGCTTAATTATATAGAGATGACATTCTCTGTCTTCAAAGTTTCAAATCGAGATTTCAAATTTCACAGAAAGATTTTTCCGAAAGTACAGCTCATTCTCTGTCATCTCTAACTATATTCTCACTGTTCTAAATTCTTGAAAATAAAAAAACCAGCAAAACATATTTTTTAAAAATCGTTAGAAAAAAGTACAACAGAGATTTTGTCCAATTTGTCACTAATTAGGTTTGTGAACTTAGACAAACCTCTTAATCTGCTTGAGCCTCATATTTCTTAAGTTGTGAAATAACAAGTTATAACAAAGTGATCTTAATTATCTCTCTCATACTTTTGTATTTTGTGATTTGTAGTTCATAAACATGCTGATTACTAAGTAAGGAATTTTTCCTTATCATTTCAGTGATATATATATATATATGAAAAAAATAGAGTTAAAGGAAGTCTTCAGAGGCCCTTGCACAAAAATGCTCTTCCAATTTATGCTCTTTTACTAATTATATGTGTGGTGAAATGAAAAAAAGCAAAATGGCTTAAGTCCTCTTTCTTGGTTAACTTCTCCATGGTCATGAAATCAATAACAGGATTTATGCGTGAATATGAATGGTGGGCATGACTGCCTAAGGACTAGGCAAAGTGACTGATTTTTCTGGATTTGCTACTTTATATAGCATTGTTTCTCTAGAAAATGATGGAATCTTCTTTTCATTTTGTGTGGTAGTGATCAAGTTGAACAATTTATTTATACTTAAAAAATGCTTCTAATGATAACAGTTGTATCCTGATGTGTTCACCAAGCTCATAGAACTGAAATATATTGCCTAAATATTTTAAGTTAACTAATGAATTACATTTCCTGTGGTTGAATTATGCAAGAAGTTCAGTTTATAAATAAGTCAAGTATAAGGGCATGTCGGTAGCTAAGGAAGCAGAATCTCCTGTCCTCTGATGAAGTGTATTACCCTTTGCTTTTATTATCTTGGATACTCACTTTTTCTGCAGCCCTCTTTTCTGTTGAAACATTGTTAAAGACAAAATGTTTTGTTTCATGAAGTGCATATATTGAAGAACTAACTCCCAGTTTAATTACATTTGGAGATGGATTCTCTAAGGAAATAGTTAAAGTTAAATGAGATTGTAGGATTAGTATCCTTATAAGAAGAAGCAGCTTCTCTCTTTCTTTCTGTCCGTATCCACAAAGAAAACATCACATGATAGAGAGATGGCAGCTGCTTAAACGCAAAGAGAAGCAATCTTAAAATGAAGCCTGTCTTGCTGGCAACTTGATCATGGACTCCTCAGCTTCCAGAACAGTGAGAAATAAATTACTCTTAAGCAACCAGGTCTGTGATGTTTTGTCATGGCAGCGCTAGCAAACTAGTATGAATTTTGGTACTGAAAGGGGGGTGTTGCTGTGACAAACTCCTCAAAATATATAAGCAACTTTGAAACTAGGTTTAAAAGTACATGCTCGAAAAAGCCCAGATCATAGTGAAGGGGGTGTAGTAGAAAATGAATGTTAGAAGTGATTTTGGTAAGGGCTCAGGAATTTTAAAAAGAGAGCTGGAGAGAAAGCCTCCATCTTCTTAGAAGATTATATAAATAATCATGATATATATATAAATAGTCATGAACTATTTATATAAATAGATATATAAATAGTCATGAACAAAATGGTGGTATAAATATAGATATTAATGGATATTCTGGTGAAGTCTCAAATGGAAATCAGGAAAAGGTAATTGGAAACAAGAAAAAAGGCGATCTTTATTTTCCAATGGCAAAAACATTGGCTGAATTGTTTTCTAGTGTTTTTACAAAAGATATAACATTTTAATCATGAAATTTAGTATTAGCTAAACTACCGCACAATTGCACTCATTTCACACACTAGTAAAGTAATGCTCAAAATTCTCCAAGCCAGGCTTCAGCAATATGTGAACCATGAACTACCAGATGTTCAAGCTAGTTTTAGAAAAGGCAGAGAACCAGAGATCAAATTGCCAACATCTGCTGGACCATGGAAATAGGAAGAGAGTTCCAGAAAAACATCTATTTCTGCTTTAGTGACTATGCCAAAGCCTTTAACTGTGTGGATCACAATAAACTGTGGAAAATTATGTAAGAGATGGGAATACCAGACCACCTGACCTGCCTCTTGAGAAACCTGTATGCAGGTCAGGAAGCAACAGTTAGAACTGGACATAGAACAACAAACTGGTTCCAAATAGGAAAAGGAGTACGTCAAGGCTGTATATTGTCACCCTGCTTATTTAACTTCTATGCAGAGTACATCATGAGAAACATTGGGCTGGAAGAAGCACAAGCTGGAGTCAAGATTGCTGGGAGAAATATCAATAACCTCAGGTAAGCAGATGACACCATCCTTATGCCATAAAGTGAAGAAGAACTAAAAAGCCTCTTGATGAAAGTGAAAAAGAGAGTAAAAAAGTTGGCTTAAAGCTCAACATTCAGAAAAGAAAGATCATGGCATCTGGTCCCATCACTTCATGGGAAATAGATGGGGAAACAGTGGAAACAGTGTCTGACTTTATTTTGGGGGCTCCAAAATCACTGCAGATGGTGATTGCAGCCATGAAATTAAAAGACGCTTACTCCTTGGAAGGAAAGTTATGACCAACTTAGACAGCATATTCAAAAGCAGAGACATTACTTTGCCAACAAAGGTCTGTCTAGTCAATGCTATGGTTTTTCCTGTGGTCAAGTATGGATGTCAGAGTTGGACTGTGAAGAAAGCTGAGCACCAAAGAATTGATGCTTTTGAACTGTGGTGTTGGAGAAGACTCTTGAGAGTCCCTTGGACTGCAAAGAGATCCAACCAGTCCATTCTAAAGGAGATCAGTCCTGCGTGTTCTTTGGAAGGAATGATGCTGAAGCTGAAACTCCAATACTTTGGCCACCTCATGTGAAGAGTTGACTCATTGGAAAAGACCCTGATGCTGGGAGAGATTGGGGGCAGGAGGATAAAGGGACAACAGAGGATCAGATGGCTGGATGGCATCACCGACTCAATGGACATGAGTTTGAGTAAACTCCGGGAGTTGGTGATGGACAGGGAGGCCTGGCATGCTGAAATTCATGGGGTCACAAAGGGTCGGACATGACTGAGTGACTGAACTGAACTGAACTGAACATTTCTAAGCAAAATATTGAAGGCGTCACTTGGATATTCCTGACTACTTACATGGCAATTCAAGAGTGGAAATAAATGGAACACAGAATTGTTAAACAAAAAGGAACCAGAACTTGAGGATTTGGGAAATGCTCAGTCTGCCCATATTTTAAAAGATAACAAGAAGGTTCTGGAAGAATACCAAAGATGTGGCTGGACTGTCACTAGAAAACGAGATTATGTGATTATGTGAAGGGACACTCAGCCAGTTTGAACTGAAGGAGATGGTTACTATACAAAATAAACAGTGTCAGATTTTTGGATTTTGCACAACAGAACCATAGTTACCTGTCTACAAACACATGCTAGTCTTCAAGAAAAGGGAAGAATGACCCCAAAGGTATTCAGAGATTATCAGGAACACCAAGGCAGTTTCAACCTCTAGTGACCCTGGAAGGTGGGGCTTCAGCTCCAGTGGGTCTAGAAGGCAGGGCATGAAGCCAAGGAGGATTATGTTCAACACTTCAGATCTAATGGAATTTACCTTCTAAGTCTTAGACCTGCTGGAACTTGTCATCCTTTTCTTCCTTTCTGATTTCTCACTTTAGGAAGAGAAATGTGTATCCTATGTCTCTCCTACCATTGTGATTTTTGAAGCACATAATGTTTGGTTTCACAGATTTGCAGTTGAAGATGAATTTTGCCTCAGAAAGAATCATCTGAGTGAACTCCGGGAGTTGGTGATGGACAGGGAGGCCTGGCGTGCTGCGATTCATGGGATCGCAAAGAGCTGGACATGACTGAGCGAGTGAACTGAACTGAACTGAAGAATCGTCACTCTCTTCTCACCCTCTGACATAATTTAGGACTTGACACTTTCAACTTTAGATTTTGGAATGAGTCAATGAAATGAGTCAATTGAATGAGTTAAGAATTTTGGGGCTGTTGGAATTTAATGGATATATTTTGAATTCTGGAGCTGAATATTTGTGCCTCCGTTGACATTCACATGGTGAAGCACTAACTCTTAGAGTGTGGTGCTTGGATATGGGATCTCTGAGGGAGTGATTAAGATTAAATGAGATCATAGGGTGGAGCCCTGAGCTGGTAGGACTATTGTTTTTAAAAGGAGAGATATCAGGGAGCATTTTTTCTCTTTCTGTGCACACAGGAAGAAGAGGTCATGTGAACACTCAAAATTAGCTGCCACCTACAAACCAAGATACAAGCAAAGCTATGGGAGATGATGGAATTCCAGCTGAGGTATTTAAAATCCTCAAAGATGATGCTGTTAAGGTGCTGTGTTCAATATGCCAGCAAATTTGGACAACTCAACAGTGCTCACAGGACTAGAAAAGTTCAGTTTTCATTCCAATCCCTGAGAAGGGCAGTGTCAAAGAAGGTTCAAACTACAACACAATTGTGCTCATTTCATAAGCTAGTAAAGTTATGCTCCAAATTCTTCAAGCTAGGCTTCAATAGTACATGAAATGAGACCCTCCAGATGTACAAGCTGGGTTTTGATAAGAAAGGAAACCAGAGATCAAATAGCCAACATTCGCTGGATCAAAGAAAAAGCAAGGGAATTCCAGAAAAACATCTACTTCTGCTTCATTAACTATGCTAAAGCCTTTGACTGTATTGATCACAAGAAACTGTGGAAATTTCTTCAAGAGATAGAGTACCAGATGACCTTACCTGTCTCCTGAGAAATCTGTATGCAGATCAAGAAGTGACAGTTAGAACTGGACGTGGAACAACTGACTGGTTCCAAATTGGGAACCAGTACATCAAGGCTGTATATTGTCACCCTGCTTATTTAACTTATATGCAGAGTACATCATGTGAAATGCCAGGCTAGATGAAGCACAAACTGGAATCAAGATTGCCAGGAGAAATATTAATAACCTCAGATGTGCAGATGCTGCTACGCTAATGGCAGAAAGTGAAGAGGAACTAGAGAGCCTCTTGATGAGGATGAAAGAAGAGAATTAAAGAGTTGGCTTAAAGCTCAACATTCATTTTGATATTTGGCAAAACTAATACAAATATGTAAAGTTTAAAAAAAAAAAAAAAAAGCTCAACATTCAAAACACTAAGATCATGGCATCAGGTCCCATCATGTCATGTCAAATAGATGGGAAAAAGTAGAAACAGTGACATAATTTATGTTTTGGAGCTTCAAAATCACTGTGGATGGTGACTGAAGCCATGGAAATAAAAGACACATGCTCCTCAGATGAAAAGCTATGACAAACTTAGCATTTTTAAAAGCAAAGACATCACTTTGGCAACAAAGTTCCATAGAGTCAAAGCTATGATTTTTCCAGTAGTCATGTACAGATGTGAGAACTGGACCATAAAAAGGCTGAGCACCAAAGAACTGATACTTTCAGTATCAGTTGGATAAGTATCAGCTGGATAAGACTCCTGAGAGCCCCTTGAACAGCAAGGAGATCCAACCAGTCAATCCTAAAGGAGATCAACCTGCATATTCACTGGTAGGACTGATGCTGAACCTGAAGCTCCAATGCTTTGATCACATTATGCAAAGGGCCAACTCAATGGAAAAGACCCTGATGCTGGAAAAGATTGAGGGCAAAAGGAGAAGGAGGAGCCAGAGGATAAGATGGCTGGATGGCATCAATGACTCAACGAAATGAGTTTGAGCAAACTCTGGGAGATGGTGAAGGACAGGGAAGCCTGGGTTGCTGCAGTTCATGGGGTAGCAAAGAATCAAACATTACTTAGAGACTGAACAGCAACTAAACAACAAACCGAGGGAAGAGGCATCAGAATGCAAACAATCCTGCCAGTGCCTTGATCTTACACTTCTCAACCTCCAGAAATGTGAGAGATAAGTTGAAGTGTTTAGGCCACCCAGTCTGTGGTATTGTGTTATTAGCCCAAGCAGACTAATACAAACACCCTTCTGTTTGATATATGAATGCTGCAAGCTGTATTTGAGTTAAAATAGTTAGAATTTTGACTGCAAGTTATGTCTTTAGGAAAGTATTTAGATAGCCATCTGCAAATTTTATGATAACCTTTTATTTTTGTGATGGAGATATATAACTTTTTCTGAAGAAATTGCAGCTGCTTTCCCCAGGAAATGAATGTATTCACATAATTACGATGTTTTGCCTTAGTTGTACGGGAGAGGAGAATTCCTGCACTAAGGACTGACTTGCTTTGAATCAATCCTTAGATACTCAAAAAATCCTTACCTTGGTTGTTCAGAATGTTTGATTAAATATTTTGCATAACATGGCTGCCCTGTCAAGTGTACTTGGTTTAATTTATCAGAGTCTAATGGTATCTCACTTTACTGAAGCATCACATTAGTGAATATGTTGAGTACAAAGATGAGAGAGACTGAGTTCTGCCTTTAAGAAGCTTACACTCTCTTTGAATAAATAAATAGAAGCAAATAAGATTCTTTTGGTTTCTGCTTGTCCCTTTATTTATAGTTCATGGTCTCAAAACTAGCTAAGAACTATAATAAGCATGCAAGAAAACAATCTAAAGACATCGGGAGTCCAAGAGACTGTTCTATACATCTGTGTCTCTTTTGCTGTCTCGCATACAGGGTTGATGTATAGAACAGTCTTTTGGACTCTGTGGCAGAGGGAGTTGGGGGATGATTTGGGAGAGTGGCATTAAAACATGTATAATATCATATAAGAAATGAATTACCAGTCCAGGTTCGATGCAGGATACAGGAAGCTTGGGGCTGGTGCACTGGGATGACCCAGAGGGATGGTATGGGGAGGGAGGTGGGAGGGGGGTTCAGGATGGGGAACATGTGTATACCCGTGGTGGATTCATGTTGATGTATGGCAAAACCAATACAATATTGTAAAGTAATAAAAAAATAATAATAAAATTTAAAAAAAAAATAAAGACCGGGAGAATGTGGCCATCTACATGTCAAGGAGAGAGGCCATCAGAAAAATAAATAAATAAACCCAACCCTACTGATGCCTTGATTTTGGATGGGTAGCCCTCTGAACTTTGAAGAAATAAATTTCTGTTGTTAAGCCAACAAGTCCTCGGTACTTTGTTACATCAGCCCTAGCAAACTAACACACCCATTAAAATGAACTGAACTAGGCTAGGACAAATGTTTAACAAAATGTAAGAAATACTTTAAAAATGACTGCTTTTAGTTCTAGTTAAATTTAACCAGAGCTTCATATAATTGACCTCTTCAAAGGACAAGATTTCAAGGTAGTGAACTAGAAATAAACTGAAGTACTCAAGTGGAAATCCTAATTACTAAATGGAATAATTTCAACAATATCTAATGATGTTAGATTTCATTTAGATGACAGCTATAAGAAAAGATTAAATGTATCATATTAAATGATGTTTATCATTCAATATTTAGTTATAAACTTTTAATTATTATTAAAATCTTCTTAAGCTGCTCATCCTTTGATGGAGATGATCACTTTTCATTGTAGATCATTACATAATGCTTCAGCTGTTTCATAACAAAACTGTTGCTTTTGTAGGAAATCATATGCTAATATGATAAAGAAAATCTTAAATTTTTTTTCCCCAAGTAACTTCCAAAATAGCTGTGGTTATCAGTTTTCAAATGCTGTAACAGGAATGGGAAAATATGGTGAATGCAAAGAAAATGGGCACAGATAGCCACCAAAATGGCCTTGCTAATCCAATATTGTGTTGATCTGGGCAAAGATATTTAGAAAAGGCCTGCTCAGTTGATAAAGAATCCTGCAATGCAGGAGACACAGGGGGCATGAGTCTGCTCCCTGGGTCTGGAAGATCCCCTGGAGAAGGAAATGGCAATCCACTCCATTTTTCTTGCCTGAAAAATTCCATGGACAGAAGAGCCTGGCAGGCTAAAGTCCATGGGGGTTTCACAAGTCAGACATGACTTAGCAACTAAACTACCATATATAAATGTGTGCATGTGTGTGTATGTGTGTTAAGAAATATTCATTTTATTTAACTAGTTTTCACAGCTAAATATTTATTCTATAAAAACTTTACAGATATTACAGTTTATATATAGTTCAAACTACTGAACCAAAAAGTAGACCCCATAGATGCAAAAATACTGCACCAACAATCCAAGGTGAAGACAAATTGATGTGCTGTGCAGTGCTCTAGGAGCCAGGTGTGGTCGACTCTAACTATAAAATTCAAAATTGTACAAAAATTTAAAAAAATGATTTTGTTCATCCTTTATATGTTTAATATGATTGCAGGTTCAGAAGTTTACATTTATAATATGAATCATGGTCTAGGGTGAGATTTTCCCACTTGTATATTGAAAACTGGCTTGTAAATTTCAGGAAAATCATCTTGGCTGCTTGAGATACATGCACATGCACTAAATTTAAAATAAAGCGAAAAGACCACAGTATGGTGTTTAGAAAAAATACTTCTGAAAGTTGAGAAAATTAATATTATTTTAAAAACAAATGTATGCTCTACTCAATACACATTTATAATATGAATTTAAATTTGAAGTGAGGCAAATCAGCAGTAATTTTAGAAGTAATAAAACATTTTTTTTCAAATTGCAGATGTTACATTATTAAATATTCAGCAGGATAAATGATCTGATATTCTGATATCAACTTACTTAACTCAGAATTATTGTGAATATATCATCAATCATTATGAAGCACATTTTAAGAGGTGAAGCTTTTATGTTTATTATGAAGTATGTGAGAGTTTGCACATATTTTATCACTTATGTATATTCTAATATTCAGTTGCTTTGACCTTTCACCATTAATGAAGGAAACATAATAGAATTTAAGTGGTAGAGTACTATAATATCAGAGTTTTCAGTAGCAAATACCATAAATGTAGCTTCCAAAATGTTCTTTGTAGCATCTAATTTTCTTACATAGCTTTCCTGATAGTCTCTTTTGAGATAAAACCTTTCTTCATAATTTATCTAGAGGTAAACATATTTTGGGATATTATGTTGGAATAAACTCGGGCATTTAAAATCACATATTTTACTGTTAAATTTATGGTGAAGGTAGGAATACCTCAAAATGACTCTTCATCAAAACTTTGCAATTATATATATAACATCTTTACCTGATGTGTAAGGCAGCACCCTACTGCTATAAGACTTAGGTAGAGTGAAGCCTTCAGGCTTTTCCTATGACATATTGCTAAGAAGATACACAAGGAATAAGCAAAAAGCTTACACTGAATATAATATTTTATTTTAAGGAATACTGAAAGATTTACTAGCACTTTAAAAATATTTACATTACCATTTTGTTTTCTGATATTGGTGAAGAAGAATGGAAAATTAAGGTCACTTAAGAATCAGAGGTCCTAATTCAATCATTTTATGCCTCCTTTATCTTAGAAAAATTTTTGGTGAATTTTTTTTTTAATGCACACATAAATGTTGATAGAATAGGCCTCAGATTCGTTAACATATTGTTAATGCAAATGGAAGCATTAAGACATACGTACCATGTTAATTATGTATGATGGGCTAACTTGGGTATTATGAAACTTATTTGATGAGAAAAGAGGAAAATGTCCTTGGAGAAGAGTAAAAATTATTAAGTTAAAATATGTGGAGGGAGGAGGGAGGAGGGTTCAAGATGGGAAACACATGTATACCTGTGGCGGATTCATTTTGATATTTGGCAAAACTAATACAATTTGTAAAGTTTAAAAATAAAATAAAAAATAAATAAATAAAAAGCAAACTTAAAGAAAACTAAAAAAAAAAAAAAGTTAATGGCAAATCCCATCATTACTAATGTTCATACAAAGTCAGTTATTAGGAGGAAATTTGAAACTTGGAACCTTTGATTCTATCCTGATATTTTCTTTCACTGAAACTAAAAGTATAGCGAAGGTATACAACAGCTATAAAAATCGATATCCATTTCCAGTATATTTGCTTAGTAATGAGCTAGTAACACTATTGATGATTTAACTTTTTTTCTATGTGTGGGTATCATAACACATTGCATTCTTGGGCACCTTATCCTTGCCTGTAATCTATTGTTGACCAGAAAAAACTTCTATGGAAAATTAAACAAGATGTATAAATTATCCACTCTACTATACTGACAGCTTTTTCACAAATACGTTTTGAGACTACTTATGATAAACACTCTTGAGTTGAAAATTTCTGATAGAGTACATGATGTTAGACTTAAAATACTGTTTCACAGTGGTAGAATGAGTAACTGTTTCCACAAGTATATGAATAAATAAATGAATCAATTAAAATATTAACAATATATTTTATTTGGGAGAGAAAATTACTAGAGATTCTACAGTTAAGTTTTAAATAAAGCCAGAAAGAAAACCACCAATACAGTATACTAACGCATATATATGGAATTTAGAAAGATGGTAACAATTACCCTGTATATGAGACAGCAAAAGAGACACTGACGTATAGAACAGTCTTTTGGTCTCTGTGGGAGAGGAAGAGGGTGGGATGATTTGGGAGAATGGCATTGAAATATGTGTAATATCATATATGAAACAAGTCACCAGTCCTGGTTCGATGCACGATACTGGATGCTTGGGGCTGGTGCACTGGGATGACCCAGAGGGATGGTATGGGGAGGGAGGAGGGAGGAGGGTTCAGGATGGAGAACACATGTATACCTGTGGCAGATTCATTTTGATATACGGCAAAATCAATACAATATTGTAAAGTTAAATAAAATTAAAAAAAAAAAGATTTTTCTTTCCTAAATTAAAAAAAAAGTTTTAAATAAAGAAATAATACAAAAATTTATAATGTATTTATTGTTGTCTAATTTACTCAGTTTTCCATTGCTTTAAGGTTATTTTACCCTAAAATAATACTAAAAGAGAAATCTGCATTTTTTTCAGATAAATATTAAATGTTATCCAACTAAACATAAGATTTCACCATTTGATATATACACTAATAGCTTTTCTTTGGGGTCATCCTGAGGAAAATCTAACCTGTTTTCTAAATATGGTAACATGATTAAAACCACACTTCCTAGTTTCTATGCATTTAAATAAAAACTTATAAATACTTTCCCTCAAGTGAGCAAAACATATAGAAAATGTGTTGGATTACTTTCAAACATCCATCAAAAATAGCCACTAAAATAACTCTCTACACAGAAATATGACTGTATTTTATACTTTATAAATTGTGAAACCTGTTTCTCATACCATTGGAGTTTTAAAGCCAGATTTCTAGTATTTGAATATAGTTATTTTTTAAGGTTTAAGTGATCTGAAATTTTAGCTGTAGAAACTACCTGTTAAGTTAGTCTTAATAATATTGCATGTGAGGAATAAATGCTGGTACATGCTATTTACAAAATAAGAAGAAATCATTTTAAAACTGAGTTAGAAGAATTAGATTATTCTGAAGTATGCAATGCAAAAGGCAATGCCATCTTATCCCATGCCAAGTGTTCTAATTGTAAGATGGTATTTTCATTACACATAGGCTGCCAAATCAAGAAAAATTACCAAATTTGGCTACTCTTTCTCTCTATAAAATACTTCATCCTAAACTGTGCTTAAAAATCCAAATGTGCAATCACTGATGTTCTTTTACATTTTCCCTCATTTTAATGTTTTAAATGTATGTGAATTTAATTGGACAATGACTTATTGCGGCTGTGTGTCTGAACTCATGGAAAGTCATTTATTTACCTAGCACTGTCATATCCATTAGTATATGCAAAATCCATTAGTAAATGCAAACTTTTCATTCTGTTCTTCACACTGTGGTTACTAAAGAAATATATTTACTAGTTCAACAAATCAGATATTTTGATTAAATATGTATTAAATGTCCAGAGATTTCCTGATTTTATATATTTACTGCTTTGAGTGGATTAATTTTATCTTCTGTAACAATGAGTCTTTCACGTTCTCACAGTATAAGCATGGGCTCATCTACTTTATTTTGGATTATGACATACTAAGTTTGCTCCATCTGCCTCTGCATTTCTATAAATGCTGATTATGTGCAATTTCGGGAGACATGAATGTGCTTTGAATCATTTAAACACTCTGAGTGTGTTTCCTGTGCTACATTGAATCCCTTCTTATATTCTTTTTAAAAGTCTAATTCGGAAGAAACTTCATTTTTATCTTCAACCAAATTGTTATTCTACTGTCATAAATTTTGCATGGGCTATTTTAATATACATATAGAAGACATAAATTAAGGGGCATCAAGATGAAAAACTACCTTGAACCACTCAGAGATTCAATATTTATTCTTCCAAGTTGACAATATGTCTGTCAGTGGCCTCTCCAAATCTACTCATATTATAAATAGGGTATCATGGCACAATATCGTGTTCAGCTAGCTTCAGGAATTGTAAATAGTGTCAGGATTAGAAGCTGGTTAGATTAATTACCTGCCATCAATGAGACTAGCTTCATAATTAGCTTTTGTGCAGAATGCTTTTCTCTTGCTGTTCATATACTTAAGGCTTTAATTTTTCTAATGTGTTCTTACTAAGATAATATTCTCTTTGACCTTATCTTCTTAATTCTTGCATACTATTATCAAAGTTTTGGAAGAATTTACATGTAGTTAAAAAAAACAAACTTGTTATTCTTTCTAGCTCCTTTATATGTTTATTTTGTAAATAAATCCAAGGTATATTTGAATTACAGTCTTCATTTTGGGTGTCAGATTCACAAAATGGGATTGTAATATTGAGACTGTTATAAATCCATCATTGTTCTATAAGATGTCTGGCTTTTGATTTTATTTTATATCATTATTCATTTATGTTTTAGCTATAATCTCATTATACTCTGTCACAAGTCACTTACTCTTTTATATTATTTGCATAAATAGTATGATGTGTTTTACATTTTTACACAGAATAAATATATATTACATATTTAAATATTGGTACATGCTTGTCTGATTTCTTCCTTGTTACTGCTGTATAGTTTTCATAGTTACTATGTTACACATTTTACTTATTCAGTTTTTTAATAATTGAAGGACATGTGGGTAGTTTCCATTATTGTGAAGAATTTTGCACTAATAAGCCTCTTTAGGCAACCTTCTTTGAGTATTTATACTCAAGTTTCTCTGGGTATGTGTTTGGAAGAAAAGTTTCTGAGTGATATAAAATGAGCACAGTAAACCGGATAAAATACATCTATTTTTCCCAACATTATATTCCCACTCATATTACATAATATTTAAGGTTCTTTACATTTTCATACTTTGTTTAATATTTCTGTTCCATAAGATGAGCAAAATAATGATTTTTTTGTTTGTTTTCTAGTATTGCTAAGAACTTGGATGTCACTTCAAATGCTTATCAGCCAATGAGATTCTCTTCCTAGTATTGATTAATTTGATTCGCCCATATGACATTGATTGAATTCTCTTGCTACTTATCAGGAATTCCCTATATATAAGATAATAATCTTGGAATGGTTGTTCATATTGCAAATATTTTCACTTAACGTTCATTTATTTGTTAAATTGTATTCATAACATTGGACAAGGAAATGGCAACCCACTCCAGTGTTCTTGCCTGGAGAATCCCAGGGACGGGGGAGCCTGGTGGGCTGCCATCTATGGGGTCGCACAGAGTCGGACACGACTGAAGCGACTTAGCAGCAGCAGCATTCATAACATATCCTTTGATTTTAATATCATGAATTTGTTCACCTGTTTTGGTTTGGTGCTTTATTTAAAGAAGTTATTTTCCATTATAGAGTTATAATTCTATTGCCTACATTTTTTACTGGTAGTTTTTACAGGTTTATTTTTTCTTTTTTTACTTTTACATTCAATCTTTAATACATCTGAGTTTGCTTGTTATATCTTGCGTCAAGTAAGCCTTATTTTCAGATAGCAAAGAAATTTTCCTCAATTTAAAAAATAAATTATCTGTAGATCGATGATGCCAACTAATAATTATTTGGATAAACACAGAAAATAAAATTGTTAGTTATTATTATCTATTAGCATGTGCCAACTGCTTAACAAGGATTATGCCATTTAATCCTTGAGATTTCATGGTAATAAATGTTGCTTTTAATTTTGAAAAAATCAATAATTTCACCTGATGTTGCACAACTTACAATCATTATAGGTAGAAATCGAACACTATGACATCTCAGATAAGTGAATGCAATCCAATGCTTCTTATAGATAAATATGTCTGAAATAAAAGTTTTCTTTATCCCATCATACTCTCATCTAAGACAACATCTCTCCATTCTTACAAGATCTAGAAAAGATCCTTGGCATGACTTAGAAAACATGCCTCATCTAGCCACTCCCTGTGTGTACAAGTTCACCTGCTCGCTTTCCTGTCTTCACTTCATATTCTGTCCCAGGCAACGGTACCCTACTTTCACATGGTGTGGATAGTTCGAGCTTTCCATTCTTTGCTAATGTAACCTCTGTGTCAGGAAATACTGACCAATTTCACTTAGATAACTCAGTTATTCTAGGGAGGGCCCTACATTCAGCTCTTCTAGGAAGCCTTACTGGAACCCCCATTGCCGACCACATCCATATCCTATGCCTCTGTACATAGTCCATCATTAACATTTTGTACCTCATACTTAATTTTTTTGGCAGAACAGACTGCAAGAAGCCTCCAGTGAAATGCTCCTTATTCTTGTTTTACAACAAGCACATGACACAGGTTTGATGTATGCTAGTAGCTCAGTTGTGTTTAATTCTTTGCAACTCCATGGACTGTAGCCCATGAGGCTCCTCTGTCAGTGGGATTCTGCAGACAAGAATACTGACATGGGTAACCATTCCCTTCTCCAGGGTATCTTCCTGACCCAGGGATCAAACCTAGGTCTCCTGCACTGCAGGCAGATTCTTTACCATTTGAGCCAGCAGGGATATATGGAAGACATGCAATAAAAGCTGGTTTAACTAAGCTGACTGTAAAAGCTGGATTAACTGAGCTGAACTGAGAAATCTTTATGCATACAAGAAATATTTAGGAAAACCTCCATAAAAATATATATTTACCAATGTCTATAAACATTGTTCAGTTGACTATATCTTAAATAATCTATTTCTCCTCATGTGAATATGATGCCCAGCAAGGGAAACTCCACCTTTCTTTCTCCAATCTTGAAATGTCAGTGACTAGATGTGAAAATGAATAGAGCAGCTCCTGTAACCACAAGTTCCCCACAGACCAGGAGTCATATCTGGTTTGCAGTATTCAGTGGGGATAGGGAGTGATGTCAGCTATTCTAACAGACATGCTTTGTTAAACCTAGTTGCCTATCTATTTAATGGATTCTTGATTACTCTTAGTAGATTTTAGTGTTAATATGGTGTTAGTCTTTTCTTTCTCCTGTCTGTTGCAGCTATAAGTGTGAGAAATGTGAAAATATCTTCCATAGTGATATGAACAATCAAATTAAATTGTCATGAACTTTGACCATTTTTACCCAAAGGAGAATTTAAGTGGGAGTATTTAAACAATTCTGGCATTTCTTCATAAAAAAAGAATACCTAACTCACTAAAAATGACCCTATTAGGGGCTCATTTTCATCATTCACATATAACTTTTTGGATCAGTTAAATAGAATGACTGAAGATGACAGATTTATTTTGGTGATGCCATACACTCAAAACTCATTCATTTGCACCTGGCAATGCAAAGCAAACAAGAGAACTACCCAAATAAGAATTTAGTAGATTTTGTTTTCTCTAAAACTCATCGTCCAGCCCTCACTCAGAACACAGCTCCCAAATAATAATCCTCTTCGTTGTCAAGAACTTTATAGCAGTAAATTCTTTCATAAGCAATAAAGATGACAACCTTTTACTTCCCAGAGACTGAAGCACCAATGCTTTGGGTACAGCTGTGAACGATGAGGCTAGCAATGACTAATATGCCATTTCTCATGCTAAGTGTCTCTTGCTACCTCTCTAACTCTATAATTAATTAAAAAATATTCCTTGATTCACGTTGCATAATGCAAAATTCTCTTTAAAATTAACTGTCTTCTTACACTAAATAATCACATAAAACTGACCAAATACATTTAACAAACAGCTAACTCAAGAGCAGAACATTATTCTTCACACAAAGTGCAAGCAAATAGTTTTATTCCTGTTTGTGGAGCTTAACCTTCTGCAAAAGTAATTAGGTCTATAATTAAAAAGCTATTTGGAATGATTAAAACTCTGTTATCTTCTGGCATTTAAAGACAAATGCAAATGTCAGAAAGGATGAATTCATTAAAATTTCTATTTAAGAGAAAAAATTTTGGATGGAGGCTGTTATTTATTAAAATGTTACAGTTTCAGAGAAGGTTTGATCTGTAAAGAAAACATTAAAGGTGGAAAGTAACTTTCTGTAACATTGGATTCAGCAATCAGCTGCTATTCACAGATATTTATATTGGGAGTTATTTAAACATAACATCTAATAATGTCACAGTGCTATTTCAAAAGTGATGTTATTCTTCTGAGAGATTTTCTCTTTCCATAAATTAGAAATTGTTACCCTGTCTAGTCTTGATTAGCCATCTATACAAGTATGGTCACCTCACTGGCAAGCCATAGTATATTATCAATCTAGATTTTCAAGCTGTGGATTCAAAAGCTAATTACTTTGAATGAAATAGTCACTTCGTCTTGGGCCCCAAAATTAGTATAATTAGGGGTAGAATTTTTGAGGGCATAGAGGACTATTGGGCTTTATGCTGTTCCGTGAGCGTTTTTCAAATGAATGTTATTTAGGAGCATTCTGCTGATGGTCCCTAGTCAAGTGTTCTGCATTATTTTAAACAAAGAAACAATTATTCATGAGCAAGTAAAATGTACTTCTAGTCATAGAAGTTATCGAATTTTATCTTGTGTTGTGTATGACTAATTTAAATTCATACCTTTTATATATCTTTAGCATTTTTATTCCAACACATCATTAAAATACAAGAAAATAGATACATTAAGAAATAAAATTTAAACCAAAAAGAAAGTTTTTAAAATATTATCCTAAATGAGAGATTAAGTAAAAAGAATAAAAAGTAAAAGACATGAGCATTGGTTGGAAGGAAGAAATACTATAATTATTTAGGCATTATCTGATATATTTTCAAAGCCAAGAGAAAATTAGACAAGTATTATTCAATGAAAAATCACCCTTTAACTTTATTTTTTAAATTTTTCTTTTGTTTTTAATTTAAATTTATTTATTTTAATTGGAGGCTAATTACTTGAGTGTCCCTTGGACTGCAAGGAGATCCAATCAGTCCATTCTGAAGATCAGTCGTGGGATTTCTTTGGAAGGAATGATGCTAAAGCTGAAACTCCAGTACTTTGGCCACCTCATGCAAAGAGTTGACTCATTGGAAAAGACTCTGATGCTGGGAGGGATTGGGGGCAGGAAGAGAAGGGGACGACAGAGGATGAGATGGCTGGATGGCATCACTGACTCGATGGACATGAGTCTGAGTGAACTCCGGGAGTTGGTGATGGACAGGGAGGCCTGGCCTGCTGTGATTCATGGGGTTGCAAAGAGTCAGACATGACTGAACAACTGAACTGAACTGAATTACTTTACAATATTGTATTGGTTTTGCCATACATCAACATGAATCCGCCACAGGTGTACACGTGTTCCCCATCCTGAACCCCCTCCCACCTCCCTCCCCGTACCATCCCTCTGGGTCATCCCAGTGCACCAGTCCCAAGCATCCTGTATCCTGCATCAAACCTGGACTGGCCATTCATTTCTCATATGATATTATACACGTTTCAATGCCATTCTCCCAAGTCATCCCACCATCTCCCTCTCCCACTCCCACAGAGTCCAAAAGACTGTTCTATACATCTGTGTCTCTTTTGCTGTCTCACATATAGGGTTATTGTTACCATCTTTATAAATTCCATATATATGCATTAGTATACTGTATTGGTGTTTTTCTTTCTGGCTTACTTCACTCTGTATAATAGGCTCCAGTTTCATCCACCTCATTAGAACTGATTCAAATGTATTCTTTTTAATGGCTGAGTAATACTCCATTGTGTATATGTACCACAGCTTTCTTGTCCATTTGTCTGCTAATGGACAACTAGGTTGCTTCCATGTTCTGGCTATTAGAATAAGAGCCCTTTCTCTACTTAAGTGGTCTTTATGATCTCATAGATTCAATTTCCTATCATTAGAAAGATAGCATAGCCCCATCACAAAAGCCTTATATCACATAGGGTACCATGGGGCTCTGTCTTCCCAGGTTTATTTTAAGGATCTAACACAACTGATTATTTCTTGAAAATATAACAACATGATCCATAGGCAAGTCGTTTTCAGTGGTGTGAGCACAGAGGGCTAGACACAGAAAAACTTGAGATGCTTGGTTTTAATGAATCTTTATATTTATAATTCATTATTTATCTCTTGATTGGAGTAAGAGAAGGAATCTTGGCTAAATGATATAAAACTGACAAGAAATATATACTCAATCTAGGAACCAAGAGGTAAGGCTAAGAAATCATCTTATAAAACTGCGATAGATGAAACATAATGGAAGGATGGAAAAATTACAATGCATACGTCTGAATTTTCTAGCTGAAGATATTATTAGAAATAAAATATAAAATTTGAAAAACAAAAAGCAGAACTCAGGAGGACATTTTAAATGTAATATTCATCTAATAATACATGCTCACTTTCAACATGCATCTTTTATTTTATATTCAAACTTGAATAATTTTTAAAAGTTAAGAGTATTAAGAAAAGTAAAAATAATTTTGTTTATTTATGGCTCATTAGTCTTGTATGGTCATGTGAGTTGGACCTTAAAGACGACTGAGTGCCAAATAATTTATACTTTTGAATTATGATGCTGAAGAGTCTTGAGAATCCCTTGCACTGCAAGGAGATCCAACCAGTCAATCCCAGAGGAAATCAACCCTGAATATTCATTGAAAGGGCTTCCTGGTGGCTCAGATGGTAAAGAAGCCACCTGCAATGCAGGATACCTCGGTTCTATCCCTGGGTAGGAAGATCCCCTGGAGGAGGGCATGACAACCCCATTCATGGGTTGTCCCATGGAGAATCCCATGGACGGAGGATCCTGGCAGGCTATAGTCCGTGGAGTTGCAAAAGTCCAACACGACTGAGCGACTAAGCACAGCACATTCATTAAAAGAAAGAACTGACGCTGAAGTTGAAACTCAATACTTTGGCCACTTGATGCAAAGAGCTGACTCACTGGAAAAGACCCTGATGCTTGCTTGGAAAGACTGAAGGCAAAATGAGAAGGAGGCAGCAAAAGATGTGATGATTAAATGGTATCACTAACTCAGTGAACATAAATTTGAGAAAACTCTGGGAGAAAGTGGAGGATAGAGTAGGCCGATGTGCTGCAGTCGATGGGATCACAAAGCCAGACCTGACATAACAACTGAACAACAGCAGACTTATTCAGAAGCAGAGAGTCACCTGGTGAGCAACTCTTTTCATGGAAGGAACATAGAAATATCTATAGTCTTCACATATAATTTACATACATTTGGAAGATATGCATACATGATAAACCATAAAACTCGAGAAACATCATATTTTATGTATTTATTTTTTAAATTGAGCTCTAATCCAGGTGAAAATGCCAGTGAATATAATGAATGTAGGAAGGCCTCTCTCCATGACTAGTGACTTACTCAGCATCAAGGAAGAAAGATTAGTAAGAAACTAAGCAAATATAAGTAGTGTGGAAAGACACTTGTGAAGGGTCTGTGTCTTTCTGAACATCTCATTAGTATTAATGGTAAGAAACCTTTCAAATCTGATCACTATAGATAATGTAGGGGGAAATTTTATGAAAGTTAGGAATGTGGAAAGAATTATGTTATAACTCAAGACTTATTCTTCATCAGAGAATTTATCCCAGTGAGGAATTATGTAAATGAATACTGTGGTTTCAATGCCTTTAGGTATAGCTTTCAACTATCTCTGTATCAGAGAATCTATGCTGATTAGAAACCCTAGGAATTGAAGCATTGTGAGAAGGTCTTTTCTTTTGTGGTAGGATCAGAGAAAAAATGGAAAAAGGATAAAAAAGAACAAACATTCCACAAATGAATTATTTTGGAATGGTCTAAAAGATTGTGTCTTACTTGATGAGAGAGCACTTTTATCATCTTTTAACATTTTTCAAATAATACATATGTGTGTGTGTAATTCAGTGAATTTCACTTAACTTCTAATATTCTGTAAAGTTTATGGAGGACTTTTGTATCTAGCTCACATTTCATTATTCACTATTCACAGTGAAAATTGTATCTGTACTAATTTCAGCAAAATTGTAATTCTATTATCAATACTTTATTCCTTTGCTATTTTTATCTCCTTGATATATTCTTACTTCCACTAGTTTTTATTTCAGCATATGCACACTTATAATTTTGATTAAATATCTGTAAATGCCTATGATTTAATTGTTTCTGTCTCTCTTTCTCTCTCTCTCTCTATATATATACATACACAGTCACTTAATTGTGTCTGACTCTTTGTGACTCTGTGGACTGTAGCCCACCAGGCTCCTCTGTCCATGGGATTCTCCAGGCAAGAATACTAAAGGGGGCTACTATGCCTTCCTCTAGGGGATCTTCCAATCCAGAGATTGAAGCTATGATTCCTGTGGCTCCTGCATTGCAGGCAGATTCTTTATCACCCAGGGACAGGAAAGCCTGGTGGGCTGCTGTCTATGGGGTTGCACAGAGTCGGACATGACTGAAGTGACTTAGCAGCAGCAGAGCCACTGGGAAAGTGTATATTGAGTGAGAGAGTGAGTCACTCAGTTGTGTCTGACTCTTTGCGACCCCATAGACTATACAATCCATGGAATTCTCCAGGCCAGAATACTGGAGTGGGTAGCCTTTTACTTCTCCAGGGGATCTTCCCAACCCAGGGATCGAACCCAGGTCTCCTGCATTACAGGTGGATTCTTTACCAGCTGAGCCACAAGGGAAGCCTGGAAGAGTGTGTGTGTGTGTGTGTGTGTGTGTGTGTGTGTGTGTAATTTTAACAAAACTATGGATACCTAGAGTTTGTCCCAAGTATATAAGAGTGATTCAACTTTTGAAAATCAATTAATGTGATACATTATGTGAACAGGTAAAAAATTGAGAAATCACATTATCATATCAATAGATGTATAAAAAGCATTTGACAAAATCCATGATCTGTTCATGATAAAAACTCTCAATGAACTAGGAACAGAAGGGAGGTTCTTTGATTTCACAAACAATATCTACAAAAATCTACATCTATCACCATGCTTAATGTCAAAAAACTCAAAGTTTTTGCCACTAAGATCAGGAAAAAGGTAAGGATGTCCCCTTTTACCACTGCTTTTCAACATTGTACTGCAAGTCCTAGATAGTGGAATTAGGCAAGAAAAGAAAATGTTAGCTATATGTTTGGAAAGGAAGATAAAAGCTATCCTTGTTCACAGAGGATACAATTGTCTGTGTGTAAAATCTAAAAAAATTGACAAAATTGCTCCTGAAATGAATAAGTTATAGCAAGTTGCAAAACACAAAGTTTACATACAAATTAGTCAATAGTTATTCCAAGTAGAGTTTGAAATAAAAGCAAGATTCTGTTTATATTCAGTTCAGTTCAGTCGCTCAGTCGTGTCCAACTCTTTGCAACCCCATGAACTGCAGCACGCCAGGCCTCCCTGTCCATCACCAACTCCCGGAGTTCACTCAGACTCACATCCATTGAGTCGGTGATGCCATCCAGCCATCTCATCCTCTGTCGTCCTCTTTTCCTCCTGCCCCCAATCCCTGCCAACATCAGAGTCTTTTCCAATGAGTCAACTCCTCACATGAGGTGGCCAAAGTACTGGAGTTTCAGCCTCAGCATCATTCCTTCCAAAGAATACCCAGGGCTGATCTCCTTCAGAATGGACTGGTTGGATCTCCTTGCAGTCCAAGGGACTCTCAAGAGTCTTCTCCAACAGCACAGTTTAAAAGCATCAATTCTTCGGCACTCAGCTTTCTTCACAGTCCAACTCTCACATCCATACATGACCACAGGAAAAACCATAGCCTTGACTAGACAGACCTTTGTTGGCAAAGTAATGTCTCTGCTTTTTAATATGCTATCTAGGTTGGTCATAACTTTCCTTCCAAAGAGTAAGTGCCTTTTAATTTCATGGCTGCAGTCACCATCTGCAGTGATTTTGGAACCCCCCAAAATAAAGTCTGACACTGTTTCCACTGTTTCCCCATCTATTTCAGCACCCTCCAAAATGAAATACTTCTGAATAAATCTAACAAAATATATGCAAGATCTATTTGTGGAAAACTGTAAATTTCCAATAAATGAAATCAAAGAAGTTAATAAATGGAGAGCTATCTCCATATTCTTAACAACAAGACTCAATATTGTCAAGATGTCAATTCTTCCAAAGCTGAAATAAACAGTGCAATCCATGCACTAAGTTTAAGCAATACATGCATTTTCATACATGTCTTATGTATATTAACAAACTGATTCTAATGTCTATGTGGAGAGGCAAAAGATACAGAACAGGAAACACAATATTGAAGGAGAAGAAAGTTGGAGAACTGACACTACTTGATTTTAAGACTTACCTTAAAATCAAGTAGTGGTAAAGAACGTGGTAAAGAATCTGCCTGCCAGTGCAGGAGATGGAGGTTTGATCCCTGAGTTGGAAAGATTCCCTGGAGTATGAAATGGCACTCTACACCAGTATTTTTGCCTGGAAAATTCCATGGGCCGAGTAGCCTGGTGGGCTAGTCTATAAGGCCTCAGAGAGGCAGACAAACTGAATGACTAAGCACATAGTAATCAAGACAGTATAGTACTGGTCAAAGAATAGACAAATAGATCAATGGAGCAGAACATAATGTCCAGAAAAGACCTCCACGGGTATAGTCAAGTGATCTCTGATAAAGAAGGGAAGGCAATACAATGGAGCAAAGAATCTAGATATAGCAGTCTACAAAAATTAAATCAGAGTGGATAACAGATGTAAATACAAAACACAAAACAATAAACTCCTTAGATGGTAAGGTAGGTGATAACCTAGATGAGCTGGGTGATTACTTTTTAGGTACAACAAATGGCATGATCCATGAAAGAACTGATAAACTAGACTTCATTAAGCTCCTCTGTGAAAGACAAAGTCAAGAGAATGAGAAGACAAGACATAGACTTGGAGAAGATATTTTCAAAGCATGTTTGAAAAAGGATTATTACTCAAAATATAGAAAGAATCCAAAATTTAAAAATAAGAAAATAAGTAACCCTATGAAAAAATTAGATCAAAGCCCATTAATAGCCTCTCCATATTTAATGTACATTTCAGTGGTTCTAAGTATATTCACATTGTTGTACAACTCTCACCATCATCCATCTCCAGAATTTTTCACTTTCCTAGACTGAAACTGTCCCCATTAGGCATTAGGTCCCCATTCTCCTTCCCACACCCCTGTTCCCTGTCATCTACCAAAGTATAGATACTTTCTGTCTCCATGAATTTGACTTTCTAGGTATGTTGTAAAAGTGAAATCAAACAGTATTTGTCTGTAGCTACTGTACATTATTATAGTAATCAGTTCAGTATTTAATGATATGCATATGTAGTACATATACTGTTATACATGTATAATTGGTATATATTTGAACACATTGGTATGTGTTGGTATACATATTGAACAATGGATTAAATTCATTCAGCATGTTTTGATAAATTGCTAATAAAGTTTACAAGTGGATACATGGGGTGCTATTCGAAATTTTTGATACAATAAAAACTATGGTAGTAGCTAGAATTGAGATTGACTAAGGCAATAGCAATCCACTCCAGTACTCTTGCCTGGAAAATCCCATGGACAGAGGAGCCTGGTAGGCTGCAGTCCATGGGGTCGTGAAGAGTCAGACACGACTGAATGACTTCACTTTCACTTTTCACTTTCATGCATTGGAGAAGGAAATGGCAACCCACTCCAGTGTTCTTGTCTCTATTAAAAATACAGAAGTTAATATTTCTATATAAGGTCTAAAGCTGAAAAATCTATTATTTTAATGGATAAATAATTTTCATAACTATGTAACCACACTCAAAGATTTCTTCTTATTTTATACTTTTTTCTGAGTTTTTCCTCAGAGTGAAAAGATCTCAGAAACATGCCACATTGCTACTGAGCTGTTTTTTCAAGAAAACAAATTATAATTTGAGACTGAATTTTTTTAAAGATACAAAGCAAAAAAAAAAAAAAAAGCAAAAAAAGAAAGATACAAAGCATAATATTTATTTAAAAAAATGAAGATCATCTGGAAATAGAATGTACTTTGATGCATCATACTGTATTTCAGAACTATATTTACATTAAACCCAATAAAAATCGCATGTATTTCTTAGCTTTTCTTAATGATGTCAGTTATTTATGAACCTTAACTACACAGCACATTCTGTTTGGTTTATCATTCGATGGTGTCTTACAATCTATTTTAAAATTATGGAAGTGACAAAGAAGTAAGTATTTTAGATGTAGTTCTGCTTACTAACCAAGCTAAACATAAATAAGCTGGCTCAGCATCATCCCAACCTGGCATTTTTCATTGTTTTTCAAATTCTTAATGTTCAGTGTGGCTGACAACTTTTGTATGTCCCTGACTTTCCAGTATCATGGCCACTGAGTTAAAAAAAAAAAAAAAGTTTCAAAGTTTCTGTTTCAAGTAACTTCTAAAACTGAATAATAAAATTAAGCTCTCACCAAGGGATATGATGACCATTAGAAAATGGCCTGCATACATTTATATAACATTTTGCTTTTATATCATGATTTAAATACAATTTAGCCTCCACTTTTCTAAAAGAAGAAAAATAACCTTACATTCTTTCCCAGCACTCTGTAGAATAAGTGAAATTTATATTTATTGGAATTATTTTCTGCCAGCATATAGTTAAACATTATTCTCAGCATGTGATGCATGCCAGTTTTTCATTAATAATTGATTTGCTCATGCTATTTAAATGAACTCTTTTCCAAAGAAGCATAAGTAGTAAAAGTCTTTTTATCCTGATCACATAAACTAGTAGCTAATGCAATGGCACCCCACTCCAGTACTCTTGCCTGGAAAATCCCATGGACGGAGGAGCCGGGTGGGCTTACAGTCCATGGGGTCGCTAAGAGTCGGACACGACTGAACAACTTCACTTTGACTTTTCACTTTCATGCATTGGAGAAGGATAGGGCAACCCACTCCAGTGTTCTTACCTGGAGAATTCCAGGAACGGGGGAGCCTGGTGGGCTGCCGTCTATGGGGTCGCACAGAGTCGGACATGACTGAAGCGACTTTGCAGCAGCAGCAGTGCAATATACTGGTTGCTAGTAATAGCAGTTCCTAGAGGAAGCAGTTAGCAAAAATATGGAATTGCAGGACAGATGCTGTATTTTGTGTTTAGGCAGGAGAAGACCTCAGATGGTTAGCAGAATGTGCCTGTGGGAATTCAATGTTATACATGATAGTAGCTCAGAGTCTTTAAGACTTGGCATAAAATAACTTCTGAGCACACTGCAATTGTAAGATAACACACGGAAATCCATGTCTTATTCAGGTAAAAACCAAAAGCAGTCATAGGGCTGGGAGAGCATGAGACACATAACGTCTATTAACAATCAGCCCCAAGGGAAGGCATGTCTTTTTAGAAGATTATATTTTGATACAAGATGGAATCATACGGTCAGTAACTCCATTTAAAGAGCAATTGGTAATTACAAAAGGAATATCCCATCTGTCTGTCATTAAAATGTGACAGATATTATGATTTCTAGAAGTGGCTTGTTTGGAGAAAGATTATTCATTTTTCTGCCTGGAATATGTTCATTTTTGAAGATTGCATGTCTAAGATATCAATTCACTGTACTTTGGATTTTGACCAAAATACATCCATTAAAAATTTTGTCAGTTTTAGTGTTGAAATTCTTTGGTTCCCAAAATCAATATTGTAAGAAACCAGATTGCATTGAAGAAATGTACGTTTTCTATCAGTTTACAAATGCAGTACCTAAACGCCTTCAATAAGTGTCCTGAAGGCAGTCACACAGAGTTTTTTTCTTTTCAGTTTGGCATGCCTCTCAGTTATTTTTCACCAGGAAAGGCTTATGCTTTTTCTGTGCTACAGTGGAACTTATTTAACATGACATAAACAGTGATAGCAGACTGTCTAAAGTGAGCACAGACTGAGATGATACAATCCTGGCATCATTTCAAAGAAAGTATTGAAAAATATGCATTTTTAAATATGTTTTACAGCAAGAGACAAAGATGAGATTCACTCGGTACAAGGGGTGAAGGACTAATGAACTCAAGTATGGGCATAACTATCTTTATCATTAGAGACTATTGTATCCTTTCCATCTGTAGCTAAATTGCAGCCAGTCCAGGGAAAAAAATATCTAGTAATGACTAACAAGTACATAGTGCTTATCATTGGCCAGATATTATTCCAAATGTGCTACATATATAATTTCTTTTTATTTTTATCTCTACAAATAAGGTATTATTAGTACCTATATTTTATTTGTAATAAAACTCAGAGAGATTATTTGACTTGCCTAAGGTCATATACCTAAAACATTGCAAGGTTAGAACTTGAACACAGGCAACCCATATTCCTAAATGCTTTGTCACTAACCATCTGATAAATGTGGAGTTGGTCACAATATATTGCAGTCTCAGTACTCCTATATTATGTTATCATTGAGGAAATTTAGTCTAGTATATAAAAGCACTAATATCACAAGCAAGCAAATTATGTCAACATTACACCAATAAGTTTAAAGACAAGATCATGCCATGTAGTAAGGAAAGTCGGCTTTAGACAAAAATGAAGTCTGAGGTTCAGTGGAATGGCTCTGAGATTCAAAGGAATGGGCTCTACCTTAGCCATATCAGGTTATGCCCTTTTATTGAAATCCTCATAGGATATTGGATTTTGCCTTCATGACATTTCCCACAGTTGACACTATTTATAAAGTTATTTGTATAATAATGTTTTTACCAAACCAACCTTGAGTCTGCTTGTTGGGGTTCAGTCACTCAGTCACTAAGTTGTATCTGACTCTTTGCAACCCCATGGATGGCAACATGCCAGGCCTGTCTGTCCCTCACTATCTCCCAAAGTTTGCCCAAGTTCATGTCCATTGAACTGGTGATGCTATTCTACCATCTCATCCTCTGTCACCCCCTTCTTCTTTTGCCTTCGATCTTTCCCAGCATCACAGTCTTTTCCAATGAGTTGACGCTTTGCATCAGGTGGCCAGAGTATTAGAGCTTCAGCATCAGTCCTTCTAATGAATATTCAGGACTGATCTCCTTTAGGATTGACTGGTTTGATCCCCTTGCAGTCCAAGGGACTCCTGAGAGTCTTCTCCAACACCACAGTTCAAAACCACCAGTTCTTTTGTGATAAGCCTTCTTTATAGTCCAACTCTCACATCCATTTATGTCTACTGGAAAGACCATAACTTTGACTATATAGATTTGTCAGCAAAGTGATGTCTTTGCTTTTTAATATGCTGTCTAGGTTTGTCATCGCTTTCCTTCCCAGAAGTGAGCATCATCTAATTTCATGGCTGCAGTCACCATCCGCAGTGATTTTGGAGCCCAAGAAGAGAAAATCTCTCACTGCTTCCACTTTCTCTGCTTCTATTTGCCATGAAGTGATGGGACCAGAGGCCCCGAGTCTCCTTACCTGCTTGCTTTAACATCTGTGTACTAACACCAGGTTGTGGTGAAGGAAACTGCAAAGTTTTCTGAAGACACCAAACAAGGAGTATAGACAACTAATACTCAAAAGACCTCAACATCCCGGATGGGTTTCAGGGGAGGATGTTTGAAGGAAGGGGAAGGGAGAGAGTTGCAGGGTGTGTGATCAGCTCAGGCACCATTCTCTGATTGGTTGATGGTGAGGTAACAGGGATTAACCTCTTTAATCCTCAGGCTCCAGCTACTTTCAGAGGTACAATTTCATGGTCATTATGCAGGTAACTTCTTCCATCTGATGGGCATTTTAGTATCTAAAACACCTCAGGATTGTGCATCAGACACTGTTATCTTTATCTTTCAGAGAGGAACTCAAAATATATGGCTGATTTATAGTTCAAACTGTTACCAGTTCCCCAGGTTTAACTGCTACATGTTGTTACTACATGTTCACTTTCTTTCAATTACTAATTTTTCAGCTAGCCTTTTGTGACTTAGAGGAGACCTGGGAGACTAAAGCTTGTCTACAAACAAGAGGCAGGTAGAGAGTATGGGAAAAGAGGCAGGGGAGTCTCTCCCAGCAAGGCCCCACAGAGCCCTATTCAGTTACAGTGTCTGTTTAACTGGAGATTGTATTTCCAGGTATAATAAAATGCTTCAAACACTGTAAGTATACTTAAGTATTTTAAAAGAAATTGAAAGTGGGAGTTTCAGAGAGAGTCTAAATAAAACACAATTATAAATGACTCCTAAAGGAAGTTTTTCATTTTAATAATGTCACTTGTCTACTGATATTTCACTGTGATTTGTGACCTAGCAAACTTCCTGGGGCTGTCAGAGAGGCTTCAAAAACATCATTCTCTTTTGAATATATGTGCTTTCCTGAATCTTCCAGGTACTTTGATCAAAAACTCATGACTGTCTTTTATATAATAAATTAACTGTGAAAAAAATTGACCAAATAAGAAATGTATTGATAAATAAATAGCATGAAGTTCTCTAAGTATATGCATGTTGGGAAATAATCCTACTTTACTTGAGAATTTCATTTAATCAATCTATGAATAAATAGATAAAGCATAATGTGGTATATACATACAATGAAATAGTATTCAGACTTAAGAAGGAAAGAAATTCTGACACACACTACAACATGAATGAATCTTGGCGTTTGCTAAGTGGAGTAAACCAGACACAAGAGAACAA
The DNA here is from genome assembly GCF_032452875.1 of Bos javanicus. Lineage (NCBI taxonomy): Eukaryota > Metazoa > Chordata > Mammalia > Artiodactyla > Bovidae > Bos > Bos javanicus. The sequence continues at coordinate 27,037,280 of NC_083891.1, read as the reverse complement.
ATGGTGAATGACTGCACTTCAGGTATGTATGGAACAACAGACTGGTTCCAAATAGGAAAAGGAGTATGTCAAGGCTGTATATTGTCAACCTGCTTATTTAACTTATATGCAGAGTACATCATAAGAAACACTGGCCTGGATGAAGCACAAGCTGGAATCAAGATTGCTTGGAGAAATATCTATAACCTCAGATATGCAGATGACACCACCCTTATGGCAGAAAGTGAAGAACTAAAGAGCCTCTTGAAAGTGAAAGAGGAGAGTGAAAAAGTTGACTTCAAGCTCAACATTCAGAAAACTAAGATCATGGCATCCAGTCCCATCACTTCATGGAAAATAGATGGAGAAACAGTGGAAACAGTCCCTGACTTTGTTTTTTTTTTTTTGGTCCCCAGAATCACTCCTTGGAAGGAAAGTTATGACCAACCTAGACAGCATATTAAAAAGCAGAGACATTACTTTACCAACAAAGGTCCATCTAGTCAAGGCTATGGTTTTTCTAGCAGTCATGTATGGATGTGAGAGTTGGACTATAAAGAAAGCTGAGCCCCGAAAAAGTGATGCATTTGAACTGTGGTGTTGGAGAAGACTCTTGAGAGTCCCTTGTACAGCAAGGATATCCAACCAGTCCATCCTAAAGGAAATCAGTCCTGAATGTTCATTGGAAGGACTGAATTTGAAGCTGAAACTCCAATACTTTGGCCACCTGATGGGAAGAACTGACTCGTTTGAAAAGACCCTGATGCGGGGAAGGATTGAAGGCATGAGAAGAAGGGGATGACAGAGGATAACATAGATGGATGGCATCACCAACTCAAAGTACATAAGTTTGAACAAATTCTGGGAGTTGGTGATGGACAGGCAGGCCTGGCATGCTGCAATTCATGCTGTCACAAAGAGCTGGACATGACTGAGTGAGTGAACTGAACTGACTGAAGGTATGTATAGTAGTCAAATTTGTAAAGCCAGGAAATAGAACGGTGGTTACTAGGGGCGGGCAGAAGGGAATGGGTAAATATTATTTAATAGGTACAGAATTTCAGCTTGGGATGATGAAAAGATTATGTTGATGAATGATGATCATTGTATAACAGTGTTAATGTACTTAATGCTAACATACTCTACACTTAAAAATTATTAATTTTATGTATAGTTTACCAAAATAAAAATAATAAGGCAAAGAGAAATTTCATTTGAAATCAACATCTTATCAGAAATATTGTTAAAGTTGAATTTATGGTATTATAGGTCTCTTGGGCCTATGTCTATTTACTGATGATCCTATTAAGATAAAAGGGGAAATTTCATCTTATAAAGGCAATCAGTTTGAACTTGACTTTGAATTACTTAGTATTATGCTTCCTTATATAATGCATTATTTTTATTTCCAACTAATCTGTCAATTAGCTAAGAAACTTTTTTGTTTTAAAATATCAATATTAAAAGTCAAATTTTTTTAAATTATTAAGCATCTGTATTGGCAAGGAAAATAATGGTCTCAATCTTTGTCTAGACATATTTATTTAGAATAAGATATGAATTTTTAAATAATCAGAAATATGTAATAATTGAACACAAATGGACATACAGTAGAAGAATATGTTGATCATATCAATCCAAATCAATGTTAATATTCATGACAATTAATATTAGTTTTATAAGAATTTTCCCAAAACAATGTTATTTTAGATCTTTCCTATTGTATTAACGAGTATACTGGCAAACAGAGTAATTAGGAGTCCAGGCCTGACTTCAGCTTCCTGGGATAAGTATCGACTCTGCTACAAAAAACTGTGAGAACTTATTTAAAATATAGAAAAAGAATAATTACTACCTCATAGAGGTGGTTAATTGAGTTACATATATTAAACACCTATAAACTTGTCTGGCACATAATTTAGCTCAAAAATCAATGTCAGTTGTATTACTGTGGTTCAAATATATAATATTTGACATCATACCGAGACTGCAGACATCCATTTCAAAGTACTTTAAAATCGGTGGTTATTAGGTAGTTATACATCTGTCTTCATGAGTCTTCATGTCGAGAGGTACCTCATAGAATTATTTTCAAACCATTTACATGATTAAAGTGATGTCAACAATTTCAGAACAGAACTTTACAATTAATTCAAAACCACGACAATGCCAAAGGGAGAAACCATTTTTGTAGTATGACATTCTCTGTAAAGCACCATTATGGACAAGTTGATCTAGATTTGTAATGCTATTCTGAAGTATAAGATAAAAAGGAACTCTCTCAGAACTGACTTAAAATATTCCACATTTGATGTTTCCCTGAGAAGAAGCAGAGAAGAATCACTGACCGACATTACATCTTATGTTTACCTCATATATTTATGAATTCTAACCTTAAACACCAAATAAAGAAGTTATTAAGTAATTATACGTATAAATTTCACAACTACTTGCTTATATTTACATGCAATGGAAATATCCTGTTTTAGGAGGCAATAATCCAGGCATGTCAGGAAAATAAAGTATGCATATAGTTCAAAATTGAGCTGTATTTTAAGCAGAGATGATATATTATAAATTAAAATATATATATATATATATATATCAGTAAGACAATGCTTTGTTTTAAAATATGAGTGAATTTCTCCAAGGTATGTCACATTATGGTACGGTGGTAGGCTTGTGCTAATGGCCATTCATATGCACAGTAGATGCATATCTGATTTCATGATAAGTAAAACTGGAGTTTCTTGTGAAAAAGGTAATTTAGATATAAATACTAGCAAATATAAATTATAAACTCAGTCCTTACACAGGTTTCTAAATAAATTTTCAAATATTTCAATTCTTGTGAAATTAGTGACTTAATTTCTTTTAAAACAGATTATTTTCAGAAAAAATTAATACTAATTTAAATATTCAGCTTCCTTGAGCAACTCTTGCTTGTTAAACAGCATTCTTTTTTTTTTAATTTTATTTTATTTTTAAACTTTACATAATTGTATTAGTTTTGCCAAATATCAAATGAATCCACCACAGGTATACATGTGTTCCCCATCCTGAACCCTCCTGCATCCAGTATCGTGCATTGAACCTGGACTGGCAACTCGTTTCTTACATGATATTCTACATGTTTCAATGTCACTCTCCCAAATCTTCCCACCCTCTCCCTCTCCCACAGAGTCCATAAGACATTCTTGATATGGTGTTCACTGTGTGAAAAGAAAGCCACTTGTATGAAAATAAAGCCACTTTTAAGGTAGCTATTAATGTAACACTTTGTTTTATATGAGTCATTTTTTTTATGAGTCAGTTTTATTGGCAACTCTGACTCAGATTTGAAAAGGAATTTCAATCATAGCCATGTGATTATTATATTTTTGTATTATGTCAGAGTAAAGGAAGAGAAAAATACGCATTTCACCAATAATATTAAGGCATCAAAGTATCACTAGAAAATATTATTTGATGCAGTTCATGCATAGCAATAATAAAGAATTCTAAAGAAACAAAGAATAATGCAAAGAAATCAAATGGCTCTGATGATAACATTTTCTGAAAGAGAAGATTCTTCTCATTTGTATGAATCAAACAAATAATAGTGATTTAATCTCAAAGTGTGAATTCATCATGATTGTCATATTTTAATCTAAATAAAGCCCCAATAAATATACTCTAGCACTGAATATTTACTTTCTTATTTACTTTTTACTTTGGGACTTCCTGGGTGGTGCAGTGGTTAAGAATTTTCCAGCTAGTTCAGGAGACTAGGACTTCCCTGGTGGCTCAGATGGTAAAGAGTCTGCCTGCAATGCAGGAGACCTGGGTTCAATCCCTGGCTCGGGAAGATCTCCTGGAGAAGGAAATGGCACCCCACTCCAGTATCCTTGCCTGGAAAATCCCATGGATGGAGGAGCCTGTTAGGCTACAGTCCATGGGGTGGCAAAGAGTGGGACATGACTGAGCGACTTCACTTTCACTTTCAGGAGACTAGGTCAGGAAGATCCCCTGGAGTAGGAAAATGGCAACCCACTCCAGTATTCTTCTCTGGAAAATTCCATGGACAAAAGAGCCTGGGAGGCTTCAGTTCATGGGGTCCCAATAAGTCAGAGACAAATGAGCACTTGTTACTTCCCTGTTGTTCTTTTTTTCCTTTAATCAATTTTCCCAAACATTGACTCACAAATATGTCATATAATTCAGCAAAGCAAAATAAGTACAAAATATAGATTTTGTTTTAAAGAATGTTACAGAGAACATTATAAAATGTTCCTCTAAAGACACTGAGGGGGTTGCAAGAGTTGGAGACAACTTAGTGACTAAAACAACAACAAAGACACTATGAGACACTTCCCTGGTGGCCTAGAGGTGAAAACCCCATGTTTCCAATGCAGGGGGTGTGGGGAACAGGATCCCATATGCAACACAGTGCACCAAAATTCAAAAAAAGAAAAGACAAACAGGCACTGAGAAAGCTCTTCTGTATGATTATCAGCAGAGAAAATTGCTTTCTGACTGAAGTGTTAGCATTGGCAGTGATGATCTTGTTATTATGTTCTACACATGCCAAGGAAAACATTAATCTAAATATAGATTCATATCTAGCCAATGCATAGAATTTGTGACATGCTACTTGCGTTCTATCCTTATATTTGCTAAAATCTCATTACTTTATTTCCCTAGAATTATTTTCTATTTGTGCTTCCTATGTGTTGCAATGGTAAAGAATCCACCTGCCAAGTAGGAGGCACAGGTTTCATGGGCACAGGAGCCTGGTAGATTACAGTCTATGGGGTAGCAAAGAGTAGGACGTAACTGAGCACAGCAGGATGTTTGCTATTTAGCTAAAGTTTTGATCCCCATATTAGAAGAACTTTCTTTTTTTTTTTTTGCTGTTTTCTAAGTCATATTTTTTTTCCTTTGTGTGATTTCAGAATCTAATTGCAAATGCAAAGAGAAAAATAGAAAGTAAATGAAAAGGTGAGGGATGTGTAAACACAAAAAGTTGATTAGAGCTAAAAAAATCTTTTGGCACATAAGAAATGCATTTTGGAAGTGTTGCTTTAGTGCATAACTATCAATAATTAAATTAGTTAAAATATATTTATAATATTCTTATATATATGCTTACATCATCAATTTAGTTAAAGCTTTCATGTATGGATGTGAAAGAAAGCTGAGTGCCGAAGAATTGATGCTTTTGAACTGTGGTGTTGAAGAAGACTCTTGAGAGTCTCTTGGACAGCAAGGAGATCCTACCATTCCATCCTAAAGGAAATCAGTCCTGAATATTCATCGGAAGGACTGATGCTGAAGCTGAAACTCCAATACCTGATGTGAAGAACTGACTTACTTGCAAAGACACTGATGTTGGGAAAGATTGAAGGCAGGAGGAGAAGGGGATGACAGAGGATGAGATGGTTGAATGGCATCACCAACTCAATGGACATGAGTTTGAGCAAACTCCGGGAGTTGGTGATGGACAGGGAGGCCTGGTGTGCTGCAGTCCATTGGGGTCACAAAGAGTTGGACTCAACTGAGTGACTGAACTGAACTGATATCATCAAGCCAAAATATGAACTAATAAGTCAGGAATGCCATCTCACCTTATAGGCTGCTGTGAGGGAGAGTCTAAGAATAAACAGGTTTTTTGACTATCTAAAGGGATATAGGGATGACATTTCCTCCAGACACTGTTTCCTATGAAGAAATAAACAACTTGACACAGCTATTAAAATATAAGAAATGTAGTTTTATCATAGTTTATGTCTATGTGTTAAATTACTTTTAGTCTATTCATTTCCTTGATATATCAGATTTTAACCATGAAAGAAGTTGATGTGGATATTATAAAAAAGTATATTGTTGTTGTTTAGTCATGTCTGACTATTTGCGACCCCATGGACTGTAGGAGGCCAGGCATCCCTATTCTTCACTACCTCCTGGATTTTGCTCAAATTCGTATCCATTGAGTTGATGATGCCATCCAGCCATCTTATCCTCTGTCACCCCTTTCTCCTCATGCCCTCAGTCTTTCCCAGTGTCAGTCTTTTCCTGAGTCAACTCTTTGCATCAGATGGCCAAAGTACTGGAGTTTCAACTACAGCATCAGTCCCCCCAGTGAATATTCAGGGTTTATTTCCTTTAGGATTGACTGGTTTGATCTCTTTGCAGTCCAAGACAATTTCAAGAATCTTCTCCAGCACCAGTTTGAAAGCATCAATTCTTTGGCACTCAGCCCTTTTTATGGTCCAATTCTCACATCTGTACATGACTACTGGAAAACCATAGCTTTGACTATACAGATGGTTGTTGGCAAAGTGATGTCTCTTCTTTTTAATACACTGTCTAGGTTTCTCAGGGCTTTTCTTCCAAAGAACAAATATATTTTAATTTCATGGCTTGCAGTCACTATCTGGAGTGATTTTGGATCCCAAGAAAGTAAAGTCTCACTGTTTCCATTGTTTACTCATTTATTTGCCACTAAATGATGAGACTGGATGCCAGGATCTTAGTATTTTGAATTTGAGTTTTAAACCAGCTTTGTCACTCCCCTCTTTCACCTCAAAGTATCAATCTATCTAAATTCTTTTAGCTCTTATATTTATAAAAGCAAAATAATTGAGTGATTTGGAATTCTTAAGGTCTGACATGATGTGATTTTACCACACATCTTCAACTTTTATTGAAAGATATGAATGTTTTCTAGGAATAAAATTCTTCAAATTAAATCACTTGCTAAGTATAAATTACAATATCTGTATAATATAAAAGAAAGGAAAATAACATTTATTTATGAGAAATAAAAAAAAAACTACTCACTACCTTTTGAAGTTACTTTAAAGAAAGAAAATGATCAGATTTCCTTACTACACTGTATTAAGATAATTTGAAGAGTTGATTATACCTTTGCATAAATGTAATAGCTATAAAGCCAACATTTAGAAAGCTAAGATCATGGCATCTGGTCCCATCACTACATGGCAAATAGATGGGGAAACAGTGGAAACAGTGTCAGACTTTATTTTTCTGGGCTCCAAAATCACTGCAGATGGTGACTGAAGCCATGAAGTTAAAAGATGCTTACTCCTTGGAAGGAAAGTTATGACCAACCTAGATAGCATATTAAAAAGCAGAGACACGACACTGCCAACAAAGGTCCATCTAGTCAAGGCTATGGTTTTTCCAGTAGTCATGTATAGATGTGAGAGTTGGACTGTGAAGAAAGCTGAGCACAGAAGAATTGATGCTTTTGAACTGTGGCATTGGACAAGAATCTTGAGAGTCCCTTGGACTACAAGGAGATCCAACCAGTCCATTCTAAAGGAGATCAGCCCTGGGATTTCTTTGGAAAGAATGATGCTAAAGCTGAAACTCCAGTACTTTGGCCACCTCGTGTGAAGAGTTGACTCATTGGAAAAGACTCTGATGCTGGGAGGGATTGGGGGCAGGAGGAGAAGGGGACGACCGAAGATGAGATGGCCGGATGGCATCACCGACTCAGTGGACATGAGTTTGAGTGAACTCCGGGAGTTAGTGATGGACAGGGAGGCCTGGCATGCTGCAATTCATGGGGTTGCAAAGAGTCGGACACGACTGAGTGACTGAACTGAACTGAACTGAACTGAACTGAATAGCTATAAACCCTCACGTGTGTGCATGCTCAGTCATTCAGTCATGTCTGATTCTTTGTGACCCCATGGAGTGCAGCTCGCCAGTCTCTACTGTCAATGGGAGTTTCCAGGCAAGAATACTGGAGTGGGTTCCTATTTTCTTCTCCAGGGGAACTTTATGACCAGGGATCAAACATGCCTCTCCTGCATTACCACTGAGGCTCCTGGGAATTCTATAAGCCCTCATAGATTAAAAAACATGTAGTCTTATATCTCTGTCATCAACTCTTGTTAAGATTTTTTTTTTTCAAAATTAGAAACCTTTCAAACACTTCAATAACACTATCATTAAGAGTACTTGCCTTCTCTTATATTTTATACAACACTTTAATATATATATTTTCTCACTTGGAACTTAATGTTTTATTGCTCACCAGATAAAAGATAAAGGTTGAATAAATAACATACATGGAGAGAAATTTGTAATGTGTCTGATGAGCCAGGTACAATAAATTATAAAGCAAAGACAAGATCAAGAATCAGGGGATAGTAAATACATATGGAGAAAGTGAAAATCACTGAGGAATGAGAGAGATAACAAAAATGGATACTGTCAGTGTTAGAGAAGACTGTACGTATTGTGCACTGCAGAAAATGAATAATAGAAAGAAGTGACTTTTAAATCACTTTAGAAAAGCTTAGTGAAATATCTCTCAGGAAACCTAGTGAAATTCTCTGATAATACAGAAAAATGTTCAATTGCCTAAATTTGTTCCTATCTAGAATAGTATCAGAGCTGTTAACTAATCAGAATGTAACATTCCCATAATGACACTTTATGAGACCCATTTTCCACCTTGCTGCTCCTAAAAATCAAATTACATACATTTAGCAATTTTCTAAGTGCTCTAAAAATAACTTTATTCTCTCATCTTGCTATTTGAAGTTTTATTTTTCCAACTAGCACTTCCTGCAAGAGAGAAATTAACGGGAAAGGCAAAGGACACTTAGAAATAATATTTTCTTTTAGTTTTAAGATTATCGACACCAAAGGAAAGGTCATTTGAGTTTAGTTTAAAATTGCTGTAAATTGTTTTGCTTGTTGTTCTTTAAAAAAAAAAAAAAACATAGTAGAAATACTGACTTATCTCATTCATTCAGTGAAAGATTTGCAGAACTCCTACCATAGAAGTGGGCTTCACAGGTGGCACTAGTGGTAAAGAACCCATCTGCCAATGCAGGAGACTTTTTAAGAGACACGGGTTCAATCTATGGTTGGGGAAGATGCCTGGAGAAGGGCATGGCAACCCACTCCAGTATTCTTGGCTGAAGAATTCCATGGACAGAGGAGGCTGGCTGGCTACAGTCTAGAGGATCACAAAGAGTTGGACATGACTGAAGAGACTTAGCACAGCACATACCATATAAGTAGTGACTTTGTTGTTCTGTGTGGACTTTAGACACTTAACAGGATTGTTGAGCCCTTAGAATTTCTAGCTGTATAATTCTGAAGGCCTCCAATAGAAAGACTCTTATTCTAGACCAGTGCTATTCAAAGTGCTGTTACTCAACAACTCATGATGGTTATCTGAGAATGAAACTTTAGGCGCTGCTTCCTTCCATAAGAGAAACACTGTGTAAGATAATTCTTACCTGAATTAACATATTTGATCTGTAAAATAGTTGATTACATGTTGATTTTAAGATTTATATGAATTTTATTACAAATAAGTTTATCTTGACCCTATTATATTTAGCAGTTAATTTGTCTAAAGTGAACAAAATAAAATTCATAATCAATTAAATGTAAAATAATATAGATAGTGAATGATAAGTAAGGGAAATCCTTAGTACCAACAGCCCTTTATTTTATCCTATGCTCTTTTCATAAATTGTTCACTGTTTAAGTAAAATATTTAAACAGTCTGTTTTTGGTCTGCTATCTTTGGAAAGCTGTGTATTTAACAATTTATAATATTTTAAAGGATTTTAACTTGAGTTGAAAGTGTATGATTATGTTTGAATGCACAGTCAGTATATCATGCCAGGCTGAAGGTTTACTTTCTACTCATGACTAAATAAGTACAAGAAATCTTGTATCAAATAGGGCATATTTGATACAAGAAAACGTTAGAAAATGTTTTGAAGCCACAGTGATTATACTTCCAAATACAATATCTAACTGAAAAGAAGTTGAGTGCACATGGTTTCCACCAATTTCTAAAAGTTGAATATTTCAAACTAAAGTTTGAAACTGAGAGAGTCAATTCCTAGGCAGGTTGATAAGAAGTCTAGGGTCCCTGAGATGGAGAAAAGGATCTGGGACTCTCAAGGAGGAGTTCGCGTCTGGACTGCTCAAAGAGGAGGAAAGGACAAATGTGGTTTTTTTTTTTTTTTTTCTCTACATTCAGCAAAGGGTTCTGAAATGCAGTACTTGGATGCAATCTCAAAGATGATAGAATGACCTCTATTTGTTTACAAGGCTAACCATTCAATATCATAGTAATCCAAGTTGATGCATCCCCAAAAGATGTCCTTTTCATTATAGGGGACTGGAATACAAAAGGAGGAAATCAAGAAATACCTGGATAAACAGGCAGATTTGGCCTTGGAGTATAGAATGAAGCAGGGCAAAGGCTAATAGAGTTTTGCCAAGATAACACACTGGTCATAGCAAATGCCCTCTTCCAACAACACAAGAGAAGACTCTACACATGTACATCACCAGATGGTCAATACCGAAATCAGATTAATTATATTATTTGCAGCCAAAGATGGAAAAGCTCTAAACAGTTGACAAAAACAATACCAGGAGCTGACTGTGGCTCTGATCATGAACTCCTTATTGCCATATTCAGTCTTAAATTGAAGAAAGTAGGGAAAACCACTAGACCATTCAGGTATGACCTAAATCAAATCCCTTATGATTATACAGTGTAAATGAGAAATACATTCAAGGGATTAGATCTGATAAACAGAATGCCTGAAGAACTATGGGCAGAGGTTCATGACATTGTACAAGAGGCAGTGATCAAGACCATCCAAAATAAAAAGAGTGCAAAAAGGTAAAATGGTTGTCTAAGGAGGCCTTACATATACCTGTGAAAAGAAGAGAAGTGAAAGGCAAAGGAGAAAAGGAAAGCTATATCCCTTGGAATTCAGAGTTCTGAAGAATAGCAAAGAAAGATAAGAAAGCCTTCCTCGGCGATCAATGCAAAGAAATAGAGGAAAACAACAGAATGGGAAAGACTAGAGATCTCTTCAAGAAAATGAGAGATACCAAAGGAACTTTTCCTGCAAAGATGGGCACAAAAAAAGGACAGAAACGGTATGGACCTAACAGAAGCAGAAGATATTAAGAAGACATGGAGAACTATACAAAAACATCTTCATGACCAGATAACCACAATGGTGTGATCTTCAGCTAGAGCCAGACATACTGGAATGTGAAGTCAAGTGGGCCTTAGGAAGCATCACTACGAAGAAAGCTAGTGGAGGTGATGGAATTCCAGTTGAGCTATTTCAAATCCTAAAAGATGAAGCTATAAAAGTGCTGCACTCAATACGCCAGCAAATCTGGAAAACTCAGCAGTGGCCACAGGACTGGAAAAGGTCAGTTTTCATTCCAATCCCAAATAAAGACAATGCTAAAGAATGCTCAAACTACCACACAATTGCTCTCATCTCACACGCTAGTAAAGTAATTCTCAAAATTCTCCAAGCCAGGCTTCAATAGTATGTTAACCATGAATTTCCAGATGTTCAAGCTAGATTTAGAAAAGGCAGAGGAATCAGAGATCAAACTGCCAACATCTGTTGGATCATTGAAAAAACAATCCTGAAAGAGATGGGAATACCAGACCACCTGTCCTACCTCTTGAGAAATCTGTATGAAGGTCAGGAAGCAACATTTAGAACTGGACATGGAACAATAGACTGGTTCCAAATACGGAAAAGTGTATGTCAAGGCCGTATGTTGTCACCCTGCTTATTTAACTTATATGCAGAGTACATCATAAGAAATGCTGGACTGGATGAAATACAAGCTGGAATCAAGATTGCCAGGAGAAATATCAATAACCTCAGATATGCAGATGACACCACCCTTATGGCAGAAAGTGAAGAAGAACTAAAGAGCCTCTTGATGAAAGTGAAAGAGGAGAGTGAAAAAGTTGGCTTAAAGCTCAACATTCAGAAAACTAAGATCATGGCATCTGGTCCCATCACTTCATGGCAAATAGATGGGGAAACAGTGGCCGACTTTATTTTCTGGGGCTCCAAAATCACTGCAGATGGTGACTGCAGCCATGAAATTAAAAGATACCTGCTCCTTGGAAGAAAAGCTAGGACCAACCTAGAAAGCATATTAAAAGCAGAGACATTACTTTGCCAACAAAGGTCCATCTAGTCAAAGCTATGGTTTTTCCAGTGGTCATGTATGGATGTGAGAGTTGGACTAAAGAAAGCTGAGCACCAAACAATTGATGCCTTTGAACTGTGGTGTTGGAGAAGACTCTTGGGAGTCTCATGGACTACAAGGAGATCCAACCAGTCCATCTTAAATGAAATCAATCCTGAAAATTAATTAGAAGGACTCATGCTGAAGCTGAAACTTCAATACTTTGTCCACCTGATGCAAAGAACTTACTCATTTGAAAAGACCCTGATGCTGGGAAAGATTGAAGGCAGGAGGAGAAGGTGATGACAGAGGATGAGATGGTTGGTTGGCATCACCGACTCAATGGACATGAGTTTGAGTAAACTCCGGGAGTTGGTGATAGTCAGGGAGGCCTGGCGTGCTGCAGTCCATGGGGTTGCAGAGTCAGACACAACTAAGCCACTGAACTGAACTGAATGCAATATTACCTTTTAAACATTTAGAAAATTAATTTGGCACTGTATCATCATCCCATAGACATTTAAACAAACCTAAATTAACTATGACATTGTGGTTTGAATTTGTATCTCTGCCTCTGTGCTGGGGAAGGGAGCTGGGAAGGCCAAGGAAGTGCCAGATAGAAACTTGCTTTTCACTTTCCTCATACTACTACACTATCACTGTAAAATTTTCAATGAATATTTGTTGAATGCAATGCAGTTTCAGAGGTTGTTTATAAATGAGTTTATTTATATTAATTTTTTTTTAATTTTTCTGATTTATTTTTTAGATTTTCCCTCTCGCTCTCTCCTTGTCCCTCCCAGCCTTCATTCCCCTTCCTTCCCTGCCTCTCTCTTTTCCTCTTCTTTCTCCCTGACTTTAATTTTTGCTACTGTAGAACAGAAAAAACTTTTAGTGTATATCTATTGTACAAAGTTAATATAACTTCCTGGTTATAAATCTTATATAAATAAAACATGAATGTGAACAGAAACACTACTATGAAACAAATAATTTCAGTTATTTTCTCTTGTAATAATCACCTCCCTCTAGGAAAGAGAACTATATTTGATATTAAATAAAAGTGGATGACAGTGAAGTTTTATTTGCCATAAAGTAGTGAAAGTGTTAGCTGCTCAGTCGTGTCCAATTCTTGCTACCTCATGGAATGTGGCCCTCCAGGCACCTCTGTCCATGACATTCTCTGGGCAAGAATACTGGAGTGGGTAGCCTTTCCCTTCTCCAAGGGATATTCCCAAACTAGGGATTGAACCTGTGTCTCCCGCATTATGGGCAGATTCTTTACCATGTGAACCATCAGAGAAGCCCTTATTTGCTATATTATCCCCTAAATCTCAACTGTTATTGGTGAAGAAATATGTCAACTTTTCCTGGATAGTGTATAGCGACTAATACAATTTAAATAGAATACTCTGGATCATGACTTCCAGCACTGAGTTTAATATTATGTTGCTTGTTCTCAAACAGTGAATTAGAAATGAGAAACACTTTAAGAAAAGTGAGCCTAGGTTAGCATTTCAGGCTTCAGGTAACCCCTAGTTTCTCTTTTAAGGCAACCTGAGGAAATGCTTGTCCCTTCCACTTCGCTGTGTGTCTTCTTTTCCTATCAAGGTTTATCATTTTGGTTTGCTGACATGACCTTTTGCTACTGAACTTAAGTTCATAGACAAAAGAAATACTACATTTTTCACCTCTTAACTCTGTGTACATCATGTTTCTGCAGATGCTTACAACTCAAACAGCATGACAAAAAATAACATTTTTAGTGATGAAGAAAAATAGGTGACAGAGTACTCCAAAATACCAATGCAAATTCAATGAAAATTGAAAGAGCTAGTTTTTTTTTCCTCACATGAATAGATATTTTCTTACAGAATAAATACAGGGTTGCTTGAGTGAAAAAACTACTGATTGGCAAAAGAAAGGAGGAAGGCTGTCCTATTTTATATATAAATGAAGAAGTGATTTTTTTAAAAATGTGTAAATATTTCTTTAAATACTTGGAACTTAGAAAGAGCTCCCTAACCTCTCCCATCAAAAAATCTACCAATCTAATTAATGAGAATGTGTTTTCTACTTATTTGTGGAAACATGTTAAAAATAAATTTAAGCATTATCCTTTCTGCAAAAATAAGCAAGATAAGCAGTATAAATTAAAACTTTACCTTCAAAAAAGAATAATTAAAAATAAACAAGTAGCAGTGTTATGATTAATATTTTCACCATCTAAATTACATAAATTCATATATCAAAGAGATGTATTTCACTGTAACTTTCTGTAGAAGCTTTCTATTTTTAGAGAAATATAATTTCACGTGGGCTTCCCTTGTGGCTTAGCTGGTAAAGAATCTGCCTGCAGTGCGAGAGACCTGGGTTCCATCTCTGGGTTGAGAAGATCCTCTGAAAAAGGGAAAGGTGACCCACTCCAGTATTCTGGCCTGGAGAATTCTGCGGACTGTATAGTCCATGGGGTTACAAACATATTTAATATTTAATATAAAATAATATTAGTATTCTAAAAATATATTTCATCTAAGGGCAGACATTAAAATTTCTCACCTTGCAGATTATATTGATGCATCTTAAATAAGAATTTTATAAATATATATATACTTTATCAATCTGGATTTGATAGGTACAGTTCATTTTTAAAGACTGGTGAATTTTTGTCATTTATTGCTGAAAAATTTCTGAGTCTTGGCAACTACCTTTTATTAATTTAACCTTAAACATATTTTAATCAGAGGCCTATGCTGAGTCATGTTTATTTTAATTAGAAACTGTCCCCAAGTAAAAAGTCCAGGAAGCCCATGAACTTCTAAGTTGGTATTTCACAGAAAAAAAATATTTCTTCAGAATTTTATTTAAATGGTGTATTATCATGTATAGTAATTACTGATGAATGATATCAATATTGGTAGATACATAGATAGATAGACATAGACACAAGAGAGTTGGCTGTTTAGTTTAGTTGCTCAGTCATGTCCACTTCTTTGTAACTTCATGGACTGTAGCCCACCAGACTCCTCTGTCCATGAGATTCTCCAGGCAAGAATAGATGTATACATTATGAGACAATTGTTATATTAAAATATTGCTATATACTATTTATTATGCCACTAATTATTCTCCTAAGATGTTTAATGTAATGATGAATTGAGAGAGGGATGCACTTATTCCTAGAAATGGCACTGACGCTGTTGTTTGATTAAGGCAGACTGCATGCATGCAGGCTAAATTGCTTCAGTCGTGTCCAACTCCTTGCAATCCTATGGACTCTGTCCAGGCTCCTCTGTCCATGGGATTCTCCAGGCAGGAACACTGGAGTGGGTTGCTGCGCAGTCCTCCACGGAATCTTCCCAACCCAGGGATCAAACCCTCATCTCTTAAGTCTACCTGCATTGGCAGGTGGATTCTTTACCACTAGCGCCACCTAGCAAGGACTTAAGGGAGATTATGTTGCAGTAACTAGATGTATGTATTTTAAAGTCATTCATTCATGTCAGCTTATTTTATCCCTCATCTCCTTCAATAAGGTTGTGGCATAATGTAAAATACTACTAATTATTTTCTCCCAGTCTTTGGTATGTCTTCTTATTCCTTTGGTGTTTTTTTTTTACACAGAAGATTTTTTTTTTTTTTTAATATATATATTTTTTCCTCATCATGGGTCATGCTTTAGGGATTAGGGCTCCCCTTGTGGCTCATCTGGTAAAGAATCTGCTTGCAATGCAGGAGACCTGGGTTCGATTGCTGGGTTGGGAAGATTCCCTGGAAAAGGGAAAGGCTGCCCTCTCCACTATTCTGGCCCGGAGAATTCCTTGGAGTCACAAAGAGTCGGACATAACCGAGTAACTTTCACTTAGGGGTTATATCTAAAAGCTTTCCAAAATTAAGGTCATGTGGATTTTTCTCCTCTGTTTTACCCTGGAAATTTTATAGTCTTATATTTTACATTGACGTCTATCACTTGAGTTCCCTTTATATAAGCTATGAGGTATGTATCCAGACTACCTTTTTATTTTATTTTACTTTATTTTTCATGTGGATACTCAATTGATCCAGCAGCACCATGTGTTAAAAAGAAATCATCCCTTTCCATTGGATTGATTCACATATTGTCAAAAATCAGTTGACTACCTTTGTGCAGCTTTATTTCTGGACTCTATTCTAACTATTGTGTCTATTTCTAATCTATTGCTTTGATCTTCGAAGGTTTATAGTAGTCTTCAGGCTTCCAAGGCAGCTGAGATGGTAAAGAATGTGTGTATTTATAGATTCTTTGGAAGTTTTCTATATAGACAATCATGTCATGTGGGAATAACTACGGCTTTATAGTTTTTTCCTTTCTAATCTCTATGCCTTGTTTTTCTTTGCTGTTGCATTGGTTAGTACATCTAATACAACTAGTACACACACATACAAATATGTAATTCCCTTAAATAACACTTTACAGGTATAGGAACAACTCCTTTTTGGGGTATAATTCCCCTGCTCCTCTCATCAGGGTTTTTGTTTGTTTATTAATACTCTATTTTCAGTCTACAGCATTGTCTTCTATTTGGTTACAATTCCTTAGAAACACCTAATGTGTCATCATCAGGTGATCATCCAAGCCCGATTATTCTCCGAATCTTTTATTCCTAAAAGATGTTTTAAAAAGTCATTTTTGTAAGGTTAAATTTTTCCTTCACTATCTACTTTAAAAGTAAAGTGAAATACACCAAAGATAAAACCTTTATTTTAAAATTAGTATGAAATTTTTATTATAAAGTAATATTTTAACATGTTAATAATGAAAATCAACCTGAATAGGCCTGCTCTTCATTCATTCATTCATTCACTATCTAGCTGATATGTATCTACTCTGTGTCCAAAAGATTTAGATACTAATCATAAAACTTACTTTTTACATCTCAGCCAAAACTTTTAATTTAATATACATTAAAAAAATTCAAATATGCAACTTAAATTTAAGAATAAAGACAGTAAGAATGTCATTTCTGTTCAAGTACAACATATATTGAAATGTTTGTTAACAAAGTATGATGCTCAGCACAGTTCAGTTGCTCAGTCGTGTCCAATACTTTGTGACCCCATGAACCACAGCACGCCAGGCCTTCCTGTCCATCACCAACTCCCATAGTCCACACAAACCCATGTCCACTGAGTCAGTGATGCCATCCAACCATCTCAACCTCTGTTGTCCCCTTCTTCTCCTGCCCTCAATCTTTCCCAGCATCAGGGTCTTTTCCAGTGAGTCGGCTCTTCACATCAGGTGGCCAAGGTATTGGAGTTTCAGCTTCAATATCAGTCCCTCCAATGAACACTCAGGACTGATCTCCTTTAGAATGGACTCGTTGGATCTCCTTGCAGTCCAAGGGACTCTCAAGAGTCTTCTCCAACACCACAGTTCAAATGCATCACTTTTTCGGGGCTCAGCTTTCTTTATAGTTCAACTCTCACATCCATACATGACCACTGGAAAAACCATAGCCTTGACTAGATGGACCTTTGCTGACAAAGTAATGTCTCTGCTTTTTAATATGCTGTCTAGGTTGGTCATAACTTTCCTTCCAAGGAGTAAGCATCTTTTAATTTCATAGCTGCAATCACCATCCGCAGTGATTTTGGAGCCCAAAAATAAAGTTGGCCACTGTTTCCACTGTTTCCCCATCTATTAGCCATGATGTGATGGGACTGGATGCCATGATGTTAATTTTCTGAATGTTGAGCTTTAAGCCAACTTTTTCACTCTCCTCTTTCACTTTCATCAAGAAGCTTTTTAGTTCTTCTTTGCTTTCTGTCATAATGGTAGTGTCATCTGCATATCTAAGGTTATTGATATTTCTCCGGCAATCTTTTCCCAGCTTGTGCTTCTTCCAGCCCAGCGTTCCTCATGATGTACTCTGCATAAAAGTTAAATAAGCAGGGTGACAATATACAGCCTTGATGTACTCCTTTTCCTATTTGGAACCAGTCTGTTGTTCCATGTCCAGTTCTGACTGTTGCTTCCTGACCTGCATATATGTGTCTCAAGAGTCAGGTCAGGTGGTCTGGTATTCCCATCTCTTTCAGAATTTTCCACAGTTTATTGTGATCCACACAGTCAAAGGCTTTGGCATAGTCAATAAAGCAGAAATAGATGTTTTTCTTGAACTCTCTTGTTTTTTCAATAATCCAGCAGATATTGGCAATTTGATCTCTGGTTCCTCTGCCTGTTCTAAAACCAGCTTGAACATCTGGAATTTCATGGTTCACGTATTGCTGAAGCCTGGCTTGGAGAATTTGAGCATTACTCTACTAGTGTGTGAGATGAGTGCAATTGTGTAGTAGTTTGAGCATTCTTTGGAATTGCCTTTCTTTGAGATTGAAATGAAAACTGACCTTTTCCAGTCCTGTGGCCACAACAAATTTCCAAATTTGTTGGCATATTGAGTGCAGCACTTTCATAGCATCATCTTTCAGGATTTGAAATAGCTCCACTAGCTTTGTTCGTAGTGATGCTTCCTAAGGCCCATTTGACTTCACATTCCAGGATGTCTGGCTCTAGGTGAGTGATCACACCATCGTGATTATCTGGGTCATAAAGATCTTTTTTGTACAGTTCTTCTGTGTATTCTTGCCACCTCTTCTTAATATCTTCTGCTTCAGTTCGGTCCATACCATTTCTGTCCTTTATTGAGCCTATCTTTACATGAAATATTCCTTTGGTATCTCTAATTTTCTTGAAGAGAACTCTAGTCTTTCCCATTGTATTGTTTCCCTCTATTTCTTTGCATTGATCACTGAGGAAGACTTTCTTATCTCTCCTTGCTTTTCTTTGGAACTCTGCATTCAGATGGGTATATCTTTCCTTTTCTCCTTTTTTTTTTTCTGCGTCTCTTCTTTTCACAACTATTTGTAAAGCCTCCTCAGACAGCTCTTTCACTTTTTTGCATTTCTTTTTCTTGGGAATGGTCTTGATCCCTGTCTCCTGTGCAATGTCACGAACCTCCCTCCAAAGCTCCTGCGCCATGCAGCCACCGCTCCTGTGCCAAGCAGCCACCAGTGTGATGCTAGATCTATATTTTATTATGCTTTTGCACTTTATAGACGTTATCTGACATCATTCTATTTCTTACATATTGAGTGTACATAATAGGCTTTAAATAACTTATCCTATTAGACACAAATGTACATTAATTTACATATCAATCTGAAGATTTGCTACTTTATTTTCTTACTCTTTGAACTAATGTCAGTGCTTTATGTTTTATAAATTAAATGATCAAATGATATATTATTGATCCTATTCTATCTGTCAAACATTTCCAAATAAACTTGTTTGGCAGTTTATAACATCAATATTTGTGCTTATCGTACTCATATTTTTTATCACTTGTAGCTTGGAAGCCATGGTTTCATCTAGCATAGGTAGCGATGCTATTCTTACAGCAAAGACACAGTGTTTTGTTTTGTTTTTTACAGAAAAGTAAAGACCAAGCCATACTAAGTTACTCAGTTGTTTTCAACTCTTTGTGACCCATTGGACGGACTGCAGCTTGCCAGGCTCTTCTGTCCATGGGGTTTTTTCCAGGAAAGAATACTGGGATATTCTTTCCTGGAAAAAAGAATACCATTTCCCTCTCCAGTGGATCTCATCCCAACTCAGGAATCAAATCCATGTCTCCTATGTCTCTTGCATTGCAGGCAGATTCTTTACCTGCTGAGCCATAATATAAAATTTATCATTTTAACCATTTTAAGTTTGCAGTTTGAAAATGAAATGAATTGAAATGAGTTACTCAGTCATGTCTGACTCTTTGTGACCCCATGGACTGTAGCCTACCAGGCTCCTCTGTCCACGGAATTTTCCAGTCAAGAGTACTGGAGTGAGTTGCCATTTCCTTTTCCAGGGGATCTTCCTGACTCAGGGATCAAACCTGGGTCTCCCACATTGCAGGCAAATGCTTTACCATCTAAGTCACCAGGGAAGCCAGTTTAGTGGCATTTAAATACATTCATATTTTGTGTGTTTAGATTTTGTATGCAATTTTAATTACAGCATCTAAATACTGAATAAAATTAGATATATTTCTGTTCCTCATCTTTAGTTACAGAGTAACAAAAACCAAATGCTAGAAAATAAGACTGTAACTTTTCTCACTGTTATATTGAATTTATTGCATGAATTCTAAAGCTTTGCTCTGTCTTAAAATGTTTTTTTTTGTGAGTTACAAATGGAATTTTATTATGCAAGTCTTTCTAGAGATATTGTAATAAAGCAACAAGCAATATTGACTTCAAAGATAATACACAATGCAGAAATATCAGGATCATGAGTAATTATATAAAGGTTACAGTATAAGATAAATTATATTTGCAATAGAGGTTTAAATCAAATTCTAGATATTATGTCAGAGTTTCCAAAGCCATTTTATGTAGGGCAGAATTTCACAGAAAATAGTTTGAGCTTCCCAAAGCAAGATTTGATTTTACAAAAGACATTACATATTTCAAGACATAGTAGGTAAATAATGGTGGTATTCTGGGCTGCACAGAATCCATTTCACCCATGGAGAAAAGGCTCTGAACAGATAGACAGGATACAGAGAAGTGCTCAGCTGCCAAAGCATTTAGTTCAGATAATATTGACTCCAATGAGCAAAAATCTTATATCTCACTTGGATAAACAACATTTTCAAAGATAGCTAAACTACAGAAACACTTTTCTATTTTTAGGTTTTAAGATTACATTATTTTGAAATCTCCTGTCTTCAAAGAGAAACATTGAATTATTTAAAATACCTAAGGAAAACCATCAGATAAAGCATTTACCTGATTGTATCATCAGTTTCTCTTCTCACCCAAGTTGGCCAAGTATGTTTTCTATTTCTTATCTCCTTCTAAAGTAACAGCTTGCAGGGAGTTGGGGTGGGGGTGGTAAAATCTAGTTGAAGCTTTTACTGGAAATCCTGAAGTTGTAATGATAGCCAGTAACTTGAATATCAAGAATAGCAATGCAGAAAATATAATCTGGAAGACACTCTCCTCTATTCCTTTTGAGCATTTCAGTCACAGCAGTTTCAAACTTTACTCCTTTTTCAAAGCTAGCCCATTCATGTCAGCAAAAATGTTGGTTTCACGACTGGAGAAAATTAATATAGTATGTATGATTTCCCTCAAGTTTCATCTCAACCTTCTTTAACTCTCTATTTCACTCCCACTTACATTTGTTACAGTTCCTTTAAATTCAGTAGACTCTGTCCTCATGTACAAGGTTAATATGTTCCCTGTATTCAAGTCACCCCACTCTCCTTTCTCCTTGAATTATTTTTTCAAATCATATTAGATCAGCATTTGTGTGTGTGTGTGTGTGTGTGTTTATCTCTGCTCCATCCCCAGTGCCTAAATCAGTATCAGTATCCATATCAGTACCAAAGTGCATGCGTGCTAAGTCGTCTCAGTAGGGTCTGACTCTGTGACCCCATGGACTATTAGCCCACCAGGCTCCTCTCTGTCCATGGGATTCTCCAGGCAAGACTATGGAGTGGGTTGCCATGGCCTCCTCCAGGGAATCTTCAAGACCCAGGAATCAAACCCTCATCTCTTCTGTCTCCTGCATTGGCAGGCGGGTTCTTTACCACTAGCGCCACCTGGGAAGCCCGTATCAGTACCTTCATTATATGTATTCATATGTTTCCCTCTCTCTCCCATTTGTAATATGGCCCTTCTCAGATTTTTTAGTCTTCTTCATAAGGTCTTAACTTTCCCTCTTGCCTCTCTTTTCCAGTATCATCTCTTCATCTCTCTTTCTTATCACCTTCATCTTATTCCCTTCATTCTGCTGAAGTGTTTTTAAGGTTATCAATTACCTGACCTCCAAATGGCCCCTTCACGTTTCCCCCTGCTTTTTTGTCTCTGCATAAACCTCAATTTGTTCTTTATTTCTTAAACTCTTGATCTGTAAAATATTAATCTCTCTTTATTCTTCTTCTACGTCTTGTATTGTTATGTCTCATCTTCATTGACTTCCATCCTCCTGTTAATCAAAGTTCCTCCCCAAAGTTCTCCCCTAAGTTTATTTTATTCAATTTATGTATTTTTTTCTTGTGAAATTCCATCTACGTTCATAGCTTCAACTGTTTTAAAAACTGGATGTTAATTAATAGCTATTGCACTGAAGCCTGTACTAGAATGGTGTGTTTATCATTTCATATAATGCCTACACAATCTTACAACAGGAGCTGCTAATTTTCACATTTTAAAATAAAGGAAATATTAATGCTCATATATATTTGGGCTTTCCTGGTGGCTCAGATGGTAAAGAACCAGCCTGCAATGCAGAAGACCCAGCTTTGATCCCTGGGTCAAGAAGATCCCCTGGAGAAGGAAACGGCAATCCATTCCACTATTCTTGCCTGGAGAATACTATGGACAGACGAGCCTGACAGGCTACAGTCCATGGGGTCACAAAGAGTTGGACATGACTGAGCACTTTGAATTTAAAATACTTAGAAATGGGGACACCTTAGCTCCAAGGGAGAGTTCTATCAGATGGGATAATACAGGAACCTTATAGGAAAGGAGTGTTTGTTTATGTTTTGACCTGAGATCTAATTGGGAAACAGGCATAGAAATCGAAGATAGTTACATGTGTGAAAGTCATCTTCTGAAATTAGATAATTTCTTATTGGTGACGACTACCTTCAGGACTCCCCAAAATACCACACAAGGTTTTATGTGTTGAAAATTCTGGGTAGTTGTTTCACATTCAGTAGTCATTCTGAAAATAAATTTGCCATGCATCCATTGTTACCTTGTCTCTCAGAAATGAGTTTGGGTCTAGAGTTTTTAATAAAAATTCAGATTCCATATAAAGTCAAAACTAGACCCTCAAAGGCTGATGACAAGCTCTCTTTGAGTCAAGAGAGCAAAAATACTGAATTGCAAATCTAAACATTTTCAGTGGAAGGTGTTATCTGATTCCCTTTATTAAATAGTTGACTTTGGGGAAATGGCTGATGAGGTTTCTTAGACAATAAATACATAGAACATCTAGCTGAGTAAATTGAATGAGGATAGATTGAAAAAGTAAGTCACCCTCAAGCACAGTTGTTCTCCAAACTCTTCATACTATATATAATTTGACTCTGAACAAACATCATATATTTGTATAAAGTAAAATGGAGCTATGAATTGAGATAAGCGATAAGCACTTTTTATCTCCTCCTATTAATGTGCCTTATAATAATCAACACTGATACTGAGATTTGAGAGAAACTTTACAAAAACCAGCAAAATAAAACTTTCCTTAAAAAGGAAAGTTTAAAAAAAATCATCATTGAAGAAGGTTATTTCAAACACTCGTTTTGAACATGTTATGGATATAAATAGCTAATATGATTGCAAGGAGAAAGGCAGTTCAATAATGAAAAGGACACCAGAAATCAATCATCTATATAATTGTTAAGTTTTCTGGTATCTCAAAACCTTTGTGAATCTCACTGCTGAGTTGCTATGCTAATGTGTGAGTTTTCCTATCAAGTACAGAAAGAAAAGGTGCAGGATTATTTTGGTCCTCACAGAAACCAAGGCTTCACATATCTGACAACACTTTAATCAGGACACCAGAGCAAATGTAGAACTGTTTCCATTTTTAGTCTCACAACTCATTCCTTAGTGTTGCAAAAGAACAGAGTGCTATATGATAACCATTTGATGTTTATTTTAGATGTGCATTATTCTTTATGTGAAAGTTTCCCTGATGAAAAACCTTCCTTATTCTTCATACCACCATCTGGTTGATGGTGCCCCAGTGAAAACTTCCTATAATCTGGCTTGAAGTCAGAAATATTGTTCCTAAAAGTTTCTTGTAGTTTAGCATCTAAAGATATTATTCTGAATGTTTATTTTGGATACCTATATATCTAACAGGACTTCCCTGGTGGCTCAGACAGTAAAGTGTCTGCCCACAATGAGGGAGACCTGGGTTGGATCCCTGGGTCAGGAAGATCCCATGGAGAAGGAAATGGCAGCCCACTCCAGTACTCTTGCCTGGAAAATTCTATGAACTGAGGAGCCTGATAGGCTACAGTCAATAGGTCGCAAAGAGTCAGACATGACTGAGTGACTTTACTTTCACAATAAATTCAAGAACACCATCAAAGCCTTTAAAATTCAGTAATAAGGGAGAAAAAAGTAATTTTCCCTCTTGTTTTCTTTTAAGCCTTGGACTAGGATGTATTATAGCCAAATATTGGGCCAGATGCCTTAGAGAACTGAGAGATGAGCATATTCCAGATGGTGATGACTTACCTCTCCTTCTGGTAACATCCATTCTTCTTAATGTTATCACATCTCTAATCTCATCTGGTCACTAACTAAATCTCATTTACTGCATTTTAAATAAAATTGTATATATTCAAAGTATACAATATGATGTTTTGAAATATATAAATATATATATATAGTGAAATGACCACTACTCTCAAGTCAATTAATTATCTATCTCATCACATAGCTACCACATTTTTTGTGTGTGGTGAGAGCACCTGATATCTACTCTCTGTAAATTTCCAGTATAGAATACAGTATCATTAATTATACTCACCAAGCTTACACTTGAGCTCTAAAATTCATTCAGCCTGAATAACTACAGCTTTATGTCTTTTGACCAATATCTCCCCATTTTCCCCACCTCCTCATGCATGGAAATCATCATTCCACTCTCTGCTTCTGTAAACTTATTTTCTTTTACATATATAAGTGAGATCATGTAGCATTTTTCTTTCTGTCTCTGGTTTATTTCATTTAGCCTAATGTCTTGCAGATTTATCCATGTCGTCACAAAAGCCTATAAAGCCTATATACATATATGTATAGGCTTCCCTGGTGGCTCATTGGTGAAGAACTCGCCTGCCAGTGCAGGAAATGCAAGTTCAATCCATGAGTCAGGAAGTTCTCCTGGAGAAGGAAATGGCAACCCACTCCAGTATCCTTGCCTGCGAAATCCTATGGACAGAGGAACCTATCAGGCTACAGTCCATGTGGTGGCAAAGAGTCGGACACCACAACTCAGTGACTGAACAACAAGAACAATAAAATGTATATGCAATTAATAGCCAGACAAAAAATAAAAGATAACTACAAAACTGATAAACATCTTTTACTAGTGTGATTATGCAACTGTTACTCAATACCATTATATCATGATTGGTCAACAAGTACCACCCAAACTGCCATTAAATAGAAAAACAAATAATCACTTTTTAAAATCCAGATGCATGTCAGATTTATTTGGAATTTTTTGAAAACTACAAATGCCCAGGTATTGTTTTTTACATCAGAACTCCAGATTGTTTCTAGTGAGCAAATATGTTTAAAAACAACTGGGTTGTATGAGGATCTTTTACCTTTATCTAATTTGCTTCACTTTTTCTATTTCATATTCAGTGCTCACTCCCATTTCATTTAGTTTATGTTTTTTGACATGTCCATGTCTTCTTTTTTTTATGTTCTTCCTCAAGACTTTATCAAGCATTAGAAAGGCTTTTGTATACATATACATAAATAACATGTATAATATATATAATTTAGAAGACATGAGTTTTTGGTTAAAAAATGTATGACATTTTGATTCCACTTATTTGACTTAGTACAAATAGAATGCTAGATTTCTAATTTTAAAAAATAGATATGCAACAAGCAACAAAGGTTTACTGTATAGCACAGGGAACTATAGTCAATATCTTGTCACAACCTATAATGCAAAATAATTTCAAAAATAATATGTACGTATGTATAACTAAATCACAAAAAGTCATTTTACTTTTTCAAATTTGGTAATGTTTATCTTTTTGCAAGATTTTCTAAATGTCCTATGAAAATCTAACAACAAAAGATAAGATACAAAATTTAATCTATTTGTGTAGGATATAAGATCAAAATGCTGCTGCTGCTGCTGCTAAGTCACTTCAGTCGTGTCCCACTCTGTGCGACCCCATAGACGTCAGCCCACCAGGCTCCCTGGTCCCTGGGATTCTCCAGGCAATAACACTGGAGTGGGTTGCCATTTCATTCTCCAATGCATGAAAGTGAAAAGTGAAAGTGAAGTCGCTCAGTCACGTCAGACTCCTCACGACCCCATGGACTGCAGCCTACCAGGCTCCTCCGTTCATGGGATTTTTCAGGCAAGAGTACTGGAGTGGGTTGCCATAAAATTAATATAAATATAAATCTATTGTATTTAAATTATTAATGATATCAATCAAGATTCTCCTATTCTTATTTTTATGCACTTGATAAAATTTTCTCAGAGAAATGTTAATATATCTCATTGTGATTATATTTTTTCTTTTTCCTTATATTTCTTTTGATTTTTGCTTTATGTATCTTTATTTTGTTATTTTTAGTTGTCTAATGGTTTATGATGTCTATCTTCTTTGTGAATTGTACCTTTTATCATTAAAATATTCATCTTTGTTCCATTTAAATAGAAATATATAAAGAAATACATAAAGTATGTGTGTGTATGTATCAGATCAGATCAGATCAGTCGCTCAGTCGTGTCCGACTCTTTGCGACACCATGAATCGCAGCATGCCAGGCCTCCCTGTCCATAACCAACTCCCAGAGTTCACTCAGACTCCCGTCCATCGAGTCAGTGATGCCATCCAGACATCTCATCCTCTGTCGTCCCCTTCTCCTCTTGCCCCCAATTCCTCCCAGCATCAGAGTCTTTTCCAATGAGTCAACTCTTCGCATGAGGTGGCCAAAGTACTGGAGTTTCAGCTTTAGCATCATTCCTTCCAAAGAAATCCCAGGGCTGATCTCTCAGAATGGACTGATTGAATCTCCTTGAAGTTCAAGGGACTCTCAAGAGTCTTCTCCAACACTACAGTTCAAAAGCATCAATTCTTCGGCGCTCAGCCTTCTTCACAGTCCAACTCTCACATCCATACATGACCACAGGAAAAACCATAGCCTTGACTAGACGAACCTTTGTTGGCAAAGTAATGTCTCTGCTTTTGAATATGCTATCTAGGTTGGTCATAACTTTCCTTCCAAGGAGTAAGCATCTTTTAATTTCATGGCTGCAATCACCATCTGCAGTGATTTTGGAGCCCAGAAAAATAAAGCAGCAGTGAAGAGATACCCCACACCCAACGTAAGAGAAACTCAAGTAAGACGGTAGGTGTTGCAAGAGGGTATCAGAGGGCAAACACACTGAAACCATACTCACAGAAAACTAGTCAATCTAATCACACTAGGACCACAGCCTTGTCTAACTCAATGAAACTAAGCCATGCCCGTAGGGCAACCCAAGATGGGCGGGTTATGGTGGAGAGATCTGACAGAATGTGGTCCACTGGAGAAGGGAATGGCAAACCACTTCATTATTCTTGCCTTGAGAACCCCATGAACAGTATGAAAAGGCAAAATGATAGGATACTGAAAGAGAAACTCCCCAGGTCAGTAGGTGCCCAATACGCTACTGGAGATCAGTGGAGAAATAACTCCAGAAAGAATAAGGGATGGAGCCAAAGCAAAAACAATACCCAGCTGTGGATGTGACTGGTGTATATGTGTATATGAACAATTATATTTAGCCATTAATCCATTGAAACATACTTAGGTTGTTGACAGATATTGGCTATTGTGAAGAATGTTTCAATGGACATAGGAGCATAGATATCTCTTTGAGTTACTGATTTCATTTTCTTTGGATATATACCTAGAAGAAGGATTGCTGGATCAGATGGTATTTTATCATTATTTTTTAAAAAATCCTCCATTCTCTTTTTCATGATGACTGTACCAATTTATATTCCCCAAAACAGTGAACAGGTATTCCCTTTTCTCCACATTCTCTTTGACACTTGTTGTGCTTTGTTTTATTCTTTTTTTGATAATAACAGCAGTGCTAGTAAGTGTGAGGTGATATCTCACTGTGGCGTGTTTTTTTTTGTTTTTGTTTTTGTTTTTCTTTTTTTCAGTCTTTAGCCCTGTTTCAGGGCTTGCAGGATCATAGTTCCCCAACCAGGAATTAACCCTCTGCAGTGAAAGCATGGAGTTCTAACCACTGGACTGCCAGGGAATTTCTCCTCATAGTGGTGTTGATTTGTACTTTCCTGAAGATAAGTAATGTTGAGCATCTTTGACTGACAACATCTTTAAGATACATTTTTCCCCTCCTTGGGGCCTAAGTAAGGGATTTTTTGAAAGCTGAAAAGTTTTCAAATCTAAATAGTGATTCTGATGTGTGATATTTATGAAATTAGATGGAAAAAATAGAATCCCATCTGTATACAGTCTCCTGAGGAAGGTTCAAATATCCTATTTGATCACAAGGAATATAATGACAGCATATTGGGTGACATGGGACAACCTCCACGAAGAGGAGATAGAAAGTAGGATTCTTTCCTTTTCCCAATACCTATCCAGCCAGGAGTCTGGACCTTAAGCATTATTTTCATTTCGGTTTTTCTTTATTTGTTTCTTAGGCAGGATATAGATTCTAAACAAAACAAGAACTAATAATAGCAAGTGGGATGTTTATTAACAAAATAAACCCTCATTGGATAAAATAGGCACAATGGATAAAATCTTTTGACTGAAATTAACTTGACAAAATGTCAACATTTTGTTATTAAGACTTTATTTTTAATCAGTGACTGTGTAGGTTTCTGGGGGATATGGTTTTGGCTGGACCTGAAAGGGAATTAAGGTCAAATGAAATAATTAATGAAAGGGTTAGCCATTTAGTTATGTCTGACTCTTTGCAACCCCATGGACTGCAGCACATCAGGTTCCTCTGTCCTCCATTATCTCCCGGAGTTTGCTCAAACTCGTATTCATTGAGTCGGTGATGCCATCCAACCATCTCATCCTCTGTCATCCCCTTCTCCTCCTGCCCTCAATCTTTCCCAGAATTAGGTTCTTTTCCAATGAGTTGGCACTTCACATCAGGTGGCCAAAATATTGGAACTTCAGCTTCAGCATCAGTCCTTCCAATGAATATTCCTTTACAGTTCAATGATTTGATCTCCTTTCTGTCCAAGGGACTCTCAGGAGTCTTCTCCAACACCACAGTTCGAAAGCATCACTTCTTTGGCACTCACCTTCCTTATGGTCCTACTCCCACATCTGTACATGACTACTAGAAAAACCTAGCTTTAACTAGAAAAAACTAGCTTTAACTAGATGGACCTTTGTTGGCAAAGTGAAGCCTCTGTTTTTTAATATGCCATCTAGGTTGGTCATAGCTTTCCTTCCAAGGAGTAACTGTCTTTTAATTTCATGGCTGCAGTCACCATCCACAGTGATTTTGGACCCAAGAAAATAAAATCTGTAACTGTTTCCAATTTTTCCCATTCTATTTGCTATGAAGTGATGGGACTGGATGCCATGGTCTTAGTTTTTTGAATGTTGAGTTTCAAGCCAGATTTTTCACTCTTCTCATTCACCCTTGGAGATAGGGTTCTTAATTTTTGCAAACCACAGGAATTATGTTGAATTATTTTCTAACTCAGAACATGAGGATTTTATTTTTCACTCCTAGAACATGCAACCTGACACAGTAAGATTATATAGGGGGAAACTTAGAGAGTTTATATTTTGATATCTGGATCACCCAGTCCTAGTCAAAAGAATTATGAAGTTCAAGAAGCAAAAAAGAAAATAATTTGATAAGCAATGCCTATTTTATTAGCACAAAATGTCATTTGGAGTTTACTTGCATTATAAAATTATTTGTAGAGCTGCTATATGTAGGAAAAGTAGGATTGACACTTTACTTTTAACTTGTAAAGTGAATTACTTCTTGTGCGAACAGTATAATAATTTTATCCAGTAAAATCGGGTAGATGCCTTAGACCAGCATCTTTTGATTACAAACTAGAATGCTGATTATATCTTAAGAGATTTTCATTTAACTTGAAACTCAGTTTCGAAGCAAGACAGATCAATTGCATAAATTAAGCTCTTTCCTTATATGGTTTACATAGTTAATTTTCCTGTTGATTTTCATTCCATGATTTGCAGCATTTTTTAAATTCTGCCTCAGAGGATCCTTGTGGTATTTCTTATCTATGCCTCAGTTACTTCCAAATTATTAGACTGCATTAACTTAAGAGGAAATTTTATTTGAAATAAAGCATTCAGAACATATTAAAAGCATTCCTCAGAAGTGAATTTCTTAAGTCACTCAAAGTTAGTCTCTGACCCTCTGTCCAGGAGCCTTAAGATAGTTAAAACATGATTTAAGAGCAGTTGAGAGAGCATGGCAGTACATTCTGCCATTACTCTTCTTCCTTGCACCTAACGGTGTTTCTTTTCTGATTTTATTTTTAATCAACAGATCTATAGATTAGTGAAATTTAATACGTATTTGTTGAGTTCCTATCATACTTATCTGTGTATGATAAATATTGTTCAGTTGCTCAGTAATGTCCGACTCTTTGCAACTCCATGGACTGCAACATGCCAGGCTTCCCTGTCCTTTGCCGTCTCCCAGAGTTTGCTCAGACTCATGTCCATTGAGTCAGTGATGCCATCCAACCATTTCATCCTCTGTCATCTCCTTCTTCTCCTGCCTTCAATCTCTCCCAGCATCAAGGTCCTTTCCAGTATAATAAATACTTAATATTTACTAAATCTATTTTCTGTCTTCAGTTTTCAGACTTTTTAACCCCGTTATGACTATATTCGGAGAAGGCAATGGCACCCACTCCAGTACTCTTTCCTGGAAAATCCCATGGATGGAGGACCCTGGTAGGCTGCAGTCCATGGGGTTGCTAAGAGTCAGACACGACTGAATGACTTCACTTTCACTTTTCACTTTCATGCATTGGAGAAGGAAATGGCAACCCACTCCAGTATTCTTGCCTGGAGAATCCCAGGGATGGGGGAGCCTGGTGGGCTGCCATCTATGGGGTCGCACATAGTCGGACACAACTGAAGCGACTTAGCAGCAGCAGCAGCATGACTAATAGTAAAAAGTCTAAACTGTCTAGATGGGAGAAAGGAAACGTAGATGGAACAATACCAATTTGGGGTTATTAATGCAGTAAAATTTAAAAAAAAATGTTGGGTTGGAAGAAAGGTAATTTTGATTTTTTTTCCCCCCTAACTGGTCGAAATGTTTCTGCTATCACAAATGTCATCTTTTATTTGCCTTCACTTTGTGCATTTTATTTTTTTCAATGTACCTCTTCTCCCTGAATACTCATTGCTTTTCTAATTCTACAAATGTATATTGTGTATTTTTTTTCCTTTGACTCTGTGTATATATTTTCTTTGTATATAATTTTTTGTGTGTGTGATGGAGAGGACTTCTCCAAGAAAATACTTTCCTTAAAAGATTGTTTCAGTAATTATTTTTACTTGTTGAGCCTCTCCAGTGGAAGTTTCTTTGAATTTAATGTATAATTCCTTTATAAAAAATACCACTGTAATACTAAAATTTAATGAGACTAAAATAAAAGTAGAGTGCATTTACATTTTTTTTTTGCATTTACATTTTTAACCTGACAGATAGAAGTCTGGCAAAATGTAGAATTCTTAAAAATAAACAAATAAAATCTTCCTTATTTTTATTATTTGGTTAAGTTCATTTCAGCCACTCAGTCATGTCCAACTCTTTATGACCACATGAACTGCAGCATGCCAGGCTTCCCTGTCCATAACCAGCTCCCAGAGCTTGCTTAAACTCATGCCCATTAAGTCAGGGTGCCATTCAACCATCTCTGTCATCCCCTTCTCCTCCTCCTGCCTAAAATCTTTCCCACCATCAGGGTCTTTTCCAATGAGTCATTTCTTCATATCAGGTGGCCAAAGTATTGGAGCTTCAGCTTCAGCATCAGTCCTTCCAATGAATATTTAGTTCAAAAAGCACCATAGTTCAAAAAGCATCAGTTCTTCAGTGCTCAGCTTTCTTTATGGTCTAGCTCTCACATCCATACATGACTACTGGAAAAAACCATAGCTTTGAGTGTATGGACCTTTGTCAGCAAAGCAATATCTCTGCTTTTATTATTCTGTCTAGGTTTGTCATAGCTTTTCTTCCAAGGAACAAGTGGCTGCAGGCACCATCTGCATTGATTTTGGAGCCAAAGAAAGAATAAGAGGTAGCGAGAATACACAGAAGAACTATACAAAAAAGATCTTAAGACCCAGATAACCACAGTGATGTGATCACTCACCTAGAGCAAGACATCCTGAAGTGTGAAGTCAAGTGGGTCTTAGGAAGCATCACTTCAAACAAACTAGTGGAGGTGATGGAATTCCAGCTGAGCTATTTCATATCTTAAAAGATGATTTTACGATTTTGTTTTTGGCTGTGCTGGGTTTTTATTGCTGCTGCTGCTGCTAAGTCACTTCAGTCAGGTCTGCCTCTGTGCGACCCCATAGATGGCAGGTCACCAGGCTCCGCCTTCCCTGGGATTCTCCAAGCAAGAACCCTTGAGTAGGTTGCCATTTTGTTCTCCAATGCATGAAAATGAAAAGTGAAGGGAAAGTCACTCAGTCATGTCCAACTCTTCACGACCCCATGGACTGCAGCCCACCAGGCTCCTCCGTGCATGGAATTTTCCAGGCAAGAGTACTGGAGTGGGTTGCCATTGCTTTCTCCGGTCTTTGTTGCTATGCGTGGGCTTTCTCCAGTTGCCTCCAGCAGTGGCCAGACTCAAGTTGCTGTGCGCAGGCTTCTCATTACAGTGACTTCTCTTGTTGCCGAGCACAGTCTCTAAAGTGTGTGGACTTCAGTAGTTGTGGCATCAGAACTTAGCTGCTTGCGGAATCTTCCCGGACCAGGGATCGAACCTGTGTCCCCTGCATTCACATGCATATTCTTAACAAGTGGGCCACCAGGGAAGTCCTGACTGTCTTTCAATGCACTAATACAGTTCCTATTAATTAGTTACACCAAGAAACCATGGCATGCAGACAATTGTAGCATAAAGCAAAACTAAATCCACTTTTCCATACTTCACCCCATGACTGTTTCTGGACAGCAATATATACAGATAAGTATGCAGTATATAAATTTCATGCTTAATAATATGAGTAATGTATTGGACTGGCCAAAAAGTTTGTTCGGGTTTCTCCATGGAAAAACCTGAACAAACTTTTTGGCTAACCCAATATAATCCAATTTTCCCCGTTTCTATCCACCAATATTAAAATAATATTTATACAGCCTTACTATTGACCATCTTATTCTTATGTTTGTTTGAACCTCTTTTGTTTATATCTATAAATTCTACAGATTGCAAACTTAAGTTTACAGTTCTAGTTGATGGATAAACTTTGAAATATGCAATTGGCAATAATTTAAAAAATATTTATAGCAACAAAATACACATGAATCTATGAATTCACACAAAGCATAAGTTCTTATTAGATGTGCAGCAGTCAGTTCCCTTAGCCATTTCTTAACTGTGGCTCTCTTTCTTAACTGTGGTTGGTCAATCTGTAGCACCCTAATGCTCTTTTTCATAATGTGAGTATTCTATATATACTGTACATGCATTTAACACCTTACCAATGACATATCAAAGTAGAAAGAGAAGGCAAAAATAAATGATAATTTTCTGCTTGGGAAATCATGTCTTATTATTTTATTTGTGTGTGTTTATCTTAGTATCACTCTGCTGTGCTCAGTGCTCAGTCATGTCTGACTCTTTGTAAATCCACAGACTGTAGCCTGCCAGGATCCTCTGTCTATTTTGCAGGCAAGAATACTGGAGTAGCTTGCCATTTCCTACTCCAGGGGATCTTCCTGATCCAAGGATCAAACCTGTGTCTCCCAAATTGGCAGGCAGATTATCCACCACTGTGCCACCTGGGAGCCCATTTTAGTATTACGTTGTTTAAAATTGAAATTATGGAAATTATTTCATGCTAACCTTTTCCAAAATATCATGTAGATAGATATGTGTGTGCAGGGTCAGTTGCTCAGCTGTGTCTGACTCTTTGCAACCCCATGTACTGTGGTCCTCCAGGCTCCTCTCTATGGGATTCTCCAGGCAAGAATACTAGAGTGGTTGCCATTTTCTCCTCCAGGGGATTTCCCCAACCCAGGGCTCATATGTGTGTCTCTTGCATCTTCTATACGGGCAGGCAGATTCTTTACTACTGAGCCACCTGGGAAGTGTGTACTGACAAATATGTACATATATCACTGATATTTATTACCTCAATATTATTCATTAACATTCATTAAATAGATAACTGCAAATTCAGAGATTGGAGAGACACACTTTTTACAATTAATTATCCTATGAAAGCTTTGTAATGAGCTAACAGAAATGATGAATTGCCAACTTAATAATAATCATTTAGGTTAAAAAACAATTTGCCTATTGGTTATTGAAAGTTTTAATAATCTAGTCCCTTGAGCCTCTTCCACACTCATAACACTCATCATTACTTCTCAGCAAAGATATTTCACGGGGTCAAATTTTTTAACTCAAACAAAGCCATCCTGATTGTGAATAGAAGTAGATTTCCCCCTCCCTTAAAAGACTCTTTGAAATCATAGGAGAAGAAATGAAATGTGCTTGTAAAATTGAACGAATTGTCAATTGACCAGTAATACTTGTGCTACTTTCCAGAGGGCAAAATGAAGAATTTTATAAGGTAGAAGAAGGGAAAAACACCACAAAATTGGTGTGGATTCTTTCACTGGATAGGAAAAAAAAAAAAAAGTGTCACAGACAAAGCAAAGAGACTTTGGACTTGATATATAATGAAAGTGATTTTTCTGAACAGATGAAGCAGATGGCATTTACAAAAGCAACTAAACTTTGTGAATAGTGTAGAGTTTTCTTTGGTTCTCTTCTTTTCAAAGAGCTAACACTTGAGAAACAGTGGGTCTGAAAGATGATTACCAAGCCTTCACTCTTGTAGAACCAGCTCAAATTTAACCCTTGGTACTTCTAACTAACTGAATTCAATCAATGGCTAGTATTTCTTCTGAAAAAAACATGGTGTATGTTTGGGGAACAGTATTATACATGGTTATCATTTGTTACTATTTTTTAAAAATTCATGCTACAACTAGGGACAATGTATAATAAATCAAGAAAAAAATTGAAAACTTCAAAAATTTATATAATTGACCAATCCTTCCAGAAAGTAAGGAATTTCAAGATGCCATTGTCAACATATACCATAAAGCAGGTGATTGATAAATATTCTTTCCACCTCATTTGAAGACTATCAGAGTAATTTGAATATCAACTATACAGACTGGTAATAAATTTATATCAGAATTCCTCAGGCATAAATGCAAAATATTTTAATATATATGGGATTCAGTTCAGTTCAGTCACTCAGTCAAGTCCAACTCTTTGTGACTCCATGAACTGCAGCATGCCAGGCATCCCTGTCCATCACCAACTCCCAGAGTCCACCCAAACCATGTCCATTGAGTTGGTGATGCCATTCAACCATCTTATTCTCTGTCATCCCCTTCTGCTCCTGCCTTCAATCTTTCCCAGCATAATGGTCTTTTCCAATGAGTCAGCTCTTCACATCAGGTGGCCAAAGTATTGGAGTTTCAGCTTTAGCATCAGTCCTTCCAATGAGCACCCAGGACTGATCTCCTTTAGAATGGACTGGTTGGATCTCCTTGTAGTCCAAAGGACTATGTCTTCTCCAACACCACAGTTCAAAAGCATCAATTCTTTAGTGCTCAGCTTTCTTTATAGTCCCAACTCTCACATCCATACATGACTATAGAAAAAACCATAGCCTTGACTAGATGGACTTATGTTGACAAAGTAATGTCTCTGCTTTTTAATATGCTGTATAGGTTGGTCACAACTTTCCTTCCAAGGAGTGAGTTTAATTTCATGGCTGAAATCACCATCTGCAGTGATTTTGGAGCCCAGAAAAATAAAATCAACCACTGTTTCCATTGTTTCTTCATCTATTTGTCATGAAGTGATGGGACTGGATGTCATGATCTTAGTTTTCTGAACGCTGAGTATTAAGCCATCTTTTTCACTCTCCTCTTTCACTGTCATCAAAGAAGCTCTTTAGTTCCTCTCCACTTTCTGCCATAAAAGTGGTGTCATCTGCATATCTGAGGTTATTGATATTTCTCCTGGCAATCTTGATTCCAGCTTGTGCTTCTTCCAGCCCAGCATTTCTCATGATGTACTCTGCATATAAGTTAAATAAGTAGGGTGATAATATACAGCCTTGATGTACTCCTTTTCCTACTTGGAACCAGTCTGTTAGGAATATGAAATTCCTAGTTCATATAAAGACATGCTACTAAAAATATATGTATAACTTTTATCTTGTACAGCTAAGATAATAGGTTAAAATCAAACAGGAAGAAAGAGTCTCGGTTTCACTAAATTTTAGAATTTTATGTTCATATTGCTTAGACCTCTACATTTTACAAATAATAAAATTGAAGCTTTAGCAAGTCAATTATTTATATCTCATGGCTAATAACCACCATACCTTAGAATAATAGCCAATTTATAATATCCTAAAATATAGGCATTCAAGTTTTTTATGTCTTGTTCTATATTTCCTTCCATAAGTAGTTAGCTTATTTGTTTCCATTGATGTATTTTCTATTTAAATGTTATTGACTCTAATTTTTTATGTTTTGTTCAGATATCTCCCCTCCCACTTAAACTCATATAACCAGCTACCTGTCATTAGTTTTTACAAGCTCGTCATATCACCTTACCCCAAAGGAAGCTCTTTCTCCTTATAAATTCAGCTTTTAAAGACAATATCTCTAATTGACTCAGCTTCCAAGCCAGAAAACTGGATGTCATCCTTGATGATGCCATTACCTCTACTCTCATATCTAGTCAATTATATATTTAAAAATATCTGTCATTTCTTATCAAAGTAGTTTCTCTACCCTTATTCTTTACCCTTAGTTTTATCCAACCGCCTAGTAAGATAAAACTCTACCAATCAGGCTAATTTGAATCCTCTAAATTAGTTTAACCAAACTATAATTTCTTGATCAAACGTTATCTGCCTGAATTAGATTCTCCTCTGTGTGCTTCTGTATTTATCTGTCTGTTTTCTGATAGCATCTACCACACTGCTTATATTTTGTCTCTTCTTAAAATCATTCCCACCCACTTGCACTACTCTGTACTAAGACAGGAATTATGTCTATCTTATTCATAATTGTATCTCTAAAGTCTATTCCAAGACCAGATAAGTACTCATCTTTCAGTAAATAATTGTGAAATAAATATATTACAAACTGAGCAAATGTCAAGGGCCTATCCTAGAAAATCAAGGTAGACTATGAAAATTAAAGTTGTATTTCTAAGTAGCCCACACGTTTGTATGATTCAGTTAAAAATTAAAACATGCCCGCCCAACTCTTGTTTAGTTCTTGATATTAAACTAATATAATCCATAATATAACCTATTCCCTTGTACCATAATGTATGAAGTTTGGCCAGATAATCCAATCCTTATAAATTAGGCCACCAAATGCTAAAATTTTCCCAGAGGAAATGCATTAGATCTCTAGAACTAATTCATCCTGCAAAATTGTAAATTGTGTCCTTTAACAATTTATATGTATATAATACTAATCATTTACTTTGGGTATTGATATATGAACAATTTTACATATTTTTATTTTACATTTATTTATATGACCATTTAAGTGAAGTCACTTAGTCATGTCTGACTCTTTGCGACCCCATGGATTGTAACCCACCAGGCTTCTCCATTCATGGTATTCTCCAGGCAAGAATACAGGAATGGGTTGCCATTTCCTTCTTCAGGGGATCTTCCTGACCCAGGGATTGAATGCAGGTCTCCCACATTGCAGGCAGATGCTTTAAACTCTGAGCCACATGGGACGCGCTCAATCTGAATACAGAGTTCCAAAGAATAGCAAAGAGAGATAAGAAAGCCTTCCTCAGCTATCAATGCAAAGAAATAGAGGAAAACAATACAATGGGAAAGACTAGACATCTCCTCAAGAAAATTAGAGATACCAAGGGAACATTTCATGCAAAGATGGGCTCAGTAAAGGACAAAAATGGTATGGACCTAACAGAAGCAGAAGATATTAAGAAGAGGTGGCAAGAATACACAAAAAAGATCTTCATGACCAAGATAATCATGATGGTGTGATCACTCACCTAGAGCCAGACATCCCGGAATGTGAAGTCAAGTGGGTGTTAGAAAGCATCACTATGAACAAAGCTAGTGGAGGTGATGGAATACCAATTGAGCTATTTCAAATCCTGAAAGATGATGCTGTGAGCGCGCTGCACTCAATATGCCAGCAAATTTGCAAAACTCAGCAGTGGCCACAGGACTGGAAAAGGTCAGTTTTCATTCCAATCCCAAAAGAAAGACAATGCCAAAGAATGCTCAAACTACCTCACAATTGCACTCATCTCACACTCTGGTAAAGTAATGCTCAAAATTCTCTAAGCCAGGCTTCAGCAATACGTGAACTGTGAACTTCCAGATGTTCAAGCTGGTTTTAGAAAAGGCAGAGGAACCAGAGATCAAATTGCCAACATCTGCTGGATCATCAAAAAAGCAAGAGAGGTCCAGAAAAACATCTTTCTGCTTTATTGGCTATGCCAAAGCCTTTGACTATGTGGATCACAATAAACTGTGGAAAATTCTGAAAAAGATGGGAATACCAGACCACCTAACCTGACTCTTGAGAAACCTATATGCAGGTCAGGAAGCAACAGTTAAAACTGGACATGGAACAGACTGGTTCCAAACAGGGAAAGGAGTACATCAAGCTGTATATTGTCACCCTGCTTATTTAACTTATATGCAGAGTACATCATGAGAAATGCTGGGCTGGAAGAAGCACAAGCTGGAATCAAGATTGCAGGGAGAAATATCAATCACCTCAGATATGCAGATGACACCACCCTTATGGCAGAAAGTGAAGAGGAACTCAAAAGCCTCTTGATGAAGGTTGAAAGAGGAGAGTGGAAAAGTTGGCTTAAAACTCAACATTCAGAAAACTAAGATCATGGCATCTGGTCCCATCACTTCATGGGAAATAGATGGAGAAACAGTGGAAACAGTGGTTGATTTTATTTTTTTGGGCTCCAAAATCACTGCAGCTGGTGGTTGCAGCCATGAAATTAAAAGACACTTACTCCTTGGAAGGAAAGTTATGACCAACCTAGAGAGCATATTCAAAAGCAGAGACATTACTTTGCCAACAAAGGTCTGTCTAGTCAAGGCTATGGTTTTCCAGTGGTCATGTATGGATGTGAGAGTTGACTGTGAAGAAAGCTGAGCGCAGAAGAATTGATGCTTTTGAACTGTGGCATTGGAGAAGACTCTTGAGAGTCCCTTGGACTGCAAGGAGATCCAACCAGTCCATTCTAAAGGAGATCAGTCCTAGGTGTTCATTGGAAGGACTGATGCTAAAGCTTAAACTCCAGTACTTTGGCCACCTCATGTGAAGAGTTGACTCATTGGAAAAGACTCTGATGCTGGGAGGGATTGTGGGCAGGAGGAGAAGGGGACAACAGAGGATGAGATGGCTGGATGGCATCACCGACTCGATGGACATGAGTTAGAGTAAACTCCAGGAGTTGGTAATGAACAGGGAGGACTGGCGTGCTGCTATTCATGGGGTTGCAAAGAGTTGGACACACCTGAGTGACTGAACTGAACTGACTATGACCATTTAATCCCTTTTATTTATTACTGATCTTTCTGGAAAATGTTTTCAGTAGGTACTGGTTACCACACATCCAAGTTTAAGTAAAATTATAACAAAGCATAGCATTGTGGGAATCAATTTTCATTTTATTTATTTATTTTTTTTGGGGGGGGATCAATTTTTATATTGATTTTTAATTTAGTTGCATTCTGGGAAAACAATTTGAATTTTTTAGTTTCTCATTTAGCTTGAGATTACCCAGAAGCAGACTTGGAGACACATAGTGCAAGTAATTTATTGTGCAAGTATCCTTTAAGGAGAAGATTCTACTAAACAGTGGCAAGAAAGTGAAGAGATGAGATTGGAAAAGGAAGGAAAAATAACATAACTCAGCGGCCTCCCACCAGGGAGGTAATAGGGTTGAGATATTTGCATGGCTGAGGTACCTGTATGTCAGGGTTTCCTCTTAAGGTCTGAAGGGAATGGGGTCAGTGGTTAATGCACCTGCAAGGTAGAGAGAGAACAGATTTTACCAAAGAAATCACATACTGAAAGCTGCAAGTCAGATCAACCCACACCAAGATGTAAAAGCCAATGGGACATTGTTATTTGCTAAATTCATCACACAGTTCTTCAAGACAATACAAACTAAAGTGCCATAATCCATGTCTAGGGTGCCTGGTGGCTCAGATGGTAAAAAATTCTGCCTCCAATGCAGGACAGCTGGGTTAGATCCCTGGGTCAGGAAAATTTCCTGAAGAAGGGAATGGCTACCCACCCCGATAGTCTTGCCTGGAGAATCCCATGGACAGAGGAGCCTGGGTTGGCTATAGTCCATGGGGTCGCAAAAAGTCAGACACAACTAAGTGACTAGCACTTTATTTCTTTTTAGGTGGCACAAACT
This sequence comes from Bos javanicus, assembly GCF_032452875.1. Classification (NCBI taxonomy): domain Eukaryota; kingdom Metazoa; phylum Chordata; class Mammalia; order Artiodactyla; family Bovidae; genus Bos; species Bos javanicus. The sequence goes on along the minus strand of NC_083891.1, from coordinate 26,996,745 downwards.
GAAAAATATAAATGGTAGCACAAAATATCAGACTTTCACTTCAGACGTAATGGAATCTGTGACTGGATATACCCTCCTTCTGTAAAAAACTGAGAACCAGGACAAAGTACATGAAACAATTGTTTTCAGACACTGCACACCAGACTCTTCAGGAAGATGATCTCTGAAAGAAGAGAAACAAGGGAGTGAGCTCCCAAATAGCATAGGACCTCAGTGCAGAGAAAAACAAAATGAAAGTGTCAGTCACTCAGATGTGTCTGACTCTTTGCAACCCCATGGACTGTAGCCCTCCAGGTTCCTCTGTCCATGGAATTCTCCAGGCCAGAATACTGGAGTGGGTTGCCATTTCCTTCTCTATGGGATCTTCCTCACCGAGGGGTTGAACCCAGGTCTCCTGCAATTCAAGCTGATTCTTTACTCTGTGAGCCACCAGGGAAGTCCCCCCAGTGCAGTGAAGCAGATTCTAAATACCACCACAATCTTATGGCGTTGAAGAAACTTCAGTTCAGGGAGACTGGGGTGTCTTTTATTTACAGGACTATCTATCAGAGAGTTGGAATGTACTTAGAGAAATATGAAATTGGTTCTTCATTTTATGAGGCCAGAATTGCCCTGTACCAATATTAGACAAATGTATAAGCAAATGAATCTACAGATCAACAACCTTCATTAGCATAGATGCAAAAAAGCCTCCATAAAACTTTAGCAAGTCGAATCAAGCACAGTGGGAATGCAAACTAGTACAGCCACTATGGAGAACAGTGTGGAGATTCCTTAAAAAACTGGAAATAGAACTGCCTTATGACCCAGCAATCCCACTGCTGGGCATACACACTGAGGAAACCAGAAGGGAAAGAGACACGTGTACTCCAATGTTCATCGCAGCACTGTTTATAATAGCCAAGACGTGGAAGCAACCTAGATGTCCATCAGCAGATGAATGGATAAGAAAGCTGTGGTACATATACACAATGGAGTATTACTCAGCCATTAAAAAGAATACATTTGAGTCAGTTCTAATGAGGTGGATGAAACTGGAGCCTATTATACAGAGTGAAGTAAGCCAGAAGGAAAAACATAAATACAGTATACTAACGCATATATATGGAATTTAGAAAGATGGTAACAATAACCCGGTGTACGAGACAGCAAAGAGACACTGATGTATAGAACAGTCTTATGGACTCTGTGGGAGAGGGAGAGGGTGGGAAGATGTGGGAGAATGGCAATGAAACATGTAAAATATCATGTAGGAAACGAGTTGCCAGTCCAGGTTCGATGCATGATGCTGGATGCTTGGGGCTGGTGCACTGGGACGGCCCAGAGGGATGGTCGGGATGGGGAACACATGTATACCTGTGGCGGATTCATTTGATATTTGGCAAAACTAATACAATTATGTAAAGTTTAAAAATAAAATAAAATTGGAAGAATAAAAAAAAAAAAATAAATAAATAAATAAATAAATAAATAAAATGCATGAGATGTCCCGACCAAATAAGTGTTATCACAGGAATGTAAGAGTAGTATAATACTGAAAACCAAAACTGTAGAATATTGATAGCAATAATACTCTTGATATTTTTGTTAATAGAATAAAGAAGAATAGCATATAATTATCTCAATACAAACAGAAAGAAATAATTCCTGTCAAATGCTCTACACCTAAGCTATTTTCCTTGGGATTCGGTTACTATTTGTCACCATGTTTTCTCAACCATCCAGGAGTGAAATATAGCTAATGTCAGGTGAAGACCTGGGAAAATGTTTGATGGTAAAGCGAGGTTCTCATATTTTCTGAAAATAGCTAGAAACTATTAACCTTGTGTCTTGAGTTAGTTTGGGCTGATATAATCGAATATGATAAACAATAGAACTTGATTTCTTATAGTTTTGGAGGCTGCAAGTCCAGGATCAAGGTGGCTATATGGTTGCATTCTTAGTGAAGGCCCCCTGGTTGGTTTACAGACAGATGGCCATCTTCTTCTCGTATCCTCACATAATGGCAAGGACAAGAGAATTCTCTGGGAGTCTCTTCTGCAAGGAAACTAATCTCATTCATGAGGTCTCCACCCTCATGAACAAAGCCCCCACCTTCTCGAACCTATTAGAGGTTAGGATTTCAACATATGAATTTTGGGGGGACACAGACGTTTATTCCATAACACCTAGTCATGAGATACCACAGTGTGCAAACAGCTTGAGAAAGTCTGCTGAAGGGAAAGGTTGAATCCAGTGATTGCTAGTCAGCTCAATGTTGATGTCTGAAGTTTTCATTAGGTAAAAGGTGAATGACAGGAGGACCAGGCTTGGCCATGGAGAGAGGAGAAACTGTCTTCCTCTCCCAGGTCACTAATCTTTGACTCTGTCTTCTGTCCATGCTTGCCCCTCCACATGCCTCATCCCAGCAGTGCCCCACAGGTGGGTGACAGTGATCTCTTATTGCCATGGAAATGACTGTATCAGAGAAAGTTGGGTGCTTAGATGAGTAAATTTACTTTGAATTTTACTCCTTTCCTACCAAACTTCTATCATGCTAAATGAGATAGCCAGTATCCACTGTCCCTTATCCCAGTAGTAAAAAGGAGGCAGAAGAGAAACAACAAAAGGTCACAGATTGTTAAAATATAATAGTGAGTGTCACAAGGCTCACTGCTTTGAAATACCAGCACCTTTACATTTTTCAAAAGCCAGTTTAATGATCTGTCTAATTTTAAGAAGCAAAAGCATCTAATTAAAAGAACTTGACAAGGATAAACTCTCACCAATAGATAAAGTGCTATGTGACATGGAATGATCTGGTTGCCTTGAAGGCTCATTAATCTGTGTTACTCAAACTCACTGTGTATGGACAAAATACAGAACTTTAGTTTTGGGGAAGCACAAGAGCTGCATTATCCCTGGTATCCTTAGCTAACACCAGAGTTTACTTTTAAGATGTTAAAGTAAACTTAATTCTTAGGATAAATCTCATTTGGTCATGGTGGGGTTCCACAGCATTACTCTTGTCTTGAGCTAGATCATTCTTTATTGTGGGAGGCTGTTCTATGCATTGAAGGCTTTTAACCAGTATTATAGATGCTTTCCAACTATAAGACAATAGCAAACCCAACGTAATAGCAATTAAATGTGTCTTGGGACATGTCTTCTTTTGGATAAAACAAATAAGCGCTAAAGAATCCACTTGCCAATGCAGGAGACATAAGAGAAGTGGGTTCAATCCCTGGGTTGGGAAGATCCCCTGAAGTAGGAAAGGGCAACCCACTCTTGCCTGTGAAATTCCATGGACAGAGGAGCCTGGCAAGTTCAGGTCTGAGGAATTGCAAAGAGCTGGACATGACTGAGTTACTGAGCACGATAGCACACACATACATTTTCAGTTCAGTTCATTCAGTCCCTCACTCGTGTCCAACTCTTTGCGACCACATGGACTGCAGCACACCAGGCCTCCCTGTCCATCACCAGCCCTTGCAGCTCGCTCAAACTCATGTCTATCAAGTCAGTGATGCCATTCAACCATCTCATCCTCTGTCATACCCTTCTCCTCTTGCCTCAATCTTTCCCAGCATCAGGGGCTTTTCAAATGAGTCAGTTCTTCACATCAGGTGGACAAAGTATTGGAGTTTCAGCTTCAACATCAGTCCTTCTAATGAATATTCAGGACTGATTTCCTTTAGGATGGACTGGTTGGATCTCCTTGCAGTCCAAGGGACTCTCAAGAGTCTTCTCCAACACCACAGTTCAAAAGCATCAATTCTTTGGCGCTCAGATTTCTTTGTAGTCCAACTCTCACATCCATACATGACTACTGGAAAACCATGGCTTTGACTAGGTGGACCTTTGTTAGCAAAGTAATGTCTCTGCTTTTTAATATACTGTCTAGGTTGGTCATAGCTTTTCTTCTAAGGAGCAAGTGTTTTTTAATTTCATAGCTACAGTCACCATCTGCAATGATTTTGGAGCCCAAGAAAATAAAGTCTCTCACTGTTTCCATTGTTTTGCTATTTGCTGTGAAGTGATAAGACCATATGCCATCATCTTAGTTTTTTTAATATTGAGTTTTAAGCCAACTTTTTCACTGTCCTCATTTGCTTTCATCAAGAGTCTCTTTAGTTCTTCTTCACTTTCTGTCATAAAGGTGTTGTCATCTGCATATCTGAGGTTATTGATATTTCTTCCAGCATTCTTGATTCCAGCTTGTGCTTCATCCAGCCCAGCATTTCTCATGATGTACTCTGCATAAAAGTTAAATAAGTAGGGTGACAATATACAGCCTTGACGTACTCCTTTCCCAATTTGGAACCAGTCTGTTATTCCAGGTCCAGTTCTAATTGTTGCTTCTTGGCTTGTATACAGATTTCTCTGGAGGCAGGTAAGGTGATCTTGCATTACCATCTCTTGAGAAATTTTCCATAGTTTGTTGTGATCCATACAGTCAAAGGCTTTGGTGTAATCAATAAAGCAGAAGTAGATGTTTTTTACATTTTATTTACCATTTTAATTCTGTTAATTTATTTTAGTGCTTGTTGTAGTGTTTAAAATATTCATCTTAAATTATCAATCCTAACTTCAATTCAATATGAGTTTAATTGTGGTAAAATAAAGCAATTTTGTCTCCATGTAGCTCCCCCTCCTTGGCAATATATATGTAATATAAATTATATCTAAATAATATAAACATAATACAAATAAATATAGATACAAAACTAATTACTAATTCACAAAATCTCATGAGTTTAAAGAAAATAATAGGAAAGAGAAAGAAATATATACTTTCCCATTAAGCAAATGCGTATCATTTCAAGTGCTTTTCATTTCTGTCTGTGATTTTCATTTACCATTTTTTCTATTTACCTTCTAGTCTGTAGGATGACCTTTAGCATTTCTTGTTAGGCATGTCTTCTAACTAATTTTTTCAGTTTAATTTATATTTTCTGAACGTATTTTTTTCTGTCACTGTGTTATTCTTTATAATAGTCGTGGTTGACTTATACTCTGTCTGTATGTTTTTCTTTAATCTTATGGAATATTGTTTACTCTTTCTGCTTTGGAGGGTTTCTATTGACCAATCATCAGATTCACTGGTTCCTTCTTCTGCCATCTCAAATGTTCAGTTGACCCTGGGTAGCAAATTTTTCATCTTCTTTTTTCAGTTTCAAGGCCAGAATTTCCATATGCACTTTTAATAATTTCTGTATTTTTATGAGGTTTCCTAAATGCTGAGTCATTTTGATATTAATAATATTTATTTTACTTGGTCGAACTGAATTGATACTTATAATGGCTTCTTCCATGTATTTTGCTTAATAAATACAACATGAGGCCGATTCAAAGTTAATGGCTAATGAATGCTTTTTGCCTAATTATGGGTCACAGTTTTCTGGATACCTGCAAGATTTGTAATTTTTAGTTCAATATGAGTATTTTTCGATCCCAATGTCATTAGTCCTGTGTTTTCTATTCATGATTTACTCTACAGAATCTTTCTCCATTTGGCTGTGCAGTAGCTGATGTGTCTGTTCAGATTTGGTTTTCACTACTTGTATGATTTTTTATTCTGAGTTCACAGGAGATAAAATGTGCTTCCACAGTCATAGGGCTTAGTGATCAGCCAATGACTTGGACAGAACTTATGGTCTGTCTCTCTCTCTGCCCACAGATCCTTCTGCAGACTTGACCCATATGGCTTCCACCACCTGCAGAAGGATCTGTGGGCAGACAGGGGGTACACAGTGTGGCCATTCCTCAAGCCTTTACTTTAGCTGGGCCCTCTTTTGTTTCTTCTTTGAATGGTTGCGGCTTCTCAGGCATCCAGGGAGCTTTGTAGAGTTTATCATGTCCATATGCAGGTTCTCACCATTAAATTTCTGGCTGGTTTACACATTTGTCAACTTAGATTGTAAGCTCTGGTTAGCAGATCTGGGGGTCTGCTCTGCTTGTTCCTAATGAAGCTTGTGAATTACAAGCTTTGCTTTGTGTGCTGGTCTCAGCCTGTCCATAACTGAGCGGCCCTCATGGTTCTTATGATTGAAAAACACCCTCGGCCTTAAACATCAAGAAATATTGAGAAAAAATGCTTATTACTTATCTGGAAATTACAGATATATCTGGGGACACAAAGAGATGTGAGGTGAGAGAGAGGGCAAGAAAGCAGGCCTAGGGTTCTGCTTTTATTGGAGTCAAAGCTGAGGTTCTGGGATTTCTGGCGTCACTGTTTATTGGTGAATGTAAAACATAAGAGGAGGAATTTAAAGAGCAGGAGGAGAAAAAAAGCAATCCAAAACGTCAGTTATCAAAATTAGCCAATACATCAGCAGATGCTTCCTTGAAGTGAATGTTTAAGCAATCAAAGTTTAAGTCAGGCACTTGCATTATAAAAGGAAAAGACAACTGTCTGGATTCATACTACATAGGTAGATACCACCACCGGTCATGGGCTTGTATCCCTGTCTCTAAGTCAATTACATTCGTTCTAGTAGCAAAGATTCTGGATTTACCAGGCCAACTATACCCTGGTTAAACCCACTTGGCCACCCGAGCAGGGAATTCAGAAGTATCTCCTGGCAAGAAAACCTCAGACTAAGCTGTTCTTACCTGAGGTTTCAGCATTACTTTAATAAACACTTCTCAAGTGTTGGACAGAATATGAGACCTGAATATGTTCTGGTGGTAATGTAAAATTAGACAACAATATTGCAATTAGTTGGGGAAGGGAACCAGGAAATAATTAGAAATGATAAAAATATTTTACGTGCTGATGATAGTGGTGGTTACATGAAAATATGCACTTGATAAATCTTATTAAAATTTCTTTTTTTCTTCATTTTTATGTAAATTAAAACTCACTACAATTGATTTAAAATTAAAATTTTTCTTAAAGACAGTTTATAAGATGCTGTTTATCAGACTGAAGATGCTCCCTCTTACTTTTATTTTGCTAAGAATTTTAAATCATAAATGAGTATTTTTTAATTAATTGATTTATTTTAATTGGAGAATAATTACTTTCCAATATTGTGATGGGTTTTGCCATACAACAACATTAATCAGCCACATGTGTACATGTGTCTCCCTCATCCTGAACCCCCTCCCACCTCCCTCCTTACCCCATTCCTCTGGGTACCCTGCTTCGTGTATCAAACTTGCACTGGTCAACTATTTCACATATGGTAATGTACACATTTCAAAGCTATTCTCTCAAATTATCTCACCCTCATCTTCTCCCACTGAGTCCAAAAGTCTGTTCTTTACATCTGTGTCTCCTTTGCTGCCCTGCATGTAGGATCATTGGTACCATATTTCTAAATTCAATATATATGCGTTAATATACAGTATTTTTTTTCATAAATGTCTTAAATTTTATAAAATTATTTTATTCTGGCTTTCTTGAAATTCCTTAATATACTAATGTGCCTAATTACATATAAAGAATTTCTAAATTTTCAGTTGGAAATAACTACAAATCTACAGCGAAGCTTTGAGAATAGTACAGAGAATCTCGCATAACCATTACCCTCATTGTTTATGGCTACTATTTTCCAAATCACTTTATCATGAACCATTTGAAAGTTAAGTATACTATAGCTCATTTTTTTCTAAATGCATCAAGGTATACTTCCAAAAAATAAAGTATCCTCTCCCATAATCTAGTACAGTTATCAGTTTCCATGTATTCCATTCATCTATTTTTATATTTATTTGTATAAAATGTGGTCTGTGCTTAGCCGTGCAGCCGTGTCCTACTCTTTGCGACCCCATGATCTGTAGCCCACCAGCCTCCTCTGTCTGTGGAGATTCTCCAGGAAAGAATACTGCAGTGTGTTGCCATGCCCTCCTCCAGGGAATCTTCCCAACCCAGGATCGAACCCAGGTCTCCCACATTGTAGGCCAATTCTTTATGTCTGAACCACAAGGGAAGCCCTAAAAAAGTAAGTGTAGTTAAAAATCTAGTAATGATAATGTTGACCTAAAATAAATAGATACCAGATATTTTCCCAACAGGCATGAATTTATTTGGGATCAGCAGAAAACTGTAAAGATCAGCATCTACAAACATGGACTTCCAAATGCAAGTTGCCACAGGGCAAGGAAAAGAGAAGGCTTTTATAGAGAGGAGAAGAAAGTTGAAAGGCTGATAGTAAACAAAGAAAGTAAGCCTTACTTTTTGTTGGCTGAGTCCTTGCCAGGAAAGAAGAGTCTTTCTTCTTGTTGGGCTCTGCTACTGTCAACAGGACATATGAACTTGTTCCCCAGCTCTATTAACTGAAGTGTCTATTAATTTTTTCATATATTTTCCTCTTTTGATCAAACTCTTTCTCTGAAAGCATCATCGATCAGCAGTCCGGTTTGGTTTCCTAGTTTCAGCAGCTTTGTCCCTCAATGCCAGAAAGGACCTTTCCTGGTGTGTTTCTAGTCAGAAGGAAAGTGCACAGATTAAAAACTTATTGAGGTCACATTTAAGTAACAAGGAAGGATAAGAGGGAGAACTTTCAGGTGCTTTTAATCTAGAATTTATTGTTTTCAGAAAACAGTGGGCCCTTTGCTTACAGTACATAGTCTATGAACACGCCAAGTGCTTTTGATTAAAGTGGAAGCATTTGTTACTTGTGACACATAAGGAGACAGGGAAAAAGTTCTCAAAGCACTGTCTCCCTGAATAGCTGAATAGGGAGGATTTTAAGCCTAATTGTTGTTGTTCAGTCACTAAGTCATGCCCCACTCTTTGCGACCCCATGGACTGCAGCACGCCTGGCTTCCCTGTCCTTCACCATCCCCTGGAGTTTGCTCAAACTCATGTTCATTGAGCTGTGATACCATCCAACCATCTCATCCCATGTTGCTCCTTTTTCCTTCTGCCCTCAATATTTCCCAGTATCAGGGTCTTTTCCAATGAGTCAGCTCTTCGCACGAGGTGGCCAAAGTATTGGAACTTCAGCTTTAAGACTATGTGGCATGCATATTCAGGAAAGGGGAGGCAGGTCATTATAATGAGACAAAGGTTATGCAAAGGTTACTTTAGGTTGCCAAAAACCACAAGCAAGTAGATGCTTGGCTTTCTATGTTCACTGTTCTGTCTTGTTGACTGGAATATAATATAACTTAACAGAATATCTAGTGTCTCGAACTTTCTGCAACTTAATGTTTAGTTCCTGCAAAACAATGTGCACTTTGGTTTAACTCCCTTTTTTCCCTTTTTCCTACTGTTGCTTCACTATGTTATCAAGGTCATAGACAGTGAAGATCAGCTGAAGCTTTATGTCATTATGAAAGCTTAAGTGACAGACTTCCACTAAGCTTGATCCAGATATCTTGGGAAAGCTGTCTCCTCAGATGTTATCTGCTTTAATTCCAGGAAATCTTTGTTTTTTGGTTACCAGATAACATGCAAATCCAGTCAGGGTTTGATGCTTTCCTTAGATGTAACTCATGTATCCAAGAGTCCATTCCTTAGAGTAGGGCAGCCCAGCATTTGGTTAGCAGAGCCTGATGGTGCCTCTCCAGTGAGGATGAAGAGTTCTTTTGGAGGTGTCTTTTCTAATAGATGAAGCTTCCCTGGTGGCTCAGACTGTAGGAATCTACCTGCAGGAGATTTAGGAGACCTGGGTTTCATCCCTGGGTCGGGAAGATCCCCTGAAAAAGGAAATGGCAATCCAGTCCCGTATTCTCGCCTGGAGAATCCCCATGGACAGAGGAGCCTGTCAGGCTGCACTCTACTGGGTCACAAAGAGTTGGACACGACTGAACAACTAACACTTTCATTTTCACTTTCTTTTTCTAATAGATGAAATCTTCCAATTATAAGGTGAGATGTTTAAGCTCTTTGTCTCCTATGAAAAGATCATTCTGCCAAATCATGGTAATTTTTAGTTGAAACAATAAGACCTTTGCAATGTTGGAGTATCTCTCCTTTTATCAGTTGTGGATCGATAGAAAGAGAAACCGAGTTTGTTGTGCATTGTGTGACTATCTCAAAAGGTAAGAGTTTTCTGAGTTCCAAAAGGGATAGATCTGAGATTAAGAAGAACCAACAGCAATGCTTTTGGACAAGGTACTAGGAAAGCCTCTACAAATTTTGCCAGTTGGTTCATAATAATGCCATCTGTGTTCAACCACATGAGAAAACTGAGGGTGTTAAGCACAGTGAAATTGTAAAACCAGCCAAGCAGCACAGGCTTGTTGAAACACCTGGCTATTCAAATGGCTCCCTCAATCACTATGAAGTTTAAGAGGCATTCTCCAGGTAGGGGTTATCTTTCCTAAAAAGACTTTAACCACCGAAGAGGCAATTGCCTGTCTACAAGAGAAGGCTTCAGTCCAGTGTGAAAACATACAGATATGACGAAAATATATTTATATCCGTGAGATGGAGAAAGTTGTATGAAATACATTTCCCATTTCTGAGTCTTCAAATGGTCCATCAGACAATTTACAATATCCAGGAGGTATAAATCCATGCTTTTCTGGGTGGTACTTCAGACAAATGGGACAAATGAAATAGGCATTTTGCTTATTAATTGTTAGTGTTTGTTAACATTAACAAACCTTGTTGTTACATTTCTTGTTAATGTCTCTCACCAATATTGGTTTATGAATGCTATTATTTTGTCAGTATATCAATGTCTAGATGCATGTACTATGGAGAGGAGTGAGAATTTTACAGTCTCCCGTGAGTTGTTCGTTGGTCCAAACCAGGACATTCTTTTTATCAAACCAGCCATTGTTGAAATAAAACTCTTGCTTTTGCTTTTCTGAGACCAACTGTTGGGCTTTTCTAGCAGGTTTTTAGCATTTGGGGAAATATCTCTTTGGATCATGACAGAGATTTGGTTCCTACTGATCCCTTTAATGGCAGCATTTCTTATGGAAATATTATTAGCAAGGTGACTTCCCTTAGTGTCAGAGTCAAGTTTAGAATGCCTTTGAATCTTTTTTATTTATTTTTGGCTGCACTGGGTCTTTGTTGCTGCAGGTGAACTTGCTCTACTTGTGGTGAATGGGGCTACTCTTCTGGTGGTGCTAGGCTTTTCATTGCAGTGGCTTCTCTTGTTGTCGAGCATGGGCTCTAGGCACATGGGCTTCAGTTGTTTTGGTGCCCAGGCTTCGTTGGTCCTCTTTTTTAGAATCTTGTCAGACCAGGGTTCAAACTGATATCCCCTGCATTGTTAACTACCAGGAAATCCAGCTCTGAATCTTAATAATAGCCAAATAATAGCTAAACTGGCAGGTATTGCATCCAGTAATTCCTGAACATAGAGGCCACTTTAAATTTTATATCCACTGGATATAAGGTCCATAAATTTGGGTCAGGGTTCCTATAATTGAGTATAACATATGGAAATTTGGCCATAAGAGAGAAATTTGGAAGCCAATTTTGGCAGTAGCCAAGTAACCCAAGAAAACCTTGCAGTTGGCACTTAGTTTTGGCTTTGGTAAAACAAAGAAATAGAGGAAAACAACAGAATGGGAAAGACTAGAGAGCTCTTCAAGAAAATTAGAGATACCAAGGGAACATTTCATGCAAAGATGGGCTGGATAAAGGACAGAAATGGTATGGACCTAACAGAAGCAGAGGGCTTCCCTTGTAGCTCACTCAGTAAAGAATCTGCCTGCAGTGCAGGAGACCAGGGTTCGATCCCTGGGCTGGGAAGATGCCCTGGAGAAGGAAGTGGCAACCCAATCCAATATCCTTGCCTGGAAAATCTCATGGACAGAGGAGCCTGGTGGGCTGCAGTCCATGGAGTCGCAAAGAGTTGGGCATGACTGAGTGACTAACAATTACTAACTTAACAGAAGCAGAAGATATTAAGAAGAGGTGGCAAGAATACACAAAAGTATACAAAAAAGATCTTCACAACCCAGATAATCATGAAGGTGTGATCACTCACCAAGAGCCAAACATCCTGGAATGTGAAGTCAAGTAGGCCTTAGGAAGCATCATTACAAATAAAGCTAGTGGAGGTGACGGAATTCCAGTGGAGCTATTTCACATCCTAAAAGATGATGCTGTGAAAGTGCCTCAGTCAATAAGACAGCAAATTTGAAAAACTCAGTAGTGGACACAGGACTGGAAAAGGTCAGTTTTCATTCCAATCCAAAAGAAAGGCAATGCCAAAAAATGCACAAACTACCACACAATTGCACTCCTCTCACACGCTAGTAAAGTAATGCTCAAAATTCTGCAAGCCAAGCTTCAGCAATACATGAACCGTGAACTTCCAGATGTACAAGCTGGTTTTAGAAAAGGCAGAGGAACCAAAGATCAAATTGCCAACATCTGCTGGATCATGGAAAAAGCAAGAGAGTTCCAGAAAAACATCTATTTCTGTTTTAGTGACTATGCCAAAGCCTTTGACTTTATGGGTCACAATAAACTGTGGGAAATTCTTAAATAGATGGGAATATCAGACCACCTGACCTGCCTCTTGAGAAACCTATATGCAGGTCAGGAAGCAACAGTTAGAACTGGACATGGAACAACAGACTGGTTCCAAATAGGGAAAGGAGTATATTGCAGTCAAGGCTGCATATTGTCACCCTGCTTATTTAACTTATATGCAGAGTACATCATGAGAAATGCTAGGCTGGAAGAAGCACAAGCTGGAATCAAGATTGCTGGGAGAAATATCAATAACCTCAGATATGCAGATGACACCACCCTTATGGCAGAAAGTGAAGAGGAACTCAAAAGCCTCTTGATGAAAGTGAAAGAGGAGAGTGAAAAAGTTGGCTTAAAGCTCAACATTCAGAAAACTAAGATCATGGCATTTGGTCCCATCACTTCATGGGAAATAGATGGGGAAACAGTGGAAATAGTGTCAGACTTTATTTTTGGGGGCTCCATAATCACTGTAGATGCTGATTGCAGCCATGAAATTAAAAGACACTTACTCCTTGGAAGGAAAGTTATGACCAACCTAGATAGCATATTCAAAAGCAGAGACATTACTTTGCCAACAAAGGTCCATCTAGTCAAGGCTATGGTTTTTCCTGTGGTCATGTATGGATGTGAGAGTTGGACTGTGAAGAAAGCTGAGTGCCGAAGAATTGATGTTTTTGAACTGTGGTGTTGGAGAAGACTCTTGAGAGTTCTATGGACTGCAAGGAGATCCAACCAGACCGTTATAAAGGAGATCTGTCCTGGGTGTTCATTTGAAAGACCGATGCTGAAGCTGAAACTCTAGTACTTTGGCCACCTCATGCAAAGTTTCAACTCATTGGAAAAGACCCTGATGCTGGGAGGGATTGGGGGCAGGAGGAGAAGTGGACGGCAGAGGATGAGATGGTTGGATGGCATCACCGACTTGATGGACATGAGTTTGAGTAAACCGCAGGAGTTGATGATGGACAGGGAGGCCTGGCATGCTGCAATCCATGGGGTCGCAAAGAGTCAGACACGACTGAGCAACTTAACTGAACTGTGAGAAGTTTTGAGGGATCTATTTCAATCTGTAAGAGAGGTGCACTGTGAATTTTGCTAATATCAGTTGAAAATTTCACTCATAAGGAAGTTGGTAGTTTATTCAATAGGGACAAACAATCAGTGTTTCCAAATTCAGCTCTAGGACTTTCAGAGACAGAGCAAAGTGTCATTTAATTCACATGATCAGTTACTGTGATGACTGCTGTCAGATTTTTCCTTTTGGGAGAAATAAATTCTGCCATGAAAATTCTCTAAGTAGTCTCATCCTAATAAATGGATACTCATGGGGGAATTATGAAGAAAAAGTTTGTGTATGTTTCAAATCATCTAAAACACAGGGAGTAAGTTCAGATAAAAGAACCTCTTGAAGTGCATTGGAGATCCCCACTATTTCAACTGTTTTAGTACTTCGAGGCAGGAACTGTTTTATAGCAGAGGCACTAATCACGGACAGTGTGGCTCGGGTGTCATTTCCCACTGGAAGAGATTCAGCCCCACTCCACAGAAATGTTTCTCCAAACCAGTATTAGAGGTGGGGTTAGGAAGAGCCCCTGTAGTTCCTTAGAGCCCTGTCATTAAGAATTGTGGAAATATTGGACAAACTGGTTAGAGGGCTAAAGTGGTTAAATGTGTGACAATTTCTTTTCCAATGTCATGGAGCTTTACAACAATAACAGAAACTAGGAATATTTTGGATTCCATTTAGGAGGCTTAATTTGCTGGAGTTGACAAGAAATTTTGTAATCTCTTTTTTAAGTGACTCATCTAGAGTGTGAAAGAGCTGGTTTGCTAGATGAACTAACTCTGCAGTACATACAACTTTCCATTTTATCCTAGCTCCTTTTATTAGAAGAGAAAAGTCCTGGCTTACCATATTAATAAACAGAGTTTATTTATAAATAAAATATATAAAAGATAACTGGGTGAAACCCACACCTAAAGAAAGACCAAAAAATAATAATAATAATAAATAAAGACCAGAATTTTCTTTAAAAACAATCTCATTAATTGCAATAGTCATGAACAGATTCAGTGAATTTTTGTGATCAAGCTTGAATTTTTCTCTAATTAACAGTCTTTGGAAAAACCCTAGGACTAGTTCAATGAAGTCACCCAGAAATTTCCCAAGCCTGATCATATATAAATTAGCAGGCTGGCTGGTCTCCCATTTGTAATTCTATAGACCTTTCAGGATTTTCCCAATTAGCAGTTGTCATCTAGTGCTGAGCCTGACCTTCCTCAATAAGCATATGAACTATCCGATATGAGACAGAGAAACCAGGTTAATAAGTTTGAATGACTATATTAAATTCTTCAGCGAATTTGAATGGATCATTGATTACTTTGGGGAAATTTTTTATTATGAATCACAGTTTAAACTGTGACTAAAATTTAGATAATGACTAAAGTCCAAGGAATATAAGAATTTAATGGTTTCACCACTGGATCCTCAAATGCCTCCATTTTAAAGGGGATAGGAGAGACTTTCAGAAAAAAGGGAGTTTAGCGAGTACAGGGGAAGTGATAGTATAAAGAAGGAGAAGTTGTTATAGAAGGAAAGGAAGAAGATTATGTCAAATGCTGATTCTGATTACAGAGAGCCAAGGCAGAGATGGGTGACACTGGAAGCAGAATCTGAGACAAAGAAGCCAAGAAATAAGAGCCTGAGCCTTCAGGAGCCATTTTATCTTTCTGTAATGATTTGATTCCCTCAGTTAATTGTAAAATTTTATTTTACAAAGAGGTAATTTTAGGCTCCTGATAACACTGGAAAGTCTCAAAATACCAATTGAAATAGGCATTCCTTTCAGTTAAAAAATATTTTTTTGAGCTGTTGTACTCCATTATGGCTCTTAGAAAATTAAATATGAGGATTTCAAAAGTTCCCCATAATGGCCATTGATATTCTAAATTGCATTTGGTCAGGGCTGTTCAACTACTTATAAATGTGCTTGAGTAAGGACCATGGTTTTTAAACATAGAATCAGCCAGAGTCCCTATAGAGGGGGAGTCCTTAAATATTTAGATAACTGGGATCACATTTCTCAGAGGTTTATCTCTAGAGTGAAAGAATAATTTTCAAACAGCTCAAACACCTCAATTCAAACAACTTGTAAGCTACTACCAACCAGTTCTAGGGGAGCAGCTTGGTTCTGGGGGAGCCAGGCCAAAGGCTTTTTGGCAGTTGCCAGAGAATAGCCCCTTCCAGAGGAGTGGATCAATGGCTACACCATCACAGTTTCAGTGGGCAGGCCACTTCCAAAGGAGTGGAAAGACAACTGCGGTTGAATCAATCTGACTTCAAAATCAGACCAAAGTATTAATAAGTACTCACATACAGAAAAAGGCCTTCTCCAGAAAGAACTAAAACTTAAAATAGGCCCCGAGTAAAGCCTGGAGAACTTCAAACACGATAAAGGGTAAGAGCTCTGGTCCAGGTGACATACCTTCCTGCTCCAGTGTTAGTGACCAAAGTAGCAAGTACCGCGGGCTCAACTGTCAGTAATGCACCTGTTTACTCACCAATCCTATAGCCTTTGGGGTTCTGGTTATTGTACAGGTCACTGAAATATTGACCTAAAACCAACAGACTGCCAGTTTTATTTCTCCAGCAAATAAAAATAAATGATCTATTCATAAATTTAGGATTAGTGAAGATAATAAATTGAAGAACTGCAATTCAGGGTCTGCATCCATGGGGAGCCCCATAGTAGTCCTGGAATGGCAAGGGAAGGAGAACACTTTTGTATAGAGGGGACAGGAATTTGGAAGGACTACAGTGGGGGGAAAAATAGTCTACAGCTTCTCGTTGGCTGAGTCCTTGCCAGGAAAGAAGAAGCATCTCGCTTTTTTTTTTTTTTGGTGGGGGAGGAGAGGTGGGCTCTACTACTGTCACACGGCATGAGAGCTCCCCTTTCTGGTCTCCAAACTATTTAATTGAAGTTTTTGTTAATTAAATTTTCAACTGATTAAAGCTTAAACAGTGATAACAACGTAGGCTTGTAGTCATTTGAAAATAAACATCTAGTAATACCTATTAAAGATTAGTATATGCATATTTTAGTATTCTAGTTATTTTCCTGACACAAATGTTTCTCCCAAAATACAGGTAGATATAAGGATGCTTGGTTGTTGTTGTTTTTGTCCAGTTGCTAAGTCGTGTCTGTCGTCCCCTTCTCCTCCTGCCTTCAGTCTTTCCCATCATCCGGATCTTTCCCAAAGAGTTGGCTCTTCGCATCAGGTGGCCAAAGTATCAGAGCTTCAGCTTCAGCATCAGTCCTTCCAATGAATATTCAGGACTGATTTCCTTTACAATTGACTGTTTTGATTTCCTTGCTGTCCAAGGGCTCTCAAGAGTCTTCTCCAGCACCACAGTTCAAAAGCACCAATTCTTTGGTGCCTTTGTTATGGTCCAACTCTCACAAGACTACAGGGAAAACCATAGCTTTGACTATATGGACCTTTGTTGGCAAAGTGATGTCTCTGCTTTTTAATACACTATCTAGGTTTATCATAGCTTTTCTTCCAAGGAGCATGTGTCTTTGAATTTCATGGCTGCAGTCACCATCTGCAGTGATTTTGGAGCCCAAGAAAATAAAATCTGTTACTGTTTCCATCTTTTCCCCCATCTATTTGCCATGAAGTGATGGAACGAGATGCTTTGAACTTAGTTTTTTGAATATTGAGTTTTAAGCCAGCTTTTTCACTCTCCTCTTTCACCTTCATCAAATGACTCTTTAGATCCTCTTTGCTTTCTGCCATTAGGGTGGTTGCATTCTAAATCACTTTAGTCGTGTCTGACTCTTTGTGACCCTATGGACTCTAGCCCGCTAGGCTTCCCTGTCCATGGGATTCTCCAGGCAAAAATACTGGAGTGGGTTGCCATGCCTTCCTCTAGGGGATCTTCCCTGACCTAGGAATTGAACTCGCCTCTCTTAAATTTTCTGTATTTGGGAGGCAAGTTCTTTACCACTAGTGCTACCTGGGAAACCCATTAGGGTGGTTATTGCAGTATTATTCATAACAACACCAAATTGTAAACAACCCAAGTAGTCCAATGGATAAATAAATGGTGATGCATTCTTACCAATGAAAAGTGAATGAACTTTTATTTAACTATTATTGTAGAACACTATTAGTTAAAATAAATAAACCTCTTCACCAAAGCAACAAAAAGATATAGAGTGTATCTCAAGCAAATGTTAGATGAAGGAATCTAGACATCAAAGTATACATCCTGCATGTATAGGAATTTAATCTAGGAATTTAGAAGCTAAAATAGTAATTAACTTGTGTAGGAGGAATCAAGAGAGCCTAAGAAAGGACATGAAGGGACCTTTGCATTTTATGAATTTTTTTCCTGGATATAGACAGTGATTAGGTTGTTGTGTTCATTTTATGCATATTCATCAAGCTGAGTGGTTCATTATTCATTACTCCAGTAAATAGTGTTTGTCATTTAATATTATTACTTCATGCACAAGAGAAAATTTTCTGTCTGGAGTCTGTGGTCTGTTTCCCAAATACCAATGAATTATCTATCTACCACTTGAAAACCTGGGTATGAATGAGTCACTGGGGTTAAAATCTATAGAAAATTAGGTGTAGGATCCTCTTTACCTTTACAAAGACTTCTGTTAGCTAAGAAACTGAAATGAAATTATTGGGTAATGTACAGGAAATTCTTTATAAAATTGATCATTGGATTATGCCTGGTTTCTACATGGGCTGTCAAATATTAAAAATGGCTTACCCTTTTTCTTATATCTCTGTTTTCAAGTCACTTTCACATTCACTGTCTTCAGTGATCCTCAAAGCATCTCTGTGGAAAGTGGGTAACTTTCTCAGTTGCACAACTAGTAATTGGTTTTTTTAGATTAAAATTTGTTTCCTGTTTCCTATATTAGAATTTTTTCTGGACCTCCACTTTGCCACACTATCAGACCATTTCACTAATCATTGTTTTATACTCACCAAGAAATTGTTTCCTCCTTCTCCATAATACAAATGCATGTATTTTATGTCATGTTCTGGGGCCAAATTTGTTTTAAAACAATAAGTAAAACATCTGATATAGGTGAAAATCCTCATACCTCAATTCATATTGCACACTCTATAGTTAATAGAGACCCTGGCCTAATTACCAGATGTTTGAAGATATTAGTTTCAGGAAAAATTGTCTCTTGACACACTAATTGAATTGGGAAAGCTAAACATGGTATGAGAAATACTTTTAATGTTGCTCCCTACAATGTCACATGAACAATGTGAAATGAAACCTGTAATATTCAGGAAAGCATTACTGTTTAAGACAGGAATCTCCATTTTTAGTTTTCAAAAGTAGTATATGAAAAAAATATGTTTTTGAAATTGTTGTATTTGAAGTGGATATCCTATTTAGAAAGAGTGAAGTCGTAGGCACATTACAAAATATCAGTGCACTTAAAAATAAAATACATACTAAATTTCAAGCTACTAATTTCTGTATGTAAAATATATGATTAAGAATTTTTTTTTCAACCAGAATCTCTTCTGAAAAGGAGATAGATTTTTTGATAGGGTCTTTCACTAGACTCTTGTACTCATTCTCATGAAATTTTTTATGTGCTCTCTCAGCATTAGAGAACAAAAAATGACTCTTAGGGCTAAGATTTGCCATACACAGCCAGATGACAAAGTTCTCATTCATATATCGCATTTTAGAGTTTTCTTATAAACATCAATCATAAACTGACATTCATGTCCACAACAATCTGCCAAGGTGCTGTTTTAAACCCAGTATAAACCTCAAGGTTATTTTCTGCTAATTAAACTCTGTCCCTCAGACACTTTTTTGAAATGTTTTTTTTCTCAAACTGAGGCTTGCTGAATAGAAAAAGCACTCCCTTCAGGTCAAGCTTTGTGCTCTGTGACATATTTACTGATTCTTTGTTCTACAGCTGGCCTTTTCATTACCTAATACAATGAGATGTGACTCAGATAATATGTCCGATATATCTAAATGTCCTTAAGTCCAGATTTGGTTGTGAAAAATACAACAAAAATATTCACTCTCCTTATGTACTATTGATTTTGTTTTCTTGGTTTTTCCAGCCCTCACTAAATTGTCATGTATTTCTCATCATGATAGTCCTGACAATGTCTATAACAAGAATTTGTGATTTTTAAACATTTGTGATTTTCAGACATTTTTCTGAAAGTCAGTTGCCAAGAAGGAACTGTAAATATATGGAAGTTGTCAGGCTATAGTATTTTTTAGAATGTGAAAATTTCTAAAGGGAGCAGTTGATGTCAGCAAGAACCTTATTGCCTAGCACACACAGTAAAGGGCTTCCATGGTTGCTCATATGTTAAAGAATCTGCCTGCAATGCCGGAGACCCAGGTTCGATCCCTGCATTAGGATGACCTCTGGAGGAGGAAATGGCAACCCATTCCAATATTCTTGCCTGGAAATTTTCATGGACAGGAAGCCTGGTGGTTTACAGTCCATGGGTTGCAGAGTCAGACACAACTGAGCTACTAACGCACAGATTAAAGTGATGTTATCAAGTTAACTTTGAAATGCTTGGAATCATTTAGCCTAAATACATTTAACATAGGGTTTTATTTCTAAAAACAAAAGTTTATTCAGCATTGTAAATTGTGATGGTATAATTTATAATTTGTGATGGTATAGTTATTTTATAAAGAGGAGTTAGCAGACTTTAACAGAAATATTTCACGAAAAGTTGAGGAAGCAAGAGAGAGAGTAAATAATTGGTATGATCAGTGCAGTGTGAGAGGAAATGTATATCATTCTGGTCAGATTATTCTAATGACAAGCTATGGAAAGAGGGGGATTGAGTTGTATTATAGTGTTTGCTCAGACTTGGGAACAAGCCAAAGGTCAAGGAGCAGTGGGGAAGAGAGAATTTTGCCCAACGTTTAGTCAAGACAAAGCCAAGTGTAAGAAATAGGCAACTGTGAACACTTAGTCAAAGGGTGCACAATATGATACAGACTGCTCATTCATGTGTTAACTAAAAAAACTGGAAGTCAGTATTCTAAATACATGTTAGCGTTCAATCTTTTCCACTGAAAGGGTCGGACCATGGCCAATGCAGATTTTATTTTTAAATAGCACCTCTCCTTTTATCTGTAATAGATACTCAGTATTTCATAAATAAAACATGTATATTATCATATGTGAAACAGATCGCTAGTCAAGGTTTGATGCATGAGACAGGGTGCTCAGGGCCGGTGCACTGGGATGACCCAGAGGGATGGGATGGGGAGGGAGGTGGGAGGGGGAGTTCAGGATGGGGAACATGTGTACACCCGTGGTAGATTCATGTCAATATATGGCAAAAACCACTACAATATTGTAAAGTAATTAGCCTCCAACTAAATTAATTTTAAAAAAGAAATTTTAGGAAATTAAGGAACAATTATTATTTAACAGTATCCTAACTTCAAAATTAGAGAAGGCAATGGCACCCCACTCCAGTACTCTTGCCTGGAAAATCCCATGGATGGAGGAGCCTGGTAGGCTGCAGTCCATGGGGTTGCTAAGAGTCAGACAAGACTGAGCGACTTCAATTTCACTTTTCACTTTCATTCATTGGAGAAGGAAATGGCAACCCACTCCAGTGTTCTTGCTTGGAGAATCCCAGGGATGGGGGAGCCTGGTGGGCTGCCGTCTATGGGGTCGCAGAGTCGGACACAACTGAAGCGACTTAGCAGCAGCAGCAGCAACTTCAAAATGGTATTTGTCTATGCAAAAAAGTTTCTAACGTGTTTTCCAAGTAAATGTCAATAGATCTCAGACAAAAGAAGAAAAATCAATTAACAAACACTTTCTATCAAGAATGATAGAATCTTCCCGACTGAGGAATTGGACTGGGGTCTCCTGCATTGCAGGCAGATTCTTTACCAACTGAGTTATGAGGGAAACATCAAGAATGATAGAGATAAAAATATAGTGTGCTGCCTTTCACTCCAGGCTTCCCAGGTGACTCAGTGATAAAGAATATAGCTGCCAGTGCAGCTTCAATCCCTGGGTTGGGAAGACCCCCCGGAGAAGGAAGTGGCAACCCACTCCATATTCTTGCCTGAGAAATCCCATGGACAGAGGATCCTGGTGGGCTACAATCTAGGGGGTCCCAAGAGTCAAACATGACTGAGCGACTAAACAACAATATATTTTCTAAAGTGCATAAGATCCTCTGTCTCCTTGGTGCTTTATATTCACAATTACAGGTAATAATTTAAAATTTTGAAACAAAGATAAATTTTGTACTGCATTTTACATAAAATAGTAATAAGGTCTATAGAGTATAATAACTTGCCCATGGCCCCCCAGGGCTAAAAAGCAGCAGAGTAACAGCTAACACCAAGGTAAGCAGAAGTCTAGATTGCTGTGGCCCCCATTACCTCACACTGCCTTGGAGGTGAGCATGGACTCTCGCTGAAAACACCAAAGTAAAACTCAGACATATTCAACATCAGATCAGTTACCCCTTTTTAAAAAAGTCTTGATTAAATAAACTTTGAAAGTCAAGTTCATCAGCCTACTGGTAGGCTTAATATGTGTGCTGTATGCTAAGTCAGTACAGTTGTGTCCACTTTTTGCGACCTTGTAAACTGTAGCTTCCCTGTCCATGGGATTTCCAGGGATTACTGGAATGGGTTGCCATTTCTTTCTCCAGGGGATCTTCCTGACCAGGGATTGAACTCAAGTCTCTTAAGTCTTCTGCATTGTCAGGCAAGTTCATTACCACTAGCGCCATCTGGAAAAACCATCCCAGTGTTAATACTGAAGGAATCTGTTTGATTTAATTTATGAGTTTAACTCACAGTTGTGGGTTGTCACTTCTAAATCTTTTGATCTCTAAATATGTTAAAATGGAACCAGAGGTGGATTAGATTTTTCAAAGTGATCATAATCTATATATTTTAGTGCATACTAAGTAAAATCTCGGCACTTGATATCAGTTATTTAATTTAGTCAACATAACTCTCTTCCAAATTATATTTTATCTTTTTTAATGAAAAAATCAACATTCTAAGAATTTAAAATATTTTTCCAAAGCAACACAATAAATTTAATCTATGATATAAAATACATTTTATATTATAATCTAAAATAGTGTACATTTACCTCAAGAGACTGTGTTCTTTCCTTTCAGCAACACTGACTCAAAGCAAGCTTCAGAGATATCTATTTTCTAAAACACTTAGAATTTTAAATTGTTGTAGGCCGTTATTATGTCTATATTTCTAGGGAAAGTCAAGTTACTCTCCTTGCCCCTGGTTAATATATGATGGATTCAGGATATTGAATGTACTTTCCTTATATTTCTTCCTGATTCATTTTTAAGAGCTTAAAAAAGTGATCATGAAAAATAAAGTAGGAAAATTATTTATAAAGAGTTATAGTACTACCAATGGAGCTCTTCTCTCTAGTTTAACAAAATTGTAATTTATGAGATCAGGGGCTTCCAGATAAAATGTAATTTTAATAAAACCCTTTCATGTTCTTTTATGTTCTTCTATTCAGCTATTTATTTATTAACATTTAATATGAAAGTTATTGTGAAATAATATTCCTTTTAGTGTAAATGCCAAAAATTATACATCAGGATTTTTAAGTCACTAATACATAATAAAAGGCAAGGATGTTACTGTGAATTTAATTCATTCTTTCCTGTATTTGGACAATCAAACTGTTCTAAATTTTAGGATATACTACAGATGAATTTTCTTTTTCAGTAAAGTCCTGATGATTGAAACTGAGACAGGAAAATCTAATAATTGACCAACTTTTCTCACCTGAGGAAAACAAGTTAGTAGGTTTAGTAAACTAACAACAATTGCTTGCTCAAACTGGTTTAATTTAGCAATATTAAATAATGAACTTTAAAGTATAGATTTATTTTCTTCAAATATGCAATGATTTATAAGGAAATATGGGGAGGGGAAAGAAGCAAAATGAAAATGAAAGCTAAATATGTAGGAAATTTTAATTCATTCAGCAAATAACATATGCTCAATATGCTACACATATTATATATTTTTGTAGAATATAGGAGGAGGGATTCATGTTACTTTTAAAGCTCTAATAATATTTCCAGAAGCAAGGGACATTTTATCTGGATCATGATGCTTACTTTGTCCCTTAGAGAAGTCAGTTAACTGTATTCAGATTGAAGAAAGACCAGAAGTAAGAACCTCAGGTGGTCTTTCTTCAGGCAGGGTGTATGTGTGTGTTTGTGTGTGTGTGTGTGTGTGTGTGCGTGCATGTATAGAGAAACACCTATGTAGCATTGAGGAAATGTACAGACATTGTTTTAATTAAAAAGTTACAGGACATTATTGGCATTTGTTGACTGGGGGCCTAGGGTGACAGATGTTCTATACATAAAGAATCGTGGTAGTTCCCATGTGATTTGTGAATGTCTTGTATATTCAGGTAAAAGAAAATTTACATTTATTTATCTGAAACTATGTATTTAGTATTTCACATGTGAACTCAAATAATTCTTGTTGTTCAGTTGCTAAATCATGTCTGACACTTGAGAACCCATGGACCAGGCATGTTAGCCTCCTCTGTACCCAAGCACGCCAGGCTCTTCGGTCCTCCACTATCACCCAGAATTTGCTCAAATTCATGTCCATTGAGTCAGTGATGCTATCTAACCATCTCGTCCTCTGCCACCCCTTCTCCTTTTGCTTTCAATCTTTATATGGTTTTAAATTTTGCACAGTTTGAAGTTTTAGGAAGGCAACTACCGTGTAAACTAAAGGGAAATTATAATTTTTAAATTTCTAATTTTATCAAAAGTTCCTCAGAACTTTAGCAAACTGTTTCACTGAAAGCAATGTAGCACATAGAATTTGAACAGCTACTATAATGTATTTATATCAGTAACATTTGTGGCTATTATACGTAAAATGATTCTCTCTATACGTGTGTGCAACTTACCTTTTAATTTTGTTTTGCTTGAGTATTTATGTATGACAACTATATATTTATTAGAAATGCACTGTTTTTTCTATTTTTTATATTTATGCCTTTAAATTATTCTTATTGAAATTATATATGTAAGTTATATTATGTTAAATTAATTCTGTGATAACAAAGAGATTGTCAAAAATGTTTATTATAGAGAGGTTGATTACCATTAACCTAGGACATTTGCAAAGCTAAGTGTAAATAGGCAGGGTTCTGTTAAAGATAAGATATCACAGTCTTAACTATTTTAGATAAAGATATATTTAAAATAATAAGTAGATATATGTAAAAATCATGAAGGTGGAAAAGCCTAAGGAAGTCTCACTGGAATCAGGAATATTGATTCCAAATCTATTCTGAGCCTGTTAGGTTTAAAAAAATAAAAAGTAAAGATGGGATTACATGTGCTTTTCACTCCTATGCTGCTGCTGCTGCTGCTAAGTCACTTCAGTTGTGTCCGACTCTGTGTGACCCCAGAGACGGCAGCCCACCAGGCTTCCCCATCCCTGGGATTCTCCAGGCAAGAACACTGAAGTAGGTTGCTCCTATAAAGCTCTATAAAATGGTTACAAGTACTAACAAGACCTCTGTTTCTTTGGCCACAGAAAAAAATCCTAAACCCTAAAAAAAGTATGAAATAAGGAAAAGATACATAGCATTCGTTTCTTCTATTTTCCAGAATTCATGGCAGGAGATAGTTGGTAGAATTTAAATCAGATCTGGAACCTTAGGAGCAAGGCCATTAGGGAAATACAGTGTTTATTCAAAATGTCTGTGGGTCCACCAAAATGTTAAGGCTATTATTATTATAAAAAAGTGGGGGAGGCAAGTAAATATTATATTACCACTAGCTATCTCTACCACACTGAGCATCTAACAAAATGTTTGGGCTTTATACTTACAGATTATAAAGGCTACATATAATAGGTACACAGTTATTCATGAAAGTTCTGTCCAGAGTGCCTAATAACTGTTTAGAAGGCAGTGATCAAAACCATCCCAAAGAAAAAGAAATTCAAAGAAGCAAAATGGTTGTCTGAGAAGGCTTTACAAATAGCTGAGGAAAGAAGAGAAATGAAAAAGAAGGGAGAAAGGGAAAGATATACCCAACTGAATGCAGAGTTCCAAAGAATAGTAAGAAGAGATAAGAAGGCCTTTTTTAATGAAAAATGCAAAGAAACAGAAGGAAAAAATAGAATGGGAAAGTCTAGAGACTTCTTCAAGAAATGGGAAATATCAAGTGAAAATTTCATGCCAGGGTGGGCACAATGAAGGACAGAAAAGGTAAGAATATAACAAAGGCAGAAGATTAAGATGAGGTGGTAAGAATGCACAGAAGAACTATACAGAAAGGCCTTAATGACTGGGATAACCACGACGTTGTAGTCACTCATCTAGAGCCAGACATCCTGGAGTGTGAAGTCAAGTGGGCCTTAGAAAGCATCGCTATAAACAAAGCTGGAAGAGGGGATGGAATTCCAGTTGAGCTATTTCAAATCCTAAAAGATAATGCTATTGAAGTGCTGTATTCAATATGCCAGCAATTTGGAAAACTCAGTAGTGGCCACAGGACTAGAAAAGGTCACTTTTCATTCCAATTTCAAAGAAGGGCAATGCCGAATTGCCCTGCACAATTGCACTCATTTCACATGCCTGGTGGGCTGCCGTCTATGGGGTGGCACAGAGTCGGACACGACTGAAGCAACTTAGCAGCAGCAGCACATGCTAACAAAGTAATGCTCACAATTCCCCTAACTAGACTTCAGCAGTACATAAACCAAGAACGTCAAACTGGATTTAGAAAAGGCAGAGGAACCAGAGAGCAAATTGCCAACATCCGTTGGATCATAGAAAAAGCAAGATAATTCCAGAAAAACATCTACTTAAAAGTGTTTATGTGCTTAAAAGAAAGATAATTATAAAAATCCTTCTGTGAAAGTCTCGTCTGACTCTTTGCTGCAACCCCATGGATAATACAGTCCATGGAATTCTCCATGCCAGAGTACTGGAGTGGGTAGCCATTCCCTTCTCCAGGGGATCTTCCCAACCCAGGAATCAAACCAGGGTCTCCTGCATTGCAGGCGGATTCTTACCAGCTGAGCCACAAGGGAAGCCCAAGAATACTGCAGTGGGTAACCTATTTCTTCTTCAGCTGACCTTCCTGACCTTCCTGAATCAAACTGGGGTCTCCTGAATTGCAGGTAGATTCTTTACCCACTGAGCTATCATGGAAGTCTGAAGTAATTCTGATTTGAATGAAATAAGAAATCTGACTCTTGTTATTTGAAACTAGGAATCTTGAGTTACTTACATCTGAAGGCTTCCTTCAATTATGTCTCCCAAATATAAACCAGAAGCTTTCTACTTAAATATTGGTTTATATCATTAAAAAAAATCATATTACTGAAATTAATTTTTTATCCCAAGAGATCTTGGAAAAGTTAGAAAATGCTCATATTAACATTGAAAAACCACTACTGTAATAGAAATGATTATCAGTTAGATTTATCTTTAGGTAATTATTGTTAGATTATTCATAAATCATAGTAATGTTAATTTGATGAGTTTTAATTGTTGCAAAATTGGTAATTTAAGTTGCCTAACATGTTTTAGAAAGAGGACTCAACCTTTAGCCTATAGAATTTATACTTGCAAAAAACTTCAGCAATTTCCAAATGTATTAATTGCATACATGAACAATTTGGTTTTTATTTCTAAATTAAAAATAAATAATTCATATTGAAATTTGTAAGCTAAATTTTAATTTAGTTTATGTTTAAGAGACTTTCCCTCAAAGTAATACCCTTCTCTTTGTTTCTCATTTTATTAAATCTTTGAAACCAAGGAATACTTATTATTTTGTCTAAGAAAGATGAAGCAGGAGAATATCATGCTTACAGCTTGCTACACTACACAGAGGAGCAAGAAACAATGGCCTTGATATGTGTTTTACATTCTGACCTTATATTCATAGTAGCAGTTTTTTGACAGGACACATACCCTGCTGCAGAAGAGACTACCACATTTCTTCCCTTAGGAGTGAGGGATTTGAATACTTAGAAGTAACACAATTCCTAAACATCCTTAACTAGATGTCAATAATTAATTTGCATCTTTGATTCATTTGCATCTTTTTTATTCATTTAACTTTAATATATTTATTTGATGCAAATTAAATCCACCTTTCTATTTTGCCTAGTGGTCTAACAATATTCTTCCCAAGATCTATTATAAGAGAAAACAATGCTGTTCAGTGTAGCCATCCCAGTATCCTTGAGGCATTCCATTTCAATACATGCAGGGGGAGGAATAATTAAAGATGGTGAAACAGTAAGGAGTAACAGACTAGAACAAAGTCAAGCTGCCATAAGAATCCTAAATGAGACATGTCTAATAATGAGTTGACTACAAAATATACAATTCCATGAATTGATACCAGCTGACTTGGCCTCTGCTAGTATGTAAGGTGGCAAATTAAAGCATCTTTATGTGTGATTCTGTTAAAGCCCACTGATGATTCAGATATTCCTACGATATGAATTATCATAGTATTTGAATGCCTAAAATCCAGATATAAACTCCCAATAACAAAATGAAACACAGTATATTTACTACCTTGTTAAGAATTCTAGCTGTTAAGAACTGTATTATTATAGTATATTATACTATACTTTAGGTTACTTTTCTCCTGGTAGCTAAGCTGGTAAAGAATTCGCCTGCAATGCAGGAGACCCCCGTTCAATTCCTGGGTTGGGAAGATCCACTGGAAAAGAAATAGGCTACCCACACCAGTATTCTTGTGCTTCTCTAGTGGTTCAGACTATAAAGAATCTGCCTGCAATGCAGGAGACCTGGGTTAGATCCGTGGGTTAGGAAAAATCCCCTGGAGAAGAGAATGGCGTGGATACTCCAGTGTTCTGAACTGGAGAATTCCATGGACAGAGGAGCCTGGGAGGCTATGGTCCATGGGGTCACAAAGAGTCAGACACAGCTGAGTGATTTTTATTTTCTTTTTCCTCCACTGAAAGGTAGATTTTGTAATTATAAAATAAATCTATGTGACCAAAAAAAGAAGATGGTCAAATTAGTGACTACATTTCAGTCAGAACTAATATTCTACAAATGCTTTTTATTTTATACTTTATGAATCAGGGTATCTTCTAGTTTAGTGGAAAAAATATACATATAATTTATCACACTTGAATAAGCAAGATGTAGGTAGTATAATTACAGAGGAAAATGTGTGTATTTCACTAGTCCCTTACAATGTACAGTTGACCCATGAACAACATGGGTTTGAACTGTGTGAGTCCATTTATGACTTTTTTTTTTCCCACTGGTAAGTACTAGAGAGAGTACTGTGTGATCCAGTTGGTTGAATCCATAGATATGGAGGAGCTGTGGATATTGACAGCAGGCTATACAAGATTTGTAACCATTCAGAGTTCAGTAACCCTAACATACTCTCCCTGGCGCCTCTGTTGTTCAAAGGCCAATCACATTTACAGAGGCTATTCTTCTGATGTCCTGGTTGAAAACTAGTCTCCCTAAGAATTCTGAACAGTCTGAGGTATTGAAAAATATTCAATAATTACTATCAGTCACAAAATACAGTGACCTTGGAACTTTTATTTCTGAAAAAAAATTTTTGATCTAAAATTTCTGATTTACCACTTTCTCTAATCTGTCACATGGATATAAAAAAGCATAAAGTTCTTAGAAAAAAAAACACAGCATTGCCAACATGGATCTTTGCAGTCATTTGTATAGTTTTCCAAAGATAATCTATAAATGTGTTGTATCTTTCACATAAAGACGAGCCATTGAATGAAGAGGCACTGGGTGCCAATGTAGAAGGCACCAGCTGAGGCTTTAAAGAATAGAGGTAAAACAGAAGCAAAGTCTTTTCTGAGAAAGATAGCAGTATAGGTTAAGAAATAACATATGTACACTAGTAACTAAATATTCATCATCCTCTCTCATTAATTAATATAATGTACAGGAAATCAATGGATATATAGGATATCTGAAAAACACTTATCAATCAACTTGATTCAATTGATATTTGTAAAATGCTCTACACAACAAAAATTGGACACACATTACTATCAAGATTCCACAAGACAGTCATGTTCTAGTCATAAAGTAAACTTGGAGAAACTTTTTTTTTTGTAGAGAAATCAAACAAAGCATATTGTTTATGATAATAGTGCTAGAAATCAACAGTAGAAAAATGTCCAGAGAATCCACAAATATTTGGAATCTAAATTACAAACATGAAAAAAAATCTCATTAGTCAGAGAGTGTGTCTCAATAGAGATTACAAAGATTTTTATCTGAATAAAAGTGAAAATTCATCATATCAAAATTTGTGAAAAGCATGTAAGTAATATTTAGAGGACATTCGTAACATTTAAATGCTGTAGAAAGGTAGACAGGTCTGAAGTCTGTAATATTTCTCCTTATGCATCATGAAAAACAAGAATAAGTTAATAAAGCAAGAAAAAGGAAGGAAATAGTAAATGTGGTATTTGTGGTGAAAGAAAAGACACATAAAACAATGAAACAGAACAGAATACAGAGCTCAGAAAGAAACCCATACAAATAGACTCATTTAGTTTTTGACAAAGGAGTAAAGACACCTCAAAAGACACATGGTATTTATTTCAGAAGATGGCACTAAGGGAACTGGACATAGGCATGGAGATTAATAATAAGTATATCTAAATACAGATCTTACTCCTTTCACTAAAAATAACTCAAAATGCATTGCAGACCTGAATGTAAAAAACAACAACAAAAAAAACTATAAAATTTCTAGAAGATATCATAGGAGCAAATCTAGATGTTCTTAAATTTCGTGGTGTGAGGTGATACCTCATTGTAGTTTTGATTGACATTTCTCTGATAATTAGTGATGTTGATCATCTTTCCATGTGTTTTTTGGCCATCTGTATGTCTTCTTTGGAGAGATATCTATTTAGATTTTCTGCCCATTTTTTGATTGGGTTATTTGTTTTGGTGTTGTTGTTGTTTGTTTGTTTATATTGAGCTGCATGAGCTCTTTGTATATTTTGGAGACTAATCTCTTATTGGTTACTTGATTTGAAAATGTTTTCTCCCATTCTGAAGGTAGTCTTTTTGTTTTGTTTATGGTTTCTTTGCTGTGCAAAAACTTTTAACTATATCTAAGAGTTTTAGAGAAATACCACATGACCCAACAATCCCACTCCTGGGCATACACCCGGAGAAAATCATAATTTCAAATGATAGATATATCTCAATGCTCATTGAAGCACTCTTTGAAATAGCCATCAGTTCAGTTCAGTTCAGTCGCTCAGTAGTGTCTGACTCTTTGTGACCCCATGAATCGCAGCACGCCAGGCCTCCCTGTCCATCACCAACTCCCGGAGTTCACCCGGACTCACATCCATCGAGTCAGTGATGCCATCCAGCCATCTCATCCTCTGGCGTCCCCTTCTCCTCCTGCCCCCAATCCCTCCCAGCATCAGAGTTTTTCCAATGAGTCAACTTTCGCATGAGGTGGCCAAAGTACTGGAGTTTCAGCTTTAGCATCATTCCTTCCAAAGAAATCCCAGGGCTGATCTCCTTCAGAATGGACTGGATGGATCTCCTTGCAGTCCAAGGAACTCTCAAGAGTCTTCTCCAACACCACAGTTCAAAAGCATCAATTGTTCAGCACTCAGCTTTCTTCACAGTCCAACTCTCACATCCATACATGACCACTCGAAAAACCATAGCCTTGATTAGATGGACTTTTATTGGCAAAGTAATGTCTCTGCTTTTTAACATGCTATCTAGATTGGTCATAACTTTCCTTCCAAAGAGTAAGCCTCTTTTAATTTCATGGCTGCAATCACCATCTGCAGTGATTTTGGAGCCCCCAAAAATAAAGTCTGACACTGTTTCCACTGTTTCCCCATCTAGTTGCCATGAAGTGATGGGACCAGATGCCATGATCTTCGTTTTCTGAATGTTGAGCTTTAAGCCAACTTTTTCACTCTCCTCTTTCACCTTCATTAAGAGGCTTTTTAGTTCCTCTTCAAGTTCTACCATAAGGGTGGTGTCATCTGCATATCTGAGGTTATTGATATTTCTCCCGGCAATCTTGATTCCAGCTTGCGCTTCTTCCAGCCCAGCATTTCTCATGATATACTCTGCGTATAAGTTAAATAAGCAGGGTGACAATATACAGCCTTGACATACTCCTTTTCCTATTTGGAACCAGTGTGTTGATATTGGAATATATATGTATTTTGGAATATATATGTATATTGGAATATTACTCAGCCATAAAAAAGAACAACATAATGCCATTTGCCTCAATGTAGATGGACCTAGATATTTTCATACTGAGTGAAGTAAGCCGGACACAGAAAAACAAACATTATATGATGCTGCTTATATGTGGTGTCTAGACAAAAGGGATACAAATGAACTTATTTACAAACAGAAGCAGGGTTTTGAATGTAGAAAACAAATTTATGGTTACCATGGCATGGAGGAGGGATAAATTAGCAGATTGGGATTGATATTCACACAATAATATATATATATATATATGTGTGTGTGTGTGTGTGTGTGTGTGTGTGTGTATTTATATAAAACAGATAGCTAATAAGAACCTGCTTTCTAGGACAAAGAACTCTACTCAGTACTCTGTAAAGGCCTATATGGGAAAAGAATCCAAAAAAGGAAAAGAGTGGATATGTGTGTATGTACAACGGATCACTTTGTTGTACACTTGAGACTAACACAACATTGTAAATCAATTATACTCCAATAAAAATGAAGGAAAAATAAACAGGTAAAATATATTGAAAAAAATTCTTCTAAAAATATTAGAATCCTACCAAGAAAGTTAGAATCTTAGAATTAGAATCAAGGAGCCTATGTGAATTCCAGAGGGGCACACCTGGTATTTGGTATTATATTTAATTTAAAAATAATGTTTTCATTCCAAAACTATGAACATATACAGAGAAACTGAGAAAGCTTAACAAACTCACATGACTGGAGGAGGGAATAATATAGAATAGAAAAACAGCTAAATCAAAGTCCTTTAAGTCCTAATGAGAAGAAGGTGCCTTGGTAAAAACTGCAAGCTTTCACATGGGAACTGAAATATAGATGAACCAACATAGATGGGCTGAAGCCAGCTTCAAAACCTTCAGTTACTGAGTAGGAAAATATGAGCCAGATTATTAGTGCTTTCTAACAAAAGCAAAACTAACATACAGAGCCTCAAATTATTGCTACAATTTTTTAACTGAAAATATTTCACTGAAGAAAAATATAAAAGTGGACAGTAGGGATAGTGGAGTACACAGAAAATAGACTTATCAGACATCAAGTTCAAAATGACAGCATTTAATATATCCCATGAATTAAAGTAGACATATTCATCACACTACTTAAAATTATTAAAGAATAAAATACAAATTCTGGAACTAAAATAGAGTTAGTAGAATTAAGAACTCAGTGAATGAGTTTAACAGCAGAATAGCTGAAATTGAAATAAATGAATTAGAAGAGATGTTATAACAAAAACCATGAATTAGGGATAAAATCAAAAGGTGTAAATACTTAGGAATTCCTTCTTAGAAGAAGAGGAGAGAAAATGAATTAGAAACTCAACTTTTCAAGTAATTTTCTGAATTTTTCCAAGACTAAAAAATGAAGCCATGGCATAGAAGTACTATGAGCCCAAAATTAGATAAACAATGATTAAAATATCAAGAACTAATGATGTAATAAAACTCTGACAACCAAATAAAATAATAATACCCTAAAAGCAGCTAGAGATTAAAAAGATACATTACTTTCAAGGAACAACAGAAACCTAAGAACTAACTTTTCAACAGAAACAATGGATGTCAGAAGACAAAGTAATGATATCCTTCTTTATTGTTTCTGTTGAAAAGTTAGTACTTAGGTTTTTGTTGTTCCTTAAAAGTAATGGAAACAGTGACAAATTTTATTTTCTT
This sequence comes from Bos javanicus, assembly GCF_032452875.1. Lineage (NCBI taxonomy): Eukaryota > Metazoa > Chordata > Mammalia > Artiodactyla > Bovidae > Bos > Bos javanicus. The sequence continues at coordinate 26,963,323 of NC_083891.1, read as the reverse complement.
GGGTTCTAAAATCACTGCAGATGGTGACTGCAGCTATGAAATTAAAAGACACTTGCTCCTTGGAAGAAAAGCTACAACCAACCTAGACAGCATATTATAAAGCAGAGACATTACTCTGCCCACAAATGTCTGCCTAGTCAAAGCCATTGTTTTTCCAGTAGCCATGTATGGATGTGAGAGTTGGACTATAAAGAAAGCTGAGCACTGAAGAATTGCTTTTTGAACTGTGGTGTTGGAAAAGACTCTTGAGAGTCCCTTAGACTGCAAGGAGATTCAACCAGTCCATCCTCAAGGAAATCAGTCCTCAATAGTCATTGGAAGGACTGATGCTGAAGCTGAAACTCCAATACTTGGTCCTCCTAATGTGAAGAACTGACTCATGGGAAAATACCCTGATGCTGGGAAGGATTGAAGGCAGGAGGATAAGAGGATGACAGAGGATGAGATGGTTGGATGGCATCACTGACTGGATGGACATGAGTTTGAGCAAGCTCCAGGAGTTAGTGATGGACAGGGAATCCTGGTGTGCTGCAGTCCATGTGGTTGCAAAGAGTCAGACACAACTGAGCGACTGATCTGAACTAAACCCCCACCCCCACGAGTCTGCTTCTTTTTTGTTATATTCACTAGCTTTATTTTTTAGAGTCTACATATTAGTGATATCATATAGCATTTATTGTTCTCTCTCTGACTCATTTCACTTACCATAATGCCATTCAGGGCCATCAGTGTTACAGCAAATAGCAGAATTTCATTTTTCATGGCTGTTTGTGTGTGTGTGTTTCACATCTCCTTTAGAATATGTTTAACATCTTCTTTATCAATTCATCTGTTATTGGACACAGGTTGTTTCCGTATCTTGGGAATTGTAAATAACCTGCTATGAACATTGTGGTGCAGGTATCTTTTAAAATTAGTGTGTTTGCTATTTTCAGATATATACTCAGGAATGGAATTGCTGGATCATATGGTAGCCAGCTTTTTAGTTTTTGGCAAAACCTTCATACTGTTTTCCATAGTGGCTGCACCAATTTACATTCCCACCGATAGTGTATGAGGGTTGCCTTTTCTCTGCATCCTTACCATTATCTGTTATTTGTGTTCTTTTAGATGATAGCCATTCTGCTAGGCTATCATCTAAACACCTAGATGTTAACACCTAGGTGTTAGGTGATATATCATTGTGTTGTTGTTTTTAATTTATTTTTAACTGGAGAATAATTGCTTTATAATATTTCATTCACATCAGCTGTACAACAACATGAGTTATTTCTAAGTATACATACATCCCCTCTCTACTGAGCCTCATTCTCACTCCACCCCCCAATCACACTCCTCTAGGTCATCTGAGAGCCCCAAGCTGAGGTCTCTGTGTTATACAGCAGCTTCTCATTAGCTATCTATTTTACACATGAACGACTTCACTTTCACTTTTCACTTTCATGCACTGGAGAAGGAAATGGCAACCCATTCCAGTGTTCTTGCCTGGAGAATCCCAGGGGCAGCAGAGCCTGGTGGGCTGCCGTCTCTGGGGTCGCACAGAGTCAGACACGACTGAATTGACACAGCAGCAGCAGCAGCGTATACATATCAATGCTACCCTCTCAATTTGTCCCACCCTCTTCTTGCCCTGCTGTGTCTGCAAGTCCATTCTCTATGTCTATGTCTTGCCTTGCCCTGGAAATAGGTTCATCAGTACAATTTTTCTAGATTCCATGTATATGATGTTTGATTATGTATGATTAATATATTTGTTTTTCTCTTTCTGAATTAATTCCATCCAACAGGCTCTAGATTCATCCACCTCACTATAACTGACTCAAATTCATTCTTTTTTATTGGTGAGTAATAATCTGTTATATATATGTACCACAACTTCTTTCTCTATTCATCTGTTGTTGGACATCTAGGTTGCTTCCATGTCCTGGCTATTGTAAAAAGTGCTGCAGTGTAAATTGGGATACATGTGACTTTTTAAATTATGGTTTTCTCAGGTATATGCCCAGTAGTGGGATTGCTGAAAGGTTTATTCCTAGTTTGTTAAGGAATATCCATACTGTTTTCCAAAATGGCTATATCAATTTACATCCCCATCGACAGTGTGGAGGGTTCCATAGCCTCTGTAGCATTTATTGTTTGTAATTTTTTTTAATTTATTTATTTTTAATTGAAGGATAATTGCTTTACAGAATTTTGTTGTTTTCTGTCAGACATCAACAAGAGTCAATCATAAGTATACATATGTCCCCTCCCTCTTGAACCTCCCTCCCAATTCCCTTCCCATTCCATCCCTCTAGATTGTTACAGCGCCCCTCTTTGAGTTCCCTGAGACATAGAGCAAATTCTGATTGACTATCTATTTTACATACGGTAATGTAAGTTTCCATGTTACTCTCTCCATACATTTCTTATTTGTAGATGTTTTGATGATGGCCATTCTAATTGGTGTGAGGTGATGCCTCATTATAATTTTGATTTTCTTTTCTGTAATAATGAACAATGTTGAGCATCTATTCATGTGTTTGTTGGCCATCTATATGTCTTCTTTGGAGAAATGTCTGTATAGATCCTCCATCCATCTTTTAATTGGGTTGTTTGCTTTTCTGACATTGAGCTACATGAGCTGCTTTATAGTTTGGAAATTAATCCTTTGTCAGTTGCTTCTCTTGCAATTATTATTTTTTTTCATTCTGAGGGTTGTCTTTTCATCTTAATTATAGTTTTCTTTGCTGTACAAAAGTCTTTAAGTTTGATTAAGTTCCACTTGTTTATTTTTGTTTTTATTTCCTAGGAGGTAGTTAAAAAAAAAAAAGATCTTGCTGTGATTTATGTCAAAGATTTCTCTTCCTATATTTTTGTCTAAGACTGTTATAGTTTCTGGTCTAACATTCAGGTCTTTAATCCATTTTGAGATTATTTTTGTGTATGGCATTAGGAAGTGTTCTAATTTCATTATTTCACCTGTAGCTGTCCAGTTTTCCCAGAAACACTTACTGAAGAGACTGCCTTTACTCTATTGGATGTTTTTGCTTCCTTTGGCTATTGTGTGGTGCCCATAGGTATGTGGATTTATATCTGGGCTTTCTATCTTGTTCCATTAATCTATATTTCTGTTTTGTGCCAATACCATACTGTCTTGATGACTGTAACTTTGTAATATAGTCTGAAGTCAGGAAGACTGACTCCTCTATTTTTCTTTCTCAAGATTGTTTTGGCTATTCAGGGTCTTTTGTGTTTCCATACACACTGTGAATTTTTTGTTGTTGTTGTTTTAGTTCTGTGAAAAATGCCATTGGTTATTTGATAGGGATTTCATTGAATCTGTAGATTGCTTTGGATAATATAGTCATTTTCACAGCATTGTGATTTTTATTTGCATTTACTTAACAATTAGTGTTTGTGGTTTAGTCACTAAGTTGTGTCTGACTCTTGTGACCCCATGGACTGTAGCCTGCCAGGCTCCTCTGTCCACGGGATTCTCCAGGCAAGAATACTGGAGTGGGTTGCCATTTCCTTCTCTGGGGATCTTCTGGACTCAGAAATCGAATCTGGGTCTCCTGCATTGCAGGCAGATTATTTACTGACTGAGCTATGAGGGAGTCTTTGCAACCCCATGGACTGTAACCTTCGAGACTGGCTCAGCAAGCAGGGTTTCCAAAAGCGTGATACGGCGGGAGAATGAGAAACAAGACATAAGAATTCAGTGAAAAGCGAGGATCAGGGGATCAACACCGCTCCAAGGTGAAGGTGACGAAACTGAATCAAGCCAGCTTTATTATACTTTCAACCGTGAAAGAAAGAATATGTAGAAGTTAAGCTATAACTCATGTGGCCTTCAGGGCCAAAGGAAAAAGTGATCGTTAACCACTGAGTAATTAAAAAACAGTCATCAATAACAAATCAGTAACTAAGACTCATATTCTTATCTATAGATTTCCCACCAGATACGTAAAACATGTGACTCTGAGATGCCAGTTAAGAAACAATCTGGTATCGATTTTCCAACCCCAGGATCATATCTTGTTTTCAAGACTATGAACTGTACCCTCAGGACTTGTTCCAAGAGTCTCATGCCTTCTAGCATCCAGTTTATCAATAATTATACATTTCTTTTGCGGCCCTTGCCAGGGCCTGCTTTTCTTTCATTCTTCCTGTCTCCTACAGTAACCCGCTAGGCTCCTCTGTCCATGAGATTCTCCAGACAATTGGTGATGCTGATAGTTCTTTCATGTGTTTGTTAGCCATCTATCTGCATGTTCTTTTTTGAAAATGTCTTTTTAGTTCTTCTGTCCATTTTTAAAATGGGTTTCTTGGTTGAATGGTTTGAGCTGTTCATATATTGAAAATCAGTCCCTTATTAGTCATATTACTTGCAAATATTTTCACCCATTCAGTGGAATCTCCCTTCTCACTTTGTCAATGACTTCCTTTCCTGTACAGGAACTTTTAAGTTTAATCACATCCTACTTATTTATTTTTTATTTTATTTCCTTTACTTTAGGACACAGAATTTTTACAAAAGAAAATTGCTGTGATTTATGTCAAAGAGTCTTCTGCCAATTTTTCCTATAGGGATGTTATAATATACAATCTTACATGTAGGTCTTTTGGACCAATCCAGTTTGAGTTTATTTTTGTACACGTGCTAGAGAACATTCTAATTTCATTCTTTTACATGTAGCTGCCCAGGCTTTCCAGTGCCACTTATTGAAAAGTGTGTCTTTTCTCCACTGTATATCTTATCTTTCTTTATAATAAAATCTACATATATGATGATTCTTATTGCCAAAACAGACTTAAATTGAAGAAAGTAGGGAAAACCCCTAGACCATTCAGGTATGACCTAAATCAAATCCCTTATGATTATATACTGGAAGTGAGAAATAGATTTAAGGGACTAGATCTGATAGATAGAGTGCCTGATGAACTATGGAATGAAGTTTGTGACATTATACAGGACCCAGGGATTAAGACCATCCCCATGGAAAAGAAATCCAAAAAAGCAAAATGGCTGTATGGGGAGGCCTTACAAATAGCTGTGAAAAGAAGAGAAGCGAAATGCAAAGGAGAAAAGGAAAGGTATAAGTATCTGAATGCAGAGTTCCAAAGAATAGCAAGAAGAGATAAGAAAGCCTTACTCAGCAATCAGTGCAAAGAAATAGAGGAAAACAAGAGAAGGGGAAAGACTAGAGATCTCTTCAAGAAAATTAGAGATACCAAGGGAACATTTCATGCAAAGATGGGCTCAATAAAGGACAGAAACCATATGGACCTAACAGAAGCAGAAGATATTAAGAAGAGGTGGCAAGAATACACAGAACTGTACAACAAAGATCTTCACGACCAAGATAATCACGATGGTATGATCACTCACCTAGAGCCAGAAATCCTGGAATGTGAAGTCAAGTGGGCCTTAGAAAGCATCACTACGAACAAAGCTAGTGGAGATGATGGAATTCCAGTTGAGCTATTTGAAACCCTGAAAATGATGCTGTGAAAGTGCTGCACTCAATAAGCCAGCAAATTTGGGAAACTCAGCAGTGGCCACAGGACTGGAAAAGCTCAGTTTTCATTCCAATCCCCAAAAAAGGTAATGCCAAAGAATGCTCAAATTACCACACAATTGCACTCATCTCACATGCTGGTAAAGTAATACTCAAAATTCTCCAAGCCAGGCTTCAGCAATACGTGAACCGTGAACTTCCAGATGTTCAAGCTGGATTTAGAAAAGGCAGAGGAACCAGAGATCAAATTGCCAACATCTGCTGGATCATGGATAAAGCAAGAGTTCCAGAAAAACATCTATTTCTGCTTTATTGACTTTGCCAAAGCCTTTGACTGTGTGGATCACAATAAACTGTGGAAAATTCTTCAAGAGATGGGAATACCAGACCACCTGACCTGCCTCTTGAGAAACCTATATGCAGGTCAGGAAGCAACAGTTAGAACTGGACATGGAACAACATACTGGTTCCAAATAGGAAAAGGAGTACATCAAGGCTGTATATTGTCATCCTGCTTATTTAACTTATATGCAGAGTATATCATGAGAAACGCTGGCTGGATGAAGCACAAGCTGGAATCAGGATTGCCGGGGGAAATATTAATAACCTCAGATATGCAGATGACACCACCCTTAGGGCAGAAAGTGAAGAGTAACTAAAGACCCGCTTGATGAAAGTGAAATAGGGGAGTGAAAAAGTTGGCTTAAAGCTCAACATTCAAAAAACCAAGATCATGGCATCCGGTCCCACCACTTCATGGGAAATAGATGGGGAAACAGTGGAAACAGTGTCAGACTTTACTTTTTGGGGCTCCAAAATCACTGCAGATAGTGACTACAGCCATGAAATTTAAAAGACGCTTACTCCTTGGAAGGAAAGCTATGACCAACCTAGATAGCATATTAAAAAGCAGAGACATTACTTTGCCAATAAAGGTCCATCTAGTCAAGGCTATGGTTTTTCCAGTGGTCATGTATGGATATGAGAGTTGGACTGTGAAGAAAGCTGAGCGCCCAAGAATTGATGCTTCTGAACTGTGGTGTTGGAGAAGACTCTTGAGAGTCCCTTGGACTGCAAGGAGATCCCACCAGTCCATTCTGAAGGACATCAGCCCTGGGTGTTCTTTGGAAGGAATGATGCTAAAGCTGAAACTCCAGTACTTTGGCCACCTCATGCGAAGAGTTGACTCACTGGAAAAGACTCTGATGCTGGGAGAGATTGAGGGCAGGAGGAAAAGGTGATGACAGAGGGTGAGGTGGTTGGATGGCATCACCGACTCAATGGACATGAGTTTGAGTGAACTCGAGGAGTTGGTGATAGACAGGGAGGCCTGGCGTGCTGCAATTCATGGGGTCACAAAGAGTTGGACACGACTGAGCTACTGAACTGAACTGAACTGATACTTCTAAATAATTGATATATTAAAGAAAAATAACAATGCTAATTTGAAAATATTAGAAATTAAATGACAATAAAAATACTATTTACCAAATGGTGCAGGGCAGCTATAGCCATTATTGAAAGAAAATATCATTTATTATATACACATATAAATGCATTAGAATAGAAAGGCAAAAAGTTGCTAATCATCATTGCTTCTAAAATGTTTGAAAAAGAACAGAAAATTAAATCTAACAAGTAGAAGATAAGAAAATGGCCATAAATTAATGAACTTTATAGTGCTGTTGAGCACTGTCCCTTCTCTTTGAGGAACATGAAAGATACCCCCTCTTTCATCCAGTAACTTTAAGAGAACTGTATTTGAGGAGTGTAAATGCCTGAAAGAAAAGAAGATATATATCATATTTTCTTGTCAGAAATATATCGAATAGTGCAATTGCTATCTTGCTATCGAGCTATCTTCTGGCATGTCAGATTACTATTTATATTTGTGGTTATTTATATTCACTTTGTGGCTATTTATATTCTATGGAGAAAGGGTTAAATTAATTTAAATGCAATGCCTATTTGCTATTTTCTAAGCATTATGCTCAGTTCAGTTCAGTCACTCAGTTGTGTCTGACTCTTTGCAACCCCATGAACTGCAGCCTGCCAGGCCTCCCTGTCCATTACCAACTCCCGGAATTTATCCAAACTCATGTCCACTGAGTCGGTGATGCCATCCAACCATCTCATCCTCTGTCATTCCCTTCTCCTCCTGCCCTCAATCTTTCCCAGCATCAGGGTCTTTTCAAATGAGTCAGCTCTTCATATCAGGTGGCCAAAGTATTAGAGTTTCAGCTTCAGCATCAGTCCTTCCAGTGAATATTCAGGACTGATTTCCTTTAGGATGGACTGGTTGGATCTCCTTGCAGTTTAAGGGACTCTAAATCTTCTCCAGCACTACAGTTCAAAAGCATCAATTCTTCTGCACTCAGTTTTTTTTTTATAGTCCAACACTCACATCCATACATTATGTTAGATTACTTAAACTGCACACCAATTACTTGATAATACATTTATTTCCACTTTCCAATTAGAAGTTGAAGCTTAGGAAGGTTTAAACAATACATGTAAGACATAAAATTATTGTAGCATATCAGTTTCTTGGGATTGCAGACTCACACCCGAATTCTCATGTCTTCAGGCTCAGACTGAAACCACCAGACTTCTTGATTTTTCAACTTGCAAGTGGCCAATTATGGGAATTTTTCATCTTCATAACTATGTGAAGCTATTTCTATAAAAAATTTCATTTTGTATCTTATCTGTTATATTCTAATCAGTTCTGTTTCTCTGGAGAACACTGACTAATACAGGTTAAACATTTTACATCACAAATTTTCAGCTCAAAGTGCAAAAGGTAATAAGAAATCTGAATTTATTAAATATAATTAATTTTTTCATTGATTTTCAAATTTTAATTTTGATAACATGAGAGGACTTCCCAGGTAGCACAGTGGTGAAGAATCTGCCTGCCAATATAGGGGACCCAGGAGCTGTGGGATCGATCCCTGGTTTGGGAAGATCCCCTGGAGGAAGGCATGGCAACCCTCTCCAGTATTCTTGCCTAGGGAATCCCATGGACAGAGGAACCTGGCAGCATAGTTAATGAGGTTCAAAGAGTCTAACACGACTCAGCACAGCACAACGACATGAGATGGTAATTTAACACTTTATGATTATGATCGTGAAGCTTTTTTTTTTTTTATTTTTAGTAACAGGCTTTGTCCTAATATTGAAACTGTTTCCCTTCTCTAAAACAGTCATCCATCTGAAACCATCAAATAAAATGGACATGGACAATAATTCTGGTGTTGTGAAATCTTACCTTATAAAACATTGCAATTTGGTGAGGAAATTAAAACACGTGCTTGCATTTCAGTTAAATTAGAATGCAAGAGCCCGATTGGTACAAGAGCCCAATTAGAGCTTGATGAAAAGTTCTGGAATCACATTGGAACCAGGTGATTACATTCCAGGTGATGACAGTGTTTGGAATTTTTTCAGTGTAAGTTCAGAGGTACCCAGGGATTTTTTTTTCCAAGAGTAAATCTTCTTTTTGGTAAAAGACTTATAGCTCCTGGATTCTTGCTAGGGTTCTTGAATCACTTACTTTTTTGCTTCTAATTCCAGCTACAGAACTCATCATTAGGACATTCAAAGCATCCCTGTGCTTTGGATTATTTGTGTTCAATCTCCATCAATTCTTATGTTTTAAATATGTCTCTTTTTCCCTTTGTTGTTTAATCAGAATTGATGTGGGATGTATAGATCAATCTTATGAACTCTGTGGGAGAGGGAGAGAGTGGGGAGATTTGGGAGAATGGCATTGAAACATGTATAATATCATGTATGAAACGAGTCGCCAGTCCAGGTTCGATGCACGATACTGGATGCTTGGGGCTGATGCACTGGGACGACCCAGAGGGAGGGTATGGGGAGGGAGGAGGGAGGAGGGTTCAGGATGGGGAACACAGGTATACCTGTGGCAGATTCATTTCGATATTTGGCAAAACTAATACAATATTGTAAAGTTTAAAAATAAAATAAAATTTAAAAAAAAAGATACCAATCCCTAAAAAAAAAAAAAAAAAAAAACATATCATTTTCTTCATGATTTTATTTAATGTGTAGTTAAAACAAATCAATGTGAATTTAGAATTTAAAAAATCAGATTGCCACTCTCAATCCACAGTTTAACATTGAAAAATAAGTTTCAATTCTTCCCCTACCTTTGAATCAAATAAAAGACCTGTTATTGCCTTTGACTTAAAGGCAGTAAAGACATAAGCCTGTCTTTGACACTTTTCTCTGCACGGTGATTATCTATAGTTTATTATTCAGGCCAGTTATTATGCTTTCATTGCCATGGGTTTCAATTAAGCCAGGTGCTTAAGAACATACACATTCAATGTGTTATTTCAGTGAATGCAACACTAGACTGTCAAGATGACAAAAAAATTCCTGAGCCCAAATTACCCAAGCTTTAGGTAATGTGATCTATATTAACAGAGCAGCTCTTGTAGCAATATTCTACTCTGAATAATATAATAAAAGGTAGCTGGCATCATCAAATAGTGAGTTATTATGAATTTGAGGAGAGTTTTGAAACCTCAAGCTAGAGAGCAACCAAAATTCCATTAAAATAAGGAATAGAATCAAAGAAGTTCTATCACCACTACACTGATACAACCAAATAAAACTGTGCAATTAATTCCTGGATGAATGGCTTTGTTCAGACAGACATATTTCTAGAAAATATAAGCATGTGTATCTCACATGATTTAGCCAATTAGATAATGTGTATAGTTTGAAAGTCTTTCAACCTCACACAAATAATTAAGAATATAATACACATATATGTAAAATATGTATATACCATATATGGTGTATGTGTATATATACATATGTTTTATACAAATATAAAATATGGCATACTACATAGTACACATATATATTATAAAAACAAAAAACATATTAAGAATACTCCAATTCTATAATTTCTATATATTCTTTATACATACTACCCAATTTATACATACATATAGTATGTAATAATCATATTTGCATGCAAGTAATGATCTACATTAAGGATATGACAACCCACTCCAGTGTTCTTGCCTGGAGAATCCCAGGGACAGCGGATCCTGGTGGGCTGCCGTCTATGGGGTCGCACAGAGTCAGACACGACTGAAGTGGCTTAGTAGTAGTAGTAGTAGTAGTAGTAGTAATGATCTACATTAAGAATATTCCTCTAAAGTAACGTATGTCCTAGTATTTAGTGGTTAGTAAGGCAACTGTAAGTCTTTTAATATAATTTAGAGCTTGTGGTTAAAAAATAGCAGAACAAACACAGAAATACCTCCTGAATTTCTGAAGCCATACTGAAATTACACTAATTGGATACAAATAAACAGGTAGAAATCCTCATGACCAAAACAATGGGAAAAGAGACAACAGCAATAGCATTTGAAAACAGGAAGAAAGATGGGTGAATACTGACTGAACTAGTAGATTTGAGCCAGATTAAATCTAAGGCACCAAAATGACCAGAAGTAACTTTGAGACCAATTCTTAAAAGACTCAGAAATCAGTAGCCATAGGAAACTATGAAAGTGGAAGTGAATAGATAGGGAAAGCAGAGAGATTCAGATTTACCTTCTTCAATCATCTCATAAGTGACTGTCCTGCCTTTTTCTGAAAGAAGAGAAAGGAATAATTTGGACAAAGTGAATCTGAGTGAGTCTAACTGGATTTCAGCATGTGTTTTGAAGTTGCTGGGGTTGTACTACAAAATGTATCTGCTTTGTATTCTTCTTTGGAAAACTACTGGAGGATGTTTTTCCCCAAAACAACAGAGTAAGCAAAGAAGTAGAAGACCTAAGACACAAGGGATATAAAAACCATCACAGAAAAGAGGGACAGGACACTTCAGGTTGATGTGAAATGGAGATGCTAGAATGACATTTGTTGATTAGGACTGTCAGAAGGAAGCCAGTCACCTTTGGAGAATGAAGAGAGGGGCCCTAGAAGGTGTCCTGATGGTACCGGTGTTTTAATACTCTGAATGCAGGGTTATGCATCTAGAGAGAATCATGTGATGATTAATCATAGGCACATGGATTACTAATCACAATAGAAAAACACTAATTATTAATATCATGGAAACAAAAAGTTGTATAAGAAACAAATTGTAAATTTAGTATAATGCTTTAGCTGTAACTTCTATTTTCAGTCACAACAGTGTAAATATTTGTGTCTGTTTTCTGTTGTCATGTAATAAATCATCACCAGACTTAACAGCTTAAACACACACACACACGCACACACACACATCTATCTCCTAGTTCAACAAGTCAAGAGTCCAGGCAAAGCATAGCTGGGTTTTCTCATGAGATATCAAGTAATGTGTTGAGGATGCTGTGTTTCTTTCTGGAACACATGGTCCTTTTACAAATTTATGTAGTTTTTGGAAGGATTCAATTCCTTACGGTTGTATGATGATAGTCCTGTTGGCTGGAAGAAACCCTTAGCTTCTAGAGGCCATCTGCAGTTCCCTGCCATGTTCCCCTCCCTGTAGGCAGGTTACCACCTGACTGCTTCTTTAGGCAAGCAAGAGGGTTTCTCTCACTGCTGCTGCTGCTGCTAAGTTGCTTCAGTCATGTCCGACTCTGTGCGACCCCATAGATGGCAGCCCACCAGGCTCCGCCATACCTGGGATTCTCCAGGCAAGAACACTGGAGTGGGTTGCCATTTCCTTCTCCAATGTATGAAAGTGAAAAGTGAAAGTGAAGTCGCTCAGTCGTGTCCGACTCTTTGCGACCCCATGGACTGTAGCCCACCAGGCTCCTCCATCCATGGGGTTTTCTAGACAAGAGTACTGGAGTAGGGTGCCATTGCCTTCTCCGTACTCTGCTAATATAGAGTTTTACAAGATAATCTAATTGAGAGTGGCAGCCTATTTATCACCTTTCCCATATGGCATTGAAAATAATAAAATCACACATTCTACCCACATTCAAGGGGAAAGGACTATACAAGATGAAGATCATGGTAGCCAATTTAGATTTTTGCTTAGCATGATTAAATAAAAATTATGAAATGACTATGGAAAAATGCATGTGAGAGTGCTCAGTCATGTCCGACTCTTTGCCATCCCATAGACTGTAGTCCAACAGGTTCCTCTGCCCATGGAGTTTTATCGGCAAGAATAAAGGAGTGGGATGCCATTTCTTTCTCCAGTGTTGGAAGATAGAGGAAGACAAAGTAGATGAAGGAGATACATCTTCATATATCTCCTTGTAAAATCTCACGGATTCTTCATACTCTAGCAGTTGATAGTATATAAAACCAAACACTAAATATATTTTAAATTTTTATTTTTATTAACACCAAAAGCATTTTGTATTGGGATATAGCCAATTAACAATGTTGCAATAGTTTCAGGTGAACAGTAAAGGGACTCAGCCATATGTATACATGTATCCATTCTCCCCCAAACCCTTCCCAACCAGGCTAGCATATAACATTAAGCAGAGTTCCATGTGCTATACAATAAATTGTTGTTGGTTATCTTTTAACACTAAATAATATTAGCCTGAGAAAATATTCCCTCCATAATGGAATATGGAGGAAAAATCAGAAGAATTGCATTTAATCCTTTATATTTGAAAAATGAAACTGAATCAGAAAAATATATAAATAGCATATGAACTAAATAGCAGCTATAGGATCTGAGAGAAGTAAATAGATATTAGAAATACAGTGGGAAAGGTGGGGGAGAAAGAAACAGAGTTGATTTATGCTTTTATATCAAATTATAGAAACAGAGATGATTAAGCATTCCAGGGAATATTTCTGTAAAATTCATGTAAACATCAGCAGAGAATTTAATACGTGTTTCCATTGGTTTACTTTTAAGAATATTTTCTCCAATATGTGTTTTTCAAAAAATAAATAAAAATCAATAAGACAATTTGTCAGAAAACCACAGATAATTAGGTAATAGTAGTTTAAATGAAGTTTGTTGAATAAATTTTTCAATTGTGATTTTACTTGGTCAGTTACTCAATAAAGGAAAATTTAATATTTTAATTTGATGAACAAGTGATATGAAAACAATACAAGAAAACAGAAAGATATGATTAGAAAGGGATTAATATTTACCTTAGAAGTTGATGTTAGTTATAGATATATCATTTGAAACATTTTTATTAGGCAGTTAAATTCCAGCCACATCATAAGCAAAAATATAATTTTGCAGGAGTTTGGTCAACATTCCAAAATGATAGAATAAAATAATTCCAAAATAATAAAATTTTCTCCCTTCCTCTTGGAGTTTTATGTCATCTCTGTCTCAAGTAAGACAGCTAACATTCTCCCACATATTTTATCTTCACTTTTTCTTTGCATAACAAATAGATCAATCAATAATAAATCACAACTTATACCAAAAAAGCAACATGAAATCATCATGTCTTCTAGACATTCATTTTATGAATAATGCAATGCCTTCTTAAATCTGTCAATAATGACAGGACAGAAGAATTGGAACAGAAGGTAAGGCAGTGAAAAAGGGTGACATAGAAATAGGAAGAGTTTTCATTTAATTCACTAGTATAGTGAGGGTATAGTGAGGTTCAAATACTAGAAATAACATCAAATATCATAAATTTCCACATCAATGTCATCAATAAATCATGAAAGACAAGAGAATGGAACTGAAAATATGAGGTAAAACCAAAACACCCCACCAAAAAAAATAAGCAGACAAAAAATATTGATGTAATGAAAAAAATGGCTTTTCCTAAAAGCAAAACAAGAAAATAACAATATGATAATGGCAATAGAGTCCGCAGAGTATAACTGCTACATAGTTTTTTCTCTAATAAGATTAAATGTTACAGATAACAAAAACATTTCACTTCAATACCATATATGGACATTAGAATGTTAATGTTTGTGTTTCTTTTGGAGAAATCTGTTCCTTCTCAATGGATTCTAGTTTTCAAGCTCAATATATTCTAAACTGTGACTTACAAGCTAGAACTAAGCTGTATTAATAAAGAATTATAAATACTGAAATAAAATATGTTTATACACATTATCTGCAATAAAATATTAACTATCAATTCTAAGAGTGTTTTCAAATAAAATGAAACAACTTGGCTAATCTGAAAAGTATCAAGTGATCAGATGCCCTGATAAATTACCTTACTTTTCAAACGCTGGTACTAGTCTTCCACCACTCAAAAATAGAATCATCTAAATATCAATGCAAGATTTAGGAATAAAATGATCAGGGAAGTTGACAGACTTATAAATAGTTTTGTAATTGGTTTTACTTGAATAGTGTTAGAAATGGCTTAAAATTCCCTTTTTTTGGTTACATTCTTTATTTACAATCTTTTCAGACTGTAAAGACTAATGGCAGAAGTATAATCAGAAGGATCTGAAGATATTGGAAGTAAGACAGAACTCAGTAATTATCTTTTTGGATATTAATGGAGTATAAAGTATTGTAACCAATTGTGACCTCTCAGCACTGATGGTCAAAGCTATCTTAATGTAGTTTTCTTAAGCACATAATTTTGAAAGTAATGACATCTTTTTCCCACTGTTTTATGAGCAATAGTTGTTTATTTTCTAACATTTAATAAGTGCTGATGTTTCATTGCTGGGGAAAATATCAACAACCTCAGATATGTAGATGACACCAATCTAATGGCAGAAAGCAAAGAGGAACTCAAGAGCCTCGAGATGAAAGTGAAAGAGGGGAGTGAAAAAACTGGCTTAAAACTCAACATTCAAAAAACTAGGATCATGGCATCCAGTCCCATCATTTCATGACAAAGAGATGGGGAAACAATGGAAACAATGACAGACTTTATTTTCTTGGGCTCTAAAAATCACTGAGTGTGATAGAATGAAGTAAATGAAAGTAAGCCATCTAAATACCTAATACTTAGATACCAACATATCACTGATAAGTAAAATGGATGAAAATAAGTAAAATTTATGGAAGTAAAACATCCATGAAAAGCTGACTATAGAGCTTTGTAGTAATTAAAACAAATTCACCTCATATATGGAATACCAGTGTTATGTCAGTAACACGATTAAAAAGTGAATTTAACTTCATGAGTAATTTCATATATTAAGAAAATTACGGCCAGGTTCGATGCATGATACTGGTTGCTTGAGGCTGGCGCACTGGGACAACCCAGAAGGATGGTGCGGGGAGGAAGGAGGGAGGGGAGTTTGGGATGGGGAACAAATCCCCACATGTGTACCTGTGGCGGATTCTGTTGTATGGCAAAACCAGTACAATATTGTAAAGTAATTAACCTCCAATTAAAATAAATAAATTTATATTTTTTAAAAAATAAAATAACAAATAAATTTAATCTAAATTGAAAAAAAAAAAGAAAATTATGGCATAGAAATAGACACCTTCATTGCTGCTCATTCCAGAGATTCAATAACTACCGATCCTGAGTACACAGCTAGCCTGTTGGTTGAATCTATGGAACTTAAGTAAGCATTATTTTACTAAAATGAAAGCATTTTAGGAGTTTTCAGCATGTTTGCTATTTTCACTTGATTACAAATTTTTCATGTAAATGTAAACGTTTTTAGACTATCTTCCCTGGTAGCTCAGATGATAAAGAATCTGTCTACAATGCAGGAGACCCAGGTTCGATCCCTGGGTCGGGAAGATCCCCTGGAGAAGGAAATGGCTTCTAGGAAACTATTGCCTGGAAAATCCCATGGACAGAGGAGCCTGGTAGGCTACAGTCCATGGGGTCGCAAAGAGTCGGACACGACTGAGCGACTTCACTTCACTTCACTTCTACACTTAAGAAAACTAAAATTAATATGTACCTAAAATATTTATATATTTACTGAAATCAAACTGACATTGAGTTTTCATATTGAAAAATTGGAGTTTACATGTTTTTATGAAGCTGAACATTGTAGTAAAAATAACTGTACAATTTCTGATTATGCTTACCTTATACAATATTTGATCTTTTGCAACTTGAAATAAACATCAATTTGTAAGTAAAAATTGGTCATAAGAAAAACTTCAAATGATATTAGTACTTGAATCAAGGATGTAATCAAGTTAAAGCTATTTAAACTAACAATATAATACAAATACATGTCAAATACAAAGAGCTACTCATTTAAACCTTGGGCAAATGTATTTGAAGTTATAAAAATATTAGCTTTCTAAGCTTTAGGCTGAACATCCCATTTTTTGAGTTGTATGCAAGTGTGCTGCACTAGCTAACCAATCAATTTAAATTGACACTTTTGTTAGGACAGGAGTATTTGGGGAATAAAAGATGAACACCTTTTCATCCTTCCTCATAAATCAATTCTATTCTGTGCACAAGACATAGAAAATCCTTTAGCTCAAGTTATTAAAATGCAATCTTAACAAAATAGCTGCATTGTTCTCTTGTCTAATATAAAATGTCCATAAAAAAAGTGCACTCAAAGTACCTACGGAAATATTCCTCTAAATATACATATGTGCAATAGTAATGGCTGTAAAAATACCATTTTGCTATTAATACAAAAATATGTAATTTTTTAGAAAATGTTCTTTATTTAATAAACAGAGCAAATGGGTGAATTGCAGGGAATTTAGAATGGTACATACCTATGTTAATATGGAGCTTATTTTAATCACAATGTGTCCAATCAGTCCTTGTGTTAAAAAAAAAATCCATAAATCTATTATATGAGAGGGAATAGGGTGATATGATTTTCATTTATCTTGGTGGTTATATGTGCTTAGCAGAAGGGTAGTGTGTGCTGGATACTAGCAAACTGTATGTTTGACCTTATAGGAAATTTTGAACCATCTCAGAGCATTCCATTGCTTACCAAATGACATTCTTATGCTTAAATGCATAGGGGCTTCCCTGGTGGCTCAGATGGTAAAGCATCTGCCTGCAATGCAGGTGACCTGGGTTGGATTCCCGGGTTGGGAATATCCCCTGGAGAAGGGAATGACAACCCACTTCAGTATTCTTGCCTGGAGAATTCCATGGGCAGAGGAGCCTGGTGCAAAGCCATGGGGTTGCAAAGAGTCAGACAACACTTTCTTTTTTTTTTTTTTTTTTAAACAGGTTTTAAATTTTATTTTATTTTTAAACTTTACAATATTGTATTAGTTTTGCCAAATATCGAAATGAATCCGCCACAGGTATACCCGCGTTCCCCATCCTGAATCCTCCTCCCTCCTCCCTCCCCTACCCTCCCTCTGGGTCGTCCCAGTGCACCAGCCCCAAGCATCCAGTACCGTGCATCAAACCTAGACTGGCAACTCGTTTCATACATGATATTATACATGTTTCAATGCTATTCTCCCAAATCTCCCCACCCTCTCCCTCTCCCACAGAGTCCATAACACTTTCACTTTTGCTGCTTAAAAGCTTTAGCTGTGTTTGTAGATAACGTCATCTCAGTTTCCAACAGGTTGGTGCGGTGGTTTTAAAGTTTATGTCAACATGGTATTTGATATTATTTTCCATCAAAAGGTGAAATCCAGTTCCCCTCCCCTTAAATGTGCATGTGTTCTACGTCACTTCAGGCGTGTCTGACTCTTTGCGATCCCAGGAACTGTAGCCCACCAGGCTCCTCTGTCCATGGGATTCTCCAATCAAGAATACTGGAGTGCCTTGCCATAACCTTCTCCAGGGGATCTCCCCACCCAGGGATCCAACCCACCATCTCTTATGTCTCCTGTATTGGTAGACATGTTCCTCACTGCTAGTGCTATCTGGGAAGACCCCTTAAATGTGGATGGTACTAAATGACTCACTTTTAGCAAACAGACTGTAGTAGAATTGATGATGTATAGCAGAAGCAGGCATCGGTTTATTAATCTTCTGGATATAGTCACACTTTTCTACACAGCCTCTGCACATCTTCCCAACCCTAGTCACCCAGAATCTTTAGCTGTTTAACTGAGACTTTCTTCGGGTCCACTGTGCTCAGGTGGATCTGCTTGCAGTAGCTTTAGCTCACAGATCTGTGATTCAGATACAAAAGGTCTTGCCATTTCCTTCTTACTCCTTCCACTGGATTTCTTTATCGGGATACATCACTTCAATGTCTTGGGGACATCCAAGACCTGTGACAGGACCGCTGGTCTGCAGCGCAACCCTGTGGCTGAGCCACCTTGGAAATTAAAAATCTTGCTCCCAGTTTTCTTCTAGATGGTGCTATCCAGCCAATGATGGTAACCTAATGAAATACCCAGCTCCGGAACCACTCAGATGAGCCACTTCTGGATTTTGAACTCTCAAAAACTTGCGAAATAATCTGTTTGTTGTTTTAAGTTTGGGAATAATTTGTTACATAGAAAATCATTTATAACTTTATTAAATTAACAAAGATAACAACATGAATCCTTTCTTAAATATCAAAGTCTAATTGAAACAAGAATTCTTATTTCTTCTCAGATAAGACACATCACTGTGTCTCCAGTTAGTTCCTTGAAGGATTTTGGTTGTATATTTTTATTCTATATACTTGTAAATCTCACAAGATGATATTACTGTTATTCTTGCTGTTGGATTGTTGTGGTTTATGCAGTCAATGTTTTTGAAGTCTTTTTCCGTCCCTTCCCTTGCTTCACTCTTATTCTTTAAAGATTTATGACAGCTACAAAATTCACAGTTGCGAATTGCATTTAGCACGTCAAGATAATTCACTATATTTGAGCCTCTGTTATTTTTTTGTGAAGTCTATTTTCTTTCTAATTTTATTTCCTTTGCAAGTAATAACTTTATTTTTTGCCTCAAAATGTTTCTGTTTGGTTTAAAGTATTAATTTCACTATGATGTGTTTGAGAATAATCTTTGAATTTATCCTATTCAGGTTCTTATGTTTTCTTAGTTTTGGGTACTTTCTCTTCAAACATTACTTTGCCTCCACTCAAAGTCTTTCTGCCTCTTTATACTAATATCCATATTTTATTTGACTTATATTCAAAATTGTTGTCTTTTCAGTTGTTTATTATTAAATTCATACATTTAATGTTTAACTTCAGTTATAGTATTTTTATCCCATGTCAAAAATCTTACTTTACTTAAAGGTGTCTTTGATTGCTATTTTTTTTGTAAACAAACTTATGAGTTTTTAGAGTTAGCAATGTTGCTCTGTCATTCAAAAACGTATATGCTGTCAGGAAGTCATCATTATATTTAATTTAAATTGTGACGTTTTTAACATTTAATTCCCTAGAAATTGTTTGTTTCCCTGGAATGATGTGAGGTAAATGACCTGTTTAACTTTTTCACGTAGATAATTATATTTTACCTCCACTTATTGTAAATCTGCCTCTCTGGTCTGGCTTGCTAGTTCTATTATGGATCACCATTTCTTCTATACAAGTATCTGTTTCTGGGCTCACTATTCTATTGATCATTCAATCTATATAATTTTAGAAAACTCATTATCAATTTCATGGACCCTAATATCTTATAGATAGAATTCCCCACAGCTTATTGCTCTTCTTCAGATGGCTTTTTCCTATTCTCAGTCCAATCTAAGCTCAGATACACTTTATTTTTCATATTTATTTATTTGGCTGCACCAGATCTTAGTTGTGGCATGCAGGATCTTCAATTTTCGTTGCAGCATATGGGATCTTTAGTTTATGCAGACTGGATTTTTATTTTCAGCATATGAGCTCTTAGCTTCGGCATGTAGGATCTAGTTTCCTGACTAGGGTCCCTGGGAGGACCATCAGGGACCTCCCAGTTCAGATCACTTTAAAATTGCTTTAAATTTGGAGAGAATATTACTGTTTACACTACTAAATTCTCCTTTCCATGAACATAGCATGCATGCATCTCTATTTCTTTAGATCTCCCATGCTTTTGCAATATATTTCCATTTTTGTCTTTGTAAAAAAATGTGAAATAAAAAATATTTTTCTCATTATAAAATAAATACATGTAGAAACATCTGCATTTAATGTCTTCATTCTCTTTTGAAGAATTATCTTTTACTCCTTAGAAAATTTCTTATTTTCAGTCTGGGACAGTGTATTCCTCTCTAGGCATTGGTGACTCTGGCAACAGTATAAATAAACAGCTAAAGTGTTTATTTTATTCTAGATGAAATTCAAGGAATAGTGTAAGGATTCATTCTTTCAGGAAAAAAACCTCATGCACTCAAGGGACAGTTTTGTCTTTGCTTTTTGGTGTGTGTGTGTGTGTGTGTGTGTGTGTGTGTGTGTGTGTGGTGGGGGTGTAACTGTACTAAGCAATTCCTCAAGTGAACACATTGGCTCACCACCTGGAGAAAAAGCAGCATTGGTTACAGGCTTTCTTAAAATCTTAATGTCAGCCTGAATCCAGAGGGAGGTGGACAACTGTTGCCCCAGGGGCAGTATTTTTACTGCATGTGGGCTAAGTTGCTTCAGTTGTGTCCAACTCTTTGCCATCCTATGGACTGTAGCCCACCAGGCTCCTCTGTCCATTCAATACTCCAGGCAAGAATCCTGGAGTGGGTTGCCATGCCCTTCACCAGGGTTCTTCCTGACTACCTGGTACTTTTCCTTAATCTTCACAAAAGCAAAACTTTGGTGCTTTCCTGCTATATACCCCAAAGTCAGGCCTTTGCAGAATATGTTCCCAGTAAAGAGTAGGTGATCAATGGCCAAAAATGATTGCTATGCTTTGTTATCATTAATGCAGTTAATAATTTTTTCATGTGTATGGATCATTTTGTAGGTCTCTTTCTTTGTAAACATTAGAACAATTTAGAATGTTCTCAATTTATGAAGCATTTATTATAAGGCTACCAGTTAGGAGTAAATATCAAGGAACTTGAAATGCTTTGGAGGAAAATTAGATTTTGAACCGGGAGAATAACCTGTGGCATCTAGGTAATTTTGTACATTATTCCTTGGCAATTATGATGCTGTCTGTCTCTCTCAGTTTCTATTTTTCATTATCACTTCTGGTAGACATACTTCATCATACTCGGGTTCTTATTCTGTATGTATTTTGTTTTAATATGCAATTATTTTTCTCTCAATAGTTTAAACATACCGTATGCCTGTTAAGCAATTGTACTTCCTCTTCTATAAACTATGTGTTGGTGTGTGCCTGTGTGCTAAGTCGCTTCTGTCATGTTCGACTCTTTGCGACCATGTGAACTATAGCCCGCCAGGCTTTTCTGTCCATGGGATTCTCTAGACAAGAATACTGGAATGGGTTGCCATGACCTTCTCCAAGGGATCTTCCTCATCCAGGGATCAAAATGGGTCTCCTGCATTGCAAGGCAGATTCTTTACCTTCGGAGCTACCAGCGAAGCCCAAAGTTGTGTTTCTATTCTTCAAGTAATAGAACTCAGGTTCTTGTTTGTATTTAATTTTACCCATTGATGATGGAACCATGAGAGTATGACTTACATTTCCTTCTGTCTTTGTCTTTCAAGTGATGAAATACCCTGGCTTGTTCCAGTAGCTGATGATGATCTATAGGATTTCCTTTTTAATTATCATCCCCAATACCTATTCTTTATTTCTTTTAAATCCAGAATTTATAGCAAGGAGAGACAAGAAAGCCTTCCTCAGCTATCAGTGCAAAGAAATAGAGGAAAACTAGAATGGGAAAGACTAGAGCTTTCTTCAAGAAAATTAGAGATACCAAGGGAACATTTCATGCAAAGATGGGCTCAATAACGCACAGAAATGGTAGGGACCTAACAGAAGCAGAAGATATTAAGAAGAGATGGCAAGAATACACAGAAGAACTATACAAAAAAGATCTTCAAAACCCAGATAATCACGAAGGTGTGATCACTCTCACTCACCTAGAGCCGAACATCCTGGAATGTGATGTCAGGTGGGCCTTAGGAAGCATCACTACGAAAAAAGCTAGTGGGGGTGATGGAATTCTAGTTGAGCTATTTCAAGTTCTAAATGATGATGCTGTGAAAGTGCTGCACTCAATATGCCAGCAAATTTGGAAAACTCAGTAGTGGCCACAGGACTGGAAAAAGTCAGTTTTCATTTCAATCCCAAATAAAGGTAATGCCAAAGAATGCTCAAACTACTACATAATTGCACTCATCTCACATGCTAGTAAGTAACGCTGAAAATTCTTCAAGCCAGGCTTCAGCAATATGTGAACCGTGAACTTCCAGATTTTCAAGCTGGTTTTAGGAAAGGCAGAGGAACCAGAGATCAAATTGCCAACATCTGTTGGATCATTGAAAAAGCAAGAGAGTTCCAGACAAACATCTATTTCTGCTTTATTGTCTATGCCAAAGCCTTTGACTGTGTGGATCACAATCAACTGTGGAAAATTCTGAAAGAGATGGGAATACCAGACCACCTAACCTGACTCTTGAGAAATTTGTATGCAGGTCAGGAAGCAACAGTTAGAACTGGACATGGAACAACAGACTGGTTCCAAATAGGAAAAGGAGTAGGTCAAGGCTGTATATTGTCACCCTGTTTATTTAACTTATATGCAGAATACATCATGAGAAATGCTGGACTGGAAGAAACACAAACTGGAATCAAGATTGCTGGGAGAAATATCAATAACCTCAGATATGCAGATGACACCACCCTTATGGCAGAAAGTGAAGAGGAACTCAAAAGCCTCTTGATGAAAGTGAAAGTGGAAAGTGAAAACGTTGGCTTAAAGCTCAACATTCAGAAAACGAAGATCATGGCATCCAGTCCCACCACTTCATGGGAAATAGATGGGGAAACAGTGGAAACAGTGTCAGACTTTATTTTTCTGAGCTCCAAAATCACTACAGATGGTGACTGCAGCTATGAAATTAAAAGACGCTTGCTCCTTGGAAGGAAAGTTATAACCAACCTAGACAGAACGTTAAAAAACAGACATTACTTTGCCAAAAAAGGCCCATCTTGACCATAGTCAAGGCTATGATTTTTCCAGTGGTCATGCATGGATGTGAGAGTTGGACTATAAAGAAAGCTGAGTGCTGAAGAATCGATGCTTTTGAACTGTGTTGTTGGAGAATACTCTTGAGAGTCCCTTGGACTGAGGTCCAACCAGTTCATCCTAAAGGAGATCAGTCCTGGGTGTTCATTGGAGGGACTGACGTTGAAGCTGAAACTCCAATACTTTGGCCACGTGATGTGAAGAGCTGACTCTTTGGAAAAGATCCCCATGCTGGGAAAGATTGAAGGCAGGAGGAGAAGGGGAACACAGAGGATGAGATGGTTGTATGGCATCACTGACTCAATAGACATGGCTTTGGGTGGACTCTGGGAGTTGGTGATATACAGGGAGGTGTGGTGTGCTGCAGTTCATGGGGTCACAAGGAGTCGGACATGACTGAGCAACTAAACTGAACTGAGTATTGTAAACCATCTATGTTCAAGTCCAATATATTTTCTGAAGATATTTCCACTGCTCTAAATTCCTGTTTTGAACATTTGAATTCCAAACTCCTCACTTATTCTTACTAGACCTTTGTTAATGCTATTTCTTCTTCTTCAAGTTCTAATTACAAATCCATCACCTTTAAAAATCAACTGGTTTTCTGGTGATATATATATTATATGTACAATATATAAATAAAAATAAATAAATAAATAATAATAATAGATAATTCCAAATTAATGAATATATTATATATATTTATATATGGATATTTTTATCAGTGTATGCTTCTATTTTACCCTTTTTAACTTGTCTTATGGCTTAACATGACTGAAGTCATATTAGTTGCCACCACTTATTTGCAAAACAGTCAAATAGTGATGAGGACATATTAGGCACTAAAAATATACTTACTGAGTAAGGGGATGAATGCACTTCCTCCATAAATGCTAGATTGTAATAGCTTGTGCTGAGCGTCTATGGTTTGAAAGCATATAAAATGCACTCATGCAAATTAAATATATTTTTAATGATGTTCGTAGAAAGCACGCTCATATCACTTGAGCAAAAATGCAAAATCTGTAAATCCTTCTCATAAAACTTGACTAGTTATATGTGTATTAACTGTATAATGATTTTCCCACTCTAAAATAGATCTGTTAATGGACTGCCCAGCTCTATCTTATTTATTCATTATTTTTCTGTTGAAGTAGAGAACACTCATTTGAATACCACTAAACACTGCAAACATGTATAATCCTGCGAATTGTCAGTTAGAAAATTATGAAATTAAGCCATTTTTTTTGGTCTTCTTCTTCTCAAATTACAAAGTTACTTTTGGCATATTGATAAGAGGCCTTTTTTAACAATCAAAATAATAAATACATGGATTACTATTAGTTGTAACACCTTCTTGAGTCTCTTTGCTTTTTATGTTTGTCATCATAAGCTGAATATAATCTTGCCCACTTTTATTCTTTTGACATTTTTGTCATTTGAAGCATATTTCAAGATGTAAATATTTCTTCTTGCCCTGGAAAAGTTGTATAGTAAATACAACTATTTTGACCTTTTCAGTATTCTACATTTTGACTGGTTGTCTGTTCTAATCATAGGGTCCTGGGGTGGTAAACAGGGAAGGTTGGCCATGGCAAGCAAATCAAATTACAGAATACTAAAAAGGTCATAGTAAGATGGTTTTAACTTCAAAGAACATAAGAAATGGGGGGGAAATATTTGTAAGACTTTTTAAATCTTAGTATTTAAGTAAAGGTATTCTTGTGTGCATTTTAACAAGTGAGTAATGAAAGCCAATGTTTACTATAATTTTTAAATTATGTTTGGACTACATCTGAAAAGTCAGCATATTCTGTCTGCAAATTTAATAAAAATAATTATATTTTCCTTATATAAAAATAATTATATTTTCCTTATAATTAATAATATATGAAATCCTCTTGAGAAGGGAAGCTTTATTGCATTTTTGCAGATAGTATTTAACAAATGACAACTACATAATAGTGTGAATTTCAGTCTGTCCTTTCCATCCAAGATGATTTAAAATATTGACTAAAAATCCCATAAGATGAACTTCATTGAGTTTATTCTGATTCACTGAATTTTCCCAATGGGTTATGTTTTTCCCCTTGCTACATGAGGCTCAGAGGACTGATTTTTTCATTGTGTTGTTTCTTTCATTGATGGATAGCTCCTCAAATGTTAAATACCCTTAAACAAAAGTCAGTTGTACACATCAGTCAGAGAGGACACTTTCTCAAAACATACACAGTGATGTTTGGCTGAATGTTTTCAGTAATGTGACTTTAAAGCATTATACAGATGTAAACTAATGTGTGTATCTGTGTGGCAAGCTGTCATCTAGACATGAAGGACATAAAGACTGCCTGTCCTTTAAAACTATGGAAAAATGGGATAAAATTTGGCTGCTTTGGGGTTATTGAAAGTATTCATAGTCAAATGAATGATTCCGTTACTTAATTCTACTCAATTAGCCCTCTGCTCAGCACATTATCTTGGGAACACATGTTTTTTTTCTCTCTTTGTTTTGATTTTGGCTGCACCACTTGGCATGTGGGTTCTTAGTTCCCACACTAGGGATCAAACGCACGTCCCTGCATTGGAAGCATAGAGTCTTAACCACTAGAGCACCAGGGAGATCCCTAGGGGACACGTTGGGGCCACCTCTATTTCCAGTATTGTTTGTGCCCACACCAAAGTTGGTGGGGTTGGGGGGCAGGCATGGAGCAGGTAAATGCTAGGCCCAGAAGTAAGCATGTCACTTTTAGCTACAACCCTTTAGCCTGAACTAGTCAATTTACCTATTTACTCTTAAGAGAGACAGAGAGTGAAATACTACTGTATGGATAAGATAAGGAGCTATAAATGTTCTGTTTATGTTATTATGTTATATTTATGTTATTATGTTAATAACTACCTTAAGAAGCAATGTGAACTTAGAAAAATGCACTCTGTCTTTAAATACAGGTCCACTTCTTTCTAATCCACATTAGAGCCAGATGGGTTTTGAAATTCACTTTTATCTTCTTTGGATTTTAGGAAACTCATATGGTATGTATAGCTGAAGGACTAAGAGTAATTACAGCTCTTTCCACACTTAGGATGGGATAACAACCTGAAAATACTGTAAGTAAAAAATGCATTTAATACACTTAACCTACCAAATACCCCACTTTAGCCTAGCCAACATTAAACATGCTCAGAATACTTACATTTGTCAACAGGTGGGCAAAATTATCAAACAGAAAGCCTTTTTATAATGAAGTATTGAATATCTCAAGTAATTTGTTGAACACGATACTGTAAGCGAAAAACAGAATATTTGTCTGTGTACAGTTATTGGGCTTCCCAGGTGGCTCAGCGGTAAAGAATCTGCCTGCAGTTTTGATCCCTGGATTAGGACGACACCCTGGAGGAGGGCATGGCCACCCACTCCAGATTTCTTGCCTGGAGAATCCCCATGGACAGAAGAGCCTGGCGGGCTACAGCCCATAGGGTCGCAAAGAGTCAGACACGACTGAAGCGACAACACACACACACACACACACACAGAATGATTGTAAATGTATCATTTGCTTACCCTCCTGATCATGGGGATAACTGGGAGCCACAGTGCCTAGCATCACCAGAGAACATCATAGGGCCTGTCACTAGTGCTAGAAATGGTCAAAATTCAAAATGTAATTTCCATTGAATGCATAATGTACCATTGTAAACTGGAAAAATGGTAAGTCGAAGCATCACAAGTCAGAAACTGTCTGTACTTCCCTGAATATAGCCTTCCCTGGGTGTGGGCCTTTGTGATTAATTCATAGATGCATATTATCTATGCATATAATCATAGATGGATTGGGATTATCTGAATAGGGCCCTGATTTCTCCTTAAGTGTAGCTTAAATTAACTTGCACACCTAATATTCCATCATGGGAAAGCCCCAAAATGCATCACAAATATAATAATAGTTATTTGCACATCTGACCTATATTGGGAATCAATCCATCAGAAATCAGAGAATCAGGACTCATGATAGTTTAACCAAAAGGTTAATTTAGTAAAATGATATTTACATGGCTTGAGGAATGGAAGGACAGTAATGAGGTTGAGATTCAGGAAACATTACAGTTAGGGAAACAAATAACATCAAAATTAAGTGTCTTGTATTATGGCTTGTCTTTGCAGATCTTTTTTTTTTTTTTTTTCCTATCTAATCTTATTTTTCTTTTCTGGTCAGCATGCTTCAGTTCACTTCAGTTCAGTCACTCAGTCGTGTCCAACTCTGTGACCCCATGAACCACAGCACGCCAGACCTCCCTGTCCATCACCAACTCCCGGAGTCCACCCAAACCCATGTCCATTGAGCTGGTGATGCTATCCAACCATTTCATCCTCTGTGTTCCCCTTCTTCTCCTGCACTCAATCTTTCCCAGCATCAGAGTCTTTTCAAATGAGTCAGCTCTTCGCATCAGGTGGCCAAATTATTGGAGTTTCAGCTTCAGCATCAGTCCTTCCAACGAACACCCAGGACTGATCTCCTTTAGGATGGAAGGGTTGGATCTCCTTGCAGTCCGAGGGACTCTCAAGAGTCTTCTTTAACACCACAGTTCAAAAGCATCAATTCTTCTGCAATCAGCTTTCATTATAGTCCTACTCTCACATCCATACATGACCACTGGAAAAACCACAGCCTTGACCAGATGGACCTTTGTTGACAAAGTAATGTCTCTGCTTTTTAGTATGCTGCTTAGTTTGGTCATAACTTTCCTTCCAAGGAGTAAGTGTCTTTTAATTTCACCATCTGCAGTGATTTTGGAGCCCCCCAAAAAAAGTCGGTCACTGTTTCCACTGTTTCCCCATCTATTCGACATTTTAAAAAAAGTTTAAACTTAGTTTCAACACAGAGGCTTAGTTTTAAAACCAAGTTTCTTGAGTAAATGTCCTGAGGTAGATCCCTAAGCCTGGGCCATCAGGCCATGCTGCGAGGAAGGAAGGTAAACTGGTGGTGTTGTCAGGTGGGGAATTCAACTCAGATGACTAAACACATCACTGAAGATGGCCAGCTGGAATGGAGTTGGCCAACAAAGATACTGGAGTACACTCACTGCAGTGATTTTACAGAAGATTTGGGTCTCTAGTATCATAAATACAATATTCTGCTGTGTATGTTTTCTACTGCTCCTCTGATCTGTGCTAAGATGTTATCTTTGATGGCCATTATCTATGAGCTCCCAATACATGTTAAGTGGTAAAAAATATATATTCATTGAGCAAACAGTAAAAAGTTAAATATCCCTGACAATATATTTCAATTATTTGCAAATGTCAGAAACTTATGAAATCTCTATTTCCACCCAACTTATTTTCATCAGTGTTTTCTTTACTACAAGAACTACAATTCTTTTTGAAGGAGATGCTATCACTTGCTAAACTGACATTTAGTTTCTTCTCCTTCTCAAAAGAATCTTGATATTATCAACTGACCTCTCTTAGAGAAATTAAGGGAATTCCAGAAAGACATCAACTTCTGCTTTATTGAATACACTAAAGCCTTTGACTGTATGGGTCACAACAAACTGGAAAATTCTTAAAGAGATGAGAATACCAGACCACCTTACCTGCCTCCTGAGAAACCTGTATGGTTAGAAATGGACACAGAACAGAAGACTGACTCAAAATTGGGAAAGAAGTATTTCAAGGCTGTATATTGTCACCCTGCTTATTTAGCTTATGTCCAGAGTACATAATGTGAAATGCTGTGCTGGATGACTCACAAGCTGGAATCAAGATTGCTGGGAGAAATATCAATAATCTCAGATATGCAGATGATAACACTCTATGGGCAGAAAGTAAAGAGGAACTAAAGAGCCACTTAATGAGGATTAAATAAGAGAGTGAAAAAGCTGAGTTAAAATTCATTGTTGAAAAAACTAAGATCATGGCATCAGGTCTCATCACTTTGTGGCAAATGGAAGGAGAAAAAGTATAAGCCGTGACAGATTTTATTTTTTTAATCTCCAAAATCACTGTGGTTGGTGACAGCAGCCAGGCAATTAAATTATGCTTGCTCCTTGGAAGAACAGCTATGACAAACCTAGACAGCATATTAAAAAGCAGAGACATCACTTTGTCAAAAAAGTGCCGACAAATATAGTCAAATCTATGTTTTTTTAATAGTCATGTACAGATGTGAGAGTTGGACCATAAAGAAAGCTGAGTGCCGAGGAAATGATTCTTTCAAATTTTGGTGCTAGAGAAGACTCTTGAGAGTCCCTTGGACAGCAAGGAGATCAAACAACTCAACCCTGAATATTCATTGGAAAGAATGATGCTGAAGCTGAAGCTCCAGTACTTTAGCCACCTGATGTGAAGAGCCAACTCATGGAAAAAACCCTGATGCTGGGAAAGATGGAAGGCAAAAAGAGGAGGGGGCAGCAGAGAATGAGATGGTTAGATAGTATCACTGACTCAACAGACATGAATTTGATTAAACTCAGGGAGATAATGAAGAACAGGGAAACCTGGTATGCTTCAGTCCATGGGGTTGCAAGGAGTCAGACAAGATTTAGCCATTGAACAACAATGATATAAATACACTGTATATCATAGCATGCTAAAGTCATCCTCCAGTCCAGAGGCAGGTCCTGATCAGTCTATACACTTGTTTATAATTAATGTAGAAAGAGGCCAAGTTGAGTTAGGATATAGAATAGGGTATTCCCAAGATAAATGTTACTAATTAAAGGTTGGTAGAGGTCTTATATTGGTTTGATGCAAATGGAAAAAATAACTTTCATCTTATGGCTATTAGAGAAGTGTGAAAGACACTATATGTGAAAAACAGCCAGTTGTCCTAGGTTATGATAATAGCCATCTTGCAAATATGAAAACAGTGAATCTGAGGCAGTGCTGGCATGATAAAACATGGTGAAATAGAGAATTACTGAGAAACAGGGCCCAGATTTACCATGTCAGATACTTGTCGGTCACTGGAACATCCTGCTATATGCAATAATGTTTCTGTTTTACTTCCATCTATTTGAAAAAGGCTTTTTGTTCTTCATAGCAGAAGGCAGGTAAAAGGGTGCATTATCCCTAAATATATCTTTGCCTTTGAATTATTTAAAAAAATAAAATGGCCTCAAATATCTCAGTGTCTGCATATATGTATATTAGACTCTCCTGTTATTTATTCTGCTGAAATTAATTCATAGATGAATTACTATTTGCTTTACCAACATCAACTTTCAAAGTGTGCTGTGTATTAATATTATAAAGATTAAAGGCATGCTTTAATATTATAAAATAAAGATTAAAGGCATGCTTACTTTTTTCAATCTTGAAACTTTACCTATGCAAATATTAAATAATCTTTATATTTGCAATATAACCAATCATAATTTAATTAGTCTTAGACTACCATATATATTTCAAAATAATTGATAAAGTTTTATGGAGCCTTAAATTCAGACTTTTATTATGTCAGACATCTGTTCTCCCTAGTCATTTCACTTTAATTGTCCACTCTTTTCTAGAAAAGCATGCATCTTTCAGGCATTTTTTTCTATTTTCCCCATGACTCTCACAAGTGCATTTTATGACTTTTGTTTATAAAATGTTTTACAGAGAAATTGACTATTTAGAGATGTCTTTATTTAATAAAAGTATGAGAGAGCTAATAACAAAAAGGAAATTTAATTCAGAATTGTCATTAAAATTGACTTTCTACTCTTCCATTGACTGATAGGCTAGAAGTGGGAACCAAGAGTTCTTTAACACAGTCCATTTTAAAATCGTGTTTAAATATGCCACAATGAAAACCTTTTTCTTAAAAGATGTCTTTGTGTGTGAGTTGCTCAGTCATGTTTAATTCTTTGAGACCCAATGGACTATAGCCTGCCAGGCTCCTCTATCCACGGAAATCTCCAAGCAAGAATTCTGGAGTGCGTTGCCATTCTCTTCTCCAGGGGATCTTCCTGACCCAGGGATCAAACCTGGGTATCTTGCATTGCAGGAAAGTTCTTTACCGTCTGAGACTTACACCCTAATATGGGAAGCAAAAGTTAACTAATAGCTATTTTTAAAAGTAAACAAAGAAATACTATAGGGTAGTTCTAAAGGCTGTACAATGCGGCAGGGAAGAATGCAAAGCTTTTTAGAAAGAGCATGGAGATGGCAGTAAGAACTAAAGAAGGGAGAAAGTAATTGCCCAAGTAAGAGTGTAGCCAAGATCCTGAAGTTTATGTGCCCATGAGAACAGATCTTCAGCATTTCAGGTGAATGAGATAACACTTTCCCTCATTCAAGACATAGAACTTCTGTAATTAAAAAGGACATATGCATGTGTGCATGCTCATTCGTGTCCAACTCTTTGCAACCCCATGGACTGTAGCCTGCTAGGCTCCTCTGTTCATGGGACTTCCCAGGCAAGAATACTGGAGTGGGTTGCCATGCTCTCCTCCAGGGGATCCTCCTTACCCAGAGATTGAACCTGTGTCTCTTCCATCTCCTGCATTGGCAGGTGGGTTTTTTACCCTTGCATCACCTGAGAAGCCGAAAGGACTTATAACTATACTTTAAAACATGATTTAATTTAAGTAGAAAGTAAATAAAATAAAGTTTGTAGTATTACTTCCAAAGGAAGAACTTATATATAACAAGAAAATAATTTTTAAAAATCTTTAGACACTGTATAGATAATATTAGCTAAATTTAGGCCATCTAAAATGATTGGATATATTAGATAATCTGAAGTGAACTTTTATTTTTGTTATTATTTCTTCAGTTTTATTGAGATATAATTGACTGTAACATTATGTAGGTTTAAGGTGTATAGTATAATGATTTGATACACACTGTGAAATGATTATCACAGTAAGTTTAGGGAGCATCCATCATCACACATTGTTCAGTCACTCAGTCGTGTCTAATTCCTTGCAGCCCCATGAGCTGCAGCACCACAGGCTTCACTGTCTTTCACTGTTTCTCAGAGTTTGCTCAGACTTACATTCATTTAGTCAGTGGTGCCCCCTGCTGTCCCCTTCTCCTGTCTCAGTCTTTCCCAGAATCAGGGTCTTTTCCAGTGAGTCAAGCTCTTCTCATCAGGTGGCCAAAGTATTGGAGCTTCTGTTTCAGCATCAGTCTTTCCAATGAATATTCAGGGTCGATTTTCTTTAGGATTGACTGATTTGACCTTCTGGTAGTCCAAGGGACTCTCAAGAGTCTCCTCCAGCACCACAGTTCGAAAGCATCAGTTCGGTGCTCAGCCTTCTGTAGGATCCAACTCTCACATGACTCTTGGAAAAACCATAACTTTGACTATACGGACCTTTGTTGGCAAAGTGCTATCTCTGCTTTTTAATATGCTGTCTAGGTTCATTGTAGCTTTTCTTCCAAGGAGCAAGCTCTTTTAATTTCATGGCTGCAGTCACTGTCCACAGTGATTTTTGAGCTCAAGAAAATAAAGTTTGTTACTGTTTCCATTTTTTTCCCCATCTATTTGCCATGAAGTAATGGGACCTGTAGGGAGAGAACAAATTAGCCAAGATGGTGCAGTCAGGCTCTCTCACCCCACGGGCTGTCACTCTTGCCCCATGTTTTATAAATTATGATTATGTAACAGCTGAGATCACTTATAGCACTGTGCATGCACATCATGCAGTATTTGCTGGGTCACAGGCTTTGTGCAGTACACAAAGTATGAGCTTTGTCATGAAAGCCCTGGCTCCTGCTACACTGGGGCTACATTGGAGCAATATCATGGTTATGTTATGTGAGGTTATGTTATGGCTCCGCTATGGCTGCATTTTGGTTATGTTGTGGCTGCTACTATGGCTGCTGTGTCAGCCAGGAGAGAGGCTGTGTTATGGCTACCATTCCAGCCAGGAGAGAATAAACATGTCTGCAGTTCCTATGGCTCCCCACATCTTCTTCCAGCCTCTTAACTCACATCTTGCCTACCCTGGTTCAGTGAACAGGGAAGACAGTGTGAACAGCAAGATGATTGGCTCTGTGAGCTGGATCAGCAACACAAGACTGGATACCATGAACTTAGTTTTTTGTTTTTGTTTTTTTTTTTAATGTTGAGTTTTAAATGAACATTTTCACTCTCCTCTTTTGCGTTCATCAAGAAGCTATTTAGTTCTTTTTTTTTTTCTGCCATTAGGGTATTATCATCTGCATATCTGAGATTATTGATAATTCTCTCAGCAATCTTGATTCCAACTTGTGGTTCATTCCGCCAAGCATTTAGCATGATGTACTCTGCATGTACGTTAAATAAACAGTATGACAATATACAACTTTGATGTACTCTTTCCCCAATTTTGAACGTCTGTTGTTCCATTTCCAGTTCTAACTGTTGCTTCTTGACCAGCATACAGGTTTCCCAGGAGGCAGGTAGGTGGTCTGGTATTCCTATCTCCCTAAGAATTTTCTAGTTTGTTGTGATCCACAAAGTCAAGGACTTTAGCATAGTCAATGAGGCAGAAGTAGATAT
The DNA here is from genome assembly GCF_032452875.1 of Bos javanicus. NCBI lineage: Eukaryota > Metazoa > Chordata > Mammalia > Artiodactyla > Bovidae > Bos > Bos javanicus. Next base: position 26,929,443 of record NC_083891.1, on the reverse strand, counting down.
CTTAATGAAATTATCTTTCTTTTTCTATGATCCAAAGGATGTCAGCAATTTGATATGTGTGTATGTGTGTGTGTATACACATATCTTCTTTATCCATCAATCTATTGATAAGCCCTAAGTTGCTTCGATTTTTTTGCCCTTGTGAATAAAGCTGCATTGAACAGAGGAGTGCATATATCTCTTGAAATTAGTGTTTATGTTTTCCTTGGAAAAGATATTTTTATGTTTCAAAGGGCTGAAATAAATTCCTATCATTATATATAAAATTTAGATAATCATTTAACTCTTTACTCTCATAATTCTCCAAGCCAGGCTTCAGCAATACCTGAATCGTGAACTTCCAGATGTTCAAGCTGGATTTAGAAAAGGCAGAGGAACCAGAGATCAAATTGCCAACATCCGCTGGATCATCAAAAGAGCGAGAGAGTTCCAGAAAGACATCTATTTCTGCTTTATTGACTATGCCAAAGCCTTTGACTGTGTGGATCACAATAAACTGTGGGAAATTCTGAAAGACATGGGAATACCACACCACCTGATCTGCCTCTTGAGAAACCTGTATGCAGGTCAGGAAGCAACAATTAGAACTGAACATGGAACAACAGAATGATTCCAAATAGGAAAAGGAGTATCTCAAGGCTGTATATTGTGACCCTGCTTATTTAACTTCTATGCAGAGTACATCATGAGAAAGACTGGGGTGGAGGAAGCACAAGCTAGAATCAAGATTGCCGGAAGAAATATCAATAACCTCAGATATTCAGATGACACTACCCTTATGGCAGAAAGTGAAGAAGAACTAAAGAGCCTCTTGATGAAAGTGAAAGAGGAGAGTGAAAAAGTTGGCTTAAAGCTCAACATTCAGAAAACTAAGATCATGGCATCTGGTCCCAGGATTTCATGGGAAATAGATGGGGAAACAGTGGAAACAGTGTCAGACTTTATTTTTGAGGGCTCCAAAATCACTGCAGATGGTGACTGCAGCCATGAAATTAAAAGACGCTTACTCCTTGGAAGGAAAGTTATGACCAACCTAGATAGCATATTCAAAAGCAGAGACATTACTTTGGCAACAAAGGTCCGTCTAGTCAAGGCTATGGTTTTTCCAGTGGTCATGTATGGATGTGAGAGTTGGACTGTGAAGAAAGCTGAGCACTGACGAATTGATGCTTTTGAACTGTGGCATTGGAGAAGACTCTTGAGAGTCCCTTGGACTGCATCGAGATCGAACAAGTCCATCCTAAAGAGACCAGTCCTGGGTGTTCATTGGAAGGACTGATGCTAAAGCTGAAACTCCAATACTTTGGCAACCTCATGCAAAGAGTTGAGTCATTGGAAAAGACTCTGATTTTTGGCAGGGATTGGGGGCAGGAAGAGAAGAGGACGACAGAGGATGAGATGGCTGCATGGCATCACCGACTTGATGCACATGAGTTTGGGTGAACTCCGGGAGTTGGTGATGGACAGGGAGGCCTGGCATGCTGCAATTCATGAGATCACGAAGAGTTGGACACCACTGAGCAACTGAACTGAACTGAACTGAACCCTTTACATGTACTATGCATCAATACATCTTCCATGATTACCTAGGTGGTAGAAAAAGTAATTGGGAATTGATGAAATAACACTGATATGATTTTCCTTTGGAACAATCAGCTTTTTTCCTTTCCACTTCCCAAATAAGTTGACCATAAGTTTATCAGACAAGAATGTTGTTCCCAAGTTATTTTTCTATTCAAATATCCATCATAATCCAGTTGTAGTAAGTTGGCTGGAAAGATATGCTGAGTTGTTCCTTTAGAAAAAGAGTTAAGTGTTCAGAAGAAAAAACAATAAAATAGAGTGCATAAATGCTTGCCAAATGTAGACAAGTAATAATATAAAATCTAATACATTGTCAGTTTTATCATTTTCGGAATGCCTGTGATATGGCTTATTATTTTTTAAAAATGCTGAGGTTTTCTCTCTTCATTCCAACTATTTAGCAAACTGGTTTTATTATCAAGGGAAAATTTAATTTATGAAAAACAAACCAGCCTGGGGTAAGCATAATTAATTTTATCCCATTAAAGAAAGATTTATCTTGATCCTAAGTCAGGTATAGTCACTAGTTGAACTCCTCATTTCATGAAACTTTTCTATAACCACAGCTGAGGACTTTGAATTTCCCTTCTTTGACACAAATCTCTGACCTCCCAGACTTTATACTGCTTTATCCTATTGTATTTGCACTACATCATTATATTTAATTTCTCTTTCTATCTCCTTTAAATTTTTAAAGATCCTCTATTAATTTATATTATTTGGTGTTTTACTGTTAGATTATTCTTTCTAGTGAAAAAATTGTATTTATCTCACTTTCCCCTTATTTTGCTTTCATTTGTTTGACTTTTGTGTATTGAAATATACTTGATGTAATATTGTGTAATTGAGACTTTAACTCACTCAGGTGTAGAGGATGTTGACTGATACATGTATATATTCTAATATGATTGGCGTTTCTATCATATCACATAATTATTTCTTCTTGTGGTTGGAATAACTATGTTTTAGTCTCTCTTTTTTTAATTTTGGCATATTTTACTGAAAATCTTAGTTGAAATGAAGATGGTTGATTGAAATGCACATAAGAATTAATGGAAATAATATGCTTAGTTTGATGGCAACTGTGCTGAAAGAGCTGCATATGGACTTGTGTTTTTCTGATGTCTTTCAAGTAGTTATCATATTACTTGGCACATAATAAACACTCAGTAAATATTCAGTGATCAAATGAAGTCAAGAACAAAAGTGACTGAATGAATGAAAATTTATAAACAAGTAAACCTCTGGATATGTCAAGGTGTGATTAGTGATTTTTTTCCTGCAATTCTATCCATCAGTACATTTTTCATACATTTTAACATAATAGTGGCAACTTTGAATAAAGGTCACATTCAAACTACCTACAATGACATTTTATTTCACAAAAAAAGGAAATTATGAAGGATTTCATTATAAATGTAATCTCTGTAGGTTAAATTTGTTGCATGAATCTTAAAATTATTTCACAATGACATTTAGCATGCATGTATAGTAGCTGGAATTATTAAGAAATTTATTTTCTAAATTGAAACACATTTTTTTCCTGGCCATATGTCTACATTGTATGCATTCCTGGATCTATATTGAACAGGCAGGTTGGCTTCTCATTTAAATGACTTTTTAACAAGTTTTAAAATTATGTTTTTATTGAAGTATATTGGTTTACAAGGTATATAATAATTCTTCACAGAGCAAAAATTGAGGTGGGATTGGGGAGGGTAGAGATAATAATAGAATAACAAAGGGGTAAGTAGTAACTGATTTTATAGCAGATATTAACACATCAAAGGAGAAGGCAATGGCACCCCACTCCAGTACTCTTGCCTGGAAAATCCCATGGACATGGACAGAGGAGCCTGGTAGGCTACAGTCCATGGGGTCGCGAAGAGTCGGACACAACTGAGCGACTTCACTTTCACTTTTCACTTTCATGCATTGGAGAAGGAAATGGCAACCCACTCCAGTGTTCTTGCCTGGAGAATCCCAGGGACAAAGGAGCTGGGTGGGCTGCCGTCTATGGGGTCACACAGAGTCGGACATGACTGACGTGACGTAGCAGCAGCAACACATCAAAAATGACCTGCATGATCAAGGAATTGAAAATGGGTCATTCTTTGGATGCAATGGTCTTATTGCTAAAATCTTCCTTTTTTGTCCAGTTTGTCAAAATTTGTCTGTATTTTTAATGTCCTATGAGAATAAGATCATATAGAAAATACACTGAAACAAAGACTTTGTCTTTATAAAAAATGATTACGAGTATTTGCAGTGCTATTTTCATTGCAAAGAAACCATTTATTCTAAGAGCATGAAAGAAATTCACATGTCTAATTTGCTAGCTATGTTCTGTGCGACTCTGAGGGAACTTTGGTATTTCCTGTCCTCTTCCTCAGAAGTATTTTATTTCACTGCTTCTTTTGACAGTATTGTCTCCTACATTTAGTTCAGCTATTAAGTTATTAAGAAGAATTAAATAAGTTAATTTTGAAATATTGATAGAGGACAAAGCACTATAAATGTGAGGGGAAAGGGTGGAGATACCAAGAGGCTGAGGTAGGAGAGAGGGCTAACGTTAGCCCAGTACATTCCATTCCATTCCCTGCCAGCTCCTGGTGGAACTTGACATTCACTCATAATTGAGAGCCGGTCTTTATAACATTCCTGTTTTCAATGCCAGGTCTGCTGTAATAATGTTGCCATACTAGTGTTTCTGGGATCAAACTTCATATAAATTTAAACAGGGAATGCCCTGGCAGTCCAGTGGTGCGGACTCTGTGCTTTTACTGCCAAGGACAGGGAACTAAGACCTTGCAAGCCACATGGCACAGCCAAAAATGAAAATAAATAAATAAATTTAAACAAATAGGCAGAAAAGTTTGGATATATTTGCTAGTATTTGGCATGTGGCCGTATTTATTAAATTAAAAAATATTTGTATTTATTTATTACTTACTTTTGACATCTATTCTACCAGTGGTTATGATGAGAAAACATTAAGCAATATTTGTAAATCATAGAATATAAATTAATAATATAAACATTAAAATTATCACTGTAGTAAACTGTATTCAACTGAGTAAAAAATCAGCTGGGTGACGGATTCATGAAGATAATTGCTGATGACTTTCTCTAACAAACACACAAACACCCCTTTGTCTCCCATTACCTTTCTATTATATGCGAAGTATGTATATATTCTTTTATTCATATAATAAAAAGACACAGCAAAACAAATGCTGTAATATATTTTAAAACATGAACTTGGGAACACCATCTTGAATCCCTCAGTTGGAAAATGCTGTCCATAATGAATGAGTGTACAGGGAAAATGATAAATAGAGTAGTATTTGAGTAAAAAAAACAGTTCCAGAATGTATTAGCTGTGTGACTGGGCAGTTCTTAACTTGAACTTCTCAACTATAAAATAGTCACATTGATAATATCTATTTTACCAGGTTATTAGTAAATATACAAGAGATAATATATAAGGTATTTAATAAATACATATTCTAGTGAACTTTTGATAAATAGCTATAGCTGCCTTTATTCTAATAATTATTCATTTTAATATCATTATTAATAAAGTATAGCTTAGAAATCAAGGAAAGAAGTTTAATCACCTCACTATTGTGGAATATAAAATGCAGAAGCCAGAGAGAAGTTTTAGATTCCTAGGCCAATACAAACCTGAGAATTGCATTTATTCAATTTGAAACCAGACACTGTGAAAAGCACGCAGTGTACACAGAAGGAATTCAGTAGATTTAGGGCAAAGCAACACACGTCCTCTGGGGAAGGCAGGGCATATCAACTCTCTGTGCTCCAATGCTATGTGGTATATGCTACTAAAATATAGAAATATATTTTGGCACACATCTATCCATAATACGGTGATCCTACAGTTGTCTTACAATTTTACTGTTGGATGTAAAATCCAACCACTGTTTACATTCAAATAACTCCCATCATTCATAAGTTTCTGAAGGTCATTAACTACAATTGTGTAGTAATGGGTGCTTTATGTCATAATTATTGCCACATATATAAAATCTCTGAGTTTTAACAAGATTTAGACAACAAAACTAGGAGACCATCACCATAATGTTTCTCAGCTGAGATACTAATGCAAAATCAGTGTCTCTCAAACATCTTTAGTAGTGGCCCACAGTTACTTATAAAATCTGGACATCATTCCCCTTAAGCTGCAAAGGAAAGTTTTTCCAAAGAGTATATTGATTTTAGAGCAGTGCCCTAGAATTGGACAATCTAAGTTCAAAATATATTCTTATTCATTAGTGTAATCATTTCCTTGACTTTGGTCATGTTTTGTAACTGCTCTGAGCTTTGGTCTTCTTATCTATAAAATGAGAATGTTCTCCCACATCTTCCCACCTCTCCCTCTCCCACAGAGTCCATAAGACTGTTCTATACATCAGTGTCTCTTTTGCTGTCTCGTACACCGGGTTATTGTTACCATCTTTCTAAATTCCATATATATGCGTTAGTATACTGTATTTATGTTTTCCTTCTGGCTTACTTCACTCTGTATAATAGGCTCCAGTTTCATCCACCTCATTAGTACTGATTCAAATGTATTCTTTTTAATGGCTGAGTAATACTCCATTGTGTATATGTACCACAGCTTTCTTATCCATTCATCTGCTGATGGACATCTAGGTTGCTTCCACGTCTTGGCTATTATAAACAGTGCTGCGATGAACATTGGGGTACACGTGTCTCTTCCCTTCTGGTTTCCTCAGTGTGTATGCCCAGCAGTGGGATTGCTGGGTCATAAGGCAGTTCTATTTCCAGTTTTTAAGGAATCTCCACACTGTTCTCCATAGTGGCTGTACTAGTTTGCATTCCCACCAACAGTGTAAGAGGGTTCCCTTTTCTCCACACCCTCTCCAGCATTTATTATTTGTAGACTTTTGATCGCAGCCATTCTGACTGGTGTGAAATGGTACCTCATAGTGGTTTTGATTTGCATTTCTCTGATAATGAGTGATGTTGAGCATCTTTTCATGTGTTTGTTAGCCATCTGTATGTCTTTTTTGAGAAATGTCTATTTAGTTCTTTGCCCATTTTTTGATTGGGTCGTTTATTTTCTGGAGTTGAGCTGTAGGAGTTGCTTGTATATTTTGAGATTAGTTGTTTGTCGGTTGCTTCATTTGCTATTATTTTCTCCCATTCTGAAGGCTGTCTTTTCACCTTGCTAATAGTTTCCTTTGATGTGCAGAAGCTTTTAAGGTTAATTAGGTCCCATTTGTTTATTTTTGCTTTTATTTCCATATTCTGGAGTGGGTCATAGAGATCCTGCTGTGATGTATGTCGAGAGTGTTTGCCTATGTTCTCCTCTAGGAGTTTTATAGTTCTGGTCTTACGTTTAGATCTTTAATCCATTTTGAGTTTATTTTTGTATGGTGTTAGAAAGTGGTCCAGTTTCATTCTTTTACAAGTGGTTGACCAGATTTCCCAGCACCACTTGTTAAAGAGATTGTCTTTAATCCATTGTGGGAGAATGGCAATGAAACATGTAAAATATCATGTAGGAAACGAGTTGCCAGTCCAGGTTCGATGCATGATGCTGGATGCTTGGGGCTGGTGCACTGGGACGGCCAGAGGGATGGTATGGGGAGGGAGGAGGAGGAGGGTTCGGGATGGGGAACACATGTATACCTGTGGCGGATTCATTTTGATATTTGGCAAAACTAATACAATTATGTAAAGTTTAAAAATAAAATAAAATTGGAAGAATAAAAAAAAAAAAAATGGGGTTACACTATAAATGCCATTTTGCAGCTGTTTTTTTCTACCTAACAATATATTTCAGATGTCTTTCTTGTTAGCTATTATTCTAGTTTTGTTATTTTTTAATTTTATTTAAATTTTTAAAATGTTTATTTAATTTTCTTCACAGAAAAAAAAAAAACAAAAAAAAAAAATGAGAATGTTAATACTATTTATTTTTAAAAGCTGTTGTGATTTTATGCATCTATATTTGTGTGAGTATACACGCACACACACACATGCATATGTGCATACAAGTTGCTTCAGTGTGTTTGACTCTTTGTGACCCTATGGATCATAGCCTCCAGGCTTGTCTGTCCATAGGATTCTCCAGGCAAAAATACTGGAATGGGTTGCCATGACCTCCTTCAGGGGATCTTCCCAACCCAAGGATCGAACCTGAGTCTCTTCTATCTCCTGCATTAGCAGGCAGGTTCTTTGCCACTAGTGCCTGAGAAGCAAGATGTGTATCTGTGTGTCTGTGTGTGTGTGTGTGTGTGTGTGTATTTGAGAGATATATATATATTTGAGAGTGAGAGATACAGATATATGTGGAAGGAGTCAGGCACTGATTCAATAGAGCTATTTTTGTGTGATATTTAGATCAGTTTTTTAGCTTTCTTATTAAGATAATTTCAACTGAATAGTTACAGCTCTAGAGATTATGAATAACATTTTTTTTTAATGTTTAGCCATGTAACCCAGTCAGGAATTCTTGAGCCCATGAAAACTGAATGATTAAAATTAAAATGATAGAGTATATTTTTATCATTAAAAACATACTCAAAAAATTATATCCAGTGTACCTATAATCAAAAATCAGTGATATACTGTGTATGGATAAGTGTATTTTGTTCTGTAATGTACCAAATTAAAAATAAGTCCCTTCATGTGGGGCTAAGACACTGGCTTTTAAAACTAAAGTTCTTGTACTGCATTTTAATGTAATTCATCAGAGTTTGGAGACCTTAATTCATTCTAAAATGCTAGGTGCTTTCTTGCTGAAAAGAGTGCTTAATTTAATTACTCAGCTTCCAAAATTGGTCAAAATGTTTATATTGAACTTTACTGGAGTATGAAATTCTCAATCTGGTGACTCCTTGCAGAAACCACACTTTATAACTTTTAAATGCATCATTCTTCCAACAACAGAACATGGCAAGCACTCTTCTGTTGCCTGTCAAAGAGTTTCCCAATTGTTTTGATAAATTTAATTTCAAAAGTTGGAGATCGATGTCTAGAAAAGTTTCTAAATGAACAATTAGTGAATTTATGCAAAGGAGTCTATGGGAGTAGCAAAAATATGTTGAATAAAATAGCTTATGAGACTTTTCTTCAGCATTATGTCAAAATCACTTGTTCAATTCAGTTGTAGTTCTGTTTTCTGTGAGATGTATGTGTGAAGAGGCACCTGTATGTTTATCTGCTTTCCATGTCTGTGCTGACCAAGATTTGCAATTCAAATACCAACCATTGTAATCACAGCTCTGATTCATAACTATAAATTACACTTATACTTTTGTTATTAAACTTTTCTTATTTAAAATGTATTTTACTTAGACTAATTTTAAGAATAGAATGATTAGATCATTTCTGTGACAGAGCTGACCTTAAAATAACCTCAGCTGTAAGAACGGAATGTATGACAGCAGAATGCAGAGACTGTATGATTCTGGGTACCATCTGAATGTCTCTGAAAATGCGAATGGTGCAATTAAAACGGATGTCTTAGGCTTCTGATCATTTGGTTTAGATGTCATTTGGGTCTCTGATTTTAGTCATCTTACTGGACCGTTCAGATCACAAATGATTTTTTATCTCAATTGAAAATATTGTCCCTATGAAAAAGACTCACTCCTCTGAGTGCCACTTGATACTTTACTAAAAAAAAAAAACAAAAACAAACAAAAAAACACAAATACAACTTCAAAAGACAATGACTAAAGCTGACAAATATTTTCTACATTGTCACATATAATCACATAGTTTCTCACATTGATTTTTATTTTCCTGCGGACCATGCCAACAGATGTTAATATGGTATAAATGAACATGTCAATTTTCTCATACCTATGTTGACAAGTGTTAAAGAATTCAGCTTAAGAGGGACATGCTATCTGACAATTACCTGTCTTCATCTTTTATATCAACTTATGGTGTTGTCCATCCAGTGTTTGGTTTTCTATCATAAGGTGGCATTCGGGACAGAATGCAAAAGGCAGATATATTATTTTATCCACACCAGCTCTGAAACAGCACTTTCTGTCCACCTTTTGAATGACTGGCAGACCAATGAACCTCCTCTCCTCAAAAGCAAAGGGGAAGAAGGCAGGAGGATCTGTTCTCTAGGTGTAGGATTCTTGTCTATTTTGATTTATCAGAAGACCTTTTTTTTTTTTTTTTAACTGCTTTAGTACTTTATTATTATTTGCAGGAATCTTTTTTTCAGAAATGAGGCATAATTAAAACTGTTAAAATATCACCACTACAACATACATCACATTTTAATTCACAGCATGTATTTAGGTTTTTAGCAAATTGAATGTGTTATATACCTGAGTGACCCTCATTCAGTGGCATCACAAGGTGATCATTCCGTAGAATTATTTTCTGGGGTAACTGCTACAGGATTTGAACTGCATTTTCAGGACAGATCTGAAGAAAATAAAATCATCAGTATTCAAAATGCATATTCCAATGTCACAGAGCTCTTATTTTCCTGCGTGTATTAATACAAGGCACTTTGAAAACCAGCTGGCTGTGAGACAACGTAGATTCCAGGTTGGCATAGTGAACTACACACTGTAGAATGTGAAAATGAAATTAAAGTCACTCAGTCACGTCCAACTCTTTGTGACCCCATGAAACTGTAGCCCACCACACTCCTCTGTCTATGGAATTCTCCAGGCAAGAATACTGAAATGGGTAGCTATTCCCTTCTCCAGGGGTCTTCTAAACTCAAGGATTGAACCCTGGTCTCTTGCATTGTAGGCAACTTCTTTGTCCTTTGAACTACCAGGGAAACCCTATGGCAATTGTCTTTTTTTTTTTTTCCTGTATGGACTTAGTGTTATGGAATACCACTATTTATCACAAGATGCATAGGTGTTTCTGTACTTTTGTCTTGCTCTTAGAATGTTACAAACAGGACTAATTCATAAATGCATTACATTTTTAGTAAAAATCCCTTCTGAGCTGTTTTAGATGCACGCAGTAAAATTTATTAGGCAAAATGTGAGCAGTTTTAGCTTTTTTAACATATGCGTTTGTTCTCTGGAAAGAGTGAAACAAATTTGTGTCATCAGCAATCTTGGCGTTGTTGGTGCTTATCACTTTCATTTACTTTAGCTGCTTTAATGCATTTTTTAACTGTGCTGGGAAGTCTCTTGTGTTTCTGTAATTGCTACTAAATTTATATATTAATTTAAAATTTGTAATTTGTGACATATCTAGCTATTTCTTTCTCTTTCCTCCCCTATGAAATATTTGTGTAAACTTTTTAAAAATAATTTACTAAGATTGCACAATTCTGTAGGCATAAATTGAAACATATTAAATAAATTAATAATACATATTATATTGTCTTGTTTAATCTAAATGCATATTAAATAATGTCACTTCATCCCCTATAAATTCTCCCACTCAGAGAGGTACTTTTGAGAGTCATCAAAAAGGAGTCTTACAAGTGTCTTAAGATTTACCTCAGGTCCACAGGGCACCTTGGTCTCCATTGCTCCCACATTGCTAATGTACTGGGTGCACAGAACCAAACATGAAAAATAGATTGTGGCCGAGAAGGAGGGCCTCCCTCTCTCATTCTGTTTCCTGTTACTGTACCTTAAAGGAGAACTTCAGCAGGACTAGTTTTGCTTTTATTCATTATAACTGTATTTTCTTTGGTCAGTTTTGTTTTTTTTTTAATTCACTTTATTTTACACTCACCATGCTACATATAATGCTTTCCAGGTGACGATAGTGGTAAAGAACCCACTTGTCAATGCAGGAGATAAAAGAGATGCCAGTTAGACTCCTGGGTCAGGAAGATCCCCTAGAGAAGGACATGGTAGCCACTCCAGTATTCTTGTCTGGAGAACCCCTTGGACAGGTGAGCCTAGCAGACTACAATCTCTAGGGTTGCAAAGAGTCTGACACAACTGAAATGACTTAGCATGCACGCACACACAACTGCTACATATAAAACTAACCAATATTCAAAAAGAATATGAAATCCATATTGTCTCTTTCAAGAAACAGCCTATTTACTGGGTCTGTAATACCATGCCTCCCTCTGAAAAAAGAAATATGCCAAGATTTTCCCCAAACCATGTGTAAACAGTATATGTGGTGGCAGTATAAAAAGTGTTTCTCCTTAAATTTATCCTCATGTCCATACAAATCGAAAGCTTACTTGAAATAGAAAACTACTACAAATGATGTCGTATGCAGACCAGCATTTCATCAAGTTACTACTTGATGGTGTAGTTTCTGAACTATCTTTCTAATTTTGATATACAAAATTTATTTTTATACATTTACATTATCTCATGTGACTAAAAACCACATCCACTATTTCTTCAGTTTCTCTCTATATACCAGGATATATATCCTATGTTCTAGATTTTAAAATACATATAATTGATCTATCTGAAATTGAGTTTTTTTGTGAAGAATATTCTTTTGTACAACTCCTGAGCTCTGGTGGCTCAGAAGACTTCCTTGGTGGCTCAGATGGTAAAGAACCCACCCTGCCATGCAGGAGACTTGGGTTCGATCCCTGGGTCAGGAAGATCCCCTGGAGAAGGGAATGGCTACCCACTCCAGTACTCTTGCCTGGAGAATTCCATAGCCAAGGGAGCCTGGTGGACTACAATTCATAGGGTTGCAAAGAGTCAGACACGACTGACTGACTAATACTTTGACTTCGATTTTATATATTAAGTTAATCATATGCATGTTAGCTATGTATTTTTGTTTTGACATATTCCTAGTTCTGTCAGTACTTAGAAATATTTAAATTACAACCTTATTTTATTAATTTTTGTTTAAATCTATATTCTCTTAAACTTTACTTAATAGTCATCATATTTATAAGATAGTTATTAATATTCTTGTTTTAGAATTGAGACACTGGCATCTAGAAAGATTAATTACTAACAGATTCATTTTTTTATTATTTCAAACCCAAGTTGATAGCCTTTATTTCATGCTACATCCTTTTGTCAAATCTTTGTTAAATATGACTGTATATTATAAAATTTTACTAGTTTTTGTCTATGTATAAAAAGGAATAATAGAAATTTTCTGGAACATGTAAGTGAATATAGCATTTATAGTACTTTAGCAAGTTTTCAGGTTAGAGGTTAATATTACAAAAGTTAATTGATTTCCTATATTCCAATAATAATCAAATTAAATTTAAATAAAAAATACCATTTATAATAACACCATAAAATGAAATCTCACTAATCTGATGCAAAAATCTTTAGAACACATGAGAGTAATTAAGATCCAAATAAATGAAAAAAATTATGTTTGTGGATTGGAAGACCTAATGTTTTTAATATATCAGTTCTTCCCAACTTGATCTATAAATTTAATACAATCCCTGCAAGATATTTTGTAGATGTGAACTAAATGATTCATAGTTTATGTAGAAAAGCAGAATACTCAGGATCACTATCAAAACATTTGAAAAAAAAAAAGAAAACTGGAAGACTTGCATTATTTGACTTCAAGCCCAAATATAAATCTACAGTAATCAAGAATATGTGGTATTAGAGAAAGATTCGGAGAAGGCAATGGCACCCCACTCCAGTACTCTTGCCTGGAAAATCCCATGGACGGAGGAGCCTGGTAGGCTGCGGTCCATGGGGTCGCTAAGAGTCAGACATGACTGAGTGACTTCACTTTCACTTTTCACTTTCCTGCATTGGAGAAGGAAATGGCAACCCACTCCAATGTTCTTGCCTGGAGAATCCCAGGGACGGGGGAGCCTGGTGGGCTGGCGTCTATGGGGTCGCACAGAGTCAGACACGACTGAAGTGACTTAGCAGCAGCAGAGAAAGATTAGACACTTAATCAATGGAACAAAATAGAGTCCCAAGAACTACACCTACATAGTGTATATCCAAGTGATCTTTGACAAAAGGGTAAAAGCAATTCAACAGAAAAAGTACAGTCTTTTGAACAATGGTGCTGGACAAATTGGACAATGTTATGCAAAAAAAAAAAAAAAAAAAAACCCTTATATACATAACTTACATAGTTTTAGAAAAATTAGCAAAATGGGCCATAGAGATACAGATAAAGCAAAACTATAAAACTTATAGAAGAAAACATAGGGGAAAATCAATCTATGTGACTTTGAATTTGATAATTAGTTTTCAGATACAATACTGAAAGCATGACTCATAAAAAAATAAGTAGATGTATTAAAATTAAAAATATCTTCTGTGATAAAGTTACTGTTATGAGAATAACAATTCAAGCCACAGACAAGAAAAAATATGAAAAACACATATCTCATAAATGACTTGAGTTAAAATACAGAAAGAACTTTAAAACTCACCATAAATGGACAAAAACCCAATTTAAAAATGAGTAAAGTATATGAACAGATATCTCACCAAAGAAGATATACAGAAGGGAAAAAAGAATATAAGATATTCAATATAATTTTTCATTGTTTAGTCTCTAAGTCATGTCCAACTCTTTTGCAACCTCATGGACTGTAGCCCGCCAGGCTCCTCTGTCCATGGGATTTCCAAGGCAAGAATACTTGAGTGGGTACCATTTCCTTCACCAAACACATCTTCCCAACACAAAGCTCAAAACCACCTCGCCTGTAGTGGCAGGTGAATTGTTTACTGCTGAACCATTAAAGAAATACAAATTCAAACAGTGAGATGCCTCTATAAACTTACCGGAATGGTTAAAATTCACTCCTCGCTATTTATTTTAACCCATGGAGGATGACATTGGCAGTTGTTGAGTATGCAAACAATAGCACCTCTTCTTTATTGAATGTGGAAGTGTAAAAGGGTACAAGCACTTTGGAAGATGGTTTGGCATCTTTTTACAGAGTTAAACATATTTTTTCCATGTAATGCAGCAACTGAGCTCCAAGATATTTACACCATTGATCTGACAACTTACATTCATACAAAATCTTGCATGTGAATGCTTATAGCAGCTTTATTCATGATTGCTACAAACTGGAACCATTGTGATCTTCTTAATATATAAATAGATAATAGTACATGAAGTATAGTCTGTATAATGGAATAATATTCAGTGATTTTTAAAAATGAATTGTCAAGACAAGAATATAGATAAATCTTAAATGCATATTGCTAGGTGAATGAAGCCACATTCTATATCATATCAATTATAAGATATTCTGGAAGAGGCAAAGCTATAAGGATAGTAAAAAGATTAGTGGATGGATGCAATTCAGAGGGAGTCGAAAAAAAGGAGGTTTAAAGTTAAGTGACACTGTCTTTACCAGCCTAGTAATCCCAGTTTGATAACAAGTTACAAAGTGCTTGTATAACAACATCGTTAGCATTCCTTATGATGGAAATAGGGTTTATAAAATCATAATTCATGAATTATTTTCATGCAAATTAGCAACATGATCTGTCAGCCAGATATGAAATAAATTCAGTTTACAAATAGTTGAATTTGAGTGCAATTTTTAAATAAAATTTAAAATAAAGCACAGTATAATTACTTAGGACAGTTAACTTACCTAAAGTTGTTTGTCGTTGTTCAGTTGCTAAGTTGTGTCTGATTCTATGTAACCCCATGGACTGCAGAACTCCAGGCATCCCTATAAGTTGCTTAGAAAATGAAAAAGCCATTATCAAAACACCAGAGATGATTACACACACACACATACACACACCCCACATACACACACAAAAGAAGAAATAAGACTATTAAAAGAAAGTCTGAACCATAAAAACTAGAAAGTAGGTGTGAGAATGAATAGAGTTTAAGATACGGAAAGATACAATTGTCACAAGAATTAGAATAATATAATTTGAGTAAGTAGAGCAAATAATTTCTTCATAATGCAGTCGAGAAGAGTTAAAACTATAACATCTTTAGCAGAAAACATTGGAATAAATTTTTATGACCTTGGATTTGGCAGTAGATTTTTATATATGACTCCAAACCTAACTGACAAAAGTGATTAAAAGGAAAAGTCAAGATTCATCAGAATTGAAAAACTTCCATATTTCAAAAATATTATAAAGAAACTGAAAAACCAACCCACGGGTTGAGAGAAAATACTTGCAAATCATGTATTAATATATTGTGAATTATACCTGTTATAAAAAGAAATTCACTAAAAAAGACTAGTTTTGTATATTTATACTCCTTATCAAAAGTAGAATTTTCATTATGCTTTGACTGAATTCAAAGAAACTCTTTATAATATACTATAAGAAACTTTAAACATATAGTCTTGTCAGTTCAACTCTTGACTCTTTAAGACTGAGGGTAATTTTTAAATTTTTGTCAACCGATATTCCATCCAACACGAATCCCTGCTGATACTGTATAATAGAGCAGCTTGAAGAGTTTTAGATTTTAGGAGAAAGCATCTTATCCAACTTGCCAGAAGGAAAGGCAGTGAACACTCTGATTCCCAAACCGAATAACTATCAAATGTGACATATGGTCATCTTGGACCCACTGTCTCTTTGGTAACAGTGCATCTTGAACTTACTAGCATGAAACAAAGAATGATTTCTGATGAGATATTTGTGACACTCAACTGCTCTTGTCAACCTTACAGCACGAGTTTCATTATGCCTGGGTGCATGCTAAGTCGCATCAGTCATGTCTCATTCTTGGCTACCCTATGGACTGTATGTAGCTTGCCAGGCTCTTCTGTCCATGGGGAGTCTCCAGGCAAGAATACTGGAATGGGTTGCCATGCTTTCCTCCTCTTAGTCTCCTGCATTGGCAGGTGGTTTCTTTACTGCTAGTGCCACATGGGAAGTCCAGTATCTTATAGGGCATGGTAAAAAAAAAAAAAAAAAAAAAACCTCTCACATGACTAATTCTATGCACATTCTCTAGTCAAATGTGACCTATATCTGCATGCTTAGCTAATTTATACTGTGCACTGAATTTAGACTTTTTTTTAAAATAAAGATTTTAAAGTGACCATCTAATCTGAGCCCTGTAGGTTACCATAAAGAAATGAGAAACAGAACTATGAAATGATATACCCACAGCTTAAATCTGTGTAGCAGAAATATCAGGCGTCATCTTAGGTTTCTGAGTTTCTCTCCTTCTGTTATTCCCAAGCATGTCCTTTTTAGCAATTCTCCCTGCTTAGTTCTCCTTAATCAGTTGAAATTTGACCGAAATTACACTCATATAGTTTTTGGTTGTTATTGAGAAATAAAACCATTTATGAGCCATGTGTATTTCTAATACCAGCTACAGTCCATGGGGCCACGAGGAGTCAGACATAACTGAGTGACTGAGCACACACACACACATTCTAACATTTAATAAACAAAATATCAGTAAAGTATATTTATAAACATGAAAAAGTATACTCAAAGTGGTTAGGTATTGTATAAGTAAAAATTAACCCTCAAAGCTATTGCCTAATGTTATTATGGTCACACAGTTTTTAGCTGAGAGTTAGAAACTGTCCTCCCATCATCCAAGTCTTATGGATAGACTCCTACTTATTATATGTCACTAGCTCATGGAACTTAGAGAATTCCCTGTCTACTGTAATTTAATAGAAGTGTGAAAACTCTTTGTCTTGCTTGTTTGAAGATGTTAGTCACCATTAAGAACGAGCTCCGGAGAACAAGATGGCAGAGGAGTAGGTGGACATGGACTACATCTCTCTCCACGGATACATCAGAAAGACATGTTCAGACACAGAAGTGCATTCAGAACACCATCTGAGAATGGACAGGAGTACCTGACCAGTGGAAAAGAATATATAGAAACACGCAAAACTGGGTAGGATGAAGGCTAGAGGGGGAAACGGGAGTGTTAGTAGGACTGGACCTGCCCTCAGCGGGTGGGCGAACTGAAGCAGGAGTCAGATCCCAACAGCAGGGCAATTGTCTGAGTTAGAGGAGAAACATTTAAGGCTGAGAGTGAAACAGCTGATCTGTGGCAGCCTAAATGGGATGAGAATTAGACAGTCCTTGCCGCAGCCATACATACCCATGACAGGAACGCTGGTCTTCTGGAATGTGCAGAGACTGGGAGCTGGAATTTAGGGATTATGGAGTAATCCCAGGGCAAGGGCTGCTGTTGACTACAGAAAGATGGATTGAGGGGATGTGAGGGAGGAGATCATGGTGGGAAATGCCAGTGGAGGAAAGCCAGGCAGCCATGGAAGCAAGGCAATACTGCTGAGTCACACATAGTGGGTGGAACCATCACCATAGCCTCTCTCTCTCCACATGTCAGCATGGGCGGCTGAACAATAGAGAGGCTGGCCCATCAAATGCCTGATGCACTGAATTACAGAGCAGGACCCTACCCAGGGTGCCCCTTTAAGTGCCTGAGGCACCAATCTACAGAGTAGGACTCCAGCCAGGGAGGGGCCATTTATGTGCCTGAGGCACTGAACAACAGAGAAGGATCCCAGACAAGGGAACCTTCTTAAGTGCCTGAATGGGTGGGGCTACAGAGAAAGACTGGCCAAAGAGGCCTTCAGATTGCCAGCTACAAGAGGCTTGAAAAAAACTGATAGGGCCATAACTCCTGCAGCAGAAGGAATCCTGTCCCTGCACACTTGGAGCCACCATGGTCCCCACAAGACAAGCAGCTGTGTCACCTTCACGCTCAACTCTCACTGGGGCAGAACTGCCACAGGCAAAAAAGGTTTTGCTTCTACGCGTGCAGGATTGCTTCTGTAGTGTCCGACTTTGCTACCCTGTAGACTGTGGCCTGCCATGTTTCTCTATCAGAGTGGGGGTTCTCCAGGCAAGAATACTGGAGAGTATTGGCCAATACTGGTTGACATACCCTTCTAGAGCACTATATTTCCTGCTGCCCTAGCCGCCAACTCCCCTGAGTGCCTGATGCTGCCAGAACCCCTGCAACCCAAGCAGCTGCACCACTTCCACACCTGGCCCTCTCAGGGCAAACCCAAGTCCTCCAGGGCAGCCTCAGGAGCAAACCCCAGTGGATGGCCCACATGTAGAGGTGGAAATAAAACCACAACTGAAACCCAGGGGCAGTGTGGCTAAGGAAGAATACCCAAAATCTTCCCACCAGCTGTACAAACTGCAGGTTAAATCCACACAGTCAAACAAGCCGACTCCGTGTCTATGGAATATATAAATGCCCATTTAGAGCTCCCACAAAAGAAAACTCACTAGCTCCAATAGCTGTGGATATTGCAGTCAAGAACACAGGAGCAGGATCAGATTAGAATCTGAGCTGCCCCCACAGCAGGTTCAGAGAGCAGCACAGTATTGGAGGGCATCCTAGGGAGGTAAGGTGGACTATGACTCCCAGCCAGGGAAAGGACTCAAACAGCAGTGACTCAAGAAAAACATTTATTTTCTTATTTTTTTTACATGTTCTATAGATACTTTTGGATTTTTTTTTCTTTCTGTTTTTCTCTTTTTTTTTCCCTCTCTCTCTCTCATTTAAAAATTTTAATTATTAAAACTGTTATATTTTTTCAACATTTATTCCTTTGTTTGCCTTTCCTATTCTTCTCTCCTTGCAGTTAATCTTTAATGTGTATAAATCTTCTTTGTCTACCTCTATTTAACTTTACATATCTATTCTTTCTTTCTTTTCTTTCTTTCCTTTCCTCTCAGCATATTTATTAGCTTTGTTTTCATTGCTTTATTCTCTACTTGGCACCTTGCTTTAGTTTTGTTTTCCAATTTGTGCTTAAGTTAGTTTTGTTCTTAGCTGGTAAATATAATTTTTTATTTTCTTTGTTTGCCAGGTCAACCTCTTGTACTTTATTTTTGTTGGACTGTTTTGACTTTGCTCATGGGTGTATATGTATATGTGTATAGGCTATTATTTTAGTTATTATTTGCCTGACTTTATAACTGCCATTTGTCTGGAGTTTATCTTTGGTTTCTCATTTTTGGATATTTGTTTTAATCTCACTTAATGCCATAACAAACCACTGTGGAATCTTTGTTCCTGACCAGAGTTCAAGCCCTCAGCGGTTGGAGTGGGAGCACTAACTCCAAGACCCTATACTACTAGAGAACAACCCCAGGGAGTATCAAATTTTGAGAACTCACACAAAGGAAACCATTTGAAAACAAGACTCAGCATCACCCAAACACCAGTAGCACCATGTGCAGGACACCTCAGCTAAACAGCAAACAGAACAAAAATACAAACCCAGTCATCAGCAAGCAGGATTGCCACCTCACTCAGCCTTGCCTATCAGAGGAAAAACAAACAAACGAACAAACTCAGCACAATTCTCATCCTATACAAAGCTTACGCAAACCAGTGGATCAACCTTAGAAGGGAAGAAGCCAAAAGGAAGAAAAAATTCAACCTTCTTCAAGGAAAGAATTCAACTTTCCTTGAAGCCTGGAAAAAGGAGACCTCAAACATAATAACTTACAAAAAATAATAATGAAAAGGAAGAGAAATACTGCACAAATGAAGGAACAAACTAGAAACACAGAAGTCCAAATAAAGAAGGGGAAATAGGCAAATTATCTGAAAAAGAATTCAGAATAATGATATTAAGATGATCAAAAACCTTGAAAACAAAATGGAGAAAATACAAGAATCAATTAACAAAGACCTAGAATAATTAAAGAATAAACTTACAGAGACAAACAACACAATTATTAAATTAAAAATACTTTAGAAGAAATCAACAGTAGCAAATCTGAAGCAGAAGAACAAATCAGTAAGCTGGAAGATAAAATGGTGGAAATAATTTAAGAGCAAAATAAAGTGAAAAGAATGAAAAGAGCTGAGGACAGCCTCAGAGACCTCTGGGACCATATCAAGCACACCAACATTTGAATTATAGGGGCCCCAAAAGAAGAAGAGAAAAAGAAAGGCTATGAGAAAATTTTTGAAGAGATTATAGTTAAAAATTTCCCCAAAAAGGAAAGGAAATAGTCAATCAAGTCCAAGAGGCACAAAGAGTCCCATACAGGATAAACCCAAGGAAAACATGCCAAGACACATATTTATCAAACAAAGACTAAATACAAAGAAAGAATATTAAAAGCAGCAAGGGAGAAGCAATAAGTAACATACAAGGGAATACCCATACGTTTAACAGCTGATCTTTCAGCAGAAACTCTGCAGCCTGGAAGGGAATGGCAGGATATATTTCAAATACTGAAAGGGAAAAATCTACAACCAATATTACTGTACACAGCAAGGATCTCATTCAAAATTGATGGAGAAATAAAAAGCTTTTCAGATAAGCAAAAGTTAAGAGAATTCAGTACCACTAAACCAGCTTTACAACACATGTTAAAAGGACTTATATAGTCAAGAAATACAACAAAGGAAAAAAGTTCTGCAAAATCAACCCCAAACAATTAAGAAAATGGTAATAGGAACATATATATCAATAATTACTTTCGA
Organism: Bos javanicus; assembly: GCF_032452875.1. Classification (NCBI taxonomy): domain Eukaryota; kingdom Metazoa; phylum Chordata; class Mammalia; order Artiodactyla; family Bovidae; genus Bos; species Bos javanicus. The sequence goes on along the minus strand of NC_083891.1, from coordinate 26,908,473 downwards.
GGTAAATGGATTAATGCTCCAACCAAAAGACACAGACTGGCTGAATAGATACAAAAAATCAGACCTATATATATATATGCATGCAGAGTACATCATGAGAAATGCTGGACTGGAAGAAACACAAGCTGGAATCAAGATTGCCGGGAGAAATATCAATAACCTCAGATATGCAGATGACACCACCCTTATGGCAGAAAGTGAAGAGGAACTCAAAAGCCTCTTGATGAAAGTGAAAGAGGAGAGTGAAAAAGTTGGCTTAAAGCTCAACATTCAGAAAACGAAGATCATGGCATCTGGTCCCATCACTTCATGGCAAATAGATGGGGAAACAGTGGAAACAGTGTCAGACTTTATTTTTCTGAGCTCCAAAATCACTGCAGATGGTGAGCGCAGCCATGAAATTAAAAGACGCTTACTCCTTGGAAGGAAAGTTATGACCAACCTAGACAGCATGTTAAAAAGCAGAGACATTACTTTGCCAACAAAGGTGCATCTAGTCAAAGCTATAGTTTTTCCTGTGGTCATGTATGGATGTGAGAGTTGGACTATAAAGAAAGCTGAGAGCTGAAGAATTGATGCTTTTGAACTGTGGTGTTGGAGAAGACTCTTGAGAGTCCCTTGGACTGCAAGGAGATGCAACCAGTCCATCCTAAAGGAAAATCAGTCCTGAATATTCATTGGAAGGACTGATGCTGAAGCTGAAACTCCAATACTTTGGCCACTTGATGGGAAGAACTGACTCATTTGAAAGGACTCTGATGCTGGGAAAGATTGAAGGCGGGAGGAAAAAGGGATGAGAGAGGATGAGATGGTTGGATGGTATCATGGACTCAATGGACGTGAGTTTGAATAAACTCTGGGTGTTGGTGATGGACAGGGAAATCTGGCATGCTGCAGTCCATGGGGTTGCAAAGAGCCAGACATGACTGAGCGACTGAACTGTACTGACTGAACTGATGCACCCAACATAGGAGCACCTCAATACATAAGCAAACACTAACAGACATAAAAGGAGACATTGATAGTAACACAGTAATAGTAGGAGACTTTAACACCCTACTCACACCAATGGCAGATCATCAAAACAGAAATTTAATAAAGAAACACAAGTCTTAAATGATACATTAGATGAGATGGATCTCATTGATATCTTCAGCACATTCCATCCAAATGCAGAAGAATACACCTTCTTCTCAAGTGCACCTGGAACATTCTCCAGGATCGACCACTCTTTGGGTCACAAATGAAACTTCAGTAAGTTTAAGAAAATTGAAATCATTATCAAGCATCTTCTCCGACCACAATGCTATGAGACTAGATATAAATTACAAGGAAAAACAGAGTAAAAAAACACAAACACATGGAGACTAAGCACGTTTCTAAATAACCGACTTGTTAGTGAAGAAATCAAAATGAAAATCAAATAATTTCAAGAAACAGATGACAATGAAAACACAACTCAAAACCTATGCAATGCAGCAAAAGCAGTTCTAAGACGTTCGAAGAGGGAAGATTATAGCAATGCAATCCTACCTCAAGAAACAAGAAAAACATTCAACAAACAATATAACTTTATACCTAAAACAACTGGAAAAGAAGAAGAAGAACAACAAAAAGCCCAAAATTAGTAGAAGGAAAGAAATCATAAAGCGTTGAGCAGAAATAAATGAAAAACACCAATACAGTATACTAACGCATATATATGGAATTTAGAAAGATGGTAACGATAACCCTGTATGTGAGATAGCAAAAGAGACACAGATGTATAGAACAGTCTTTTGGACTCTGTGGGAGAGGGAGAGGGTGGGATGATTTGAGAGAATGGCTTTGAAACATGATATTATCATATGTGAAACGAATTGCCAGTCCAGGTTCGATGCATGAGACAGAGTGCTCGGGGCTGGTGCACTGGGATGACCTAGAGGGATCGTATGGGGACAGAGGTGGGAGGGGGTTCAGGATGGGGAACACGTGTACACCCATGGCTGATTCATGTCAATGTATGGCAAAACCAATACAATATTGTACAGTAATTAGCCTCCAATTAAAATAATAAATAAAATTTAAAAAAGAAATAAATGAAAAAGAAATGAAAGAATAGTAAATATTAATAAAACTGAAAGCTGGTACTTTAAAAAGCTAAAAAAAAATATTGACAAACCTTTAGCCAGACTCATCAAGAAAAAAGAGAGAAGAATCAAATCAACAAAATTAGAAATGAAAAAGGAGCAGTTGCAACAGACAATGCATAAATACAAAGGATTATAAGAGACTATTATGGACAACTATATGGTAATAAAATAGATAGAAATTTACAGACTCTTAGAAAAGTTCAATCTTCTAAGACTAAGCCAAGAAAAAATAGAAATTATGAACAACCCAATTACAAGCAGTGAAACTGAATCTGTGATCAAAAATCTCCCCAAAAACCAAAGCTCAGGACCAGATGGCTTCACAGGAGAATTCAAAAATTCACAGGAGAAAACATTTAGAGAAGAGCTAATGCCTATCCTTCTAAAACTCTTTCAAAAAATTGCAGAGTAAGGAACACTTGCAAATTCATTCTATGAGGCCACCGTCACCCTGATACCAAAACCAGACGAAGACAACACACAAGAAAAGAAAACTACAGGCCAATATCACTGATGAAGATAGATACAAAACTCCTCAACAAAATTTTAGCAAACAGAATTCAGCAACACATCAAAAAACTCATAACACCATGATCAAGTTGGGTTTATTCCAGGGATGCAAGGATTCTTCAATATACACAAATCAGTCAATGTGATACACCATATTAACAAATTGAAAGATAAAAACCATATGATCATCTCAACAGATGCAGAAAAAGCCTTTGACAAAATCAGTGTCCTTTTATGATTAAAACTCTTCAAAAAGTGGGCATAGAAGGAACCTACCTCAACACAGTAAATGCCATATATGATAAGCCTATAGCAAACATTCTCAATGGTGAAAAACTGAAAGCATCCCCCCTAAGATCAGGAACAAGAAAGGGTGTCCACTTTCACAACTATTATTCAACATAGTTCTGAAAGTCCTAGCTACAGCAATCAGAGAATAAAAAGAAATAAATAAAAGGAATCCAGATAGAAAAAGAAGTAAAGCTCTTACTGTTTGCAGACGGCATGCTACTGTACACAGAAAACCCTAAAGAAAGTATCAGAAAATACTACAGCTAATCAATATTTTATCAATGTTGCAGGATATAAAATCAATACACAGAAATTGCTTGCATTTCTATACACTAACAATGAAAAATCAGAAAAAGAAATTAAGGTATCAATACCATTCACCACTGCCACAAAAAGAATTAAATATCTAGGAATAAACTTACCTAAGGAGACAAAAGAACTATATACAGAAAATTATGACATCAAAATTAAGAAATCAAAGATTGCATAAACAGATGGAGAGATATTCCATGTTCCTAGTTAGGAAGAACCAATATTATGAAAATGAATGTACTACCAAATGCAATCTACAGATTTAATGTGATCCCTATCAAATTACCAATAGCATTTTTCACAGAACTAGAAAAAAAATTCACTATTCATATGGAAACACAAAAGACTGAATAGCCAAAGCAGTCTTGAGAAAGAGGAATGGAGCTGGAGGAATCAACCTTCTTGACTTCAGATTATACTACAAAGCTGCAGTCATCAAGACAGTATGGTACTGGCACAAAAACAAAAATATAGACCAATGGAACAAGATAGAAAGCCCAGAAATAAATCCATTCACCTATGGGTAACTTATTTTTGACAAAGGAGGCAAGACTATACAGTGGGGTAAAGACAGCATCTTCAATAAATGGTGCTGGGAAAACTGAACAGCTACATGTAAAAGAATGAAATTAGAACACTTCCTAACACCACACACAAAGATAAACTCAAAATGGATTAAAGACCTAAATATAAGACCAGAAAATATAAAACCCTTAGAGGAAAACATAGGCAGAATACTCGATGACTTAAATCAAAGCAAGATCCTCTATGACCCACCTCCTACAGTAATGGAAATAAAAACAAAAGTAAATGAGTGGGACCTGATTAAACTTAAAAGGTTTTGCACAGCAAAGGAAACTATAAGCAAGGTGAAAAGACAACCCTCAAATGGGAGTAAATAATAGCAATTGAAACAATTGACAAAGGATTAAATTCCAAAATATACAAGCAGCTCATACAACTCAATACTGGAAAAACAAACAATCCAATCAAAAAGCGGGAAAAAGACCTAAACAGACATTTATCCAAAGAAGCCATACAGATAGCTAACAAACACATGAAAAGATGCTGAAGGTCACTCATTATTAGAGAAATGCAAAGCAAAACTACAATGATATATCACCTCACACAGGTCAGAATGGCCCTCAACAAAAAGTCTACAAACAATAAATGCTGGAGAGGTTGTGGAGAAAAGGGAACACTCTTGAACTCTTGGTGGGAATGTAATTTGTTACAGCCATTATGGAAAATGGTATGGAGATTCATTAAAAAACTAGGAATAAAACACCATATGAGCCAGCAATCCTACTCCTAGGCATATACCCTGAGGAAACCAAAATTGAAAGAGACACATGTATCCCATTGTTCTTTGCAACACTATTTACAATAGCTAGAACATGGAAGCAACCTAGATGTCCACCAACAGATGAATGGATAAAAAAGTTGTGGTACATATACACAATGGGATATTAATCAGCCATTAAAAGGAACACATTTGAGTCAGTTCTAATGAGGTGGATGAACTAGAACCTATTATACTGAGTGAAGTGAGTCTGAAAGAGAAAGATAAAGACCATATTCTAACACATATATACAGTATCTAGAAAAATGGGACTGAAGAATTTATTTAGAGGGCAACAATGGAGAAACAGACATAAAGAACAGACTTACGGACATGGGGAGAGAGAGGAGAGGGTGAGATGTATGGAAAGAGTAACATGGAAACTTACATTACCATATGTAAAATAGATAGCCAATGGGAATTTGCTGTATGGCTCAGGAAACTCAAACAGGGGAGGGAGATGGTAGGGAGTTTCAAAAGGGAGGGGATGTATTTATACCTATGGCTAATTCATGCTGAGGTTTGACAGAAAACAGCAAAACTCTATAAAGCAATTATCCTTCAATAAAAAATTAAAAAATAAATAAATAAAATTTTCCGTTAAAAAAAAGAAAAGGAAAGAACAAGCTTCAAGGCATAAGCAGTTCCCATATGATTATTGTAGAGTCAGGTTGGTGCAATTATGAGAAAGGAAGTCATGCAAAACTTAACCTTACAAAATTGAGTGTTCCAGGTTGATTGACTCTGAAACATCAAAAATAATAATAGAAAAATTTTGTCACAGTAGGAACTTATTTATGAAAATGTCAGTGTATGTCCCATGTTGCTTTTGCATAACTGTTGCATTTCAGATTTGTTCACTGAACAAGCTAATTCAACAGACAAGTTGTCATTAAATTTCACTGGTGGGAGGCATATAAGACTTGCAGGCTTTTAATAGTTCGAACATTTCATCAGCCATCATTTTAAAGACTTTACCACATGTATTAGTCATTTACAATATAAAAGCAATATCAGTACAATTATTTTGAAATCTGTTTCTTAACCCTTCATTCACAAGTAAAATTTTAGAGAAGGCATTTCAATTGTGATTTTTTAAATTATTACTCTAGTGTTTGCTCTAAAATATAATTCTGGTAGATACTAAATAAGCATTAAGCCAAGATAATTCTACTGTTGCTATGTACATAAAAATTCCAGATCAAAGCAGAATAAAGAATTTAATATAAAGTACCATGTTTTGGTTTTATTTTCTAACATCTTAAAAATGAAATGTATATGATTACCATTTACTTTTTTGTGTCTTTTTTAAACACCCTAAAATATAACAAAATGCATTCTTTTCAACACACATATTTCTTAGTAATGATTAGCATTAATTCCCAAAATTCAGAGAAAATACTAGAAAATATTTTTCGAAAAAGCTCTCTTAACATGTAACCAGCAAGTGCATGACTTGTTATTTTTGAATGAATGATGTCCATGTATACATCCTCTTGTTTTAAAGGGTTTTAATAATTATTATTCCCTTTAAAAATACTTCACCAGGAAAGAAAAAAGTCATTTTTCAATAGCTAATCTTGGAATATGTCAACTAGAACCAGGTTATTATTGTTCACCCTCCCTTCAACTTCCAAATCTAATGTGTCTCTGAGCTGAGCAGTGGTGGTGAACATAAGCTGACTGGATAAGAGTTAGTTCAAAGTCGTTTGGGCTCTGGAGATAGAACTGCAGCTTGGCTTCCTTCTTTGTGAAACATGTTTGTGGTCACACTTATGTCAATTTAACATAAGAGAATAAGATATAAATACATATTCATATTTTACCTTCATCCCATTGGACTTCTGCTTGTCATTGAACTTGTTTTATCCAGTGAAGTTTGTGTGGAAGTGATTTGTTTTCTTTCAAAAAAGAAACCTTAAGATCCAGGGCGTATTTTGGTGTGTTTTTTTTTTTTTCCCCTCTTCCAAAATTTCATATACATACTTTTCAGTCAGTCTAAGCCCCAAGGTAAAGTCAATGCAGAGAAAAAGATGAGGCCAACCCTCAATGGAGGTTTGCAGGAGTGAGAAAGAAACTTTTTGCCTTTCCAAACTAAACGAGTTTTCAGACCAATAAAGTAAAATATGTCATTCAATCTATAAGAACCATATTTCTGGAGTTTCCTTTTATTTTATCCTTAATTTTGGCCACTGGTAAGACTATTTGCAACCCAAAATTACTCAAATTGCTAGAATCTTCAGTGGAAAAAAAATGGGGAGATGGATCCTACCCATTGTGACCTGCTGCTGCTGCTAAGTCCTGGGACCAGACAAATGTTGAAAATATCTCAAAATTTGAATCTATGAGATTAAAAATGTGAAGGACTCTTAAAGCTGCAGGAAGGAGTTCATTAAGATTGTTCAAATTGTTAAAACTATTGAAACATGTTCCATCTCTACTAAAAATGCAAATTATTTATTTAAGCATTGTTTAAAATAATTGTCTTTAACTTTTTCTGAACTCATCTTAAATATTTATGCTGTCAGCTGGTCCAAGGGTCTATTCTAATGCTTTCCCTTAAATGAATCTATAATAATCTCTGTACTATCTGCATAGCCCTGAGTTTCAGAATTTAATTGGATTGGATTAGTCTCCAACACTGAGTGTGTCTACATAAAGACTATATTCACTTCTGCTTGCCCCGTATTATAGATGACAGTATGCTGGACAGCACAGAGGTAATGATGGGACCTTTGCTTACCCACACCTATCAGCCACATTTCCATCCAAAACTTTCCGGCTTTGAGGTCAGAATATTTGTAACAACTGGGAGAATATTTAAGAAATCTGTTCCAAATATTCTGTTTTGATTTCCAGCTACATTTTTAAATAAGAAAGAATTTTTTTGGTTTACCTTTTCCCCATCAATTTATAATCTCCATAGATGTTTACCAATACATTCACATGTGTAAAACAGAAGAGTACATTATTTTTATCACGAAGATTCTTTTAAAATTAATTGTTTCAAACCACAAAATAGACTATTGAAATACAATAAACTGTGATTCATCTACTAGAGTCTGCTTGTAACTATACAATCTTATGAGCTATTCTATAATTTAATAAGAATTGTATTAATTTGAAATTGATTGTTATTAATCCATTGTGTTCATCTGGAGGGGCTATCTCAAAGATGTTAAATTAGAGACTTATCTTTTTATCACATTAAAGACAGCTTGGAAACTGGCTTTTCTTGCAGAATATCTTGGCTGAGCTCCTGCAGAGGAGAATTTACCAAAAGACCAAGTCACTTAAAATATCATTTTTAACTAAAGACATCTGTCTACAAAAAAAATAAGTAGATGAATGTGTATATCTATAAGCATGCATACATATATAAAATCATGCTAATATACATTTTAGTTGTGATATGCTAAAAAGATATTCAGTATTCTGTGGTGTTGGAGAAGACTCTTGAGAGTCCCTTGGACTGCAAGGAGATCCAACCAGTCCATTCTGAAGGAGATCAGCCCTGGGATTTCTTTGGAAGGAATGATGCTAAAGCTGAAACTCCAGTACTTTGGCCACCTCATACGAAGAGTTGACTCATTGGAAAAGACTCTGATGCTGGGAGGGATTGGGGGCAAGAGGAGAAGGGGACGACAGAGGATGAGATAGCTGGATGACATCACTGACTCGATGGACGTGAGTCTGAGTGAATTCTGGGAGTTGCTGATGGACAGGGAGGCCTGGCGTGCTGCAATTCATGGGGTTGCAAAAAGTCGGACATGACTGAGCGACTGATCTGATCTGATCTGATTCCAATAGAAACTATTATTTCCTTGTCACTTCTGAAAAGGGTACAGAATTATAAAACCAATTTACAGATTATGACCAGTAAAATGAGTTGACAGACTCCTGTGTGTCAGAGTAAGGAAAGAATATGTAGTCAGTCACTGGGTTTGGGAGCTCAGAAGGTGATTTTGACTGTTGTTTCCTTTGTTTGGATAATGGGAGAAAGGACAGTTTCATGATCTCTGCAAAATGGAAAGATAACTCTCAAAAGATCCTGTGGCCCTTTATTCACTGCTGTATCTCAGCATGTACTACAAATGCTTCCTTGAAATTCTGATATATTAAGAATAGACTATTTTAATACTTTCAAGCACTAGAGAACCCTGGGATTTGCTGCCACCGTTGTCTGCTGGTTGTCAGTACAAGCATGCAGAAGAAAGAAGTGGCACTCAAGACAGAATTCTGGAGGAACAATAACAATTCTGATTTATTTTTTGAATACTTTATCTCATTAGCTACAAAAAATAACCAACTTTGTATGAGCACGTCATGGACATGGACATCTAATCTTCAATATTAAATGTTCTGTCCTCAACAGATATTTGTTTTGTTTTGTTTTGCTCTGATTCTTCCCTGAAGACTCCTGCCATCAACTCAGGCCAGTGGACTTTATTGTCAATAAAGATAGAGTGTTGCCCAACCCTATGGGAAAGGTCTGTGCCAGGTGCTTTTGCCTACAGCCTCTAGAGGACAACACTTCACCAACTTTGAGTTGAGGTTATCCATGTGGACTGAGTCAGGAAATTCAGAATGCTAATCTAGAAGAAGGCAGGCTCATGAGACTACTCACCCAAGAGCAGTGAGGTGAGAATCAATGACACAGGACCAAATAAATTGGTGAGGGATGATTGTGGTTTGTGTTTAGAATACTGTTGATGTTTAATGTTTTATTTCTGGATATAGAAGCTGTTTCTCTTTACTTATAAATTATGTATAACTCATAACAATTTAGCTGACAGTAACTGACCCATGGGGATGGAAGTTCAGTTTCCCCATTAGCCTTTATTGATAACTTAGGTAAGGCATTTCTCATGACCATTGTGCTGACTTAGGAGTTCAAACTCTCCAGAAGGCCTACTTTGATACAACTCTGGTTAGAAAAGGAAGGAGCTCCTATTTACTGCTCTCTGCTATGCCTCTACTGACACCAGCCTAGTGTGGGGAAAGAAAGGTGCCTTTTTACCTATGATGTGAACAGTGAGATTTCAAAGCAGAAATGTTTAAGAAGAAATTGAAAAAGAAACTGATGAATTCTATATAAGAAATATGAAGTAGACATATTTTTCCTATTTCTACTATTAATCAAAAGTAAAATCCCTGAATATTGTATAATAAAATGAACATAAAGGGACTCTGAAAAGTTACGAAAAGAAGACAGGCTGGCTAGGGACTTCAAGCCAAAGTGATATGAAGTGAAGTGTTAGTTGCTCAGTCATATCCAACTCTCTATGACCCAGTGGACTGTAGTTACTTAAATGAAAAGACTGAGTGCCTAAGAATTGATGGCTTCAAATTATGGTGCTGGAGAAGACTCTTGAGAGTCACCTGGACTGCAAGGAGATCAAATCAGTCAATCCTAGAGGAAATCAACCCTGAATACTCATTGAAAGGACTGATGCTGAAGCTGAAGCTCCAATATTTTGGCCACTGATGTGAAGAGCAGACTTGCTGGGAAAGACCCTGATGCTGGGAAAGACTGAAGGCAGGAGGAGAAAGGGATGACCGAGGATGAGATTGTTGGATGACATCACCGACTCAATGGACATGAGTTTGAGCAAACTCCAGGAAATGGAGAAGGCCAGGGAAGCCTGGTGTGCTGCAGCCCATGGGGTGACACTCAGACACAACTTAGCACTGAACAACAGCAGTCACATCAGCTGTTAATCATCCCCAAAGGCCCATTTTTGTCATATATATTCCCCTAACTCTGTTCTCTGTCTTCTTAGCCCTTGATAACATTTCTATTTGTAGCACCTCAATCTCTTTTTTATATAAATTAACTTGTCTAGATTTATTCTCATTTTTTATTCACCATCAACAACAGAATACATTACATCAATTACAAACCTCATAACACAAATCTAATAAGCAATCAGAGTCCCTTTTTAGAAGACAGAGGAGAAAGGTAGTGACATCTCATGCATGAAAATTTTTTACTGATTGGGCCTCGTTTTTAATTAATTAAAAAATATGACCAATTATTAATTTTTCTTCAATGTATCATAACCAAATTTAAACATATAGAGCAGAATTAGGTGCTGTTTGCAATTATTTTTGTGTACATTTTTGTTAAAGTGTGTAAGTTTTTTCTGGGTTACCAAAATTCAGATTTAGATGTTGAAACCAATGTATGCCAATAGAAGAGATTTTTAAGTGAGAAGCAAGCCAACTTTACCTTAAGTATCCTGGCCTTCTGTTTTGCAGGGTAGAGAAAGCTATTTAAACAGTTTTTCTAACTAGGTAGCACAGTCCTTACTAACTAAATTATTTTGATTCTCTTTGGGATGTGGATGACTGCACGGAACAGTGGATTATTAAAGGAGCATACTCAAAAGGGTTAATATGATTTTTAAATCTGCTTAACTTTCTCATATAGTGAAGTAGCTTGTGCTACTTGCATGGTTATACTCATCTAAGGCAGACAAATATCAGCTATATGTAAAATAGTATGCAAAAATTTTATTAGAGTAAGATTAGAGTAAATTTTATTACAGTAAGGACTTGCTGATGACTTCTATTGTTAGAAATGCCCTCTATGATTCCATATTGAGAATTCACACTAAGCTAATGTCAGAGAGAAAAAAAAATGAGTAAGATATAGTCCCTACCATAGACAAATGAAAATTAAATAGTGAGTATAATCTATTTGAGGCTTCTCACAAATATGTTTTATTCAAATCCTTTGGATGCATTTTTGAGTGATTTCTTAAGCTGCTCCTTTGGATGCATTTTTGAGTGATTCCTTAAGCTGCTACATTGTTAATATACACATACAGAGAAACCAACTCAATTTTGAATAAAAATAAACATGCCTTCTACTCATACTTTAAATCTTAACTTTTTAACATTTTCTTAATTTTTTTAAGATTGTCCCTAAAAAGATTCAATAAAGCAGATGGAATGTCTACTTCAATCTGTTTCATAGATATGCATTTTTCCTTTATTTTATACCACTTAATTAAATTACCTGTTTTTATATGTGTGTGTGTGTGCGTGTGTGTGTGTGTGTGTGTATACAGGCTTCCCAAGTGGCTCAGTGATGAAGAATCCACCTGCCAATGCAGGAGATACCAGAAATGCAGGTTTGATCCCTGGGTGGGGAAGATCTCCTGGAGAAAGAAATGGCAACCCACTTCAGTATTCTTGCCTGGGAAATCCTATGGACAGAGGAGCCTGGCAGGTTATAGCCCATAGGGTCACAAAGAATTGGATATGGTTACATGACTGAGAACACACAGAACATATACACAGATATACACACATACACACATATATATATAGCTTTAGTTTTGTTTTTTTTTTCTGTGTCAGTTTTTATTTTATTGTATATCTCCATTGGACCATAAGAGGGAGATCCACTTATGGAATTAGGGAGTGCCTAATTCTTCTATAGCTGTATCCACAAAGACTTGAACAGGGTTTTAAGGGTTTAAAGCAATCTAGCTTTAAGGATTCAATAAATAGATGACAATGTCAAAAAAGCAGGGAAAATGCTAATTTAATTTTTATCTTAAGCAGATTAAATTGCTTTGGTTTTTTTTAGATTCAATTACCAGTATGATTCTGTGCCAAAGATTATAAAATTTGGGAGAAAATGGATTATAATCGTGGAAAATACTCTACAAAGAAAAAACATAATAGTACCATATCTTGTATGGATCACCTAAAGCTTCCATTAAACAGTTTATCTTATCTTCAATAAGTATTTTTGTTATATAAGAAAATATATATATTTATGTACATATAAATATATATTTATAAATAAAAGACAAAATGCAAATATGTTTTTAATATTGATCTGAAGATAGCAAAATTTTATACTAGAGGTGCTAAATCAATTGCTTCTCTTATCTTGACCTACTTCTGTTTTGGCTAAAGTAGGTCCCTTTCGAATCTTAATGTTTCATTAAAGTACTTAACTATTGCAAGAAGGAAGATTAATTGTATTGCTGAAAGTTTTATAAAATAATATTTCAACATAAGTTAATATTTTGTCAACATATCAACTGTAATTTTAGGTTAATTTTTAAAATAAGACTTGTATTCTGCATTGAAGTCAGGTTTCAGAGTTTGTTCACTAAACAACTGATACAGATTCTTCTCCTGTCTTTGTCTGCTAATGTCAACACCATGTGCAATAGACTTAGTTGAAGAGTCACATTGCTAGATAAATGTTTATCTCTTTATGCATTATTGACAAGTGGTTTATTTGTAAATTGGGTTCAAAGGAGTCATAGATCATGCTGCTGCTGCTGCTAAGTCGCATCAGTCGTGTCCGACTCTGTGCGACCCCATAGATGGCAGCCCACCAGGCTCCCCCATCCCTGGGATTCTCCAGGCAAGAACACTGGAGTGGGTTGCCATTTCCTTCTCCAATGCATGAAAGTGAAAAGTGAAAGTGAAGTCACTCAGTCGTGTCCGATTCTTAGCAACCCCATGCACTGCAGCCTACCAGGCTCCTCCACCCATGGGATTTTCCAGGCAAGAGTATTGGAGTGGGGTGCCATTACCTTCTCCCATAGGTCATACTAAGGTCTACTAATAATTCAAAAGACACAATAACTTGGGTCAGCAGAAACATTCTTTTCTTCGAGAAGTCTTAGAGTAGAAATGCAGTTCTTAAAAATAAAAAAAAATAAAAATAAATCCCAGATTCAGCATATATTGCTTTCAGATTTAAGAGACACATTTCTTCTTGAGCAGCATGTACTGACACATGCAGAGACACTGGTCTTATGGAGGAAGCTCTTTAGATTTTGGAAAATTCCTCTTAAGTAACTTATTAATTGCACAGGTTACATAACTAGCTCCCGTTTTCTAATCAACCATAAATGCCTGATTTATTTACAAAAAAGTATGTAATCACATCTGGTAAATCTTGCTAAAACTATTTCATAGTTTCATAGTTCAACTCTGTTTCTTTTTCACTAGTAACTAATATTGACGCTTCCATTAGAAGGTCTGTAAGAAACGGGGGTTGTGAACCCATTAGCATGTTAGTTTATAAGATTTCCTTGTGGTCTTTTATTCCTTCTAATTGTCCAGTTCTAAATACAGAGCAAATGTGTTACAGGGCTGCTACTAGTTATTTCCTTCACACTAAGAAAAGCACTGGTAACTATCTGGGGCCAGGTCTGAGGACTTTTGTTTTCCTAATTTCTTGAAAAAAAAAACAACATATAAAGTATGACTCAGAATCGCCTACTTCTCTTGGGTATTTCATAAAACTCCAGTTTCCTGTTCTTGAAAACACATTTGTAGCAATTTCATCTTGTCTTCTAAGAGAGATTAAGATTTTCTCCACTATACCAAAACAATATGCTGAATAGCAGTCTCCAGGCCCCAGGTTTGTCCTTCCTAAATAATGCTAAATAATCATATTTTATTGAGCTGTTTGTAATTGTAATGATTGATTTATATATTAATATATAGATATATCTATAATTCTGTATCTATATAACTATTTCTATCTTAAATGCCTTCACTGGTATATCTTCAGATAATATCTTTAGATATCTTTAGATAATCCTTGAGAAAAACATATGCAAATATTTAATGGAATCAGTGCCATTGGGAATATGAGTGCTTCTATAAAATTTCAGAAATAAGGAAATACTGTTTTGGGGTTTTTTTTGCCTGATTTTACTCCTATCAACATCATTTAAAGACTTTCACATGAAAGCTAAGATGCCAACTCCACCATCTCACCCTATGCTGTTATAAATAGATAATGGGTTTATCACAAGTTATTGTTCCTGTTTTCTTCTTCAGTTTCCAAGGACTTCTTTCATGTAATCACTTACTTCTCATCCTGTGTACAGGTTCAACAAGAAGGGTTAATACAATACTGTCATCTTGGTTTAATATCAAATTACTTTCATGCCATTTGTTTCTCTTTTCTATTATTTTAAAGAAAAAAAAATGCAGTCCTTCCTTTCCCATATGCATTATTTCTAGTGTACTGGCAACTCATATGAGAAGCAACCTTAGGGGGTTGACTTCAGAGATGATTATTTCCTGCTCTTGGTCACTTGTGTGATAGAATGTGTCAATCTGAACAGCAAGTGACTTTTTATAGTATGTTTTCAAGGCTGCCCTTGAAGGATGGCTTGCGTCAGAAGGTTTCAAGACAAGACAGTTTTAGGACAGGGCAGCTTTAGGAGGTTTTATTTATTTATTTATTTGATTTATTCAATTTGATCTTAAAAAAAAAAATCCCAGCATAACTGCTGGCTAGGAATTTGCACAACAGAAAAAGAATTGCTAGAAGGAATTGGCTTGTACAAGAAGAAATTCTGCATGTAATTCTTACTAATTTGAGAAATGAAAAGTAGTCACTCGGAAATAACCTTCTTTAACCTTGGAATTAACTTCCAAGCCTGCATTTTTATTGAGAATGGGATTACTGAAATCAAAGTTTGCCAGTAATTCCATTCATTGGGAATAATAGTTTTGGAATTGAGGTATACCGGTAGTTCTTTATTCCTTTAAATAGCATGATCAAATAAGAAAATAATATAAAGGCAGGGAAGTCTGGGACCTCACAGATACAAAAACAACAACTACGCCCTTTTTTTCAGTGCTTTCTTCTCTATTACCATTTTATTCTAATTCAATGTATATTTGAAACTACTATTCAAAGCTGAACTTGAATATAAAAGTATCTAATCACACACATGGCTAATAGTAATAAGAAAACTATTGTCTCCATCCCATACAAAGATACTTATGAGTTTCTACTTTAAGTTTGCAATCAGTGGATCTTTGGATTTATTTGTATTATTTTGACTGACTATTCATTTCTAGATGAACAGAGGTTTTATTAGAATGAACATTCCTCATTTAATTCAATTAACTATATATTGTCAGATGAATAGTAGATACTGATTATGGCCAAAATATCTTTATATACCATTAGCTTTATCTTCTTTGATAGTTTTAAAATGTGTGTAAAATTTGTCATTTCTCACAGTGCGTGGTGAGGGCTTCATCATCTTTCCTTGCAGTAGGACTGGATATTTGTGACTTTCAAAATAAATATAGTGTCCTATAACTGAAACTAGATGAGTTCTGAGCTTGATCATGAAAAAACGATACAGCTTTCACCTTGCTTACTATAATACTACTTCTTGAAGTCTTAGGCCAATAGGTAAGCACTCCCACTGCCCTGAGACCATCATGTTGTGAAGAAACCCAAAGGATCCACTAGGAGGGACAATAATAGAGCCGTGGGCTCGATTCCTGGGTAGGGAAGATCCCCTGGAGAAGGGAAAGGCTACCCACTCCAGTATTCTGGCCTGGAGAGTTCCATGGACTATACAGTCCATGGGATCACAAAGAGTCGGACACGACTGAGCAACTTTCACTTTCAAGACTAGATAAGAGTAGAGGACAAAGGCAGAAACAGAGAGAGAAGAGAGACACACAGAGCTAGAGATGCTTACAAGCTTGCAGCTGCTCTGGTCCTCTTCAGTTCAAGATATAGTCACCATTTCATTGAAGAGTAACTCTTAGTCATAACGCCCTAGTGCAGTGGACTAACTGCATATGTTGTCTCTAAATATTGAAATCCTAACCCCCAAAATGATAATATTAGGGGGTGGGACTTCAGGGAGGTAATTAGATCACAAGGACAGAAACCTCATGAGTATGAATAGTACCCTTATAAAAGAGACCCCAGAGAGACCGCTTGCTCTGTCTGCCACATGAGGTCACAGATAAAAGATAGCCATTTAGAAAGTGAGATCTCACCAGACACTTAATCTACCAATGGATTGACTTTGGACTTCCAGCCTCCAGAACTGTACGAAATAAATTTCTGTTGTTTGTAAGCCACCCGGCCTATGTTATTAAGATACCTAGTAAGTCTCTTTCTAAATTCCAGACCCACAAAAGAGTTAGAGATAGCGATTATTTTTGTTTTCAGCTGTCATGTGTGGGGGTGATTTTTCACCTTTAAAAAATCAGAAGATGCATTCAGTGTATTTGTGGAAAGGTTAGTTATATGAGGAGACAAGCTTAAAATAAGTTTAAGTGTAAAAATAATTAATTGAATCTACTAAATGAGTTATTGAGTACCTACAAGAAATGTGCCAAGATTATTAGTATTCAGGGCTAAACAGTAAATATATAGACTGATTTCTTCATCATGAAACATATGATTTAACAGAGAGTAATTTTCCCAAAGAAACACAGAGGGAAGGTCAAAGAATGGGATAAACCATTTTCTTTAAGGTGTCCATAGTTACTTGTAACTACAAGACGACACATTGACTTAAAGATGATTTCAAGAGCACTTCAAGTTTTTTTTACAATATAGCAAATAATATCAAATGTATGTAAAAAGCCCAAAATTAGAGTCCACAGACTCTAATTCTTATAACTGTACGACTTTAAATTCTCCATGGGACTGATTGTTCTTTATTTTACATAGCTTTAAATCTACAAATAAATGAAAGTTGAACAACAGATATTTCATTTGGATGTTTTCAAAGGCTGCCTGTCTTGCATTATCAAATGATTTTTAAGAAGTTTAAGTACATTAAAAATTTAATATCTTGTTTAGTCTTGAAAACAAAATCATGTCAGGTAGCACATGTGCTGTACTTGGCTGTCTAGGTATCAGCAAGTCAAGAGGCAGTGATTATTAAGTGCAAAAGAGATGGCAGCAGTTCAAATGGAACACTGACAGTCCTCTTAATACATCTACCAACCTACTTGTGTTAATCTAGAAAAAGACTGTCTATTTATCTCGGACTTAAATCACACACAAAAAAACCACTTTCAAAATCATGTTAAAGACAATAATTACATGCACAATACTTGAGTTGCTGAAGAACTTTTCCCTCATTCAGAAAATTATTACCAATTGCCACTTTTGCTTTTACATTCTCTCCAACTCGTTAAACTGCGAAGCTGCGACTGACAGTTAAAATAGATTTCAGTAACGTTAGCTCCAATTTCAGAAGATTAAATGCTGAGTATCAGAGAGTGGAATGCTCTGATTAGGTATATTTACCAGACTCTTTTAGAAGATGAAATGTGGGCACTTAAAAACTAGAGACTAAAATATGTGTTTATTTTAGGTCTTATAGTAGGTCATGTTCTAACATGAAATTGCTTATATTGCTACCTATATGAAAAAAAAAAAGCAACTTTCTTACTTCTGTTTTCATATGAAAAATTAACTCCAGTGATTGAATGTCTACAAAGTGGGTTAGACTGTACCATGCCTTTCAGTAGGTCATAGCTCAGTGGTGGAGACATACATAAATATCTATAAAGGAAGGACTCCAATAACTAGAAATGATTACACAAGTGACCAAGAAATGTCTACAAAGGATGGTGCTTATATAGTCACAGAATATCAAGTACTCTATGGGTTATGGTGTTGGGCAGAGGGTTACTCTCATGGAATATTAGGTTAGAAAAATGTGCAAGATTTAATTTATTTACATTGAACTGGGGAAGCTTTATATTTATCTCTGTGGACTGGTTGCATGATTTTTTACACTTAGCCAAGTAAAACTCAAGAAGCATTATGGTAACCTATTTGTGGTACAAAACTTTACAAAGTCAGTTTGTGATCTGAATGTTCTTCCCACCTGCCTCTGATCTCTTTCCTCTTTGTGCTTCATAGACATCCCTCCAATAAACGTTTCACATATGTTATTTTTTATTGATATCCACTCCTTAAAGGACTTAGGGTCACACACACACACACACAAAAACACACACACATACATACACACACACACTCTAATAGAACTATATGATAGATTAAATGGAGACATTTATACCTCGTTGCATTCTTATTTTTCAAATATCAGAAAGTTCCTACAATTATAACAGAGAACATTTGAACTTTAAAGCAGTTAGATGTCTTCTCAGTATACTTTTTGTAATGCAGAGGGAAAGTAATTCCAGCATGCTGCTACTGCTGCTAAATCACTTCAGTCGTGTCCAACCCTGTGCAACCCATAGACGGCAGCCCACCAGGCTCCCCGTCCCTGGGATTCGCCAGGCAAGAACACTGGAGTGGGTTGCCATTTCCTCCTCCAATGTATGAAAGTGAAAAGTGAAAGTGAAGTCGCTCAGTCGTGTCCGACTCTTAGTGACCCCATGGACTTCAGCTCCTCAGGACACCAGGCTCCTCTGTCCATGGGATTTTCCAGGCAAGAGTGCTGGAGTGGGGTGCCATCTGACCAAATGTTGACCCGTTTTGAAATATGTTATACTCATTTGTTAATAAGTATGTATCAAATATAGGATCAGGCTCTAAAAATAACAATAATAAGTAAAAACGGTTAAATTTATCCTCAAATAGTATAATGGAAGATAGACATAAGAAAGGAATATTATAATCCTAGAAAGAAATACAAAAATAGGAAAAGTGCCAGACGTTATGGAAGTACTTAAGAAAGGCATTGAACCTATTACAGTCTGGGATAGCTTTCTCACAAAGGTAACAAAGCCTTGGTAGACTGAAAAACACTATGAAAACTCGGAGTCCAGATAGAATATAATGATTCTGACAGTCTGAAAAGTATGTACTTTGTTTGGAATTAAAAAAATAACATAAGACTGACAATAGTTGATGCTGAAAAATAAGCAGTTCGGTCCCATATTCCTACATTCCATATAATTTGGTAAAAAAAAAAAAAAAGCAAGAAGAAGCCGTATAAGGATATTAAGCATATATGTTCAACATCTTTTATGTTTTAACTCGCTTTGTTCCAGTAGGAAGATGGGTTTGAGAGCACAGCTTGGGGGAATATGGGTATTAAATACCCTAAAAAAACAAAACTTTTTTTTGTGTGAAACCAATAAACATGTTGGACAATATATACTAAACATTTTAAATGCATAGCATAGCAAGAACTATGAATTGAATATGCAAAATTTAACTATCCAAAGTAACAAAAGGAAGCTTAAAACAATCTAGATATTGATACAAAAATAGTAAAATAAAATAAACCTAATAAATTTATTAGGAGAATATTAAGAATTTGTGTACTTATATTAATCCCAGAAACAAATAGATTTTATTACGGGGAAAAAGCAGTTTACCAAAGAAATAAAACTAAACTTATATATACATCAATTAAAGTTGCTTTGATTTATATATAATGCACAAATGGATTTATATACAAGGAGAGAGTGAAAAATCCATAATGAAGAGCTACAGAATAATTTAACATTTCTATCCCAGTAATTAAAACATAAACAAAAATGCTGTGTTCAAAGAAATTATCATCATAATTAATTACTTGAAGTGATAACCAACTTGTGTTTACACAAAAACCTGAGTTCAATGCTAATAGAATCTATGTTGTTTTAAAGCACATAAGTGACATGAATAGTTTGACAATATATTAGGTTGCAAATAAAATTTCAACAAACTTTAAAAAATATAATAATATTCCACAGACACTATTTTTTGTTACACTCAATTTACAACCAATTTACAATCAAATAATAAAAATATTGATGTAAATGGTGACTGAAATTAGAGAATGCACTTCTAAATATTTCAAAGCTTACAGAAAATTAATGAACATATACATCTGAACAAATTTGAAAATACTATTATATAAAAATGACACACATCTTAAGCAATATTTAGAAATGAAGCAAATTTATTTACGGTTATTAGAATATCAGAACAACTGATAAATAGCAACCTAAGCATCCATTGAAGAAGTGAAAAAATGAACAAATAATTAAACCAAAAACAGAAAGTTAAAATAGTTTAATCATAAATACATTATTAAATGCAAAATACTTAAAAGATATAAAAGAGGGGAATAATAAAGCAAATAATGGCTCAGAAAAAATATACACACAATTTGGGCAAGAATGACTAAGAGAAAAGAAAAGTTTGAGCGGGATCTTAATTTAGAACAACAGAGATTAAAATGGGTAAAAGAACACTATAAATGACTTCATAATAAAGTTTAAAATTTTGTATAAAAAGAAATTGTTTGGAACCATATACCATCAAAACTGCATCAAGAAAAGACAGAAATTCTCAACTGTCATTAAGAAATTTGATTTAGCTGTTAAATATGATGCCACCATATAACCACCAGTCTGCAAAAGCTTTATGGCTTGGGTCTGCCTATCACTATAGTCATAGATAATCTGATATCATACAAATAAAAGTTTCTTATAAAGTTAGACATATAGTTAGCATAAAACCCAACATATCCACTCCTAGGTATTGACACAAGAGAAATTAAAACATATAGATATGCATATAAAATATTTTACTCAAATCTTCCCTGCAGATTTTAAAATAATGGTTAAAAATGAGATAATCCAATTGTCTATCAACTGAAAAAATAGATTAAAAGATTGTAGAATAATCATGCAATGGCACAGTACTCAGCAGTATAAACGAACTACCGGTACATTCAAAAACATGGGTTTATTTCAAATCTACAAGTAAAAAGCCATAAAAAAAGAATACATATTTCATGATGCCCTTTTTAGAAGAGATAAAAACTATTGTGTCCAAGATAAGTCAGTGGTTATCAGAGACTTGACAGTGGAGTAACTGACAAGAGTCATGAAGGAACTTTCGATCAATGGAGATTTTTTTATGTCATGATTATTATGGTCAGCGCATAACTGGATTTGGATTTGTCAACATTCATCTAGTTGTACATATAAAACTGTTGACTTCTTGTATGTAAATTTGATTTTTTTAATCTTAATTTTGAGGAGTGACAGTATTATATAAATCATTACAAATGGTTGAATTGGAGAAAATTTTCCTATTTCCCAATTGCTTTAAAAACTTAAAAATGAAAAATTTTAAAGGGGGCCCAATAAACTTGAGAAACAAACATAAATATTCATGCATATAAAAATTTTAGTCTTAAAATAATAGAGATAACATTATTGAAGATGTCAAACACCAGCAGTTTTTAATGAAGATTGGAACGTTGCTGAGGAACTCTACTTAATGTTATATTTTGACCTTTATGGGAAAAAAATCTTAAAAAAAAAAGAGTGAATATATGTTTATGTATAACTGAATCACTTTGGTGTACACCTGACTGACACAACATTTTAAATCAACTATACTCCAATAAAAATGTTTGAAAAATGTTGCTAATTGGTTGAATTTTGAAAAAAAAAATGTATGAAGGGACATAGGAATCACATCAGCAAACTTTAAAAAGATTTAATCATGAAAGAAAACATACTATAAAAAAACTAAAGAATACATCATCATTTTTCAGCTATCTACATTAAAGGAGACGAAATAATGTGCACTTATTCAATTATTGATTATTCTTTAGAAGTAAATGCCATCTTATTGATTCTGTGGTCAACACCAACTGATTCTCTGTGACAAGTTTTATTTAAATGCTGTACATAAAATTTAAATAAAAGTAGAAGTGATCTGTATTTCTTTTTTACAAATAAACTCCAAAGATAATAACTCCCAGTGAATTTAGATATACTTGTCCACTAAGAACTCATGATTTATTGACAAGGAACCTACTTTCTTCAGTATTTTTGAAACTAATCTATTGTAAAATTTCTCTATCATAGAATTTCAAAAATTATGCAATTTTTTATGTTAATCTCTACCTGCCATATTCAAGAATATATGTTATCACATGGCTTTTTAATATATTTGCATTGAAGACTTTTGAGCACTTAAATACTGTTCTATACGTTGGAATAGTCATGTGAAGAAGTTGCCCCACATCTATAGTCTTAAAGGATTTTAGTTCTAATTAGAATGGGGAAAAATTAAAGATAAATGAACAAATCCACATGCCAATAAGTGCTCTCAAGAGCATAAGAATAAGTAAAGCAGTATACCAGTGGCTTCCAGGTGCCACAGTGGTAAAGAATACACCTGCCACGGCAGAAGACTCAAAATCCCTGAGTCAGGAAGATCCCCTGGAAGAGGAAATAACAACCCACTCCAGTATTCTTGCCTGGGAAATCCCATGCACAGAGGAGCCTGGCAGGCTACAGTCCATGGAGTCACAAAGAGTCGGACGTGACTAAGCATGCACTCCCACAACATGGTATACCAGTACATCTGATTCTCACTGTCCCCCAAAGCCTTTGCAGATCAGAATTTTCATACAACACCACCGTTACAGCAATATCAAGTTGCCATTAAATTTGCTCAGGACATATTCTGTACTTTCTGTACTTACCTTGCTGTTGACTGAATACACACAGTTCTTGGATTGGCATCAGATGATGCTTTTCTTTTTGTATACACAGAGAAGATATTTGAGGAAGGACTCACTTTGTTGAGATAATAGAGGAAAGCCACTCTGAGGAGATATATTAAAGTCAGAACTTGAATGATGAAAGGGGATAAGCCAGCAATATCTATACACAAATATCTCAAACTTTAGAAACATCTGGTAAAGGCCGTGGTGTGTGGACATATCGAAGGTGCTTGAAAAATGAGAGGACAGTACAGCCAAAGCAGAGGAAGCAAAGCATAGAGAGGATGAGAAGCTTACAGACTAGGAAAGGGCTAGTCCTTAGAAAGCAGTAAGAGTCAAAATTGGCAGTTTAGATTTTATTTTAAACTAGCATTTTATTGTCTTTAGAATAATGCATAATATTATTATATTATTTATAATAATATACTGCTGCTGCTGCTGCTGCTAAGTCGCTTCAGTTGTGTCCAACTCTGTGCGACCCCGTAGATGGCAACCTACCAGGCTCCCCCATCCCTGGGATTCTCCAGGCAAGAACACTGGATTGGGTTGCCATTTCCTTCTCCCATGTATGAAAGTGAAAAGTGAAAGTGAAGTCGCTCAGTCATGTCTGCCTCTTAAGGACCCCATGGACTGCAGCCTACCAGGCTCCTCCATCCATGGGATTTTCCAGGCAAGTGTACTGGAGTGGGGTGCCATTCCCTTCTCCAATAATATACTAGAAAGTGAAAAAAAGGTTACCTAGTTTCATATAATCTTTATTTTCAAAAAGTTTAAGATTCATAGTATTCTTGAAAGAGCTTGTCATTGAAGCAAGACAGAAATAAGGAGAGGATATTAGGATTTTTCACTCTTGGGAAGAAGGTGAAGTAGTCTATGTATAGGAAAACTATTCTATGTGTGGTAAACTTGAAAATTTAGGAGGCCAAAGAGGATGGCAGGAACAACAACTGATATCTGACCTTCATATATTAATCTCTTCTCTTCGGTAATAGAATTTACAAGTTGTCTTGTTTCTCAAACACCCTTTTAGAAAGGTGTGCTTATATAGCTAAGTTCTAGGGAATAAGACATAAGCAGAGAGGCTTCCATGCCCATAATAATCAAATGGAGTGGGTTGCTTTTCTCCCCGCTCTTTTTTCTCCTTCCTTCTGGCCCTTCTGATTGGAAGGCAGACACACTATATGGGCCTGAAATAGCTTCCTTGGAACTTGAAATGAACTTGAGATGTGGACCACATGCACGTGTATATAAAAGGTACATGTGCCTGTGTCCTTATAGCCTAGCATATCTGCCATGGACCACCTCCATTCAATATTTTTCCACAAGAGAAAAGTAAACTTTTGACTATTTGAAAGTGAAAGTCGCATCTGCCTCTTTGCAACCTCATGGCCTATAATACAGTCCATGGAATTCTCCAGGACAGAATACTGGAGTGGGTAGCCTTTCTCTTCTCCAGGGGATCTTCCCAATCCAGGGATCCAACCCAGGTCTCCCACATTACAGGCTGATTCTTTACTAGCTGAGCCACAGGGAAGCCCAAGAATACTGGAGTGAGTAGCCTATCCCTTCCCCAGGGGATCTTCCTGACCCAGGAATCGAACTAGGGGTCTCCTGCATTGCACGCGATTTCTTTACCAACTGAGCTATCAGGGAAGCCCTACAATTGCAGTTTAGAGTTTTCCTTCCCTCATAGCCAAATGTAGTATAAAAACTATTTTATTTAAAAATTTAACAAATATGAATGAAATGTGATGCAATTAGGAATATTTGCATCTTCAAGCAACAGAAAACTCAAGTAGTAGCATATTAATTATAAAAAGAGGATTTTGTTTGCTTTTTTTTTTTCATGAAACACTTATAAGTAGTAGACAATTTGTTTAGACTCAAGGACCTATTCTCTCTTTATTTCTGTTCTTTTATCCTCAGTGTGTTGGCACTTTTGACTTAGGTTTGTACTTCAGAGTTACAGGAAGTCTATCTCTGTTCCAGATCTCATAATTCTTTTGAGGCAGAAAGGAAGGTGAAAAAAACAAAACAAAACATTAGTTTTGTATGGTCCTTTTATCAGGCAAGCAGCATGTCAGCAAGCTTTCCACGAGATTTCCTTGTGGGGGTCACCATGACCCTAGGAAGTACAGAAAAATCAGAAGAGTTTGGAGCTCCAGCCTCCACAGTGGGAGGACTTGAGGGGGAAGCAGTACAGGAATGTTTGCTCCTATTGTGTGCCAGTTTATTCCAATATGCTAGTTTTCCAACTGAAAGACGAGATGTCGCTCAGACTTGTTTCATTTATCTCTTGTAAGTTAGATGACTTAAAGAAATAACATTCAAAATATGTACTACATGTATGGTTAAACAAATGAACAAAAATTAAAAATACTGAGAGTATAAAAACATCTTGTTTCATAATTTGGATAAATCATCACAGCCATATAGAAGAACTCAAATTTGGTAGCACTATACAATAATGGCCCCTGAGGAGGGTATGGCAACCCACTCCAGTATTCTTTCCTAGAGAATCCTATGGGCAGAGAAGCTTGGCTGCCTACAGTCCACAGGGTTGCAAAGAGCTGATCAAAACTGCAGTGACTTAGCATGCATGCATACAGTAATGGACCGGTTCATTTATGCAAAGCAAAAGTAAAAATTATATAAAAGTATGGTCTTCCCTCATTGCTCAGACACTAAAGAATATGACTGCAATACAGATGCCTGGGTTTTGACTTAAGTTGGGAAGATCCCCTGGAGAAGTGAATGGCTGTTGCTTGTTGTTCAGTTGCCAAATCGTGGCTGATTCTTCACAACCCTATGGACTGCAGCACACCAGGCTTCCCTGGCCCTCACCATCTCCTGGAGTTTGCTCAAGTTCATATCCATTGCATCAACAATGCCATCCAACCACCCCATGCTCTGTCACCCTATTTTTTCCTTGTGCTTTCAATTTTCCTAGCATCAGGGTCTTTTCCAATCAGTCAGCTATTTGCATCAAATGGCCAAATTATTGAAGCTTCAGCATCAAGTCCTTCCATTGCGTACTCAGGGTTGATTTCCTTTAAGAATGTCTGGTTTGATCTCCTTGCCGTCCAAGGGACTTTTAAGAGTCTACTCCAGCACCACAGTTCGAAAGCATAAAGCCTTCAGCACTCAGCCTTTTTTATGGTCCAGCTTTCACAACTGTACATGACTACTGGAAAGACCATAGCCTTGACTATAAGGACCTCTGTTGGCAAGGTCCTTTGCTTTTTAACACATTTTCTAGGTTTGTCATAGTTTTTCTGTCAAGCAGCAATCGTCTTCTTATTTCATGGCTTCAGTCATCATCTGCAGTGATTTTAGAGCCCAAGAAGAGGAAATATGTCACTGCTTTCACCTTTTCCCCTTCTATTTGCCATGAAATTATCGGGCTGGATGCCATGATCTTAGGTTTTTTTAATATTTAGTTTTAAGCTGAGTTTTTCACTCTTCTCCTTCACTCTCACAAGAGGTTCTTTAGTTCCTCTTCACTTTCTGCCTTTAGAGTGGTATCATACGCATAGCTGAGGTTGTTGATATTTCTTCTGGCAATCTTGATTCTAGCTTGTAACTCATCCAGCCCAGCATTTCTCATAATGTGCTCTGCATATAAGTTAAATAAACAGGGTGACAATAAACAGCCTTGTAGAACTCCTTTCTCAGTCCTGAACCAGTCAGTTGTTCCATACAGGATTCTAACTGTTGCTTCTTGACCAGAGTACAAGTTTCTTACGAGACAGGTAAGATGATCTGGTATTCTCAACTCCTTAAGAGTTTTCCACTGTTTGTTATGATCCACATAGTCAAAGGCTTTAACGTAGTCAGTGAAACAGGTAGATGTTTTTCTGTGATTCCCTTGCTTTCTCTATGATCCAACAAATGTTGCAATTTGATCTCTGGTTCCTCTGCCTTTTCTAACCCAACTTGTACATTTACAAGTTCTCAGTACATGTAATACCAAAGCCTTGCATGCGGGATTTTGAGCATAACCTTACTAGCATGGGAAATGAGTGCAATTGCCCAGTGATTTGAACATTATTTAGTACTGCCCTTCTTGGGAATTGGGATGAGGATTGACTTTTTCCAGTCCTGTGGCCACTGCTAAGTTTTCCAAATTTGCTGACATATTGAGTGTAGCACTTTGATAGCATCATCTTTTACAATTTTTAAATAGTGGGAATGCTATCCACTCCAGTATTCTTGCCTAGAGAATTCTATGGATAGAGGAACCTGCAGGCTACAGTCCATGGATCACAAAGAGTTGGACACCACTGAGTGACTAATGCTCTTATTTTCATACTGAATAGTCACATCAATTATATTAGTGTGACCAATATTGTTAATATAACTATTGAGGGATGATTTTCAGGTAGTTTTTAACAACATGTTTTTGCTTTAGCAACATGCTTTTGTTTTATTTTAAAAGGAAATGTCATTAATTTTTCATTAAAACATAGACTTTCACGTTTATCCATAAGAATGTTTTCTAAGGAAATGGTTTCATCATTTGCTATTTATTGAGTATTAGGAAATTCACTCTTTCTTTTCTTTTCCTTGGGAGATCAAATACTTATATCAGTTTAGATTAGGTACATTCTATTTGGTTTTCTTGGAGTAACAAAAATTCATGAAAATGTAAAGCATTTTATGTTCACATTTACTTAAACTCTGTACTTGTTTTGTTATATAAATCTTTTTTAAAAATGCTTTAAGTAAATATATAATTTTGGCAGCAGTTGTATACTTGGGAGATGTTAACGGTGTTTAGAATATCCTGGCATAATCATAGACAGTTATGATGGATAGACTAGATAAACAGCTATTGTTCAAACAGGTGGTTCATGTTTTCTCATCAGATATCCCCTCTTATTTTTTCCTTATGTGATATATTTATGACCTGTGTGGGAATTATGTGTATATGCAGTCCCTCAGAATTTTACTCTACTTTCTAGTCTTCATTAGTTGTGCAAGAAAATACATTTCTGGCTGGGAAAAAATGATGAGTCTTTCTCATTTCTTTACCTGGTAGTCGAGAGAGGCCATATATTTTGCTAACACTGAAAATGATTCTCAATATTAGGTATTCATAAAATATTATCCTATTATCCTCACTGTCTTCTAAAATTTATAAATAAGACACTTATATTGCTAAAATGGTTAGAAAGAGCCAGAGAAAACTTTATTTTCTCCTGTATTTTTGAAAGTTATGACAAACCTAGATAGTATATTAAAAAGCAGAGATATTACTTTGCCAACAAAGGTCTGTCTGGTCAAGGCTATGGTTTTTCCAGTGGTCATGTATGGATGAGAGTTGGACTGTGAAGAAAGCTGAGCACCGAAGAATTGATGCTTTTGAACTGTGGTGTTGGAGAAGACTTTTGAGAGTCCCTTGGACTGCAAGGAGATCCAACGAGTCCATGCTAAAGGAGATGAGTCCTGGGTGTTCATTGGAAGGATTGATGCTGAAGCTGAAACTCCAGTACTGTGGCCACCTCATGCGAAGAGTTGACTCATTGGAAAAGACTCTGATGCTGGGAGGGATTGGGGGCAGGAGGAGAAGGGGACGACAGAAGATGATATGGCTGGATGGCATTGCCGATTCAATGGACATGATTTTGTGTGGACTCCGGGAGTTGGTGATGGACAGGGAGGCCTGATGTGTTGTGATTCATGGGGTCACAAAGAGTTGGACATGACTGAGCGACTGAACTGAACTGAATATTAGTCAAATTCATAAAAAAATAGCAAATATTAATTAATCCCTGCCCATAGCCTTGAAGCAATGAAACAAATACAAAATCCAAAGAAGAAGTGGGAGATTTGTTTGACTCAACTGGCTTACTCTTGTCTTTCTATTAAACACTAAAGTTGCTGAATAGAGATTTTGCATTTCTGTTGCTACAGTGTTCCTCAGAGGACAGGCAGAATATGAAATGAAGGGGAAAAGGAAAAGGAAGAGAAAAATTGCGCAAGTAGATATTTTTTACTTGCATTTCTGCAAGTGAAATGTAAAGTGATCAAGTGACCCAGTTTCAAAAAAAAAAAAAAATACTTGCAAGAATACAATAACATGAAACACCACCAAAGGGCAGAATTCTGAATTTGAAGATATTTTTACTTTAATAGGGAAGACACATGTAGAAAATGTTTCTAAAATTTCTCAGGATTAGACTGAAGAAATGCTAAAAATGTCACACCATCCTGCAGTTTTCCGCTGGGCATTTCTCACTCCAGTTCCACCTTTATAACAATCTAAGGAATTTAGAATTAAATAGGATGCCTCCCCTGCTCAGCTGACACCAGTAGTGCCCTAGACAATGGATTTCATAATTATGGATAAATATTGAACCAGCTTTTGCTTTTCCATCAGATTATTAATATGGGATGGTTAGCACCATCTAGCTGCAATACATGTAGGATAAGGTTAACCTTGAGTTCTTGCCCCAGTGTAGACATTCAAATAACATTCAAAGAGACATGGGAGCATCTTAGCATTAACACAAGAGCAGCCCCACGAAATTGTATGTAAATATATATAATGTTAGCTTTAATAATATTGAAAGTTTTGCTTTTTTTATTTTTAAATTTTCTGAAGTCTTCAGTGAGCATGGGGAAAATAGCATCCACTGTATATCTTGCCTCAAGCTGAGCAACAACTCATTTTGCTTTAAATGCAATCTTTCTTCCATGAACTATTGCTCATGACTATATGCCCACAATTACAACTAGTGTATAATCTTGAAATTCTCCTGGTTACAGTCCATGTATTTTTCCTAGGCTAATATTTCCAGAATACCTCCTAAATCTTTTCAAATTGTTACAATGTTTTCTGCTTTAACATTGTGTAAATTTTCATGTTTTTAGAAAATCTAAAAGACTTGCTATTCTCCTGTGTAACTAGGAGAAGAATAAGTTAAAAAAATATATATATGGCAGGTGACTTCCTTTGAATCAGTCATTTAATGACAATTCCCATAAATTTAAACTGCATATAATATTACATTTTCTACTCTTCTAAGACTGAAATATTTGTTTTCATTTTAAGCCTAGTGGCAATGTCAAAGTAAAGTAGAAACACAGGAGACAACATATACAGACTGTTTCTCTTAGATAAAATGAAATCTAACACAGATGTCCAGTGACTGCTTTTATTCAGGACATAGGAATGCAGTGATGCTGATAGTTCATGTGAAAAAACATGGTCTAGGAAAGGATTGCTTTTCTCTTGGACAAATAGGCTACCTCGGGTGAATAGAAAAAAAAAACCCACAACAGAAACTTGGCAAGGATTTGCCAGTAATGAGTTACTTCAATTGAGGAGAGATTTAGCACTGTTTCTCTTCCAAGAGATGAATGATTAAAAATACCCCCTGTACCAGGTGCTCTATGATGCTCTTGACCTTCATCCCCATCTATGTTCGCAGGTGTTCCTCCAGTTTTACAGGAATAAACACTGTCTTTATATGTCTCCATAAGGTGTAATTTTAGTGGCATGCATTGTGGATGAGTGCAGTCACTTCTCTTGCCGTTACAGCTAAATTTTCAACAAGAGGCTCCAGAATCTCATCCATAAAATTTGCATGTGTATCAAGGGGATGAAAGAGATGCCAGCATTTGTGTATACTGTGCATTGTGAGATTGGGGCTATAGCTTGATATTTGCATTCAAATGGACTTAAAGAGAGAATTTAAATTTGATGGGATATGTAAATATTGTACCCAAATTCTTATAATGAGTTTAAAAATAATGGGAAAATAGGATAATTTTATTTGAACAACATTGCTTTCAGTTAATATATCATTAGAAGATGAATTAAATTTGTAAACTCATGTGTTGATAAACTAAAAAGATATAACCCAATATGTTTTCCATTGTGCCACAGAAGATGTAGGATAGACTGTCTTCAAAGAAACGCAAAGTGACTTTACCACTGCTGCTGGGATCAGGAGACGGGCTACTGACCAGCAAGTAATGGGCAAAATATATTGCAGGTAGAGTAAACCCAAACTGTCAGTTTGTCCTTCTTATTCATCTATTATCTATCTAGTTTATCTGTCTATCTATCATCTATCTATCTATCCATCTATCTGTCTACCTATCTGGGCTTCCCTGGTGGCTCAGCAGTAAAGAATTCACCTGCCAATTCAGGAAACACGAGTTCAATCCCTGGGTCAGGAAGATCCCCCGGAGAAGCCAACCCACTCCAGTATTCTTGCCTGGGAAATTTCATGGACAGAGGAGACTGATGAACTACAGTCCATAGGGGTCACAAAAGAGTCAGACACAACTTAGTGACTATACAACAACAATAAAATCCAGCTATCTGTGATTTATCTATCTACCTATTTACCATCTATCTATCACTTACCTATTAGTATTAAGAAAACTCTTGTATTCTAAAATATTGATTAGTATTAGGGAGGGAATGTGAATTTACAGAAGCTAATATGCACTAATTTTCTGAGTTGTGACTTTCACATTTGTTCTTTCATATCTGACTTTGCTAATTACGGATGCTAATTCTGGTGGGTTTTTATCAAATCATTTATTTAATTTGGGGAATTGAAATAGAGCAATATCATGACAACAAGAATATAGAGGGACCCTTGTGATATTGTATCCAAGGACTTGAAAGCATATGCAATAAATCAAGTGACACTATTAAAGCAACAATATAGGGAGGGAGGTTCAGGATGGGGAACACGTGTACACCCGTGGCGGATTCATGTTGATGTATGGCAAAACCAATACAATATTGTAAAGTAAAAAATAATAATAATAATAATAATAAACTCAATTAAAAAAATAATAAAGCAACAATATAAAGGGTAAAGAAATGTAGTTAGTGGGGTCCAAACACAAACGGTTAAAAGATGTTAAGCCAAACCTTGAAAAACAACATTAAAAAAATATTATTTATATTGACTCTTAATTGAGATGCAATATTATATTACTTTCAAGTGTACAACATAGTGATTTATTAATTTTATACACTGTGAAATTATCATAATAATGCCTACTAACCATCTGTAAGCATTTGTCTTTTTTAAAATCATTGTGTCTTGTTAATGTATCGGGTCTCTGTTCTTGATACAACATTTCAGTGTTGGGGGGATTACTTTACTTTTCAAATGGTTGGTGTTCTAATGATACTGAAAATAGGTACTTCCTGGAACTGTGTGATTTGGACTCCTTTTAGGATTGTTCAGTCCAAAGGGCCAAAACAAAAAATGAAATGGACAACTTGAAATTCAAATAAAATAAAATATGAAATTTAGAAACTAAGGAGTAATTTTTTAATTACCAACATTGATTTATGATGTAATAAAAAAGAAAACTATTTTATCATCTAAAAAGACTAATCTTTATTCTTTCTTCTACTTATCAGCGTGCATCCTTGGCTTCTGGAGAATAGCTGATTTTACATCTGGAGCCAACAAAGAAAATAATAAATATATTGAATCTGAACTATGTTGTTCAAAGAAAGCAAGAATGCTCTCAGTATTGCTTGAAATTACTAAAGAGGACAAATAGGCCAACCTGAAAAGAGTTCTGCTAATGGATAAATATCAATGATTTGTGCATCCAGAAAGGGTAGCAACATTTATAATCAGTAAGAATAAGTGGAGTCTTTTGAAACATTCATGAAAGTGTAATAATGCAAGGGAAAAGTACTGTCTTAATTAAAAGTAACTGACTTGCATATATAAATTTCCTGATCAATACAAGCTATGAGTCTTAAACTGAAATCTTAAAGATGTAAATGATTTAACATATAAACTTGGCTCTTGTTTCCTAAATGAAGATAAAATAAGTAAAGGGATTTATGTAAAATGTTAAAGAGAGATGATGATGATGATTTTTTGGCATTTCCCTATTTTCTTAGTATCAAGCTACATCACAATCTTCTACTTTGGTCACTCAGCCTGCAAAACTTTAAAAATCACATTTACCCAAATGGGATTTGGGTTTGGATGGTCACTCTGACTTTTGCCAGACTATCTGAGCCCCAATTCTGGACTAAAAGTACTGTGCTTAAAGAGAAGGGCATATAAGATATGATCTAGCTTTAAGTGCAGTTATCAGGGATATGGAATTATGTCTTATGTTCATTTGGAGGAAAAGGAAATTTTTCTAAATTTTATATTGGAAAGTAGAGAAGAGGCCCTGAGAAACTCCTCTGGTTTCACTCAAGAACATGGACCATGCAAAATGCATCACGGAAGACTTTTGGCCAAAGTTAAATTAGAGTGGCACGGGGTGGAAGAAACACTGCGGTTATGGCATAAGGGGAAATCATGTGATACTTTGGTGTTTGTTGCAAAAGCCGTGAAAAATTATGAGTGGCAATGTGTAGCAATTATAGTGTTTGGTAACATGGCGGTGCTGCGCTGTGTTTAGCTGCTCAGTCATATCTGACTCCTCTATCCCACAAACTGTAGCCCGCCAGGCTCCTCTGTCCATGGAGATTCTCCAGGCAAGAACACTGTAGTGGGTTGCCATGCCCTCCTCCAGGAGATCTCCCCAACCCAGGGATTGGACCCAGGTCTAATGCATTGTAGGTGGATTCTTTACTGTCTGAACCACCAAGGAAGCAAAAGAAACCAGGAAATTGATTAGAATTTTCTGAAGGATTGCAATGCTGTTATTCCTGAATGCAGCACCAGTGTCCATTATGAGGACACCACTCTACAGGAGAAACTGAGGCCATGGAAGTCTATATAACAGTAGCTAGCAAAGAAGGATTATAATAAAAGTGATAGTGGAGCCTAGAAAACAGAGTGTGACTCAAGTTTACTGGCTAAGTTGAGACCTGCAGTCCCAGGAGGATGAAGTGAGGAGAGAAGGAAAAGAAACACAGATTTTCCTAGGTGGTGGATAAGGAATTTGTGAAGATCTCTGGAGAAGATACATAAAATCTCTGTCTCATGAAAGACCTGGGGAAGGGAAGGACAGGGTGGCCAAACCCAATCCCAAGAATTGCCAAACTCTGGTATACAGGGATTGTATTACCTTTCTCCTCCATTCAAATGCCTTGGAAGTTGAAGCTTATAGAACTTCGGTTCAACTGGACTCTGGATTGCAGGGAACCTTGCCTGGGAGGCATGATGGAAAACCTGCTACACCACAGGCTGCACCCCTGGGAGGCCGAGTTGGTGTGTGTACTAAGAGTTGAAGCAAGAAGGACAACATTACCCCTTTGTGTCCATGCAAAGCACTGTCCCTTTTAAGTCCCAAAGCAAGGAAAATGGCTGGGTCTAAAAGGCAGATGTAACCAGGCAGGTCTGGGATATTCTTAAGGTTGATTGCATAAGTGGGGATTTTCATTTGTCAGTGTAATCTGTAATAATGAAATAAAATGAAAAAAGAAAAAATAAATTAAATATTAAATGATTAACAAATGTGCTTTTAGGGAGACATGTCGGGTGGGTAGTCTTAATTAAAAAGGGAGTCTATTATATAATAAAAGAGAAATGAAGCATTTACTTTTAAAAATAAATGAAATTATGTAGTAAATTTAAGAGAATTAAATCACACTGTCAATTCTTTACAAGAATGTGAGCCTCAAAGAGCTTGGGGTTATGATAACCCTGTACATAGAAGGGCATTTTATGCTTTTGAATTAAGGTAATAAATTCAAGAAAAATTAAACAGGTCAACCAGATAATTAAGGAGATACAAAAGCAAGGGTAAAAGGCAATTTCACCAAATTGTAAAATGATCTGGACTCTTATTGATCACCAAAAGATTTAAGTAGACAAAACAGAGGGCGTCTAATTGACGAGTTCAGGTCTATAACAAGACTGAAGTTGGCTGAATGCCACGCCCTGTGGTCCTGGCAATAGAACCTTCAAGCTAATAACATTAGCATAAGGAAAATATCATGTAAATGAAATATAGAGCAATTAAGAGCTTTTTAGCTCAACCTGGGGAAAGAACTGGGGAGGAACTTCCTTTGAGTTGTCCTCCTGCCAAAGAATGCTGCTGCTGCTAAGTCGCTTCAGTCGTGTCCGACTCTGTGCGACCCCATAGACAGCAGCCCACCAGGCTCCCCCGTCCCTGGGATTCTCCAGGCAAGAACACTGGAGTGGGTTGCCATTTCCTTCCCCAATGCATGAAAGTGAAAAGTGAAAGTGAAGTCATTCAGTCGTGTCCGACTCTTAGTGACCCTATGGACTGCAGCCTACCAGGCTCCTCTATCCATGGGATTTTCCAGGCAAGAGTACTGGAGTACGGTGCCTGGCAAAGAATAGATTCAGGCTAAGGAAGAATTTGAGTTGTTTATAACAGAGCAGTTGAATTCACTTCTGGAGACTTCTGGTTATTACCTGAGTGTGGTCGGGCCATTATGTACAACAAATCATACAGCTTAATATCCGTAGTGCATCAGCAGTACTTTCTATTGGCTTTGTTGCCAAAAGGAACTATGTATTGGGAAAAAGAAGCTCATTTTTATTTTTTCCTGGAAGCAGAGAAATCATTGCAAACTCTAATTGTACATCTCCCAGAGTACTGGGCCTGCCTAGCATAGGAATTGAACTTAGTATCAAAATGGACACTTCTCCTACTCCATCAGGAGGCCTGAGAATTTCTTTTCTAGTCTTTTTCACACCTTAACTATCAAAAACATAATACTTATGAACATGTAGAACTAGTCTCCTTTAAATAAAATGAAATGGCCAAGAGAATAAAACCCTTATTGAACTTCATTAGAAAAGCATGAGCCACAGTTATGATGACCTTGAGCCATTTTCCTTATAGATCCATATAATTATACAATGCCCTGATTTCTACTGTATTGGTAGAGATTTTTTTTCAGTTTCAGAAGGGATAGTTTTAATGCCTGTTTACTTATTGGGAATTTACAGCTCCCCATTATAGCATTCTGTCCCAATAAAAATGGATAAATCCTTGTGTAAAAATAATTCTGGTCAAAATCAGGTCATAGAAATCTATTCTACAATACTAATAATAAGCAGTGAAATACTATCTCCATCTGAGATTTTGAGCAGAACCATGGTGTGAAGTGACTGAGTGAGGACGTATGGATGGAAATTTTGTCAGTAATTTAGCAATGTAACCAAAGCAGCTATGATCCAAATATGATGTACTGAGAAGCTCTCCATTTTTCTTTAAGGAAACAAAATAAATGACCTAAACAGAATGATGATATGTTTCTTACTGGCTTTATCCTGCATACTTATGCCAGTAAGATTTTTTACAGCCTTCAAGTTCACATAGAAACAACATACTTTATGAACCTGCAAAATTATTAAAAGAACATTTTTCAGTAACAACATAATGGGTCCTTGAATCTCACAAATAAAGTCAGCAATGTAGTTGTGGAATTTCTCACATGGATTTCTTAAATTGATTCTGTTATAAAAATGGTATGTAGTAGAAATGATCTCTGCAATGGGTTTTCTTAACTGTACAAATATATAATAGCTTAATGAAGTTAAGTGAAAGTCGCTCAGTCATATCCAACTCTCCAACACCATGGACTGTAGCCTGCCAGGCTCCTCTGTCCATGGGATTCTCTAGGCAAAAATACTGAAGTGGGTAGCCACTCCCTTCTCCAGGGGATCTTCCCAACCCAGGGATCAAACCCAGGTCTCCCACACTGCAGGCAGATTCTTTACCATCCAAGCCCTGGTGGTTCAGATGGTAGCTTAATAAAGACCTCCAATTAAGGGACTGTGTATCTTATCCTTGTCTACCCTTAAAATTTCCATTTATTTACTTCCTACTTAAACACACTCTGAACTGGTTTCCACCCACACATTCTATACACTTCCACTTCAATATATTTATCTGTACCTTAAGTAATGCTTTGTTGTTGTTCAGGAGCTAAGTTGTATCTGACTCTTTGTGGCCCCATGGACAGTATGCCAGGCTTCCCTGTCCTTCACCATCTCCTGGAGTTTGCTCAAACTCATGTCCATTGAGTCAGTGATGCCATCCAACCATCTCATCCTCTGTCGCCCTCTAAGTAATGCTTAATGCAATACAATTTGTTTAGTCCTCATCTTCTTTGAGATTTTAGCAAACTTTGACAGTTATGAGCACTACTTATTTCTTCAACCATATCTTTCCCTGTCTTCCATAGTAATAGCCCAGGTTTTTCCCATCTATAACACTAATCATTCTGTTTTTGGTGGCACCAAATAAAATTAACAGAAAAAGAAGACTGTGTTCAAGTTTATTCAAGGCTATTTCAATACACAAGAGGGACCAGAACTCAGTCTTTTCAGTATAAACTCAACTTCTGTGAAACAAAAAGCAGGAGGTGGTATGGTTTTAAAGAGCTGAAGTGAATGAGAGATCATAGGCCATCTGCTTTTGGTAACTGGCTTTACCCAGGGAAAAATAAACTAATATATTTAAAAAATTGTTCTCCCTTTTTAAATAGAAGTCATTGGAAAAGACTCTGATTCTGGGAGGGATTGGGGGCAGGAGGAGAAGGGGACGACAGAGGATGAGATGGATGGATGGCATCACTGTCTCGATGGACGTGAGTCTGAGTGAACTCCAGGAGTTGGTGATGGACAGGGAGACCTGGCGTGCTGCAATTCATGGGGTCACAAAGAGTCAGACACGACGGAGCGACTGAACTGAACTGAACTGATAGCTAATGTATACTTATGTTACATATTATACATTAATGTATATTTATGTTACATATTTTACATTAATGTATACTTATGTTACATATTTTACATTAATGTATACTTATGTTACATATTTTACATTAATGTATACTTATGTTACATATTATACGTTACAGCTGTGTGATATAGTGACTCACAATTTTTAGAAATTATACTCTATTTACAGTTATTATAGTGAAAGTCACTATATAGTGCATGATATTATCTAGGCCAGAATACTGGACTGAGTAACCTTTCCCTTCTCCTGGAGATCTTCCCAACTCAAGGATTGAACCCAGGTCTCCCGCATTGTGGGAGGATTCTTTACCAGCTGAGCCACAAGAGAAACCCAAGAATACTGGAGTGGGTAACCTATCCCTTCTCCAGCGGATCTTCCCAACCCAGTAATTGAACCGGGGTCTCCTGCATTGCAAACGGATTCTTTACCGATTGAGCTATCAGGGAGTGAATGAAGTGGCTCTGTCATGTCTGACTTTCTGCGACCTCATGGACTGCAGCCTACCAGGCTCCTCCATCCATAGGATTTACCAGGCAAGAGTACTGGAGTGGGGTGCTATTTCTTTCTCCAGGGGATCTTCCCGACCCAGGGATCAAACCTGGGTCTCCTGCACTGTAGGCAGACACTACTGTCTATCAGGAAAGCCCACAGTTATTATAAAATATTGGTCATATACTCTGTGTTTATAACATCCCTGTAGTTTAATTTGTACATAGTTGTTTATAATTCTTAATGCCCTGCCCTTACGTTTCCCCTTGCCCTTCTTCCCTCTCTCCACTAGTAATCACTAGTTTGTTCT
Organism: Bos javanicus; assembly: GCF_032452875.1. Taxonomy (NCBI): domain Eukaryota; kingdom Metazoa; phylum Chordata; class Mammalia; order Artiodactyla; family Bovidae; genus Bos; species Bos javanicus. Next base: position 26,870,139 of record NC_083891.1, on the reverse strand, counting down.
CTGTCCCTGTCTGTGAGTCTGCTTCTTTTTTGTTGTATTCATGACTTTGCTGTATTTTTTAGATCCCACATATGAAGGATATCATACAGTATTTGTGTTTCTCTGTCTGACTTATTTCGTATAGAATAACACCCTCCAAGGCCATCCATGTTGTTACAAATGGCAAAATTTCATTCTTTCTTTATGGCATATACATATATCATATCTTCTTTACTCATTCATTGTGGGACACCTAGGTTGCTTCCACATGTTGGCATTTGTATATAAAGCTGCTATGAACATTGGGGTGCATATATCTTTTGAATTAGTGTTTTCCTTTTTTCAGCTATATGCCCTGGAATGGATTTGCTGTGTTGTATGGTAGTTCTATTTTTAGCCCTTTGGGAAACCTCCATACTGTTTTCTACAGAGGCTGCAGCAATTTGCATCCCCACCAACAGTGTACAAGAGTTCCCTTTTTTCCATATCCTTGCCAACATTTGTTATTTGTGTTCTTTTTGATGTAGTCATTCTGACAGGTGTGAGGGGATAGCTCATTGTGGATTTGATTTGCATGTCTCTAATGATTAGCAACACTGAGCATTTTTCATGTGTCTTTTGGCCGTCTGCATGTCCTCTTTGGAAAAATGTATATTCAGATTTTCCATCCATTTTTTAATCAGGTTATTGTTTGATGTTGAGTTGTATGAGCTGTTTATATATTTTGGATATTAACTCTTTATCATTACACCATTTGCAAATATTTTCTCCCATTCAGTATATTTTCTTTTCATTCTGTCAGTTTCTTTTGCACTAAAGCTTTTAAGTTTTGTCAGGTCACATTTGCTTATGTTTGCTTTTATTTATTTTGCCTTAGGAGAGAGATCCAAAAAAGTATTGCTTCGATTTATGCCAAATAATGTTTTACCAATATTCCCTCTTAGGAGTTTTATGATTTCAAGTCTTAAATGTAGGTCTTGAACCTATTTTGAGTTCATTTTTGTATATGGTGTTAGAGTATTTTACATGCAGTTGTCCAGTTTTCCCAGGACCAATTATTGAAGACACTGTCTTTTCTCCATTGTATATTCTTGCTGCCTTTGTCCTAAATTAATTGACCATAATTTCATAGGTTTATTTCTGGGCTTTCTATCCTAGTCCATTGATCTATGTGTCTTTTTTTTTTTTTTTTTGGCTAGTACTGTGCATTTGATCACTGTAGCTTTGTAGTTTAGTCTGAAGTCAGGGAGCATGATTCCTCCAGCTCTGCTCTTTCTCTTTTGCCTATTTGGGATCTTTTATATTTCCATACGTATTTTAAAATGATTTGTCCTAGTTCTGTGAAAAACACCATTGTTATTTTGAAAGAGATTACATTGAATCTGTTGATTGTCTTGTGTAGAATGGTCATTTAAACAATAATGGTTCTTCCAATCCAAGAACAAGGTATATCATCCCATATGTTTGTGTCATCTTTAATTTCTTTAATCAATGTCTTATAGTTTTCCTAGTACATATCTAATACCTTAATGAGAGTAGGTATATTAACAACTTGAAACTAGGTATTCGCCAATATTAAGCTCTTGCTCTCCCACAAAATTAGGAGCTGGATCTACTATTTTTCAAAAGAATGACTCCTAGGTCCTTGAGAAAAACAAACCTGGATTATAAAACTGGCAAGAGGATTTTCAAAAAATGAACATATCAAAGGGTTAGAGAAAGAATTTACAATGATAAGTTTACTAGTTTTCTAAATGGATGAAGAAAAGGAATATTATGAGATGTTCATTGGAAGGACTGATGTTGAAGCTGAAACTCCAATACGTTGGCCACCTGACGTTAAGTGCTGACTCATTTGAAAAGACTCTGATGCTGGGAAAGATTGAAGACGAGAGGAGAAGGGGACGACAGAGGATGAGATGGTTGGATGGCCTCACCGACTCAATAGACATGAGTTTGAGTAAACTCCAAGAGTTGGTGATGGACAGGGAGGCCTGGAATGCTGCAGTCCATGGGGTCGCAAAGAGTCGGACACGACTGAGTGACTGAACTGAACTGAACTGAGAGACAGGAAGAAGCTTGTCAAGCCAAGGGAAATGTTGAGGTCAGCTGTCTTTACCAGACATTTAAATTTACAGTTTTGTTTTCAGTGCTTTACTTTTTCATTTAAATTCATTCCGTATGTAAATCTTCTCTCACGGCTTCATCATCCATATTCTAATAGTGCCCAAATCTTATTTCCTAGCTCAGAACTGTCTTTTGTACTTCAAACCTCTCTACTTAACTGCCTAAATCCTATCTCCACTTTAATGTTCCACAGGCCTTTCAATATTTTCAAATTCTAGTCCTAATGCTAACCCTTTCCCACCTATCTATTAACTCAGCTCCAAATAGAATTAGGTACTATGCTCTATTAATTTTCTCTTCCAAATATCTCTGTAAAACAGTTTGTTTTCCAGTTTGCCATCATTTACACACTAGCAGTCAATCCAGTATAGTAGTAATATTAGGGAAGAAGAAATTTCTCCCCTTCTACCCTTCTTGAATTCCATGACTGGACTAATAATAGAATTGACACAAGACAGATTAACAGGACAAAAATAAACTAGTTTAAATTTGTGCACAGAGGTCTCATAGATATGAGGCCTAAGAAGTGGGCAAAGCAGGAAGCTTTCATAGTTTTTAGAAAAAGGAGACAATAAAGTACACCCATGGCTGATTCATGGCAATGTATGGCAGAAAAAACTACAATGCTGTAAAGTAATTAGCCTCCAATTAAAATTAAAGCAAAAATTGTGTGGAATTAACAAACTTAGGCTTTGAATGCCTAATGACTGAAGAAGCCAGAGTGTGAGCTTGAAAAATAGTAAATTAAAGAAATAACAAGTTTTGTTTATACAGGCTTCTGGGCTGCAAATTCTCTCTCTCTAGTAATAAGGGTGTCTTCCTACCTCCAGACACAGAAAGAGTACCTATCACACGAGAGATTTATTTCCTGCTTTCAGGGAGACAAAGGAGGATCAAAATGTCCATCTTGCACTGACAGTTTCTAGAGTAACTTTAATTCAAAATGATTACTATGCCATGCCGTGGAGGCACCACGTGGGATGGGCTGCCTTGGCCCTGAGAGTAACACATCTCCCCTGACACCGTTACCTCTACCAGGTACCAGCACCTTACCTCTACTTCCTTCACTTCCTTTCTTCACTTCACCCCATGTGATATTTTAAAAACACAAATATGTTTTTTTATCGCTCCTCTGCTTAAAAGTCTTCAGTTATATCCTTCAAGATAAAGTTCAAAATGTTTGACAAAGTTTATATGTATCCCTTTGTTACACAGTCTCAGTCTGCATTTCTGGGCTTAACATTCACTGTCCATCCTCCAGCTCCAGTGGTCTTTTTTCTAGTCCCCTTTAGTATATCTTGCTTCATGGTTTTCACTGTACTGCTTCCTCTTTCCTCTACAAAATCTTTTAGCTAAGGCTGATGTGCGCTTCCAATCTCAGGTTAAATGCTACTTTTCCACAAAGGATTTTTCCATCTATGATTCTAGATTGGGTTTCCACTGTATGTACTTTTGTCCCTCCTTGTACTTCCCTTTTTGTAGCTGTCCTCATAGGTCATCAGATTCTTTGTTCCCAGAAGTAGAACCTCCGTGAGAGTAGAGCCAGAGTCAGGCTTAGATATAATGGTGAAGCACCATTAACAGAGGCTAGCAAAAAGCTGATGTTTGACAAATATGAAATATATTCAATGTATCACAAATTAAAGTAGCAAATTCTAATGCAAATACCCATTGTAACCAGCATATGTAACGTGTCAACCACACATCCTTCAACATAACTGAAAATTGCAAGCAAACTAGTTCCTAACATGACTTTGGAATGTTACAGTAAAGAAAATATTTCAGATTAGAGCATGTAAAGTGCAAATTTTGCCAAAGCAAGAATTATCTTGAAAGGGTAATATATATGCAATATAATATATTGGGATCAAGGAAATGTCACAGCAATCACATCACCTTATCAGTTTTCTTAGTCATTCATAGCATAATTTACATCACATTGTAGGTCACATACAAAAGGTGAAAGGCAAAAAGCCTGAGGGTATTGCCCCATTTACAGCAATATTTATAAATATTAATGAGCTCACAGTATTTCCTCAAGATGCCTTTTGACAAATTTTCCAGAACTGAGACTTTGTCAGGATTTCAAAGATCACATGATTGATGGTTTTAGAAGTTTGTTATAAATGTGCGGTATGATTTTGGGGGTAAAATTTGTTGAAAGTCTTAGTAGTATATATGTTCATACTAACAGTAATTAGTCACCAAGGATCTCATCAAATAACTGTACCATAGGAAGTTCTCACCAATTTACCAAGGACATGATCTGAGAGACTAGAATTCAAAAGAGAGATCAGAAATATTCAAACCGAATCCATTCACACACACAAAATTAAAAGACTGACCATTTATTCATACATCATGTTCTGAAAACAACTATCCACGTCTGGTTATTATGTCAGTGGGGTTTCTGTCAAACCGTGCTAATGAAATGAGATGGTAGATGGACTGTGAAAAAAGCCCTTAAGCAATACTTTCAACCTTCTGTATTTGATCAGATCCTTATGCTTCTGGATAAAGATGAGATAGGAGAATGCCTCTTAAAAAAGTACTGACAGAGTTGAGTGAATAATTATTACCTATCAGAAATTGTAAACAAAATTCAATGGGGAAAATGGAATGTGAAAGCATGCTCATATACTCCTAGTAAGAGTAACATTTGATTTAATCTTTTGGAAAGCATTTCACAGTTTTAAACCAACTTTTATAATATTCATAGCCCATATTTTGTCATTTTATATATTAATATATCTTAATGTATAGAAAATGCATAAGAACATTATTATAATAGTAAACAACTGGAAATATCCCAAATATCCAATGATAGGATTACATAAATTATTAGTATATTAATATGTCTGAATAGGTAAGCAATTAGAAAGATACTTACAAGAGTAACATGGACTCACTTAGGAAGGGGAATGAAAAATAGACTTCCCAATTATATACACATTTTTGTAAATTCTGTATGTGTACAGTATGATATTAATGATTTTAATATATACATAGAAAAAATGGAATAAAAACTAAGCTTATGAGTTTTAAGCTTTCACTTATATAATCATAAAATATAATGTTTAGTATTTTTAAACAGACTTTATGTCTTAGAGCAGTTTTAAGTTCAAAGCACGCTTGAACGAAGGTTCAGAGAGTTCTCATACACTCATTGACCCCACGTATGCAGTTTCCCACACTATCAACATCTGGTGAGCCTACACTGACACATCATTATCACCCAAAGTCCATAGTTTACATTAAGATTCACTCTCGATGTTGTCCATTCTGTGGGTTTTGACAGCTGTACAATGACATGTATCTTCTATTGTGGTTTCATACAAAATAGTTTCATTGCCATAAAATTCCTCTATACTCTTACCTATTCAACTCTCCTTCCCCCTACCAACCAGTCTCCATAATTTTGCCTTTTCCAGAATGTCATATAGTCCAGAGTGCCATCTAACTGGAATCTTACAGTATGTAATCTTTTCAGATTAGCTTTTTTCACATAGTAATATGCATTAAATATTTCTCCATGTCTTTCCATGGCTTAATACCTCGTTTCTTTTTAACATTGAACAATATACCATTGTCTGAATGTACATGAGTACTCACAGCTGATTCAGACTTATTTTCAGTATTGACATTCAGAATAATGAAATAGAAAGCACAGTAGTTACTCCTATAGTAAACATAGCTTAAGCTGATGCCAAGGACATCTATAGGGTTATTGTACACTATAGTTACAGTCCTTCCTTTTAAAAAAATAAGTTTTCAGAGAAAACTCATATTTTATATAAAATGTATTCTACTGAGATGTGCAGAAGTCAAAATTTTTAAAAAGCATCGTATAACCAGACTGATAAGTATATATTAAAACTTATTATTTTTCATGAAAACAGCTCCTGTTTGTGAACCCTAAAATCCTGAGACTAAGCATTTTCATATGTGGTTGGGGGCTTTAAGGAGAGTGCTGTAGATTCTCGTCAGCTGTTCCCAGATAAAGGACCTGGGGAATCCGACCTTAATATTTTCTCCTCTAAGAGCTCCTCCTAATTCAACCCCAAGGTGGTGGCTGGATTCCACCAAAAAAGTTGAACCTATACATATGGCTACACTTGCTTTCTCAAAAATAATAAGTAAGGTGTTTTATTTTTTGCTCTGGTTTTCCCCAGTGACCACAGATCATAGCACCAGAAGCAGAGCCTTACTTTGTACATTATCTCAATTCCACCACTGCTAGGAAGTTGTGAGTTTTCTGACCTAAGAGATAAGCTCAAGGCCTTTAGGGACTAACCATTGAGTTATTGGTGGAATGTCTCAGAATCCTGGGATGGGAGAGTAGGAGGAGGAAGTTAAAGACAGGGTATGCTGGACTACAAATTTAAGAATTACCACTAGCATTCATAGGTTTGGAGGTTTTGCTTAAACTCCACACAAATTCTGACAAGTTGACCCTTACAAAATCTCAAAATGCTCATGTGGACTGCTTCTATGATCCCTAATAGTCCTTCACTATAAACTTCTAATAAAAAAAATGAAATATAAGTATTATGGTAACCCCTACTCTGACCTTTGACTGAACCAGTCTTCTGCTTAGATAAATGTCGCAGTAACCACAATGTTAAAGTTAGGTCATTTCATCAGATCTGAATTTGGGACTAGCACTCTGAGAGTAGATGGTTTTAGATACCACCCAGGGAATCTCTGGGATAAATTATTTCTATGGTGTTCTTTTTAATACAATTGGTTATCTAATTAGTTAGAAGTTTCCTTGAAAAAAAATGCATATGTATGAATGACAGTTGTAGCAGCTTTGGGCAATGGGGAATTTTTAAATGCTTAATTGTAGAACTGGAAAGGAGCTGAACTCTGCACATTTACTACAGGAATGTCTGCACAGCCTTAACGACAATTAACTGAATTCACTTCCGTGGAACACAGAGGTTCCAGGTATCCCACATCAGTCAGTGTCACCACCACACAATAGTTCAAAATAATCTTTAAACTGACATGTAGAGAAGAGAGAATTCAGTAATGCCATTGGCCATTAAGAAATGTATAATCTTATTATGTAGGAGCTTCAAAGCCAGTTTTGCACATTCAGACTTGTTGGAACATATTTGGAGGTTTAGGGAGACAATCATCTAGAGGTTAAATTTGTAAGATGATTTAGGATGATGCAAAAGAAAAGGATCTTTCATGGTACTAAAATCCGTGAAAAAGAAAGTGAAATTGCTCAGTCGTGTCCGACTGTTGGTGACCCCATGGACCGTAGCCCACCACACTCCTTGTCAGTATAAACTCAGATGTGGTCCAAGGGGCCCCCTGTGAATAATAAAGACACTCTTCACATTCAGGAAATTCAAAGAAACCAAGATCAAAGTTTAGAAGTTGTTTGTTATGCAACATTAACTCATTTAATTTTCTTAACAACCCTTTGAAGGCTGAACAATTGTTTTCAGTTTAGTAAACTGAGAGAGAAAATCTGACACACTCAAATACACAAAAAAATCCTATGCCCTAATTCTATCTTTGAAACTCTATCTTTCATACAGAGGATGGTTACACTTTGAATTAATTCATTGTTCAATTTTTAAACAATTCTATAATAGTCTATTATCTACATTTTTTTTTATAGATTGATGTCACATTTCAGTTGGTGACAACTGAAGGTAAACAGTCTTTTCCAATTATAAAGTAGCTGGCCCCTGTACTTAATGAGAAACTACAAAAGCTTTCAGAAAAAAAAAACTTCTAAACTAGAAAAACATGGATTGTCATTAGTTATCACTATCCCCATATTTACTGGGAATGTACTAGGAACTAACTTAGTGTTGAAAACAATAAAAAATATAACAGGATCCCTTTCTTCCTGAGGTTTAGGAGCCCACTGATGATATCAGGCTAACTGCACACCATACTATTAGCAAACAATTAAATGTGTGACTATGTTGTGCTGACTAAATGAAAAACCCAGTGGGAGCAGGGGGAAGGGAGATAACCTGGACCATTTCTCTGCTACTGGCAGTCTTACATGTGATTTGGAACAGCTGAGGTTGTGAAAAGCAGATAGAATATAACTGCAGAACCCATCAGGATTAGAAAGGAGGCAGAAAATGGTTGACTAGAGACAGGTAGAGCACCATTACTTCAAATAAAAAGTGGCTTTATGAGAGGCAAGGGTAAGGAGCGCTTTTGTTTGATTGTCTTCTTTGTTTCATATTTCCATCTGCTCTGACCCCTCATATTTCCCTAGATCTTTTATTCTCCTCTGGGCATTCTGATCTTCTAACTTCTCTCTGTGCTGTGCTGTGCTGTTTTTAGTTGTTCAGTCAGGTCCGACTCTTTGTGGCCGCATGGACTGTAGCCTGCCAGGCTCCTCTGTCCATGGGGATTCTCTAGGCAAGAATACTGAAGTGGGTTGCCATGCCCGCCTCCAGGGGATCTTCCCAAACCAGGTATCGAACCCAGGTCTCCCGCATTGCAGGTGGATTCTTTACCGTCTGAGCCACTAGGGAAGCCCAACTTGCCTCTAATGAAACAGTTTTTCCTGCTCCAACAAGGCTATTTACCCTGGCTGGAAGATGAGTTGAATTTGTAACTAGTAACCAACTTGGCAAGGGCTGGCATGTGTAATGGTGGTTTCTCTCCATGACACCCAATGTAAGGAACAATCCCCCTGAACCTCACTCTCTACCATCTCTAACCTCAGGGAGGATGATGTTTGCAGGGAGAGGTGAGGATTGACGGGAGAGTAATTTTAAATTATTTTTAATAGGAATCTATCTTGATCCTTATCAACATTCTAATGGAATTATACTGGGTGTCTCCAAATTTTTAAATTAATGTAGCAAAGCAATAATTTAAGCAGTGAACACCTATGTTCAAAATGGATGTATTTACACAATACAACTGAAAGATAAAGCAAAGTATCTCATAACCATGCTTAATAAAACCTTGTATGTTAAATTGATATAATTGTGGGCATTCTAGTAATTTCCTACATGAGATATTTTCATAGAGAATATTAAGGTGAATTTTATGCAAATCCCTAGAATAAATTTTAAAATTCTGAACTAGTAGTTTTCTCATATTTTTATACTTTATGAACGGACATTTATAATTTTAAACATTATAATAATACGTATCTGTAATTTTCACATATGTTTTCTTTTTTAAAGAGATTTTCCCCAGTTTACCCAACAGATTGTTTCAATTGTTTCCTCTGTTTTATATACTGTTGAATGGACTTCTGTTTACTGTTTGCATTCATAATTGGTTCTTTGTATTTTGCTTCTTCACATAACTGAGGGGGTCTCTTCTTTAGTGCCTTCATGGAGACTAAGATTATTAGGGGAGAAGAGTATAATAGATGATACTGCTTTAAAATAGATGTTCTGATAGCTAGTCATTGTATATTATAGCCAGATTTCATGTATGTAAAATACAGTTATAATAGAAATAGAAGGCAAAAAAAGAGATTCTCTTTTAATGAGAGAAACAGAAACTTTTTGTTAAAACAAGAACATTTGAAAATATTATCAGACTTTTCCAACATGTCCAAAAAGTTTAAAATTTAAGTGATTTTTTTCTGTTTCATATCAAAAATGTTTCCCTAAAACTACTTTTAAAGAAAAACATTATCATATTATAGGTTCAATTTCTTTAAATAGCAGAGAGCTACTGTAATTATAAATTGTTATTTCTATCCAACCAATTGTTTGAGCAACTTTTACTAGCACTTAGCAATGTGTTGCTACCTTAACGGCACAAAGCAATGGTTTGTAATTTTGTAAAGTCTGTATTGATAAATCTGTCATTTACCAGTGGTTACCAACTAATTTTCAGACATTTCTAATGCAAAGCATATCCCATCAAGTTTAAAAATTCATTAACGTTTCTATGTGCCAGATGGCACAATGTAAAAAATGTTTGAAGTACACAGCAATGAAAACTCTTAAACATATAAAAGCCTAGCTGGCAATTTGTTATATATATTGCATGTTAGAGCACCATGAAATGATGGCTACATAATATCCATCTGTGAATATACTGAATTTCTAAGAACCTAAATAAATAGATCAGGCTTGAGACAAATTCACATTCTGATTTCTAAAGACTGAAGAACCTTTCATTAAATTCTCCAAAATTACAAGGCACAACTGCATTTCAAACTCATTGGAAAATCTCTGAAAAATATAGACACCAAGCCTATAAAATTTTATCTTCAGAAGCCAACTGGGTGATTTGCTTGGAAAAGAAAATCATTGAAAACAAAAATTCTCTTGCTAATGTCCTGTTAAGAGCAAGTACAGTTTTAACTTAGAAGAAAGAAAAATGCTAAATTTCAAGTTTAATATTGTATTTTATAGGCTAGATTTTATGGAGAAGGAATGGCAACACACTCCAGTATTCTTTTTTTTTTTTCTTTAATAGAAAATTATTTAATTAGTATACATGTGTTCCCCATCCTGAACCCTCCTCCCTCCTCCCTCCCCACACCATCCCTCTGGGTCGTCCCAGTGCACCAGCCCCAAGCATCCAGCATCGTGCATTGAACCTGGACTGGCATCTTGTTTCATACATGACGTACACTCCAGTATTCTTGACTGGGAAATCCCACGGACAGAGGAGCCTGGCAGGTTACAGTCCACGGGGTTGCAAGAATCAGACGTGACTGAGTGACAGACTAAACAACAAAGCAACAAACTAAAATAACAATAACAAACCTCTGTATCCTAAAATCTCCCTCTTCTCCCTTGACCTGATGGTGCCTCCTTGAGGAGGGGTCAGTTCCCCATCTGTTATGGGAATTTCTAACGCAAAATGAGAGGATTTCAGGCAGAATACTCAGAGGATTCTAAAAGATAAAATATGTAGTAGTTATCATTACTTATTTTTCAATTTTTTTTCTTCTTAGGACCCCATTTTTTTTCTTATTACTCAAACATTAGTGTTTGATTGTGTAAAAATGTGAAACCATAGCTAAGCAAAGAAAAACAAAAGACATGCCAAGCCTTTATCTCCATAGAGGCAGCCATGTTAATTTTTCAAGGTATCTCCTTTTCTCTCTGCATGTAGAAATAGAGATTTTATATGTTAAAAAATAAATAAATAAAAAATAGGCTCTAGAATCAAATTATTTGATCTGGAAGTCCAGAAGACAGCTATGAGGAGCATCTCTTTGGACAAGATACTGGGCAGAAATTTCTAGAACTATGATTCTGTTTAAACCTGTACTTTTGGCTCAGCTGCTAAAGAATCTGCCTGCATTGCAGGTAACCTGGGTTAAATCCCTGGGTCAGAAAGATCCCCTGAAGAAAGGAATGGCAACCCACTCCAATATTCTTGCCTGCAGAATACCATGGACAGAGGAGCCTGGTGGGCTATAGTTCACGGAGTCACAAAGAGTTGAACACAACTGAGAGACTAACAATTACTTACTCTATTAGGCTCTTTTAAGTAGCATAGAGGTTAAGGATATCATAGTATTGTTGAAAAATAGAAATTCACATAAAAGTGACTTTAAATATGTCAAATCACAAATATATGCCCATATATATGTATATACACACAAGTCAGAGACAGATATAAATATCATTTTCAAATGGCTGTAGTGAAGAATTCATTGAAAATTTTGGCTTACTAGCTTGAAAAACAGGAATTGAGATTTAGTGGATTTGAAAGATTACATTTCTGGAATATTTTCCTAGATCATAATTGTCTTAAAGTGTAGGCCATTTATGAATTTTGAAAAAAAAATAATATAGTAAGGAGTGGTGCAATTTTAGTGTTGTTTACTTCAATGAAATGAAGTGAAGTCACTCAGTCGTGTCCGACTCTTTGCGACCCCATGGACTGTAGCCTACCATGCTCCTCCGTCCATGGGATTTTCCAGGCAAGAGTACTGGAGTGGGTTGCCATTTCCTTCTCCAGAGGATCTTCCCAACCCAGGAACTGAACCTGGGTCTTCCACATTTAGGTAGATGCTTTACCATCTGAGCCACCCTGACTGTAACTCTAACATGTACTAATACTAGCATATAGTATTTTAGATAGCACTGAACTAAGAAAATTTAAGGGTTTGATGTAGAGTGTAAACATGTTTCATTCAGTGACTTAGGCTAGACTATTTGGAAAAATTCCCAAGTTTTGTTCTTGTAAATATCCTAAGTTCACCATTTAGTCCTATCACATTTATATATGATGCTGAAGTCTATATTTTTATAAAATTTGAGAAAAATGGATAATAAAAAATTATTTTGTAACTCACAGTATCTAAATGTTGGCCATATCTTACAAAACCCATTTTGGTGAGATGTAGAAGGTCTATATGAGACTACGATAAAATCTCAATTATAGATAGTATCATCAAATAGTAGACAGTTTGATCATTTCACTGATCATTGTTATGATCATGTAATTGATTTCAAGACAGAGTGAAAATTAGTTTTAAACAAAAAAAAATTAAGATGATTTTGATTCGATAGAAATCTTCTATCTAATAAACCACATCCAATTCAAAAACTTGATGAAAATCTTACATGCAATTATATAGCAAAATATTGCCAGCTAGATGGTATCCTTTTCCAGGATTCCCAGGAATAACTAAAAACACATAATCATTATTACTTTTTTCAATATAAATTTTAATTGGAGGCTATACACAATTTTTTTTAAATGACAAAACAAAACATTACAAGTAACCTGTCCAACAAACAAATGGGAAGCTTTTACTTCAAATAAAAATGCCATTACAGTTACAATATATCCCCTAAAAAGAAATACTAACCAATTATATTCTCCTTTGTTGCTGCCCTAAGAGACATTATATTGAATTATCATGGAACTACAGTAGATTCAAATAAGTAACTTAAATATGTTATACTGAATTTTAATAACAATAGCAATAAAATAAAACCTCATATCTGTCTTTGGAAATCACACTTCTTGTGTCAGATATAAACTAAGTTTCTGAGGCAAGTACTTTGCAAGCTTGTTACATGTTACATTTATCACTTTAAAATGATAGAAATTTTAAGATATTTTCAAATATAATAAATTCTGTAAAATAAGGTGAATAAACAGATTTATTTGTATTGAATTTAAAGTTTAAATACCTAGGAAATCTTAACTAAGCAGCTGTTCACAAAACCAATCAAGTAAAAATATTAGATGTACAAGTAAGTCTGATCTAAAATATATCTAAAACTTCTGAGTCCTGAGTAGCTATATTTATCCCCAAGAGATATAAAAAATTAATGTTTACAGGCAGATTGGATTTTCCAAATGGCCCTTAACAGTATTGTCACTCCATATGCTCCTCCAGAAGCTTGCCATCACCAAGAGGAAGAATCTCTTCCTCTCTTCTTCTATATGGATGCCTTGCGGCGGTAATGTTTTTGTAAAGACTGAATTTGGAGTTTTAAGTTGTTCTCTTCAGTTGGTCCTTCATATTATAGTTACAGCTGTTTTCCTTTTCTTCCCATCGCCCTACTTTCCTTTTTGTATATAGGTTGATACTGATGACCCAGAAGAAAGTGCTGCTATTAACTAGCTTCTTCCCCCACAGTACTGTATATTGCCTTGCACTCATCACGTCAAACATGTACTGCATCAGCATCACCTTCACTTTCTTTGTTTAGCAGGTAAGTGTGTGCTCAATTGTGCAACACTTGAACATTTACCTCACAAGCAAATATAGTGTATTTGTATCAATCCCATATTAATATATTGAGTCCAAAGTTATTACTAAAATTTCTCAGTTAAATTCCTCTTAATATAATGGAGATAATTTTGGGATTTAGTGCAGAGTTTCAATACAAGGACTATATAAATGTCAAGGCAAAAATCTCAACCTACAGAATCATAATATCTGAGGGCTGGTTCTAGGCATTCATTAGCTTACACAGTACTTTCAAATGTTATTGTGATGCTCATCCTAGTTAGGATGTTTTCAGTGATTTTTAGGATTTGGGGAAAAAAAACTATAAATTGTGTCTCTCATGAATGCCATGGATCTAGAAGGAATTAGTATAGACGAACATTTCACTGAATATATATATCAGTTCAGTTCAATTCAGTCGCTCAGTTGTGTCCGACTCTTTGCGACCACATGAATTGCAGCATGCCAGGTCTCCCTGCCCATCACCAACTCCCAAAATTCACTCAAACTCATGTCCATCGAGTCAGTTATGCCATCCAGCCATCTCATCCTCTGTCACCCCCTTCTCCTCCTGCCCCCAATCCCTCCCAGCATCAGAGTCTTTTCCAATGAGTCAATTCTTCACATGAGGTGGCCAAAGTACAGGAGTTTCAGCTTTAGCATCATTCCTTCCAAAGAACACCCAGGACTGATCTCCTTTAGAATGAACTGGTTGGATCTCCTTGCAGTCCAAGGGACTCTCAAGAGTCTTCTCCAACACTATATATATATATATATTTTTTTTTTTTTGGAGGTGAAAATGTGGAAAATTTTATTAACGTTCAGTTTTAAAAACTTTACGCCTGTGGTACGCCAAGGGGAAGGGGTTTTCTTAAAGAAGTGAGTCTTAGGGTCTGGGTCCCGGTTTAGGAGTTGTGCAGCAGTGGTATGTGTTTGTTAAGTCCTTCAAGAATTTGTGATCTTGGTCCCGGGCTCGCAAGGCTGTGACAGTTTCTTCTTCCTCGGAGAAGTGTCTCTCGATAATGTTCAGCGCAGTCAGGGCGACCTGATGGTTCTCGTGAAGTTGCAGAGCCTCAATTCTATCAAGCCCACCAAATCTTTCTATCAGTAGACACATGTTTTCCTTCTGAGAAATCTTCTCCGCTGCCTGAGGATGAAAAAGAGAACGTCGAGGATGATGATAACCATTTTGTTGTCTGGGATGGTGAGGAGATTTATGAGCGGCTCCAAGACTCCAGCCTGGACAAGCTGGAGTGTATATATATATACACACACACACACACATAATAGCCCTGGACTCAGAGGGAAGATATTCTGTGCTGCAGCCTGAGCTCTGTGAGTGAATATTGGTTTATTTTTACTGGAATTTTTTTTCTTCTAATCCTCAAAATGGAGAAGGAAATGAGTTATATGGTGCCTATAGTAATTATGTGTGAATATTCGTTATTGCATTTCAAAAACAGGATATAGGACCGCAGTATTTGAAGTTTAAGTTCTTGATGTTGTAGTATTTGGTGGTGGGAAAATTGATTTATCCTGGAACACATATAGAAAGAAGAGAAAGTCTCCTACTACCACAGCGAAGCAGATTTTCAGGTCCCTGTGAGGTCCTCATATTTTTAATAGACTTTAAAAATTATCAGTTTTAGGTGTATAGAAAAATTGAGTAGAACTTACAAAGAGTTTCCACATACCCCCTCAAGTCTCATTCTGGTCTACCATAAATCAAACTGTCTTCAATGTGGTTATACCATTTTGCATTTTTTAACAGCAATGCATGAGTTTCTATTTCTCCACTTCCTTGCCAGCATTTCGTGTTGACATTTTTTTTTCTTTTGGATTTTATATATTCAAATAGCTGTGAAATGATGTCTTCTTGTTTTAGAAATTGAGAGTTTTAAAAGACTAAACTGGAAAAAAGTTTGGCAGTTTCTTACAAAGCACTTGCCACACTATCAATAATCATATTCCTAGGTATTTATTCAAATGAGTTGAAAACTTCAGTTCAGTTGCTCGGTCATGTCTGACTCTTTGTGACACCATGGAATGCAGCATGCCAGGCCTCCCTGTCCATCACCAGCTCCCAGAGTTTACTCAAACTAATGTCCATCGCATCAGTGATGTCATCTAACCATCTCATCCTCATCTTGTTCCCTTCTCCTTCCACCTTCAATCTTTCCCAGAATCAGGGTCTTTTCAAATGAGTCAGTTCTTCCCATCAGGTGGACAAAGTATTGGAGTTTCAGCTTCAATATCAGTCCTTCCAACGAATATTCAGGACTGATTTCCTTTAGGATGGACTGGTTGCATCTCCTTGCAGTTCAAGGGACTCTCAAGAGTCTTCTCCAACACCACAGTTCAAAAGCATAAGTTCTTCAGTGCTCAGCTTTCTTGACAGTCCAACTCTCACATCCATACATGACCAGAGGAAAAACGATAGCCTTGACTAGACAGACCTTTGTTGGCAAAGTAATGTCTCTGCTTTTTAATATGCTGTCTAGGTTGGTCATAACTTTTCTTCCAAGGAGCAAGCGTCTTTTAATTTCATGGCTGCAGTCACCATCTGCAGTGATTTTGGAGCCCCAAAAATAAAGTCAGCCACTGTTTCCATTGTTTCCCCATCTATTTGCCATGAAGTGATGGGACCGGATGCCATGATCTTTGTTTTCTGAATGTTGAGCTTTAAGCCAAATTTTTCACTCTCCTCTTTCACTTTCATCAAGAGGCTCTTTGGTTCTTCTTCACTTTCTGCCATAAGGGTATTGTCATCTGCATATCTGAGGTTATTGACATTTTTCCCGACAATCTTGATTCCAGCTTGTGCTTTATCCAGCCCAGTGTTTCTCGTAATGTACTCTGCATATAATTTAAATAAGCAGGGTGACAATATACATCCTTGAGGTACTCCTTTTCCTATTTGAAACCAGTCTGTTGTTCCATGTCCAGTTCTAACTGTTGCTTCCTGACCTGCATACAGATTTCTCAAGACGCAGGTCAGCTGGTCTGGTATTCCCATCTCTTTCGGAATTTTCCACAGTTTGTTGTGATTCACACAGTCAAAGGCTTTGTCATAGTCAATAAAGCAGAAATAGATGTTTTTCTGGAACTCTCTTGTTTTTTTGATGATTCAGCAGATGTTGGCAATTTGATCTCTGGTTCCTCTGCCTTTACTAAAACCAACTTGAATATCTAGAAGTTCATGGTTCACGTATTATTGAAGCAACAGGTTGAAAACATATGTCCACATAAAAACCTGTACAAAGATATTTGAGACTCCTTGTGTTAATATTTGGGGTCTGTTGTGTTTTCACCTGTGTGAGGTCAACTTTATGGCTATGTGGCAAGCTTCATGCTAAATCAAGCTCCCATTATTGTTTTCTTGAGGTTTTTCAGTGTTGAGTTTATTTTGTTTTCTAAGGAATAAATTTTTCCAAGGACATTTCATTATCTGAACAGATTTTATTGTTCGTGGGTGAAACTGATTTTGAGTATTTTAACGCCTGCTCCTACTATCTATATGCATGTGCAGGTCTTGAGAATTGTTTGTTTATAAAAAACATTCACAGAAAGTGTAGGCAGAGGAATGGTAAGTCCATTCTTGAGCTGACTCCTGGAATGAAGGAGTTTAAAAGGTTAATTCTCAAACGCTTGCCTTTTTGACAAACTTTGTCTTGAATTACCATTTCAAAACCTTGAAGCTGAAAGTCCAATACTTTGACCACCTGATGCATAGAACAGACTCATTGGATAAGTCCCTGATGCTAGGAAAGACTGAAGGCATGAGGAGAAGGGGATGACAGAGGATAAATTGGTTGGATAGCATCATCGACTGGATGGACATGAGTTTGAGCAAGCTTCAGTAGTTGGTTGAGGCATGCTTGAAAGCCTGGCATGCTGCAGTCCATGGGATCGCAAAGAGTTAGACACGACTGAGAGACTGAACTGCCTGAACTGAGACCTGATTTGCTCTCACACTTGAAACAAACAAAATACATCAAATATAGAAAGCAATGGTTTTAAGACATCCCATCAGGCAATGAAGGATACCACTCCCTGAGAATGAGATACAAATGAGGGGAATCTTATTATTGTGCCACATTACTGCCTTAAGAGAATTTTCAAGAGGAAAAAGAGGGAAAATACAGATAAAACTCAGTAGATCATCTGAGGTGATGCATCCGAGAATCTGAAAAAGCAAAATACCTAGAGTTGGTAGAGCAGGATATAGGAAAGGAAAGTGCTACCTAGAAAGAGAACTCTAGAGATCTTCAAGGCCCTCACCATAAATATTCATCTAAGGGCAAACCAGTGCACAAGTGTGAAGTAACCACTCAAAACCAAGAAAAGAACTCAAGACGATTAAAGGTAACTGTGGCTGGCATTGACACAAGGCTGGGCACAGTGCCCATTCCCAACAGATGGATGGAAATTCTTATAATTCAAAAGCCTTGGGCAGAGTAACAGAGAAGGACTTGACTTCAGTAGTGTAAATAATTATTACCAGATCACATATTTTCAACAGAGGCAAATCACCTTCAAGGAGTTGAAAATCAGCTCTTGAGAGTCGAGAAAATCGTAGATATCAAAGTATTCTCTTTATCTCTAAAGGGCCACAGTATATAAATTGAAATGATGTATATTTGTGGCAATGAAATTTAATGAGAAGAGAGTGATTAAAAAAAAAAATCTAAAAAGGCTTCATAGGACTTCTCTGGTGGTCCTGTGGCTAAGACTCCATGCTCCCATATAGATGGCCCGAGTTCCATCCCTGGTCAGGGAACTAGATCTCACATGCCACAGCTAAGTGTTTGGATGCCTCAAATAAAGACCCCACATGCCACAGCAAAGATTTAAGAGTAAGCATGCCTCAACCAAGACCTAGCACAACCGAACAAATAAATAAATATTTTAAAAAAAGAAAGACGAGATCGGGTGCGTTCAGGGTGGTATGGCCGTAGACATTGACATTGAAACACGTAAAATATCATGTAAGAAATGAGATGCCATTCCAGGTTCGATGCACGATACTGGATGCTTGGGGCTAGTGCACTGGGACGACCCAGAGGGATGGTATGGGGAGGGAGGAGGGAGGAGGGTTCAGGATGGGGAACACATGTATACATGTGACGGATTCATTTTGATATTTGGCAAAACTAATATAATTATATAAAGTTTAAAAATAAATTAAAAAAAAGAAAAAATAAACCAAAAAAAATAAAAAAGAAAGAATGCAAAAAAAGGAATCCCATATAAAATGGCTTCATAGAGGATTATGAAAAAATATTTAAGAAACATTGCTTTTAGGCTGACTTTTGCTCTGGTCTAATCTAACAAATATTGCAAGACAGACTAGAAAGCTTTAAACCATTTAAAGTAATTGAACTGCACTCCATGCTAAGACTTAAGAATATTTGTAAGCCTACAATAATACCTAACACCCAACAAGGAAAATCATTACCAGGAATGCAAAGCGGTAGGAAAATTTAAAGCTTCTGCTCTTTGGAAAATATTTTTAAGGGAAAGAAAAGATGAGTCACTGACTGAGAAAAAATATTTGTGAATCACATAAATAACTTATATTCAGGATACATAAAGACTCTAAGATGCTGATTTTGTTTTTTTTTTTTTTTAGCCCACATTTCCTTTTCTATTTATTTATTTATTTTTAATTTTATTTTATTTTTAAACTTTACATAATTGTATTAGTTTTGCCAAATATCAAAATGAATCCGCCACAGGTATACATGTATTCCCCATCCTGAACCCTCCTCCCTCCTCCCTCCCCATACCATCCCTCTGGGTCGTCCCAGTGCACTAGCCCCAAGCATCCAGTATCGTGCATCGAACCTGGACTGGCAACTCGTTTCTTACATGATATTTTACATGTTTCAATGCCATTCTCCCAAATCTTCCCACCCTCTCCCTCTCCCACGGAGTCCATAAGGCTGTTCTATACATCAGTGTCTCTTTTGCTGTCTCGTACACAGGGTTATTGTTACCATCTTTCTAAATTCCATATATATGTGTTAGTATACTGTATTGGTGTTTTTCCTTCTGGCTTACTTCACTCTGTATAATAGGCTCCAGTTTCATCCACCTCATTAGAACTGATTCAAATGTTTTCTTTTTAATGGCTAAGTAATACTCCATTGTGTATATGTACCACAGCTTTCTTATCCATTCATCTGCTGATGGACATCTAGGTTGCTTCCACGTCCTGGCTATTATAAACAGTGCTGCGATGAACATTGGGGTACACGTGTCTCTTTCCCTTCTGGTTTCTTCGGTGTGCATGCCCAGCAGTGGGATTGCTGGGTCATAAGGCAGTTCTATTTCCAGTTTTTTAAGGAATCTCCACACTGTTCTCCATAGTGGCTGTACTAGTTTGCATTCCCACCAACAGTGTAAGAGGGTTCCCTTTTCTCCACACCCTCTCCAGCATTTATTATTTGTAGACTTTTGGATCACAGCCATTCTGACTGGTGTGAAATGGTACCTCATAGTGGTTTTGATTTGCATTTCTCTGATAATGAGTGATGTTGAGCATCTTTTCATGTGTTTGTTAGCCATCTGGATGTCTTCTTTGGAGAAATGTCTATTTAGTTCTTTGGCCCATTTTTTGATTGGGTCGTTTATTTTTCTGGAGTTGAGCTGTAGGAGTTGCTTGTATATTTTTGAGATTAGTTTTTTGTCAGTTGCTTCATTTGCTATTATTTTCTCCCATTCTGAAGGCTGTCTTTTCACCTTACTAGTAGTTTTCTTTGATGTGCAGAAGCTTTTAAGGTTAATTAGGTCCCATTTGTTTATTTTTGCTTTTATTTCCAATATTCTGGGAGGTGGGTCATAGAGGATCCTGCTGTGATGTATGTCAGAGAGTGTTTTGCCTATGTTCTCCTCTAGGAGTTTTATAGTTTCTGGTCTTACGTTGAGATCTTTAATCCATTTTGAGTTTATTTTTGTGTATGGTGTTAGAAAGTGTTCTAGTTTCATTCTTTTACAAGTGGTTGACCAGATTTCCCAGCACCACTTGTTAAAGAGATTGTCTTTAATCCATTGTATATTCTTGCCTCCTTTGTCAAAGATAAGGTGTCCATATGTGCGTGGATTTATCTCTGGGCTTTCTATTTTGTTCCATTGATCTATATTTCTGTCTTTGTGCCAGTACCATACTGTCTTGATAACTGTGGCTTTGTAGTAGAGCCTGAAGTCAGGTAGGTTGATTCCTCCAGTTCCATTCTTCTTTCTCAAGATCGCTTTGGCTATTCAAGGTTTTTTGTATTTCCATACAAATTGTGAAATTATTTGTTCTAGCTCTGTGATGAATACTGTTGGTAGCTTGATAGGGATTGCATTGAATCTATAAATTGCTTTGGGTAGTATACTCATTTTCACTATATTAATTCTTCCAATCCATGAACATGGTATATTTCTCCATCTATTCGTGTCCTCTTTGATTTCTTTCACCAGTGTTTTATAGTTTTCTATATATAGGTCTTTTGTTTCTTTAGGTAGATATATTCCTAAGTATTTTATTCTTTCCGTTGCAATGGTGAATGGAATTGTTTCCTTAATTTCTCTTTCTGTTTTCTCATTATTAGTGTATAGGA
Organism: Bos javanicus; assembly: GCF_032452875.1. Taxonomy (NCBI): domain Eukaryota; kingdom Metazoa; phylum Chordata; class Mammalia; order Artiodactyla; family Bovidae; genus Bos; species Bos javanicus. The sequence continues at coordinate 26,848,761 of NC_083891.1, read as the reverse complement.
ATGCAAGGGGTTTCTGTGTGTTGATTTTATATCCTGCAACTTTACTATAGTCATTGATTAGTTCTAGTAATTTTCTGGTGGAGTCTTTAGGGTTTTCTATGTAGAGGATCATGTCATCTGCAAACAGTGAGAGTTTTACTTCTTCTTTTCCAATTTGGATTCCTTTTATTTCTTTTTCTGCTCTGATTGCTGTGGCCAAAACTTCCAAAACTATGTTGAATAGTAATGGTGAAAGTGGGCACCCTTGTCTTGTTCCTGACTTTAGAGGAAATGCTTTCAATTTTTCACCATTGAGGATAATGTTTGCTGTGGGTTTGTCATATATAGCTTTTATTATGTTGAGGTATGTTCCTTCTATTCCTGCTTTCTGGAGAGTTTTTATCATAAATGGATGTTGAATTTTGTCAAAGGCTTTCTCTGCATAAGATGCTGATTTTTTTTTAAAAAAGCTAATATCCAAGTTAAAAAATGAGCGAGTTGTTTGAATAGACAGCTAGGTAGATAAATATAAGAATGGCAAATATGCTAAACACATGGAAAGATGTCAGTATCATTAATTTTTATGGAATTTCAAATTAAAATAATAATGAAAATAATTTCCAAATATCTATGACTGATAACAAGGACTATTAAAGATATAAAAGTGACAGTGTCAGTCGTTTAGTAGTATCCGACTCTGCGATCCTATGGACTGTAGCCCATCAAGCTCTTCTGAACATGGGATTCTCCAGACTGGAATACTGGAGTGGGTTGCAGTGCCCTCTCCCATGTGATCTTCCCCATCCAGGGATCAAACTCTTATCTTGTGTTTCCTGCACTGGCAGGCAGTTCTTTACAGCTAGAGCCACCTGGGAAGAATATATATAATATATATATATTTATATATATTATAAATATTTATTATAAAAATATATATTTATTTATATAAATATATTTTTATATATTATAAATATTTATTATAAAATAAATATATATATTTATTTATATAAATATGTATTTCCAAAATGCTGCACTATATATATATATATATAGTTAAAAAATAAAGACTATATCAAGTTTTGAGGCAGTGTTGGCGGACCAGGAGTTGTCATACAATGTTGCTAGGAAAGCAAAATGAAAAAACGCATTTGGAAATGAACCTGAGAGTTTACAAACATTAAATACATACCTGCCATAAGCTCTAGCCATCCTACTCTCAGGCATTTACCTGATAGAAGTTAAAGCATACATCTAGAAAAAAAAGGTTTGAGTATAAAATTGCCAGATACCTCTTATATATGCATGTCTTACAGGTACCAAATGATTTGGGTTTGTGTACTTTATTAACATTGGCTGCTGCTGCTGCTGCTAAGTCGCTTCAGTCGTGTCTGACTCTGTGCGACCCCAGAGATAGCAGCCCACCAGGCTCCCCGATACTCCAAATATCCCACATTTAGATTTTTTGGATAAATTACAAAAATTAAGTACCCAAAGCTATTTTTTTTTATTTTTACCATAGTAATTGATGTTTTAATCATTTAAATGGCAAAAAATCTTCAATTTATTTTTAGTTTTTAAATTCATAAACCTCTCAGCAATTCAACTTGGTTTATTATCAGTTATGAGGAATTATGAGTAACAGGTTCATATGTTCATGAGATCATCAAACCAATATTTTTCACAATATTTGATATTATCTTTTCTCTGTTTTTATATTTTTGAATGCCAAAGTGGCAAAACAAAAGTATACATTTTGATGAATAACTGAACAGTAGGCAATTATACAGAGAGAAAAATGTCTTTTGAAGCTTTTTTTACATTAGTGATTATTCACTCAATTTCAGAAATCATGGAGTGTCAGATATAAATCAGTTTATACCAACAGCTAAGCATAAAAAATGTATAATTTTATCAGTTAGTAATAAACCAAGTGATTTAAATAAATATTTTTGTTAAGAAATATTTAAATGAAGAAAATAAAATAATCACAGCAAAAGATATAATGGCCTTCCAAACTGCACATCAGCAGTCTTAGCCCAAATGCTTGTGTGAACATACTTCTCCCAGAACCATTATAACTTCAGAAAAGCAAGCAAAATTTCAAATTCCTGGACCAAAAACAAATAAAAAACCCTGCAATAATGAAAAGTTCTTTGTTATTATGGCATAACTGTGGGTGCAAGTAATCACAAAACAGAAAAATTTCTGGTATTGTAGTACTTTTGTCATTGAAAAGGCTTGCTCATATGTCTATTGTAAGTAAAATCTCTTCCAGGTAAGACTTTAGAAGCAAGAGCAATGTTTTGCAGAGACAGTCAAGTTTAGAGTTAATGAAAGAAATAATACTGTTTATGATCAAGACACTATAAATCTAGATTTTTGTGGATGCTTGTATTAAGATACAAGATGTTTATTTAAAGATGAAATAAGACATGTATGATTCTCTTGAAAGTGTTAGGTGTCCGACCTACATTCTACATCCATGTGCATGCTAAGTCACTTCAGTCTTGTCCAACTCTCTGCCACCCTATGGACTGTTGCCTGCCAGGCTCCTCTGCCCATGGTATTCTCCAGGCAAGAGTACTCGAGTATGTTGCCATGTCCTCCTTCAAGGATATTCTACATAATGCTTCTCAAATAGTATTCAAATATTCAAATAGCTTTCTATTAACTTTGAAGTAACTGTCATGAAATGTTATTCATTTATCCTGTTTGAACTGAGCAAGTATATTTGTAATGTTATTGGTATTCTGTATTCTCAAATTCTCTTGTCTTCAAAACTCTGCTGAATCTCTGACAAATGTAGGGAATCATGCTTATTTGAAATACTGACATCATGCTTTAATTCCTAAAGTCCCCCAAATTCTTGTTGACGTTTTAAATAATCCACTGAGTAAAGCCAATTACTTTCTTGTATGTTGTTTTCAACATCTCTTTAGCAAAAAGATTATGCAAATTGAAAGAAAAGCAAACTGTGTTCTTGAAGTGCTCCATTGCTTAAAAAAATTGTTCAATGTGTTAAAGAATGGACTAAAAATTTATCCTTTTAAGTGTCAGAACTGCGTTTAAAGGGGACTGCATTACTAATAAAGAAAAAAAGGAATTCCAACTTTAAGTGAATAATTCTTATGATATTTGCCATGACTCTTTTGAAATTAATTTCATCTGTTTTTTGTAAATGTATTCAGCATTCAAAAGTTTAGCAATTTTGAATTCCTTTATTTTTGAGAGTGTAAAGCTGAGAAGTCCAGTTCACTTACAGTTGCTCAGTCTTTTACTTCCAAGGAGCAAGCGTCTTTTAATTTCATGGCTGCAATCACCATCTGCGGTGATTTTGGAGCCCAAGAAAATAAAGTCTCTCACTGTTTCCATTGTTTCCCCATCTATTTGCCATGAAGTGATGGGACCAGATGCCATGATCTTCGTTTTCTGAATGTTGAGTTTTAAGCCAACTTTTTCATTCTCCTCTTTCACTTTCATCAAAAGGCTCTTCAGTTCTTCTTCACTTTCTGCCATAAGGGTGGTGTTATCTACATATATGAAGTTATTGATATTTCTTCCAGCAACTTTGATTCCAGCTTGTGCTTAATCCAGTCCAGCATTTCTCATGATATACTCTGTGTATAAGTTAAATAAGCAGGGTGACAATATACAGCCTTGATGTACTCCTTTCCTGATTTGGAACCAGTCCGTTGTTTCATGCCTGGTTCTAACTGTTGCTTCTGGACTTGCATACAGGTTTCTCAGGAAGCAGGTCAGGTATTTGGTCTGGTGTCCCCATCTCTTTAAGAATTTTCTGCAATTTATTGTGATCCACACAGTCAAAGGCTTTGGCTTAGTCAATAAAGCAGAAGCGGATGCTTTTCTGGAACTCTCTTTTTTCTGGAACTCTGTAAAGTTGAGAAGCATGTAAACAAATTTACCTAAATCAGAGCAGTTAATAGTGGCAGAGAAAGGGCGAGATCTCTGTGTCCTTGTGCCCAAGATTCTATTTTTCCAAAATGCTGCACTGAATTTAGCATATGAAGTTTCAGAGAGGCTCTGCTCACTCTACCCTCTTAAAACTATGCCCCTGGAAGTCTTAACAGTAATAGTAATATAATGACCTCAAGATAGGGTGGGGTTTTTATTTTTTAGGATTTAACAAAATTTTGTTTAATATAAAGGTGAGTTTAAAAGAAGAGAAGTACCCTTGTGCCAGAAATAAAGAGACATAAAAGTCTTATAAGTACTTTCCACCAATTTTGTTTAATTCAGTTCTCATAGCAATTCTTTTTTTTTTTTTTTTCTTTTTTTTTTTTTTTTTATTCTTCCAATTTTATTTTATTTTTAAAATTTACATAATTGTATTAGTTTTGCCAAATATCAAAATGAATCCGCCACAGGTATACATGTGTTCCCCATCCCGAACCCTCCTCCCTCCTCCCTCCCCATACCATCCCTCTGGGCCGTCCCAGTGCACCAGCCCCAAGCATCTAGCATCATGCATCGAACCTGGACTGGCAACTCGTTTCCTACATGATATTTTACATGTTTCATTGCCATTCTCCCACATCTTCCCACCCTCTCCCTCTCCCACAGAGTCCATAAGACTGTTCTATACATCAGTGTCTCTTTTGCTGTCTCGTACACCGGGTTATTGTTACCATCTTTCTAAATTCCATATATATGCGTTAGTATACTGTATTTATGTTTTTCCTTCTGGCTTACTTCACTCTGTATAATAGGCTCCAGTTTCATCCACCTCATTAGAACCGATTCAAATGTATTCTTTTTAATGGCTGAGTAATACTCCATTGTGTATATGTACCACAGCTTTCTTATCCATTCATCTGCTGATGGACATCTAGGTTGCTTCCACGTCTTGGCTATTATAAACAGTGCTGCGATGAACATTGGGGTACACGTGTCTCTTTCCCTTCTGGTTTCCTCAGTGTGTATGCCCAGCAGTGGGGTTGCTGGATCATAAGGCAGTTCTATTTCCAGTTTTTTAAGGAATCTCCACACTGTTCTCCATAGTGGCTGTACTAGTTTGCATTCCCACCAACAGTGTAAGAGGGTTCCCTTTTCTCCACACCCTCTCCAGCATTTATTATTTGTAGACTTTTGGATCGCAGCCATTCTGACTGGGGTGAAATGGTACCTCATAGTGGTTTTGATTTGCATTTCTCTGATAATGAGTGATGTTGAGCATCTTTTCATGTGTTTGTTAGCCATCTGTATGTCTTTTTTGGAGAAATGTCTATTTAGTTCTTTGGCCCATTTTTTGATTGGGTCGTTTGTTTTTCTGGAGTTGAGCTGTAGGAGTTGCTTGTATATTTTTGAGATTAGTTGTTTGTCGGTTGCTTCATTTGCTATTATTTTCTCCCATTCTGAAGGCTGTCTTTTCACCTTGCTAATAGTTTCCTTTGATGTGCAGAAGCTTTTAAGGTTAATTAGGTCCCATTTGTTTATTTTTGCTTTTATTTCCAATATTCTGGGAGGTGGGTCATAGAGGATCCTGCTGTGATGTATGTCGGAGAGTGTTTTGCCTATGTTCTCCTCTAGGAGTTTTATAGTTTCTGGTCTTACGTTTAGATCTTTAATCCATTTTGAGTTTATTTTTGTGTATGGTGTTAGAAAGTGGTCCAGTTTCATTCTTTTACAAGTGGTTGACCAGATTTCCCAGCACCACTTGTTAAAGAGATTGTCTTTAATCCATTGTATATTCTTGCCTCCTTTGTCGAAGATAAGGTGTCCATATGTGCGTGGATTTATCTCTGGGCTTTCTATTTTATTCCATTGATCAATATTTCTGTCTTTGTGCCAGTACCATACTGTCTTGATAACTGTGGCTTTGTAGTAGAGCCTGAAGTCAGGTAGGTTGATTCCTCCAGCTCCATTCTTCTTTCTCAAGATCGCTTTGGCTATTCGAGGTTTTTTGTATTTCCATACAAATTGTGAAATTATTTGTTCTAGCTCTGTGAAGAATACTGTTGGTAGCTTGATAGGGATTGCGTTGAATCTATAAATTGCTTTGGGTAGTATACTCATTTTCACTATATTGATTCTTCCAATCCATGAACATGGTATATTTCTCCATCTATTAGTGTCCTCTTTGATTTCTTTCACCAGTGTTTTATAGTTTTCATATATAGGTCTTTAGTTTCTTTAGGTAGATATATTCCTAAGTATTTTATTCTTTCCGTTGCAATGGTGAATGGAATTGTTTCCTTAATTTCTCTTTCTGTTTTCTCATTATTAGTGTATAGGAATGCAAGGGATTTCTGTGTGTTGATTTTATATCCTGCAACTTTACTGTAGTCATTGATTATTTCTAGTAATTTTCTGGTGGACTCTTTAGGGTTTTCTATGTAGAGGATCATGTCATCTGCAAATAGTGAGAGTTTTACTTCTTCTTTTCCAATTTGGATTCCTTTTATTTCTTTTTCTGCTCTGATTGCTGTGGCCAAAACTTCCAAAACTATGTTGAATAGTAATGGTGAAAGTGGGCACCCTTGTCTTGTTCCTGACTTTAGAGGAAATGCTTTCAATTTTTCACCATTGAGGATAATGTTTGCAGTGGGTTTGTCATATATAGCTTTTATTATGTTGAGGTATGTTCCTTCTATTCCTGCTTTCTGGAGAGTTTTTATCATAAATGGATGTTGAATTTTGTCAAAGGCTTTCTCTGCATCTATTGAGATAATCATATGGTTTTTATTTTTCAATTTGTTAATGTGGTGTATTACATTGATTGATTTGCGGATATTGAAGAATCCTTGCATCCCTGGGATAAAGCCCACTTGATCATGGTGTATGATCTTTTTAATGTGTTGTTGGATTCTGATTGCTAGAATTTTGTTAAGGATTTTTGCATCTATGTTCATCAGTGATATTGGCCTGTAGTTTTCTTTTTTTGTGGCATCTTTGTCAGGTTTTGGTATTAGGGTGATGGTGGCCTCATAGAATGAGTTTGGAAGTTTACCTTCCTCTGCAATTTTCTGGAAGAGATTGAGCAGGATAGGTGTTAGCTCTTCTCTAAATTTTTGGTAGAATTCAGCTGTGAAGCCGTCTGGACCAGGGCTTTTGTTTGCTGGAAGATTTTTGATTACAGTTTCAATTTCCATGCTTGTGATGGGTCTGTTAAGATTTTCTATTTCTTCCTGGTCCAGTTTTGGAAAGTTGTACTTTTCTAAGAATTTGTCCATTTCTTCCACGTTGTCCATTTTATTGGCATATAATTGTTGATAGTAGTCTCTTATGATCCTTTGTATTTCTGTGTTGTCTGTTGTGATCTCTCCATTTTCGTTTCTAATTTTGTTGATTTGATTTTTCTCCCTTTGTTTCTTGATGAGTCTGGCTAATGGTTTGTCAATTTTATTTATCCTTTCAAAGAACCAGCTTTTGGTTTTGTTGATTTTTGCTATGGTCTCTTTTGTTTCTTTTGCATTTATTTCTGCTCTAATTTTTAAGATTTCTTTCCTTCTACTAACCCTGGGGTTCTTCATTTCTTCCTTTTCTAGTTGCTTTAGGTGTAGAGTTAGGTTATTTATTTGACTTTTTTCTTGTTTCTTGAGGTGTGCCTGTATTGCTATGAACTTTCCCCTTAGGACTGCTTTTACCGTGTCCCACAGGTTTTGGGTTGTTGTGTTTTCATTTTCATTCGTTTCTATGCAAATTTTGATTTCTTTTTTGATTTCTTCTGTGATTTGTTGGTTATTCAGCAGCGTGTTGTTCAGCCTCCATATGTTGGAATTTTTAATAGTTTTTCTCCTGTAATTGAGATCTAATCTTACTGCATTGTGGTCAGAAAAAATGCTTGGAATGATTTCTATTTTTTTGAATTTACCAAGGCTAGCTTTATGGCCCAGGATGTGATCTATCCTGGAGAAGGTTCCATGTGCGCTTGAGAAAAAGGTGAAATTCATTGTTTTGGGATGAAATGACCTATAGATATCAATTAGGTCTAACTGGTCTATTGTATCGTTTAAAGTTTGTGTTTCCTTGTTAATTTTCTGTTTAGTTGATCTATCCATAGGTGTGAGTGGGGTATTAAAGTCTCCCACTATTATTGTGTTATTGTTAATTTCTCCTTTCAGCTTTTGCTTGTCTGAAAAGCTTTTGATTTCTCCTTCATACTTGAATGAGATCCTTGCTGGGTACAATAATCTGGGCTGTAGGTTATTTTCTTTCATCATTTTAAGTATGTCTTGCCATTCCCTCCTGGCTTGAAGAGTTTCTATTGAAAGATCAGCTGTTATCCTTATGGGAATTCCCTTGTGTGTTATTTGTTGTTTTTCCCTTGCTGCTTTTAATATTTGTTCTTTGTGTTTGATCTTTGTTAATTTGATTAATATGTGTCTTGGGGTGTTTCTCCTTGGGTTTATCCTGTTTGGTACTCTCTGGGTTTCTTGGACTTGGGTGATTATTTCCTTCCCCATTTTAGGGAAGTTTTCCACTATTATCTCCTCAAGTATTTTCTCATGGTCTTTCTTTTTGTCTTCTTCTTCTGGAACCCCTATGATTCGAATGTTGTAGCGTTTAATATTGTCCTGGAGGTCTCTGAGATTGTCCTCATTTCTTTTAATTCGTTTTTCTTTTATCCTCTCTGATTCATTTATTTCTACCATTCTATCTTCTAATTCACTAATCCTGTCTTCTGCCTCTGTTATTCTACTATTTGTTGCCTCCAGAGTGTTTTTAATTTCACTTATTGCATTATTCATTATATATTGACTCTTTTTTATTTCTTCTAGGTCCTTGTTAAACCTTTCTTGCATCTTCTCAATCCTTGTCTCCAGGCTATTTATCTGTGATTCCATTTTAGTTTCAAGATTTTGGATCAATTTCACTATCATTATTCGGAATTCTTTATCAGGTAGATTCCCTATCTCTTCCTCTTTTGTTTGGTTTGGTGGGCATTTATCCTGTTCCTTTATCTGCTGAGTATTCCTCTGTCTCTTCATCTTGTTTAAATTGCTGAGTTTGGGGTGTCCTTTCTGTATTCTGGCAGTTTGTGGAGTTCTCTTTATTATGGCGTTTCCTCACTGTGTGTGGGTTTGTACAGGTGGCTTGTCAAGGTTTCCTGGTTAGGGAAGCTTGTGTCGGTGTTCTGGTGGGTGGAGCTGTATTTCTTCTCTCTGGAGTGCAATGAAATGTCCAGTAATGAGTTATGAGATGTCTATAGTTTTGGGGTGACTTTGGGCAGCCTGTATCTTGAAGCTCAGGACTGTGTTCCTTTGTTGCTGGAGAATTTGCTTGGTATGTCTTGCCCTGGAACTTATTGGCCCTTGATGGTGCTTGGTTTCAGTGTCGGTATGGAGGCATTTGATGAGCTCCTGTCAATGAATGTTCCTTGGAGTCAGGAGTTCCCTGGAGTCAGGGTTTGGACTTAAGTCTCCTGCTTCCGATTATCGGTCTTATTTTTACAGTAGTTTCAAAACTTCTCCTTCTATACAGCACCATTGATAAAACATCTACATTAAAGATGATAAGTTTCTCTACAGTGAGGGTCACTCAGAGAGGTTCACAGGGTTACATGGAGAAGAGAAGAGGGAGGAGGGAGTTAGAGGTGACCCAAATGAGATGAGGTGAATCAATAGTGGAGAGAGTGGGCTAGCCAGTAGTCACTTCCTTATGTGCATTCCACAACTGGACCACTCAGAGATGTTCACGGGGTTATACAGAGAAGAGAAGAAGGAGGAAGGTAACAGAGGTGGCCAGAAGGATAAAAGGGGGAATGAAAAGGAGGGAGATAGATCCAGCCAGTAGTCAGTTCCCTAAGTGTTCTCCACCATCTGGAACACACAGAAATTCACAGAGTTGGGTAGAGTAGAGAGGGGTTAGGGAGGAGACACAGGCGACCTGGTGGAGAAAAAGGAGGGTCCAAAGGGAGAGAGAGCAGTCAAGCCAGTAATCTCACTCCCTAGTGAAAAATGGGTCCTGAAGATTGGGTCCTTAAAGGTACAAAATTGGTAACAAATACATAAAAGCAAAAATTAAAAATCTAGAGTAGAGTTTGGAATTTCAAAAATACGATGTTAAAGAAAAGAAGAAGGAAAAGAAAGAGAGAAAGAATGAACAAACAAGGTCGCGAAAATTATAAAGTACAGGTACAAAATTGATAACTAATACCAGAAAGCGAAAATTAAAAATCTAGAGTAGAGTTTGGAATTTCAAAAATACGATGTTAAAGAAAAGAAGAAGGAAAAGAAAGAGAGAAAGAACGAACAAACAAAAACAAACAAGGTCGCGAAAATTATAAAGAAAGTACAGGTACAAAATTGATAACTAATACCAGAGAGCGAAAATTAAAAATCTAGAGTAGAGTTTGGAATTTCAAAAATACAATGTTAAAAAAAAAAAAAAAGAAGAAAAATAAAGAGAGAAAACAAACAAACAAATACGAACAATGTCACAAAAATTATAAAGAAAATACAGGTACAAAATTGATATCAAATACCAAAAAGCATAAATTGAAAATCTAGAGTAAAGTTTGGAATTTCAGATATACAATGTTATATAAAAGAAGAAGAGAAAGAAACAGAGAAGAAGAAGAAAAAAAAAAAATCACAGAAATTATATAAAAAAAAACTATAGGTACAAAATTGATAACATATACCAAAAAGCGAAAATTAAAAATCTAGAGTAGAGTTTGGAATTTCAAAAATACAATGTTAAAGAAAAGAAGAAAAAAACAAAAACCAACAACAACAAAAAAAACAACAAGGTCAAAAAATTATAGAATATATATATATGAAGTTTGCTGAAGAAGAAAAAAATAGGGTCTTTTTTTTTTTTTTTTTGCAGAGTAATAGGTTATAAAAGTGAAAATTAAAGGAACAATAGAGGACTTAAAAATTTTTTTTTTTTAATTAAAAAAAAAAAGAAAGAAAGAAAGAATGATCGTAAAAATAATAAAAATATATCTAGGACTTTTTTGTTTCTTTTTTTGTGGGTGTTGTGGGTTCAGTTCATTTTTGGCTAGTTCCTTGGTCAGATTTATATTTCTCAAGATCTATAGGCCCCTTCCTATGTAGTCCGTAGTAACCACAGGGTTTTGATCTATTGCCTGTAGCTTCCAAGGCGTTTCCCTCTGTTATATCTTCTTCTGTTTGCTAGTCTCTTCAGTATCTGGTTTCCGCCCTGACTCAAAGGGCACGGTGGAGGACACTTTTTTTTTTTTTTTTTAGGCTTACTTGTTCAGTCGCGCTCCTTTCGAAGAGTTGGGTTGCTTTTCTGGGTGCCTGATGTCCTCTGCCGGCATTCAGAAGTTGTTTTGTGGAATTTACTCGACGTTTAAATGCTCTTTTGATGAATTTGTGGGGGAGAAAGTGTTCTCCCCGTCCTACTCCTCCGCCATCTTGGCTCCTCCCACTCATAGCAATTCTTCAAGGCATAACTAGTATGAAGAGGCATGCCAGGTACAACTACCATGAAAAAATTGAAATACAGATACATGAAATAATTTACTTAAGATGCTACCATAAGTTCCATTGCTAGGATTGAAACCAGGAAATTGGCTACAGACTCAACACTTCTATTTCATCTTTAAAGAATGTGATTCTTTTACAAGGATGTTTCTAAATAATCTTCTGGCATGGAAACAAAAGGAATCGTCAAATGTGGTGTTGGAGAGAAAAGAATAAAAATTGATGGCAATCTTAGTATTTTTTTATCAGTAAGCAATATTTTAAAAAGTCTTGATCAAGACATGCAGTGGAATCTTAAAGAAGGTAACACAGTTATGGCATGAATGATGATATGTACAACACTGATATTGTGAGATTTGTACAAATCAAATTTGAAGATTGATTTTCAGAGTTGTTAATTTTATGACAGACTAATCAGTATACCCGCTCATGCTGACGTTTAATGAGTTTTCTCTCATGAATGTTCAATGGGCAAAAAAAAAAAAAATGAATAATTGTATATAACCACTTACGATGAAAATGGAACATAAACTATAACTCCAAGGAATTCTATATGCAAATAAATTATTTTAAAACATTTAAGGAGAGAGAATGAAATATTTAGAAGAATAAAATGAAAGAAAGAAATGTATATATTTGATTATTGTAATTTATTTCAAATAAAAAAAGGAATGATTTTTAGTATAGTATAATATTATTTTATATCAGTGTACATATACATAGGCAGTTAGAAATAGTTCAAATTTAACTGGGTGCCTTGTATTTTTATTTACTAATTATGGTAATTCTACTTGTACATGGATGTTCCTGCCTGCCTGCATTCTCAGTCGTGTCGGACTCTTCAAGACCCTTTTCACTAGGGTCTCCCAGTGAAATCCCAGGCTCCTCTGTTCATGGGATTCTCCAGGCAAGAATATTGCAGTGAATTGCCATCTCCTCCTCCAGGGGATCTTTCTAACCCAGAAATCGAATTTGCATCGCCTGTGTCTCTTGCACTGTAGGCAGAGTCTTTACCTGCTGAGCCATCAGAAGAGAGATACATGAATGTTCATAACAGCTTATTTTTAATAGCAAAATCTGTAAGCAACCCAAACATCCATTGTATTAGCCTGCTCCTGCTTCCATAACAAAATACCAAAGACTGGATGGCTTAAACAACAGAAACTTATTTCCCACAATTCCAGTCTGGGAAGTCCAATATCACAGCGCCAGCCAAGCTGGTTCCTGCTGATGCCTCTCTTCCTGTTGCAGATGATCTCTTTCTCTTGTGTCATCACTTCACCTTTTCTTTGTGCCTGTGTGGAGAGAGGGACAGAGGACCCTTTGATGTCTCTACTTATAAGGCCACTAATTCTATTGGATCAGAACCCAGCCCATTAACCTCATTTAACCTTAATAACTTATTTAGAAGCCTCAATTTAAAATATACTCCCACTGAGGTTTAGAGCTTTAAAATATGAACTTGAGAGGAGCACAAACATTCAATCCATAGCATTCAGTATGAATGTGAGAGTTGGACCATAAAGAAAGCTGAGCACCGAAGAATTGATGCCTTTGAATTGTGGTGTTGGAGAAGACTCTTTGAGAGTCCCTTGGACTGCTAGGAGATCAAACCAGTCAATCCTAGAGGAAATGAACCCTGAATATGCATTGGAAGGACTGAGGATGAAGCTGAAGCTCCAATACTTTGGCCACCTGATGATAGAACTGACTCACTGTAAAAGATTCTGATGGTGGGAAACATTGAAGGCAGGAGGAGAAGGGGACAATAGAAGATGAGATAGTTGGATGGTATCATTGACTCAATGGACATGAATTTGAGCAGGCTCCAGGAGTTGGTGATGGACAGGGAAGCCTGGTATGCTGCAGTCCACTGGGTCTCAAAGTCCATGGGGGACACGACTGAGTGACTGAACTGAACTAATAGCATTCATTAATAGATAAATGGACAAACTGTGGTAGAGCCACAAACATATTATTCAGAAATAAAAATATAACCATTGATACAGGCTATAACAAATGAATCTCAAAATAAGTATGCTGCTAAAATAAGTCAGACCAAAAGAAATACATTCTGCATTATTCCAGTTACATGGAAGTCTAGAAAGTCCTGCTAATCTATAGTGATAAAAGTAGATTGGTGGTTGCCTGAGAATGAAGAAAAAGGATGTGTAAGTGTGTGCGTGTGTGTGTGGGTGTGTATGCTCAGTCACATCCAACATAACGTGCCAGTTCTTTGTCCATGGGATTCACCAGGCAAGAATACTGGCATGGGTTGCCATTTCATTCTCCAGGGGAAACTTCCCAACCCAGGGATGGAACCTGAATCTCTTGCACCTCCTGCATTGGCAAGCAAATCCTTTAGCACTGCCCCACCTGGGAAGCCCCCATGTGGGTATGGAAAGCAGGAATTATAAAGGAGCATGAGGAAAATTTAGGGGGTGGTGCATATGTTTATTATCTAGATAGTGGAGTTCATTCCTGGTGTATATTTAATGTACAGCAATAAAACTGTTTTCTAAAATCTTGCAAAGGCCACTGTTGATCCCTAAGAACCACTGTTGATATTGCTGGCTGAGATCTGGCCTCAAACTGGGCAAAACTGATCTTTTACCAAGTTCCAGAGAAACAAGTTTGCACAAGCACCATCCTTTGTGCCTTGTAGTTCTCAAAGGATTTTCTCAGTCAAAATTGCCCTTCTCTGAGGCAAAACACCTGCCTATTTTTATTTTTTTTTTCCTACCCCAAATTTAAACCATGCAATTCTTTCTAGCTGGTGCAATCTCATCAAGCACAATTTGAATTTGGAGCAGTTACTTTGAAAAACTTTGGAATGTAAATAAGATTATTTATTTGAGAGATATTTTAGATTAAAAAAAGAAAAGGAAATCAAACTATACACTTGCACATGAGCTGGCTTCCAAATACAAGTTGAGCTCAAACATGACCTCACTCAACATTTCTTCATCTAATACCAACGAAGACTGTAAAAACTTGAAGCTTCTTCATTTGTCAATGTTCCCATATTATGTTCCCTTCCTTGTTTTCTCTTCACTTTTTTTTTCCTCCTTTTTCTCCTTCTGAGCCAGTTACTACTTCAGTGCCTTCTAAGAATGCAACCTCCACATGGAGAAGATAATTGTTGTTCTGTAAACTTAGGCCCCTATGCCATTGTTTAAGACTTCCTCAACACTAGGACTTAAAGAACACTTATTTAAGAGTTCAAACTTGTTCTGGGCTCAGACCCTCTAAAACATGTTGATCACTTCCAATTAGAATACTTTTTATTGAGCCAAGGTGATACAATATTTATGTTGAAAAAAATTAGTTGTCACAACCCTGAATGTGTTTATGGTGTTGATGGTGATGAAGATTTCATCATTTCAGTTCAGTAGCTCAGTTATGTCTGACTCTTTGTGACCCATGGACTGCAGCATGCCAGGCTTCCCTGTCCATCACCAACTCAGACTCAGAAGCTTTGTCAGGCTTATGTTCATCCAGGTGGTGATGCCATCCAACCATCCCATACTCTGACACCGTCTTCTCCTCCTGCCTTTAATCTTTGTTCACCATCAGGTTCTTTTCCAATGAGTCAGTTCTTTGCATCAGGTGGCCAAAGAATTGGAGTTTCAGCTTCAGTATCAGTACTTCCAATGCATAATCAGGACTGATTTCCTTTAGGATTGACTGGTTTGACCTCCTTGCAATTCAAGGGACTCTCAAGAGTCTTCTCCAACACCACAGTTCAAAAGCATCAATTCTTCAGTGCTCAGCTTTCTTTATAGTCCAACTCTAATGGCACCCCACTCCAGTACTTTTGCCTGGAAAATCCCATGGACACAGGAGCCTGGTAGGCTGCAGTCCATGGGGTCGCTAACAGTCGGACACGACTGAGCGACTTCACTTTCACTTTTCACTTTCACGCATTGGAGAAGGAAATGGCAACCCACTCCAGTGTTCTTGCCTGGAGAATCCCAGGGACAGGGGAGCCTGGTGGCTGCCATCTATGGGGTCACACAGAGTTGGACGCGACTGCAGTGACTTAGCATAGCATAGCACATCCATACATGACTACTGGAAAAACCATGGCTCTGACTAGATGGGCCTTTGTCAGCAAAGTAATGTCTCTGCTTTTCAATATGCTGTCTAGGTTGGTCATAGCTTTTCTTCCAAGGAACAAGCATCTTTTAATTTCTTGGCTGCAGTCACCATCTGCAGTGATTTTGAAGCCCAAGAAAATACATTCTCTCACTGTTTCCATTGTTTCTCCATCTATTCCCCATGAAGTGATGGGACCAGATGCCATGATCTTAGTTTTCTGAATGTTGAGTTTTAAGAGAACTTTTTCACTCTCCTCTTTCACTTTCATCAAGAGACTCTTTAGTTCTTTGCTTTCTGCCATAAGGGTGGTGTCATCTTCATATCTAAGGTTATTGATATTTCTCCTGGCAATCTTGATTCCAGCTTGTGCTTCATCCAGCCCAACATTTCACATGATGAACTCTGCATATAAGGTAAATAAGCAGGGTGACAATATACAGCCTTTCATAGGTGTGTGTTTATGCCCAAACTCAAGTTGTATGCATTAAATATGTACAGCTTTATGTCAGTCATACCTTAATAAATCAGTTTACTAAAAGTACTGAATCTTTAAGGAACAATTTAAAAATTAAAGTTAAAAAATTATAGCATTTACTTTAAAAATCTACTTATTGTATATAATGCACATATGTAGAAGACTTTATATATGTGTATATTATTTAATAATGCATATAAACACATTCATGAATGATGGAGAACAAATAGGGCATACTGATAAAAGAACATTCAACTAGAAATCAAAAGTTGGAGATCTTTCTTAAATTGCAGGCCTTCTCATCACAATCAAAAAGTGTTAATCTCACTTTTAATAATTATGTTCTCTCCAAAATTTTGTAAAAGGAAACAATATATAATTCCACTCTAATTTCTCAAATTGCTTTTAAATTGTGCTGAATATGAAAACATAAAGTTTTCAGTAACAAATTATGTAATCCTGTGCCAATGAAGAATAATAGTATTACTCTAATAAGCTATAAATGAGGAACACTTAGTTTTTTTAACCATTAATCATGGTTTTGACCATTCCTGAAAAATATATGTTTCTGCCTTTTTGTAATTTTTTTCTGTACCTAGTAATTTTCTTCTTTCAAATGTAATTTCACTTAAAATTTTGTCATATTTTCTGTCTCTACAGGTTAAGACTCAGACTGAAACCAATGACTGATGTTACTTAAATCTGACTTTCCGTATCTTCAGAAATAATTCATTTTTTAACTTCTCAGGCATTATCCCCCCTTCCAAATTTTTCTTTTTTTCTCTTTACTGATCCCTGGTGATTTCTCCAGGGCTTGCTTAGGTCATCTCCTAATATCTAATCTTATGAGTTACCTCAAGGACTGCAAATTTGTGTGGATTTATTTGGTACAAATTCCTTTCAATCACAGGAAGTCTTATTCTTTTCAATTTCTTTCTTCTTGAGTATTCACTTCTGACTTCTTTGAGTTCTAGCCAACAAAACGTTCTTCATCCTCTGGATCCTATTACCCTTAAAATCAATATCTCACTGGTTAGCACTTAACTGGTCTTCTCTTATTTTCTCCAGGTTTTGGTGAGCAAAGATACCATCTTACATTTTGGTCCTTAGCATCGTGGTGGGTATAGAGTTTGCACAAGTACAAAGTGGTGTTTGACTGACTGAACTCGTGTGTTACGTAGAATTCTACGTATATTCATAGCAGTCACTATACCTACTTAGTGACAGAAGGTACACATTTACAGAGACATATTTGATTTAATATAGATGCAAACTTACTAAAAGTTAAATAGAAATAAGAGTGCTAGTTACATCATAAAAATGAGCCCTTTTTAACTGGTTTATGCAGGAATGAGTGCTATTGGATAAAGATATTGAATATTCAATAACTGGACAAAAGCTAGAGCAATAGAGGGCAATCAAATGGGCTGTAAAATTTCCATTTATATGAACATATAACATGTACTAAATTATCTATAAATCACTACTTAAACTTTATGTTTTAAATTACTTATTATTCTACTTATAAAGGTTTAAAGTCTCCTTTGATCTCTAAACCCAATCCTGCTCCTTGTCCCATTACACACAAATTTACAATATAGTATAGTCTTTAAAATGTGATGATCAGGTTTAACAAAAAATGTTTTGTGACATTGGAATTTACTTTCAATTGAAAGTGGCAAGTACTGGTACAGAATAAGGAAGGGAATATATAAAATAAGCTCCAGAATTGAATTTAAATTTTTACATATATTAATAGCAAAAGTTTTAAGTATGTAATCTAAACAAGATTCAAAGCAAACATAAACTTTAGAAACATTTATAATATATAAAAATATACCTATTGCATAATGTGAAATAAAATACTAATATATTTAACTTACATTTACTTTTAGAGATGTATATATAAATACTAACCATTTATTTAGTTATTAGTCTTTGCCAAGTTCTTACAACAACTGCATTTATTGGATTCTGTATCAGTTTTACAGATGAAAAAATTGAGGCACAAAAAGTTTTAGTAACTTGATTAGGGTTGCATGGTTAAGGAAATGAAAGATTCAGATCTTGAACCCAGAGAACATAATTCTATAATTGGTATTTAATCACTACCCTGTATCATATCCTGGGCTTTCCTGATAGCTCAGTTGATAAAGAATCTGCCTGCAATGTATGAGACCGTGGTTCAATTCTTGGGTCAGGAAGATCCTCTGGAGTAGGGATAGGCTATCCTCTCCAGTATTATTGGGCTTCCCTAGTGACTCAGATAGTAAAAAATCTGCCTGCAATGTGGAGACCTGGGTTCAATCCCTGGATTGGGAAGATCCCATGGAGGAAGGCATGGAAATCTACTCCAGTATTCTTGCCTGGAGAATCCCCAGGGACAGAGAAGCCTGGAGAGCTTCTCTCTATGGAGTCACAAAGAGACAGACACGACTGAGCCATGAAGGACAACACACCACTCATATTATATCCTACATATATCTACATAAATGCTAAGTCTTGCATTAGTACTAGTTGTCAGACTCTAAGTTTAGATGTATTGTAGGTAGATAGATCGATCAGTTCAGTGTAGTCTCTCAGTCATGTCTGACTCTTTGCAACCCCATGGACTGCAGCACGCCAGGCTTCCCTGTCCATCATCAATTCCCAGAGCTTGTTCAAACTCATGTCCATTGAGTTGGTGATGCCATCCAACATCTCATCCTCTGTTGTTCCCTTCTCCTCAAGATAGATAGATAATTAGACAAAGATAGAGATACATAGATATAGCAATCCTTTGCAATAGATCCCAGTATCACCCTTTATTGTACAGAAGCTAAGGCACAAAGATTAAGTAAAATGCCCAAGTTTGCACAGAGAGAAAGTGGTAAATTGGAAATTTGAACCAAGACTATCTTCCCTAGAGTCCAGGTTCTTATCCACTGCAGTATAATATTTCATAGAATAAGCATACAAAAAAATCTGCCAAATGAATTAACATTGCTGTGTTCATATTTTGCTATGTTTCCCTGAAATTAGTTTTGTATTGATCAGTCTTTTTTATTTTAATATACTAATGAACTTATTCATTTTTTCTAAGATATCTCAAAAGTATTAATGCTGAGGATGATGAAGAAAAGTCAATTGACTGAATGTTGACACAAAATTTTCTGAAAGTTTGATCGTGGAAAAGCTGTGGATTCTAACCTGGGCTCTGTCACTGGGCATCTGTGACTCCATAATGTCTGGGGTCAGACTGAAGTGATTTTAGATTTCATGGAGATATTGTTTTTATTTTTAATTACATCATATACAAGGGGAGGAAGAAAGAAAGGGAGGGAGGAAGGAAAGAAGAAATGGATACTTAGAAAAGAAACTCAAATCTTCTCCCTGAGGTCAAATTTTAGATATATATCCTTTCGTAAATGACAGTAATACACATTAATGTGAATGTGTAGATAATAAGGATTGGTGAGTACAAAAATGATCTGGTATTTCTAGATTCTTGAGATGATAGCAAAATAGAGGAATCAGTCTAGAATAGTAATTAAAGGCTCAAAACTCTGAACCATAGTGTTTTGCTGATAGTTAACTGCATATCCCTGGCTTACTTTACCTCTCTCTGCCTCAGTTTTCATACCTTTAGGATGAGGATAATGATGATTCTTTTATTAAATTAAAATATAGTTGACCCTTGGATAATGAGGGGCTTAGAAGCAGAGGGTGCCAACCCTCCAAGGAGTTGAAAAATCATGTTATATTTCATAGTGTATCCTCCACATTCACAGTTCCACATTCTTGGATTCAACCAACATGGATCATGTTGTACTGTAGTATTGTACTCAATATTGAAAGAAAATCTGTGTATGAGTGGATCTGTGAAGTTCAAACCCAAGTTTTCAAAGGCCAACTGTACACAAAAATATTATTTATACTTGTATCTGATCTATAGCAAGTATGAGCTTTGGCCATACTATTAAGATTTTTAAAGTTCTCATTTGAAAACACCATATGAAGCACTATTTGCTCAATGATTTTTATTTCAGCTGGTTCAAAAAATTCCCTTTCCATATATAAATTTTAAAATATTTAATAAATTTAAAAGAATGTTCCATTGCTATGCTTTGGTTGTATTTCTCCTGAACCAAACTGTTACTCCTACATTTTATTTTGTCTAAATGTTCATGGTGGCTATTTCATAATAAAAGATTTGAAATACGAAAATGAAAACATACAAAAAATAACCACAAAATTCTTAAATTGAAATATTGATTCTGCTCCATTTTATATACTTGTAAATTAGGAGCATAAGATTTCAATTATCAGTCAGTAATATGGAGCTTCCCAGACTCTAGATTTGAGTTTGTTACATGGGTTGGGAAGATCCCCTGGAGGATGGCGTGGCAACCCACTCAAGTATTCTTGCTTGGAGAATCCCATGGACAGAGGAGCCCCAAGGGCTATAGTCCATCGTGTCGCAAAGAGACACGACTGAAGCAACTTAGCATGCACACAGGCACATCAGTAATATATCTAGTTCATAGAATTTGTAGAAAAGCTTTTTATTGCTTTTATAAATCCACTAACATAGCATGATAATGTTGTAAAAGTTTTGATAATATTTTAATGTGATTTTAATTTATTTGACAAAAACAAAGATTAAACATTTTTTAAAAACTGAATAAAATCAACCTCTCTTTTAAATTTTGACCACGTCTCTTTACTTGTAGAAGTGATGATCAGAACATTGAAATCTGATCGTGACAGATGTCCTAGTGAAAATCATGCTAAATTGCATATTTCATAATTTAAGGATGTATCTTCCATGTCACATCTCTAATTCAAAACACATATCAGAAGCAAGGAGACTGTGATAGAAATGGCAGCTAGCTCTTTCCAGTAGTTCCTTTCATGTGTTCTCAGTTGCTCAGTCATGTATAACTCTTTGCAACCCCATGGACTGTGTCCATGGCTCCTATGTCCATGGGATTTTCTGGGCAGGAGTACTGGAGTGGGTGGCCATGCCCTCCTCCCAACTCAGAGACCAAACCCTCATCTCTTCTTGCACTGGCAGGCAGATTCTTTACCACTGAGCCACACTCCCTGAAAATTAAAGCAATGATGAAAAAATTCTAAACAATTCACTACACTGGCTTTTAACCATTATCCACATAATAAACACACACACTCACACAAATCATATTAGAAGGAAAGAATGTAAAATCAGGGAATAAAGGATTTTTCTTAATATTACAACAATAAACTATTTTGGTAGTTTATATAAAGCTTAATATTTATGATAGCTTAAGCAATTCCATGTGTGCTTCAAAACAGTCGCAGTGGATAGATCCTTAATTTGTTATGTCCTGAAATTAAATGCTGCTAGTGAGAAAGAGTTCCAAAATTTAAGGAATCACTTTATCAGAGTTATGAGGGTAGCTTTAAAAAAAAGAAAAAACTTCACAAGCACATACAGAAACAACTTGTTCAGTCAGTCAGTCATGGCCAGCTTTTTACGACTCTGTGGACTACAGCACCCTAGGTTCCCTGTCTTTCACCATCTCCTGCCCTCAATCTTTCCCAGCATCAGGGTCTTTTCTAATAAGTCAGCTCTTTCACGTCAGGTGGCCAAAGTATTGGAGCTTCAGCCTCAGCATTAGTCCTTTCAATGCATATTTACGATTGATTTCCTTTAATATTGACAGGTTTGATCTTGCAGTCCAAGAGCCTCTCAAGAGTCTTCTGCAACATCACAATTTGAAAGCATTAATTCTTCGGTACCCGTGACTACTGGAAAAACCATAGCTTTGACTATATGGACATTTGTTGGCAAAGTAATGTCCCTGCTTTTTAATATGCTGTCTAGGTTTGTCATAGCTTTTCTTCCAAGGAGCAAGCATCTTTTAATTTCATGGCTGCAGTCATGAAATCACTGACTGCAGTGATTTGGGAGGCCAAGAAAATAAAGTCTGTCACTTTTTCCATTGTTTCCCCATCTATTTGCCATGACATGATGGGACCAGATGCTGTGATCTTAGTCCTTTTAATGTTGACTTTTAAGCCAGCTTTTTCACTCTCCTCTTTCACTTTCATCAAGAGGCTCTTCAGTTCCTCTTCACTTTCTGCCATAAGGGTGGTGTCATCTGCATATCTGAGGTTATTGATATTTCTCCCAACAACAGTGATTCCAACTTTGCTTCATCCAGCCTGGTATTTTGCATGATGTACTCTGCATGTAAGTTAAATAAGCAGGGTGACAATATACAGCCTTGCCATACTCCTTTTCAGTTTTGAACTAGTCCATTATTCCATGCCCAGTTCTAACTGTAGCTTCTTGACCTGCATACAGGTTTCTCAGGAGGCAAGTAAGGTGATTTGGTATTCCCATCTCTTTAAGAATTTTCCATAATTTGTTGTGATCCACACAGCCAAAGGCTTTAGCATTGTCAATGAAGCAGAAGTATATGTTTTTCTGGAACTCTCTTGCTTTTTCTATGATCCAACGGATGTTTGCAATTTGATCTCTGGTTCCTCTGCCTTTTCTAAATCCAGTTTGTAAATCTGGAAGTTCGTGGTTCACATACTTTTGAAACCTCACTTGGAGGATTTTGAGCATGATATGGCTAGCATGTGAAGTAAGTACAATTGTGTGATAGTTTGAACATTCTTTGGCATTGCCCTTCTCTGGTGCTGGAATGCAAACTGATCTTTTCTAGGCCTGTGGCCACTACTGAGTTTTCCAAATTTGCTGCATATTGAGTGCAGCACTTTAACAGCACAGTCTTTTAGGACTTGAAATAGCTCAGCAGGAATTTCATCACTTCCACTAGCTTTGTTCATAGTGATGCTTCCTAAGGCCCGCTTGATTTTGCACTCCAGGATGTCTGGCTTTAGGGGAGTGATCACACCATCATGATTATCCTGGTCATTGAGATCTTTTTTGTATAGAAACAACTAGCTTTGTGCATTTTAAGGTAAAACTGAGTACTATGCCTCATTCATATGTACATTTATTTATTCTCTTGTTGATTCATCACACTTTTCACTCCCCATTTTTTGACTGCAAGCTCTGGAGTTAGCAGAAGGGACTCCAACCTCACCCTTTAGTATTGCTTAGGCTTAACTTAAGCTACTTTCATGTTGTTGTAAATATTAAATTAAGTTAATGAGGGTATAGTAATTAGCACAGACTCTGGTATGTAGTTTCTATCCATTTATGTTGTCCTCTTTCCTTATCACTCAATGTATTTTACTGGCCAAGAGGTGACATGAATGAGGATTTTGATCTCAAGGAAGTGAGAATATCATGACATAAAAGGAAAAATGCAGAGTTTTAATACCATAGAGAAAGCAGAGACTCAGGAAGAGGTATTAATTTAAGTTATAACTAACAAGTTAGAAGAAATGAAGTCTTAATGTGGTTTTGACTTCTGCTCTGCATTTTTTCACCTGCATTTTCTTCCTCATAGAAAGAGCCTAGACACAACCAAAACCTTTTCAGACCCTATGTGGTTCTCTATAATTTTTTTCTTTAGTGAAATAAAATTTCATGTGTTATTTAATTAAACTTCATCAGAGTTGACATATTTAAAACCTTCAAGCATAGTTGGAAAGATTCTTGATTGAGTTTTAATTAGACAGTTTCACTGTTCAGTTCAGGTCAGTCGCTCAGTTGTGTCTGACTCTTTGCTACCACATGGACTGCAGCACGCCAGGCCTCCCTGTCCATCACCAACTTCCAGAGATTACTCAAACTCATGTCCATAGAGTCGGTGATTCCATCCAACCATCTCATCCTCTGTTGTCCCCTTCTCCTCCTGCCTTCAATTTTCCCAGAATCAGGATCTTTTCAAATGGGTCAGCTCTTCGCATTTGGTGGCCAAAGTATTGGAGTTTCAGCTTCAGCATCAGTCTTTCCAATGAATATTCAGGACTGATTTCCTTTAGGATGGACTGGTTGCATCTCCTTGCAGTCCAAGGGACTCTCAAGAGTCTTCCCCAACACCACAGTTCAAAAGCATCAGTTCTTCAGTGCTCAGCTTTCTTTATAGTCCAACTCTCACATCCATACATGACTACTGGAAAAACCACAGCCTTGACTAGATGGGCCTTCGTTGGCAAAGTAATGTCTCTGCTTTTTAATATGCTGTCTAGGTTGGTCAAAACTTTCCTTCCAAGAAGTAAATGCCTTTTAATTTCATGGCTGCAGTCACCATCTGCAGTGATTTTGAAGCCCCAAAAAATAAAAGTCAGCCACTGTTTCCACTGTTTCTCCATCTATTTTCCATGAAGTGATGGGACCGGATGCCAGGATCTTAGTTTTCTGAATGTTGATCTTTAAGCCAACATTTTCACTGTCCTCTTTCACTTTCACCAAGAGGCTTTTTAATTCCTCTTCACTTTCTGGTGTCATCTTCATATCTGAGGTTATTGATAATTCTCCCAGCATTAAATTCACTGTTTGTAGAATTAAATTTTTGCCCACTGTAATATATAACGAGCTTCCCTGGCGGCTCAGATGGTAAAGCGTCTGCCTGCAACACGGGAGACCCGGCTTTGATCCCTGGGTGGGGAAGATCTCCTGGAGAAGGAAATGGCAACCCACTCCAGTATTCCTGCGTGGAGAATCCCAGGGACAGAGGAGCCTGGTAGGCTACAGTCCATGGGGTCACAAAGAGTCAGACACAACTGAGCTACTTCACTTCAATATATAACCAAGGAAATGATCAGTAACAGAAAATCAGTATTTAAATGTTTTAACTACTTCGAGTTCTCAATAAACAGCTCTATAAATATGATTAAGGAATCTATATTTCTCAATTTATATTTCTTATATTCAAATCTCAGTTTACAACTTACTGACTCAGAATGTTGAGCATGCCAGCTGCTCTTTGTCTCGATATTTTCACCCATACCGTGGGCATGGAATTAAAATCAACCTCAAAGATTTGTCATGAGGCTTTACTAAGACAATATGGGGAAAATACACTGAAATTTTCCTAGATCATTTTAGACCAAGAAATTTTAGCTATTATTATTGTCATCTCATTTCAACTATTATTGATTAAATATTTCTTTTTGTGGCAGTGAATAATTTCCCTATTCCTTAAAAAATTTGATGCCACTAAAATATTGGATTGATGGAAGATTTTTACTTAGAAAAGTAAGTTGTTAGCATTTTATTTTTCTTTTATCTTAATATTTCTTTTTTTATATTGAAACTACCCAATTTTGGAAAAAACTTGCTGCTTACTCTATTCATATTTCTTTTTGACTGAGATATCTTTTTGTCTTGGCATCATAGGTAGCCAGTTATCCTATTTTTGCTAAAAAAACAGACAAGCAGTCTTTTTCCACATGGTCCATCCTAAACAAATGTTAATTAAACATGAAATCCTTTTCCCGTTCCATAATGATTGATTCCGTGTTCTCTTAACCAGCCTTGCAAACCATTAAGCCTTCTTGCCAAACTAATTTCCCATATTTTGCAGTTCATAGTCACCTTAGTTAAGTTTCATATGTCCTTCATGTATAAAATGTATGCACAGATACATACACACACAGCTGATTCTTTGTGCTTTTTTGCTATTTTTTTATCACAGACATAAAGATAATTTTATGATTGCTGCACAAAGCTAGGGACATTTTTTAACAATAGAAGCAGTTAACAAATTTTATGAGAGCATGCTACATCTTACATGTCTGCACTGTGACACGTACATTGTAACAGACAGCATGATACACATGTAATTTTTTCTTTATCACACCATTCAAGGAAAAGACTTTAATTTTACATGATGGTGACTCTGCAGAACAATTTCAATTTTCTAACTTCACTGGGAGATAAAAATCACGATGATGTTATTCAGCATGTGAGTGTCATGGCCCATCTCATTTGTACACTCCCCTCATTATCCTTCCCATATTCATTACAGAATAAAATGAAATAGGATAATGGGTGGAATTGGACATGGCATTTATTCAAACATTCTTGAGCCTGTGAAAAATAACTAGGTAGAGCAAACTTTGTTTGTTCTTCTTAATAGATTTTCTACTTTTGTGGGGAATTGTTTTAATTAAAAGAAGTTCCCGTTAAATTTATAAAACATCTTTAAAACATTTGGCAGAATGATAATTTATAGTAATCCAATTGCCAATCATAGAAGAAACACAGTGTTTTTTATTATATAGTGCTATACAATCTGTGCTGTTATATCCAATGCAATGATATATAGAGCTCACTTCAGCAGCCTGGGTTTATCTGCTTCAATGCAAGATTTCACACATGGCAGATTGCAAATTATTATTGTGCAGCTTTATCATATAATCAGCTACCATTATCACATAGTAACCACATACAGCTATATTTCAAAATGGGCTTCAGAAAACAAAACAAAGTAAAGCAAAATTTTTCACTGAAGCAGTTTCTGAACTGTAAGACACTACACCACTGCTATCATTTAAATGATTTATTTTAGAAAACCTTAGCCTTACAGTAGTCTGTATTCCAAATATTGTTTTAATCTCAAATACATAGAAGAATTAAAATTTACAGTTAAATACTGAATGGAGGGTCTGAATGAGAATGCCACCCATGTAAAATTCTAACCTGTTCAAATCAAGAAAAGGGCTCATTTAAATAGAAATATGTTACTCTTGATATTCCAATAAGGATTTTTATTCATATGGATTAAATTTTTATTCATATGGATTTTTATTCATATGGATTAAATTTTCCCATTGAAAAATAAACACCCTCAACAAATATACTCTGGAGAAATTGACTATAACAGTTCCATTTTACATCAGCTCATTTCCAAACCAGGTGTATAAAAGCACTGACATAGAAACAGCCAAATGATTTGTTGGTAAAGAAATTTATTCTTAGAAGAGTTAGAGAGGGAACTCCTTGAAAAAGACTGTTCAGTTCTTCAATCATCTTTTCATGATACTTACTGCCCCCTGCTGACTCATCACAGAAATATACCATTGCTTTCCTTTGGAAATTTACACAAATGCTTTGAGTAATTAAGAGCATTAGAATAGATATATTCATTAAGACGTGGTATTGTATACACTTTTCTCCTCTAATTTCTATGTGAAAAGTGATAATTTCTTATCTAAGTTTTGAAATGCCATATTTGACTTTCCTTGGTCTGTTGTCAACTGATTTTTCAGTATCCTCTGTTTGACCCAATTGATTGCTCATATTATAAATCCAAAATTAATGAAACCGTAACTAGAGAAGACTACTTGAAGTGTGAAGATCTTATGGTTTTAGGGCATTTGAGCAAGATTTACTCAGGAATTCAGACATATATTTTGATTGACGATGGGTGTTTCACGGTGTTTCACTTTTGACAGCCTCTTGGACATGATCTTCTGTGGAACATAGATATATGCAGTAGATGTCCATACATAGCACATTTTACATGACTAGTGAGAAAACCAATATATGTGTTAACTAATATTCGGAAGGGCTTCCCTGATAGCTCAGTTGGTAAAGAATCTGCCTGCAAAGCAGGAGATCCTGGTTCAATTCCTGTGTGGAGAAGAGCCACTAGAGAAGGGATAGGCTACCCACTCCAGTATTCTCTGGCTTCCCTTGTGGCTCAGCTGGTAAAGAATCTGCCTGCAATGTGGGAGACCTGGGTTTGATCCCTGGGTTGGGAAGATCCCCTGGAGAAGGGAAAAGCTACCCACTCCAGTATTCTTGCCTGGAGAAATCCATAGACTGTTTAGTCCATGGGGTCATAAAGAGTCTAACATGACTGAGCCACTTTCATTTTCTTTCAATATTCAGAAAATGATTTAATTCACATTTTTCAAATAATGCAGAGAAATAATCAATTAGATAACTCCTTTTCTGATTATTTATGCCATTATCTAGTAAATTGAGCAGATTGGGGAAAATTAAGCTTCCTTATTATATTTTAGATGAGGATTAATAAAAATTTTTGTTTTCTACAGAGTGACTAATATGTAGAATACAACTTATTTCAACCACACTAAAGAGTTGTTATAAAAAGAAAATATCCAAATTCAGGCCACAAGTCTATGTTAGAAGAGAGAAAGTGTTCTACAAAATTACTGTTGACACTTTCAATAACTAGGGCCCAGGAGAAATTCACACACAAAGTAATATTTTAGTAAGGCATCTGAGGAGTCAGTCATCATTTTTAGTTGAGAATTTAGCTACTTATTCCCTCTTCGCCTGAACTGCCAACCACAATAACTGTGTTTCACTAACTAAATGAAAACATTTGCTAATGACAATGATCTTTGAGAACATTTATCCTCATAGTGTCCTCAGCTATTTCACTTGGAAAGCCTATGAGAATATGTTATTAAAAACATTAAAAGGAAATAAAAGCTCAACCAAAAAATGGGTAATAATGCATTAATAATTATTAACTTATAGGGAAAATAATTATTTTTATTTACTTGTATTTCTAATTAGATATCTTAAAATAATGCATATTCTATAAATTACAAATTTTAACATGATTAAATATTAATAAGTAAACATCCAAATTACAGTACAGAAAATCATATTTTCCTTAAATGAGGTAATTGGCATTTACTTATTGCAAACACTGGCAAAGGATTATAGAGATTAAGTAAATGCATAACAAAGAATTAAATAATTTTTATATATTACAATTACTATATTAAGTACTATTTTTGTTTAGGCAAAACACACAAATTAGCAGAGCACTACTTGCCAGAGACAAATATTTGAACTATATCAGATGATACAGCATGTTATGATTCAGTTTTTCTCATTGAAATTAGGAAGTATAGTACTGCCTATTCTATGCTTATAATCAAAAATTCTGCCCAAATTTATTAATTAATCTTGAATTACCCAGTTAGAAAAGACTAAGAAGGACTGATGAGAGAAAAATCTACAAAAGTGTAGTATTTAATATTTAACGTTACTGAACTGAACCTGGATCTGTTCACTGGCTTGGAACGGGCCAATCCACTGACACAGGATTTTGGTGAAGGAAATTACAACCATTATTGTGGGGTGCCCAGCAAGGAGAAGGGGCAGCTTATGCTCAGAAAACTGAACTCTCCAGTAGCTTTCAGGAAAGGATTTTTAAAGGCAACACTGGGGTGAAAGTTGCAGGATGCAAGGCTTCCTTATGATTGGCTGGTGATGAGGTAAGAGGATATTTCAGGAATCTTAATTATCAACCTTCTTGTTTCAACCAATTTGGGGTCTATGTGCTTGTGTTTAGCATGTAGTCACCATCCTCCACCCAGGTGGGCACCTTAGTTTCTGCAAAACAACTCAAAGATATGCAATAAATGATTATGTGTATCCCTTGAGAAGGAACTAGAGCTGTTTTATTGCTAAGATACCATTCATTTTCATGCTTGACTGCTTTTCCTTTGTTTCCACATTCATTCATTTACCTATTTAGTTAACTGCTTGAGTCTGCTCATTGGAACCCAGGGAAGGCCTGGGCGTTTAAAACTTTTTTCTACAAACAAGAAATGGGGCACATGGTAGGGCTTTTGGATTTAAGAGGGCCCAGCAGGACAAGAAAGGGAATAAAGTTTTGGATAGAGAGGCAAATCAACTCAGCAGGGGAAATTTTTTAGGGGGGACTCTTTCACTTATCCCAGAATCCTCTTAAAAACTGACTTTTTCTTTAATGTTACCAATTAAGTTTGCTCTACTTAAATATTGATTACTAAATTATGTATATGTGTGTGTGTATAAATGGAACATGTTCAGAATATTGAAAGTGATTGATTTATGTATTTCCTTTCTAGATTCTGGGCATTATATAATATTTTAGTATTTTCTATTTTACTCAACTAACTCCTTTTTACTTGATGAAAGAATAGATGGTAAACTGAAAGCAGGTGCATAGCTTTCTTGAAATTAATTTCAAACTATTACTTATTTTTTAGAATATAAAAAATGAAATGTGAAATGAAATAGAAATTTGGATATAACTCTCAATAAATATGCTGAGAACTCAAAAGTGGAAACCAAAAGTGTTTGTTGAAACAATTTTGCAGTAATTTATTGTCTGGGTTCAATCCCTGGGTGGGGAATACCCCCTGGAAAACACAATGGCTACTCACTCCAGTATTCTTGCCTGGAGAATTCCATGGACAGAGGAGCCTGGTGGGCTACAGTCCTGGGGTCACAAAGTGTCAGAGTCAGACACAACTGAGTGAATAACACACACACAAAGCTAATGCTATCTACTTAGTAGAATATTTAAAGAAATCCTATCTAAGCCCTGATATGGACATTAAGAATACTGGATTCTAATATTGTCATGGTTTTCAATGTTATAACCTTTATAAATCACTATACGCTATGATTTCATTTCCTTATCTGTAAATGACGGAAAGGGCTAAATGCTTTTGAAAGTCACTTCAAGTTATATATTTCATTGATGAACATCAGTGAGCTTCCCTAAATGATCCATCTCCTAACTCCCATTCCCATAAATTCGACTAATCTGAATAAACTCATTTACTCTTCAGAACAACCCTTTGAGAATGGCAATTATCACCATTTTACCAGGGAGAAAACTGATATTCAGAAAGGGTAATAGGCTATTTGAAGTTCATATAGATGATAAACGGTGGAACTAGCTATCTACTTTTAACAGTGGAAAGCAAAACACTGTCAGTGAAGTAGCTTTCTCAAAGAGGTTTTTATGGTAGAGGATATTTTTCTAAGAACAAAAAATACTTACATAAGTGCATCATTACTGTTACACTCTAAAGGTTGTTCTGTAGTTATTTTCTTATCTACACATAGATAGACTTGCATCACTATATAAACAAATAAAAATTTTTGAAGCAAGCTTGAAAAAATAGATTCAGCAAATTATTTATAGACTTACACATTTAAATAATATACCTGTTAATTTGCACAATATTTCTGCAAAAGTTTAACAATAAATTAATTCAATGAAATAAAAAGTTCTTGGATTATTTATTTACATTGATTGAATTGATCTAAAAGGATTAATGATTAAAAAAGATTCCTTGTGGTTTTGTGGTTTTCAGGAACTGAAGTCAGGGTGGAACATCTCTCTTGAATATATGGACTTTGCTGTCTCATCTCATAGAATTCCTCATTGTTTAAATTATTTCTGTCATTTAATGGATTTTCACTTAAGAGTAGAATCTCATTACACCAAATTGCAACCAACCTGAAATTTTACCTTTTAAAATAGTCTTTTCTCATCATCCCTGACTAATCTTCTCTAAATTTCCACTTCATTTGCAATTCCCTTTTTGGTCACTGAAGATCTCCAAAATGAAGTCCAGTTCATTTTATGGCTCATTATCAGTATTACGATAGCACTGTTATTGTCATCTACGCCAATGACCTTTGATGGCTTCGATTCACTCTTATCCATAAGAACCTTGGAAATGCTACAGAGAGATGATTTGGACCCTTTTCAAAGCACAGACTAATTTTATTCTCATGGAAAGAAATCTCAGGGGTGTGGAGGAAGAAAAATAAATTTCCCTCTACATTTCTAGGTTTATGGCTGAGACTCTGTAATAAAAGACAGATTAATGAGAAAAATGAACAGAAATGTAGTAACATGTGCAGGCTTCCTAGGTGGCGCAGTGGTAAAAAAATCCACCTGCCAAGCAGGAGATGAAAGAGACACTGGTTCGATCCCTTGATCAGGAAGATCCCTTGGAGAAGGAAATGGCAACCCACTCCAGTATTCTTGCTTGGAAAGTTCCACAGACATAGGAGCCTGGCAGGCTACAGTCCACAGGGTCACAAAGAGTATGACATGACTGAGTGACTGAGCACGCATGCATACATACCTCCTGTATACATGGGAGAAACCCAGGAAAACTAACCCTCTGAAATGGCCCAAGTCATGACCTTAAATACCATTTTCAGCTAAACACAAAAGAAAGATGTTGTTATGGGGACAGTAAGTTATGGGAGGTTATCAGGCAAAGCATAGTAAACAAGGATGCGATTGTCATGCAGATTTAAATACTTGCATTCTCCACTGATATATTTCTAGAGAAGTCATCCGCATCCCTGCTTAGAGAGGGGAAAATCCTTACAAATGGAGATTTCCCTTATATAATAAATGCAAATGTCTTTTGCTAAAGGGTAATTTCTACTTGGTCTTCAGAGCTGCTTCTGTGTCTGTAAGTTTTAAAAATAACCAGCTCAAAATAATCTTAATGCCAAAGATACATATTTCAGGGTGGCAAATTCTGCTCCTCTCCAGTTGATCAAGAATAGCACTGCCTTTGGAGAGGTGATTTTTTTTTCCTTCTTTTCTCCTTAGTGCTAGAAGAATTTAAATAAAGTCCCTATAGGTTTGTATTTTTTGTTGTTGTTGTTGTTGTTTTGGCTTGATGGGTGATTTTTGTTTTTTATTAGTTTTTGCTTTGATTTTTATGCATAACCTAATGGAGATGGGAGATTAAGTACCCAGATAGTGCTGAGTCAGGTTTACTTCAAAATTATTCAGCTCTGTACTGTTTTTCTAAATTTCCATAGAACATGTTTCTCTTTTAATAGTGTTTTGTTGTCTCTATCAGTTTCAGTAATTTCACAATTAGACAAGTAAAATATGTGAACTCTACTCACTCGCATCACTTTAAAAAAAAATATTTAATTTACATGGTCTCACCTGCAAAAGTTAAAATACTAAACTTGGATAGAATTTTTTTCATTACTCATGTCAACATATTGCTGATTTGATTATGAATATAGAAAAATTACATCAGGGTTACAAACCTATGTAATTGATTTTACCAAATATTGTGTTGATATATTTAAAAAATATTGGAAAAATCAAGTCATTACCATTATTGTTTGAACTAGATAGATTTCATAGTTGTACTCCTCACAAAAGCCTGTATATGGTATGAATTAAGTCTCCAAACTGTTAGAAATTCAGTTTGATAGAAATCAAAAAAAAAATTTTGTCATGTTTTTAAAAAGACCAGAACATTCTTCTCTGCAAGATGTTCTGGAACTACACAAAAATTTAACTCAACATCTTCTTAACAGAATTATTTACTGACTGGCTTTTTTACACATTTATAAGATGGAAAAAAGGAAGGTCCTGAAATATAAAATTTCTAAAGTAAATTCTAAGTGCTAAAGAAAACATTAAAGTTTGTTCAAGATAATTTTAAAGTTTGTTATTATAACTATGTTGTTAAAAATAGGCACCATATATAGTAACCAGAGGGCCTTACTATTCTCTTGAGGTTCACTAGACTTTAGATTTTTCTTTCTAACTATAAGTGCCTGACATCCCTTTTCTTAGAGCATTTACTATAGAAAATTTCAATTGTAAGTTATTTCTCTGACCTTTTTAAGATAGATATAAATATTCTACAGTGCAAGAATGTCTTTCTACAGGATCTGGGACCCTCCTTTAGAAATGTAATAATTAGGAAGGTAAGGCCCCCATTCCCCATTCGCTGTGGAAGAGTAGGAGCCTCACTTTGAGAAACACTGACTTAATGTGAAAGTCGCTCAGTCGTGTCCGACTCTTTGCAACCCATGGACTATACAGTCCATGGCATTCTCCAGGCCAGAATACTGGAGTGGGTAGCCTTTCCCTTCTCCAGGGGAGCTTCTCAAGAACTGATTAGCAAACATCAATAGACTAATGATATAGATCACTCTTCCACAAAGATCTCCAGTACTTTTCCATTCATCCACCTAGAGTTTAAAAGTCCTTCTACATTTCATTTCAGTGCAGTTGAGTTTAATCTCTCTTCTCAATAGCCTTGACCGCTATTGCAATAATTTTTACTAGATTCTTTCTTGCCATTTTTAACACATGTCCAATACAATTTCCTTTTGACAGCTCAATGATTAATTGATTAACCTGAAATTTTGACTCCATGATAATGTTATATCAAATATATCTGGCATATCCTAAAATATGCACTCCAATTTATTCATATTCTTCATCTCAGAAAGCAACATTCTGATGAAAAATCTCAGGAGCCAAACCTCACGCAATTCTGATTAAATCAGAGCCCCAAGATGTGTACATAGCTCTCTTCACAGTTTTCCACTGTTGTCTCTTATATATTTGGTAAACCACATACGGTTTTACCAGGAAAATATTTCTTGTATTAAAAGCATATACAAAATGCTCTCTCTACTCCTACATTCTTGCTTTTTAAAAAGGATTCTGTTTATTTCAGATTTGCTGTTAGAACACTTTTTTGATGTGTTTTACACTTTGCATTTTGACTTCACAACAGGGAACAGCTTATTAGTGGGTGGTAGAACTGAGATCCAGACGTGACTGAGCCAATATGTATATATCTGGTAACTTTAGCTCTTTTTCAGGCTGGAATATATTGAGTGAAATGACTTGAAAGTCACATATACATGAAGTAAAGGAAGAAATGTGTGAGTGGAGAAAGGAGTATATGTTGCCAACTTACCTGGGGCCCTGTATTTATTTCTGTCATTGACTTGTAGATAGATAACTTATTTCTGTTTCTCTTCTTTAGTCTTTCTGAAAAATAACAATAAAAATATTTTCCCCCTTCACCAACTGCTTCCATAAGGGATATTTCCAAGCAATGGTCGAGAATCAAACACACAGACAATTAACCAGCATTCATAAGAACTTTTTAGCACGTGTCAAATTCATTCAACACAAAACTTTCAAACAGATTGACATGAATATAAAAATGTTTTGCCTAATTAATGCAACTGCTCCAAATTTCAAAAATTTCCTTTTCACATTTTATTAAATATCAGTGGATCCATATTATTAATCATTACTTATACAAAAATAATTAAAAAGTGCAAGTCATCAGGCTATCATACTAGATAGCAGAGTGAGAATACCAAAGACAAAACCAAACAAAAATCAAAGCAAATTTTAAAAAGCCTTAACTGTTTTGAAGATGCTTATAAGATAGAGGGGAGACAAAAAGCTGGTTACAATAGATACAGGAACAAGAAGACAAGAATATTTATAAGGGCTAACTAACATAGGCTGAAGAAAGTCAGGGACAAAAATGATTTCTTGAAAGTGGTGAATTTTGAAAAGATGAATAAGTTAATTTATGTGAAGAATGCAGAGACAGCCTTCCAAATCCACAGGCAGTGCACATAAAAACTCAAGAGATGAAAATAGGCTGCAACACACTTTAGGGTTTCTCAAAGACAGGGCCTCTCCTGGAGGACCAGAAGCATCAGCATTTCCTGGGAACTTCTGAGAAGCAATGAGGAAGGGGCCCAGAGCTCAGTATTTTAATTTAACAAGCCCTCCAGGTGATTGTTGTGCATACAAAAGCTTTAGAATCTATACTGCAAACTTTGCAAGTGTTTGGACCAACACCACTTTGATGAAAAGAAGAACTGCCTCAAGTTCCCAGAAGTTCCCAGATTCTGCTGTCACTGATGCAATTTATCTGACCTTGGGACATTCTCTCTCTCTTTCTTTTTTTTCCCAGCAGCTTAGCAAATTTTCCTAGAGCTCAGAGTTAGTTCAATGGAAGATGTGAGTGGTTTGAGCCACTGAGTTTCAAACACTTCTTTCTAGCAAGGCCCTTCCTTGATTAGAGAGCTTAGAATTTTGCTGATCTAACCCCTTAAATAAGGTGTTGTTGTTTAGTCTCCTGGTGATGTCTGACCCTTTGCGACTCTGTGAACCGTGGCCTGCTGGGCTCCTTTGTCCGTGGATTTCCCAGGCAAGAACAGTGGGGTGAGCTACCATTTCCTTCTCCAGGGGATCTTTCAAACCCAGGGATTGAGCACGCATCTCTGGCAATGCAGACTGATTCTTTACCACTGAGCCACCTGGGAAATTCTTCAACATACAGAGCTTTCAGAAATGTAAAGACTTTTTGGGAGCACTTTCCATGGTGTTTTCAGTCCAAGTAGACTAGATCCTAAGCATATATCTGTATGGGATGATGCTAACTGCTCTGCTTCTCTGTTTGTAGGAGTGCCCAGTAGCTCCAATATTCTGCTTGTACTGAGTGGTATATTGCATGGTACCTGAAAGTGTCTGTACCACTCTTTACCTAACACTGAATGTTTTGCAACTTTGAAATGTTAAATAATGATTCAGAAGAGCAACAGAAGACTCAAACTAATAGAAAACTTAAGACTTCCATTGATGATTCTTTGATAATGCCAGAAATATCAATAGATCAGTATTTTATGAGCAAATGCACCAGAAGAAAAGGTAAAAGTTAAACAAAAACAACTCTATAAAACTAAGAATTCAGTTAGTAGGTAAAAGCCACAATTAAGTAGAATTAGAACATAAACTAATTTTTACATATCTGAAATAACATGGCAGATAGAATTGATAATATCTCAATTCTTTAAATATAAACTTACAAAGTAATGATATCAGAAATAGAAATGGGACAAAGTCAAATCATGGCACTTTAGATAGTATCCTTTATGAATCACAAAAATACATAAAGGTCTACTAAAGTCAATTAAAAAAATAGTCATTTTAATGAAAATAAGCCAAGGATGATAATTTTCTTTGAGATGTTTTCGTATTCAGAAATGGCTTTGATTTAAAATTAGTCAAACATGCATTAGAACAATACATTTCAAAGCCAAGGATATTCTTTTGAATATCAGTTCCATTGTTTGTGATTTCTGTCTCACAAAATTTTGGAAATAAAATGAGATAATATTTGCAAAGTGTATAGCCTCTGTTTTTCCTGATACATCAATGTATTCAATATATATTAGTTCTCTTCCCCATGTTTTACAAAACTATTTCTATGATCTAAGGCATTTCTGTTCTTGGCCACCGTCTAGTTTCTTATTGCTGCTGTAGCAACTTACCACAAACTGAGTGACTTAGGACAATAGAAATCATTATCTTACAGTTCTAGAGGCCAGAAGTTCTAAAATCAAGATGCTGACAGGGCAGTAAGCTAGAGGGAATCTGTTTCCAGCTTCTAGAGACCATTTGCATCTTCAGATCCATCTCTCTGACCTCTTCTGTTGTTGCATCTCCTCTTCTGGTTGACTATTCTGCCTTCCTTGTTCCATCATAATGACCCTTGTAACTATCTTGGGCTCACTGAGATAATTCATGATATTTTCTCCATTTTAGGAGCATTTATCACATCAGCAAAGGCCCTTTTTGTACATGAGATATCACATCACAGTTTTTGGAGATTAGTACATGGACATCCCTTGAAGATCATTATGTTGCCTGCTGCTGCTAAGTCGCTTCAGTAGTGTCCGACTCTGTGCGACCCCATAGATGGCAACCTACCAGGCTCCCCCGTCCCTGGGATTCTCCAGGCAAGAACACTGGAGTGGGTTGCCATTTCCTTCTCCAATGCATGAAAGTGAAAAGTGAAAGTGAAGTCGCTCAGTCATGTCTGACCCTCAGCGACCCCATGGACTGCAGCCTTCCAGGCTCCTCCATCCATGGGATTTTCCAGGCAAGAGTACTGGAATGGGGTGCCATTGCCTTCTCTGATTATATTGCCTACCACGGGCCAACTTAAGAATTTTTGACAAGTGTCAAATAACTAATTTAAAATAAAATAAAATAAAATCTTCATACCTGAAAATTTCCCTTCAGTTTGAGTATTAAGAGAGCAGGAGTACAGTTATTTTTATTTGTGGTAAAAGTATTAATAATAATATTTTCATTAAAAAACCAAAGAAGCAAATTTAACACAAAACACAACACAGTTTTCAGATACCTAAAATAGAAAAACCATACTAAATAAGGGAAGACAATTTTGTCTCTAAAGGCATTTCACTGGAAAAATATCCAGATATTTGCAAAGATTTTCTGATTTGTATAATAAGAGCAATTTTAAATGACTTGCAATATAATCTTAAAGTACTCTGAATTCAAGATCATTGAGGAATTTTCTCTCTGCATAACATTTCAGCAGAGAAAATAATGTATGTGGTACTATTAAAACAAAGTGTATATATAAATATATATATATATTTTTTTTTCAGTTCTACCAGTTTATTGCCATAACCCATCTCCCTCCACCCTCATGCACACATGCTCAGTCATGTAACCCCACGGACTGCAGCCTGCCAGGCTCCTCTGTCCATGGACTTTTCCAGGCAAGAATGTATATTTTTACAGCTGTTGTATGGTGAGAAATACTGTGCAGAAAGTGTAGATCTGGAGGAAAAAAACATATATTTGAACAGCTTTAGCTTTGTGCATTTTTAGTTCATGTTAAAGCACACATTTGTAGCTATTGTTTCTGAATACTATGCTTACTTTAGGTCTAAGTTGAGATTACTTTCATTGTAGTTATGTTTATTTCTCTCAAGGTTTAAATTGAAAAGATCTCACTCCTAGACTATTTTAACTTTTTCTAATCTGAACACCCAATATCCCAATATTCTGTAAAAAATTATTCCTATTGGATTGCATATATGTGTATATGTAAGTAATCATATAGGGCTAATTATAACATTATATATATATATATATGCATATATAAGTCTCAATAATCTGATTGCCAAACATTAAACAGAAGCAAATTCATATATAATCAGACACAGCAGAAGAAGAAAATGTAATTGAGGAAGTATGACAGTTTATGAGATAGAATGAGCAACTTATTCTGCTTATAAGAAATCAAAGGGAGCTTTATAGGGAATGCTTACACAGCTTCAAAAATGCAGAGAGAGATAACAAGGAAGAATAAAGAAGATTTTTCAGGAAAGAACAAGTTCAATATCATGGAGATAAAAAAAGACATGGTATCAGGACAAAAAGCAATCTGGTTAAGTCTAGAGTAGAGGGTCAAGAAAGCAACAGATGTGAAATGTTTATAAAGGTAGAGGATTATTGGAAGAACTTGTCTGAAATGTTATAAAGCTTAAAGTAGACTTTAGAAGACAGTAATAATAATAGTGAAAGCAGTCTGGAGGATAAATTGGAAGTAGGAATTTAAAACTCTGGAGTGAAGATAACCACCTTAAAGATTCTTGGCAATTGCAATAGGGATATGGAATAGAAATATCTTAATAAGGTTATGTTTTAAAATATAACCCTAAATTTAATTGGCTTTGTTAGGTTGATAACAGAAAGAAGAGCGTTTGAGATAGTTGAGATTCCTGTCTTAGAGGAATGGTGATTACACTTATTGAATTTGTATAATACTGAAAGAAATACAGACCTGGTGGGTGGGTTAGTGTTAGGTTCTATTTGAGCTACATCAAAATTGAGACATTTTGAGAACTTCCAAATAGAAATATTGAATTCACAGGTATTATAGGTCTAAGCTGGTAGTAGTGATCAGGAGTTACCAGTGTATGTGTTAAAATAATGAATTGGATATAATGGCCTAGGAAAAATATGTACAACAAGAAAATTAAGAATAGAATTTTGAAGATCACAATGCAAAACAGAAATCATTGGAATGATAGTTATGTTAGTTACAGCAAAACCATATTCAGAGAGAAACTATTCTGTTTATTCTCCATTTTTTAAGCCTGTTTTGAAACTACATTGTAAAATTTAATAAGCAACATTCTAGAATTAGGCAAACCTAATTTGAAAGCACACTGAAATCTCTTTAAGTATAAATGAATACATTTACAGGATATACAAAGTTTGAATACAACACATCCCTGAGAAAGTATACAGCATTTTCTGCTGCTTTTCAGCAACATCACTATTTGTTAAAATTCAGGACTAACCCTATTTCTTTCCAAGGAAGCATTATCTGCATTCACAAGTATCTAATTTTTTTTATAAAATAAAAAAGCTGAGATAATAATTTTCCCCTCAACTATTTCCCCCTTATATCTGATGTCTGTGTATCTTCTAAAATGCTGCTGATGTGTGTGAATTAGGAACAATTTTGTTCTTTTATTCTTAATCATATTTTCAAGGGACTAATTTTTATCTATTTTTGGCTTAAAAAATAAAATCTTAGATATAGTGAAGCTTTTTCAACTTCTGTTTATAAAAACTGCATTTTTATTACTGTTTTCATTTTTAATGGAGAGGTATTTATAACTTTCTATGTTCTATCTTGAATAGCTAATTTGACTTTCTTTGCCTACATTAATAACGTAAATTTTACAAATGATGATTTAGCCATTTTCCATACATTTCAGTGATTGCAGCCATGAAATTAAAAGACACTTACTCCTTGAAAGGAAAGTTATGACCAACCTAGACAGCATATTAAAAAGCAGAGACATTACTTTGTTGACAAAGGTCCATCTAGTCAAGGCTATGGTTTTTCTAGTAGTCATGTATGGATGTGAGAGTTGGACTATAAAGAAAGCTGAGCACCAAAGAATTGATGCTTTTGAACTGTGGTGTTGGAGAAGACACTTGAGAGTCCCTTGGACTACAAGGAGATCCAACCAGTGCATCCTAAAGGAGATGAGTCCTGGGTGTTCATTGGAAGGACTGATGTTGAAGCTGAAACTCCAATGCTTTGGCCACCTGATGAGAAGAGCTGACTCATTGGAGAAGATTCTGATGCTGGGAAAGATTGAAGGCAGGAGGAGAAGGGGACAACAGAGGATGAGGTGGCTGGATGGCATCACTGACTCAATGGACATGAGTTTGGGTAAACTCCGGGAGTTGGTGATAGACAGGAAGGCCTGGTGTGCTGTGATTCATGGGGTCGCAAAGAGTCGGACACGACTGAGTGACCGAGCTGAACTGAAACATTTCAGTCTACATTACTCAGTTTTTTCCTTTAAACATCATTATTCATATTTTCTGTATAAATATTTTTTAAAATATTATTTTTATTCATTCAAAAAGTCCCCTGTGTCAAATAGAAAGTTTACTTTGAAAAGTGCTTTTGGTGAATTCCCTGGAGGTCCCATGGTGATAAGACTGATTTGGCACTTTCACTGTCAGGACAAAGTTGAACCTCTGGTGGGGAAACTAAGATCCTGCAACCTCATGGTCAAAAAAAAAAAAAAAAAAAAAATGGTGGTTTTGGTTTTCAACATACATGAGTATTTTACATTTTAAAAATTTATTTAAAAATTATAATTTTTATGTAAAACATTTGTTTAACTAGCCCACTGAACATAAAAGTGGAGATGTGAAATGTGAGCAAAAAGTTAGTAAAGCAAGTGAAAGTGAAAGTGTTAGTAGCTCAGTCCTGTCAGACTCTGTGCCCCCATGGACCTTAGCCAGCCAGGCTCCCCTGGCTGTGGGATTTCCCAGGCAAGAATACTGCAGGGTGTTGCCATTCCCTTCCCCAGGGGATCTTCCCAACCCAAGGATCAAACCCAGGTCCCCTGCATTGCACACAGATTCCTTAGCACTGAGCCACCAGGAAGGATTTCCATATCAGTTTAGTTCCATTATGTTGATTGGATTAACCTAATTCTCTGTTTTAAATTCACATACATATGGCAACCTACTCTATTTCTTGTCTGAAAAATCCCATGGACAGAGGAGCCTGGTGGGCTACAGTGCAAAGGATTGCAAAGAGTTGGATATGACTGAGAGACTGAGCATGAGCATTCTTGTTTAGGGTGAAATAAGGATAATGTGTTAAAGAAGGCCAATAAAATTAGAAATCTATTGATCTCTTTCTTGTGGCCAACCTTGTTTTTAACTGCATGCCTCTTAATTTGGTACATTGAAGTTCAAGTTTGTTTGGTAGTCATCACTGATTGTGCTTCTCTTCTATTATTTTTGCCTGATAATAATATTGTTGTCTATTCCTTAATTGCATGTAGAATTTTGTAAGGTATATCTTTGGCTTTAAGTTCTTAATCTAATTTTTTAGAAGCAGATATTTTCCCAATTTCTTATTTTGATACAATCTTAAATGTTTGCTTCATATAAACAGAATTTAAACCATAATGTTTTGCCATATCTAGTGTATTTTTTTATCATTTTTGAATTTTCTGTTGTATACATAATTCTGAAAAAATTTAGAATATATGTATCCTTGTTTTTAATCCAAACAGCCTTTAGCTAAAAATTTGTTTTGCAATGTTTTTAGAGACATATTGTTCTAATCACAAATACAAAAACAACTTTTGACTTTTCAAAAGTTTTAATTTGCTTTGTTTTATAGTTAGCTTTTTATTTTAAATTTTTTATTTCCTTTTCATTCTGTAAGTAATATATGACAACTATTTAGCATCATTATCATTCTAATGTCAGATAAGTTTAT
This sequence comes from Bos javanicus, assembly GCF_032452875.1. Lineage (NCBI taxonomy): Eukaryota > Metazoa > Chordata > Mammalia > Artiodactyla > Bovidae > Bos > Bos javanicus. The sequence goes on along the minus strand of NC_083891.1, from coordinate 26,806,662 downwards.
TTATTTTCCTGTATTTATCTTATATTACAGGCTTAATTGCTACTATTTTTTTAATCATGTCTTTTTCAATTTTAAGATATCCATACTAACTTCCTAAAGATTGTGGTGCATTTTTGTGTGAGTTTTAAAAATATCTGAGTAATATATTTTTTTCAAAATTTTAAAATTTGAAAATAATCTTTGTTTATCTCAAAAAATAAAATACAACTGTTATGACATTTTTGAATGACAAACTTGTTATTACTCTAGGATTTCTGCCTTTATTTATTTATTTATTCTTGTCTTGTGTTTGCTGTTGTTTTGATAGTTGTTTCCATATTTTTTTTTTTTCTTCTCCACCAGGTTTAATTTTTCTTAATCTGGACCTTAATCTGGTCATTAATATTTCTGAAATATGATCCAAAGGTAAATGTATTGGTCTGCTTCAGGCAGTCTCTCTTATAGATGTGATGTTTGCTTCTGTGCCTTTTTTATTCTCATTTCAGGAATAAATAGCTGCCATATACTGGACTTCTAAAATATTTATAATACATTTTTTGTCATTTTCTATGTTTTATACAATTTTGCTGTTTTCTCAGATTTTATCTTCCACATCAGCAGTTCTATGTTCTATATTGCCAAGTCTGCCCAACTAGAATTTATTTCTGAGCAAAAATATTATTTACAGTAGCCCTAAAATGAAAACAACTAAAGTGTCCTTCAACAGATGAGTGAATGAAGATGTGGAATATATATATAGGAATATATATATATACATATACATATATGTATATATAATGAAATACTATCAGCCACACAAAAGATGAAATTGTGTATGCTAAATGAAATGAACTAAGTAGAAAAAAAGAAATACTATATGATTTCATTTATATGTGGACTATAAAAAGAAAAATAACCAAAACAAAATAAACGAATGAAACAAACCTAACAAAAGCAAACATGTAGAGGAGAAGGCAATGGCAACCCACTTCAGTACTCTTGCCTGGAAAATCCCATGGGTGGAGGAGCCTGGTGGACTGTAGTCCATGAGGTCCCTAAGAGTCAGACAGGACTGAGCGACTTCACTTTCACTTTTCACTTTCAGGCATTGGAGAAGGAAATGGCAACCCACTCCAGTGTTCTTGCCTGGAGAATCCCAGGGATGGGGGAGCCTGGTGGGCTGCCGTCTATGGGGTCGCACAGAGTCAGGCACGACTGAAGCGACTTAGAAGCAGCAGCAGCAGAGGGGAAGGAACCAGGTAGGGAAGACAAAGAGGTGATGATCAACCACATATGACCAGTGGAAACTAAATGTTTGATGATGAGCATACTGTTCTGTACACAGAAGTAGAATTTTATACAGATAAAACTTATGTAATGTTATAAACCAGTTGCCTCAATAAAAAATAAATTATAACAATTTTAAAATTAAAACCAAAAGCAAAAAAAAATTAAAATGTGCATACAGAAAAATGAACCCATTGTATATAAAATTTATAGGATTTTCACAATGAACACAAGGCTTTCACTGAAGATTTTAAGTCCCTTGTGGTATTTTATTATTCAATCAGAACCTGATGTCCTTTTTATGTACATTTACCTATCTTCTCACCTACCTACACTGATATATATGTTAAAGTTATATCTCCTGTTGCAATTTGTTAGTTGATCATGTTACATCCTACAAGATAATAGTTTTCTGAGTATATGGCCCAAAATTATTTTGATGAGCTGTGCCACAGGCTCTTATAGCACTCTGTATTTTCATAATTTATAGCACTTATCACACTTGTGTTTCTTCTTTTCGTGTACTGCCCAATCATACATTATGCTCCATGAAGGTGAGTAGGAGGTGAAGCTCCATTATTTTTTACTGCTGTATTCCCAGTGTCCTTAAGTGCCTTGAACACAGCAGGCACTCAACAAATATCTGGAAAGAAAAACAAAAAAGATGATTAAATAAGCCAAAAAAAAAAAAAAAGGAATAAACAGAAAAACTAAGGAGAGAATTTCTCTACTGAAAGTAGTTGTCAATTAACAATTTTTATGTATTTATCAGTCTTGGAATGACCATTATCAAGGCATAATAGAGTGTGAATAAACTCAAACCCACATTTATTTCTAAGCATCCTGATCCATTTCAAAACAGAACAAGTTGTGTTTCTAGCCAAGCTTAATTGTTATGGCACAAAGAAAAAAATAATCATTGACCCTTCATTACGTCTAACTGTTATATCATAGTCCAGTGCTTTGTTTACTTCACTTGTGTGCTCCTAGGTTTTTGCAAAAGGAGTGGGAAAAAAGAATTAAAAATTTTATAGCCTGTACAATATTAAAAAAGAAATGTTGGCATATCCAAAAAACTAGATATTTTTTGACAGTTGTTTTGTTTGCATGAAAAGTGAAAGTATTAGTCCCTCAGTCATGTACGACTCTTTGCGATCCCATGGACTGTAACCCGCCAGGCTCCTCTGTCTGTGGGACTCTCCAGGCAAGAATACTGGAGTGGGTTGCCACTGAAGTAGCCATTTAATAAGAAGGCTTGTTCTCTTTCTTTTTGTGAGCCCTTAAACCATGAAAAGTATATTTCAGGCAAGTGTAAAACAATAAAAAAGATGAATTTTTCATTCTTTTAAATGCTGTCTGAAGTTAAAAGACACAAGTAGATATGTGTGAAATACTTGGGTCAGTTTTCTGGATACAGTGATCAATCAGCGGTTCAAAAACGATGTGACAATTTAAACCTGATAGTCGGTACCATTCAGATAGTTTCTATCCATACTGATTACAGAAACATTTCTTGGACCAACCTGCATCCTGCTGACATACAAATCAACTTGCTATTTAGTTTTCTATTTTCTCTAATTCAGTGAATACAGGCACAAATTGTCTACCTAAGTTTTCACAAGTGAACCTAACAATAACTTTGGCTTTTAAATTATGAATAAACCAAATGGGTTCAAGTTAGATACATATTTTTGATGGCATGAATTTGTTTACTCTGCCATTAAAAGATAATATAAACATATAAAATATGTCTAAAACTTTATGTAACTATTGAGGGTTTCCCAGGTGGCACAATGATAAAGAATCCACCTGCCAATGGAGGAGACCCAAGAGACGCTGGCCAGATCCCTGGGTCAAGAAGATCCCCTGGAGAAGAAAATGGCAACCAACTCCGGTATTCTTGCCTGGGAAATCCCATGGACAGAGAAGCCTGGCGGTCTACTGCATGTGGTACAGAGAGTCCAATGTGACAGAGCACTCATAAGCAAACAACAAAAATATGTAAATATTATAAATTTATTTTATTTCAAATTATTTAAAATCCTTCATCTACCTAATATACATATAATTTTACACCCCCAAAGTTGGTCCTTTTAAATAGTAATCAGTCACTGTTACCTTTATTCAGAATCAAAAGCCTGAAACACTATAAAATCACTCTCTCTCAAACTATTTCCAAAATTAATTATTTATATATTTTATTTTGCTTTTACAAAAGGACATTGTATTTTACTTAGTATTGTATTGCAATTATTTTCTTTCTAGTTCTGTGAATATTGCTGTAAATCTCTTATGTTTGTAATTTCTTAATTTCCTTTGTTTTATAATTTTAAAAAGGTCCATTATAATGTGGTTAACATTTTTTTCTTCAAAATTTAAATCACTAGTTATTCTCTAATACTATAATTGCCAGAGATAGTGTCTTATATGTAAACCTGGAAATGTTCACTTAATTACTTCCATGTTTATAAAAGATATAATGGATGATTAATGCTTGGACTACTGTGAAACAGGCTTTGGAAATCACTTAAATAACTATCAGTTAATACCTTGGGCCAAAATCATTAATGGCTCATATAACTTGTAAATGATTCAAATCATTTTTTTCTACAAAGATTTAGCAAAATAGTAACAAAAATGTGCTTCAGCTTAAAACTGCCATTTATTTTATTGAGGGCATTGCATAACTTAAACTAATTATGATCCTTAGTTTTAGATAAATGAATTGCTAAGCTTCCTTTTGGCTCTTAAATGTTCTTCAAATCAATGTGCTAGGTAAACTTTAAATGACCGTATTTTAAAATTTCAAAATATTCTTTCTCATATGCAAATATTTCTGTTTTCTCTTTGAATTACCTTGTTTATAGTAAAAAAGGAATGCCATGATGTACGTAATACAGGCACCAATGGTCAATGACATAAAATTTAACTGAAAAACTACAACTTAATTTTAGAGGCATTTGGTATGAAGATTTGTTGTTGTTAGCTCAGTCATGTGTTCGATTCTTTTACAACCCCATGGGCTGTAGCCCACCAGGTTCCTCTGTCCATAGAATTTTCCAAGAATACTGGAATGGGTTGCCGTTTCCTACTCTAGGGAATCTTCCCAACCCAGGGAAAGAATCTGTGTCTCTTGTGTCTCCTGCGTTGCAGGGCAATTCTTTATCGCTGAGACACCAGGAGAGCATTGTGAAGATACTATAATATTTAACACAAAACTGGAAGGAATAATTCCAGTGAAGTCAATGACTTTGCCATGAATCAAGAATATCTGATTAAAACGTAACTTTTCCTTTGATAGGTTACATCTAGATACTTATCATAGCATTAACACCAAAGATGTCATAGCATTAATGGCAAAAGCTGAACTCTAATAAAAACAAAAGAAAACAGGGAGATTGAGGATTATAGAATTGGTATAAATAAGAATGTCATGGGAAGATCTTATTTGCTTCTCTTGTGTTTGTTTGTTTGTTTGTTTGTTTTTTTCCCTTTCTGTACAGGCAAAGGACATCTTTTGTATTTCGCTATAAAAAACTCGGAGAAGGCAATGGCAACCCAATCCAGTACTCTTGCCTGGAAAATTCCATGGATGGAGGAGCCTGGTAGGCTGCAGTCCATGGGGTCGCTAAGAGTCGGACACGACTGAGTGACTTCACTTTCCCTTTTCACTTTCATGCATTGGAGGAGGAAATGGCAACCCACTCCAGTGTTCTTGCCTGGAGAATCCCAGGGACGGCAGGGCCTGGTGGGCTGCTGTCTATGGAGTCGCACAGATTCGGACACGACTGAAGCGACTTAGCAGCAGCAGCAGCAGAAAAAACTAACTTGCTGATACACAATTGCAAAAGTGTCTTAAAAATTATAATGCACAAATGATTTTTGTTAAATTAATAATACACAATTTTTAATCAATAGTGCCTCTATCTTATATTTCAGTCTTCAGAAACTCCCCAAAGTATTGCCTTATTATTTCTTATTATTCCTACTAGAGAAAAAGTAATCTAACAAACTAATAAGCTATTTTTTTTTAATATCTGAGAGTTTAAATGATGATGGCGTTAAGGGGATTTGCATTTGAAAAGTTGAGACCAATGTAACTGTTTGCCACAAATAATGACTCTAATGGCAGAATTATAGGCATAGTTAAATAAACAGGCTGCTGCTAAGTCACTTCAGTCTGTCCGACTCTGTGCGACCCAATGGACAGCAGCCCACCAGGCTCCCCCGTCCCTGGGATTCTCCAGGCAAGAACACTGGACTGGGTTGCCATTTCCTTCTGCAATGTATGAAAGTGAAAAGTGAAAGGGAAGTCGCTCAGTCGTATCCGACTCTTCGCGACCCTACAGACTGCAGCTTACCAGGCTCCTCCGTCCATGGGATTTTCCAGGCAAGAGTACTGGAGTGGAGTGCCATTGCCTTCTCCGAAAATAAACAGGAGAGGTGTTTTAAAATGGTGATTATGAGTCTGAGTGAACTCCGGGAGTTGGTGATGGACAGGGAGGCCTGGCGTGCTGCGATTCACAGGGTCACAAAGAGTCGGACACAACTGAGCGAATGATCTGATCTGATCTGATCTGATAAACATTTAAAAGTTAGAAAATCATTTGAAAGAAAGTTAAATAATCCCATAATTCCACTTGCCAGAGATAAATCCTATCATTTTGGAATAATTTATTCCTTTTACAAAAAGATGATCAGTGAGAAGGAATATTTTTGCTTTTTTGTTCTCATTGTTGATACTCCATTGTGCAAAGAGTAAAAAATATATTCAAATGCTGTAAATCTATCAAGGACCTCTGTCCAAGGTCTCTGATTACTATAAAAATTGCACCACTAAACCCTTATTTATCAGGAAACAATTGAAAATTTGAAACAAACCCTCGATATTTGAATTCTTGTCCAATATCTAAGGAAGTCTATTAAACTCTCTTTCCCCATGATATCCTCTTCTTAGTTCTTTTTTCTTTTTCTTCCACGATGCTACCCTTCAATGCTCTAATTCCTTCAAAATCATTATTTCCATTGAGCAAACTCCAGGAGATGGTGAACAACAGGGAAGCCTGGTGTGCTGCAGTCCATGGTGTCCCAAAGAATCAGGCATGACTGACTGGCTGAACAACAATAACCACATTGTGTTCTCTGAAACAAATAAATACAATCTGTGGCATCTTTTAACTGTAGACAGAAGTCGTAAAGTGGAGGTGGTTCTCCCCTGAAGCACTGTAACTTTGAAGGGTTCTCTATAAAAATCTGCATGTCCTCTGTGTTGGGAGTTGGGATGAAGGTCCTATTCAGTATCAAATGCCACTTGACTGTCATCTGCTCCACTGGATCATGTTCTCTGGATATTTATAGGCCAATGCCACTAAATATTCAGATCTCTGTTTTTACTGAGACCTTAGTTCTGCTCAGCAATTCATCTTCATTGTCCTCCGCATTCTTCCATCTCATTCTCCAGAGAATTATGTTTCATTGTTTACTTTCTTCAAACCTTAGATTCCATCTCCTTTCTTCTTGCCCTTGCAAGATAACCTGACTTCCAAATTTAGAGAGAAAAAAACAGAATTAACTTTTGTGTTTGTATATAAAACCTAAGACCCTCACATAGAGGAACCAGTCCTTTCATTTCTCCTTGTTTTGGTTTTTATCACAATGGAAAATGTTGACTCAGTTTGCATGGAGATCTCCTTCATTCCTGTTGTCTTACAGATGCGTGCTATTATACCCCATCGCTCCGTTTCTTTAGGCTTTTGTATTTTTCATGAACTTTAAACACTCCAAATTTGTTTAAAAACAAACAAACAAACAAAAAGCATTGCTTCATTGCCACATTTCTGTTGCCCACTGCTTCATCTCTGTCTCCAAACAATTTCACTGCCTCCATCTCTATCTTTCACTGATTCCTCAACTCAAAGTAATCTGACTTCTTTCTCTGCTGTTCCACTGCAATGTCCTTAAGTTGTGCAGTGACTTTCCTACTGAGGACTCTAATCACTTCTTCATCCTTAGTTTGTTTGACTTCCTGGTGCAGTTGGACATTCATTTTTTCCTGAATCATTTGCTTGTCCTCCATGATTCTGAAAAATCTTGATAGCCCTTCTGTCTTTGTATTCACTATTTCTCATGTTGACATCTCCTTACTTAATATTATCTTCCAAAGCCAGACCTTCTTCTATTTTCCTTCTATATTCTTTGTCCCTGGGAGATATGTTAATGACCAGCCAATGTCCACCATCATCCCAGGGAATGGTGCTTCTCCATTAGAATATCCAGGAGCTGGTTGTCTCAGAAGCTCCTCAAATTCAGTTTACTTATAATTGGATTCACTATCTTTTCACAAAACCTATTCATTCTGTGCTTTGTTTTTTCTTTTTTTGGTTGCATCACACGGCATGTGGGATCTTAGTTCCCTGACAAGGAATTGAACTCATGCCCTGTAAAGTGGCAGCATGGAATCTTAACCCCTGAATTGCCAGGAAAGTCCACTTTCCATTTCATCCCAGAAATTGCTCTTGACTTCAGCACACCAAATTAGTTAAGAGTCCTATATATTCTAATTCTACACATGGTATAACTTCATTTACTTGTCTCCGTGCCCATAGTTACCACTATTATCCAAGTATACATTTTTTCCCTATGACAACAATCTGCTTAGTGACAGTTTTTTCTCTAATCTTGCCTGCTTCCAAGCCATCTGCCACATTTTAATGAGTGATCTTTATAGAACACAAATCTATCTGCCCGATTAGCAAATCTTAAACCTTTCAACAACTTCTACTTGCTCTTAAGACAAAGAACAAAGGCCCTTCTTATCACTCCAAACTCAGAGCTCAGAAGCCCCTTCTCCACACACACACACACATACACACACACACACACACACTGTAGTTTTCCCTTACATATTACTGGGTTCCAATTGTTATTTAATTTTTCATTTACTTTTGACATTATTTTATTTACCTCTAGGGTTTTGAATAAGCTTTCCTCTTAGTCTATATTACTCTACCTTTGTTCCTAGTTTTTGACACCCATTTATCATTCTTATGTTTATCAGTTAGGATGAGTAAGATATGTTACAGTAATAATCAGCTCTCCAAATCTTAACGGTTTATAAGAACCAAAGTTTATTTAGGTGAATTGCACAGAAGTGCTTCAAGACATCACTGCCATTCCCTTTCAGTGGTTCACATATATCCTGCAGCTGTTCCTAAACCCAAAGGAGTAGGGACTGGAGTGAGGAAGTATTCTATAACCAAGTACACAGAGGAGGACAACTAGAATGTCTGTGAAAAGTGACCAGAAGAAGAGAACACAGAAAACATGAGACATCCTAATGATATATATATAATCTTAGCTTAAATAGCGTTTTATTCAAAAAATTAACCACCATCCTCCACCACCAGGTCTCAGTTAGGTGTCTTCCCGAGCATGTCCATATTAGAAGTTATTTATCATAGCATTATGTAAATGCATTGAATGCATTGTAATGTTTTGATTATTTATGCATCTACACTAGACAACAAATTTTGGAAGAAACGTTCTTTATCAACTGTGTTATTTTAGCAGTCAAAAATATTTATTGTTGCAATATAATTGCTCTAATACACTGTTTTATTTTAATCACAAAAGTAGTACACATAAAAGTTCACATTGATCTCTAGATTAATAGACTATAATAAAACATTAAAAACTGAAATATATAATTATGATATACAATCCAAAAGATCATAGATTTTTAAAATTTTGTATTATAAAACAGCAAAAAATAGATAGCTTTGAAATGATCCATTAAATAATAAAGTAAAAGAACTATACATTTAGGAAAATATTTTTTAAATTATAAGATGTAACAGAATAATATTTCTGTTTAATACCTTTATGAATAGTAAACTTTGAGAATTTCCATATATTGCTATTTTCACAGTTATATATCTGAACTGATGTTTAATGGTAAGACTCTTTAGTGATTTGCATGCATGACCTCAGTCATAATGAACAATAATTTTTGATTCTTATTCTATCTAGAAACAATTATATTGGCTAAGTATTGCTGGGAAAATAGCAACATTGCATTAATTATATTTAAGGTGAAAATAGTTGAATGTTATAGCTATTCTCCAAGATATAAAATAACAATTTTCAGTAAGTCCACCAGGTAAATTCATTTAAAAACTGAGGTGTAAGTCATGTGGTTGCCATCCCAGAAAGCCATCAAATATTTATAATTTTACATTCTCAAGGGTTGTTTGAGACACCTTAGATTTGGGTGACACAGTTTAATGCATGTGTCAACTGTTGATCAATCTAAATTATCTAAGCTTATGGCTTCTCAGGTGATGCAGTGGTAAGGAAACTGCTTGCCAAGCAGGAGACACAGGTTCAACCCCTGGGTCAGGAAGATCCTGTAGAGAAGGAAATGGCAACCCACTCAGCATTCTTGCCTGGAGAATTCCATGGACAGAGGAAGTAGCGGGCTACAGTCCATGGGGTTGCAAAGAGTTGAATGTGACTGAGCACAGCAGCACATGTATAATAATGTTCGTAAAAGTAATATACCTGGACCACAAAAACTTGACTCTAGATAAATGTCTTTATCAATTTAAAGTGTAATGTAGTATACTATTTCATGCAGAAGAATTATAAACTGGAATGTTGACTTCTTTTCAGGCATTGGGACTTTGAGCAATGCACAGTTTTTAAGCTTTTAATTTTTTCTATAGAGTGAATATGTTCATATTAATTAGCTTTTATCTTTGCTAAATAAACCCTACAAGAATACATGAGTATCATTAATGGAATCATAATTGTGTTATCAGTCATAATTAATGTCCGTAAAAACTGTTTATCCATTTTTGCCCTATGTATGTGTGTTAGTTGCTCAGTTGTGTCCCACTCTTTGCAACCACGTAGACTGTAATCCGTCAAGCTCCTCTGTCCATGAAATTCTCCAGGCAAGAATACTAGAGTGGGTAAACATTCCTTTCTCCAGGGGATCTTCCTGACCTAAGGATCAGGTCGAACCAGGGCCTATTGAGTTGCAGGTGGATTATTTACCATCTGGGCCACTAGGAAAACCCTTTGCCAATTCCAGTCGTTGACAATATGGGAATGAGACAGGCCCGTAGTATTCAGCTCACACTCACACTGAACTGACTGGGAGCCTGGAGGAAATCTTGCCCCCAGAACTATTTAATCTCTAAGGAAAGAAGAGAAAAAAACATGATGCATTTGTTTTTTATTCTATACTTGGTGAAAGCTTGTTGTTTAGTCACTAAGTCATGGCCAACTCTTTTGCAACACTATGGACTGTAGCCCACCAGGCTCCTCTGTCCATGGGATTTCCCAGGCAAGAATACTGGAGTGTGTTACTACTTCCTCCTCCAAGGGATCTTCTTGACCCTGCAATTCAGGCAGATTCTCTACCACTGAGCCACCAGGGAAGCCCAAAGGCATTTTTAGGACCATTCAAAAGGACTGACTGAGTAAAGGGGCAGAGAGAAGGCAGGAGTGAGATACTCATGGGGGCTTCTTTCACATGGAAGTATTGATACATGTCAGAGTTGGAGGAGAAGCACCTACGTGAAGACATAGCCTATTGTTACCTTTAAACTTTATATTAATAAACCTTGTAATACATTTATTTTTAATTTCTGGACTGCATAATTTAGTTCAGAAATTAAAAATATTTTAATTAAGTTATAATTGGTAATATAATTATAATTTAAAGTTAATGTTCTATATAAATATATAAAGTATATTTTATATAAAATTATATTTCATAGTATAATATTTTAATTGTATTGACTATAATAACTAAGACTATATGCTTTTAAACTGTGTTGTTGGAGAAGACCCTTGAGAGTCCCTTGGACTGCAAGGAGATCCAACCAGTCAATCCTAAAGGAAATCAGTCCTGAATGTTCATTAGAAGGACTGATGCTGACGCTGAAACTCCAATACTTTGGCCACCTAATGCAAAGAACTGACTCATTGGGAAAGACCCTGATGCTGGGAAAATTGAAGACAGGAGGAGAAGGGGATGACAGAGGATGAGATGGTTGGATGGCATCACCAACTCAATGGACATGAGTTTGAGCAAGCTCTGGGAGCTGATGATGGACAGGGAAGCCTGGCGTGCTGCAGTCCATGGAGGTCTCAAAGAGTCGGACATGACTGAGCAACTGAACAGAATTGATATTATATTTTAATTGTAATTTAAACATATATTATTTAAATTAAGGAATAAAAAGGATATTGTCAAGGCCAAAGCAAACTTTTCTAAGTCTGTTTTAGTCAAAGGAACTCAGAGTTAGATTAGTGTTTCATAATGGGCATATATGTAGTCAGATTTCTTAAAAACTGTACGAAATTTGCTGAGAGGATTGGGTACTGCTTTTGTATGTATTTGCTGCTGTGTTTAGTTGCTCAGTCATGTCCGACTCTATGCAACCCCATGAACTGTAGCCCACCAGGCTCCTCTTGTCCATGGGGATTCTCTAGGCAAAAATACTGGGGTGGGTTGCCATGCCCTCCTCCAGGGGATCTTCGTAATCCAGGATTGAACCCAGATTTCCTGCATTGCAGGTGGATTCTTTAACATCTGAACCATGAGGGAAGCCTTGCATGTATTTATTGGGGTCTAAACTATACCTAAAGTACTGCACGCAGACACATACACATATACACACAGACACACAGACACACACACACATATCCCAAGAACCTCAAATTCAGCACGGGAATTTTCAAATAACATCACCCATGTTTCATTCTGGATATCTGAAAATGCAGCGGGTGAAGTAACAACAAATGTTATTATATGAAAGAGTACAAACCTCGGGAGAAGGAGTGAGAAGAAAGGTGAAAAGAAGAATTGGAAAGATGTTATTGAGAAAGCTGCTGCTAAGTGCTAGTGTGATTTGGTCATGTTGGAGTATATGTTAAATGACCAAGAAACCTTATTTTCAGACAATCCATCCAGTGATATAAACAAAGAACAATGAATTCTTTGAGTCCTGCGTCCCATTGGACAAAAGTTCATCTTATTAACTGTTAAATCCCTTATTCTTCTGGATATTGTGTTCATGGATACCAAACTGTATCCTCTTATGCCCCAAACCTCATTATAGGAAAGGCCTTCAGTGGGAGGTGAGAGCACGTGATATAAACATGATATGAAGCACCTGTCGGATTGCACCTGCATGAAACTGTGAAGGCCTTACACAAATAGTCACCCAGTTGTAGCTGGAATAAAGACAACTGAAATAAGAGATCAGAGTTTACCTAAACCAGCGCATGAGAAGTATCTACTGTGTTCCAGATCAAACTTGATATTTAATCTTTTATTTATTCATTCAATAATTGCATTGGATGTCATTAATTAAAAGTTTGGTTTTTTTTACTTCATAAATCTTTACAGAGAAAAATTAATGAATCATTTATCTATTCATTGAAAAATAGGTTCTGAGGTTAACAGATGTCATTTCCTTTAAGAAACTAGAATATAATTGGTAATGATGTATGCTATTTTCAAAACTAATACATTTTTAAATTTGGGTATGCTATTTTTTTCATAGTAGGTGTTTTAATTTTTTAATTTATTTTTCTTTAAATCACCATGAATATAGCAAGTTCTTGAGTTCTTGTGCATAGTTCTTAAATACTGATTAACTTTTTCAAAAATTCTAGCGTTGAATAATGTTTTTTCCCTCCTGATTCAAAAAGTCAAAGCTAACGTCTCAGAATAATTAAACTACAGCAACATGATTAAATCACATTTACCACACAGCCAAGTACATGGAGTAGATTCAGTTCTACCACAGAGTTCTATTGAAACCAGAGGTCAAAGCTCCCTATAACAGAAGATCCCAGTGTAGCACTTAGGAAATTCTTATTTCTCTTCTAGTTTGACTAGTTCCTTAACTCTCCCTGATTTTCACAACATACTTGAGTTGAATGAAAATGTTTTTCAGTAGACACATTGTTTAAAGTATTCAAATCTTCCCTAGGGATTCTCTTCATAATTTCACAATATGCTTTCCCAGTAAGTTTCTAGGAGCAGAAACATTTTAATTTTTTTCACAGCAATCATCAACAGCTTCAGGGAACTAATGCCACTTCTTGACAGCTGACTCTTTGCTTGAGTTGATGGTGGTCTGATGGCAGCAAATATGAGAGCAGCATGCATAAATATGGACAGCTCATTGACAGTATTTACACTGACCATGTGATGTCAGGCCAGCACCTTTCTAGAACTGGCTGCCTGCTTGTTCTATGTTTCTTTTTCTAAGAAACAGTTGGGTTTTGTGCCTCCCATCTCCTTCTTCCCTCTCTTCTCAATCTTGGAAATTTTCCTCTCATGATTAGAAAAATGTGTAACAAACTTCAAGCAGGGCTTCCCCCATAGCTCAGTTGTTAAAAAATCCGCCTGCCAATGCAGGAGACTCCAGTTCAATTCCTGAGTTGGGAAGATCCCCTGGAGGAAGGAAAGGCTACCCGCGCTTGTATTCTGGCCTGGAGAATTCCATGGACTGCATAGTTCATGGGGTCGTAAAGAGGCAGGCATGACTGAGTGACCTTCACTTTCACTTTCACAGGAGGGAGAGGTAAAGGAAGAGAAGGAAGAGTTACGAAACACCTGAAAGCCTGAAAGGTGTTGTCTCTTGGACATCCTGGTTGTGTCTGAAATTGTGTAGTCATATTAAATTTTGTGTTACTTTGTACATCTGACCAGTTAAAGTTAAGTAAGAGTATGCCCGTTCTCATTTAGATATGCATTGGTTTGAAAGAAATTTTTTTACTATTCATCCTTTTTGGTAGGATGTGTGTTTCCCAGTATGTTTCATGAGTGGAGGACACTGACTACATTTTTTGAAAGTTTTAGCAGGGACCAGTTAACTAGTCATTCCTAAAAATAACTTCTCTACCAGATTTTTAAGTTTTCCACTTACTTGAAATACAAAAAAAGAAAAGAAAAACAAAAAAAGATGTATATTGTTTGATCCCTTGGATGCTTTCTGCAATGTCAGGTATCTGCTAAGCATATCTGCCAGTCTAGAGTACACACTTCATCTTTTCCCCAGGCATATTAATATAATCTTCCTTTGAAACCAAAAAGTGTACATTAAGATTGAAAAAGAAGTTTTGAAACTATTTTATTTAAGGGCCTTTCCTGCAGTGCTGCTCTCATGATACTTTACAAAACAAAACCACCAGGGAGAAAATTATAAAACATTAATGCATTCATACAAATAAAATGTTCAAATTATGTTCAAGATAGCAATTTTTATTTTTATAAGGTGAGAAAGTCATATTAAGATGTTTTCATAGATTAGAATGGTTTTACATATATATCCCATTGTGAAAATTTTGCTGGAAAATTATTTTTATAGGTAGATTTTATTTTTGCACATTTGGGGCAAAATTGGAATAAAATGTTTTAATCAGATCAGATCAGATCAGTCACTCAGTCGTGTCCGACTCTTTGCGACCCCATGAATCGCAGCACACCAGGCCTCCCTGTCCATCACCAACTCCCAGAGTTCACCCAGACTCACGTCCATCGAGTCAGTGATGCCATCCAGCCATCTCATCCTCTGTCATCCCCTTCTCCTCTTGCCCCCAATCCCTCCCAGCATCAGGGTCTTTTCCAATGAGTCAACTCTTTGAATGAGGTGGCCAAAGTACTGGACTTTCAGCCTTAGCATCATTCCTTCCAAAGAAATCCCAGGGCTGATCTCTTTCAGGATGGACTGGTTGGATCTCCTTGCAGTCCAAGGGACTCTCAAGAGTCTTCTCCAACACCACAGTGCAGAAGCATCAATTCTTCAGTGCTCAGCCTTCTTCACAGTCCAACTCTCACATCCATAAATGACCACTGGTAAAACCATAGCCTTGACTAGACAAACCTTTGTTGGCAAAGTAATGTCTCTGCTTTTGAATATGCTATCTAGGTTGGTCTTAACTTTCCTTCCAAGGAGTAAGCGTCTTTTAATTTCATGGCTGCAGTCACCATCTGTAGTGATTTTGGAGCCCAGAAAAATAAAGTCTGACACTGTTTCCACTGTTTCCCCATCTATTTCCCGTGAAGTGGTGGGACCGGATGCCATGATCTTCGTTTTCTGAATGTTGAGTTTTAAGCCAACTTTTTCACTCTCCACTGTCACTTTCATCAAGAGGCTTTTGAGTTCCTCTTCACTTTCTGCCATAAGGGTGGTGTCATCTGCATATCTGAGGTTATTGATATTTCTCCCAGCAATCTTGTTTCCAGCTTGTGTTTCTTCCAGTCCAGCGTTTCTCATGATGTACTCTGCATATAAGTTAAATAAACAGCCTTGACGAACTCAAATGTTCAGCACATATTGTAAACATGCTTACTGTGGATTTTAGAGTGATTGGTAGTTAGTTCAGATGCTCAGTTGTGTCTGACTCTTTCTGACCCCATGGACTGCAGCATGCCAGGCTTCCCTGTCCATCACCAACTCTTGGAGCTTCCTCAAATTCATGTCTATTGAGTCTGTGAGGCCATCCAACCATCTCATCCTCTGTCATCCCCTTTTCCTCCTGTCATCACTGGTAAGTGAAATAATAAATGTAGCTAATTATTGATTACTACTAATGACTCTCCTCTGAATGTCCATCTGACCAGCATGACAAAGACATTCTTTGAATTAGTTCACTTCTAGGGTTATGAAATACAAGAATACAAAATCCAAGTAGTGAAAATGTGATAATACAAAGTTTGGTGCTGAAATGATGGCATTGTTATAATGCAGGCTATAAATTGTTTTTCTTCCCAATTCACACATTTCTGTGTTGAATAGAAAAAAGTTATGCAGAATCGATAAATAAAATATTCTTTAATTAGAAATAAATATGTATATTTTCTCTGATTTCAGAAATAGGGTGAGTACTAATTATACATCGCTTTGAGCTTCCCAGTCAATGCTATGGTAAAGAGCCCACCTGCCAATTCAGGAGACACAAGAGACATGAGTTCAGTCCCAAGGTTGGGAAGATCCCTTGGAGGAGGGCATGGAAACCCACTCCAGGATTCTTGCCTGGAGAATCCCATGGATAGAGGAGCCTGGGGGACTACAGTCCACAGGGTCAGAAAGAGTCAGACATGACTGAGTTCAAACATACATGCACAAGAGCTTAAAACAAACTGTATGTTTTTAATCCAAGGAATACAATTTTTAAAAGCCCAGTTGAATAATTTCAAAATAATGGTAAATGCCCAGTGTCTAAGCTTTAAATTAAGTAAACAAATGACCTAAGGACTTTCAGTGAGCAAGTGTTAATCACCGAGTTGTGTTGAGGGAAGCCTCACCCCAAACCAAATACTTTTGACGTGAATGTAGATAAGACATCCTTTTATATGCTAGTTTAAAAGTGCAACTTAATACTAACCTACCATGTGTGATTTTACAAAAGATTTTACAGGAATTTCTAAATCATTTTCTTAAAATCTACAATTTTGTGGATTGTAAGTGTTTCATAATATTTATATTCATGATAATATCAATGTAAAAAATTAATGGTTCACAAAAAATTCAGACAATTCCTCTAGTAAATATATTAATATAACTTAAAATAGTGAATATAAAAAAGATAATTTTATTAGAAAGATCTAAATATTCTACAAATTATCATGTATTAAGTATCTCACAAACATCTAGAAATTGTGATTTTTGGGGTCAAGTAGGGGAAGTGTATTTTTTGCTGTTTTGAAATATATGTATTTTATATATATATACTTCCCAGGTGGCTCAGCAGTAAAGAATCCACCTGTCAACCAATGTAGGTGATGCAAGTTCGATCCCTGGGTCAGGAAGATTCCCTGGTGGAGGGCATGGCAACCCACTCCAGTATTCTTGCAAGGAGAATCCCCATGGACAGATGAGCCTGATAAGCTAGAGTCCATGTGGTTGCAAAGAGTCAAACATAACTGAGCAACTAGCACAGCATATATATATATCTCCACAGTGTTTGTTATTAATAATTACCTAAGACCACAGAGCAAGAAAATAATATAACCAGATTTAAACCCAGAAAGTCTTAAGTTCTGAATATGTATTTTAATGCATTAAACTATAGAGTAAGGGTATATTGCAGAGCAGCCAACAAAATCCCTTTTTCCTTCTCATAGCTCCCTCACTCTCAATATTCACTTACTTTCTTACCGAGGAAACTACAGCCACTCATTTGTTTACATCCAATCTCTACCCTAGTGCACATATTTTATATCCAATATTTCCTTTTAATGCACTTTGCTAAATGAAAGACCATCACATATCTTCAGAAAGGGATTATGTAAATCCCTTAGAAGTAGAAGCAGAGGCCACATTTCCCCGCCTCCCCTAAATCACTATATTCTGATATTTAGAAATACTCTGGCTTGGTCAGACATTCAAAAATCTAGATTTATCTATCATTAGGCCTGATCAACATGTAGACAGAGCCACTCACATAAACCTGTGGCATTTATTCTCTGACATGAGCAGAGAGGTATCAGAGCAAAGGAAATCATCTTTTAGCATTTTGCAGACTAAATTGATGTTAACAGCTGCAGAAAAATACAGTAGACAGCATGGCTTCAAAAAGTTGTTTTAAGATGGAATAGAGATAATATTCCACATGGTTGCAGTTCTTTAGACATAACGCTAGAGTAAATAATACATTATTAACTGCAGTTAAATAACTTTTGAACACAGTAGAAAAGTATGCGTTCTAAATTTAGGACAAGGGCCTTCTAGTTCTGTATTATACTTTTCTCTTTAAAAGTATGAATTAGGAATAGCTCCTTTTTTCTGTCATTCTAAATTATATCTAAAATACAAAAAGTATAATTTTCAAAGGTATAAGTTTTTCAGTTTTCTCTAAATTATTTCAGTTAGAATGGTAACTGGTAGGTTTATTTGAAACTTTGAATGTGTTAAAGACAAAATGACTTACAAACTTGAAATTATTGTTTTTAATGAACAATTCCAAGGTAATTGTTAGGAAAGATTTAAAGTCTCAATATGATAGGATATAAACGTTATAGCCAGTGAAGAAAAGAAGAAAAGGCCTTGTAGATGATTATATTATTCAAGTCTATGATTCTAAGCTTCTGAAAGTGTTGGCTGGTCATTTTTATTATTTTCCTCAATGGTAATTCTTGAATTTTTTTCTATTTCAATCTTCTCATCTACTAAGTGGTGATAATTACCATTTGTCTTATTTTTTTATTGCTTGAACTCTGTGAGCTCTATTTTCCTCATCTGTAAAATGGTATTGTTGATAAATTTTGTAACTTCTTTTAAGCATTGTTGTGGTATAGATACTGAAAGTATATATGAAGATTTATATTCATAAATATAATATGAATAAATATGAAGAAATTTCCCCATATGTCAATTAAAACCTTTGAATGAAACATCAATCACACACCTCTCAAGGAGCCATTTCTTCTTCTAAACGTGAAAATTGATTTAAAGGCTCTGTTTATGATCCCATCTCCCTGTACCACGTATCACTGCTTCCCTTCTCCCTCTTCCAGGTCAGAAAGAAACAATTGTTAAAGGAAGAAGTACTCTGTACCTGGTCACACGCGTGTGTGCTAAGTCACTTCAGTCGTGTCTAACTCTTTGCTACCTGTGGACTATACTCAAACAGGTGTATGAATTCTATATTCAATCCTGGTCTGTGTGCTGTGTTTAGTCACTCAGTTGTGTCCAAATATCTGCGACTGCATGGACTGTAGCCCGCAAGGCTCCTCTTTCCATGGGAATTTCCAGGCAAGAGTATTGGAATGGGATCCTCTTCCAAGGGATCTTCCCATCCCAGGGATCTGTGTCTCCTGCATTAGCAGCAGATTCTTTACCACTAATGCCACATGGGAAGCCCAATTTTGGTCTGATTTTCCTTAATTCAGGATCATTTTTTTCATTAACAAACTTCTTATTCAATTAGACTTTCCCTTCCAGATAGATAAGATATTAAAAATAAAGACACTTTGTAAATTCTGATTCACTAAAATCATGAAAAAAACATAAAGCATTTCTTTATCAGGTCCTACTAAATTCATCAACCACTGACTACAAGCTCATTGTTGTCTGTAAATCTAATATTATTTTGCCTTCATTATGCATCAGGTTATTTTTTGAGTGCTTAAGAGTATCTATCCCATTATTATTTATACTTCTCAGATGATAAAATTGAAACAGAAAGAGGTGACTTGTATAAGTTCATAAGACAAATAGGAGGCAGAATCTGTAACCAAACCCAGGCAATTTGTCTTTCAAACCATGCTAGTAAACATCACTCTCTACTGCATGTCTAATGATCTGTGTCTCCATTTGGAATCAGCAGGAAATATCTAAATGTTATTTCAGATAAGACGTAATTATGAACCACTGAATGAAAATCCATATTCCTTTACATATTTATATATTTTTATTCTCACGTATTAAAGACAAGTTTTTAGGAGTTTTTAAAATCTACATAGTGACTTTTAACCAAATAAAGCAAGACCTTACAAAAGGCCTTATATTATCTTAAAAACACATTTGCTAAAATGAAGAGCTAGAGTACATCAGTATTTTTCCTTACTCAAGAAATTTGACCCCACTCTTGTATCCAAAGCCACCTACCTCTCTGTATATATTAATATTATAGACTATAACCTGTAGAGTCTCCATAGAAGCCTCTATAAATCATGTTTAGAATTTCCCAAAGCTATATTTTCCATCTTCTGTGTTTCCTAGGAGAATAACAGGTTTTACTATTGCAAAATGAAAAGTACTTGTTTATTTAAATGTATATATAATCAATCCATGCATTGATTGTTCTCTATAAAAACATTATTCAAAACCAAATATGATAGTTTTCAAACATTCTGTTATTTTTAAACAATGTATTACTAAAACATGTGTCTTGGAAGAAAATAAAAGCAAGTTGTAAGAACCAAGGAATTACCTCATTCTTGTGAAAAAATCCCTCTGTGTATGGACACAAAAAGACAAAATTTTTTTCAAAGAGCCCACTGAAGAAAAGAGGAAATGATGGGCCATGTTGATATATGGCAGAAACCAACACATTATAAAGCAATTATCCTCCAATTAAGAAAAAATTTGTTTTAAAAAAGTAAATAATGATGAACAGAAGAGTTTATGAAAAAGAAAAATCTGAAAAAAGAAAAAGAAAAATCTGCCCACTATATTTTGAATTCATACTTAAGTTTAAGCCTAGCATTTTCTAAAGGCCATGGAATATCTTGATTAGAATTTTCTTTACAGAATGTGTTCTAGAAATCAAAGACTTCTTAGGCAAGTTTTTTTTTTTTTTTTTTAAGAAAAAGGCCCCAAAAGGGTTTACTGCTTACTTGAAATTATGCTAAGCTATTACTTTATTCCCATGCATAAGAAAGGATGTATCATATAAAAATCTTCTTGTCATTTCTTCTTATCAGTTTTTGTCAGTTTCCTAGGAGATTTCCCATTCAGAAATAGCATGCTGATGTTTAATTCTACCACCTCATATATGGGGGAAAATCACCCATAAACCTTTCTTAGCAATCTGATCTCTCCAATCTTTGCATATTTATTTCCTTCCTTTTTTTTTTTTCCTCTCTCTCTTATAGGCTAACCAAGATTGTGGTATCTGTGACATTATATGTTTTCTCTTGAAATATTAACATTTTTCTGAGATGACATTTGGTAGTTTAATTCCTTATGTTCATTATTTCTAAAGATAAATATAGTAATCTTGATATTGTAATGGTAAACTAAATGGGCAACTACTGAATCTAATATATAATTATTTAAAATTATACATTTCTAAGTTTTCCCAACAAACAAGAGCAGCAATATCCAGAGGTAAAACCTACCTGCTATTGTTAGTGATTGAAAATGCCTGTTACTCTACTGATAAAGTTTCTTTAGTATACTAAAGCCATTACTGACATTCTGTAGTTCAACTCCTAAAACAAACTAAGCATCTTATTTTGTATTAGTTTTCTCCTACTATAGGCTCATAACAGACTGGTTCCAAATAGGAAAAGGAGTTCGTCAAGGCTGTATATTGTCACCCTGTTTATTTAACTTATATGCAGAGTACATCATGAGAAACGCTGGGCTGGAAGAAGCACAAGCTGGAATCAAGATTGCTGGGAGATATATCAATAATCTCAGATATGCAGATGACACCACCCTTATACCAGAAAGTGAAGAGGAACTCAAAAGCCTCTTGATGAAAGTGACAGTGGAGAGTGAAAAAGTTGGCTTAAAGCTCAACATTCAGAAAATGAAGATCATGGCATCCTGTCCCACCACTTTATGGGAAATAGATGGGGAAACAGTGGAAACAGTGTCAGACTTTATTTTTCTGGGCTCCAAAATCACTACAGATGGTGACTGCAGCCATGAAATTAAAAGACGCTTACTCCTTGGAAGGAAAGTTATGACCAACCTAGATAGCATATTCAAAAGCAGAGACAATACTTTGCCAACAAAGGTTTGTCTAGTCAAGGCTATGGTTTCACCAGTGGTCATGTATGGATGTGAGAGTTGGACTGTGAAGAAGGCTGAGCGCTGAAGAATTGATGGTTTTGAACTGTGGTGTTGGAGAAGACTCTTGAGAGTCCCTTGGACTGCAAGGAGATCCAACCAGTCCATTCTGAAGGAGATCAGCCCTGGGATTTCTTTGGAAGGAATGATGCTAAAGCTGAAACTCCAGTACTTGGGCCACCTCATTCGAAGAGTTGACTCATTGTAAAAGACCCTGATGCTGGGAGGGATTGGGGGCAAGAGGAGAAGGGGACAACAGAGAATGAGATGGCTGGATGGCATCACTGACTCGATGGACGTGAGTCTGGGTGAACTCTGGGAGTTGGTGATGGACAGGGAGGCCTGGTGTGCTGCGATTCATGGGGTCGCAAAGAGTCGGACACGACTGAGCGACTGATCTGATCTGATAGGCTCATAGTTTCATTGAGTTAGACGAGGCTGTGATCCATGTGATCCATTTGTTAGTTTTCTGTGATTGTGGTTTTCATTCTGTCTGCCCTCTGATGGATAAGGATAAGAGGCTTGTGGAAGCTTCCTGAGAGGAGGGACTGGCTATGGAGGAATCTGGATCTTGTTCTGATGAGTATGGCCATGCTCAGTAAATCTTTAATCCAATTTTCTGTTGATGACTGGGGCTGTGTTCCTTCCCTGTACTTTGGCCTGAGGCCAAACTGTGGTAGGGGTAATGGCAGTATTAAGTCCTTCAAAATGACTTATGCCAACACTGTTGTATTCAGTGCTCCTGACCCCACAGCAGGCCACTGTCAGCCCACACCTCTGCCGGAGACTCCTGGACACTCACAGGCAAGTCTGGCTCACTCTCTTGTGGGGACAGTTCTCCTTTCTCCTGGGTCCTGCTGCACACAAGGTTTTATTTGTGTCCTCCAAGAGACTGTTTCCCCAGTCCTGTGGAAGTTCTGCAATCAAATCCTGCTGGCCTCCAAAGTCAAATTTCCTTGGGGTTCTCAGTCCCTTTGCCAGATACTCAGGTTGGGAAATCTGTTGTGGGTCCTAGAACTTTCATAACAGTGTGAGAACTTCTTTGGTATAATTGTTCTCCAGTTTGTGGGTTGTCTGCTCAGTGGCTGTATGGTTGGGCTAAAGGCAACCTCCTCCAAGAGGGTCTATGCCACATACTGTGTGTTCCAGGTCTGCTGCAGCCAGAGCCTGTGTCCCCGCCGCAGGCCACTGCTGGCCTGTACCTTCGACACTCAGACACTCAAAGGCAGGTCTGACTCAGTCTCTGTGGGGCCTCTGGGTCCTGGTGCAAACAAGATTTTGTTTGAGCCCTCCAAGCGTCTCTGACAGGAATGCGGTTTTATTCTAAATGCATTTCACCCTTTTTACCGTTTTCTTGGGGCTTCACGTTTGCCTTTGGACATGGGGTATCTTTTTTGGTGGAATCCAACATTCACCTGTCAACTAACAGCCGTTAGTTGCAATTTTGGATTTCTTGCAGGAGAGGAGTGCATGTCCTTCTACACCACCATCTTAGCAGTTGGTGTATGTAAGTAAGGTCATAATTAACTTGTGAAAAAGAACACAGGAAATTTTCTTACCTTTATTTGTTTTCCAATTTAATTCCTTTTCTGAACCAGATGCTTCATTGAAATTCACATTTTTCTTCTTTTCACACATTTTACTCTGTATTCATACTAGACATGTTCACATTCTTTAAGTAGTATAAAAATTTAGAATAAATAACTCCAATTGAAATTTATCTAAGATATTTGTCCATGAACCTATGAAGGAAAAGGCAGACCTAAAAGTTATCATGCTGAAAATCCTGGAAAGAAAAAAATTAAAAGTGAAATAACACAGTATACTTTGTAGATACCTTTCTCAGAGTCATGGCCTGGAAATACCTGTCAGTACATCAGCTGGTCTTAAATATGTCTGAGCTCAGACATAAATGAAAATATTCTCTTACAAGTTACTGAGTTATCTTTAAAAATTCTGAGATGTTCTTCCGTATTTGTTAACATAATATGTACACAAAGCATCATATCAAAGATTAATGTTGCAGATAACAAGATACAGGAGAAACAAAGGGCACAGGCAAAGCTGAAAAGAAAGAAGAGATGGTAAAGAGAAGGGCAAAGGTTATCTGTAGAGAAAACCAGCAACACAGACAGCAATGAAGGACCCCTTCAGATCCTCAGAATTCCTAGGTCAAAGTTTGACATTTTCTCAGGTACTGAGAAAAAACAAAAAAATTATCAAAATACTAACGAAAAGCCATGGCAAGCTAGAAATTTGAGGAACTTGTTATTTGTTAATTAAAAGTAATCTGATTGAAGATTGGAGTGAGAATCAGGGTCAACACACTGCCCGTTATAGAGAAAGAAAGGTCTTCAGTTTGAACAACAGCTTGGAAATCCTTTGATTCTAGATCAAAATATCCTTTTTTAAAACCCATCTTCACTTGTCAAAATTCACAGAAACTCTTGATTTAGTTCTCATTCTTATCTTGAAATCTTCTATCCTTGATCCTGAGAGTTATCTCCTGAACTTTGGTCCGTCATACTTTTAAAACTCTGCAGTATTTGCTCCAAGAAATCTTAATCACATTTTCCAGAAATTTAGCCAAATTTCTTGCCCTCATTGTTACCCTATTTGTTTTGTCCATCTGTAGTCCTACTAGTAAATTTGTATCTAGTCACATTAATAAATAATTCTCTTTAGATATTAGCTTATCTAAAATTTCAACTAAATTGTGCATAATTTTATTTCAGTAAAATAGGATTAATCTATGCACAATATTTTTCATAGTAGAGTTGGAGCTTTTTAAGAAAAAGAAAAAAAGCCTAAATGTTATTTTGACAGTTTATTGAAACTAAACTAGATTGGCATGGAGATAATTTAATTGAAAACCAGATGATCAGAAAAAGCAGTCATTAAATTATGTAATGCTAGATGTATGGGTGGGAGAAGGCAATGGCACCCCACTCCAGTACTCTTGACTGGAAAATCCCATGGATGGAGGAGCCTGATAGGCTTCAGTCCATGGGGTCACTAAGAGTCGGACATGACTGAGTGACTTCACTTTCACTTTTCACTTTCATGCATTGGAGAAGGAAATGGCAACCCACTCCAGTGTTCTTGCCTGGAGAATCCCAGGGATGGGGGAGCCTGGTGGGCTGCTGTCTATGGGGTTGCACAGAGTCGGACACGACTGAAGTAACTTAGCAGCAGCAGCAGCAGAAGTATGGATGTGAGAGTTGGACTGTGAAGAAAGCTGAGCGCGGAAGAATTGATGCTTTTAAACTGTGGTGTTGAAGAAGACTCTTGAGAGTCCCTTGGCCTGCAAGGAGATCCAACCAGTCCATTCTGAAGGAGATCAGCCCTAGGTGTTCTTTGGAAGGAACAAAGTACTTTGGCCACCTCATGCGAAGAGTTGACACATTGGAAAAGACTCTGATGCTGGGAGGGATTGGGGGCAGGAGGAAAAGGGGATGACAGAAGATGAGATGGCTGGATGGCATCACCGACTCGATGGACGTGAGTTTGAGTGAACTCCAGGAGTTGGTGATGGACAGGGAGGCCTGGCGTGCAGCAATTCATGGGGTCACAAACAGTCGGACACGACTGAGAGACTGAACTGAACTGCTGCTGCTGCTAAGTCGCTTCAGTGTCCAACTCTGTGCAACCCCATAGACGGCAGCCCACCAGGCTTCGCCGGCCCTGGGATTCTCCCGGCAAGAACACTGGAGTGGATTGCTATTTCCTTCTCCAATGCATGAAAGTAAAAAGTGAAAGTGAAGTCACTCAGTCGTGTCTGACTCTTAATGACCCCATGAACTGCAGCCTACCTGGCTCCTCTGTCCATGGATTTTCCAGGCAAGAGTACTGGAGTGGGGTGCCATTGCCTTCTCCAAAGAATTGAACTGAGAGTATTTCATAATATACAAATCTTAAAAATAAATGAATGCATGGTATTATTAAATAACATAGTGCATATTAAAATTGAAAAAATATAAAGTGCAAAATTCTACAGATTACATTGTTATTTAAATTACCTATATATAGTACACCTGTATACTATCACTAACATATACACAAAGATACAAAAATCAGTGAATTCGGTCACTTGGTTCTGCTTAAGTGTGGATATTTTACCAAAGCACAGCTATCCATCAAACAGTATTAATTATAAAATCACATTGATATGGGTATTGATCTTAGATGTATAAAACTTCACTTTTAATAAAAATATTCAAAGAATTACTGAAATTTTGAAAATATATATTAAACTTATACCTCTTAACTTTTAGCTGCGTGTTAGCAGTATTCTTGCCTGGGAAATCCCATGGACAGAGTAGCCTGGCAGGCTACTGTCAGTGGGGTGGCAAAGAGTCAGACATGACCTAGCAACTAAACAGCAATCGTGAGTTATAAACTATAGCTTCAGTGACATATATGATTTGTTTTCTGTATTCTGTGGCCATACACTGAAATCTTATTATTAATCCAATACACAATTCTATGATGCAGTCATAAAGGAAAAAAATACAAGACTGAAAGCCCTTTAAAAGCAAGGGCTCTCACATTCTTATTCCTCCATGTGCAATACAATATCTATCACAGACAAGCACTTGTTTATGATAGGTGAAGAAATAAAATATTAGCCATACATTCACTTAACACAAGTGTATAAATCATGCCTAGAAAATAAGTCAAAGCTTATTGATTTGGTCAAGAAATCTTTACTTATGGAAAAGTCACAATATCTATGCCCATATTAAACTAGTTTTAGATACACAGCTTTGGCATTTCCAAAACTTATATTGGAGGCAGTTTTATCAATAGTGCAAAATATATATTTTTAAAGATAAAAGAGTTAACAATACAACTGATATGCTATATTTTTAACAACTAATTTCACGTAAGGTTTTTTTAAGGCCATGAATAGTAATACACTCAATAATGAAAATTGAGTCTAAAATTCAATATGCAGTACCTATTTTATTGACAAACATTTAAAAATGTAAAACTGCATAAAACTAATATATTACAAGGGATATTGCAATAAAAATCTAATAACTTCTTAGGCACACCAAGTTTTTTTTAATCTTTTCCTATATGAAATACATTTGCTGAAACCAGTAGGCATCACAGTTACTAAAAATGTAATTCTAATTTTCACACAAAAATATACTTTCCACAATATACTCTGAATTTCTTACTGTGACAGTGTAGTTCATAGTTTTAGGATGTTTTGACACATTATAAATTTAAAGCTAAGTACATATTATAGTTTAAAGATACATTTTTACTGATTTCATTTAACTGTACAATTGAAAAAAATCTTAAAAATTGGTGTCCATTTAAGAAAATGACATATAGAATCTACTTAATGTAGTAAAGTATGTAACATTGTATATCATTGCATTGACTCCTTCAAAAGCGACACAGATGTCTCGCTGATTCAGGCTTGTTCAAAACCCATTTGATCAAGATTTTCCCGAGGCAATTTATAAGAGTGGTTTCACTTGTAGACTGTGAACAATTCATAATTCTGTCTTCATAAATCTCTGGAATAAAGTTTCTCTTCATCTGTTTTGGGGTAACCACCTCATTCAAAATGATAGCAGCAAATAATAGTTTCATTCAGTAAACTTACACCAAATAATTAGCATATATTACACTTAAGGAAAAATCAAAGGGGATGAACTATGAAAAATATAATTATTTGCCAAAAGTATACTTTTTGAAACATAACTAAAACTTAGTTCTAGAAATTGGTGAAGAATTAAGAATTTTACATTTTATAAAATTATTTATTGCACCTTGACATTTTAGAAGACAATTTTACAAATTAAGCGATGCTTTTCTGGTAGTCTGGGAAATCTTTTAAATCTTTTCATGTTACACACTTTGCCATCTTAAAGAGAAAATAATAACAGTAGTTGAACTGATTAGCCTAAAATGCAGTGGATGTGATTTTAAATGTGATACCAATTATTCAGAATTCTTATATCTGCTAATTTTCAGTTAAAAGGAAAAAATCAGAATCTGCTATGTCATTAGGTTTCTATAGTTCTGCTGCTTATGTATATTAAAGTTATGTGTATCCCAAAGTTAAATACAAGTCAGTTATCAAAAATACATATGAATTAAAAAAAAATCTAAAATATTCAAGGAGCTACTACAAATCTCTCAACCAAATACCATGTAGCTCCCACTATTCCAGATCATTAACAACATATTTTGATTCAGCTGCATCTGTAGCTACTTATAAAGTCATGCTTTCAACTTTAACAGTTTGGCAAATAGGGCATTTACTTGCTCAAGAAGCTTGGGAGTTCACCCTTGGTTACTGCACTCTGGAAATCACACTTGCCACATTTCTTGACTTTCTGGCATTTATGATCATTTCTAGGTATGGAAGAACCCAACACCTTGGGACATGGGTGGTGCTTCTGCAGAAGCTGGAAAAGGGGAAAAGGTACAAAAAAAAAAAAAGTCTCTGAAGACAAAAACTAATTCTGCATAGGATGTACTTTGACCAACAAGAAAGAGCAGTGGAGCAATAAAATGTTTTTTTAATAGACTATTCTCTGACATCATCTCTCAAATGCCTGTCTGATAATGTCCAATGGTCTCTAGCCAAGTGACTGCACTTGTTCTATAATTTGATGCACAGTGATGAACAGTGGAGTAACACATCACTTTCCTTTGTTTTCCATTCTGCCCTCTTCCTTTCCCCTTCTCTACTACAGGTGTGGAATTTCATCTACTAAATGACAGATTAGTGCTGAATACTTAACACTTGCCTCAGACTCTCTTTTAAGGGAGTGTGGAATAAGATTGTAGAATATCTAGGTAGTTACCTGGACTCTCTCTGTTAGTTCAGTTCAGTTCAGCTCAGTTGCTCAGTCATGTCTGACTCTTTGCAACCCCACGGACTGCAGCACACCTGTCCATCACCAACTCCCAGAGCTTGCTCAAACTCAGGTCCATCGAGTCAGTGATGCCACTGAATCATCAAATCTTCTGTTATCCTCTTCTCCTCCTGCCATCAATCTTTCCCAGCATCAGGGTCTTTTTTAATGAGTCAACTCTTCACATCAGGTGGCCAAAGTATTGGAGCTTCAGGTTCAACATCAGTTCTTCCAATGAATATTCAGGACTAATTTCCTTTAGGATTGACTTGTTGGATCTCCTTGCAGTCCAAAGGACTCTCAAACATCTTCCCCAGCACCATAGCTCAAAAGCATAAATTCTTTGGTGCTCAGCTTTCTTTATAGTCCAACTCTCACATTCATACATGACTACTGGAAAAACCACAGCTTTGACTAGACGGGCCTCTGTTGGCAAAGTAATATCTCTGCTTTTTAATATGCTGTCTACTTTTGTCATAACTTTTCTTCCAAGGAGCAAGCATCTTTTAGTTTCATGGCTGCAGTCATCATCTGCAGTGATTGTGGAGCCCCCAAAAATAAAGTCTTTCATGATTTCCACTGTTTCCCCATCTATTTGCCATGAAGTAACGGGATCTGATGCCATGATCTTAAGTGTTTTGAATGTTGAGTTTTAAGCCAACTTTTTCACTCTCCTCTTTCACTTTCATCAAGAGGCTCTTTAGTTCTTCTTTCTACCATAGGGGTGGTGTCATCTGCATATCTAAGATTATTGGTAATTTTCCCAGCAATCTTGATTCCAGGTTATGCTTCATCCAGCCTGGTATTTCTCATGATGTACTCTGCATATAAGTTAAATATTAGCAGGGTAACAATATACAGCCTTGACATGCTCCATTCCCAAATTGGAGCTACCATTGTTTCATGTCTGGTTCTAACTGTTGCTTCTTGAGCTGCATACAGATTTCTGTGGAGAAGGTAATGGCAACCCACTCCAGTATCCTTGCCTGGAAAATCCCATGGACGGAGGGAACTGGTAGGTTGCAGTCCATGCGGTTGCAAAGAGTTAGGCACGACTGAGCAACTAACATACACAGACTTCTCAGGAGGCAGGTCAGGTGATCTGGTATTCCCATCTCTTGAATTTTCAACAGTTTGTTGTGATCCACACAGTTAAAAGCTTTGAATCAGAAGTAGATGTTTTTCTGGAATTCTCTTGCTTTTTCTATGATCCAAGAAATGCTGGCATTTTGATCTCTCGTTCCTCTGCCTTTTCTAAATCCAGCTTGAACATCTAGAAGTTCTCTGTTCACATACTTCTGCAGTCTAGCTTGAAGGATTATGAGCATTATCTTGCTAGCATGTGAGATGAGTGAAATTGTGTGGTAGTTTGAACATTCTTTGGCATTGCCTTTCTTTGGGATTGGAATGAAAACTGACCTTTTCCAGTCCTGTGGCCACTGCTGAATTTTCCAAATTTGCTGGCATATTGAGTGCAGCACTTTCACAGCATCATCTTCCAGGATTTGAAATAGCTCAACTGGAATTCCATCACCTCCACTAGCTTTGTTAATAGTGATGCTTCCCAAGGCCCACCTGACCTCACACTCCAGGATGTCTGGCTCCAGGTGAGTGATCACACCATCATGGCTATCTGGGTCATTAAGATCTTTTTTGTATAGTTCTTCTGTGTATTCTTAAAGGAGGAAATGGAAACCCACTCCAGTATTCTTTCCTGGAGAATCCCAAGGACAGAGGAGCCTAGTGGGCTACAGTCTATGGGGTCACAAAGAGTTGGACAGACTGAACTGACAAAGCACCATCAGTGTATTCTTGCCACCTCTTCTTGATATCTTCTGCTTCTGTTAAGTCCATACTGTTTCTGTCCTTTATTGTGCCCATTTTTGCATGAAATGTTCCCTTGGTGTCTCTAAGTTTCTTGAAGAGATCTCTAGTCTTTCCCATTCTATTGTTTTCCTCTATTTCTTTGCTTTGATCACTAAGGAAGGCTGTCTTAACTCTCCTTGCTATTCTTTGAAATTCTTTCCAAAGAGATGGCAATTTGATCTCTGGATTCTCTGTCTTTTCTAAATCCAGCTTGAATTTCTGATAGTTCTTAGTTTACATACTGTTGAAGCCTAGCCTTCTGTTGGTAAAGATCATGTTAAACTAACCATATTAAATAATGTACAATTTCCCCTTGAACAACACATGTGTGGACTACATGGTTCCACTTATATATTAATGTTTTCAGTAAATACTGTTATTCAGTCACTAAGTCATGTCTCACTCTTTGCAACTCCATGGATGCAAAACGCCAGGCTCCTCTGTCCTCCAGCATCCTTGGGAATTTGCTCAAATTCATGTCCATTGAGTCAGTGATCCATTCTCTGCCACTCGCTTCTCATTTTGTCTTCAGTCTTTCCCAGCATCAAATCTTTTCCAGTGAGTTTGATCTTCGCATAATGTGGCCAAAGTATTGGAATTTCAGCTTCAGTGTCAGTCCTTCCAATGAACATCTAGGGTTGATTTCCTTTGCTGCTGCTGCTGCTAAGTCGCTTTAGTCGTGTCTAACTCTATGCGACCCCATGGACTGCAGCCTACCAGGCTCCCCCGTCCCTGGGATTCTCCAGGCAAGAACACTGGAGTGGGTTGCCATTTCATTCTCCAATGCATGAAAGTGGAAAGTGAAAGTGAAGTCGCTCAGTCGTGTCTGACTCTTTGCCACCCCATGGACTGCAGCCTACCAGGCTCCTCCATCCATGGGGTTTTCCGAGCAACAGTACGGGAGTGGGGTGCCATTGCCTTCTCCGTGATTTCCTTTAGGATTGAATAATTTGATCTTCTTGCTATCCAAGGGGCTCTCAAGAATTTTCTCCAGAACCATAATTTGAAAACAACTGTTTTTCGGTGTTCAGCCTTCTTTATGGTCCAGTTCTTACATCCATACATGATCACTGGAAAAGTCATAGCTTT
This sequence comes from Bos javanicus, assembly GCF_032452875.1. Taxonomy (NCBI): domain Eukaryota; kingdom Metazoa; phylum Chordata; class Mammalia; order Artiodactyla; family Bovidae; genus Bos; species Bos javanicus. The sequence continues at coordinate 26,775,005 of NC_083891.1, read as the reverse complement.
TACTATATGGACATTTGTTGACAAAGTGATGTCTCTGCTTTTCATCATGCTGTTGAAGTCAGTCATAGCTTCCTTCCAAGGAGCAAGAGTCTTTTAATTTCATGGCTGCAGTCACTGTCTGCCATGATGTTGGAGCTCAAGGAAATAAAATTTGTCACTAAATTCCCATGTTTCCCCTTTCTATTTACCATGAAGTCAGGGGATCAGATGCCATGATCTTAGTTTTTTGAACTAAGAAAATTATGAAATAACTAAGGTTGAGTTTTAAGCCAGCTTTTTCACTCTCTTCTTTCACCCTTATCAAGAGGCTCTTTAGTTCCTCTTTACTTTCTGCCATTAGAGTGTTATCATCTGTATATCCAAGCTATTTTTCCTGGCAATCTCTATTCCAGCTTGTGATTCACATACTACATAATCTATGTTTGGTTAAATCCACAGATGAGAAACAGTGAAATGGAAAACAGTTGTAAAGTTATATGCAAATGTTTGTGTAGAGGCCAGCGTCCCTAACCCTCACTTTACTCAATGATCAGCTGTATTAGTATGGGATTTTTTTTCTAGAAATATGATAAAAAATGCACTTTTTGTTTTCATTTCCAATTAGACTTACTAGTTCAACATATATAATAAAGTTATCTAAATTAATAATGTCAAAAGTATTCAAGGAAGTTGAAATATTGTGTGTGTAAATATACATACAAATATATTTTATTAATTCTTCATATTTACATATGATATAAATGTATATTAATGTCATGATATATTTAATAGAGACAGATAATATAAAACATATTTTACAAACAACAAAGAAATTAGTGGAATAAACTGCTTTCAATTGTTAAAAGTAGATTCAATTTTAAAGGATTTCCTATGTTACACGCTTTGCACCAACCAGAATACAAATTTCATGATATTTTAGATGTATGCTGAAGTGAGAAAAATGCCTGCTAAATGTTGACATTCTCAGATGCTCTGACAATGAATTCCTTCAACTTTTATCACAAAATATTTGCTCTTTGTCTATACTATAATCCACAAAGATGACACCATACCATGTCATAAACTCCTTATCACATATTGTTATCAATTCTTATTTTCAGTTTGAGTTTTAGATTGAATCATTGTAGTGTCAATTTCCTAACAAATAAAATAAAACTTATAGAAAATTTTACTACAAATGACTTACTTTGTTCTTTTTTCTTCAAAATCCCCAATAAGATATGATATTACATATTAGCGAAATAATTCAGTGCCTTTTAGATTTCAGAGAAACTAAATGTAGTCAATAAAAACCCCAGATTTTATAAAATTAAGCTAAATTAAAATTTTTATTTCATAATTTGAATAAGAACTATATTAATAATTTGAAGTTTCAATCAAGATTATTTAAAAGATTAATATTAATCTTATCACATAATAGAAGTTAGTGTAGTATCATATGGGTATGCAATGTGCTTAAAAATTATCTTTTCATTAGAGGAGGAATCTCCAGGGAAATAAGTTCTTTATTGCATCCCATCATCATTAATCAATATAAAGACCATCATATTTTCTTTTTTCTTTTTTTTTCCACAGGTACCTATTCCATCCCCTCCTTTAGAGTTGGAAAATATCATAAAAATCATGTATTTTAACAACCTTATTTTAGAGAGGAAGATTCAAAAGCACACAGACTCACTTGATCAACATCTCATACTAGTTTGTTAGGTTTGGAAGTAAAATAAGTCCCTAGATCTGTGAATTAGTGTTCCTTCCTCCATGGATGATGCTGAATATTATACTGGCACGGTATTCTGACAGAAGAGCATTTTTCTAGGAATACATTTTTCACCAAAGTCATGTAACTCTTCTAGCCTCACATTTTTCAACTATAATCTTAAGAAAGTTAAATTAGGTAAAATATAGTGCCCTTTCAACTTTAAAATTAAGTGAAACTGTAAATATATTTCTATGTTAGAGTTGGTGAAAAAAGAAAAATATGAAAATCCATTTTATTGATTTTCATTTATTTCTTCACTAAACTGTTAAATTACTTTCAATTTTGCATAACAATAGCCCATCTCCTAAATTTCCTCTGTAGCTGCATTCTGTATCTACCAACCATTATTTTTCTTTTCCCAGTAGAGCAGGTAATAGGGGACTTATCACTTTTCACATCACAAGCTCAAAATGTTTCTCAAAGTAAATTGTCACTGATTTAGTGAATTGCAAAAAAAGCTCTTGCTGTGAAATTTCTTTGTCTTCAGTTTGTGCATTAGAAATTACATATTTGCATACAAATCTTGGGTAATTCTCAATATTAGCATTTAATTGAATGCTCATAATTAAAATTTTAATCCTAGAAAGTAATTAAATTTTCTCCGGAAATAATTTTCAATTGATTCTGCAATCACATTAAGAAAATGTTTAGAAAGTATTAAAGCCTAAAAGAATTAACTACCTCTTCAAGAAAGCTTGTCCTTTTCTGATTTATTGGTTATTCAATGCCCAAGTGGTGCATGTTGCCTTAATAATTTGTTTTGCTTTCCACATAAATGATGTGCCTTACACAACCTGAAAAAAAGAGATGATGTGATGGTTAATTTTATGTGTCAACTTCGTTCGACCACTGGGCACTCAGCTATTTCATCAAATATTCTGGATGTGTCTGTGAGGATATTTTTAAATGAGATTAATATTTGAATCAGTGGACTAAGTAAGGCAGATTGCCATCCCTAATATGGGTGGTTCTCATCCAATCAGTTGAAAGAAAGAATAAAACAAAGACTAACCATCCTGTGAGTAGAGGGGGACTCCTCCTGTCTGACTGCTTTGAGCTGGGACTTGGGTCTTTTTATTTTTTCCTGCCTTTGGACTCACACTGATGCATCAGCTCTTGAATCTTGAGTTGATGGTTTTCAGATAGTAACTTATACCACGGGCTCTCCTGAGTCTCCAGATGCAAACTGCAGACCTTGGTGCTTCTCAGTCTCCATAATCACATGAATCACAAATTCATATATGTATTTATATGTCTCATAATGATTTTGTTTTTCTAGAGACTAATACTTTTCCTACATTTATAAATTATGGTTGTTATTTTTCATAAAAAGGAAGGTAAAAACAAGGCTTGATAAATCAACTAAAATCTTTAGGATGAGAACTGATCTTGATATTAGGAATATTTGAAGAAACAATGCAAAGTTGAAAAGTAGAATCCAGTTGAAGGAATAAAGGACATAGGAAATCAAGGTTGGAGTCCCAGCTCTGGGATCTTGGGCAAAGCTATAACCTATCAGAATCTCTTTTTACTCATAGAAGAATATGGGGTCATTTCATCTTCCCTACACACATCATTAATCCATTTACTTGCTTATTCAACAAAAGATGGGAACGTGCATCTTAAAACCAGATTGCTGTGTAAAAATAACTTCTGTACTGACACAACTAAACATGATAATGAAAATGAAAATAATTAAAGAAGAAGAAATAATGGGAATATGAAAATCTGTCCTTCTTTTGCATAAATATTATGGAATATATGTAGAGGGGAAAGAAAAGAGTATGGAAGAAGTTCAAAAAAAGTGTTGATTCTGTTTACCTTTCAGAAAAAGCATCATGATATTTGCTTACCCTGAGATTTGAATACTGAAAGGGACCCTGAAAATTCACAAATATTTAAGTGGTGACTAATTGTAAATCAATTATGCTTTTTTTCAATATCTTGATACTAAAACAATGTGTTTCATACCTGAGTGTGGCTAATTAATGGCAATAGACTTTTTGCTCATGTCTAGGTCTTCCCTGTCATTCTGGCTATTAGATGTCACTTACATCCTTAGCATAATATATCTCTGAAGAGACTGGTAATAAAATGCCTTCTTTAATGAATTAACCCAGCAATGTTGAAAGTTAATAAAATTATAAAGAAAGGAAGCTTCATACAAAGCCAAATAGTAAAATTTCCGAAAATAGACAACATGCCTGTTATTAAATTGGAATCAAAGAAATGACAATGCTGATAGGAAATAATATAAGAATTTTGTTAAAGGATAGTCAGCAAGTAAAATCATGTGCGAAGAAAATATGATTCTAAGCTTTTAAAAAGAGGATAATAAGAAAACGTTTACTATTTTTGATATATAAATAAGCAAAAGATAATTGAAGATGGATTTCTCATCTTCTCTGTTTAAAAATATTATGTTCATCAAGTGAGAAAGTGTAAAAGAAACTTCTATGATTAGAAGGAAATGAGAAGAGAACTAATATTTATTTGTCACCTTTCCTATAATGGTTTAGTTGCTAAGTCGTATCTGACCCATCTGACTTCTGCGACCCCGCGGACTGTAGCCCACCAGGCTGTCATCCCATGGGATTCTTCAGGCAAGAATACTAGAGTGGGTTGCCATTTCTTTCTCCAGGGGATCTTCCCGACCGACCCAGGGATCAAACCCTGCATCTGTTACATCTACCTGCACTAGCAGGAGGGTTTTTTTTACCACTAGGGCCATATGTAATAAATGTTGACATATTTTACTCTTTTTAATCCTCCTGACAATCTCATACTGTATCAATATTTACTGGACAAGGAAAATGAGTCTATGCAACTTGTATAGTCACAATGCTTTAAAAAAATTGTACCTGGATTAAAATCTGGATATTCATTTATTTTAAAAGTTCCCCTTTACCATGAAGTCTATGAAAGCAAAACTGAGTATTTTTTTACAAAAATAATTAAAGACTATTAGTTCGCTAAGTGCAATAACTACATGTATTTGAAATCTTTATTTTCATTAATTAATAAAACCAATATTAATCAAAGTGCTTATAAACAGAAATAAAATTCTAAAAAAGACCAATAAAGTCTCCTAGTAAAGAAGTGCAGAGTTGTCTGCATTCACGGAGTAATTTTAATATAATTTAATAATCTGAGAGAGTCGATGTGGAATCATCAGGTTTACAAAATTTAAGAAGTCAGGTTCGTGGTGTTGTTGAGGAGAGGCATTTAAGTGGAGTAAAGCAGTAAGGTCCATGACATGTAACAGTTTGGAATTTTGCTGAAGCACCTATTTGAATTACCCACACTGATGTGTTGAACAAGTCACTTAGCCTTATAAATTATTTTAGTAATGCATTTATAGAATCATTAAAAATCCAAAGGGGTCACTTAGGAGTTTCATGTTTTACTGAATTTTATGAGAGAAATTACATTCCATAATAGTATTGGGAGTTTTAAAGATTCATGAAATGCTCAGTACAGGTCTCTTGAGGAGAAAATCAGTGATCTAGTGTAAATGAAATGCCACTTCGTAGTACTGGTGCTCTGAACCCTCAGTCAACTGCAAGGCAATCAAGCCAGATTGCTTTCTGAAGATAGTAGCCTAACATTATACTGTTGCAAAAGAAACCATTTACATGATGAACAATAGCTGGGAAAACTATCAGAAAAAACAAGACTTGTTATTTTAGCTTAATAAAGTATCAGTGGTTTGCACTTAAAACTGGATGCAATTTTGAATATGACACCTCACTAGAGACAGAGGAACTCATAACATGTACTAGGAATATTACTTACATTATATTATTTAATCTCCATGGCAATCCTATCAGGTATCAATTTTATTATCATTGCTATTTTAAGGGTAAGGAAACTGAGGCTCAGAGAAGTAAATTACTGAAAATTATGGGAGATAAGATACATGGAAATCTAGACTTCACTGACTCTATATTGTCCTTTTTTGGTTATGCAGTCAGCAGAAAAAGTTCTTGAAAATTAAAACATGAGCTGGAGGGCCTCAGGAAGAATGCTAGGATTCACCTCTTACCCCACTCTGCACCTCAGGACCACCACTTCAACAGTTGTCTGAATCCCCTCTCTAACTGTCATTTCTTGACCACCGGTTGCTTGTGGGCAAGCCCCACTACAGGACCGACAGAACTGCTAAGTCTGCACATTGACAATTGGCTGCTTGTGGGAGAGACCCACTGAGGCACTGGGCAGCGGCTGAGTAGGACCCACTGGGACAGTGTGTGATCTGGGGGCCCCAGACAACAGAGTGGGGCTGTGGCCTGTAGGACTCCAGAGCCCTCACCAAGGTCACCCACTAGCCTTGGCCCAGGCCTTGAGGCAGCGGTGAACCTCTCCCCCATCCTTGTCTCCGCGACCTAAGAGCAGGGGCAATCTGCCTGGGTCGCAGTCTGTGGCACTTGGTCTCCCCTACTTTGGGAGGCCTGAGGAGCCTGGGGGCCGGTTGAGTTGGGCACCTGGCTCCTTCAGTGATGACAGCTGGGCAGGGTCTGGGAACCTGGCCCTGAGGAAGCTGCCAACTGGAATCTGCCCCCTCTTAACCAGGATGGGGACCTTAGAGGGTAAAAGTTATGTTTTGGCACCTTAGCCTTTCTTGTCAGGAAAGAGAATAATGACACTCATTTGGCAGAGATTTATAGGAACATCATTACCTGACCATGACCTGACTTTAAAAACAAAGGATCTGACACCAAGAAGTCTGCAACAACTAACCATGTCCCTCCTTCACATTTCACCTTAAAGGAGCTTGCTGAAAACTTTCAGTAACTTTGAGGCTTTTAGAGTGTAAGCCACCCATCTCCTTGCGTGGCCCCGTAATAAACTTTTCCCTGTTCCAATCTCCAAAATAAATAAATTAATTAATTAAAATTAAAATTAAATCTTGAGGTGGCAACACAATGTTATAAATCTTCAAAGTCGTGGATAATATAAACATAAAAATCACTAAGTCATTGGTTCCTGATAGAGACACATTTTTAAAATAAAAAATATATATATTTAATATTAGATAATTTGGGGTGAACTATGACTCCTGATATGCTATGTAACTATATTAGAGACATGATTAAACAAAATATTGGGACCAGTTATTTACAGGGCTTGTCTCCTGACTTTTTAAGGATGACATAAAAATAAAATACATTTTATTCTTCGAAGACAGATTTTATTATCTTTCAGAGATAGAACGTCATATGCATGTGAAGGATTGCCAAACATTATCATTGTAATAAAGAAATTTGATGACCCTAAAATTATAGTTTAAAGAGATCCACTTTGCATTGAGAATTCATGAAAATTAATTTCTTTATCCAATCACCATCTATTAGATTTCTGATTAAAAGCTAGATACTGTGATAAGTGCTGGCACAAATACACTGAAGAAAACACAATATTTTTCTTTAGTTTCTTAGTATCTACTGGGTAAACAAGTCATAATGTGTTTTCAGTAACACAGTTGGCACTCAGGAAATGTAAAATGGGCACAGAATCCAACCTTGGATGTGTGACGATAATAATAAAAATATAATGAAGAAGTGATATCTAAGGTTAACCCTGTACTTGCTGTGCTCAGTTGCTCAGTCATGTCCAATTCTTTGCAACCCCATGGTCTGTAGCCCACCAGGCTCCTCTGTCCATGGGGATTCTCCAAGCAAGAATATTGGAGTGGGTTGCCATGCCCTCCTACCAACCCAGGAGGATCTTCCCAACCTAGGAATCAAACTGGGCTTTTCTGCATTGTATGCAGATTCTTTACTGTCTGAGCCACCAGGGAAGTCCAAGAATACTGGAGTGGGTAGCCTATCCCTTTTCCAGGGGATCTTCCCAGCCCAGGAATGCACTGGGGTCTTCTGCTTTACTGGCGGATTCTTTACCAATTGAACCAAAGAAACCCATGCATTGGTTACACAAATATTATTTGGGAGCCTACTATGGAGAAGGCAATGGCACCCCACTCCAGTACTCTTGCCTGGAAAATCCCACAGAGGAGCCTTGTAGGCTGCAGTCCATGGAGTCTCGAAGAGTCGGACACGACTGAGTGACTTCACTTTCACTTTCTCTATGTGTCAGGCACTATTCTAAGAACTAGCAATAAAAGAGTGAACAGGTTATTCTCTCTCTATTGTTATTTTACAACCCATATAAAGAAGAACAATAAATTAAATATTAGAAATCCGTAAAATGTAAAACAAGTATCAATGAGATGGTATCATAGCTGTATCATAGCTGGTACTGTGAAAAGACTGGTAAGTTAGAAGAAAATGAGATAGTTTTGTGAAACAGTTGCCTTTCTTTATTTATATAGATTCTACTCAAGATAAAAGTGTAAATGGTAAAAAGGAGCCAGGAGGAGTCTGAAAATATATCAAAGCAAGTTTTTATCTCTGAAAGGAAAAAAAAGTAAGGTATCAATTTTACAGATGGTAGATTAGCATCATCTTGGTGAAAAAAAAGGTAAAGCTTATTAGAGTTATGCATGGATATGTGTCAATTGCATTTAGCATATCTAAAAATACTTTTGCATTTTTTTTGTTTGAAAATTTTTGTAAGGCAGAAAGTGTTCTAAAGTCTGGTATTTTCTTTTATTTACCCTATATAAACCACCATATTAATTAGCTAAGGCATGATTGAAATTGAATTAAAATGATCCAAAAAATTTATGAATTTGACCTAAAAGAACACATGTTTATGGATGATACCACAGTCTGTTTGCAAAATGAATACTTTCAGGAAACTATTTAATATCTTAATTCTATTTAGGATCTTGAGGTGGGTCAAAAGAACTCTATGAATCACAAAATGCTCCCTTATGTGGTAAATAATCAGTGAATGAAAATAGTCTATGAAATTAATAATATAATAAACATGCTGTTATAGTTTGTATGTAATAATCTATAAGTCCATGTCTTTTCTAAGCATTCAAATATTTTAATTTAATTTTAAATTAAATATTCTCATATCCAACTTGTACTTGGCAGTTTCTGTTATAGAAATGGAAAAAAAAGGTCATCTTTTTCTTTAAAAGACATTGAAACAATTATTAAATGCAAAATAGTTTATATGTATACATTTACATGCTTACAAAAGTAATATTTATTTGGTGTGAAATAAAAAGAATAGTTACTTGTTTGAAATTTTCCATATTAAATTTGCTCCATTACCCAAGAACTTACTGTGTGTTTGTTTTACTAGGGAATAAAAATAAAAGATAAAATCATGAGATGAACTATCAAACTCAGTTTTGAAAAATGAACAGGGTTATATAAAAGTGCTTTTATCTATCTTGCTTAAATTTTCTGTAAAAATGCAAGTGAGTTATTGAATACAATGATACTAAATTACATAAGGATTTAAATCATTTTAAAATAGCTATTAGGATCTTTAACATTCTAGAGAAGTGAAATGCAAGATCCAATATGTTTGGTTCAGTATTTCTTATAAACCTAACTGAATATGGAAAAAAGATGCTTTACGTATAACAAATATTGAAAGAAGAATTAGTGAAATCACTTTTCCTTACTCTTTATCTATATATCAGTCTTTATGAAATAAGCACATATATTTTCTCACAGGTTAATTTTTATGAATATACTCAAGGCTTGAAATAGTTTAATACTTTTATATTTTTTTTAAATGCTTATGTATTTGCACATTATCTCTCAGAGCAGGACCATTTTTCTCTGGCTCCATCTTATTGACACATATTTGCAGACTTAGTAATATATCTTTATTCATATACTGAAAAAGTGTTAGAACTCAGTCCAACTTCTCGTGACCTCATGGACTAAAGGCTCCCAAGCTCCTCTGTCCAAGGAATTTTCCAGGCAAGAATTCTGGAGTGGGTAGCCATTTTCTTCTCCAGGGGATCTTCCTGATCCAGGTCTCCTGAATTGCGGGTGGATTCTTTACCATCTGAGCCACATGAAGCCCTTGTTCATATACTGAAAGGCCTATATTGACAACACTGACTCATGGGAAAAGACCCTGATGATGGGAAAGATTGAAGGCAGGAGGAAAAGGGGACGATAGTGGATGAGGTGGTTGGATGGTGTCACCGACTCAATGGACATGAGTTTGAGCAAACTCCAGGAGTTAGTGATGGACAGGGAGGCCTGGCATGCTGCAGTCCACGGGGACCCTAAGAGAGTCAGGACTGAGCGACTGAACTGAACTGAATTAAATATCAGAGAGATAAGGATGGGCCCTCAGCTCAGTTCAGTCACTCAATCGTGTCTGACTCTTTGCGACCCCATGAATCACAGCATGCCAGGCCTCCCTGTCCATCGCCAACTCCCGGAGTTCACCCAAACTCATGTCCATCGAGTCGGTGATGCCATCCAGCCATCCCATCCTCTGTCATCCCCTTCTCCTCCTGCCCCCAATCCCTCCCAGCATCAGGGTCTTTTCCAATGAGTCAACTCTTCGCATGAGGTGGCCAAAGTATTGGAGTTTCAGCTTCAGCATCAGTCCTGCCAAGGAACACCCAGGACTGATCTCCTTGATGATGGACTGGTTGGATCTCCTTGCAGTCCAAGGGACTCTCAAGAGTCTTCTCCAACACCACAGTTCAAAAGCATCAATTCTTTGGCGCTCAGCTTTCTTCACAGTCAAACTCTCACATCCATACATGACCACTGGAAAAACCATAGCCTTGACTAGATGGACCTTTGTTGGCAAAGTAATGTCTCTGCTTTTCAATATGCTATCAAGGTTGGTCATAACTTTACTTCCAAGGAGTAAGCGTCTTAATTTCATGGCTACAATCACCATCTGCAGTGATTTTTAAGCCCAAAAAATAAAGTCTGACACTGTTTCCACTGTTTCCCCATCTATTTCCCATGAAGTGATGGGACTGGATGCCATGATCTTCGTTTTCTGAAGGTTGAGCTTTAAGCCAACTTTTTCACTCTCCACTTTCACTTTCATCAAGAGGCTTTTGAGTTCCTCTTCACTTTCTGCCATAGGCTGCTGTCATCTGCATATCTGAGGTTATTGATATTTCTCCCAGCAATCTTGATTCCAGCTTGTGCTTCTTCCAGCCCAGCGTTTCTCATGATGTACTCTGCATATAAGTTAAATAAGCAGGGTGACAATATACAGCCTTAACATACTCCTTTTCCTATTTGGAACCAGTCTGTTGTTCCATGTCCAGTTCTAACTGTTGCTTCCTGACCTGCATATAGGTTTCTCAAGAGGCAGGTCAGGTGGTCTGGTATTCCCATCTCTTTCAGAATTTTCTACAGTTTATTGAGATCCACACAGTCAAAGGCTTTGGCATAGTCAATAAAGCAGAAATAGATGTTTTCCTGGAACTCTCTTGCTTTTTCCATGATCCAGCGGATGTTGGCAATTTGATCTCTGGTTCCTCTGCCTTTTCTAAAACCAGCATGAACATCTGGAAGTTCACAGTTCATGCATTGCTGAAGCCTGGCTTGGAGAATTTTGAGCATTACTTTACTAGAATGTGACATGAATGCACTTGTGCAGTAGTTTGAGCATTCTTTGGCATTGCCTTTCTTTGTGATTGGAATGAAAACACCTTTTCCAGTCCTGTGGCCACTGTTGAGTTTTTCAAATTTGCTGGCATATTGAGTGCAGCAGTTTCACAGCATCATCTTTCAGGATTTGAAATAGCTCAACTGGAATTCCATCACCTCCACTAGCTTTGTTCGTAGCGATGGTTTCTAAGACCCACTTGACTTCACATTCCAGGATGTCTGGCTCTAGGTGAGTGATCACACCATCGTGATATCTGGGTTGTGAAAATCTTTTTTGTACAGTTCTTCTGTGTATTCTTGACACCTCTTCTTAATATCTTCTGCTTCTGTTAGGTCCATAGGATGGGCCCTAAATATAATCATATGTATCCTTCTAAGAGAAAAACTAAAGAAGTTTTGAGAATGATACATAGAGAATGCCATGTGAAAATGGAGGCCAGGATTAGAATGATGTGACTGAGTCATAGTACACCAAGGGATGCCAGTAGCTTCCAGAAGCTGAAAGAGAGGCATGAATCCTCTCAAAGAGCCTATGGAAAGAGGGCAACCCAGCTGTCTCCTTGATATCAGATTTCTGTCCTTCAAAACTATGAGAATCAAGTTCATGGGAATATGTTACACCAGCTACATGAGTCTCACACACCATCTATTGCAATGTCACATCTCTTCAGGAAGAGGTTTACTTGACAAATGGATGCCCAGTATTCCCTTGACCTGTTCAGGTATGAATGGATCTCTAGATAACTAAAGAGGGTTTTCTAGTACTACCTTGCTGTACTTATTAACATATTATTCTCTATACCAAGCTAAAATGTTTCTTCTGATAGTCCCTCAGCCTAGACTCAATGAATTTAACAGGTGACTCATTGTTCTCGGGTATAACACAGACCATGTCTCTTCTAATATGAAATCCCTTTGAATATCTGAAGACAGTGTTAACCTTCAGCTAATCTTTGTGGGCTTTCCAAGTGGTTCAAAGGTAATGAATCTACCTGCCAGTACAGGAGACAGGAGATGCAGGTTAGATCCCTGGGTTGAGAAGATCCTCTAGAGAAGGAAATGGCAACCCACTCCAGTATTCTTGCTGGGAAATTCCATGGACAAAAGGGGTCTGGAGGGCTACAGTCCATGGGGTTGCAAAGAGTTGGACTCAGTTGAGCACACATACATGAAATCTTCCTTATATAGCCTGCAATGCTTCATATTTCCCATAACCTAGCTAAAAGGAGTCCCATGAACTTCTCTAAATTGTCTTTTCTGTACTTTTCCCAGTGAGAGTGAAGGATACTTGATTGTGATCTTATATTTCCATAGGACTCCTGGTGCATGATTGTGAAAGTGAAAGTCACTCAGTCATGTCTAATTATTTGTGACCCCATGGACTATATAGTCCATGGAATTCTCCATGGAAACCCCCACCATACTGGAGTGGGTAGCCTTTCCCTTTTCCAAAAGATCTTTCCAACCCAGGGATCGAACCCAGGTCTCCTACATTAAAGGTGGAGTCTTTACCAGCTGAACCACAACAGAAGCCAAGAATATTGGAGTGGGTAGCCTGTCCCTTCTCCAGTGGATCTTACCAACCCAGGAATTGAGTCAGGGTCTCCTGCATTGCAGGCAAATTCTTTACCAACTGAGCTATGCAGCAGAAAGCACTGTAGTATTTTGGTGAATTATACCCTGTAGATCTCCCTGGTGGCTCAGAGGTTAAAGCATCTGCCTGCAAGGCAGGAGACCTGGGTTCAACCCCTGGGTCAGGAAGATCCCCTGGAGAAGGAAATGGCAACCCACTCCAGTACTCTTGCCTGGAGAATCCCATGGACGGAGGAGCCTTGTAGGTTACAGTCCACGGGGTGGCAAAGAGTCGGACACGACTGAGTGACTTCACTTCACTATACCCTGTATGGATATACCACATTTTGTTTATCCATTCATCCTCTGAGGGATATGGTGGGGGTTTCCATCATTTGGCTATTGTGAACTTTGCAGTCATGAATGCTCATGTACATGTATTTGTTGGACTACCTATTATTAGATCTAGGATACTGTATCCTATGGTAATTTTATGCTTAACTTTCTGAGGAACTGCCAGACTGTTTTCCACAGTGGTCTCACCATTTTACATTCTTATCAGCATTGAATGAGTGTTCCAATTTCTTCACATCTTTGCCAACACTTGTTGTTATTTGTTTTTTCTTTTTTTTTAATGGTAGCCATCTTTCTGGGTGTGAAGTATATCTCATTGCAGTTTTGATTTACATTTCCTTAATGACTAATGTTCATGGGGTACTTAAGGCAAAAATACAGAAGTAGTTTGCCATTCCCTTTTCCAGTGGGCCACATTTTGGCAGAACTCTCCACCATGACTCGTCTGTCTTGGGTGGCCCTAAACAGCATGGCTCATAGTTCCATTGAGTTAGACAGGCTGTGGTCCATGTGATCTGATTGGTTAGTTTTCTGTGATTGTGGTTTTCATCATCAGTCTGTGCCCTCTGATGGAGAAGGATAAGAGGCTTGTGGAAGCTTCCTGAAGGGAGAGACTGACTGAGGGGGAAACTGGGTTTGGCCTGATGGGCGGGGCCATGCTCAGTTCAGTTCAGTGATTCAGTCATATCTGATTCTTTGCGACCACAGGACTGCAGCATGCCAGGCCTCCCTGTCCATCACCAACTCCCGGAACTTACTCAAACTCATGTCCATTGAGTCAGTGATGCCATCCAACCATCTCATCCTCTGTCATCTCCTGCTCCTCCCACCTTCAATCAATCTTTCCCAGCATCAGGGTCTTTTCCAATGAGTCAGTTCTTTGCATCAGGTGGCCAAAGTATTGGAGTTTCAGATTCAACATCAGTCCTTTCAAGGAACACCCAGGACTGATCTCCTTTAGGACGGACTGTTTGGATCTCCTCGGAGTCCAAGGCACTCAAGAGTCTTCTCCAACCCCACAGTTCAAAGGCATCAATTCTTTGCCGCTCAGCTTTATAGTTCAGCTCTCACATCCACACATGACTAGTAGAAAAACCATAGCCTTGACTAGACGGACCTTTGTTGGCAAAGTAATGTCTCTACTTTTTAATATGCTGTCCAGGTTGGTCATAACTTTTCTTCCAAGGAGAAAGTGTCTTTTAATTTCATAACTGCAGTCACCATCTGCAGTGATTTTTAAGCCCCAAAAATAAAGTCTGCCACTGTTTCCACTGTTTCTCCATCTATTGGCCATGAAGTGATGGGACTGGATGCCATGACCTTAGTTTTCTGAAGGTTGAACTTTAAGCCAACTTTTTCACTCTCCACTTTCACTTTCATCAAGAGGTTCTTTGATTCTTCTTCACTTTCTGCCATAAGGGTGGTGTCATCTGCATATTTGAAGCTATTGATATTTCTCCTGGCAATCTTGATTCCAGCTTGTGCTTCCTCCAGCCCAGCGTTTCTCATGATGTACTCTGCACAGAAGTTAAATAAGCAGGGTGACAATATACAGCCTTAACATACTCCTTTTCCTATTTGGAACCAGTCTGTTGTTCCATGTGCAGTTCTAACTGTTGCTTCCTGACATGCATATAGGTTTCTCAAGAGGCAGGTCAGGTGGTCTGGTATTCCCATCTCTTTCAGAATTTTCCACAGTTTATTGTGATCCACACAGTCAAAGGCTTTGACATAGTCAATAAAGCAGAAATAGATGTTTTTCTGGAACTCTCTTGCTTTTTGATGGTCCAGGAGATGTTGGCAATTTGATCTCTGGTTCCTCTTCCTTTTCTAAAACCAGCTTGAACATTTGGAAGTTCATGGTTCACGTATTGCTGAAGCCTGGCTTGGAGAATTTTGAGCATTACTTTACTAGCATGTGAGATGAGTGCAACTGTGTGGTAGTTTGAGCATTCTTTGGCATTTCCTTTCTTTGGGATTGGAATGAAAACTGACCTTTTCCAGTCCTGTGGCCACTGCTGAGTTTTCCAAATTTGCTGGCATACTGAGTGTGGCACTTTCACAGCATCATCTTTTAGGATTTGAAGTAGCTCCACTGGAATTCCATCACCTCCAGTAGTTTTGTTCGTAGTGATGCTTCCTATGGCCCACTTGACTTCACATTCCAGATGTCTGGCTCTAGGTGAGTGATCACACCATCGTGATTATCTGGGTTGTGAAGATCTTTTTTGTACAGTTCTTCTGTGTATTTTTGCCACCTTTTCTTGCTGGGCCATGCTCAGTAAACCTTTAATCCCATTTTCTGTTGATGAGTGGAGCTGTGTTCCCTCCCTCTTATTTACCTGGAGCCAAGCTATAGTGGAGGTAATGAAGATGATGGCGACCTCTTTCACAAGGTCCTATGCACACACTGATGTTCTCAGTGCTCCGAACCCTGCAGCAGGCCATCACCGACCCATGCCTCTGCTGGAGACTCCTCGACACTCCTGGGCAAGTCTGTGTCATAATTCCTGGTGCATGAAGACATATGCAGACACGAAAACACAACATCTTGAAATATCCATAGATTTCAATGTGTCAAAATGAAATAAAAGGGATTTTAGGAGTAAGAAGCAGCAGAGATAGAGATAGCAATAAAGCTGCATAGCTATAGAGATAAAGATAGAAATAAAGATAGATGACAGCTAGAAAGAGAGAGATAAATGACAGGTAGACAGAAGCAAAGTAGAGCGTGTAGACTCCTGAACCTCTCACTTGTGCAGAATAATTGGATTATAATGAGTGGAAATGGGGGAAATAGAATGTGAGAATGGAAAGGAAGATTTGTTAACAAAAGGTTGTTAAAGAACTTTGAATAATAATAATAATCATTAAGCATATGAAGGACATATCAAGCCCAGCCAAAGTATTCTAAATATAGTATCTCTAGTATGATGATAATCAATTAAACATACAATTTGGTTTTATTATTTCAAATTAGGAGTGAAAATAGCCAATTGATATTATTATTCCAAATTAAAAAAATGAAAAAGGGATTTAAATACTTCATCAAAGTCATTCTTCCTACAATTGTGAAGCTGTGATTTGAAACAACAACTCTCTGGTTGCTGCGATTGACTTCTTAGTATTCTAATATGCTGTATCTCTTGATCCATTTAATCATGCATCTTACTATTATCTTTTACTATCATTTTTACTATTTCTTCTTCCTTATTTTCTTTCTACTCCGATGCCTTCTCTTCTCTGAACACTAGACTAAGGGCTGCCAACATGAGAGAGCTTCCCTTGAGAGCTAAACGGAAATCCTTGAAATGTGATTACCAGAAGACTGGAGCTATCAAGGCCAAAACTAATATTTATAACCATACAGAAAACAGCATATGAAATCTGTTTATGTGTATCTATATCATATTTTTAAAATATTGCTAGGAAATACCAGAGCACAGTCTTGCCACACATAATTGTGTGAGTGATGTATATCTGGAAATAGATGTTTTGTTAACACTGTGGTTTTTCTTAACCCAAAGCCACATTCGCTGCAATTTTCTTTTTAACCTCTTTCATTTAAATAAGATACAAAATCTATTTTCTATATCTTTGTTTAGAGGCTATGGGTATTATTACCCTTAATTACTTCTCTATGTGGCTTTAAATTGAAATTGCCTCTGTAATTACTTTCCTCTGAAGTTTCTATGGTAAAGTTCAGCAACTGAATGTGAATGGCTTCTAAACGAAGACATTTGATCAGTGCTGTAAGTTGGTTTATTTATATCTAATCATTAAGCAGGTAAAAAGATTTTATTTAGCTTTAGAAAATTTAGGCATTTCAAATAGCCCTGTCATTCCTTTTTTTATTCACTTATTTATGATTTAAGAAATTAATCCTAACAAAGTCACTTGATTGAGTGGTATATTGCTACCATAGTATTCTGTTGGTTTTTAATAATTGATATAAAGTTTTAAATGAAGTGTTTAATTGTGTTTGCAGATAGTTTCCTGAGCCATTAATAGCTAACTCTCAAAATCCTCTTTCATTATCATTGACACTAGGTAATCAACTTGTGCATTTTCTATGAAATGAGATACAGGGAACATGGTGCCAGCAAAACCATCGCAGTTCCAAAGAACATGAGGATATTTCAGATCACCACAAGTCACAAGGGCAAATAGAAACTTTGCATATAGCCTTACCATGCCAATGTATCCAATAATTATTTTCCTTAGAATTTGTTTCGATTCAAAAGACTACACTGATCTCTGCATACAAATCTAATTATTCTTCCCACTTGTAAGAGTGGGCTGCTCTTGCTGTTCCTATTGTCATTTTCAGGTCATGGATGTAAAAATAGGACTTAAGTAACTTCAATGGCATTTGTCAAATATATCCCAGAATAATGGTTTTCTTTTTATTTACAAGTCCACTGTACTCATTTTATTTATTCAAGAAAGTTATTTGCCATTTATTGAATGAGATGTGGTTTATAAAATATATAACATTTTCATTTTAATCATTATAGCATAAGTCACAGTCTTCATAGAAATCTGCCTATAATTTCAGCAGAATGACCAACCTATATATTTGAAAATGATTGTGTTTTCACATTTAAACTCCTAACACTTTTACTAAGATGAGTGTATTGCTCATCAAAATAAAAATAGAAATGATTATATGAAAGTTATGTGAAGGTAATACATTATCAGATGATTATAGCAAGGTCTCATTTTTCAACCTCATCATTTGAAAAGAAAAAGAATTTAAAAATATATTTCAGTTGGAAGAATCTGGTGATAATATACAGGCAGTGGTAAAGTTAAGACTGTCTTCTCTTGAATTGCTAGTATAAAAAATTGAAAAGCTTTAAAAAACTTCATGTGTTTATTGAAAGCTGAAGCCTGTGTTTCTAAAATACAACAAGTGCAGCAATATTATAGAATATGATTACTTCTAATTTTATGAAAGCTGTATCCTGGAAAATGGACTCAACTTATGAGCTATTTTACTATCTAAGGACAAACCCTAAACAATGATTATTACATAATGTATGACTCTGGGACCTTTGAAATAGTATGGATTCTCATTTGTCCTGAATATATATTTAGAGTACTGAGCAAGTTCTAGAAGTGTTAATGTTTCAAAGTATAAATAGTAACTTGATTTCATGTAAATATTTTTCAGAAATATAAATAGTGCTACCATGTATGAAGATACTTAAAATATGATTTATGAATCAGATCAGATCAGATCAGTCGCTCAGTCCTGTCCGACTCTTTGCGACCCCATGAATCGCAGCACGCCAGGCGTCCCTGTCCATCACCAACTCCCGGAGTTCACTGAGACTCACGTCCATCGAGTCAGTGATACAATCCATCCATCTCATCCTCTGTCGTCCCCTTCTCCTCTTGCCCCCAATTCCTCCCAGCATCAGAGTCTTTTGCAACAAGTCAACTCTTCGCTTGAGGTGGCCAAAGTACTGGAGTTTCAGCTTTAGCATCATTCCTTCCAAAGAAATCCCAGGGCTGATCTCCTTCAGAATGGACTGGTTGGATCTCCTTGCAGTCCAAGGGACTCTCAAGAGTCTTCTCCAACACCACAGTTCGAAAGCATCAATTCTTTGGCGCTCAGCTTTCTTCACAGTCCAACTCTCACATCCATACATGACCACAGGAAAAACCATAGCCTTGACTATAGTGAACAGTATATTCTTAGATATAAGAAGATGGTGAATTTTTATATAACATAGCATCAGGACATCAGATAGTCCATTAATGTTACTATGGTGGTTATAGTATGTGGACTTTTTTGGCATGTGACAATCAAAGACAGTCCAAGTTCTGGATTGGGACTTGTCTGATCTGAACCAATTCAGTGGTATTTCTCTATAAACACTGACATGTACTCCTAACATAGTGAAACAAATTTTAGTAAACACAGTGAGGATAATACTGAGCTAATCTTATAGTTATTAAAATATTATAATATATGATGACTCTATGAAACTACTATAAATAAAACTAAATTATGAATATATCAGGAGGTCAGGTGATTTATCAATTTAGGAAGTGATCTTGGTAAACACTGAGAAGTCTCAATGTTTAATTTTAAAAGATGCAATTTGGCCAAATGTACCCAATTTATTTAGAAGGATTAAATCTCTCTCTATATATATTTATTTATATCTATTTATAGATATTAAATATATAGTAAATATCTATTTATATGTATAAATAGATACATATCTATTTATAATATAGATTATATAATATATATTTTATATATACTTATATATTTAGAATATATATTCTAAATAGAACATAAATATTCTAAACAGAAAATAAATATATATAATATATTATATATAATATAATATTTAGAAATAATAAATATCTATTATTATTAGATATATTGAACCTGCAGGACTACATTACTACATTAATATGACCAGTAGATATTATTTTGATTAAAATAATCCTTACCCAGACAAATACCTCTATGCAGGTTATAAGTAGCCTTAAACTGGAAGGCACAGTGAATATTATTTATAATTCAGTAATCTTTGCAACCCCTGTAGCCTACTAGGCTACTCCATCCATGGGATTTTCCAGGCAAGAGTACTGGAGTGAGTTGCCATTTCCTTCTCCAGAGGATCTTCCTGACCCAGGGACAGAACCCAGGTCTCCTTCATTGTAGGCAGACGCTTTACCATCTGAGCCACCAGGGAAGTCTCAATTATAAATATAAATATTTTATTATTTATACATATGAATACAAATAACTATAGTCCATAAATGGAAATGCATAGCAGGACTATGTTTTTGTCATTGACTGTGGACAAGATCATCAGTTTCTAACTCGCTTATAGTATAAATGATTGTTTAATTGATTGAAAATTGTCCTATTAGCATTCTATTTCTGGGATAATACTTTGTAAAAATTCTTATTCTCCCCTTTCTTATACATGGTAGGCTACCATAATATTTTATAAAAAAACAAAGAAACAAAGAACACCTTTTCCTTTGAGAAATACTTGAACATTGGCATTATCAACTAGCCCTGGACCACTTTGAACTGTCTTAGCTAATTCAGCAAACAGAACATAAATTACAGTTATTGAAGTAACACATTATTTTTTTTTCTTTGAAATTTATGTCTACTGATTAACACCATTTTATTTCTTTTAAGTATTTATTTATTTGGCTGTACTGGGTCTTAGTGGCAGCACGGGGGATCTTTGATCTTCAATACAGCATGCAGGATCTTTAGTTGCGACATGTGGGATCTAATTCCGAGACCAGGGATCAAACCCAGGTCCCCTGAATTGAGAGCATGAAGTCTTAGCCAGTGGACCACCAGGGGAGTCCCTCAAACCATTTTAATAAAACTTATGGGGCAATGGCAGTTTTCAGGAAGTTAAGATTCTAATGATTCACAGCAAATAATCATTGACCATCTTTTCATAGGATTCTTAATTATTGCGATTTTGAACTCTGAAAGGTCTAGAGCACAGAATATTTAGCCGTAACAGCAAATTAAGACTAGAGTCAGTCTTAGTAAAAGACAGATAACCTCTTTTCCAGCCAAAAGAAAGAAATGTTGGACCTATTGACTTCTTAATTAAGATTACATCAACAGCCCGGAGGTGAACAGCGTTTCGCATATATTTTCATTATGATATGTCAGTATGAAATAAAATAACTCAAATAAATAAATAAATAAAATTGAATAATGAGTCCTAATTCTTAAGCAACATTTATTTCCTCACTAGTTTACCAGAATACTAAAAGGAAAATAATAAGCAATATTGCCATCCAATGGTGAAATGGTAACATTTAAACTATATTTTAAAAAAAGATAAGTATATAGGGAAATATTTCAAAATTAGTAGGAACATCCTTCTTGACTGCCTGCATTTTCTGGGAAATATAAAGGCAATGTTTGGATGTTATTAATATAGTGAGTGAAAGTGAAAGTTACTCAGTCATGTCCAACTCTTTGTCTGACTCTACAGTCCATGGAATTCTCCAGGGCAGAATACTGGAGTAGGTAGGCTTTCCCTTCTTCAGGGGATCTTCCCAACCCAGGGATTGAACCCAGGTCTCCTAAATTGCAGGTGAATTCTTTACCAGCTGAGCCACAAGGGAAGTCCATATGTAGTAAGTACTAATTTAAAATAAGAAAAATTTGCTAAGGCTAGGTTTTTATTTTTTTAAAGCACAAAAGGGAATCTTAGTTCATATTATTTAATTATTAAAGAGGAGAGGAGAGCCTGCGAAACTTGCTAATATCATTATTTTATTTATTTTACATTACGCTTAGCAAATATTTTCCTTTCACAGTTAGTTAAGGAAATACCTGAATCTGGTCCCATCCTAAAAGTCTTCAGAACTAACTTTTCCCTCTTCAAGACCACACATTGTACAGACATTGTTCTTTATAGATAATTGTTTGATTTAGCACAATTTCATCAATATATTTATTGGCACAGTTCTTCAACTGGGAAAGGAGGTGTTGTGTTTTATTCATTTGTAACTATTATTACATCTATAACTGTTAGTGACCAGCAGGTCAACAATAAATAATTCTTGAATAGAGTAGAATTGTCTTAAATTCTGAGTGGCTATAGATGTATGATTTGTGTGTTCAGAATGAAGCAACTATCTCACTAGTGAGGTAGATTTTATCTCACTTGTGAAATTCAGAGAATCACTTCAGAATTCCTGATATGTGGATATCTTTGCTATGTTTAATGGCAACAGGAGATTATAATAGCTAAACATTGATTGTTATAATTTACAAATAATAAAGTGTTTGTAAAGCACTTATTATTATGCCAATTATATGAGATAGTAGTTGGAAAAGTTGTGCTTGCTGTACAACTGGTAATGACAAGGCTTAGTCAGGCTGTTATATTTGAATTTCATTAATCTGACTTCTCACTTATATCAATTTAGAGAAAAGAAATACGTATTTTTTATATCTCAGGATTTAATTAACTATTGCAGTAATCAATTTCTTTATATATTATTAACTTACATATTAAATATAACTTAGATATATTAAAAAAATATTTAAAGAGCATCTACTTTGTATTTTATCACTCTGTTAGGCATTAGGAATGCAGGAGTAAAGCAAATAGATGTTCAGTTCAGTTCAGTCATTCAGTCATGTCCAACTCTTCGCGACCCCATGAATTGCAACACGCCAGGCCTCCCTATCCATCACCAACTCCCAGAGTTCACTCAGACTCATGTCCATCGAGTCGGTGATGCCATCCAGCCATCTCATCCTCTGTCGTCCCCTTTTCCTCCTGCCCCTAATCCCCCCAAGCATCAGAGTCTTTTCCAATGAGTCAACTCTTCGCATGAGGTGGCCAAAGTATTGGAGTTTCAGCTTTAGCATCATTCCTTCCAAAGAACACACAGGGCTGATCTCCTTTAGAATGGACTGGTTGGATCTTCTTGCAGTCCAAGGGACTCTCAAGGGTCTTCTCCAACATCACAGTTCAAAAGCATCAATTCTTCGGTGCTCAGCCTTCTTCACAGTCCAACTCTCACATCCATACATGACCGCTGGATAAACCATAGCCTTGACTAGACGGGCCTTTGTTGGCAAAGTAGTGTCTCTGCTTTTGAATATGCCATCTAGGTTGGTCTTAACTTTCCTTCCAAGGAGTCAGCGTCTTTTAATTTCATGGCTGCAATCACCATCTGCAGTGATTTTGGAGCCCCCCAAAATAAAGTCTGACACTCTTTCCACTGTTTCCCCATCTATTTCCCATGAAGTGATGGACCAGATGCCATGATCTTCATTTTCTGAATGTTGAGCTTTAAGCCAACTTTTTCACTCTCCTTTTTAACTTTAGTCTCTACCTAAATGAAAATAGTCTACTGAGCAAATGGTATTATACAAGTAACTACAATTTAAAAAGTGCTATGAACATGGTAATTGAATGGCAATAACAAGGAGGTCTGTCCTGCACTGAGAAACTCAGGAAATGACATTCCAAAGGAGCTAAAGCCGAAGAATGAGTTGTAATTAACTAAGTGACAAAGTTAGGGGGTGAAAGGAAAGTTTCAAGAAAAATAAAATGATTGAAGACAGTTTGAAGGAGAGAAGAGCCTAGGAATTTGAGGGACTGAAAGATTCATTTGGTATAAGAGAGATAGAGTTCAATGAAATTGAAAACCTAGGCTGGGCCTTTTAAACTAGGTCAAGGACTTTAGATTTACCCTGCTGGGTGGAAGTCTCGGCAGTATAATAGAGCAAGAAAAGTAAGTAAACATACTGACTTGAGACATAATGTTTTTATCTACAGGTATCAGTGTGTATGTAGACAACCACAAAGAATATACCAAAAACACTCCAAGAATTAATATATGAATTAAAGGAAAAGAATATCCTGCTTAAAAAATTGAATATAATTGCTGAGATATTTTGGGACTTCCGAGGTGGTTCAGTGGGTAAAGAATCTTGCCTGAAATGCAGAAGACAGGAGAGACTGCTTCAATCCCTGAGTCAGGAAGATCCCCTGGAGGTGGGCATGGCTACACACTCCAGGATTCTTGCCTGGAGAATCCCATGGACAGAGGAGCCTGATGGGATACTTTCCATGGGGTCACAAAGAGCTGGACATGACTGAAATCACTGAGTATGCACACATTGCCATTTTATGCTGAAATTTAATTTACAGTATTTTACTTATTTTTCTTTTCTGACTTGTTTTGGACTGATTAATTTTTCTCTATTTTATTACTTTCTTTTACCCAGGAACTTTCTATTTCAATTATTCTAGTAAATTATACTTAAGTTTTAACAATTGTATCTCTTTCTTGCTCACCAAAAGATAAGCCATATAGAATATAAGCATTTCTTCATGTATAATATGCATCTCGGAAAACTTCTAGAGGTGTCTCTGATGGCTCAGATGGTAAAGAATCTGCCTCCAATGAGGAGACCAGGGTTCAATCCCTGGGTCAGGAAGATCCCTTACAGAAGGTAATGGCAACCCACTCCAGTATTACCTGGAGAATTCCATGGACAGAGGAGCCTGGTTGGCAGCAGTCCTGCTGCTGCTGCTGCTAAGTCGCTTCAGTCGTGTCCGACTCTGTGTAACCCCATAGATGGCAGCCCACCAGGCTTCGCCATCCCTGAGATTCTCCAGGCAAGAACACTGGAGTGGGTTGCCATTTCCTTCTCCAATGCATGAAAGTGAAAAGTGAAAGTGAAGTCGCTCAGTCGTGTCCGACTCTTCGCGACCCTGTGGACTGCAGCCAACCAGGCTCCTCCGTCCATGGGATTTTCCAGGCAAAAGTACTGGAGTGGGGTGCCATTGCCTTCTCCAGGGCAGCAGTCCATGGGGTTGCAAAGAGTCAGACAGGACTGAGTGACTAACACAGAAGACTTTTAATTCTCATAAAGCCAGGGACATTTTAAATATTCCTACCCACTAGAGCACGCTTACATTTGTATGGGCTGCATAGGAAAGCCATCTCTCCTTTATAATGACATTTATATCAGCAACTGGGCACCTAAACAGAGAAACTAATATAGAAAAAGTTTCTGATATAGTGTGTGTGTGTGTGTGTGTGTGTGTGTGTGTGTGTTCCTATACTTAGGATAGACTACCACCTACATATGGAGTTGCAGGATCAAAGCATTTATTTTAAATGTGATTAAATGTCTAAAAGATTTCTTCTTCCTGAAATAGGACACATCAGGAATACTCTGCAATATCAACTCATATCACCATCTGCAGGGAAAGAAGAACTGGCTAGGTGGCAATGGTCACGCTCTCTCACCCCACCGCCTCTCGCTCTTGCCCCATGTTTTGTAAATAATGGTTATGTAACAGCTGAGATCTTTATAGTACTGTTCTCGCACAATGCCCTATGTAAGTGCCACCTGACCCGCGTTTGCAGTCCACTCAATTCCAGTCCAGTTGCTTTGTGTTGAGTTGCGTAGTCGTCGCTGCTGCTGTATTAGTCCTTACAGAGTAAAGCTAGTCTGCCTTGCCACAATGAATGAAGAATGTTTGCAGTTCCTAGGGCTCCTCGCATCTTCTTCCAGCTTCCCTGCTTGTCTACCCTGGGTTCAGCGAACAGTAAGATACAGTGAGACAATTGGCGTAGTCGTGAATGAATAGCGATACACCGTCCTAACTGCTATCTACCCTCTGAAGCTTCACAGGGGCGGGGAATTTTCATCTTATTTCCATGCTTTCTTCTAATGTAATAAGACAGAATGGGAATCGTAAAAAAAGATTAGAGCCTCTGTATGGGAACTACGTGGTGAAGGGGAAATATCACAGACTAGAAGTAACTGGTGAGGATCATTCCTTCCTTCATCTTTCTACCTCTGGAGAAAAAGGTAAGTTCCCACCTGTTTGATCCAAAATCACAAATTCACCTGGAAATGTGTTGTAAAATACAAATACAAAGTGAAACAGCTTTGTTGGTCTTTAATAGTGCTTGCAGGCTTCTTCAAACTTGTTTTTCCACTGAATGTCTGTACATCAGAAAACATTCACACACAGAAGTATTAAGCAGGTATCTGTATAGTAGGCACCTTAAATCTACTTAGGTCAATTACAGTGTGTTTTTATGGAGAAGATAGAATTTTTCTTCTTAGACACTCTTGAAACTCACATTTACTGTGCAGTGAAAAAACTGTCCCCCAGAAATGTGTGGTTTTTATGGCTTTTCAAAGAGTAAAGGAGGGGAAAGAACAGGTAGGACATGACAGTGTATCCTGACATCAAATTTTATTTATGTGTGCACTTATCTTTTTTTTTTTGCTTAGGTATTTTATCAAACAGAGAAGGTAAGAAGGGAGCTACTTTCTCCACAAGAGATAGGCCATCATTCTAAGGGAAAAGCGTTGAAAAATGTCAGCTTGGTCTAAAGTGTTGATACAAGGAGCCCATACATGAATGAGGCCAGTAAGAAAAGACCAAAGGGATCTCAATTGTGAGGATTAAGACAGGTTTTTCAATGAACTTTCCTGGGGTTGATGAACAACTGATAGAGTTAGGAGTAAGGATAGTCATGAAAGTTTGTGGAAAGGATTGTCCACTGCTTTCTCCTAGATTGTGCCAAAGCATGAAGGAGGACAGAACACTCAGTTCTCCAATGAAAAGAGAAACTAGCTCCATTTTACATACGATTGTTAAACCTTCATTTGCAATCTTTGCAGGGCTTTCTTTTAAAAATATAATTTGTGTTAGAATTATTTCATTCAATATTTATTTATGGAGTGCCTAGTATCTGCTGGACACTGTTATAAATGCTGGAGATGCAGCAGTTGAAAAATTAAAAGGGAAAAAAGCCCTACCTTCATAGAACTTTCACTTTAGTTGAGAAAGTCAGACAATAAAAATATATATAAAAAGAAAATTAAAAAGCAAAAACACAATGATAAGAAAAGCATACTGTATGTTAAAAGAGCACATGTTGAAAAATATAGACTATGGTCAAGGTTAAGTTTGATCACAATAAGCCACAGTGATTAGAACAAAGACTTGAAAGATACAGGGAATGACCCAAGGGAATAGCTCTATAAAAAGCATTTCTGGGAGAGGGAACAAAAAGAATTTAAAAAAAAAATGAAGGACCTATATAATAGCATGCTGAGTGTATTCAGCAAATAACAAGAGGGTCATGTGTGTTTGAACTCAAAGGAGTCAAAAGAGCAAATACTTGGAGATGAAGTTTTAAAGGTGGTAGGAACCAAATGATAGGAACTTTCAGTGCTCTGAAGGCCTTTGTGTTTAAATACTTTGGCTTTTGCTCTGAGTAAAATGGGGGTTGTTGGAAGATTTAAATATGCCTTTTAAATAAATAAAACTCCTTGTATAAAATTTCTTGGACTCCCCATTCCATTAATGTTTCAATAAGAAACTTAAAATTCAGTTTGCCTTTCAAAGAGAGAGTACACACTGAGAGGCTTAAACCATTTCTATTCCATGTCAGTTCCCTTTTCTGAATAATTAATGTTTTTCAGAATTCATGTCTTCTGAATGGTTGACTCTTTATTTCACTCTTGCTTTATACTCTTCCCAGATTCAGTCTAAGGTAAACAGTTTGAAAGGAGATTCTCTGTTCTTGAATGCAGAATCTCCAAGGGGATTCTCATTGACACTAAACTGGTCTTTCTGGTGACAGAAATTGACATCTTTCTTTTAAACAAGGTATAATATGTTTTAAATGGATGAAAAGTTCCATTTTCTGTCAGTGGGCCATTTAGAGCAGGCCATTTAAGGGACTTGGACATAACACTGAAAATCTTATCTGTGATGTAGAAAAATCACAGACCCAGACACGCATCTTCTATCCCTGCTTTATATCAACTACTTTCTTTATCTCATTATACAAAACCAATAGTGAGTATATGTAAAAAGCTACTGGCTATTTTTCTGCCTCTCCTCTTTTACACTTTATTGATCTGCATGGTGGTTCCATGGAGAGCATCAGTCCAAGGATGGTAGGGAGACCATCCCCCCCAACACCGACTACTGAATTTGAATTTAGGCACACACACTGACATAACTCTGCTCTCTGTCACCTGGTCATATTCATAACGTCAGAATGTGCTAGTTATTTCCAAAAAGGATGCAAATAATTTCCTTCTACCAACCCAGAAATTTGGCCTACCTTACTCTTTCAAGCCATTATAAGATTCTCTTAACCAGATGATAAAAATTAGGAATGTGATATGCTTCATGTTTACTAAAATAGAAGGTGTAGTTACAATTAATAATAGGGCAATAAAATTGAAATTAGTCACATAAATTACACATACAGGCTTAAGAAGACTTACAAATTTGCCCTAAAATGTATCAATAGGTCAATTGTAAATGTACGAACAACTCTCTTAAAGTATGATAGATTTAGGTTAAACCAAATAATCAGATATTTTAAGTGGTTTCATCCCAGGTAATATCAACATGAATCTTTTAAACTCCTTTATATAAGTAGAATATATAGGTAACAAAATACCTCAACTATATAATATCCTGACCATATATTTAATATTAATTGAAGGATTCTGATTTTTCTAAGATTCCTCTAATAAACACTTTGATACAAATCTTCTTTTGTTATTTGTCAAATAGCTTGTTATTTGTCTACATCTTGGTGAATCTAAATCTTTGGCATTTTCATAATAATGTAAGATGTTCTTTTTTTAAAAGGCATTTTTTTTATTGTGAGAATATAGGAAATGTCAGAAAAGTAATTACATAATGTAATGAAATGGTTGAGTTTCTGATAACAGCAAAAATTACTATTATGGCTGTAAGTTAGCCAGAATTTTAGCATCAGTAAATTAAAATGTCAATCTAGCATTTGAAAAAATATGAATGCTACATAAAATCTTCAAAAAATCTACTCTTGAAGAAACAACAGTGGTCATAATTTACCACATTGTAGGAGATTAAAATATTGCTACTGGAAAGTAAACTTATTTTGGGGGTTCTATAAAAGTTATTTCTCAATGTAAAGAGGAAGAAAAATAGACTTCACAGCCTAGAGCGAAGTATAGCCATTTGAAATTACCTCATGGGAAGAATAAAACCACTAAGGTGTTCTCTGGATAGATTTTGATCTCTATAAGGATATGAGCTATAATGATCAGAGGGCATTCTAAAATGCACCAAAAGTTGTTAAACTAAGGAATAGCTCAACCTAGACATCCTTTACCTTTTTAAGATTAGATGCTAGTAAGCAAGACCTATAGGCTGCCAGAGCAATAATAGTATTCGAAGTATAATAATGAGACATTAGACAGTTGGAGATTCTTTTCAGTATATTTGTTAAGCTAATTGTACATCCTTCAAGCTTTGAACATAACCCATGCTTGTATACAGCTGTGCATGTTGTATCTATCATGTTATAATTAGGTAAGATAAATTTTTTATCAGTTGAATAAGTTCTATAGTTCCATATCAAATAAAAAGATAGTATAAGGTTATTTTTCTCAATAAAACAGATAAAACTATATTTTATTGTAAATACATACCATATTTGCTAAATTTATGGACTTACTTTGTTTTCATAATATATATTTCAGATGGCAGCAATGCATTAGCAGTGTTTTACCCAAAGTAGACAACAATTAGTGGCAATATTCAATTGACCTCTTACCTAAACACGTTCTTTGCAAATGCTTATCGGGTTGCTTTTCTTAAACCAGAGATTCATTCCAAACTCTTGTCTTGAAAACAAGACATTGACTTCTAATCATACTCTGCCAGCAGAGATAGAATCTACTGTGAGTCTAGATTTCCTCAGCTTTAAAACTGTCATAATATCAACCATTTTTTTGTGTTAGTAGTAAGTTTGTATATACCTATATAAAAATAAAATAAATGTAAATATTTATACAATAAACATGTATATACTACATATTTTAATAGTTTAAATGTAAAATGCTATTTAAATATAAATGTATTATTCTAAACTGACATATAAAATTGTCCCCAATATCCATGAAAACATAGTCTTTTGAATTTATCATTAACCAAGGATAGTGTCAAAATGAATCTTCTTCAAAGCAAATTCTGCTCTGTAGTAAAAGGTGTTATAGTGAATGTCTGGTGTGTTTAATACTTAGACAGAAACTGATATGGCACCAGGCTAAACACTGAGACAGCGGAGATTTTTAAAGCCCATTAGATTGTAATGTCATTGACAGCAGGGAAGAAGTATTTTATTTCCTTTGTAACCCCCTGCCTTTCACTATAGAGGACAGGATTTCATACAAAGTGAATGCTCAATAACTCTTGTGGTGGTGACTGCTAGATAATGAGTCATGAAAAATAGCTAAATTAGAGTCAGGAAAAATCTGTCAAGCTGTAGTAACCATGTGTGTTGCAATGAACATCAAGAGACTAGCCAAAGGATGACAGTGAGAGCATACGATTTGTATGCCTGGTAAAAATGTTGCCACAAGGATACTATTCAAGAAGTAACAGACTGACTTAATCTGATACAAGTGTGAATAGAGGACTATAAAGTAGAAAACTCATGATCTGTTATCGCCAATTTCAAAGCAATAATCACAGTTAGAATATAATGAATTCTCACTAGATACCTTTGAAATTATACCTACAAAAACTTTGCTATCTTTACCTTTATATTTGAATGTTTTAAATAACATTTTTAGAGGCTTAAATTGAAATACTTCTTGTAGGGAGGATGATGCAGAATGTGATTATATAGCCAAGTAAATGTGCAATTCAGATTATTTTTTCTTTAAAGCCAAGGAGTATACTAACTGTACCTGTAGCTTTTGAAATCCAGTAGTATTATTCATTTTAATCTCAAGTGTTTCATGATGTATTTATGCTTTATTATAATGTCATCACTGCATGTGAAATGGCAATGATTTGAAAATATTAATGTATTCTTAATAACATATTAATTAAGGT
The DNA here is from genome assembly GCF_032452875.1 of Bos javanicus. Classification (NCBI taxonomy): domain Eukaryota; kingdom Metazoa; phylum Chordata; class Mammalia; order Artiodactyla; family Bovidae; genus Bos; species Bos javanicus. The sequence goes on along the minus strand of NC_083891.1, from coordinate 26,744,373 downwards.
GATGTTTAAACACATTTGTGCCAGTTTAGGCAACAAAGGGCAGAAAGCTCTATCATGCTCTGCTGGTTAGTCACTTCAGTAATGCCCAGCTCTTTGCAACACCATGGACTGCAGCCCGCCAGGCTCCTCTGTCCATGGGATTCTCCAGGTAAGAATACTGGAGTGGGTTGCTATGCCCCGCTCAAGGGGATCTTCCCAATCCAGGGATTGAACCCATATCTCCTGCATTGCAGGCAGGTTCTTCATCCACTGAGCCTATAAAGGGGGGTATAATTTAGAAAATTAGAGATACCAAGGGAACATTTCATGCAAAGATGGGCTTGATAAAGGACAGAAATGGTATGGACCTAACAGAAGCAGTAGATATTAAGAAGAGATGGCAGGAATACACAGAACTGTACAAAAAAGATTATCACAACCAAGATAATCACAATGGTGTGATCACTCACCTAGAGCCAGACATCCTGGAATGTGAAGTCAAGTGGGCCTTAGAAAACATCACTACAGACAAAGCTAGTGGAGGTGATGGAATTCCAGTGGAGCTATTTCAAATCCTGAAAGATGATGCTGTGAAAGTGCTGCACTCAATATGCCAGCAAATTTGGAAAACTCAGCAGTGGCCACAGGACTGGAAAAGGTCAGTTTTCATTCCAATCCCAAAGAAAGGCAATGCCAAAGAATGCTCAAACTACCGCACAATTGCACTCATCTCACACGCTAGTAAAGTAATGCTCAAAATTTCCAAGCCAGGCTTCAGCAATATGTGAACCATGAACTTCCTGATGTTCAAACTGGTTTTAGAAAAGGCAGAGGAAAAAAAAAAAAAAAAAAGAAAAGGCAGAGGAACCAGAGATCAAATTGCCAACATCCACTGGACCATGGAAAAAGCAAGAGAGTTCCAGAAAAGCATCTATTTCTGCTTTATTGACTATGCCAAAGCCTTTGACTGTGTGGATCACAATAAACTGTGGAAAATTCTGAAAGAGATGGGAATACCAGACCACCTGACCTGCCTCTTGAGAAACCTATATGCATGTCAGGAAGCAACAGTTAGAACTGGACATGGAACAACAGACTGGTTCCAAATAGGAAAAGGAGCACGTCAAGGCTGTATATTGTCACCCTGCTTATTTAACTTCTGTGCAGAGTACATCATGAGAAATGCTTGGCTGGAAGAAGCACAAGCTGGAATCAAGATTGCCGGGAGAAATGTCAATAACCTCAGATGTGCAGATGACACCACCCTTATGGCAGAAAGTGAAGAGGAACTCAAAAGCCTCTTGATGAAAGTGAAAGTGGAGAGTGAAAAAGTTGGCTTAAAGCTCAACATTCAGAAAATGAAGATCATGGCATCTGGTCCCATTACTTCATGGGAAATAGATAGGGAAACAGTGGAAACAGTGTCAGACTTTATTTTTCTGGGCTCCAAAATCACTGCAGATGGTGATTGCAGCCATGAAATTAAAAGACGCTTACTCCTTGGAAGAAAAGTTATGACCAACCTAGATAGCATATTGAAAAGCAGAGACATTACTTTGCCAACAAAGGTCCATCTCGTCAAGGCTATGGTTTTTCCAGTGGTCGTGTATGGATGTGAGTTGGACTGTGAAGAAAGCTGAGTGCTGAAGAATTGATGCTTTTGAACTGTGGTGTTGGAGAAGACTCTTGAGAGTCCCTTGGACTGCAAGGAGATCCAACCAGTCCATTCTGAAGGAGATCAGCCCTGGGATTTCTTTGAAATGAATGATGCTAAAGCTGAAACTCCAATACTTTGGCCACCTCATGCGAAGAGTTGACTCATTGGAAAAGACTCTGATGCTGGGAGGGATTGGTGTCAGGAGGAGAAGGGGACAACAAAGGATGAGATGGCTGGATGGCGTCACTGACTCGATGGATGTGAGTCTCTGTGAACTCTGGGAGTTGGTGATAGACAGGGAGGCCTGGCGTGTTGAGATTCATGGGATCGCAAAGAGTCGGACATGACTGAGCGACTGAACTGAACTGAACTGAATTTTCAGTTGCCTTTCTATCAACCTGGAACTCAGGCAAGCTGTATGGTAGAGAAAAAGGAAGCCCTGCATTTTGTTTCATTAAAAAAAAAAATTATTGGAGTATAGTTGATTTACAATGCATGTTTCTTTCTGCTCTGCAAAGTGAGTCAGTTATTCATACACATATATTCACTTTTTAGATTCTTTTCCCATGTAAGTCATTACAAGGTATTGAGTAGAGTTCCCTGTGCCATAAAGTAGGTTGTTATTAGTTATCTACTTTATATATAGTAGTATGGATATGTCAATTCCAATCTCTCAATCCATCCCACACCCTGCTTACCGTCTTGGCATCCATATGTTTGTTCTCTATGTCCATTGTCTCTATTTCTGCTTTTCAAATAAGCTCATCTATACCCTTTTTCTCCTCAGTTGGTAAAGAATCTGCCTGCAGTGCAGGAGACCTGGGTTCGATTCCTGGATTGGGAAGATGCCCTGGAGAAGGAAATGGCAACTCAGCAATCCAGTATTCTTGCCTGGAGAATCCCATGGACAGAGGAGCCTGGCGGGCTACTGTCCATGGGGTCGCAAGAGTCAGACACAACTGAGCGACTTTCACTTCACTTCACTTCATACCCTTTTTCTAGATTCCACAAATATGCATTAATATATGGTGTTTGTTTCAACTTATTTTACTCTGTATTACAGTCTCCAGGTCCATGCATGTCTCTGAAAATGGTGAAATTGCATTCCATTTTATGGCAGAGTAAGAGTCAGACATAACTGAGTGACTGAGGACACACACACACACAATATTCCACTGTGTGTATGTACCACATCTTCTTTCCATTACTCTGTTGATGGACATTTAGATTGCTTCCATGTCCTGACTATTATAAATAGTGCTGCAATGAAACTTGGGTTATATTAAGCACATAATCTAATGACAAATATAACTTAAGTGCATACCTAATGACAAAAAATGTGGTCCACTGGAGAAGGGAATGGAAAACCACTTCAGTATTCTTGCCTTGAGAACCTCATGAGCAGTATGAAAAGGCAAAAAGATATGACACTGAAAGATGAACTTGACAGGTTAGTAGGTGCCCAATATGCTACTGGAGAAGAGGGGAGAAATAACCCCAGAAAGAATGAAGAGATGGAGCCAAAGTGAAAACAACACCCAGTTTTGGATGTGACTGGTGATGGAAGTAAAGTCTGATGCTGTAAAGAACAATATTGCATAGGAACCTGAAATGTTAGGTCCATGAATCAAGGTAAATTGGAAGTGGTCAAACAGGAGATGGCAAGAGTAAACATTGACATTTTAGGAACCAGTGAACTAAAATGGACTGGAGTGGGCAAATTCAATTCAGATGACCATTATATCTGCTACTGTGGGCAAGAATACCTTAGAAGAAATGGAGGAGCCCTCATAGTCAACAAAAGCATATGAAACTCAGTACTTGGGTGCAGTCTCAAAAATGACAGAATAATCTCTGTTCATTTGCAAGGCAAACCATTCAATATCACAGTAATCCAAGTCTATGCACCAATGACTAATGCCAAAGCAGCTGAAGTTGAACAGTTCTAGGAAGAACTACAAGATCTTTTAGAATTAATACCCAAAAAAGATGTCCTCTTCCTTGTAGGGGACTGGAATGCAAAAGTCAAGAGACACCTGGGGTTACAGGCAAGTTTGGCATTGGGGTCAAAATGAAGCGGGGCAAAAGCTAATGAGGTTTTGCCAAGAGAATGCACTGGTCATAGTAAATAGCCTAAGTATCTTGATGAAAGTGAAAGAGAAGAGTGAAAAAGCTGGCTTAAAACTCAACATTCAAAAAATTAAGATCATGGCATCTGGTCCAATCACTTCATGGCAAATAGATGGGGAAACAATGGAAACAGTGAGAATTTATTTGAGGGCAGGGGGGGGGCTCCAAAATCACTGCAGATAGTGACTGCAGCCATGAAATTAAAAGATGCTTGCTCCTTGGAAGAAAAGCTATGACCAACCTAGACAGCATATTAAAGGGCAGAGACATTACTTTGCCAACAAATGTCTGTCTAGTCAAAGCTATGGTTTATCCAGCAGTCATATATGGATGTGAGAGTTGGATCATAAAGAAAGATAAGTCCCAAAGAATTGATGATTTTGAACTGTAGTGTTGGACAAGTCTCTTGAGAGTCCCTTGGACTAAAAAATCAAACCAGTCAATCCTAAAGGAAATCAGTCCTGAATATTCATTGGAAGGAATGATGCTGAAGCTCCAATACTTTGGCCACCTGATGCAAAGAACTGACTCGTTTGAAAAGACCCTGATGCTAAGAAGGATTGAAGGCAGGAGAAGAAGGGGATGATAGAAGATGAGGTGGTTGGATGGCATCACCAACTAGATGGACATGAGTTTGAGCAAGCTCCAGGAGTTGGTGATGGACAGGGAAGCCTGGCGTGCTGCAGTCCGTGGGGTCACAAAGAGTCAGACACAGCTGAGTGACTGGATTGAACTGAACTGAACTGAAGTGCATAGCATCTCCTTCTTTCTATGTGTGTACCAGGATTTATTTAACCATTCTCATGGGTAAATACTCCTTTCTATGGTTTTTATATTCAGTGGGGGCATTATCTCTATGGTGAAATAAATACCCTTATTTCTCTAAATTTATTTTCTCATATACATCCCTAAACAAGAACATTGGGAATGTGTTAAAATGCAAACTTTAGTGTAGCTCGACATTTTAAATTTACATTCCCTCCATTTTACTCACTATCTGTACTCTTTTTCCAACCCATTCCCCTCTTCCTATTTGACTCTAACCCTCTAAATCCAAACATCAGCAGCCAGTTCTCTCTGCATTATCTTATTTGACTCAAAATGCCCTTTTCCCAAATTGCTCTAAAGGATTTCTACTATCCCTCTCAATGATATAGACATGCTGGCTCCTCAGACACTCACACTTAATGAAAACTCCAGCCACTTTGTCAATGGTATTCCATTGACAGCAACTGTGAGAGCAACCCATAATATGGGCATTTGTTTAGGTATTCTGAGTATCTTCCCATGCCTACTAATGTTCATTGTATGGCTATGCATAAAATACTGTTTCATCAATTAATAATGTATATCTTTTTCTAGTTAGCCGTATTTTATAAATTAAACTATTAGAATCATATTATAACTTATGAAGCCTTGCTTTTCATTTTTAATTAACTTAAGCACATCAAGCTTCTCCACTGTTAAATTGAAATTTTTTCTGTAGTTCTCACATGATGCCAAGTAATGTAACTAAATGAGGGTATCTGACAGGGAGAGAAGATTTCTAATTTGTCATTATTCCTGGCCCAGGGTACTAAAATGTGGCTATTCTGTTTTGGCATGCTTCACTATTTCTGTGTTAAAACTATGTGACAGAGCAAACTGCCAATCTTTGGGTATTAAGATGAATGTTCAAAGGTAGTTCTGTGTATTTCATATTATATATCTAGTGTTGTACGGTCATTTATGCCAAATTATAGTTTATGTTTAATATGCTTACTGCCATCTTCTGTGCATGCTTCTTCATAGGGATATGTTACTGCATTAAACTGCAACACCATTTTATGGGATTTGATTTCTAGTACACCAGAGTGAGAAGTCTCACTTGGTGTGAAAACTGTGCAAAGATAAAATTGTGTTGATAATCAGTATTTAAAATTTCCAGTTATAATTCACTAGTATTTACTATAATATCTAGTGATGATTAATTCTAATATAATTAAGAATATTTTGACAAGTAGAAAACAAGGAAAAGAAATCAAATGTTCAGGCTAAATGAAATTCTATTGTAACAAACAAACACTCTTTAGAATCATTCTGTTCCAGGTTACTTTCTTTTCCTTTGTGTTTATCGAAGTTTCTATTGCAGTCAACAACATTAAAATTTTTTTTTAAATTATTTATTATGGAAAGTTAGAGGAAAGCTAAGCTCTTCAAGTAATTTTCTGACACACCAGGACATTAAAAGTACAGAAAATGTGTTATAAACCAACAATCTAATAATCAAAAGCTCTCTGCCATGTTTCTTTTTTCAACAGACATTTTCCCTTTAGAAAATTGGAAATTTTTAAGTAGATCAGGGTGTTAAGACTTTTTAAGCAAGACAAACTCTTTTGAGAAATGTCTTTTATTGAATACCTCTTACGTGCTGGGCACAGACCAACAACAAAAAACAAAACTCATCTGTCATTGCTATACCAGATTAAAATCTCTCCATATTTTCATTATTGTACTAGGAAAACTCGGGTATTTCTATGATTATTTTCTGGATGTAAATCTAATATCTACCCAATTGAAATTCAAGGATCACAATAAACCGTGGAAAATTCTGAAAGAGATGGGAATACCACACCATCTGACCTGTCTCTTGAGAAACCTGTATGCAGAATCAGGAAGCAACAGTTAGAACTGGACATAGAACAACAAACTGGTTCCAAATAGGAAAAGGAGTACGTCAAGGCTGTACATTGTCACCCTGCTTATTTAACTTCTATGCAGAGTACATCATGAGAAATGCTGGGCTGGAAGAAGCACAGCTAGAATCAAGATTGCTGGGAGAAATATCAATAACCTCAGATATGCAGACAATACCACCCTTATGGCAGAAAGTGAAGAGGAACTAAAAAGCCTCTTGATGAAAGTGAAGGAGAGTAAAAAAGTTGGCTTAAAGCTCAACATTCAGAAAACGAAGATCATGGCATCTGGTCCCATCACTTCATGGGAAATAGATGGGGAAACACTGGAAACAGTGTCAGACTTTATTTTTCTGGCCTCCAAAATCACTGCAGATGGTGATTGCGGCCATGAAATTAAAAGATACTTACTCCTTGGAAGGAAAGTTATGACCAACCTAGATAGCATATTGAAAAGCAGAGACACTATTTTGACAACAAAGGTCCATCTAGTCAAGGTTATGGTTTTTCCAGTGGTCATGTATGGATGTGAGAGTTGGACGGTAAAGAAAGCTGAGCGCCAAAGAATTGACGCTTTTGAATTATGGTGCTGGAGAAGACTCTTGAGAGTCCCTTGGACTGCAAGGAAATCCAACCAGTCCATTCTAAAGGAGATCAGTCCTGGGTGTTCTTTGGAAGGAATGATGCTAAAGCTGAAACTCCAATACTTTGGCCACCTCATGGGAAGAGTTGACACATTGGAAAAGACCCCGATTCTGGGAAAGATTGAGGGCAGGAGGAGAAGGGGACAATAGAGGATGAGATTGCTGGATGGCATCACCGACTCGATGGACATGAGTTTGGGTAGACTCTGGGAGTTGGTGATGGACAGGGAGGCCTGGCGTGCTGTGATTCATGGGGTCGCAAAGAGTCGGACATGACTGAGTGACAACTGAACTGAAACTTGATTTATTGAGCAGGAACTAAAAGGACATAATTAATGCTGTTCTGAAAGGAATATGATAAAAATACTACCTCTGCCATACTTCCTTCCATGTGCATTTTGAGGAGTTTTAATAAAGCAGTCTCATAGTTAAAATGTAGGGAATATCCCCTGGAGAAGGAAATGGCAACCCACTCCAGGGTTCTTGCCTGGGAAATCCCATTGACAAGGAAGCTGATGGGCTGCAGTCATGGGTTCGCAAAAGAGTCAGATAGGCCTTAGTGCCAAATCTGGAAAGGAGTACGTCAAGGCTGTACATTGTCACCTGCTTATTTAACTTATATGCAGAGTGCATCTTGAGAAATGCTGGGCTGGGTGAAGAACAAGTTGGAATCAGGATTGCTGGGAGAAATATCAATAACCTTAGATAAGCAGATGGCACCACCATTATGGCAGAAAGGAAAGAACTAAAGAGCCTCTTGATGAATATGAAAGAGGAGAGTGAAAAAGTTAGTTAAATCTCTACATTCAGAAAACAAAGATCATGGCATCTGGTCCCATCACTTCATGGCAAATAGATGGGAAACAATGGAAACAGTGACAGACTATTTTTTTTCAGCTCCAAAATCACTGCAGATAGTGACTGCAGCCATGAAATTAAAAGACACTTGCTCCTTGGAAGGAAAGTTATTACCAACCTACATAGCATTTAAAAAGCAGAGATATTACTTTGCCAACAAAAGTCCATGTAGTCAAAGCCATGGTTTTTCCAGTAGTCATGTATGGATGTGAGAGTTGGACTATAAAAGAAAGCTGAGTGCCGAAGAATTGATGCTTTTGAACTGTGGTGTTGGAGAAGACTTCTGAGAGTCCCTGGACTGCAAGGAGATCCAACCAGTCCATCTTCAAGGAAATCAGTCCTGAATATTCATTGGAAGGACTGATGTTGAAGCTGAAACTCCAATACTTTGGCCACCTGATGCAAAGTACTGATTCATTTGAAAGGACCCTGATGCTGGCAAAGATTGAAGGTGGGAGGAGAAGGGGATGACAGAGGATGAGATGGTTGGATGGCATCACCAACTCAATGGGCATGAGTTTGAGTAAACTCCAGGAGTTGGTGATGGACAGGGAGGCCTGGCATGCTGTAGTCCATGGAGTTGCAAAGAGTCGAACACGACTGAGCAACTGAACTGAACTGAACTGAACTGAACAACAGTAGTTAAGATAAATATGAGGTTTTTTTTTTTTTTTTGAAACAACAGAAATTTATTGTCTTTCAGCCCAGAAGCTGGGAGTCCAGTTGCTGGTAGAATGTTTTTCTGAAGGTTCTGAGGGAGCATGTTCATACCTCTCCACTAGCTTCTGTGGCTGCATCACTCCAGTCTTTGCTCCCATCTTCACGTGACCTTCTATATCTGTATTGCATTTCTCTCTTATAAAACCAGTGTCTTGATGTGAGCCTACCCTAATCCAGTATGACCTCATTTTCTGCAAATAAGGTCATATTCCAAGGTACCACAGATAAGGACTTCAGCATGTTTTTGAGGGGAACACAGTTCAACTGTCAACAGCCAACAAGTTTTGCTTCTATCTTACTTTTTTTCATTTAATATGTGTTGGGTATTGGCCCATGTCTGTAGCTAAAGAGTTGTCCCTTCAGGGGCCATTTCAGAGTCCACTGTATGAGCATACCATAATCATATAATAAGTTCTCTGTTAGTGGATATTTACGTTTGACACATCTTCTGTTTGGTACTCATTATTATGTCTTTCCCTCTATTTTTAGAGCATAACCTAGCAAATGGGAAAATAATTTTTAATTTGGGTAAAAATGGTGCTTCATAAACAAATGGCTTTGCATGTATGTGGATCTAGAAAATGATGTAGATGATCTTATTTACAAAGCAGAAAGAGACAGAGAACAAACAACAAATGAATAGATACCAAAGGGGGAGTGGGGAGTGGTGGGATGAATGGGGAGGTTGGAATTGACATATAAACACTTCTATGTGTAAAACAGCTAACTAATGGGTTCCTACTGTATAGCACAGGGAACTCTACTCAATGCTCTGTGGTGACCTAAATGGAAAGGAAATCCAAAAAAGAGCGAACATATGTATATGTGTAGCTGATTTACTTTGTTGTACAGCAGAAACTGACACCACGTTGTAAAGTAACTATACTCCAATAAAAATTAACTAATCCAATAATTAATCTATCTAATTTGAAGAGATAAATAAATCTGAGTTTAAAGCAAACAATGGAGAAGAAAAGATTGCATGCCAATGACAAGAGTTGATAATAAAATATATAATTAGGTAGAAAATAGGTTGTTATACTATGTCTTTGAGCAGACTATTAATATGGAGAGCATTATAATTTGAGGGTATAGTGTGGCTTTCAAATTTTTGATCATGATCTTCTGTAAGAAATATATTTTACATTAAACTCAATCACCTTAGCTTTGAAAAAATATTTCATGAGACACTACTTACTCTTACTAGTTATAGAGCACTCTGCTATTTTTTTATTGCTTGCTTGCATTTGTGTTCTATTTCAATACAAAAATGATGGTTTGCACACATTTCATCTATTTCATAATATATTTCTGGAGTTTGAAAAATACTATCATAGCAATATCAGTTAATAGTGGTAAATAGGAAAGATTAACCTAAAGGGAGGCTATAGAAGAAATGATTAGTTATGGAGTGAAAAGATGTAAATTAGATTGTGGTGAGCTTTAATGCTGTGAAGGAAATCTTGATATGCAAGAGAAAACATACACAGTGGGCAAGATAATTTTATCTAAGATACTGATTGTGGCTAATGGAAAGAAAACTAACTGTATTTGCTTGTGTATGTGTGTACTTGTGTGTGTGTGTGTGTGTGTGTGTGTGTACTTATCTTTGTCTCTCTCATCAGGATTTAAGTATACTGAGACACAGAATTCATCATTCATGTTCAGTGCTATGTTCCTAGTCATTTAAAAAATAAACTATCAATCACACAGTGAGTGCTGAATTAGTGTTTGTTGAATGAAGGGGACAACCAAGTAGGATAACTGAAATATTAAAATAGCAAACCTTATCAGCATAAAGACTCCAAAGGTTTATGTTAGACAAACCAAAATATTATGTGTATTTTGTCTGTTTTATGTGTCCTCTTATGAAAAGCTTTGTAACATACTGATTTCTTTCCATTAAAGTTTACATACTCTTAACTATAATCAGAGAAGACTATGGTATTTGAAAAATATGTTGTCTTGTAATAGCGTTATCTACCTTGGAGTCTCCACATATGATCATGATGATAGTTAAGGGATTATCTTGGAAAAATAAAATATATTTATAAAGAGACAAAAACTCTTATCTTTTTATTTTCAGTTCAGTTCAGTTCAGTCACTCAGTAGTGTTTGACTCTTTGTGACCCCATTAATCGCAGCACGCCAGGCCTCCCTGTCCATCACCAACTCCCAGAGTTCACTCAGACTCATGTCCATCGAGTCAGTGATGCCATCCAGCCATCTCATCCTCTGTCGTCTCCTCCTACCGTCCCCAATCCCTCCCAGCATCAGGGTCTTTTCCAATGAGTCAAGTCTTCACATGAGGTGGCCAAAGTACTGGAGTTTCAGCTTTAGCATCATTCCTTCCAAAGAAATCCCAGGGCTGATCTCCTTCAGAATGGACTGGTTGGATCTCCTTGCAGTCCAAGGGACTCTCAGGAGTCTTCTCCAACACCACAGTTCAAAAGCATCAATTCTTTGGCACTCAGCTTTCTTTACAGTCCAACTCTCACATCCATACATGACCACTGGAAAAACCATAGCCTTGACTAGACGGGCCTTTGTTGGCAAAGTAATGTCTCTGCTTTTGAATATGCTATCTAGGTTGGTCATAACTTTTCTTCCAAGGAGTGAGCGTCTTTTAATTTCATGGCCATAGTCACCATCTGCAGTGATTTTGGAGCCCCAAAAAATAAAGTCTGACACTGTTTCCCCATCTATTTCTTTTTATTTTAGCGTCCTCCAAACCCAGTAATGTGTCTGACACACAATAAGGACTTAATAAATGCTTTATGTAGACAAGACTAAGTGATCTTTACTTAATTTTTTTATTAAATGTTCCATATGTGTTTGTTTTGGGGCTTATCAGGCAGCACTAGTGGTGAAGAATTCATCTGCCACTGCAGGAAGACACAAGAGACCCAGGTTTGATCCCTGGGTATGGTGGATCCCCTGGAGGAGGGCATGGCAACCCACTCCACTATTCTTGCCTGGAGAATCCCCATGGACAGAAGAGCCTGATGGGTGATAGTCCATAGGGTCAAAAAAAGTCAGACAGGACTTAAGCAACTTAGCACACATGGACACACTTGTTTTTATTCTAGAAGATCAAAAATACAAATTAACAGGAAGGATAAAATGAATATCATCCTACCATCAGAGATAACCACTAATGTGTGTGTGTGTAAATATGCAAGTGTATTTGTGTATTTTGACTTTAAATACACACACACATATACACTTGTATATTTTAGTTTTATTTATTTTAAAAAAACACAGAACCATTATTGTACATATTTTATAGCCTTGTTTAAAGTCACTTAGATTCACCAACATTACCCATTCCATGGGACTATTATGGAGAGCAAATGAAAAAAATGCATGAATAGCACTTAATTCAGTGCCTACCACATAAAAGGAAATCAACAAATGTTAACAACTGCTGTTGAAATCATACTGTTTTATAATCTGTTTTATATTCATTTAAATTTTATATTCATTCATAATACATAATGAATATTTCTTATGCCATTAAATAATATTCCACAATGTTATTTTGATAGCTTTAGCATATTCCATTATGTATAATTATATTTTCACCAGTCTTGTCTTGTTGGGTGTTTAAATTGTCCCTTTTATTATTAAACTCATGCATCAAAGAACATCTTTTGTATACATGTATGCTTATTTGCTTATGATATATTTTTACATTTTTTTCTTATTTAAAAAATAATATATACACACTTTTTAAAAAGTGGTATTGCAAGTTTTATATTACTAATAAAATTATTAGTAGCAATAGTAATATAAGTAATATTTTATTTTTATGGTAAAATAACAAATTTATATCTCATTTCCCCCATTTTTAGTTCTTAAGTCAAACGCAATCATGTTCATACTCATCAGAACCATATTTTAATAATTTCTTTTTCTTAATAGGAATCACTTGACTTTCTAGAAGGGAAACTTTTCATTGATTGGCATTTGGCACACCATGATTTTAAAGTAGTGAGTATATTAGGACATCTCTGTTCAATAGTATGGCTTCTGATTATGGAACAGTATTAACCAATTTTTGATAGATGTTGTTTGATTTGATTTGTATAGATTTGATTATAAATTTTCCCATTACTCACTAATATTTAAGGCTACTTGGTTGGTTACTCTAATTTGTTCATGAAAAATATATACAGAATCCCCCAAATAGCTGTACAGTCCATGGAATTCTCCAGGCCAGAATACTGGAGTGGATAGCCATTCTCTTCTTCAAGGGATCTTCCCAATGCAGGGATTGAACCCAGATCTCCCAGATTGCAGGCGGATTCTTTATCAGCTGAGCCATCAGGGAAGCCCAATAAAGGTATACATACTACTATAAATAAATTTTTTAATCATTATTACTTCTGATGATCAATTTTCTGGGCCAGTTTTTTTTTCCATTTGGATGTATATCCCAGGCCTTCTATCATCAAGCATAATTATCTGCATGCATAGTATAATTAATACCTAGAACCAGGTTCTCTGTCTTGCAAGAAATTATTTAAGGATTCGGGAAAAGAGCATTAAGTGCTTTCCCCAGCCATGCCAATAGGAGTGTGAACTCCAGAAAAGATGAAGCTTGAAGCTTTGATGTTAATAATTTCAGTGTCACATGCAATGCTCTGGGCATATATATGAACTAAATGCCTGCATCATAAGTAGAATACTTAGAAGATTCCATGAACAGCATTATTTTCAGAGCAAAAAGTGAATAATTATATAATGTTATCTTTCTTCCCAGTATTACATTTTTCTGCCTTCAAAGAATGTCCAGAGGAAGGTATGATTTGCCTGCAGTTCTAAAATACATAAAGTGCTTTGGGTCTATTAGGAACTGAATTCCAGTGAAGTGAACTGAAAGGAAAGTTGCAAAGTTTCCACTTCATATCCTGCTTAGCTTCAGTTATTTTTCCCAAATGGTATAGCAACTGCCTTGAAGAATTTCCAAATATTTTCTCCTGAGAGTTTGAAGTTCTTGCACTTGCAGTAAAAAGAATACTGACCCAAATACCATCTTAACAAAGAACAAAAATAAGTACTCATAAAAATATAGACCAAAATCTTGGAGAAGATGAAAGAGGATTTACTTATTTATATCAGGAAAAAACAAAAAATGTGTTATTCAAGTTGCATCACCTGCAAGCTTGGTATTTGAACCATGGCAGCCCCATTTATCCCCAAATATTTATTAAGGTATTACCACACATCACGAACTATTCTTCTATGAGTTAAAATAATCTCATGGATATTACATTCTAACCACCAAACAACAACAACAAAAAGACAAAATAGTTTTAACTATTAGTAAGTCCTATAGGGAAAATAGGACGGACTTCCCTGGGGGCTCAGACGGTAAAGCATCTGCCTACAATGTGGGAGACCTGGGTTAGATCCCTGGGTCGGGAAGATCCCCTGGAGAAGGAAATGGCAACCACTCCAGTATTTTTGCCTGGAAAATTCCATGGACGGAGGAGCCTGGTTGGCTACTGTTCATAGGGTCACAAAAAGTCAGATACGACTGAGCGACTTCACTCACTCATAGAGAAAATAGAACATGATAATGTAGTAGAGGCTTCACGAGAAATGTAGATTGGATGGTCAAAGATAGTCTCCTTGAGAATGTGATATTTGAGCTGAAATTGGGCTGAGATTTGTGTGAGGAGAAGCCTAGTAGTAAAAATCTTCATGGTTAGAAAAATGCAAAGGAGACCAGGTACGGTGAGGGGTGTGTGTTTATTGGGAGGGGAGGGTGTAAATGTGTACAGGATGTTAGAGGAATAAAGAGCAACTACCAAAAAAAGAAAAAAAATAAAGGAACATAGAATGGAAAGGAATATGGCTATAATTCAAAGAGAATCTGTGGAAGAAAGAGAAAGAAAGAAAAGAAAGTGAAGTCGCTCAGTCGTGTCTGACTCTTTTAGGCAAGAGTACTGGAGTGGAGTGCCATTTACTTCTCCAGGGAATCTTCCCAACCCAGGGATCAAACCCAAGTCTTCCGTCTTCCGCATTGCAGGCAGACACTTTACCGACTGAGGCACCAGATAAGCAGGTGAAGTTAAAAGCAGAAATGACAGAAAACTGCAACCAGGATGAAACAAGTTTATCAAGTGATCAGCATCAATCAACATGGGCAGTGTTTATAGATAAGAACTTTAGTGATACAGACCCATGAGCTGTGTGGCCATGGGCAAGCTATTTATCTAAAACTGAGTGTACTCATCTACGAAATGGGAGTAACAATGTCTATGTCATAGGACTATTGTGATAATGAAAATAAAAATGAGTTAATGCACCTTAAAATGTATAACATTTTGTCTTGTTTGGTAGTAAAAGTATAATAAATGCTGTCTACCACTTTATTTGGAGCTTCCCAGGTGGCTCAGTGGTAAAGAATCCACCTGCAGCTGCAGGAGACGTGAGTTCGATCCCTGAGTCTGGCTGGAAGAGCCAGTGGAGGAGAACATAGCAACTCACCCAAGTACTCTTGCCTATAGAATCCCATGGACAAAGGAGACTGAAGGGCTACAGTCAATGGGGTTGCAAAGAGTCAAACAAAACTGAGTGACTGAGCATGCATGTACCACTTTATTTAAATGAGATAAATATAGTTTCAGAAAGAAAAAGCAGATATTTCTTCTCCTCTTGTTGTCTTTAAGATCACATGAATCTAAAGCCTGTGAAACTTAACCATGCTTTGAAGTGGATTTATATTTATTTACTTATTTATTTTTGTATTCATTGTTTTTGTATCTTAATTTGTTAAATCCGATTACTTTGGTAATTCCCTGTTCTACAACCACTTTGCAGCAATTTGAAGTGCAAGGCCCTTTGTGGATTTATTCTATTTTGACTAGATTGTACTTGGAAGGTTGCAAAACACTCTAAGATTCCCAGGACCAGTTTTCTTTTTCCTGTGGGCATTGACCAGCATGACAAGTCTTTTAACTTCACAGTCACAGCCCTTTTTTCTCATTTCTGCTTTCCAAGTCCCTCAGCTGTAGGAATTACAATCCCTGTCTGTTTTAATCTGCAAATCCTTCCCAATTTCTTGCTGTGCCTGTGCACCAGAGAGGATATAACACTGGTATGGCCTCCTATTAGAAGGGAGGACCCTGGAGAATGACATATTACAGAGGAAACAGCAGAAGCCAAGAATGCATTGATTTCTAGTACATGGATCCTGAGTCTAATCAAATTTTGGTAATACCAGTCCATGACCTTTTCTCTGATGAGTGAATTTTGTACATCTTAACCCCTTCCTCCCTGATCAGTTTATGTATGTCTTTGCTCCCTGTAGCATAATTATTGGGAAATTTCAAATCCTTCATTGGACATAATTGTATTTTGATCATTTTTCTTCATAATTTTATTTATTTTTGTCTTGACTGGGTCTTCATTTCTGCTCAGGCTTTTCTCTAGTCGTGGCAAGTGGGGCTACCCTCTGGTCGCAGTGCAAGGGCTTCTCTTGTTGCGGAGCACAGGCTCTAGGGTGTGTGAGCTTCAGGAGCTGTGGCTCCCTGGCTCTAGAGCACAAGTTCAGTGGCTGTGGTGCGTGGATTAGTTGCTCCACAGCATGTGGGATCTTCCCATATCAGGGATCACACTCATGTCTCCCACATTGGCAGGTGGGTTTTTCACCATTAGACAGCAGGGAAACCTGATCATGTTTTTGTTTTTTTTTTTTTTAACACAAGAATGAAAAGGTATGTTGGCCTACTGCTTAGTCTACACATTTTAAAAGAGCTATTTGTACTGCATTTTTGTTTCCTTCTTACTGACATGGCCAGTACTTTCAGGAAGATGTTAGGGTCACTATATTTCCTTCATAATTTACATTTCTCAATATGTCATTTTTACATTTACATTTCTCAATATGTCATTTAATAATGCTTTCTTCCAAACCCAACCTCACCCTCACTACTTCCACCTCCACTTCCACCAAGTGAATGCACTAATGGCAATCTAATTACAAGGTGTTATTTTCTATTATTATACAGACTAGAACAAAACTCTGTTTGCATTTAACCTCAGTACTTTATATCTTTTAAAAACTAGTCTTAATTAAATCTAAAAGCCCTCTGCAAGTTAAGCGAATGAGCTAGTGTTATTCCATGTGAATACTTCCTCATTAAAATTGAAAAATTGAGGTGATAACATTTCATCAGTGATATTTATTTTTTTATAAAAACAAGTTAGGATTCTGCAGAAGTCGTGCCCCATTTAACATTGTGCCTGTCTGTTTAGAAAAATTCAAAATTGTGACTAATTATATTTGACATTTTGAAAAGTAATAAGCCATCTGAGACAGTGTAAGTTAAAATACTGCTGTTTCATATGCTTTATATTTCTGCGACTTTTCTTAAGACCTTCTAACAGTTTCTTGCATTTAAAATAATTCTATTGTGGCAATAATGATAGCAAAGGAATAACATTTGGTAAATGCAAAATTATAAATAAAACTTTATATATAAAATGCATATCTTTCATTTCTCCTACATATTTACAATGAACGCATGTAAGTCGTGTCCGAATCCTTGTGACCCCATGGACTGAAGCCCTCCAGGGCTGTCTGTCTATGCGATTTTCCAGGCAAGAATACTGGAGTGGGTTGCTTTGCCCTCCTCCAGGGGATCTTCCTGCCCCAAGGATTGAACCTATGTCTCTTATGTCTCCTGCATTGGCAGGTGGGTGCTTGACCACTAGTGCCATCTGGGAAGCCCCATTTATGATGAATAGTTACATGCTAAAGGATTTAATTTCTCTCAAAATATAAAATGTGAATCTAAGTTTTTATAAAATCAGAAATGTTTATACAAAATGGAATTTTTTTTTAGTAAAATGCTTAATCCTTTAAACAATGTTGACCTGAAACAGACAGACTGCCAGATATTTCTCCACAGAGATTGATTTGAGATCAATAGAGAATTACATTTCAGGGTCTGCAAGTCTGCTGAGCTGGGTGAAAGTCTCTCTCACAGCAAGGGAAGGAACATACTTTTATAGAGGGGAAAAGGAAGTTGGGAGGATTTTCATAAACAGAGTCCATGGTTTTTCACTGGCTGTGTCCTTGCCAGGAAAGGAGTCCTTCTTCTACCTGTTGGGCTCTACATCATCACAGAGCATGCGAGCTGTTCCTGCTGGTATGCATTCTATTTGATTGAGGTTTCTGTTTATTAATTTTTTACAGCAGATACAAAGGTAATCTTTGAGGGTAGATCCAATGTAACTTGCAACTTCTTGTTTTTATTACATACATCTTAGATTTTCTTATAACATGGAAAGATTTTTGAAGAGACTAAAGATAGAATTTTCTTGTTCTCACTTGATGTCAAGCTTAGTCATTTCCCCAAGTTCAAATTATATCAGCAACTCCTACTTTTCAGACTTTCAGCAACATTTCCAAAATACAAAGATATACTATAAAATAAAATGACAGAGAACACTAATAAGGCTCTATTTCTGGTGAAAGAAGGCTATTCTTGGGTGCTCAGACACTCAGTCATGTCAGATTCTTTGCAAAGTCTGTCATGTCGTCGTGTAGTTGCTCGTTTGAATCTGACTCTTTGTGACTAGATAGGCTGTCCATGGAATTTCTCAGGCAAGAATACTGGAGTGGGTTGCCATTTCCCCCTCCAGGAGATCTTCCCACCCAGGGATCAAACTCTAGACCACCTGACTGGCAGGTGGATTGTTTATGGCTGAGCTAGTGGGGAAGCCCCAATATATTATTAATAGGGTTATTAATTTATTAACATAAATACTTTGTTTTCTAATGTTCAAAACATGGTAGAGAACAGTTGCTATGAATGTGAGAGGGAACTGAGGATAGCAGAGTGAATCTGAGAATGTTCCAGAGAAGTTGTGTTGCACTGTGTGAGCACCACCCACCACCATTTCTATCCTTCACTATGTGTGATCATTTCATAGCATTTTAGGGACCAAGTTGCCAAAGTATTTAGAAGCTTCCTACTTTAAGCAGAAGGACAAGCAACAGTGTGAGTAAGACCAGCACTGGGAAAAGAAATAAGTGAAAATTAAATTCCTGTTGTGATCTGTTTAATTATTAGCAGAGGATAAATATTCAATATCACAGTAATCCAAATCTATGCCCCAACCACTAGTTCTGAAGAAGCTGAATTTGAACAGTACTATGAAGACCTACAAGACCTTCTAGAACTAACACCCCAAAAAAGATGTGCTTTTCACTCTAGGGAACTGAAATGCAAAGTAGGAGGTCAAGAGATGCCTGGAGTAAAAGGCAAATTTGGCCTTGGAGTACAGAGTGAAGCAGGACAAAGGCTAATGGAGTTTTGCCAACAGAACACATTGGTCATAGCAAACACCCTCTTCCAACAACACAAGAGAAGACTCTACACATGGACATCACCAGATGGTCAATACTGAAATCAGATTGATTATATTCTTTGCAGCCAAAGATGGAAAACTCTATACAGTCAGCAAAAACAAGACTGGGAGCTGATGGTAGCTCAGATCATGAACTCCTTATTGCCAAATTCAGACTTAAATTGAAGAAATTAGGGAAAACCACTAGACTGTTCAGATATGACCTCAATCAACCCCCTTACAATTATATAGTGGAAGTGACAAATAGATTCAAGGGATTAGATCTGATAGAGTACCTGAAGAACTATGATCAGAGGTTCATAACATTGTACAGGAGGCAGTGATTAAGACCATCCCCAAGAAAAAGAAATGCAAAAAGTCAAAATGGTTGTCTGAGGAGACCACTGTGATGACCCAGAGGGATGGTATGGGGAGGGAGGAGGGTTCAGGATGGGGAACACAGGTATACCTGTGGCGGATTCATTTCAATATTTGGCAAAACTAATACAATATTGTAAACTTTAAAAATAAAATAAAATTAAAAATAAAAAATAAAAATGAATTAAAAAAGAGAAGCAAAAGGCAAAGGAGAAAAGGAAAGATATACCCATTTGAATGCAGAGTTCCAAAGAATAATGAGGAGAGATAAGAAAGGCTTCCTTAGTGATCAATGAAAAGAAATAGAGGAAAACAATAGAATGGGAAAGACTAGAGATCTCTTCAAGAGAGTTAGAGATACCAGGGGAACATTTCATGCAAAGATGGGCTTGATAAAGGACATAAATGGTATGGACCTAACAGAAGCAGAAGATATTAAGAAGATGTGGCAAAAATACACAAAAGAACTATACAAAAAAGATCTTCATGACCCAGATAATCATGATGGTGTGATCACTCACCTAGAGCCAGATATCTGGAATGTGAAGTCAAGTGGGCCTTAGAAAGCATCACTATGAACAAAGCTAATAGAGGTGATGGAATTCCAGTGGAGCTATTTCAAATCCTGAAATATGATGCTGTGAAAGTGCTGCACTGAATATGCCAACAAATTTGGAAAACTCAGCAGTGGCACAGGACTGGAAAAGGTCAGTTTTCATTCCAATCCCAAAGAAAGGCAGTGCCAAAGAAAGCTAAAACTTCCACACAATTGCACTCATTCCACACATTAGCAAAGTGATGCTCAAAATTCTCCAAGCCAGGCTTCAACAGTATGTGAACCGGGAACTTTCAGATGTTCAAGCTGGATATAGAAAAGGTAGAGGAACCAGAGATCAAATTTCCAACATCCATCGGATCATTGAAAAAATAAGAGAGTTCCAGAAAAACATGTACTTCTGCTTTATTGACTATGCCAAAGCTTTTGACTTTGTGGATCACAATAAACTGTGGAAAATTCTGAAAGAGATTGGAATACCAGCCCATGTGACCTGCCTCCTGAGAAATCCGTATGCTGGTCAAGAAGCAAGAGTTAGAACTGTACATGGAACAACAGGCTGGTTCCAAATTGGGAAAGGAGTACGTCAAGGCTGTATATTGTCACCCTGCTTATTTAACTTACATGGAGAGTACTTCAGGAAACTAAGATCAAGGCATCTACTCCCATCACTTCATGGCAAACAGATGGGAAACACTGGAAACAGTGACAGACTTTATTATGGGGAGCTCCAAAACCACTGTAGATGGTGACTGCAGTCATGAAATTAAAAGATGCTTGCTTGTTGGAAGAAAAGTTATGACCAACCTAGAGAGCATATTAAAAAGCAGAGACATTACTTTGCCAGCAAAGGTCTGTCTAGTCAAAGCTATGGTTTTTCCAGTGGTCATGTATAGATGTGAGAGTTGGACTGTGAAGTAAACTGAGCGCCGAAGAATTGATGCTTTTGAACTGTGGTGTTGGAGAAGACTCTTGAGAGTCCCTTGGACCGCAAGGAGATCTAACCAGTCTATCCTAAAGGAGATCAGTCCTGAGTATTCATTGAAAGGACTGATGCTGAAGCTGAAACTCCAATACTTTGGCCACCACATGCGAAGAGCTGAATCATTTGAAAAGACCCCGATGCTGGGAAAAATTGAAGGCAGGAGGAGAAGGGGATGACAGAGGATGAGATGGTTGGATGGCATCACCGACTCAATGGACATGAGTTTGAGCAAACTCTGGGAGTTGGTGATGGACAGGAGGCCTGGTGTGCTGCAGTCCATGGGGTCACTAAGAGTCAGACACAATGAAGTGACTGAACTGAAGTTAAATACGGTGTTGCCTGGGAGCAGTGGAGGAGCCTCTCTATTTTAGGAATTAATATTGCTAACTATGGCACTAAAGAGAGAAGGAAAAAAAACAAAACCTTTCATTTCTCTCATTGCTGGAGATTAGTATGACTGAGGTTTTCTCACATCAGCAGTGAAATATTTGCCCCAGTCAGATATGATGGTGAGGTTTCAAATCACAGGAAAGTAATAAGAGTGTAGCACAACAGTAAAAACAAAGCTAACACATACCAAACTGCCAGTTCAACTCTGAAGGATCTACTTCCAATTTTAGCTCATAATTCTCTCACCAAGTATCTCTAGCTAAGACAATTGTTATTTGTACAGTGCTTTGGGGATTTATAATTGCTCTAATAAACATTATCTCAGATACAGACCCTTGCAGAATCAATTTTATGATACCTCAGTATTAATTAGATCCCTCATTTCTTTAAAATTACAAATCTTTCAAGCTACTCTGATGCTTTCAAAAGGATATGGATATCTCCTAAATCAATGTCAAGATTTGCATTTTCTGAGGCCTAACCATATAACTCAACCTTGAACTGTCTACAAATCACTTCTAGGTATACATGGTCAAAGGAATTAGTATTATGGACAGATTGATCTCCAGTTTTCCAGTGTAGTAAAGCAACAAATTGATGCTTGCAAACTGTGGTGATGGAGAAGACTCTTGAGAGTCCCTTAGTCAGCAAGGAGATCAAACCAGTCAATTCTAAAGGAAATCAACCATGAATATTCATTAGAAAGACTGGTACTGAAGCTTCAATACTTTGGCCACCTAATGCGAGGAGCCAACTCATGGGAAAAGACTCTGCTTCTGGGAAGGATTGAAGGCAGGAGAAGGGGATGACAGAGGATGAGATGGTTAGACGGCATCACAGACTCAATGGACTTGAGTCTGAGCAAACTCTAGGCGATAGTGAAGGAATGAAAGCCTGGCATGCTGCGGTCCATGGGTCCCAAAGAGTAGGACACAACTTAGTGACTGAACGACAAAAGCAGTAAAAGCATGTAGTCTAATGAACAGCTCTTACATTTTCTCATCAGTTTCTTCATATAAGAAAGCAGCCATCTGATTGGAGCTCACAGCGCTCTATACTTTAGAGCATTTTATTAAGAAAAGATTTTTGTTTAGTTTTCATCACAATTAGAAATTTCCATTCCAAAATTATACCAAAACCATATTCATAAACAGATGAGAGAATGGGGGAAGATGTTTGAAATTTTAAAGCTTTCTGGGAAGATGTAAATTCTGTTCTTATGCATTTAAAATGTGGCTAGTGTAACCAAGGAATTAAAATTTTAATTTTACTTCATTTTAAATAACTTAAATTTGGATAATTGTAAAATTGGATAATTTCAGAAGTAATTGGGGAGAGCAGTAACTCCAAACACTGTTGATGAAAATGTAGTTTTGCATCCTTCTTGAAAACGATCCAGAGGGAACCTAGGTTAACTTTAGTGTATGCATAATCCATGTCCAAGTAACACTCTTCCTCAGTGTGTATATGTATATATGTGTGTGTGTGTGTGTGTGTGTATCTGAATGGACCTGTGTAAGGATCTAAAGTTATGTTTGAGGTGGCAAGATGCTGAAGACAATCTGAGGATACATTCCTGGAACTGTGGGTAGGTTATATGCTATTGACCTGAAACAGACAGCTATTTCTCCAGCCAAGATGGGTTTATTCAGGAACAGCAGAGAACTGCAATTCAGGGTCCGCAGCCATGGTGAGTCACCTTCTAGTCCCTACACAGCAAAGTAAGGAGAAATCTTCTATAGGGAGGAAAAGGAAGTTGGGAAGACTATGAACAAAGAATCTGTGGCATTTCATGGGCTGAGTTATTGGCAGGAAAGAAGAGTGTTTCTTATTCATGATGGGCTCTGTCATCACAGGGTAGGAGCGTGCCCTCCTGTGGTCCCCTGGCTGTATTTAACTGAGGTATCTGTTTATTAATTTTAGATATGTCATATGGATGCCTACATATCACACTGTGAAGCAGCACGTGGAAGCAAGAGAGTAGCTATTCACATGGCAATACCTACATCTTAACAATGGTCTTTAAAAATATATCTAAAATCACCTACAGGGTCCAAGCCAGCATTATTGCAGTGATAATCTCCTTATTCTCCTTCATTACAGGTTGGCCCCAAGAGTCTATTCACATCCCACTGACAATATTGAACTTTACCTGAGCCCGGTGATCCTGGAAAACAGTGAATTTAATTCACCCACTCTTTTGTGTTCTAGGAAATGGTTAATATGAGGAATCACCCCTTCCTTATACTTGTGATAAGGCCAGACACAGGTCCTCCAAATCCCTTTTCTTTGCTTCATAAGAGTTTGGCTGAACTGCCTGTACACACTGCCCAATGTAGACAAAATATCCAACTTAACCAAACTTAAAGTAATCAAACACTATTTTATTGGATTAAAGAAGGTGGTTTTAAGTAAAACAAACAAAAAAAAAAGCAGAGAAAAATTAAAATTAATGGGTTTCATTAAGCTCTTCTAAATACATCTAACTAAAATTGAGAAAGAGATGAATCTAAGGACTGGAAAGCATCTTCTTGCATGTCAAGAGGTGTCCAATTCCTTGCTTTCCAAAAATTGAAGGTAGGAGACCTCTGGTTCTATCATGACAAAGTAGTTCTATTTCTTCTAGGTCCTCCCACTTAAACAAAGAAAACAAAAATCTGAAAATGATGTATCAAACAAGCATGAGAAGACTCTGAAAGGTGGAAAGAAGATGGGCTGACCTGAGGAATCTGAGGACTGACACTGGTGAAAGCCCTGGTTTCCTCATGGTCTCTCCTGTATGGAAGACAGAGCACTGCCAATGCCTCCACCCTAGAGACCCCAACATGCCCAGGCCAAAAATGCTCCAGGGAAAGAATTTTCTCCCTATCCAGAGGACTAGGAAATGGATGGTCTTACAACAGAAAACATGTTTAGCAAGACCTATTCATGGAAAACACGATCACAATCAAGATTTTAGACGAGAAATACAGGGAATTGATTTTCTACCCCCATTTCACATTTCTTACCCTATCCCTCCCACTCACTGGGAGAGTCTGAGCATTAAATTGCTCTTCCATCCTCTTACCTCGCAGATGCAGGCAGTGCTGAGTTTCATCCCAGTTTGGTATCAGTGGGGCAGGAGAAACAAAACTTGATATGGTGGTAGCAGGCAGGGCTACCAGTCACCAGTATGTTCCACCCCCTTTCTGGTGTCAGCAGGGTTCGAGTGGATTTGAATCTCCACCTCCATCTGGAGTTAATGAGGCTGAACAAGGTGCTGCAAGTTAGAAGTGATATGATCTCCGCCTTCCGTTACTCCTGGTGTCAATGAGAGCCAATGGACACCTGGACTTCCGCCCCTACCTGTCATTAACCTTCCTACTCACCCTGAGGCAACTAAGCAGTAAGAGTCTCCACTTTGCTTACCTTTGCTTGATCACTGCAGGACTCAGCAAGGACCTGTTCTTATAACACACAACAGCCAGTCCCCACGCCCAGGGAGCAACGAGAAGTACAAGTCAGTTTCCCACCTTCTCTAGGTAAGAGAAGAGCTGAATTTCCAAGCCACCCTCAGCCGCAAGCTAGCAGGAGTCAGTGAGCTGAGCATCCATGCCCATCCAGCTCTTATGCTGCACATTAAAATGGGACCACTTACTCTGAAAAGGTTTAAGGGATTTCAGTCCAAAAGTAATGGCCAAAAAACATAGGACCACTTGCTCAACAACAACAACAAAATTGAAAGGAATCTAGTCTTCTAATGTCCACAATATCCAGGAAGCCATGGGAAATAATCACTCTTCATACCAAGAACCAAGAAAATCACAACATGAATGATGAAAGAAGACAGTCAACAGAGTCTAACATTGGAACAAATCAGATGTTGAAATTATCTGACAAGGATTTTTATGCAACCATCATAAAAGCGTTCCAACAGACAATTAAGAAATCTCTGGAAACAAAGAAATTTGAGCAAAATCTAATCTACCTGTCAGCTGATAAATCATTAAAAGTACTTTTTGATGATAGATCATTTTATGGTTTTTGGCACATAGATTATTAGATGATTTTTTGGATGCAGTTCAAATAATTAAATTGTACCTCTATAATAAGATTCCTTCCATTCCATCTATTTGTTTATGTGACCAGATTTTCTTGGAGCTTATACATTTAAAGCAAAAAAAACAGGAGTAGAGTTTATGCTAAATAGTTTTGCATTTATGCAATGAAAAATGTTTATTCTCAAATAATTAAACCAGTTAGGAGAAAACAAAGCCTCCTACATCTTATTAGAAAGTTCAACTCTAGAAATATTTTTTGCTTATGTTTAATAATCATTTATCAAACATTTTAATATACTAAATTTTTGATCAATTGTTTACCATCCAGTCCCATTACTTCATGGAAAATAGATGGAGAAAAAAATGGAACAGCAACAGACTTTATTTGTCTGGACTCCAAAACCACTGCAAGCAGTGACTGCTGTCATGAAATTAAAAGATGCTTGCGACTTGGAAGAAAAGCTATGACAAACCCAGACAGTGTATTAAAAATCAAAGACATCACTTTGCCAACAAAAGTCTGTATAGTGAAAGCTATGGTTTTTCCAGTAGTCATGTACAGATGTGAGAGTTGGACCATAAAGAAGGCTGAATGCCAAAGAATTTATGTTTTCAGAACTATGGTGCTAGAGAAGAGTCTTGAGAGTCCCTTGGATGGCAAGGAGATCAAACCAGTCAATCTTCAAGGAAATCCACCCTGAATATTCATTGGAAGGACTGATGCTGAAACTGAACCTCTAATATTTTAGCCACATGAGCAAAAAGCTGATTCACTGGAAAAGACCCTGATGTTGGGAAAGACTGAAGCTGTGAGGAGAAGGGGACAAGAGAGGATGAGCTGGCATCATCGCCTCAATGGACATAAGTTTGGGCAAACTCCAGGAGACAATGAAGGACAGGGAAGCCTGGTGTGCTGTAATCCATGGGGTTACATGTCCAACAAAGAGTTGGACATGACTGAGTGACTGAACAACAAAAACAATAATATCAATAGATACTTCGATGAAAATTTAATCCAAAGTATCTTAGCACATAGGTAAAGAGATCATTTCAGTGCATTTACCATATTATTATAAAGAAGTATTATAGAATAAAAAATAAACTATTTTCAAGTATGAAATACATTGCTTAAGATAAAATTGTGTGGAAGAATGGAAACAGATACATGAGTATAAAGAAAAAAATAATGTAAAATTTCTGAATTGATAAAAATGAGATCTCTTTTCTTAAATGGATAAGGTTGCATATAAAATTTCTACATATTTAGATTTTAATGGACACATTTAAAAATGAGACAAAACAATTTTAAAGTTTTAAGATCTATAGTATTCTATAAATACTATTATAGTAACTCTTTAAACAACTTATGGAAAACTTTGGAAGTCAGGTTCAAAAAATACAAAGGAATGGATAACTTTTCAAAAATTTAAGAGAATGTGAGGGTGTTTCATGAACGCTGACCTTTACTTCTTAAGTAAAATGTAAAGGTTTGAAAACTATTGCCTAGACATACAGATGGCCACAGACGAAAAGATGCTCAACATCACTAATTATTAGAGAAATGCAAATGAAAACCACAATGGGATATCACTTCATACCTGTCAGAATGGCCATCATTAATAAATCTATAAATAATAAATGCTGGAGAAGGTGTAGAGAAAAGGGAACCATTCTACACTGTGGGTGGAAATGTAAATTGGTGTAGCCGCTATATAGAACAATACATTGGCTCCTTAAAAAACTAGAAGATAGGGCTACCATATGATCCAGCAATCTCAGTCCTGAGCATTTATCCAGAGAACACCATAATTTGAAAAGATGCATGCATCTGAATGTTCATTGCAGCACTATTTAAAATAGCCAGAACAGGGAATAAACCTAATTGTCCACTGACAGATTAATGGGAAAAGAACACATGGTACATATGTACAGTGGACTATTAGTCATAAAAGGAGAATTAAGTAATGCCATTTACAGCAACATGAATGGAGCTAGAGATTGTCATTCTGAGTGAAGTAAATCAGGCACAGAGAGACAAATATTATATGATTTTGCTTACATGTGGAATCTAAAAAAATGGTTCAAATGAACTTATTTCCAAACAAGAATATAATCACAGATATAGAAAGCAATCTTATGGTTGCCAAGGGGAAAAGTGCGGAGGTATAAATTGGGAGACTGGGATTTACTGTATATTAAATGTGCTTCCCAGATAGCACTAGTGGTAAAGAACTGCCTGCCAGTGCAAGAGACATAAGATATATGGTTTCAATCCCTGGGTCAGGAAGATACCCTGGAGGAGTACATGGTAACCAACACAAGTATTCTTGCCTGGAGAATCCTATGGACAGAGGAGTCTGGCGGGCTACAGTCTATGGGGTTGCGAAGAGCCAGACATGACTGAAGCAACTTAGCACATGCACATATATTAAATAGCCAACTAATAAGGACCTACAATACAGCCAGGAAACTCTACTCAGTACTCTGCAGTGAGCTATAAGAGAAAAAAAATCTAAAAAAAAAAAAAAACAGTAGATATATGTATACGTACAACTAAGTAAATTTGCTGTATGGTGGAAACTAACATAACATTGTAAATCAATTATCCAATAAAAAATTAATTTAACTTTTGCCCATAGGAAATGGCAAATGATGGAAACATCTTGGGTAAACCTACTCCATGAAAGAAAAGAAGGGAAAAAGGAAGAGAGAAAGGAAGGGAAATAATTGCAAATCATTTCCTTAGTGCTAAGCTGATGTCAAGCACTATTCTAGGATATTATATAATCATCCGCATAAGTCTATGAGGCTTCCCAGGTGGTGCTAGTGGTGAAGAACCTGCCTGCCAATGCAGAAGACACAAGAGATATGGGTTTGATTCCTAGATTGGGAAGATCCCCTGGAAGAGGAAGATGACAACCCACTCCAGTATTCTTGCCTGAAAAAGTACATGGACAGAGGAGACTGGCAGGCTACAGTCCATGGGGTCACAAACAGTTGGACATGACTGAGCACTTACAGTTTTCATTCCGATCCCAAAGAAAGGCAATGCCAAAGAATGCTCAAACTACCGCACAATTGCACTCATCTCACACGCTAGTAAAGTAATGCTCAAAATTCTCCAAGCCTTCAGCAATATGTGAACCGTGAACTTCCTGATGTTCAAGCTGGTTTTAGAAAAGGCAGAGGAACCAGAGATCAAATTGCCAACATCTGCTGGATCATGGAAAAAGCAAGAGAGTTCCAGAAAAGCATCTATTTCTGCTTTATTGACTATACCAAAGCCTTTGACTGTGTGGATCACAATAAACTGTGGAAAATTCTGAAAGAGATGGGAATACCAGACCACCTGATCTGCCTCTTGAGAAATTTGTATGCAGGTCAGGAAGCAACAGTTAGAACTGGACATGGAACAACAGACTGGCTCCAAATAGGAAAAGGAGTACATTAAGGCTGTATATTGTCACCCTGCTTATTTAACTTATATGCAGAGTACATCATGAGAAACGCTGGACTGGAAGAAACACAAGCTGGAATCAAGATTGCCGGGAGAAATCTCAATAACCTCAGATATGCAGATGACACCACCCTTATGGCAGAAAGTGAAGAGGAACTCAAAAGCCTCTTGATGAAAGTGAAAGAGGAGAGTGAAAAAGTTGGCTTAAAGCTCAACATTCAGAAAACGAAGATCATGGCATCCGGTCCCATCACTTCATGGGAAATAGATGGGGAAACAGTGGAAACGGTGTCAGACTTTATTTTTCTGGGCTCCAAAATCACTGCAGATAGTGACTGCAGCCATGAAATTAAAAGACGCTTACTCCTTGGAAGGAAAGTTATGACCAACCTAGATAGCATATTGAAAAGCAGGGACATTACTTTGCCAACAAAGGTTCGTCTAGTCAAGGCTATGGTTTTTCCTGTGGTCATGTATGGATGTGAGAGTTGGACTGTGAAGAAAGCTGAGCGCTGAAGAATTGATGCTTTTGAACCGTGGTGCTGGAGAAGACTCTTAAGAGTCCCTTGGACTGCAAGGAGATCCAACCAGTCCATTCTGAAGGAGATCAGCCCTGGGATTTCTTTGGAAGGAATGATGCTAAAGCTGAAACTCCAGTACTTTGGCCACCTCATGTGAAGAGTTGACTCATTGGAAAAGACTCTGATGCTGGAAGGGATTGGGGGCAGGAGGAGAAGGGGATGACAGAGGATGAGAAGGCTGGATGGCATCACTGACTCGATGGACGTTGAGTCTGAGTGAACTCCGGGAGTTGGTGATGGACAGGGTGGCCTGGCGTGCTGTGATTCATGGGGTCGCAAAGAGTCAGACATGACTGAACGACTGAACTGAGCACTTACACAAGCCTATTAGATAGGCTGCATTATAACCATCATTTTGAAAATTAGAAACCTGTGGCCAGAGTTAATTTGTATAACTACTAAGTAGTAGACCTGCTTTCAAACCTTGGTTATATGACTCTAAAATCTATGCTCTTAATCACTGTTTTATGCACAGGGGATTCAAAAACAAGAAAATAGAGATAATATACTCATGGGGAATACATAATAATAAATGATCTTAGTAAATTATTTTAGGTAATGCTAGGTGCTTTTCACTTTCAAGCATTGGAGAAGGCAATGGCAACCCACTCCAGTGTTCTTGCCTGGAGAATCCCAGGGACTGCGGAGCCTGTTGGGCTGCCGTCTATGGGGTAGCACAGAGTTGGACACGACTGAAACGACTTAGCAGCAGCAGCAACAGCAGGTGCTAGACAGAAAAATGAAGTAGGATAAAGTGTTAGAGAATCATTGACTGGTAGGTGTGATTTTTGATGGTGGGTCCAGAAAAGAACGGAGTGAAAGAGCAAGGCTTGTGAAGATCTCCAGAAGAGATAGTAATTACAAACATTTGTACTGCTTTCAAAAACTTTAAAACAGTGCAGGAAAAAGAAATTTTATCATAGATGTTCCCTGTGGGGCTTCTACCCTGGGAATCTCTCACCTCCATTGCAAGCCTTTAAGCTTCTACTTGTGAAACAATCCAATGGTATCTTGAACACTTGCTGAACTCAGGAGACTTCATCTTATTATGTTTGCATATCAGCGATACAGAAACTTATTTTAATACATCTCATTTTTCTAGGAGGAAAAAAAAGGCAGAAAGAAGAGAAACAGTTTCAATAATCATTTAGAAAAGTAACATAAACCTCAACTCTTAATTCAGAATCTCCATTTTTGTATTATGCCTCTTGAGAAATTTTATGCAGGTCAGGAAGCAACAGTTAGAACTGGACATGGAACAACAGACTGGCTCCAAATAGGAAAAGGAATTCGTCAAGGCTGTATATTGTCACCCTGTTTATTTAACTTATATGCAGAGTACATCATGAGAAACGCTGGACTGGAAGAAACACAAGCTGGAATCAAGATTGCCGGGAGAAATCTCAATAACCTCAGATATGCAGATGACACCACCCTTATGGCAGAAAGTGAAGAGGAACTCAAAAGCCTTTGGATGAAAGTGAAAGTGGAGAGTGAAAAAGTTGGCTTAAAGCTCAACATTCAGAAAACGAAGATCATGGCATCCGGTCCCATCACTTCATGGGAAATAGATGGGAAAACAGTGGAAACAGTGTCAGACTTTATTTTTTGGGTGAGATGGTGCACTGCAGCCATGAAGATGGTGACTGCAGCCATGAAATTAAAAGACGCTTACTCCTTGGAAGGAAAGTTATGACCAACCTAGATAGCATATTGAAAAGCAGGGACATTACTTTGCCAACAAAGGTTCGTCTAGTCAAGGCTATGGTTTTTCCTGTGGTCATGTATGGATGTGAGAGTTGGACTGTAAAGAAGGCTGAGCGCTGAAGAATTGATGCTTTTGAACAGTGGTGTTGGACATGACAATCATTTTATAATTAAATTATATGAATATGAGATGTGAAAAATATATGAAGGATTAAATAAGTGTACTACAGGTCTGTTTTTTGTACCAGTGTGTTTATTTCGTTTGGATGTTGTTGTTTTTTTTTTCCCCCTGAGTTTCTATAGTATTAAATTGTTTCTTAAAGACTGATTTGTAAGTTATGTATGTTTCATAAGTTTGTGAGTTTTGAACTCACAATATATTCTGATAATATAATCATTAGTATTGTTCATAACAAAAACAAGAAAGACAAGCCAAAAATATTTATAGATGTAATTTTAATTTCTGTGAGTATCAGTTCAGTTCAGTTCAGTTGCTCAGTCGTGTCCGACTCTGCGACCCCATGAATCGCAGCATGCCAGGCCTCCCTGTCCATCACCAACTCCCGGAGTTCACTGAGACTCACGTCCATCAAGTCAGTGATGCCATCCAGCCATCTCATCCTCTGTCATCCCCTTCTCCTCCTGCCCCCAATCACTCCCAGCATCAGTCTTTTCCAATGAGTCAACTCTTGGCATGAGGTGGCCAAAGTACTGGAGTTTCAGCTTTAGCATCATTCCTTCCAAAGAACACCCAGGGCTGATCTCCTTCAGAATGGACTGCTTGGATCTCCCTGCAGTCCAAGGGACTCTCAAGAGTCTTCTCCAACACCACAGTTCAAAAGCATCAATTCTTCAGTGCTCAGCTTTCTTCACAGTCCAACTCTCACATCCATACGTGACCACTGGAAAAACCATAGCCTTGACTAGACAAACCTTTGTTGGCAAAGTAATATCTCTGTCATAACTTTCCTTCCAAGGAGTAAGTGTCTTTTAATTTCATGGCTGCAGTCCCCATCTGTGAGTATACTGCACAATTAATAAAATTTGTTGCTCAGTCACTGAGTGGTGTCCAATTCTGTGACTTCATGGACTGCAGCACACCAGGCTCCTCTGTCCTCCACTATCACCCAGAGTTTGCTCAAACTCATGTCCATTGAGTCAGTGATACTATCTAACCATCTCATCCTCTGCCAGCCCCTTCTTTTGCCTTCAATGTTTCCCCACATCAGGGTCTTTTCCAGTGAGTTGTTTCTTCGCATCTGGTGGGCAAAGTACTGGAGCTTCAGCTTCAGCAACAGTCCTTCCAATGAATATTTAGGAATAAAACAGCTACAGAAAATTCATTCTTATTGGTTGTTACTGAGATATAAACAATAACACAGCTTAACCTATAGTTGACTTTATATTTACTCTAAAGGCTAAAATGAGTGAGATATGAAATATGAATATTGAGGGCTTTCCAAAAAGTGAAATTCACAGTTGCAAAAGTACTTATGTTTGTTTCATTTTCTTAGATGCCTTCCCAAATTTGTCTAAAAACATTAAAAACAAGAGAATTAGCAGCTGATACCAATCTAAGAACTCATCACTTGTTAATTTATTTAATACCCACATATGCTTAGTTTCACCACATAGATTTGACAGAAATGAATAGAGAGTCAATTTTCTCTACCCAAGTAGTGAGTTTCTCAAGGGACAGTGACTATGTCATTGTTTTCAAAGATCTGGGCTCTTCCAATGCAAAAAAAAAAAAAATCCAAGCTTTCTCAAGGAGAGAATAGAAGCACATGATTAAACTGAAAGAGGGATTGTCACTTTTGAGAAGAAACTTGTCTGAGATTAGAAAGGACAAGGGCATAGTTTCCCAAGTGCCAACACCTGGGAACTCTTGAATGCTTTCCAATCAATGAGGCAAAGTCCCTAAGTAAAGTCTGCTTGTACACCTAGGATGGACAGGCTATTAACTTCAGCAACCTTAGCACCACCGCCCCCAACCACCATTCCTCAGAGTTCCACGTGGCTGAGCACGTTTTCCCTTGTGAGTAATTTTATAATTCTTTTTGTGGGAGTAGCCAATCAATATTTCTTTTCAGCGAGTTTTAGGATTTTTAAATCACCATTCTTCAGATGTTACATCTCTTCATTTAATCTTATTTTTTCCTTTCATCTCTTTAGTTTTAAATGCTTCTTTTCAACATGTATCCTTGGGCCAGTTTGAGTGTCTTGAACTCTCAATGTGAGATAATTATTCATTTATGTCATCTATTGATTCACATCAGATGCTGTCTTTCATTTAGGATACTCTTTGTTGAAGAATTTTGATTTTTCTTTCTTTCATGAATTATAAAGTTACCAAAGTAGTAGTCTACTCGGGTGCTTAGATTACTACTTTGAAAAATGCCTTAGAGTTACAAAGGTAACACAGATTCAATTCTTGAGTTTGTAAAACATGTAATTTTTCATAAAGTTTGTAAAAAGCATCAGAGAAGTTGATGAATATAGTTATCTGAGATACTGGATTATAATCAGTCTTGAATTTACTTGTTTAAAATGCTGTCTCTAAAAAGATCTTGATTTTTCTTCCTCGAGGATACTTATCCAAATTTGTGCTGATAAATTGGACTCCCCTTGAGGCTCAGTGGTAAAGAATCTGCCTGAGACACAGGTGACGTGGGTTTGATCCCTGGGTTGGAAAGATCCCCTGGAAGAGGACATGGCAACACACTCGAGCATTCTTGCCTGGGGGATCCCATGGGCAGAGGAGCTTTACTCAAAATGGTCCATGGAATCATAGAGTCAAATACTACTGAAGTGACTGAGCATGTGTACATGGTGATAAATGGGTTAGCAGAGGAGACTTGTTATGAAGGAAGCATGACAGATATCTGCATTGACAGGTAAGTAAGTATTAGTCGCTCAGTCGTGCCTGACTCTTTGTGACCCCATGGACTGCAGCCCACCAGGCTCCTGTGTCCATGAGATTTTCCAGACAAGGATACTGGAGTGAGTTGCCATTTCCTTCACCAGGGGATCTTCCCAACCCAGGGATTGAACCCGGGTCTCCTGAACTGCAGGCAGATTATTTATCGACTGAGCTACAAGGGAAGCACTGACAGATAAGCAGTGCAAATATGATAGTAAAATAGCCTAGAAATTTGAGACATTGGGATTTATTTCCCAGTGTATCATTCTTAAAATATATCCAAAATTTGTGTTCAGGGTAAAATAAGATAAAGTATAAGGGAAAAAACAAACCCACAAAGCAGGTTCACAGTTTTCTTGACATATAATTATCCAGATCTCCATATTAAAAAATGACAAACTTGGACATAATGCTCTTAAGAAATCGGCTAAAATCACCCACAGTTAAGTACACCAAATATTATCTCAGAGTCCCATCTCTTCTCATACAATCTCTTGCTGCTCATAGAATGTACTCCTCTGCCTCTTTCACATTTGCCTCCACACAGATGACAGTATACAAATGTTCTATACTGATTCCTGAATTTATTTTATAATTTTCACATGTAAACTACTACTGTCCAAGGATTTTTAAAAAAGCAAAGGAAACTCTGTTCCTATCTTTCAGGCATTTAGTTATAATTGTTGAAAATGCACTGAAGTATTACCAAAGTTGGAATTAGGAATATATGGGATAGTCTGAATTGATGGTCTTCCAAAGATGCCAAGACCTGGACCCCATGACTGTGTTCATTTATATGGCAAAGGGGACTTTGTATATGTGAATAATTAAGAGTTTTGACATGTGGAGATTATACCGAATTATCTAAAGGGGTCCAGTAATGTAATCACAGGTTTGCTGATAGTACTAGAGAAGAGAAGGCAGCAGTGTGTTGACTGGGGCAGAAACTGGAGTGATTTGTTTTGAATATGGAGAAAGGGGTCACTGGACAAGGAGAATAGGTGGCCACTAGAAATTTTAAAAAGTAAGCAAACAGACTCTTTTATCAGAGCCCCCAGAAGCATACAGTCTTGACAAATCCTTGACTTTAGTCTAGTGAAAATAATTTCAGATTTCTGACCTCCTTGACTGTGAGAGAATACCTTTTGCTGCTTTAAGCTACATTTGTGATAATTTGCTACAGCAACAGTACAAAACGAATACAATATATTACAACAGTTTCCAAAGCAAAATGTCCTTTGACAATGGTGAAAGGAGAGTTTGGTTCATTTGAGAAGATAAGAAAACAAATTAGAGGATACAGAGAATTCTGGCTAACTTGGGAAATAGAACATGTGCATTTATCTTCTGGTTTCTTAAACCTAACTAAAATGATAGTAAAAGGACTACAAGAAGAATTAGTGTAAACTCAAAAGAACAAAATGAATGAGAAAGCAGATAGCAGATCAGAAATATAATTTGGAAAATGGAAAGCCAAAATGTGTGCTAACTGCTTTAGCACCCTGAGAAAGATAAAATGCATGACATTCCATTGTGAGCCACAGATCTGTAAGTGTCTGGAAATGCCCTCTCCTCTTAAAGAACCAGGAAACCTAACAAAATGTAGCACAGAACTATCTTCAGATATTACACAACAGGCAGCACAGGATGAGAGCAGTTCTGTCCTGGAGACAATGCTGCTTTTAGGTCCCTGCACAGTATAAATACTACAGAAGTACCTTTGAAGTTCCCCACTCCAGTGTTTGCCTGTGTATGGTGTCCTCGTTAGACAGTAAAAAGTTTGAGGGATTTTTGTCCTTGTTCATCCTCATAAGTCTAAGACTATATAAAGTAGGTAGTCAGTGCATTTTTCCAATTTTTTCTTGTAAGTAAAATATGCATAATATAAAACTGGCCACCCCTATAATCATTTTTAAGTGTACAGTCCAATGGCATCAATGGAATAGAAAATGGCAACTCACTGCAGTATTCTTGCCTGGAAAATTCCAGGGACAGAGGAACTTGGCAGGCTACAGTCCATGGGGTTGCAAAGAGTCATACACAACTGAATAACTGATACCAGTGGCATTAAATACACTCATAATGTTGTACCACCATTCCTGTCATTCATCTCCAGAATTTCTTATACCTTGTATAACAGAAACTTTAGACCCCTTAGACAATAACTAAGAATAGACAATAACTAACTATTAGACAATAACTAACAATAACTACCATTTACTGCTTTCTCACATCCCCCAGTAACCACAATTCAACCTTCTGTGTCTATAATTTTGACTACTTCAAGTACTTCATATAAGTAGAGTAATACAATACTTGCCTTTTTGTGACTGGTTTATTTCATGCAGCATATGTTCTCAAGGTTCACTCATGTTGTAGCATATGTCAGAATTACCTTCCTTTGTAAGGCTGAGAAATAGTCTGTTGTATGTTTATACCATATTTTGCTTATCCAATCATCTGACAATGGGTACTTGAGTTGCTGACACACTTTAGCAATTGTAACTAATGCTACTATGAACATGAATATACAAATAGCTCTTCCAAACTTAATTTTCAATTATTTTGGGTATATACCCAGAAGCAGAATTACCAGATAATATGGTAATTTAATTTTTAAATTTTGAGGAACTGCCGTACTGTTTTTCACAGTGGTTGTACCATTTTGCAATCCCACCAACAGTATGCAGGGTTCTTATTACTCTACATCCTTACCAATACTTGTTATTTTATTATTTTTGATAGTAGCTGGTCCTAGTGGGTATGAGGTGGTATCTCATAGTTTTAATTTGCATTTCCCTGATAATTAGTGCTGTTGAACATTGTTTTATGTGCTTAGCTATTTTTATATTTTCTTTAGAGAAACATCTATTCAAGTCCTTTATCTCTTCTTTGAATCAGGTTGCTGTTTTGATGTTGAGTCAGTCAATACATTTTTAATAAATGAATAAAGTGGGAGAGAATGCATAAAGATTTAAAGAGTAACATATATATATATATATATATATATATATACACACATTTGTGTATATATACACATTTGTGTATATGTATATATAGGGGAGGGAGGCCTGGCATGCTGCCATCCATGGGGTCACAAAGATTCAGACATGACTGGGAGGCTGAACAAAAACAACAGCAAAACACTAGTATGTATAAGACAGATAACCAACAAAGACCTACTATATAGTACAGGGACCCATATTCAATATTTCATAATAACCTATAAAGGAAAAGAACTGGAAAAAAATAAACATGTATGTATGTACAACTGAATCTTTTTGCTGTATACCTGAAACTAACACAACATTCTAATTCAATTATACTTCAATAAAAATAAATGATTTAAATTTTTAAGAAGTTTTAAAAAATTAAAATAAAAAATAAACCTTTAATAGACTATATACCTTCCAAATTAATGTGCAAGTTCAGTTCAAAGCATGAAATTACCAGCAGATTGTTTTTTTTTTTCACATAAAAAAATAAAAGGAATGCTTAGGAAGCCAGGTTAAAATTGAAACTTTTTCAGTGATTTTTGGTTTGGGGTCTTAAATGATGAATAATGGTTTGTCTGAGAAAGAACAAGACATTTGGGAAGGAGAGAGAAGGACATTGAAGCAGAGCAGCAAGTTTTAAGAAAACTTCAGAATTTCCTATGCCAGTTAGTATCAGGACAAGAAATTTCTAGATAACTGCTTACCTTAAAGCTCTGTAAGTCATTTTCCAGTGATCATGTATGGATGTGAAAGTTGGACTATAAAGAAAGCTTAGCACCAAAGAATTGATGCTTTTGAACTGTGGTGTTGGAGAAGACTCTCGAGAGTCCCTTGGACTGCAAGGAGATCCAACCAGTCCATCCTAAAGGAGATCAATTCTGAGTGTTCTTGGAAGGACTGATGTTGAAGCTGAAACTCCAATACTTTGGCCACCTGATACGAAGAGCTGACACATTGGAAAAGACCCTGATGCTGGGAGGGATTGGAGGCAGGAGGAGATGAGGACGACAGAGGATAAGATAGCTGGATGGCATCACCGACTCGGTGGACATGAGTTTGGGTGAACTGCAGGAGTTAGTGATGGACAGGGAGACCTGGCGTGCTGTGGTTCATGGGGTCGCAAAGAGTCGGACACAACTGAATGACTGAGCTGAACTGAACTGAACAGTTCCATGGTTTGGCTATGAATAATCAAACTGGATGTGTGTGTGTGTGTTTTTTTTTACTACTAAATAATGTTTTTATCATTTATGTTATCTATTTCACTGATTATATTACATGTAGGTAACATGAATGGATTTATATGTAAATAAGACTAGGTAATTCCTTCTGTTAGCCTTAGATATAATTTGCCTTGATAATTATCCTTTTTCTGATGAAAAA
The DNA here is from genome assembly GCF_032452875.1 of Bos javanicus. NCBI lineage: Eukaryota > Metazoa > Chordata > Mammalia > Artiodactyla > Bovidae > Bos > Bos javanicus. Next base: position 26,705,946 of record NC_083891.1, on the reverse strand, counting down.
ATACACACTTTTGCATGAGTTGAATATTTGGTAAAAAAGCTGAAGGTTTATTTCTAGAGGTGATTTACAGTTACAAGATAAATGAGACCTACCTTCCTCTTTGTTTAGTGTAATAAGGATAAACTACTGCATTTCCTTTGGATGAATGAATGATTATTTCCTTTTTTTCTTAAATCAAGTGATTTTAGTCTCCATTTGCCTAGGTTAACTGAACGTATAATTTTTGTCATCTGAGAAGGTATCTTTGTATTGCAGGAGACAGGTAAGAAGAAGGGATGAAAGATCAGTACTTAGGGATGTTTTGTGGACCCATCAACTGTAATTTCTATTAGGATGCTCTTCCCTAAACGAAGCTACTGAACCCTGACCATCATTTCTAAGGGAATGTCCTTTAACAGATCAGTTATAGGCATCAATGCAACCACCATCTTCAGTGTCCCAGCTATCCCCAGGGAGCTACATATAAGTGAGGTATCAATACCCATTCTCTTCCATCCTTCCCATAACAGTCTTATCCCTTAGACATGGGACATAGCCATATGTCTGTTACATTTATGTATTAGAGTTCTCTATAGAAATAAAATCTATAAGAGGTGATAGATGATAGAAAAGTAATAAGTATATATTTACCATAAAGAATGGCTGATATAATTATAGAGACTGGTAAGTTCAAAGTCTGCAGAGTGGGCTGTTAGTGTGGGAGCCCTAGGAAAAGCCAAAGCCAGTATTCTCTGCCAAAGACCATCAGACATGAAAATCCAGTATTGCATATGAAATCTGAAGACAGAGGGCTTGAGAGTTCTCTTATGCAGAAAAATTTTGGTCATTATAGTCTATTCTGGCCTTCAACTGATTGGATAAAGGTAATCTACTTTATTGATTAAGGTGCTGATCTAATGGTGAGATCTGTCAGTTTAAATACTAATTACACCCCTCCCCCCAAAAAAATCCTAGCAAAAATAGCCAGAATAGTATTTGACCAAATATTTGGACACCCCTGGCCCAGTATGGTTGACACATAAAATTAACTGTCACACAGTAAATAGAAAAACAATTTTCTCAGTCAATAAATATTTTTATGTATCTGATGACCCAATTTTTGAGCAGGGTAACCACAAAAGTGGTGCCTTCTCTCCTATGTCAAGCTAAGGAATCCCATGGCTGAAAACTTGAAGTTTGAGTTGTTATTTTTTCAGAAGAGACTGAAGGGCAAAAGGAAAATGGTTGTGCATACAAAAGGCACAAATATAATAGCCATCATTTATAGTAATATTTTCCTCTTTATTCCTTTCCTAAGTGAGCATTCATTCACGTACAATTTAGTTTGATTAACTCTATACAAGATGAATTTCACATAATATAATGTTTGTATCTTGCTTCCTTCACTCAACATTATGTTTGTAAAAACACCTGTATTTTTGGTTTAGCTAAAATGCATCTATTTTTATAGCACTCTTAATTTTCTATTATATGAAAACATTACAATTTATTTTTCGACAGTTGATAGGCATTTGGATGGTGTCTACTTTTGAGTATAGAGAACAATGTTGCTATGAACATTATTTTTATCCATCCTGGTATTCTTATGCACATAACTTTATGGTATATACCTAGGGTTAAAATTGATGGGCATCCAGTATCTATTTACCCAACTTTACTAGATAATGCCAAACTGTTATATAAAAAATATTGACTCAATGTATATTCTTACCAGTCCTGAGACTTCCTGTTGCACTGTTCTTGTCAACAGTAGTTAATGTAAAATTTTAAGTTTTGTCTATTTTATAGTATCTCATTAAAGCTCTAATTTTTCTTCTCCCTTATTTCCAACATGGTTGGCCATTTAGAGTTTTTTTCCCAGTGGCATGTCTATGCAAGTCTTTTGACCTTTTTTCTCTTTCCAGTTTTTTTTTTTTTTAGATATGATTGACAGTGACTATTTATTATTTTATTTTGTTATTAAGGTTTAGACATTTTTGTATGTTCTAAATTTAGTTCGTTGTCTCTTTTCTTAAAATTTTTTCAAAATTATCTTTGTCTTTCTTTTCTTCATATTTATTTTATTTATTCTAGTAAGACATTAGTTTCTAAAAAGATTTTTATGATGTAGACCATTTTTAAAGTTGTTGTTGAATATGTTACAATATTGCTCCTGTTTTCTGTTTTGGTTTTCTGGCCACATGGCGTGTGGCACCCTAGCTCCCTGAACAGGAATTGAACCTGCAGCCCCCAGCATTGGAAGGCAAAGTTTCAACCCCTGGACCACCAGGGAAGTCTCTCATAACTTTAGGAATCAACCTTTATCTCTCAAGTATTCTCATTGCCTTACAACCTTATAGCTTTTCTCTTCTCTGTTTTAAACATATATTAGTGAATTTCTGCTTCCAAATATGATGGAAGTCAAGGCTGCACCTACTGTACTTCTTGCTTTTGCTGAGCTCATTAATGGTATTTTTTGACTGAGTGCTGGGATTGGTCACTATGCTTGAAACTGAGAATTCTCTGGGCCTAGACTAAAAGATTTCCATCCAAAGAATATTTATGTTTGATTCCATTCTGTCCAACTGTGCACAAAAACTGTTGAGAGCCAAGTGTTGTTTTAAAATACCTAACTTAGCCAGGCTATGGATGTCTGCTAGAGGGCTGGTGGCTGAACTGTGGCCATAGCTTCTCAGGGACACTGTTTTAATCTTTACTGTTTCATATCTGGTGCATTTAATGCCAAAGGAAACAGTAGTACAAAGCAAAACAGGCAAAACAAAGAAGTGAACAGAAAGCCCTTCTTCATAGACCATTATAGTCAAGGTATATGGTGGTTCGTGGCCATCAGTTTCCCATGTATCCTGAGTACAGACCCTTCTGGAATCCAGCTTCATTAGGTTCAGCTTCACTCCTATGTCAGCATTGGTTTGTTATCTTCTCACTTTGTAAAACAGGCACATATTTCCTCTTACCAGTAAAGGTTCTCAGGGAAAAGGTGAGACTCATCTGTCTGAAAATCTAACCTGATCAGAACCCTTCTGTTGAAGTCGGTTTTCTCTCACACCAATGCCTATTACCCACCTCCTTAGTACCTCAGTGTTAATGCTGGATATTAAAGAGATTCTTCCTTCTGAAGAATGTTCTGGAAATGATCAGTTACCTATGAATGACACACTTCTTGGCCGTTAGTGTAGAGAGGCAATAGGCTGACATGGCTTTTATTGAAAAATGAAAAATATTTTCCCGTTTGGGTGTGAAATGACATTTTTTTAACCCTATTTCCCAGAGACATTTATTGTGTGGTCATTACCTGTGAAATACCTTTACCTATTCTCTTCTACCTAACACAAGCCTTCCTTCCCTATCACCGTTTCATCAATTGGACTCCCCAGCAATATTGGCATAATGATAACATGTCATTATCATTATAAGTGGATTAATAGATGTTTATAACTCATTGGGCTGTTTCATGGTTATCTGGGTTTTTCAACTGAAAGTTTTAAAAAATATTTAGAAAAAGTTTGTTTCTACTGGAGTTAAATGTGATATGTCCTCAAATATAATTTATGTATTCATTTGGAGTATAAGCTACAGTTCTCAATTCATATATATTCTCATAACATCCACAGCTAACCCTTGAATATCATTAGACATACTCTTGGTATTGTTGTTGTTCAGTAGCTAAGTCATGTCCCACTTTTTGCAACCCCATGGCCTGCATCAGGTTATGTTTATTGAATGAAGTAGATGTTCTACAGAATCTCCCATTAGTCACTTTGCTCTGCTGGAGTATCACCTACTATAAGAATCTCCGTTTTGATTTCTTTTGAGTTATTGTTTCATGTTACTGTTTTATCACTTGAGAGGGGAATCCCACTACAGTTGAGCCAAGGCTGAATAAGTTGTCTATTTTTATTGTATTCCACTTCTGATGGGCTGATACTTTCTTCACAATCTTAACAATATTAAAAAATACACACATACTCACACAAATTCATCCTTTGATGTCTCTGTGCCAGTGAAATTGCTTAGAGATAAAAGCAAATCAATTAGCAGTATTCCAAATTTGGGGACAAGCGCTCTCAGGAAAACTTCCCTTGATTAAAGCATGACCATTTTTCTGCCCCACAATGGCTGGTGGCTGTAAAAGAGACACATGGTATCTAGAGAAGGGCAATATAAAGTGATTGGCTCTGGGCCAAACTAAGCTGCTTCATGCCAGCAACTTCTTTACATTTGGATCCAAATTAAAATCTAATTTAGAGGGAGCTTAAATTAAAAAAGCACACTTAATTCCTTCAATTTGCAGACCTATTCCATTCCATTAGGCAACTAATTTCTACCTGTCAGATTTGGAATGAAAGTGGTCTCTCTCTGGAGGAAACTTTTCACTTGTAGTAATTAGGTATGGGGAGCCTGTGATGATACCTGTGCTTTGATAGCTGCTTGTGTTTAACTCTCCAAGCTTATGAACCCTTGGGTAAACTCAATTGAAGTGTCAGCTTCAATACTCGCCTGATAGGAAAGCTGAAATGAGGTTACATATTTTGTAATTAAATAACACAACTACTTTAATTTTTATTAGAGAATCATGAAAGGTTACCTTCTACAAAATCCAAGAGAGTAAATTCCTTTGTTGATCTATATTATTCTAATCAGCTCCTGAATAAAATCTGAAGAGGTCTTGATTGCAATTAGATAAAAGCAGGGAGAGTACACGTGTACAACAATATCGAAGTAATGACTAAAAGATTAGCAAGCAGGATGAGTCGTAAGAGCTATGTCAGGCTCTGATACTACTCTTGACTTGTGCAATGTGGCAGGTTACAGTGTGGAAGTCCAAAGCTGTAGGCAGAATGTTGAGGTCCCAAGCCTTGCTGCTCGCTAGCTGGGAAACGTTGGCCAAAGCACTTGACCTCACTTAGCTTCATCATTCTGTCATTTATAAATGATTTTTTTTCTCAAATTCATTAGAGACAACATTTTATAGATGTACATGTTTGAGTGCTTCTCAAAAGCATTCATTATATTCAGTGATGAATATAAAAGTTCCTGTTACATTAAAGCTACATTGTACCATAAGCTATTTTTGTCCGAACTGAACAACAAAAAGTCTGTTCTCATGGTTATTCAGTTGTCATTACAATGCAGTTTCTTTTTTTTCTCCCTTCCTTCCTCCCTCCTTCCATCCCTCCCTCTGTCTCTTCAATTCTTCCTTCTTCCCTTTGTCTCACTCTTTCTTTTGATAATCTGATATAGCTATACGTGAGATATAGGGGTTGTCAGAAAGAAATAAAGAGAAAAAAAAGACCCTTTGTGCAAATATTAGGGTATTTGAATATTCACATTTAAATTCACAGACAGTAGTCCAGAAGGAAAGTTTGTTTGGTGATGCTTAAATTCAAGCTGTTTATTGTTTTGAATTAAATGTTTCATAAAACACAAGTGGGTAAGTTACTTGAACTTAATGAGTTTATAAATATTAAGACCAACACATGTAAAAGATCTGGAGACAGAGGGTGAATTTGTGAATTCAAGAGACAAGGAAATTTTTCTATGAGGGCTGAATGTCTTCATATTTTTAAAATGTAAATTAAGAATATCTAAAGATCCACATAAAACTAGAAATGGGCTTTTCAAACTATAAAGTGTGAAAGATTCCTCCAAGAAAAACTAAAACATGCTAACTGTCTTAGATTTAGTTTTCAACAGCTTCCCATTCTAACTGATTCTCTGAAGGAAGATGAAAAGCTAATTCATGATGTTCATGCAGAGCTCTTTCATATCCAGATCATTTTGCATAATTAATTCAGAAATAAATGACTATATTAAAATACAGACAACTTAAAAAATCAATGGCATTATTTAAATAATAACCTATAAATATAAGGTAGAAAGAGATGTCTTTGGTTTTTTTGTAGCATTAAATTGTTTATAGCTTCAAAGAAGATATATCAATAAAAATGGCTAATAAATGAAAAGATGCTTAACATTATTTATCAGTAGAGAAATACAAATCAAAACTGAAGTGGGATATCACTTCTTACCTAGTAGAATGGCTGCTATCAAAAATCTTAAAATAACAAGGGTTGGAGAGACTGTGGAGTAATTGGAATCCTTGCACACTATTGGTGGTAATAGAAAATTATGTGGTCATTGTGGAAAACAGCATGATGGCTCCTAAAATAAAGTAAAATTAGCATATAATCCAGGAATCCACTTCTGAAAATATATCCAAGATAAATGAGAGGAAGATCTGGAAGAGAAATTTGTATACCCATGTTTGTAGGAGCACAGATCATGGTAGCTATAACCTAACTATTTGGAAGCACATTGTCATCCATCAATGGACACTTGGAAGCAACCTAACTGTTGCCTGATGAATGATTGGATAGGCAAAATGTGGTGTATACATTTAATGGAAAGTTACTCAGCTTCAAAAAGGAAAGAAATTCCTAAATATGCTACAACATAAATGACCCTGGAGGACATTATGCTAAGTGAAAATTAGTTTGTATTAAAAAAAACACTGTATGATTCCATTTAACAAATTATTAATGCTTAAGTAGTCAAAGCCACTTGTAGATGGAAGAATGGCATAGGCCAGTAGCTGTGGCAGAGAGAAATGGGGAGTTTTGTTTTGAGTACAGACTTTCAGTTTTACAAGATGAAGAGAGTCCTGAAAATGGGTAGGAATGGTAGTTGCAAACACTGTGAATATATTTAATACTACTGGACTTACACTTAAAAATAGTTAAGATGATATAAAAATGTCTGGCACAAAAATGATACACACTTAAATAAGAGTAAATCATTGCCCCTTTTGGGAAATCAGCCTGGAAACTTAAAAATCACAAAATATACACAATAATTGATATTGTATTCTTATATCTCAAAATTTAAGAGAAACCATCCAAAACATTTACACAATTTCAGCACAACAAATATCTACTAAAGTAATATTTCTGTCACAAAATATTATCTAAAATAATAGTATAATTTTTAAATTTAAGAATATTATTGAATTTTTAATAATTCTGAAAGCAGGTTAATAAAAACTTTTTAAAAGATGAAATATAATTTGATCTAATGTCAAGTAGCACCTCATGCGAAGAGTTGACTCATTGGAAAAGACTCTGATGCTGGGAGGGATTGGGGGCAGGAGGAGAAGGGGACGACAGAGGATGAGATGGCTGGATGGTATCACTGACTCAATGGACGTGGGTCTGAGTGAACTCCGGGAGTTGGTGATGGACAGGGCGGCCTGGCGTGCTGCGATTCATGGGGTCGCAAAGAGTCAGACACGAGTGAGCGACTGAACTGAACTGAAGTAGAGTACCCAGTAGAATTCTGGAAGTAACTATATCAAAATGGTAACAGTGACTTCCCAGAGTCTAGAATCATGACTTTCTGTTCTTCATACCTTGGTTGTTTTCCAAAGTGTTAATAAAGATATGTCCATTTTTTAACTTAAAGTGATAAAAGTCTCCAAAATGGCATACTTATATATGAGAATATGTGGCTAAATTAGCTGACTGTGTTACACTTATGAACATAGGAGTTTAAATATAAACTTTTAAATAAAATGAAAAGTGAAAGTGTAAGTCGCTCAGTCATGTCCTGCTTTTTGCAACACCATGGACTATAGTCCATGGAATTCTCCTGGCCAGGGAATTCTCCAGGCCAGATAATTCTGAGTAGGCTTTCCCTTCTTCAGGGGATTTTCCCAACCCAGGGATTGAACCCAAGTCTCCTGCATTGCAGGTGAATTCTTCACCAGTTGAGCCACAGGGGAAGCCCTTTCAATAAAATATACACATTTAAATGTGCACTTGACATGTATACTTATTTCCATCGATATTTAATATAATATTTCACTAATATTGAATAGGCGATCATGTATAATGAGAAAATATAAAAAAAATCTAAATTAAGGCACATTGTTGTTACTGTTAAGAGAGCAATGCAAGCAACTATGAATATCTGAGGTGGTTCCAACTTCTAATATAGCCTTGGGCTTTTTTGGCGTTCTGATTTAGTGATCACTAAATGGACCGTTGATGTGTTGGGTATTTGGAATAAGATCAAATAGGAGAGATACAAATCATCAAGAAAAAAAAAAAGTCTTCCAAAAGAGTATACATAATTCCATCAGTTTTCTGTGCTAATAATGTTTTAAAGCGTCTATATACAAAATTATTTTCTGACATTTTTAAAAAGTGAAGTAAAAAAAGAAAAACTTGCATCTAACAAAAAGTATTTTTAACAGTTATTTTTTATATCTTGGCCCAATTTATTTATTATTTTAATTTTCATTTTTTTACCTATTCACTAAGCAGCATGTGGGATCTTAATTCCCTTGACCATGTATCAAGCCCATGCCCCCTGCAGTGGGCTGGCCTTCTAGGGAAGTCCCAAAGTAATTTTAACTTAAAAGTAATGTAAACTTAACTAAAGTTTACAATAAAAGCCAAATTATTTTACAGAGAGAATTGACTATTATTTTGAAAATCACAGTTATGTAAAGCAGATTATTTTCCATAGCTGACTGTTCATGACTTTAAGAAACAATTATATTAAACGATACCTGTGCTTACTGAAAGACAAGTTTCCAAAGAAAAATCTCATGTCTGCTTTTGAATTGACCCTTAATAATAATGAAATACCAAAAATCATATCAAATATTTAAAAATAAACATGAACTGTCAAACCTACAATCTTAGCTTATTTTACTTTGTGAATAACCAATAACCTTAAAGAGAACATGTAAATATGATCTAAAATCATAGGTACTCATCTGTATGTGAAATTTTTGCCAATATAAAACAAACATAAAAAAAATAGTAGTAATATACGTACAGTTCAGTTCAGTTCAGTCGCTCAGTCGTGTCAGGCTCTTTGCGACCCCATGGACTGCAGCACACCAGGCTTCCCTGTTCATCACCAACTCCCAGAGCTTGCTCAGACTCATATCCATTGAGTCAATGATGCTCTCCAACCATCTCATCGTCTGAATGCTCATGCAAGTGAAACATTTTTTAAGATGCATTTTTATTATTTGATAAGAATGTAGACAGACACAAAGGAAGTAATTGGTAGTTCTGTTTTACTGTTTCTAACCTTATGAATTTCTCAGATAAATCTACCAATCATCCTTAATATAAATATATGTCTGGAACACTTGGTCTTTAAAGTTGGATATTTATTTCTTTTTTTCTAAATTTGACCACATGGCATTACTAATTCAATTTTATCATTCCAATATATCCAAATATTTTAATCTATATTTGTCAGATTGGTGGACAATAATTGAATTCAAAATATGTTTTGAAACAATTTAAATTGTATTAAGGTTTACTTCTAACATATCTATAAACCTATGTAAAGCAGAATCTTAAAAATTTTTTTAGTAAGTATTATCATATTGCCTTTGTACTGAATAGTATTAAAATGCAGGTCATTTTTATAAAGGAAAGAAAATCATAAGAATAACTTATGATTTTATGATTTTAAAAGAATCATAAAGTATAATTTTATGATTTTAAATTCATTAAAGACACGTTTACATAGCATAATATGGTTTACAATTCTGGGAAATTTTCATAAGAGGAAAGATGGCAGTTTTTAAAGTCTGATATAAGAATTATATCATGGGTTTAGGGTTTGTTTTGGTAAATTTTTGAAAGAATACAAAGACTTGATTTTAAAAGTACATCTCCAGATGTAAATATTGGCAATAAGATGTACTAATGTCTCCTTGAGTATGTGACAAATATAAAAATTTTATCAACATAAATTCTTATGACTAAATCTTCTTTAATTTTATGTATGTCATTTTATTCAGTAAATTGCATACTACAAATATAATTTATATTTTAACATTATGTTAAATATAAAGATTAAGTACATAAATTAAGTGACTTTATAGCTTAAAGTTTTTATGTAGTGGTTTATTGATAACAAAAATCAGTAATAAAGTTAATATAAGGCTTAAATTTCAGAAGAAACTTCAATGAACAAATTCTGCATCAACTTCAGTGAAGACACTTGACTAATGTGCTTCTGGAAAATGTTAATAAGAATAGTCAAATCTGTGTTTAATACAACGTTTTTTACCTTTCCATGGTGGCTCAGGAGGTAAAGTGTATGCCTGCAATGCGGGAGACCCAGGTTCAACCCCTGGGTTGGGAAGATCCCCTGGAGAAAGAAATGGCAATCCACTCTAGTACTCTTGCCTGGAAAATTCCTTGGACAGAGGAGCTTGGTAAATAGTCCATGGGGTTGCAAAGAGTTGGACACGACTGAGCGACTTCACTTTTTTATCTTTTGGCTACTGTGAATAATGCTTCAGTGAACACTGCCATATAAGTATCTATTTGTTCCATTTTCAATCCTGGGTGTATACCTAGGCATGCCATTGCTGAGCCATATGGTAATTCTTTGTTTAATTCTTTGAGGAAACCTGTGCCTCATTTCTGCAGTGCCTACACCATTTTCCATTTCTACCAGCAGTACGCAGGGTCCCGGTTTCCTCATATCCTTGACAATGCTTGTATTTTTTATGATGATGTATACTTATAGCCATCCTAGTGGCTATGAAGTGGTACTTCATTGTAGCTTTGATTAGCATTTCTCTTATGGCTAATGATGTTGACCATTTTTTTACATGTTTACTGGCCATTCATCCATCTTTTTGGAGAAAAGTCTATCAAATAATTTGCCCATTAAAACCTTTTTTGTTTGTTTTATTGTCATCGAGTTACAAGAGTTCTTTATATGTTTGGATAGTAGATTCTTAGCAGATTGTGATTTTCTTATATTTTTTCCAATTCTCTAAGTTGTCTTTTTACTTTACTTTCCTAACAACGTCCCTTGATGCTTCCATTTCTTTTCATTTTGATGAAGCCTACTTATTAATTTTTTTTAATTTTTATTTTATTTTTAAACTTTACAATGTTGTATTGGTTTTCCCAAATATTGAAATGAATCCACCACAGGTATACACGTGTTCCCCATCCTGAACCCTCCTCCCTCCTCCCTCCCCATACCCTCCCTCTGGGTCGTCCCAGTGCACCAGCCCCAAGCATCCAGTATCGTGCATCGAACTTGGACTGGTGACTCGTTTCATACATGATATTATACATGTTTCAATGCCATTCTCCCAAATCATCCCACCCTTTCCCTCTCCCACAGAGTCCAAAAGACTGTTCTATACATCAGTGTCTCTTTTGCTGTCTCGTACATTGGGTTATTGTTACCATCTTTCTAAATTACATATATATGTGTTAGTATACTGTATTGGTGTTTTTCTTTCTGGCTTACTTCACTCTGTATAATAGGCTCCAGTTTCATCCACCTCATTAGAACTGATTCAAATGTTTTCTTTTTTAATGGCTGAGTAGTACTCCATTGTGTATATGTACCACAGCTTTCTTATCCATTCATCTGCTGATGGACATCTAGGTTGCTTCCATGTCCTGGCTATTATAAACAGTGCTGCAATGAACATTAGGCAAACTAGTACAGCCACTATGGAGAAGAGTGTGGAGATTCCTTAAAAAACTGGAAATAGAACTGCCTTATGATCCAGCAATCCCACTGCTGGGCATACACACTGAGGAAACCAAAAGGGAAAGAGACACATGTACCCCAATGTACTTATTAATTTTTTTAAAAATTACTCATGCTTTTGATATCCTACCTAAAAATTCACTGGCAAATCCAAAGTCAAGAAGATCTACCCTATTTTTTTTCTTGTTAGGAGTCTTATGGTTTAGTTCTGATATTTAGATTTTACCAGGTTATTATTTTCTATTGTGTAATGGATACTATATCAAAAAGTGTTTTATAGGAATAATTTGAATCTTAAAATGACATAATTTTATTTTTCCAGGTATCCATTTCCCTTAGATTTCTGAGATTAACTTATTCCAATTTAAGTAATTGTAATGATTTCATTTCCATTTCGTTTTTATTCCTAAACCTCCAACACTTGAGTAAACCAATCCTAAACACAGCGAGTTTGCCAAGGAATGTCCTTATGATGCCTGGACTCCACATTTTGTCCCCCTGACTACTGAAGTTTCACACTTATGATTCAGACTCTAGTGTCTTAGCTGATTCTTCCAGAACTAGCAAAAGTCTGTGGGGGAGACAAATCTCAAAGGTAGGGCTCATTTATTTGGATTTCTTTGGTCTTCAGGATCTCAAATTTGCAATTCTTTATTATCTTTTAGCTCTTTTGTTCCTTCAAACAGATTTTTTTTCTTAATATATTGTTCAGATGTTCTGTGTGATGTCAGGAGGAGCACTGATCTACATTTCTTTTTCTTCATTACCAGAAGTAGAAGCCAATATAATGTTCACTAAAAATTTATACTCTTACACTATATGTTAATCAAAAACAGATGTTTCCTCACTCCCTAACACCTACTTTCCTTTAAGGCTCAGCCTGTGTTCCCAGTGGATCCCCTGATGGCTCAGTAGGTAAATAATTCACCTGTAATGCAGGAAACCAACTGCAATGCAGGAGAGGTGGATTTGATGCCTGGGTCAGGAAGATCCCCTGGAGAAGGAAATGGCAACCCGCTCCAGTATTCTTGCCTGGGAAATCCCATGGACAGAGGAGCCTGGCAGTCTAGAGTCATGTGGTTTTAAGAATCAGATACAACTTAGTGACTAAACCACTTCAATTTGTGTTCCTAGCCAGACCTAGTAAAGTAGATTATTTCCTCAAGCTGCAGCATAGCTTCTGTAGTATTAAAAATGGTGAACACACACAGCTTCTTGGCTAATAGAAACACTGTGTAGTCACAACTGGAAACCAATCCTTGATTTTACTCCCAAATCATTAGAGTAAGTTCACTGGAAATGTCTTCCAATGAACAATGTCAACATACAAATTCAAATCTCTGCTGAAACTGATGGGATCATCAGCTCTAACAGAAAATTTTTAAAGAACAATTTCATGATTAATACTGACAAATTTTTGTTACGTATTTTATACTTAAAAGTCAAACTATTAGCATTATACTTATAGAAAACTTATATATAAACAAGTTATATATAAATAAGTTTAATATATAAGTATATATATAATAAGTTTAGTTCCATTTTATTAAATAGTAAACTTAGCAGATAAAGTGATTTGCTAGAAGAAATGAACAACTGGTTGAAGAGCACTGTCTTACATGTTCAGCCTAATTAATATATTAAAAGAAAAACAATCTCATATTTCCTGACTGTGACTTCTTCACATTTATTAAATTGTACCATCTGTTACTTGACTTGAAGCTACAGTGTAGAATATATCAGAGTCTATCCATATTCAATAATATCAGCTAGGAAGCTGACAGCAATGAGAAAGGTAATCCAAACATGCTGTACTTCCTTTCCAAATGTCTATTCTATTTAATATTTCTTGGAAGTCATTTATTGTGTAATATGTGTCTGATAGGGAAAGCTCTATGGGAGGGTGAGGGAGATACTTCTAAATCCAGAAAACTTGGTCTAGTAGAAAAATGCTGAGATGATAAGTCTGAGTCATCTTTGCTACATTTTTCTAAATTTCACACGTTTTTTTGGATTAGATCAGACTATATATTGTATATTTCTCTTCACTCTTGTGCTTCTGTGTATTCCTGAAAACTTCACAGCATGGCCAGTCATCGCTCTGGACTAGGCTTCAGGGGATAACTCCTCATGAAACAGAATCAGAATTGTTAATCCTCCAACCATTTCCAATATATATTGCTCTGGCAAATACCAAAATAAATTTAAAAAGAAAGAATTAAGAGCAATAATGGAATAGCACAGCTTTACAATAAAATAGAATTTATCTTTTCATTAAACAGCTATCAATATCGAGTCACAAAATAATGAAGACGTGAAATGAGGTATGTGAGAAGATGAGACCAAGAAAAATCTACATCCTTTCATGGAATGCATGATCCACAGGCCAGGTGGAAATATTCATTCAGTTAATTTGATGAGCACTTCCTTAATGTAATTTTAATGCTAAAACAACCCATTCCCAATCACACGCTTCACCTTATGTTTGGGTCTGCTACTGTTAGAGCCACATCTACAAGAAAATGGGGGGAAAAAATCGAACTTTTCCTTTCCCACACTGTTGAATTGTATCAATTTTGTTGAACATTTGGAACTATGTACATTATGCTATGACAGATTGGCAAATCTGTGTTTTTACAGCTAATATAAATCTGTTTAATTTAGAATTATGTGTTGAACAAAGAAACATTTGTATGACATTTTGTTAAGTAGGTTATCAATCTGATTACCATATTTCTATGACATTTTTCTAGGTATGGTACCAATTTGATTGTCATAACTCAAATTGATTTAGAAATTAGTTGATTTCACTTAATAGGTTATTTTAATTAAAAGAAAAGTCTCAGTCAAATCAAAAATCATAAAAATAAGTGTTGAGGATTTTTAAATAAATCTGACAGCTCATTGTGTTTTTAAATTTGAGTGCTTTTCACAAGAAGTTAACCCTCTCCTCCTCCATCCATCTGAAGCAATGATTCTGATAAAACTCCCAGGAATACTCTTGACCTACAGGTCCATTGTGATGAATTGCTGGTATACATTTTAGAAGTTTTAAAGCAAAACCACTTGGTGAGCACTCTTTCCGATTCTGTTTCTTCTCAACTTCATCTCCCCCATCATCCCTTCTCATTTCCTCACCTATCCCTCTTGATTTAAAAGAAGAGTTCATAGTTCTGTAGAAGCTTATTGAACTCTGCTCAGAAACTCTCAGGTAGTGGATTTGAACCAATGGGTAAGTTAAAAAATTCTCAATGCCCATGTTGCAGTCTAGACTAATTAAAAACCTCCTGGAGTGGACACAGACATCAGTACATTTTTAAAAGTGCTCCAGATTATTCCAGTGTATTTCCAGGGTTAAAGCATACTGTCATCTTTTATGAAGCAATAGTTCGTAAAAACAATGTGAAGAACAATGTGAATAAACTACTGCTTATTTTCAATCCTATGTTCATAGATTCTTTGTTTGAAGGGTAGGATGAAGTGTGTGTGTGTTAGTTACTCAGTAGTGTCTGACTCTGTGCAGCCCCATGAACTATAGCTCACCAGGATCCTCTATCCATGGGATTCTCTGGTAAGAATACTGGAGTGGGTTGCCATTCCCTTCTCCGGGGGATCTTCCCAACCCAGGGATCAAACCTGGCTCTCCTGTATTGCAGATTCTCTACCACTTGAGCCACTAGGGAAGCCCAGGTTGAGGTATAGGATTCTGAATTTTTAAAAAATGATCTCTAAGGATTTTCAATGCAGGAAGTACATGGTCCACATTTTGAGAAACACTGCAATATGGGGCTGATACCTACTCTGCATACTCTGTTACCATTCTCTCACTTGTGATTTTAGATTCTATTCACTTTTTAATACAAATAAACTTGTTTATTTCTACCTAAAAAAAATCCCTTTCTCCATAGGTATATCTCCTTTACATATTGCTCTTTCTCCCTCTCAATAAAAAAATAACAACAACTTTAAAACACAAGCATCAATCATAAATTTTTTCTTTTACACTTCATGCATTTTGCACAGTGGATCAGCTTCATGGATATGAAGCTTGTACAGTCACAAATGGTCCCGAGCTTGATAGGGAAACTGCGTAGACTGAGATGTAAGAGAAAAAAGAAGGCAGGGTAAAGGGAGATATAAAAGCATTTCAAAGACTAAATGATCAATGGTATTAAATGCTACATGAGTCAAAAAAGAGATAAGACTTCAAAATGTCCATAGAATTAAAAAATCAAGCAGTATTTTTTAGGATTTTTAAAGTCTTTATTGAAAGTATTACAATATGGTTTCTGTTTTATGTTTGGTTTTTTGGCCACAAGGCATTTGGGAACTTAACTCCCCAACCAGGGATTGAACTCACACCCCTGCCATTGAAAGGTGAAGTCTGAACAACCAGATGGCCAGCAATTCTCTCAAAGAGATTTTTTACAATGGTGAGACAATGAGGAAAGGAGAATTGGCTATATAATTTTCAGGGTCTACTTCAAAATAAAAATGCAAGGTCCCTTGTCTAGAAAGTATTAAAAATTTTCAGGGACCAGGGCAGTAAGCCAAGGGCAAGACCCTGGAAATAAGGATCTAAAGCTCACTGTATATCAATACAAAAGTGTTAATCACTCGCTTGTGTCCAACTCTTTGCAGCCCCATAGACTATAGCCCACCAGACTCCTCTGTCCATGGGGTTCTCCAGGCAGGAAAACTGGAGTGGGTTGCCATTCCCTTCTCCAAAATCAATACAAGGAAGCCCAAAGAAATCCCTGGGTTTAAACACTGGATAGTCATACTTGTCTTTTTAAACACATGGAGTGGTGTCTGTTTTCCTACAGTGTTTGGTTCAGCCACAACCTCTAGAAGTATATACATAGTTTATGTTATAAGGAAACAGTTTAGAAGTAAATCCAAGCTTAATTATTAGGAAATCAAATAGTATGAAAGTTGCAGTATCTGAGCATCATAATTAAAACTCTTCAGAGAAGGATATGAGAGGCTTAAATTAGAACAAAAGTGGCATGCCTATTGTTGATTTTCATTCCTCAAATAAAGCTTCTTATCACTTAGATATTATAAGTCACTGCTAAATTAGAAATATCTATGCATCAACCTGTAATAAACATTTCCATCAGGAAAGTTATTTGGATTTTTCAGCAATGTATTTTTATGGTCATTTGATCTGATCAGTTAGGTTTTCACAAAGAGATGTCATGAAAAAAGAATCGTTTAAAAATGAGGCTTTCAACCAAGATGATTTTCCCACATACATAAATATGAATGATGGAAACATTCATTGTATAGGGAAATGAATGAAATTTCCATAGTGATAAACTTGAGATCTGGATCTGTAGAAATGGCCACAAAATTGAAGATGGGAAGATTGGCAAGTCTAATAAACAATGGCAAAGTAACATAAAAGAGCATTAGCAGTAAGATATCCCCACAAGCTGACTCAGGCTGCTTCAGGATGATTGACATTTCCAACAGCTTCCTGCTATTCATTGTGATCCTAGCAAGGAGTGAGTAGAATCCCCAGAAAATGTAGTCATTCTCTCCTCAAATTTTCTCATGAATATCCATATTTACTTTAGGAAAAATAAAACCAGAAAATAAGAATATATTGTAAGCTCCAAATTCTACAATCCAAGACACATGCTGATGTAGATCTATGTAAATATATATCTGTATAATTGATATCTCTTTATAATATAGTCTATTTCAAAATTGCTGTTTTCAAGTGAGAATATATTGAACTGTGAAAATATATTTCCCATATCAATACATATAGTCTATATATCTTTATAAACATGCATACAATTAATATATAGCATTTCTTATACAGAAGTCAAATACTTTTGACATTTATTTAATATCTTGCCATTTTAAACAATGTTGCAGTGAAGATCCTTGCACATGTATTTTTGGTTATATTTCCGATTACTTTTCTTAGACTTCATTCCTAGAAAGTAAAACACTATATCATTTTAAATCAACATCTAAATATGTTTCCCTAACGTACCATTTGGAGAAACTAATGGGACTATGATTTGATACAGAAAAACGCAATTTTCAAATAAACACAAATTTCTGTGGCATTCAAAGGATGATTGTTTTTCCAGAAAGCCCATTTATAGACATTTATCCAGGGAGTTATTTAGCCCATGTTAAGAATACTTATGGGATTCGTATGTGGCTCAATAGTAAATAATCGTCCTGCCAGTGCAGGAGATGCAAGAGAGGTGGGGGCTCCATCCCTGGGTTGGAAAGATTTCACTTAAGAAAGAAATGGCAACCCACTCCAGTATTATTACCTGGGAAATCCCATGGACAGAGAAGCCTTGTGGGCTTCAGTCCATGGGATTGCAAAGAGTTGGACACGACTGAAGCAATAGAGCACCCATGCACACAAGAACACTTATGCTATATTATAATCCCATTATTATGAAAGTCCTACATTTGCACAAATATTGGGAAAGATCTTATAAAGAGTTACTGATAATTTTGTTGGTGAGGTGGTGATAGAGGGAAATGTACTGTTTTATAGTTTTGTTTGAACATCTTATAAAAAAAACATGCTCTACTTTTACAATCTGTAAAGAAAATAATATTTTTGAGTATTAATCTTACTATTGAACACACAACAGACCTTCTTTCATCCTTCAAATTCTACTCAACAGTCATGTCCCTAATCCATTCACAGTCAAACTTCACAGAATTGTTTTTAGCGCTAAGTGTGTTTACTTAGTTAAAAGCTGCTTGTTTTTCAGTTGACTGCACCAGGCTTTTCTTTCTGCAATCAGAAAACACTCTTAACACATAAACTATGACCTCCAATTTCTTAAATTCAAGGCACTGATTTTCTAGCTACCAGTAATGATGGAGTAATTAATCATGGACTAACACTTCTGCCAAATACAGTTCTAAACAAAAATTGAAAAATGTCTATTGAAAACATTTGTAAATCAAAATAAATAAAGATCAAGCCTTAGCATTGAAACATGTATAATATCATATAAGAAACAAATCGCCAGTCCAGGTTTGATGCAGGATACAGGATGCTTGGGGCTGGTGCACTGGGATGACCCAGAGGAATGATATGGGGAGGGAGGTGGGAGGGGGTTCAGGATTGGGAACACATGTACACACGTGGCAGATTCATGTTGATGTATGGCAAAGCCTATACAATATTGTAAAGTAATTAGCCTCTAATTAAAATAAATAAATTTAAATTAAAAAAAGAAGTAAATATTAAGGCCAGAAATAAGGTTTAGAAAAAACAAAAACTTAAAAGTAAGCATCTAAGTAAGTTCAAGGTGATACTCCAGTAGTTTATCTATTTGCTAGGACAAAACACAAAGCTCTTCAGAGAAAGATAACAAAATCCAGGATCTCTACAGCGTATCATTCACCATGTCCACTATACAATTAAAAACCTACTAGACATGCAAAGAAACAAAACATATGAGGTAGAATCAAGAGAAAACTCAGTCAGTAGACACTGGAATTTGAAATTAGCAGAACAACATGGAGAGAGAGCTACAGTAAATATGTTAGAGAGTCTGCAGGAAGTAATTAACATATTGAAAGTGAAAGTGGCTCAGTCATGTCAGATTCTTTGTGACCCAATAGACTATGGAGTCTATGGACTTCTCCAGGCCGGAACACTGGACTGGGTAGCCCTTCCCTTCTCCAGGGGATCTTCCCAACCCAAGGATTGAACCCAGGTCTCCTGCATTGCAGTCGGATTCTTTACCAGCTGAGCCACAAGGGAAGCCCAAGAATACTGGAGTGGGTAGCCTATCCCTTATCCAGGGGATCTTCCCGACCCAGGAATTGAACCAGGGTCTCCTGCATTGCAGGCAGATTCTTTACCAACTGAGCTATCAGAAACGTATTGAGTGAAGGATAATTTCAAGGGAGATACAAACACTAAAAAAGAAACAAATGGACATCCTAAACCAAAACATTAACCAATAATCGAAAAGAAAATATGTATTGCATGGCATAAACAGAAGAGAGGAAAAGACTGGTTAACTCAAAGAGAAATCAGTAAAAATCATTAAAACTGATATAATTGTTATGTCAAAAACTTTTCCAAATTTACTTACAAAATAGTCCCTATATCTATGAGGCTCAACAAACTCCAAAAGAATAAACACAAAGAAAAATACTCTTAGGCATATCATATATCTATCAAAACTATGTATCTCAAGCGAATAATGATATTTCAGAAAAATTAAAGCTGGTAGTATTTTTTCAAAACTAGAGCTTTGTATATTTTTGTATATTATACAAAAATTAATATATAATCATTGCCGGGAGCCGGTGAGGCATTCCGCTCGTGACAAAGGTCATGAGGAAGGAGGCTCGGCATACACAAAGGCGGGATCGAGCCTCAGGAGTCCCCCTGGATATTCTCGAGCATCTACCCCCCCAAAAAAAAAACCAGAGTCTGCCTACTTTATTGCTTTGTGCTCTCACCTCTGACTTTACTGGAGGCTGTCCCCCACCACCATCTCGCTCTCTGTCAAAGAGTTAACTTACAGCTCCAATTAATAAAGTTCCTGGGCAATTAGGAGTGTTTAAATCCAAACCCCTCAGATAGCTCTCTTAACTCACCTGACAAGTTTACCCGGACTCCTACAGCTATGCATACGATTGTTTACAGTCTCCCAGCCTCCAGAGGCACGGGAAGCTTAAGATATTCAAATAGTTTAGAGCCTCTCAGAGAGTTAGAAACTGTCAGAATAAAACTAGTAAAAGATTTCATTGATGAGCCAATGCTTGTTGCCAAGTTTTCACATCCCCTGTATTGTATCCTTGAATATGTATTAATTAATATAGTTGGTATGTAGAAAAAATAAGTAGTGGCCTTAGTGTTAGCAACTTTAGACCCTTAAGGTAATAAATTCTTTCCTTTGTTGTAAACCCATTGCACCTCTGCCCTATAGGAATGCAATTTTATCTAACACCTTCGGAAGATGGCGCCAAACCTTAAAATAATTACTCTTAGAGAAAATAAGTCTTTATTGATAAGTCTTTGTCAAGAGTCAGAAAATGTTAATAGGCCTTCTGGCCAGAAGATGTTGTAAATCACCTAAACCATTTGTATACGATAAATTTGCAGGAAAGAAACCCTGGTTTTTGATAAGGATGAAAGACTGCTGACTTTGCATCCCGTATTATCCTCTATGTGTAACTTAGGGTATATAAGCCCCTGTTGAAAATAAAGCTACGGGCCTTGCTCACCAAAGCTTGGTCTCCCCATGTCATTTTTCTCCTTAACTTCCAGCTGAGTCTCCATCTGGAGCACGAAAATCCTCTGCGACCATTTGCCTGGGCTTCTAAGACCCACTCGAGAAGGTGTCTAAGGTGGAGCACCTTCCGCTATTCAAGAGGGTGCCTGCGGCCTCCGTGGTCAGAACTAACCTGGTGTCACGGGTTATATTGATTTTCCGCGTAAACCAAGCTACTCAGCTTCTTTTCTCCACTGAATTTTCCTACTGAGCTATCCTCATTCTATTACTCTTTATATCTCTAATTAACATTTGAATATGTTGATGAAGCCGTCTCTCCTTTGAATACCCTGGATCAGCTGGGGCTGGACCCCAGCAATCATAGCCATAGATATAGATTTTAGTCCCTATGAAGGTTATGATACCAGGTAGAAGTTGGGCTATAAGAAAGAATGAAGAATACTGGAAATGGTAAACTTGAATAATTACAAAATACTCATTTTATAAATTCATTGAAATCAATTTACTACTTAGAACAAAAAATAATAGCAATGCATCATGGAGTTAATATTATAAACAAAAATAAAATATGATAACTATAGTACAAAGGATAGAAGTGATATAAATGGAATTAACTTGATGTAAGGCTTTATGAACTGTGAATAAGGCTGAGCGCTGAAGAACTGATGCTTTTGAACTGTGGTGCTGGAGAAGACTCTTGAGAGTCCCTTGGACTGCAAGGAGATCCAACCAGTCCATTCTGAAGGAGATCAGCCCTGGTATTTCTTTGGAAGGAATGATGCTAAAGCTGAAACTCCAGTACTTTGGCCACCTCATGCGAAGAATTGACTCATTGGAAAAGACTCTGATGCTGGGAGGGATTGGAGGCAGGAGGAGAAGGGGATGACAGAGGATGAGATGGCTGGATGGCATCACTGACTCAATGGACATGAGTTCGGGTGAACTCTGGGAGTTGGTGATGGACAGGGAGGCCTGGCGTGCTGCAATTCATGGGGTTGCAGAGTCGGACATGACTGAGTGACTGAACTGAACTGAAGGCTTGTTTTAAAGTGTTATATTCTTAATTTAAGGTGGATTTTAATAAAGATGAAAATGACAATTCTTAGAACAAAAGAATAAAATATAATTCAAAAATTATATATAATTATATATAAAATGCAGAGAAGGCAATGGCACCCTTCTCCAGCACTCCTGCCTGGAAAACCTCATGGACAGAGGAGCCTGGTAGGCTGCAGTCCATGGGGTTGCTAAGAGTTGGACATGACTGATCGACTTCACTTTCACTTTTTACTTTCATGCATTGGAGAAGGAAATGGCAACCCACTCCACTGTTCTTGCCTGGAGAATCCCAGGGACGGGGGAGCCTGGTAGGCTGCAGTCTCTGGGGTCACACAGAGTTGGACACGACTGAAGCGACTTAGCAGCAGCAGCATATATAAAATGAATAAAATATACAATGAGTATTTAAACATATATATAAGTAAAATATATGAAAGTTAATTGCCAATAGAGAAGATAGAATGAAATATTTGGAATCTTTAAGAAATTAAAGATTTAATATTAATAACTGGTGACAGAAGTTTTGTAAGAGAGTAGAGAGACTGGAGGAAGAAGATGCCATTTTATATAGGGGATAAATGAGCGGGGAGGATTAAAGACGGAATACAAATATCCTGAAGTACATTTTAATATATCTTTTATCCTATTATCAACTAATATTGTTGAAAGACCCCTATAGATATGCTCTTTGAATCAGTATCAGTTGCCATTGGATCAAATCAGGTCTCATTTTAAGCTCCACTGTATTTAGAAAAGACAATTTCATAGACTTTTTTCAAAGAAGCCATACCTTGGTTAATGCCAATGTCTGTTATTTTGATTGAAATGATTTTATATACTTTGCACAAAACTGAGAAGTATCCATTCAACATAAAATTCTTTGCAGCTGGAGAAATTCTGTTTTGTGTAACCAACTCTCCTCTCTCAAGGAGTTCTCCATACTTAGGTCTGTATCCTGTGGGTATCTAAGCTTTAATTGATGATTTATATGCACTTAACTTGAATTTTCACATACTTGTCCCTGCTGCTGCTGCTGCTAAGTCGCTTCAGTCGTGTCCAACTCTGTGCGACCCCAGAGATGGCAGCCCACACGGCTCCCCCATCCCTGGGATTCTCCAGGCAAAAACACTGGAGTGGGTTGCCATTTCCTTCTCCAATGCATTAAAGTGAAAAGTGAAAGTGAAGTCGCTCAGTCGTGTCCGACTCCTAGCGACCCCATGGACTGCAGCCTACCAGGCTCCTCTGTCCTTGGGATTTTCCAGGCAAGAGTACTGGAGTGGGGTGCCATTGCCTTCTCCATACTTATCCCTACTCACACTAAAAAACATTTAAGTTAATCATTGCAAAGTCCCTGGTCTCAAATGTTTTATCATACCTTTTAATTTTTCAGAAGACTGAAATAACAAAAGCCCCTTTGATATTTCTGTATCTAGCTTGATAGGTGGATAAAAGGTTTTACAGAGTGACTTTTTTTTAGCAATGAAATTGCTTCTATCATCTAAGTACCTATTAGATTTCTGGCAGCATGGATTCAATTGATGGTTTCTGTGATATCTATAAACCTATAATGGCACCCCACTCCAGTACTCTTGCCTGGGAAATCCCATGGACGGAGGAGCCTGGTAGGCTACAGTCCATGGGGTCGTGAAGAATTGGACTCGACTGAGCGACTTCACTTTCACTTTTCACTTTAATGCACTGGAGAAGAAAATGGCAACCCACTCCAGTATTGTTGCCTGGAGAATCCCAGGGACGGGAGCCTGGTGGGCTGCCGTCTATGGGTTCGCACAGAGTTGGGCACGACTAACGTGACTTAGCAACATAGAAAACTCAGAAGACATCTCCTGGTGCTTCCCCCACCCCTACAGATGAGAAAACAGTGGGTGGAGAACCATAAAGTTATTTCTCTTTTAAACTGTCATTTACTTCCAAATAATCACATGTCATGATCTTAACAGGTATAGGGTAACTTGGATAACGTGCCTTATCTGGTTTCCCTCCAAATCAGAAAGGTAATCATAAATTGACTCAAAAGTGTTAGTTGTTCAATCATGTCCAACTCTCTGAGGTCCCTTGGACTGTAGCCTGCCAGTCACCCCGGCCATGAAATTCTCCAGGCAAGAATACTGGATTAGGAAGCCATTCCCTTCTCCAGAGGATCTTCCCAACCCAGGGATTGAACCAGGATATCTCCCACATTGCAGGCAGATTCTTTTCTATCTGGGCCACCAGGGATGCTCAATAAAATTTATATCAGAATAAAAACAATCTCATATGCATTTCCTGTTTGTATTTTTCATTTCTTTTTAGTTCAAATTGGTGCTATTTTTTAAAATAGTCAAATATGTGTTACAACCAAAGCAACAACTTTCAAATTTGTTAGCATAAAGAATGGTTATACACTCCAAAGTTTATTTTCTTATATATTGTAAATATAAGTAAGTAACTCGGACTTCTTGAATCAAAACAATTAGTACATCATAAAATATTTAGCACTTTAGCTTTTAGACAAATGATCTAATAACAAAAGTTGGTTAATTTCTTTTCTTTTCTCTCCAGTGTTAACCTTCAGTGGGAGCTTTGCATGTGTTTTATCTTAAATTTATGCAAAAATAGATGAGCATTTCCTAGCAATCATTTGTTTTGCATATTTGCTGTCAGCCATTTTCTAAACCACCTGCTGTATTTGCCTTATGTTGAAAGTACGCTGTTGACAGTTACTAATAATGCAGATTAAATTTGCTTATGATGACAGGCAAAACACTAAGTAAAAACAAAACAATATAATCCTGCATTTGTTTTCTCTGTGTAAGTGGTGGCTTAAATACATTTGATTTGCAAGAGCACTAATTTATTACCATTTGGCAAGTCTTATTGAACTGAGATGTAGACAGTATGTGAAAGAGAATATAATTACACAGTCTTTCAAGTATGGGTCTGTTTTATAAAATTAAAAGTATGTATGTAGTCTAAAACAAACCACTTTAGGTTCTTGGTATATTTTCAGAAGTCATTAGAATTTGCCACTAAGATATATTGTCATTAATAAATGACAACCTCTAAGCTGAAGACAAGCATCTTTTCTGAAGGCAAAAATTGTCAAGGCAGTCATGGATTTTCCATTTTGCATGTCCTTCTACTTTATTCTTCTTGGTGTGCATCTAAAAGATAGGCAGCACAAAACAAGAACTTTTAAAGCTTAAAAGATGGTGATTAAGACCTGACTCACAGGACATTTGTTATACTTTACAGGCCTGTGTTTGGAGAGTAGGAAAAATGATGAATGTGATAGATAATTGTCCCTGAGACCCATGTATTCTGACCTGAAGAATTAGCCCTGCTTTGACAGACCTTCACTGTGAATTGTGGCTATCTCTGATGTTTCCATTTATTTAACAAGAAAAATATATGGACACTCATGATCCCATAGTCCTTGCCGCATGATTGCTGCTTGGATGCTTTTAACTCAGAGATTAATTCTTCGCATTTATTGAGGCAAAAGCAATATAAGCAAATTAGATTCAATTTATCCTTGTAAATAATGTAGAAATTATAAATTATTATGCAGAATGTTATCTATATATCAAAAATAAGCTTTTTGTATTTAACACAATGAATTAATTTTTGACCATCTATGTTATCCTGATATATTGTCTCACACACTTTTGTTTTAAGGCCATCAATAAACAGATTCATATGAAATATCTGGTTTGGCCAATGCAGCATTTAATCAGTCCTACCAGGAGTGAAAGTGAAAGCCTTTCCTTCTTATACCTTACCTGTCCTAACCTGCCTCTTTCCAACCTATTCAATTAGGTTAGACACCTCTCTTGTGTCCTCAGAAGTATATTTTATACAATTCTTTCTTAAGTTTTCACAAATCATATTAAACATATTTGTTTGTATGTTAGTATTCCCCACTAGATGTTCAACCATGTTAGGGAGGATAATAGAGTTTTATTTTTTCTTCAGTTATCACTCTTGGCCCCATTTGGGGGAACATTGTCCTACACAATTATTCAAAATATAAGCAAAATATCATTAGTGCTACAACTAGCAACCAAAACGCTGAGGTTACCCAGATGGTATGTCACATTACATATTGATAATGACACAATTACATGGCAATGCTTAACCAATAATTTAGTAAGTTGAAGCAAACTGCAGAAACAGCAATGAGTAAACATTGCTGAAAGATCTGATGTAGTTACTAGTTTCTAAAGATCAGTCTGCTTAAAAAGTCCTTTGTAGTGAGATTGTTTTAATTTTAATTTTTGATTTTGAAGTAATTTCAAATTTACTGTAAAGTTGTGAGCACAGTAAAGCATACTGCCTCTTATCCATCATATAGATTCACTAAAATTATTAGCATTTTGGCACATTTTCTTTTCTTTATCTATATTATTATCATTTATGAACTATTGTTGCTGAATTATCTGAGAGTAACTGCAATACTTTGGCCACCTGATGCAAAGAACTGACTCATTGGGAAAGACCCTGATGCTGGGAAAGATTGAAGGCAGGAGGAGAAAGGGATGACAGAGGATGAGATGGTTGGTTGGCATCACCGACTCAATGGACATGAGTTTGAGTAAGCTCTGGGAGTTGGTGATGGACAGGGAAGCCTGGTATGCTGCAGTCCATGGGGTCGAAAAGAGTTGGACATGACTGAGTGACTGAACTAAACTGAATCGAACTGGAATAAGTATCTCTTAAGAATAAATACATTCACTTCTACACCATCAGTATGATTATCAAATGCATCTAATTTAAAATGTGTACATATTATTACCTAATGTATAGTTTGTATTATATTTTCCTGATTGTCCAATAATTCCCTCCATGTATTTTCTTTTCCCAAATCAGAATCCAAACCAAGACTACCCTCTGCATTGAGCTGTCATTTCTTACGCCTCCTGTAATCTGGAACTGTCTTTCATGACATTTCTGTCTTTGAAGATACAGACTTGTTCTTTTTGTAGACAGGGCTTGTCTGATGTTTGTTTGTGATTACGTTCAGGTTATGCTTTTTTGGCAAGAACACAGCATAAGTGGTGTTATCTTCTCAGAGTATCACATTAAGAGGCACGTCATGCCAGTTTGTACTCAATATTTGGTACAATATTGATGTTAACTTCACACTTGTGAAGTTGGTGCCTGCCAAGTATCTCATCATAAAGTTACCACTTTCTGTTTGAAATCTGGGAGAAAAAGAACTTAAAATTTACGAAATGTTTTATTCTTCACCAAATTTTCACCCAATATTTTTAGCATTTATTGATGATTCTTAGCTAAATTAATTATAATTATGATATTGATGGTTACTGATGATACAAAGATGATTTTATCACTGTTTAATTCTTTCTCCAGTTAGTAATTTATGTCACTATAAGAGAGAACTCTTCCAATTTTCTTATTAATTAGCTAATTCATCTGTTTATGTGGGCTTCACTTGTGGCTCAGTTGGTAAAGAATCCGCCTGCAATGAGGGAGACCTGGGTTCGATCCCTGGATTGGGAAGAACCCCTGGAGAAGGGAAAAGCTACCCACTCCAGTATTCTGGCCTATATAGTCCATGGGTCACAAAGAGTTGGACACAACTGAGTGTCTTTCACTTTCACTTCTATTTATGCACTTATTTATAAATTTGAGCTTCATGGATTCTTTTTTTTTTTTCCCTTGGGTTTTCATTACTGTCTATATATATATATATAATTTTATATATATATATATATATATATATAAAATTTTGGTGCTTAAATTGTCAGATTTGACTAATGGAAGTTCCTTCAAGTAAGCTTTACAGCCTTTTGTCATGCTCATTAATTTTTCTTAACTCCTTATTTTCTGACAGCCCTAGTAATGCCACAGTTACTTTTTACACTCCTTACCCTAACCTTAGTCTTTATGAGAAAATTCTTAGGTAGGACTGTGTAATTTTGTTATGTGTTTCCAGATTCTACTCCATAGCTTTGGAACCACTTTGTATTCCTACCAGTCATGTGTAACACAGTCTATTTAGGCACATATCCTGTATTTCTTATTTGGCAAGTGAGTGATGGTATAGCAGTATAATTTTTCATTTATGAGTGTTTTGTGAAGTCATCTGTAATTGTTGTGTTTTTCTTTTTTTATAATTAGTATATAATTGCTTTACAATGTTGTGTTCGTTTCTGCAGTATGATGAAGAGAGTCAGTATCTACATATACTGACTCTCTTCGTATACATACATACATACATACATATATATATATATATAACCCCTCCCTCTTAGAACTCTCTCCCACTCCCCACCCCTATCCCACCCATCTAGGTCATTACAGAGCACCCAAGCTGAGCTTCCTATGCTTTATAGCAGGTTCCCACTAGCTATCTGTTTTACACATGGTAGTGTATATATGTGGAGAAGGCAATGGCACCCCACTTCAGTACTCTTGCCTGGAAAATCCCATGGATGGAGGAGCCTGGTAGGCTGCAGTTCATGGGGTCGTTAAGAGTCGGACACGACTGAGCGACTTCACTTTCACTTTTTACTTTCTTGCACTGGAGAAGGAAATGGCAGCCCACTCCAGTGTTCTTGCCTGGAGAATCCCAGGGACGGGGGAGCCTGGTGGGCTGCCGTCTACGGGGTCGCACAGAGTCGGACACGACTGAAGTGACTTAGCAGCAGTATGACACAGCAATCCCACTACTGGAATATATCCTGAGAAAATCGTAATTCAAAAAGGTACATGTACCCCAGGGTTCATTGCAGCCCTATGAACTATAGTCCACCAGGGTCCTCTGTCTTTGGAATTTTCCAGGCAAGAATACTGGAGTGGGTTGGCATTTTCTCCTCAGGAGATCTTCCCAACATAGGGGTTGAACATGCATCTCCTGTACTGGGGGGCGGGTTCTTTACCACTAAGCCACTTCGGAAGCCCCTCCCTTAAAATGTTTACTGTCATACTCCAAGTTCCTTTTACAGTCGATTTTTCAATAGATGTGCAAAAATAGATATTGTTTGGAAGAGAAGTATTTCAGTATTTTATCGCATCAATGAAAATTCTTCCCAAGAGCAACTTTTTTTCCCCCCAAATATTTAGCCAACATATTTATTGGGTGGGCTTCCCTGGTGGTTCGGATGGGTAAAGAATCTGCCTTCAATGCAGGAGACCTGGGTTCGATTCCTGGGTCAGGAAGATCCCCTGGAGAAGGGAATGGCAACCCACTCCAGTATTCTTGCCTGGAGAATCACATGGACAGAGGTACCTGGTAGACAGCAGTCCATCGAATAGCAATAGTTGGACACCACTTAGCAACTAATGCATCATAACATTCTACTATTTAGAGTGTAGAACCATCTCTTTCTTCACTTTGAGCTCAGAAGTCAAACAAAAACTGAATGAAACAATAAACAGCTATTGCTCCTACTTTTTCTGTATGAATACTTTTTCTGTATGACTTCAGATTTTTTTCAGGAAAACAGAACATTTCATAGTAGTGAAAAGAAATATATGACAGTAGCTACTTTATAAAAGTTTTATTCAATTGCCAATGTTTGTTTTCTCTTCAGAGTTCATCTGAAATGTTTAGTTTGTTTGATATCTGTTACTGATAGATATATTTTGGCATGTGACAGAGATTCACAGAAGTAAGACACAACCGCTGATATAAATATAATCAGTTAGGGGAGACAGAACTGTTAACAAATAAATTACAACAGAGTATGAGATGCAGAAGCAGAATTGAATGAGTTACTTCCATTGTTTTGGCTTTCTTTTACAGAATTGTGCAGCCTAACAGTTTTCAAAACTTAACATGTAGCAGAACCACCTGGAGAGTTCACTCTAACAGAAGCTGCTAGGACACCTTCAGAGCTTTTGAACCTGTAGGTCCAGGGTGAGGTCTGAGAATTTTCATGTTACCAGTTTCCAGGTGATTCTATTAGTGTTATTCTGGGACCATTCTTTGGGAAATTGTTTTTGAGTCTTTATTGCAACCATTTCCAATACATAACACAACACACATACTATATAATGTGGGGCTTCCCAGGTGGCACTAGTGGTAAAGAACCCACCTGCCAATGCGGGAGACATAAGAGACATGAGTTCAATCCCTGGGTGAGGAAGATTCCCCCTGGAGGAGGGCATGGCAACCCACTCCACTATTCTTGCCTGGAGAATCCCATGGGCAGAGGAGCCTGGTGGGCTACAGTCCACAGGGTCGCAAAAAGTCATACGTGACCGAAGTGACTTAGCACATACACACTATATAATGTAACCACATCCACCTGTGTAAAAAAAATAGCCTTAAAATGTCTTTACTTTTTCCTCCTCTATTTCTCTATTTTTCCTTTTTTGAAGAGCATTGACAGAGCGTTTAGGAAAACTACATTCTAACACCCAGTTAGAATGACATGTAGAAAGCTATTCCAATTTCCTAGCCTGCCTTCTTGTGATTTACACAAAAGCTTAGTGAACTCTATTCAAATTCATAGATAAAAACTCTAATCTGCTTTTAAATCAGGTAAGTTTTAATCAACTTCTACAGTAACACCAATATTAGTAAAACAGCTAATTTTCTTAGCTAAGTTTGATTTAAATAAAGGTGGAGACAAAAGTAAAATAGATAACATTATGCTACACATAGTTTTTTCACTTTCACATTTTCAATTTTTCAAATCATGAACTGTTCCATGAAAAATAGGCTTAGACAGAACAGAGTTAATAGAGTCTAGGCCATATTTTTTACAAGTAAAACTTTAATCTGATTTGCATTTTTAATTGTGCATTAAAAACTTGTAGATGTGCTCAGATGCTTCTTGACTGCAAATAACAGAAATCCCATGTGACTAACTTAAAAAGAAATCCATCAGAAAATATTAGAGCTTTCAGTCTAAAAGGTGCAGACAAGACAGGAGCTCCCAGCCAGTGGGCTATAGAAAGAGATCATGCTGCTTGCTCCATTGTCTGGTCTGGTTGCTCCTGTCTGGAGTCTAGTCCTGGCTGCCAATCTTAACCTCTCCATAGGTGTGTTAGTAAACTCTGACTACCCATGATAGTTTAGTTTCAATCTTGAAGTATCCAGTCCCT
Organism: Bos javanicus; assembly: GCF_032452875.1. Classification (NCBI taxonomy): domain Eukaryota; kingdom Metazoa; phylum Chordata; class Mammalia; order Artiodactyla; family Bovidae; genus Bos; species Bos javanicus. The sequence goes on along the minus strand of NC_083891.1, from coordinate 26,675,011 downwards.
AGTGTATGGATCCAGTTGGCCAAACCCTGTCATAGGTGAGCATGTAGGTACCAGAGAGTGGGAGAAGGACCATCTGACCCTTTTGGGCTATTGCAGAGGGAAGCAGTCTCCACTGCTCCTGTGTGTGATTCCTTTCAAACCAACAAGGGTTTAGATGCTTCACAGCCCCACTATAACAGGGGTAATTGTTGTTGTTCAGTGGCTAAGTAGTGTCTGTTTGTGACCCCATGGACTGTAGCCCTCCAGGCTCCTCTGTCCATGGGATTTCCCAGGCAATAATACTGGTGTGGGTTGCCATCTTCCTTGGAAGATCTCCTTTCCAAGAGATCTTCCCAACCCAGGGATCGAACCTGTGTCTCCTGCTTGGCAGGCAGATTCTTTACCACAAAACCCAATTATTCCTGCTGTTATCTTTTCATCCACATCCAATGACTCATATTCCCCTTCCTAACATGGCATTGCACAGCTTGTTAAATTGATGTTAAAAAAAAAAACTTTACAAATGATGTCATCATTTGATTTCACACCTTTAGGGACAGGAATTCAAAGGAGATGTTATTACTTTTTGAAGAATTAGAAAACACCTCAGAAAAGCTGTGTAACGTCTTCATAAACACATACAAAAGTTTGAAACAGAGAGAGGCAGCACGCTTTGGTTTCCTTTCTGGTAACCATACTGGTTTACATACTGGTAAAATGTTTGGTTGAAAAAATAATTGCATGTTTAATTCTTTCAGCAATGGCCCTGTATCCATGAGGCTGCATTGGACCTCAAGCTATAGAATACACAACTAGCATTGTCCTGCAATTGTAGACAGTTGTTATATCACAGAAATATGAGTCTCAAATTGGGGTTGCTCCAGGCTAGATAATATACCAGTTCTGTGATGTCAAACCCTTTCACTTCCATCACTCTTAGCTGTTCCTCATGGCAGCATTACCATGCATAATGCACACAAACAACCCCAGCTACAGACAGGAAGTCACAGACTTGCCTTTTAAGCCTCTTGAATCGAGAAATCCTCCCCAGAGATCCAGTGCACTCTTCCCCTGAACCCAATCTGACAACAGTATGGCAGTGGATGTCTAAGCCTATCAAATTTGTTTGAAGATACTGAAATATAGTTCCTCCTGGCAGAGACTGTCTTGTAAATGTGTTGAAGATAATCTTCTTTATCACTGTTGCCTTTGCATTGCACTTATTGCAAAATTTTTGAAGGCAGTAGACAACTACAGCATTCATTGGCTGCTGCTCTAAGTCGCTTCAGTCGTGTCTGACTCTGTGCGACCCCATAGATGGCAGCCCACCAGGCTCCACCGTCCCTGGGATTCTCCAGGCAAGAACACTGCAGTGGGTTGCCATTCATGGGCACATGCCATGAAATACCATTCAAATCAGCTGTACAGGATCTGTGTAGGAGCTTGACAAGGCATGAAAGTTCTCTAGTAATGAGTGAAGGTTTGACACCTTGTGTTATGTTATACATGCTATCAGCACTTTCAAAATTTTTTTACTTTGTTTTGTTTTTAATAATGTGAGGTTTAACACTTTATGTTATGTTAGACATGCTCTCAATACTTCGAGAAATTTTTGTTTTGTTCTAAATAGTGTGAGTGCTCCCTGTCTGATGTGTAAATTTATGATTGAGAATGCTGGCAGTTGTTTGATATTGGGAATGATTCATTATTGAAAAGAAACTCTCCTAATAATTTCAAACTCCTGGATTGGTTTAAGTGAAAAAGACATAAAAAAAACCAAGACAAATTGTTTATTAAAGACTGTCCATTTGCAACTGTACATGTGTGAGAGAATCAGTTTGAGAGGTCAGAGGTAGTGAGGGGAACAGAAATGGAAAGTGTTTATGTGTCTGTGTGTTTGTTTTGAATGTATAAGAAAATAAGTTTTTTTAAATAATATGCAGATATATAGACTTGTAAGTTTTGGTTATAAAGTAAGCCTTATGAAATCTAGTGCTAGTCTACCTCATCAATATGAGAAGAGAAAAGTTAGAGAAAATTTTTATTTCAGTTACATCAGGGGAAAAAGGTGGAAGAAATGGAGTGGAGTTTTTCTAGAATTAAATTTTGCATCTTTTTCCTGTCACAGATACAGTTTTCTCCCAAGTTTTACTAATGAATAGCGAAATGTAAGATTTGGTAAATTTAATAATATAATCATTTAAGTATTTAAGACAAACATTTTTTCAGAAATTATATTTATTTATTCAGGTGAGTTCAGTTGCTCAGTCATGTCCAACTACTGGCAACCCCATGGAATGCAGCATGCCAGGCCTCCCTTTCTATCACCAACTCCCAAAGCTTGCTCAAACTCAGGTGCACCGAGTCGGTGTTGCCATCCAACCATCTCATCCTCTGTCGTTCCCTTCGCCTCCTGCCCTCAATCTTTCCCAGCATCAGGGTCTTTTCCAATGAGTCAGTTCTTTGCATCAGGTGGCCAAAGTATTGAAGTTTCAGCTTCAGCATCAGTCCTTCCAATGAATATTCAGGACTGATTTCCTTTAGGATGGACTGGTTGGATCTCCTTGCAGTCCAAGGGATTCTCAAGAGTCTTCTTCAACACCACAGTTCAAAAGCATCAGTTCTTCAGTGCTCAGCTTTCTTTATAGTCCAACTCTCACATCCATACATGACCACTGGAAAAACCATAGCCTTGACTAAATGGACCTTTATTGGCAAAGTAATGTCTCTGCTTTTTAATATGCAGTCCAGGTTGATCATAGCTTTTCCTCCAAGGAGCAAGCATCTTTTAACTTCATGGCTGCAGTCACCATCTGCAGTGATTTTGGAACCCCCCAAAAATAAAGTCTAACACTGTTTCCACTGTTTCCCCATCTATTTCCCATGAAGTGATGGGACCGGATGCCATTATCTTCGTTCTCTGAATGTTGAGCTTTAAGCCAACTTTTTCACTCTCCTCTTTCACTTTCATCAAGAGGCTCTTTAGTTCTTCTTCACTTTCTGCCATAAGGGTGGTGTCATCTGCATATCTGAGATTATTGATATTTCTCCCGGAAATCTTGATTCCTGCTTGTGCTTCATCCATCCTGGCATTTTGCATGATGTACTCTGCATATGAGTTAAATAAGTTGGGTGACAATATACAGCCTTGATATACTCCTTTCCCAATTTGGAACCAGTCTGTTGTTCCATGTCCCATTCTAGCTGTTGCTTCTTGACCTGCATACAGTTTTCTCTGGAGGCAGGTCAGGTGGTCTGGTATTCCCATCTCTTTAAGAATTTTCCACAGTGTTTCGATCCACACAGTCAAAGGCTTTGGCGTAGTCAATAAAGTAGAAATAGATGTTTTTTCTGAAACTCTCTTCCTTTTTCCATGATCCAGCGGATGTTGGCAATTTGATCTCTGGTTCCTCTGCCTTTGTGGGGTCACAAAGAGTCGGACAGGACTGAGTGACTGAATTGAACTGAACTCCTCTGCCTTTTCTAAATCCAGCTTGAACATCTGGTAGTTCATGGTTCACATACTGTTGAAACCTGGCTTCGAGAATTTTGAGTATTACTTTATTTATTGCAGTTATATATATTATCGTATATTAAGCATGTTTAAGCTTAAAAGTAATCACATAAGTCTTATTTTTGTTTACTATGGATACATGTTCTTTGGATTTTCTTGTGTATTACTTAGAAAAATTTTATTTTTCTTATGTATCAATTACTATCAGAGGCTGTTAAAATCTGCCATATGATTGTGGTTGCATCAATTTCTTCATTGTAATTCTGTGATTTTTTTGTTTAACATAAATTTTAAAATGCCTATATTATTGTCATATCAAGAATTTTATTTTTCCTTTATGCCTATTTTTCTGTTATTCATATAAATCAATACTAGCTTCCAATTTGTCTTTTTGTATCCCTTTAGTTTTCTTTTTAGTGACAGATTTTCTTTGCTCTTTAGTCACATCTTCTGTAAACAGATTAAAAAAAGCCAAATTTTATCTTTTGATCAATCTGAAATGCATTAGCTTTCACCTTCTGATGTGTTTAGATACCATTTCATTTTGTGCTTCCTTTCTTTTTCTTTTTATGATTTTTTTACAGTGCTCACATCTATTGGTTAAGTTATCATTATTATTTTTCTGTCACATGGACATAATTTCTCTATATTTTAGTGAGTATATGTGGATTCAGCTTACTATATCTGTACTTAATCACTATCTCTCACTTTATCCTCTCAAAACTAAGAAATTTACAACATGATAGTCTAAAGTCAAATTCTCCCATCGCTTCTTTGCAGATTTCTGTTTAGTATTTTAGTTTGACCTTGATCCTGATTCACTCTAAATTATATTTAATTTTACCAAACAGCCATTATTATTACACAGCTCTGAATTCTAAATTAAACATTTATTCTCAAGGAAGTACTTTTATTATTCCATTTTAAATAACAAAGTCTTATTTACATGTGCCCATTTGCTTGCCAGTGTCTTTACTCCCACTGCTTCTGGCACTCATCTCTTCTAGGATATTTCCTCTTCTTTCTCAAACACATCCTCTAGTGATTCTTTCAATAACAGCTGCATTTGTTTCCCTGAAAATGTATTTATTTCATCTTCAGCTCTGAATGATCATTTAAATAAATACAAGCTTCTACATTGAGAATTAACTTTTTCATTATTTTTAAGATATCATCACAACATCTTATCTTTCTTTCCTGTTGCAGACTCTGCAGTCAGTTTAATTTACTTATATTTGAGAATAATTTTTGAGAAACTTTGTTTCTGTTGTTCTAGAGTTGCAATATCTTGCCTGGAGGTGGGCTTATTATTATTTGTGGAACTTAGGAATCTGAAAAATCTTTATTTATAATACTTTGAATATTTTCTCTTGCTCATTTTCTTTGTTCTGTACTTCTGAAATTTCTCATTAGTACATATGGAATCTTATCCTATTATTTATGTTATTTTTCTGCATGACTATTTGGTAAACATCTTTGTAAATTTCCCAGTTCATCAATTCTCTCTGCAGTTGTCTCAGATCTGCTGTTTAGTCCTTCTTCCCCACTGAGTTTTCATTTCGATAATGCCATTTTTATTTCTAGAACATCTATTTTATTATTTTGAAAATCACACATTTGGCTTCATAGTGTGTTATTATTTTCTCATGTTATTAATTTTACACTCATTATCAGAGAGTGTTCTGTTATTTGAAGTTCCTTGGTATATAATCCTCTGCTTTAGTGCCTCCTGCTCCTTAGTCATTGAGGATTGATTTTATCTCATGTCATTTTAGCTATGGTACATACCTACAGTGGGCTTCCAGGTGAATCAGTGGTAAAGAATTCACCTGCCAGTGCAGAAGACATGGGTCAGGGAGGTCCCCAGCACAAGGAAATGGCAACATACTTCAGTATTCTTGCCTAGAAAATCTCATGGTCAGAGGAGTCTGGCAGACTACAGTCCACAGGGTCACAAAAGAGTCAGATACAACTTAGTTACTAAACAGCAACATAACCATAAGAGGTCATTAATTCATTGAAATTCTGCAGGGCTTGAGTTCAGGGTAAGTCACTCCAAAGAAGTCTTCTTTTCTGTCTGGGGAGCACTCAAGGGTAATAGCAACTGTGAAATTAAAATTTTGTGACTGTTTTATTTTGTGTGTTACTAGATGACCTGGGTAATCTAAAGTTGACCTTTAAATTAATGTGAGGGAGAAGCCTCTGGGTATAAATTCTCAAGGACTCTTCTTTGCCCCCATTCGAACTCATATAAACATCCTAAATATCATTTTCATACATTGGGCCGAAAGAGGAAAATTTTAATTCTCTCATTTTCATTGGTGATGTAGCACTCTGGTGACCAAAATTTTGCATGTTTTATCACTTCCAGCTCCCACAACTTGAAGCACAGTGTCCTACCTCACCTCTACTATGCACTGGCTTTAAAACACAGGCACTTGGACAAAACTCATATTCTCCCCCATAGGAGTCCACGGGGTCAGTTTAATTGCCACATGTGTCTTCAGGTTTTAATTCTGTCTTTAGTTGCTCCTGATAATACCCCATTTATTTTATTAAAAGCAAATGTATGTATCTAAAAGCATCCTTTTACAGTCTATTCCATACATATCAGCTTTATGGGAGAATTTTTTTTCTTTTTTTAGTATGTTTATTTGCTATTCAAAGCACCAGTCATATTAACCATACAATGTCAGTGGAAAGGTTAAAGCAAATATTTAGCTATTCCTAATTGATGGAAATTTTTTTTCTAGATTTGAATGAGCCCACATAGATCAGTTTTCCCAGACAATGGCTCAATTTTTATTCCATCTTCTCAGGTATTCCAGATAGTAGTTTTTACTCATATCTTTATATTTAACTGAAAATAATGACAGCCTTTGAAAATCTTACTATGATTTTAGTAACAGTAACCAGTAATGAGATCAGATATCATGAATAATTTATATTTTTAAAAACACAAATGCAACAGTTCATGTAGCAATTTGCTTTGAAATGCAATTATTAATATAAATCATTAAAATTGAATAATAATTGTCAAGAAAATGAAAAATGTGCATTTTATATGTCCTTTTTTCTCTCAAATGTTTACAAAAATATCCACAGTTTGACAATTTTTAATAAACTAAAAATTATCAGAATGTTTCTACAAAGAGTACTTTGATGGTTCAAGGAAAACTGTAATAGCAAGAGCATAGTCATTGGCTGTATTTATGGGTGAGAATAGGAGAGTTTTGAAAGTAAATAATGAGAAAAATGAGCTTCTCTGATGGCTCAGATGGTAAAGAATCTGCCTGCAATGAAGGAGACCCAAGTTCAATCCATGGGTCAGGAAAATCCTCTGAAGAAGGAAATGGCAACTCACTCCAGCATTCTTGCCTGGAGAACCCCATGGACAGAGGAGCCTGGTGAGCTACAGTCCATGGGGTCGCAAAGAGTTCAGACATGACTGAGTTACTAAGCACACACATGGTAAGAGAAGCAACTCTAATTCTGGAAGAATTAAAGAGAACTTCTACTCCAGCTAAGACGAAATATAATAGCCACAAAAGTATTTTCCCAAAAAAACATTTTTCCTATTGTCTGTTTTTTTTCCTAAGAAAAAGAAATGATGCCAGCAACTTTTAAAAATATTATCTTCCTCAAGTGTACTCAAGTGGCCTTATTTTATCTGAAATATTACAACTCATTTTACAATGAAAAAAAAAAAAGGCCCCTTCTGGGCTGTCTTTAAAAGTTTTGCAATAGTGTGTGATTAAACAAGAAAATATCCTTAAAAGTCAATAAATATTTTTCTTAGAATTTTGAAATTTTTTGTCAGCTTTATGGTTGACACATCTATCTTTGTTCCAATACAGATAAAAGACTTAAAACTTTTTTCTTAAAATTATAAATCTAATATCTTGGGCTTTGAATTCTCTTCAAATCTAAAAATTCAGGAGGCAATTATCTTGGCTAAAATATAAGATGTAATTTTTATCAAGAACAGGATTTTTTTTTTCTGATGCCATCCCAAGTTATCTTGTCATACAAAAGAGAACTATTGTAATTTACAAACTACTTCATTATGCATAATATGATTTAGGTAGGGGAATTGCTGTACTGACATATATTGCTTGTCCTACCTCAAATGACTGAGGAAGTTTTGCCCTGACCATCTAAAATTCACAAATTCCTTCCTCTGTGCTCCTGTAGCATGTTAAACATATTTATTTTTGTCATTTTAGCCACATATCTAGAAATGGTAAAATACACTGACATATTTATTGAAACGAAGCAAAGCACACTTATTTCCCTACCCAGACTCTTTTCACTGGACCTGGGCATACTTTCCTAGCTGGTTCAAGTAGCTGTGCCCCTGGCTTAATGGAAATAGCCTTACTCCGGAGGTTATGTCCCCCCTTAATGATACACTTTTTGGGTTCAAAACCCTGTATCAAGGGAAGACACATTCAGCAACAACTCTTGCTCCAGAACACTCTTGGAGTCAGACAGAAGCTTTTCTCCTTCTTACCCTTCTTCCTCTGCCCTGGCCTGCTTCCCTTTCTTCTGGTGTTCCTGTTTCTGCTCATTTTGGTCTTTCAATTACTGTACTTTCCTTGAATGTCCTTGATTATCCATTAATATTTAAAAGAGAGCCTTAAAATACTAGTTTTGTCTCTGTAAGTCGGGTTGGATTTTTGTAGAGTGGACTTTTATTGGACCTTATATGTATCTTTTCTCTCTAGCCACCATTTCTCCAAGGAAGCTTCTTACCTATTGCCTGAGCATTTAAGCTTGGCTGCCAACATTTTGGAAACTAGGAGAGAGACGAAAGCTTGGGGGATTCTATATTTAATGTACATATTTTAATTTAAATTTCTGTAGTTTCAACCCACGGCCTCACTCCTGCTCTCAACCTTGCCAACACCTTGGGCATTTCTCAAAGAATGAACCTCTTTAAACCTGAGGTGGTAGGGGAGTAGTAATTGAATTGCTCATCCCAGGAGTGGGTGTGTGTATTAGTTTCTCAGTTGTTTCTGACTCTTTGTGACACTGTGGACTGTAGTCCACCAGGCTCCTCTGTCCATGGAATTCTCCAGGCATGAATTCTGGTTGCCATTCCCTTCTCCAGGGGATCTTCCTGACCCAGGGATCAAACCTAGGTCTCCTGCATTGTAGGCAGTCTTTACCATCTGAGCCACCAGGGAAGCAGTGGGAACCAAATAACTCTTCTTCTTCACATACTATTTTATCCTCATCTCCTGTGCTATCACACACTTCAAATTCCTAATAGATTAAAGGATTCTTTAAATAAGTTGTTTGATTTCCTACTGCATATATCTTTGTAGACACATAATTTATCTTTCATCCACTGTACAATAGTTTGCCTTCACTTATTCAGCAGGTATGTATTAATCTTAATTACCCAGGCACTGTTTGTACTCTGGAATATAAAGCAGAACACAAATGAAAACTGCCATCATCATGATTTTAGGAATAATATAAAGATAACCAAATAAATAAGTTATAGTGTTTCAGAGAATGAGAGTATTAGGGAGAAAATTAAAGCAGGGCTAAGGATAAGAATGCTAGAATAACTCAACTTCAGGTTTTCATAGAAATATCCAGGAAGACCTGTAATGGTGAGAACAGACCATGGGTGGAAAGGAAAGAAACAAGGAGATTTTAGGAAGCTCATTTAGTCATTTTGGAGTGAGCTCACCCCACTCCAGTACTCTTGCCTGGAAAATCCATGGACAGTCCATGGGGTCGCTAAGAGTCCGACAAGACTGAGCGACTTCACTTTCCCTTTTCACTTTCACTCATTGGAGAAGGAAATGGCAACCTACTCCAGTATTCTTGCCTGGAGAATCCCAGGGACGGCGGAGCCTGGTGGGCTGCCGTCTATGGGGTCACACAGAGTCGGACACGACTGAAGTGACTTAGCATTAGCATTAGCAATGAAATCTTGGAAAAGACGATGGGGACTTGGCAGCAGCAACTGAGAGAAATTATAGATACTTGTATTAGAAGAGATGAAGTTAAGTAATTGTGTTCTGTATGAACTTGAGGCAAGATCCAACAGGACTTCCTGATGGAATAAATATGGGAAGAAAATAAAGTAGAGAAGTGAAGGGCTAACCCTAAGGAGATCATGTATATTGTTGAAACAAATATTTTAAGCTCAAGGTGGAGCCACTCCTGCCCAGAGTGCCACATCAGCCAAGCAAAACCTGACTAACTTTTGTGTTCCTGTGAATGTTCCACTTGACCAGAAATGAGGTATATTCAATCAGCAGATCCCCAAATTCCAGGCCAACTCTGGGCTCTATACTTACTTCCTGTTTCCTTAATCTCTCTAAATAAAGGTGAGATACAACACCAGCCAAGCAACTTAAGCAGAGTACTTCTTCCTTGTTTCTTGGGTTGCTTCTTTGAATTAGGCTTGCAGCCAATCCTTTTCCCTACCTTGCAGTTCTCCACATTCTTTAGAGTGGAGATTATCCACTTCATGAAGTGTTACCTAAAGTTGTTTGTATCATCTTAATTGTCTTTTTTGATATAATGTATGAGGTTAGCAAATGACTATGAAGTCTGAAATTCAGGAGAGAGATCTGGTCTGAGATATGAATTTAGGAGTATTTAGGATATAAATGGAGAAGGAAATGGCAACCCACTCCAGTGTTCTTGCCTGGAGAATTCCATGGACAGAGGAGCCTGGCAGGCTGCAGTCCACAGGGTTGCAGGAGTTAGACATGACTTAGTGACTAAGAGAAAGAGAGAGGATATAAATGACATTTTTATGTGGTAGCTCTATGCTATTAATATTATTAGATAACACTGTAAGGGGAAAAAACAAAACAAATGAAAATAAGGACTCAGCTCTGGGTCACACCTATTTTAAGTGGTTGAAGAAAGAAGAAACCATCGAATGAAACAGAGCAAAAGCAGCCTGTAGGTGGGAGGAAAACCAAGAGAGCATGAAATCTGAGGACATATAAAGAAAGTGTGGCAAGGAGCAAGAAATGATCAACTGTGTCAAGTGCTGTTGATTAAAAAAAAAATAGTGAGGACTGAGAATTACTCATTGAATTAAAGAATGTAGAGATAATTGATGATCTTGTTATTGATATCTATGTGCTAAGTCACTTCAGTCGAGTATGACCCTTTGTAAGCCTATGGACCTTAGCCCACCAGGCTCCCCTGTCCATGGGATTCTCCAGGCAAGAAAATTGGAATGCAGTGCTGTGCCCTCCGCAGGGGATCTTCCTGACCAGGGGATCAAACCTGTGTCTCTTATGTCTCCTGCATTGGCAGGCAGGTTCTTTAAATTCTGATTGGATTAAATCTAGGGAAGAAGAGAGGAGATATTGGATGCAGTGCTTATAGACAGATTTCCCATGGAGTTTAATTTTTAAAAAGAAAGTAAAGAAATGCAGCAATATTCCCAGGAGGCAATGATATCTGGAGACTGTTGTTTGTTTATAGGAAGCACGAACAACTTCTTTGGGTGCTGGTGGGGATGACCCAATGGAGAATTGTAGCAAAGGGGCAGAGTTTCAAGTGGGCAGAGGGTATCTGAGTCAAGGTTCTTAAATAGGCCAGAAGGGATGGGATACAGTACACAAATGAATGATTTTTAGATAGGAGCATGAAAAGTTAATGCTTTTCTTTTAGGTGAAAAAGTAAGAGATTAGTCCCAAGAAAAGAGTCCCGTTAGCCTGCTGGGGCCAAGAGCTCAGTCCACAGATGAATGGTAATTGCTTGAATCGAGGAACAAATGGAAGTGTGGAAAGATGCTTCCCAAAATGAGCAGTACAGTGTTACTGCCAGACGTTTTGGGCAAACAAAAACAATGGTATACATGTATAGGTGTGTGTGTTAGTTGCTCAGTCATGTCACGACTCTTTGTGACCCCATAGACTGTAGCCCACCAGTCTCCTCTGTCCATGGAATTCTCCAGGCAAGAATACTGGAGTGGGTAGCCATTTCCTTCTCCAGTGGATCTTCCTGACCCAGGGATCAAACCTGGGTCTCCTTCATTGCAAGTAGATTCTTACCATCTGAGCTACCAGGTAAGCACAGTAGTGTGTGTAAATCAACTTCCCTGGTGGCTCAAATGGTAAAGAATCTGCCTGCAATGCAGGAGACCCAGGTTCAGTTCCTAGGTTGGGAAGATCCCCTGGAGAAGATCATGGCAAACCACTCCAGTATTCTTGCCTGGAGAATTCCATGGATAGAGGAGCCTAGCTGGCTGCAGTTCATGGGTTGCAGAGTTAGACACAACTGAGCGACTAACACACGCACATAAATAAGTCTAAATAGTGAGGCAAAGAAATAAATGTTTATTCATTTCATTTTTGATTAAGTTGTGACTTCAACTTTTGTTTAAACACATCATTTGTGTTTTTGTTTATTATTTTGATCACAAATTATTATAATCATCCATTAAACTTTAAGAACATTATCATTTTGAAATTGAATCTAATTTCTCACCTCTAGGCTTTGACTATTCTGAAAACTGGAATTTTTCCTAGCAGAGTGTCTGGTACTTAGAAACTGATCAGTGGGTGACTGTTGAATAAATGCCAAAAAGAATATCCAAGTATGATAACAAGGTGCATTTATAACATAATAAAGTTGAACCTGTCCATTCACATAGTAGGTGATTTTTCTTATGGTGTATGGTTAGATTTACTTCTGTATCCTTAGTAATAAATTGGTTCATGGTTGTTTTTGTAGGAGTTGTTGCAATGCTCTAACCTGAGATCTAGTTAGGGTAAATAGACCATTCTTTCAAGAAACTTTCTGTTGTATACATATACTATTTGACTGAAAATCTTTTAATTGATTTTACTCTTCTTGGTTATATGTAATTAGAGGAGTATTTTTAATAAAAATCAATTTCTATTACATTAACATAAAATGTGTTGTATGTGTTTGTGCAATATATATACAATATGTAAACTATGCAAAGTTTTAAATAGGAGAAAATAAATTGACATTTGTATTGTGTTGTGACTTGAATAAATGATAAACCATTAAATAAATAAATAAAAATAAATAAAACAGCGCTTAATTTAACAATATAATAAGGATGCTCTAGAAGATATGTGGCAATCATATTTCATAGGTTAAAATTCATATAATAAATCATTTACTAAAAGAAGGAAAACAAACTGGCATTTTGAAATTTAATAAGTATTTCCAATTTATAGGAATTATGTACTTATGATAAATGTCTTCATGTGTTCCAGAATGTGTTTACATTTTCATAAACAAGAAAGAAAAAGTGAATAAGGCAATAATGCACAAAGATATCCACAAATAAATGATTTATGTAGTATGTCAGTACAAAAATAAAGGCTGGAGAAATGAAAAACGTACCTCAAAACTGCATACACTCAAAAACGAATAAGGTTCTGAACTAAGAAGAAACATGGAAAGAAAGTAAATGATAAAACTGAGCTTTTTCTACTTCACAACGAGAAACGTCTGCCTTTTTGTTCATCTCAGTCAATTATTCCCATTATAGGCTCCAGATTAGTCTGCCCTTTTTCATTTTAAGTTGTTGAAAAGAATCTATAACTCTCCGTCTTTATGAGAACTGAAGTTTATTTACATTAAAGAAAGCTTTTAAGTGTTTTTTTTTTGCTGTTGCTGTTAAAGCTTGTCTTTTACCTTGCATAAAGGAAAACTATCATATATTTTACAGCACTTCTAAAAATTTGATTTACCACTGCATTATATGGCAGCGTCATTATCTAGCAAGTCAATGTACATTTATCAAGCCTTTACTCAATACACTATTCTAAGCATGCTTTTGAAATGTGTACTGACATTGGCACTGACACTTTCCATTATCAGCAAATGGGTTATTTTAATTCAAAATGGCATAATCAATGAAAGGAGAAGCTCTTTTACAGAGAGAATAAGCTACTACTTTCTTAGTAGAATGTGTTTTTGCATATCTTAAAAGTTTTATTACATGTATTCTGGTCGTTTATACCCAGGTTTGATTAACCTTAATGTTTTAGATTCTACCGAAGGCTGTGTTTTTTTGAAACAGATTCTGGAGTGGAGTTTAGACAAGATGTAGGTTCAGCCGTAATACAAGCCTAGCAACAGCTTTGATTGAACCCTTAAGAGGTCTGGTGCTATATGACCTACCAGGATTGTCCCAAAACCCTGGGTTTTGTTTTTGGTTTTGTAAACATTTCTTTCTCTTTTGTATTTACTTACTTTTAATTGGAGAAGAATTGCTTTACAATATCATATTGGTTTCTGCCACACATCGACATGAATCAGCCACAGGTATACATATGTCCCCTCCCTCCTGAACCCCACTCCCATCTCCCTTCCCATCCCACCCCTCTTGGTTGTCACAGAGCACTGGGTTGAGCTCCCTGTGTCACACAGAAAATCCCACCTGCCATCTGTTTTACATATGGTAATGTATGTGCTTCCAAACTACTCTCTCAACTCTCCCCAACCTCTCCTTTCCCCAATTGTCCACAAGTCTGTTTTCTATGTCTCCACTGCTGCTCTGTTTTATACCTTGCCTCCATTAGACATTAGTTGCAGACTGCAAAGGGCATGACTTTTCAGATTGGATTGGCAGCTGAAAGCTATCATTCCTGGCAGCCGGTCACTGGGCCCTTGCACGAAGCAGGATTTGGGCAGCATGTTGCCATGTCTACTACAGATTCCAAATATTCTTAGTTGGAAAGGTACTTAAGTTGTATAGCTTTCATTGTCTGGAAAATTACTTGTCATGGTGTCAATGATGAGGCTGTACTATAGAGAATTAAATATTAGGAACTTAACGAAAGAAACAAGGTAAATGTATTATAATTTATACAGTCAGTTGCCCTCAGTATTTGCATTCCAAATTGGATATGAAATATTTGAGAGGATTTTGTATCATTTAGCATAATTTAAGAAACTATGAAAGGAATTAGAGTATTTCTGATAATTAATCCTAATAATAAAGGATTTTACCATAATTACAGCATTAATTCCCATCTTGCCTGATCATGAGAATAAAAGCATGCTTGCTTCTTGTTGCTTTTTAGTCCAAGAGAGTCCTGAGTAAGCATTTGGAATGTGACCATATTCCCCTTCACCAAGATATAGTAGAAGACAGGTTCTAACAGTCACTCTTGTACAATTTAAACAAAAATGACAGTTCAGTCTTGTTTTTCACTTCTGTAGGTGCTTAGTACTCTAGTAATCTACTTCTGGCTACAGAAGTCTCCTGCTAGTGGTAATTATAAAGGTGTTTCTCTTTCCTTCACTCATGATTTTTTGGTATAGTGGTTTTTTTCTTAATAAAAATAATCGACAAAATGTAAATTTTTGTACACAGATGAAGGCTCAAACGTATAAGTTATTTTTTACTTTAAAATTTTTATCCAAATTTACATTGAAACAAGAAACTTTCTATTCTTTTAAATTACCTTTTCTATTAAGTATTCTTGTACAGATGTGACAGACCGTAAAGAAGGCTTAGTGCTGAAGAATTGATGCTTTCAAACTGTGGTGCTAACGTGGTGCTTTAACTGTGGTACCTTGAGAGTCCCTAGGATACTAAGGAGATCAAACCAATCAATCCTAAAGGAAATCAACCCTGATATTCATTGGAAGAACAGATACTGAAGCTGAAGCTCCAATACTTTGGCCATCTGATACGAAGAGCTGACTCATTGGAAAAGACCCTGATGCTGGGAATGACTGAGGGCAGGAGAAGAGAGTGTGACAGAGGATGAGATGTTGGATGGCATCATCAACTCAATGGACATGAGTTTGAGGAAACTCCAGCAGATAGTGAAGGACAGGGAAGCCTGGCCTGCTGCAGTCCATGGGGTCACAGTCACAGATGACTGAGTGACTGAACAACAACATTAAACATTCACCAATGATTTTCACATATATATATATATATATATATACATAAAAAATAATAATTAAACAGAAAAATATAAGTCCTTTGTTAGCAATAATTTATCGAATATTTCTTGATAATTCTGTTCAAAAGTACAGGGATGTATGTTACCCACAAGGATAATATAACTACTTGATATTTAATTTTGTATATGTTATTTGAGTGTTTCAATAGGTTACTGAATGAAAATAAACATTTAGTAAAACCATTTTCATGGTAAAATATTCAGTAGCTTTTCCATTCCTCTAAATAAGAACATTTTGCCTTGTATTAAAGAAAAAAAAAATCCTTCCTGACTTAGCATTTTCTTTTTTAGGCTTTTCCTCAGGCTGAGAGTTTACTAGCTAATCAGCAAAACTCCCATAAGTACTTATCTAAGAGAAGAGAGACTAAAAAGACTATAAAATTACCACATGTTTTCAAGCTCTTAGTGATTTGGAACTTTTATTAAAAGTTTGCTGAGAGTTCCAAGTATTTGCAAGCCCAAAGTAAGACCAAGCTACTGATATGTTCCCTGTTCAACTGTCAGATGACTAGCTTTGCCCTCTGTTATTAGTGTCTTTCATAAAATGCCATGGCTTATGTGCAATATTATGGGCCAATCCATGACTGTCAGAGCTGGCAGGAAACTTGGTCTATTTCAAACCACCAACTTAAGACCAGAATTGAATTACTTCACTGACTGTGTTACTGCCTCAACTCTCTTGAAAAGAAGTTGCTTATATCCTTTTCACCAATTCAAATTTCAGCAAAGTCACAATTAAACTCCTCCCTCAAGAGCAGCATCGACTCCTAATATAGGAAATCTGTGTGGCAGATTTTAGAAAGTTAACTACAGCCCAGCAAGAATATTGACACCTCATTTCTACATAACTTTTGAGATAGGTGTAAGAAAAAACATATTACAAGATGTTAAACATAAATAGGCATTTACATCTATGCTGAAAGGGTTCATTTCATAAAGTTGTCATATAGAGATTTATTATCTACTTATTTGTATTTTCTTTGTAAGTAGTTGACAGTTTCTGCTTGATCCTGACATCATAGAAATTCCCTTGTCTAAATCATATCACTAAAAGAAGAACACTGACCACAAGGCAATCTTTACTAGTCCATTTTATTTCCCTTCTTAAATCTCTAGGTTAGTAAAACTTTGAGGGAGAAGTTTGGCATGAAAATTGCAAGCTGCTCTGAAGATAAAATGTTATATAGTACCATGAAGGGAGAACAAGAAAAAGATTTGATGGGATATATCAGAAATCTGAGACATAAAGCACACATACATTCCCTTTTTCAGATTTTATTGGCATTCTGGACCTAAGAGATCCATAATGCTATACTGGAGTCCTTCATGGATTATGGAGTATTAAGGGCCAATTCTTCAGAGAAAGAGTTATGAGTGGACTTCATTACAACAACTGAGGATATCATATTTTATCAGCAACAACAACCTGAAGTGCTTAGCCTCCACCCCCCCCCCGCCCCGAAAAAAAAAGACATGGTATTGTTCCATACCATTATGCAAAACATTAAAAGTTGAATACAAAATGCAGATGTGTTAGATGGCAGGTAGTAGGCATTAATTTCCATTGTTCTGTTAGGTGATTGTGGTTTTTCTATTTAAAGGATGTGTTTTATGAGAAAACACATAGAACTTGTTTCTCTTTAAGCTAATAAGAATCATGTATTTCAGTGACTAAATTTTTACTCTTCAAGCCCTGAGGGTAAAACCATGAGATTTCTTTATTCTATGTCTGATGGAGCTATGTTTTATATGAGAGCTCAAACTCTAGTAATAATAACTCAACAGGTAAAAATCAGAAATGCACCTGATGCTTCTGTATTATGTAATCTAAAGACAAGGAAATATTTATTTTTAAAAGACTATTCTAAGATACATATTTTTCATATGAAAAGCATTTTCATATGAAGAGTTGCTAGGATGTTTCTGCCTCTTTTGTGATTCCATGGACTGTAGCCCACCAGGCTCATCTGTTCTTGGGATTTCCCAAGCAAGAATATTGGAGTGGGTTGCCATTCCCTTCTCCCAAGGAGCTTCCTAACCCAGGGATCAAAACTGCATCTCCTGCATTAGCAAGAGAATTCTTTACTGTTGAGTCACCTGGGAAGCCCCATAAAGAGCATATAACCCTCTTGTTTGTGCTTTCTCAAATTATAGTCTTTCCCTACATGGAAAGGAAAGTAATGTTCAATCAATACTCTTTTTAAAGTTTTTTTTTTTTTTTTAAATTTTGTATTGCTAAGTCATTCAGTCGTGTCTGACTCTGTGCGACCCCATAGACGGCAGCCCACCAGCCTCCCCCATCCCTGGGATTCTCCAGGCAAGAACACTGGAGTGGGTTGCCATTTCCTTCTCCAATGAATGAAAGGGAAAAGTGAAAGTGAAGTCACTCAGTCGTGTCCGACTCTTCGACTCCTTTTCCTATTTGGAACCAGTCTGTCATTCCATGCCCAGTTCTAACTGTTGCTTCCTGACCTGCATATAGGTTTCTCAAGAGGCAGATCAGGTGGTCTGGTATTCCCATCACTTTCAGAATTTCCCACAGTTTATTGTGATCCACACAGTCAAAGGCTTTGGCATAGTCCAGAAAGCAGAAATAGATGTTTTTCTGGAACTCTCTTGCTTTTTCCATGATCCAGTGGATGTTGGCAATTTGATCTCTGTTTCTCTTCCTTTTCTAAAACCAGCTTGAACATCTGGAAGTTCACGGTTCACGTATTGCTGAAGCCTGGCTTGGAGAATTTTGAGCATTACTTTACTAGCATGTGAGATGAGTGCAATTGTGCAATAGTTTGAGCATTCTTTGGCATTGTCTTTCTTTGGGATTGGAATGAAAACTGACCTTTTCCAGTCCTGTGGCTACTGCTGAGTTTTCCAAATTTGCTGGCATACTGAGTGCAGCACTTTCACAGCATCATCTTCCAGAATTTGAAATAGCTCCACTGGAATTCCATCACCTCCACTAGCTTTGTTCATAGTGATGCTTTCTAAGGCCCACTTGAATTCACATTCCAGGATGTCTGGCTCTAGGTGAGTGATCACACCATAATGATTATCTGGGTTGTAAAGCTCTTTTTTGTACAATTCTTCTGTGTATTCTTGCCACCTCTTCTTAATATCTTCTGCTTCTGTTAGGTCCACACCATTTCTGTCCTTTATCAAGCCTATCTTTGCATAAAATGTTCCCTTGGTATCTCTAATTTTCTTGAAGAGATCTCTAGTCTTTCTTGTTCTGTTGTTTTCCTTTATTTCTTTGCACTTAAGAAAGTAGGGAAAACCACTAGACCATTCAGGTAGAGCCTAAATTAAATCCCTTATGATTATACAGTGGAAGTGAAAAATAGATTTAAGGGACTAGATCTTACAGAGTGTCTGATAAACTATGGACGGAGGTTCATGACATTGTACAGGAGACAGGGAACAAGACCATCCCCAAGGAAAAGAAATGCAAAAAACAAAATGGCTGTCTGAGAAGGCCTTACAAATAGCTGTGAAAAGAAGAGAAGCAAAAAGCAAAGGAGCAAAGGAAAGATATAAGCATCTGAATGCAGAGTTCCAAAGAATAGCAAGGAGAGATAAGAAAGCCTTCCTTAGCATGACAGGTTAGAGAGGACCTACTTTGAATAGGGCAGGTAGTGAGTTTTCTCTGAGAAGATAGTATCTGAGCTGTAAACCAAAAAATGAGAAAGATCACTGACTCAAAATTCCTAAGTGAAAAAAAGTTCAGAAAGTAGGATGAGCAAGTGCAAAGATAATAAGGTAGCTGAAGTGGGTAAGTGGGAGCTAGACAAGGAGGACAAACACAGGATCAACTGGGGTTGGAAGACCAGTTAGTCATCTTTTTTTTAGTTCTCTTTGAGAAGTAATTTCTAGCAAAGAAATTTCTTAAATTTCTTTTAAATTCTAGAACTTTTTCTATTGATTAAAAATTCTTGATCAGTAATAGCTTGGACTGCAAGGAGATCCAACCAGTCCATCCTAAAGGAGATCAGTCCTGGGTGTTCATTGGAGGGACTGATGTTGAAGCTGAAACTCCAATACTTTGGCCACCTCATGCGAAGAGCTGACTCATTGGAAAAGACCCTGATGCTGGGAGGGATTAGGGGCAGGGGGAGAAGGGGACAACAGAGGATGAGATGGCTGGATGGCATCACTGACTCGATGGATGTGAGTCTGGGTGAACTCCGGGAGTTGGTGAAGGACAGGGAGGCCTGGTGTGCTGTGGTTCATGGGGTTGCAAAGAGTTGGACACGACTGAGCAACTGAATTGAACTGAACTGAACTAAATAGCTTAGTGATTAAATGGGGATCAACCTTACTTTCTAGTCACAGATCAGTGAGATCTGTGACACCTGGGTTTTGCAGAGTGTTCGGATGAATGCATTGTCAGCACAGTACCGAGATGTATGGCAATTTTCTTAAAAAGGTCCTGTCTTTGACTCAGCTCTATGAACTACAAATTTACCAGGAAAATTTAGGACGTTTCATGTTCAGAAGGAAGGAAGAGCTGGATTGGTCAACCTAGGACCAGAATTGTAACTATGGAGCCTTGCTCATGATATAATCGCAATCTATGGCTGATAAGGGTTTTCCCGGTGACGTAGCAGTAAAGAATCAGCCTGCGGTGTAGGAGACGCAAGAGATGTGGGTTTGATCCCTGAGTTAGGAAGATCCTCTGGAGGAGGAAATGGCAACCCATTAGGGTTGGGAATGGTTCTGGCTGGGAAGATCCCATGGACAGAGGATCCTCCTGTACTACAGTCCATGGGACCACAAAGAGTCGGACACAACTGAACGAGTGAGCGCTCACTCATAGCTGATAAATGGCAGGCCTGAGATCTGAATTTTTTTCTACATAATCTATTATTTCTTTCCTCCTGCATGCTTTCTTCTTCATTATTGTATTCTTGCTTGCTTGTTTGCTGTTTTCTTTTTTTTTTTTTTTTGACATTTTGCAGGTTATTTCACTCTTTCTCCTAAACTATCTTCCCTTACATAAGTTGTCCTTTCATTAAAATCTCTTCTTAAAAAACCATAAGGGATGATAATGTTTCCTGTAGGGACTCCAACTGATAGACTTATCAAAACACTGAAATGTCAAAATGTCAAAAGGAATATCCGCATATGGGCAGAGTCACAGAGGAAAACTGTGGGATAGGAGCTAAGATTTTCAATGAATAAAGTTGTGGGGCCAGGATATGGGTTGTTGACATGGTTTGTCAGATGCCAAAGGATCTAAGTTTTTTGGAATAAGAAGTGAGGAGAAATGACTTGAAAGTGACAATGGGGAGCAGGGAAATCATTTTTCATTTCTTGACCCTGCGTTACTTGAGAGGCATGCAAGCAAGTAAGTTTCAGAAGTAGTCAGATTAAAAAAACATAAATACAGTATACTAATGCATATATATGGAATTTAGAAAGATGGTAACAATAACCCGGTGTACGAGACAGCAAAAGAGACACTGATGTATGGAACAGTCTTATGGACTCTGTGGGAGAAGGAGAGGGTGGGAAGATTTGGGAGAATGACATTGAAACATGTAAAATATCATGTAAGAAACGAGTTGCCAGTCCAGGTTCGATACACGATACTGGATGCTTGGGACTAGTGCACTGGGACGACCCAGAGGGATGGTATGGGGAGGGAGGAGGGAGGAGGATTCAGGATGGGGAACACATGTATACCTGTGGCAGATTCATTTTGATATTTGGCAAAACTAATACAATTATGTAAAGTTTAAAAATAAAATAAAATTTAAAAAAAATTAGGGCTGGAAGTGACTAGAAAAAGCATAGAACATGAGACAGAGGAAACATATACTCTAGGTTATATGCAAGTTTCCTAGGATACAGTCAAAGAAGTAACAAGAAGAAATGTTTGTCTGCTATTGAAGTAGGCCAAGTTATTGAAGGCCTGTGAAATTCAAAGCTGCAGAAAGGCACGTTTTTGGAGATATTAACAGCAGCACCATTGTAGATTTCTATGAATAATTTAAAGGAAGACACAGGACAAGGGGGAGCTTTTAGCACTTGGCATTATTTAAAGGTTTAAGGAGCAGTTGCCATTCCAGTATAAGACTGAAAAACAAAAACAAAAAAATCTGAGTTTTAAAAATTCTGGGAGAATCAGGATATTTATATTCTGTGGCCTATGTAGATTCATGGTACTTTTAAGGAGGAGAAGGGGACAACAGAGGATGAGATGCTTGGAGGGCATCACTGACTCAGTGGACATGAGTTTGAGCATACTCTGGGAGATGGTGAGGACAGTGAAGGCTGGTATGCTGCAGTTCATGGGGTTGCAAAGAGTTGGACACGACTGAGCGACTGAATTGACAACAGAGGCCATAGAGAGACTTTCAACTGTCCGTAAAACCTCATTCTCCTCATTTGCCACCTCAATGAAGAGCTGGATTCAAGGCTGTCCAGCTAGTCAACATTTTTCAACTCCCCTGATAGTTAGGTATGGCCATGTGGCCAAATTCAAAACAATGGTTATGAGAAAAATGATTCAAATTTTTAACCTCTTAATGTATTTCTAGGGATTTTAAATGAAAATGAGGACAACTATAAACCAGTATACTCTTTTCCCACAGTTTCCACAACTGTAATATCCACTTCTGTATCCTTTTACTCATTTAACCTGTCTTATTGCTATTCCACAGAGCATAAAATGTAGAGTCATTGTTTGACTTTTTGTAGTGTGCAGTATTATGTTTTAGAGAGTTATTCTATTTTACTAAACACTCAGCCTTAATAGATTATCTGGGGCTATTCATTAATTCAACAAACGTTTATTAAGTGCCTACTAGGTTGCAGGATTATTTCAAAACTTTATCTATGAACGAACCAGATAAAGAGTAAAACTTCATGGAATTTCTATTCTAGATGTAAGAGACAAGCAGTATGGTAACAGTGTTCCAATCAAAGAGAAGGACCTTATTCCAGCACATGCACTGTATTTTGGAAGAAGAGCAAGAAAGTGATTGTGCCTGAAACATGGTAGGCGAAAGGAGAATGGTAGACAATGAAGAAAGAAACAAAGAGCAGCCACTGGCATTACTGGGATA